>NW_026991712.1:64776814-66083481 GCF_029215605.1 Mirounga angustirostris | reverse complement strand
TTCATACTTGAAATTAAACCACCTCCATCGACCCCAGCATTTATAGCCCCACTTCCTGTTTTCTTTCTCCATAGCATGTATCTTTAACACACTATATATGTTACTAATTTTTTTGCTCACTATCTGTCTCCACTCATGAGACTATTAAGTTCAACTAAAGCAGGGATTTTGTCTCATTTTGTTCTCTGTACCCTCGAACCTAGAACAGCAAATGAGACATAGCAGGTGCTCAACAAATTTTTATTGAACAAAGGAAAAAATAAATCATTCTATATAAATTCTTTTAAGATTTTGTTTATTTTATTTGACAGAGAGAGAGAGTTAGAGCACACAAGCAGGGGGAGCAGCAGAGGGAGAGGGAGAAGCAGACTTCCTGCTGAGCAGGGAGCCCAATGCAGGGCTCGATCCCAGGAGCCTGGGATCATGACCCGAGCAGAAGGCAGACACTTAACCGACTGAGCCACCCAGGCGCCCCTATACAGAAATTCTTAAGGGAAGCAATATGTCCATAGGAGGTCTGGAGGACTTTTCCTGAATCCGACACACTGTTTTCACGTGGATTACGTTCAACACAACAATAAAATGGCATGGTTTTCCAGAGATCTTTCCTTTTATTCACACTGGTCGTAAGATGCATAAGCTTTGAGAAAATTAAAATTTAAAATTTTAGATGGCTGAGGGCAGAAAGGGAGAAAATCCCACCACCAATCTGGAAAGCCTATCTTGGTCTAGTTTAAAATCATTCTCATTTCAGGAAATTCATAATAAGCCAGGGTACTCTGAGAGCAAAGTTGCTCAAAATGACAAAAGGGATGCTGCTGGCTCCATATTCACACTGTCCCAACCTTTCCACTCACGTGTCCTTTGATTACTCAGTCTACTGTTTCACTACGGTTCCTGAAACTCATGCACACAATCAGCCAGCAGGTTAAGAATCACTGTGATTGCACTACTGGGTATTTACCCCAAAGATACAAATGTAGGGATCTGAAGGGGTACGTGCACCCCAATGTTTATAGCAACGATGTCCACAATAGCCAAACTATGGAAAGAGCCACGATGTCCATCGACAGATGAATGGATAAAGAAGATGCGGTATATATATACAATGGAATATTATGCAGCCATCAAAAAGAATGAAATCTTGCCATTTGCAATGACGTGGATGGAACTGGAGGGTATTATGCTGAGTGAAATAAGTCAATCAGAGAAAGACATGTATCATATGACCTCACTGATATGAGAAATTCTTAATCTCAGGAAACAAACTGAGGGTTGCTGGAGTGGGGGGTGGGGTGGGAGGGATAGGGTGACTGGGTGATGGACACTGGGGAGGGTATGTGCTATGGTGAGCGCTGTGAAGTGTGCAAGACTGTTGAATCACAGATCTGTACCTCTGAAGCAAATAATACATTATATGTTAAAAAAAAAAAGAAGAAGAAGAAGAATATAGCAGGAGAGGAAGAATGAAGGGGGGGAAATCGGAGGGGTAGATGAACCATGAGAGACAATGGACTCTGAAAAACAAACTGAGGGTTCTAGAGGGGAGGGGGATGCGAGGATGGGTTAGCCCGGTGATGGGTATTAAAGAGGGCACGTTCTGCATGGATCACTGGGTGTTATGCACAAACAATGAATCATGGAACACTACATCAAAAACTAATGATGTAATGTATGGTGATTAACATGACATAAAAAAAAAAGAAAGAAAGAAATTAAAAAAAAAAAAAGAATCACTGTGAAAGATACAGTCTGACTTAAACACAGGTCTTCCCTCACCAGGAAGGAAAGGGGCACAGGCTAATTCAAAGCTATTCCATTCACAGGCCTGTGAAGAAAAAGTCATTAATGTGCACTGGGTATTGGTACACTTGAGTTTTCCATGGCCTTTCTCTTTACTTAGGGAATCAACAAAACATGATTACTACATTGCCCATTCCAGGTCTTAAATACCACTTTAAGTAAAGAAATCCTTGACTTCAGGAAAATAACAATCAGACCAGTCAGGAAGTAGCAATGACAAATGGCCGCCAATACTTTTCATTAAAAGAAATGCACTAAATGGATGTTACTTAAACACTGATAAAAGGGGCAAAAAAAGTTCATAGGAGAATCCTTAGCACTGTTCTTATAAAACTTGCTCCTTTGGCTGGGGGGAGAGGGAAATGTGGAGCTGATGGTCAGATGAAGTTTCAGTTATGCAAAATAAGTAAGTTCTACCAAACACACAGTTCCTGTAGCTAACACTATATTGTATACTTAAAATTTGCCAACAGATGTTGTGTTCTTACCACAAAAAAATAAATAAATAACAAGGGGGCCTGGAGAAAACTTTAGGAGATGATAAATACATCTATGGCATTGGTGGTGGTGATGGTTTCAGAGATGTATACTTACCACAAATTCATCGAACTGTATACATTTAATATAGACAGCTTTTTATATGTCAATCATACATCAATAAAGTAGTTTAAAAAAAAAAAACTTGCCCTTTGTCCTGGTACTCCCATGCCCACAGAAACAGACCATGTTCAGTGGGCAAGATTATTTAAAATAAATTCAATGAAATGGCTGAAATTAAGTGACATCAAGGGAATATGACAGCATATAAAATTCTAGAATCCCCTGTTTTACAAGAAGTTTCTTTTCAGAACTCCCAATCACTCCTAATTCTCTTTTCAATCTTTCTAAGAAAATATGCTATGAAGTTAGATTTCCTGGACTGAAGTCTATATGACTTAATCCAAACTTCGGCAAGTCACTAAAACTCCATCAAAGGAGAATAACAGCATCTACCTCATATAGGGCTGTTGTGAGGGTGTGAGGACCAAACTCCTCAAAGAGCATAGCCTAACATCTGAAACAGCATGCATGTTCCATAAGTGCTAGCTGTCTAATTATTGCTTGTGTTGTTGGTATCACCTCTTTCATTTTGAATACTATTTCACCTTGCTGCTGAAGAAGATCGTGCTGTTAGAAAAGGGGTCAAAACTATTCAATAATTCTTCTGTCTACATCGTAAAACTATTTAAGGGTTTCCTCACAATATCGTTTAGTTAGAAATGAGCAATAGAACTTCTCTACTTTGGAAAGATTTTGTTTCCCCTGTGAGCTCTTCATTCAAATGCACATGTAATTAAAGAGGAAGCAGAAGAGAAACTTTAAATTTTAAGTTGTTCAACTGAGGATGCATAGATATTCACACATCCATACGAACATAATACCTGGATTTTCAAACTCAAACTCTGATTTAATGTAACCAGATGTTAATAAGCCATTTTGACTTTAATTTCAGCAGAGGCCCCAAGACAATAAATATCATATTTCAAAGTGAGACACAAGGCCACCAGTCAGAACATCCATGGAACTTCGTTAAACACTGTTATTCAACACTTTGCTCACTACTCATCCTCAGCCTAGGAAGGGTTGGGGATACTGAAAAAGGAGTTTGATTATTAGAGGACTTTTGCAGAGCTGCTCTGCTATGTGCTGTGAGTGCCAACCCTCCCCAAGATTAAGGAACTTGGAGTATAAGTCAGTGCATGCCCCTCCCTTCAAGTTTAAGGAAAGGACTTCAGTGGGATCCCTCTGAAAGCCTGACATACATCCTCTACAACTGGGAGACACCATGGACTGGTGTCTGACTCTGGGATTTCCAAAGGGAAGAAGATGATGACCAGCTGTTCTGAGACTGTTGTCATGGCCTGCATATGCCCCCAGGGTTTGTTGGGGCAAAGGGTTCCTGAGCATCCCCAGATGTGGCTTCTTATATGAGAAAACCAGCACAATACTAACATAGGACCTACCTAAATAGTTGAAGAGACCCCATCAGGGTGTGAACTGCTGAATTCCCAGGGCTGAGGACCATATATGTGACCAACCAGGGGAGATACAGTAGCCGGTAAGAAATTCCCAGCGATTTTGAGTGTGTGTGTGTGTGTGTGTCCTACAAGAGAAATGTAGTGTTACCAATCTCCCTGGATTTGGGAGCACCCAGGCCAACAGTGAGACCTTCCTGTCTCTCTCCCCTCTTCTATACCATCTCTAA
Organism: Mirounga angustirostris; assembly: GCF_029215605.1. NCBI lineage: Eukaryota > Metazoa > Chordata > Mammalia > Carnivora > Phocidae > Mirounga > Mirounga angustirostris. The sequence continues at coordinate 66,079,433 of NW_026991712.1, read as the reverse complement.
CTCTGGCCCTGCAGAGACAGAGCACCCTTGCCAAGCTTGCTAAATTGGTTCTGCCATATGCTTTCCACCCTTGGAAAGGCAGGAGCACCTGGTGCCCACAGTGACACCAGGACTAGCACCAGTTGAAGGGAACACGGAGACTATGGAGAGCCCCCCAGTTCTACATATACTAGCCTCAACCACCCCTGAGACTTCTAGGCAATCCTGGAAAAAGGGAGAGGAGGCCACAGTGATGTCTCAATGCCCATGTTTCCTACTGAGCCTCCTTTCCAGTCCACACCCAAACGTGTAGCCAAGAGCTAAACAAGGGAAGTGATGACAGAAATGACTACTGCTCATTTAAAAATGGAGTGGCTAACAAGATCTAAGAATGCCCCAAAGCAATTCCATCAAACAATTTTCCATCAAACAGTTTTTATGGACCCCGTTACCAATTTATTTTACAATAAGTGAAAGGGCCCCTCCCTCAGAAATTCCCATATACTTGTGATGGCTGGAGAAGCAGTCATTCCGGGTAATACTCAGGGTACCCTATCCCTAGCCCAGCCCAGCCCAGCCTTGTTTCTAGCAATGAGAGAGGGGATGTTGTCAAATTTAGAACTGACTTGAAAAAGTGTTATTTCTAAACCTAGAATAAAACTCGAAACATTTGGAATTTGTATTTCATTTGGCTCTGGAAAAGATGAATTTGAAGCTGCTGCAGATTTTGTGATCTTTTTCCCTGGGGAGTCTTAGAGGCTAGGGAAGTAAACTTTAGTGTCCTACTGGTAGAGTATGGAGGCCATGATATTTCAAAAAGTGGATTAAAAAGGCTGCATTTCTCAGTGCTAACTCAGTTTGTGGTAATCATTTCATACTCTCCCATGTAAGCTGAGAAACTGTGAGGTGACTTGGTTTTTAACCCTGGGAACAATTGCCCTCCATAGCCAGTAATTCCTCCTTATGATGCCAGAACAAAAAGTTCCATTTTTGTCTTTGTAGCATTAACAGCAGGAATGGTTCTGATCCTTTTATCTACCCTAAAATGACACACACAGACACACATACACTGATACACACCAAAAAAGTCCACGCATGGGAGAATGTGTCTGACAAGCACAATGAGCAGAAGAAAGCTGGAAAGTGGAGCCATGTGCTCTGTAGGACTCTTCTTGGCTTGAAGGGTTTGGTCTGTGCTTGCAAGCCACATGCTGTAAATGAGGAAGTCCACTGCGGCGTTGACAGGTAAGATACAGTAAGTGCCTATCAAAAGTCAACTCACAAAAACAAGCTTTTGACAACACACTGTGATGCTCAGTGGGAAACATAAAATTTGCCAGTTGGCCCAGCAACAAGGAGAAGCACATCCAGGAAGCTCAGCTTTCTCTCTCCTACAGCAAGGGGACAGCCCCTTTTGATTTCAGGTTGGCATGCAGAAAGGACAAGAAAAAGAGACAATAATTGCTTATGATCAAAAGATTGTGAAGAAGAAAATAAAACAGTGGAAATCACTGAGTTCATCATGCTCCTTCTGGAACCTCATCAATACACAGTGAATGTAAAAGACAGAATCCAGGACCAGAGAATATTACAGCAGGAAACAGGAGTCTACCCACACAGACAAAAAGATGGGGCTCATGTAAATGTTTGCCTTTCATTTATTTTGAGCAAACATTTTCTTCCACGTAACAGACTCATCCTGATCAGCCACTTCCACCTGGTGTTCTTCAAACCAGATGGAAGTGTAAATTATTTAAATACATGATCTTCCATTAGCTGTTGAGCTTAAGTGCCTCAAAAAAAAAAATTTTAAGTGCTTTCCAGGATTCTAGAAAGCATTTGCACAAGGATAGATAAACATATTTTCAAGACACAACTCCAATGACAGCAATTTTTAGATTTTAAAGTACAGTCAGCATTAGCATCTATAAGTAATTATGACTTTTGCAAAAGATTGTTTACACTGTAAAAGTAAAATCAGAGCTAATGAGCTAATTAAGTAAGGGTTTCTTCCCCTCCACATGACACTGTTCCACAAAATCCAAACATGTGCATCATGACACACTGAGGAGCTATAATGACCTGTCTTAAATTGTTTCTCCCATTCAGTTTCAATTCATTTTTTTTGAAAATACGTTTTTAAGCAAAAACAAATTGATGGTAGATTTTAAGTTTAATCAGTTTCTTGATAGGAAATGATGTTAACACTCATGATAATGCAATAACCACTATCTTCATGTGTGCAGGCAGTGTGTAATGGATGTGTAATGGATGGATTCATAAGAGTGAAGACATCACAGTTAACTTCCAAATCTGTAATTACTCCCTTGATTATAGAATTATAAAAAGAATATGTTACAGTTAAATATTCAAAATTCATAACATTTCAGAAATTGGAAAGATCATACAGATCAACTGGATGGGAATTTATCAACCTGATCTTGTTAAAATACAGATTCTAAATCTAGGGTCCTGGAGTGGGTCCTGAGATTCTCCATTTCTAACAAGCTCTCAGATCATGTTGATGGAGTTGGTCTGTGGACCATCCTTTAAATGACAAAGCTCTATTTGTTAGATAAGCCCTCATCAGCCCCTCTGGAGATGATACATCGCGGGAGAAAAAATGTGGAAAAGGCATCAGATTTCACAAGATAAGCAAAAATCTTCTTTGCCCTTAGTGTAGTATTATTAAGTTTTACATCTGGCTGTCAACCAGATACCAAAATAAGGGCTACCACACTGCGGTGCAATAGTTTTCTAAATTTAGTTTAGTGCAAGGAACGATTCATTCCAAGACATTTTACTCAGAAGTCTAGCCTGTAAAAAACATAAGAGTAGAATTGCTTGAATTAATTGTGTGTGTAAATGTATGTGTACATGTGTGTATGCATGTGTGTGTACTGTTGTGTGTGTCCTACGTGTGTTGTATATTTGCATGTGTCTGGCAAATATGCATGTGTGAACATGTATGTGCATGTGTGCGGTGTTCATGTGTACATGTGCATGGTGTGTGTGTGGTGTATTTGGTGTGGTCTGCGTGTGCATGTGTGGTATGTATACATGCGTGCTCGTATGTATGCAAGTATGTGTGCATTTGTGGTGTGTGTGTAGTCTCACTCACCTGGCCTCTCCAACCTTAACTCTGACTCTCCCAATCCCCACGCAGTGTCCAGGGATAGAACTTCTCAACTTTGACAAAATGAGTCTGAAAAGAACTGTGACCTTGAAAAAGTATCTTTTGGGACCTCACTTTTCTTATTTGCATTATAAAAGTCTTGATTCCAAACTGAGTTGCTCAAAAGAATGATCCCAACCTAATATGGATGGTATCTCTAGATTCAAGTCTTACTTCAACTCCACTTCCCACTTTCTCCCATGAACTTAATTTTTCTTAACTGTCCTTTGACAGTGATATTTGATATCCCTCCTCCTTTTCTCACTCCATTAATACTGTTCTTTATTCCCATAACTTTGTTTACATGGGTTTATTCCCTATTTGACTTGCCCACTTTCTTTTTATTCCTCCCACTAGTGGTGGATGTCTAAAGGGAAGTCATGTCCTTCAAGCTCTAATCATCTTCTTTTCCATCCATCACCAGCCTCAATCATCACAGAATCAGATCAGCAGAGTGAACAGTTGCCATGGAGGTTTCAGAAACCCATCCGAAGTTTCTGTTTTGGATAAAATTGACTTACCAGATCTAGCTCTTAAGAACTCCTGACTTTTTCCAAAGTTAATTGCTGCTATTAATAGAACTAATTCTAAAATACACTTTCTTTACATGTCTAAGGATTGAAAGGTTTATAAATAACACACTTCTTTCCACCAACCAAGTTCAGAATTGACACAAAGAGCCAGGAAAATGAAAATAAAATATCACCGTTGTTCCTAAAAAAGCTGTTGAAGAGTTTGCCTCAGACAGAAGGGCACAATGGGCTTGTTAACAATGTGTGACAGAATTAAAATTATGCACTATGTCAAGGAAGTACTGCAGTGCTACAATCAGATGCCTCCCCCTACCCCACCCCAGACACTAGACAGAACCAGTCCTGCTAAGTTACTATAGACAAGTACATGTTTGCTGCAAAGTTGGGGAAACTGAGACTGAGATTAAGAAATGAGCATGCCCTATTCCTTCTTCTCAGACTCATCTGTCAAACTCCTCTTGCTCTGCTCACCTCTCCTCCCTCCAGAACAAGCAAGTAAGAACAGGAGGAGATGCAAGAAGTGGTAGGATGCCACTTCACAAGGCAACAAGAGGAGTGGAAATACGTGTTTCCCCTTAACACGGGCTTTTATATGGAGGATTTAATACATTGAATTTGCCAATTCTCTCCTTACATATAGATGTACTCTCTGGAATTGGCATAAAGGAAGCTATTGTGCTCACCATTAATTATCAAGTCTCCAATTTCCATTAATTAGCACAAATTTATTACACAAGGCACTATGTCAATATTGGTGAGGGATACAAAGTAAGACACTATGTTTATGCCTTCAGGATATTTAAAATTCTAGTTGGAGATACCAGACTTGAACAAGTAAAATTAAACAATTAAGTATTTTAATAGCATTTCAAGACAATACTATGAAAGATGTCATAGGTCAGCACATAATTAACTTCCACCTTAATTAGTAGTAAAATAAGAATCCAGAAGAGAAAAAAAATCGTGATAGCTGGGGTTGTAGGACAATATTTCATTAAGCTGGTATGATCCGGGTGTTCAAAAATGGACAAGGATGGATAAGGAAGAGAAAAGAGGGAATAATAACAAGGTGGAAGAAGCCAGAGGAAAAATCATAGCCCATGCAGCTGTTTTACAAGAGAAATCTTGCAACACAATATAAGAAATTTCCACAGAAGAACCAGGTGCCAACATTCACTACCTAACTTGCTAACAAGTGCATCCCACACCCATGTTCCCCTGTGGACACACCCCATCCAGCCAGGCCTCAACTCCAGGTCCCCTCCAACAGCAGACCTGCTCAAACCTTGCTAACAACAGGCACACCCCCACCCCTGCACTTCTGTGGATCCATCCCCTCCAATATGATCTTGGCCAGAGCACAACCAGAGTGGTGCCACAAGCCTAACAGTGTGCAAGCAGCCCTGACAGGTACTAGTACCACTCCAAAGGGACTCCTGCTCCAGGAGGAGGGAAGGATAACCACACACAATAATCAGACTGTGGCCCTAGCAACTGCAGGCCCTACCCACCAACAAAAGCCTCTCAGGGGACAAAACAGGAAAAGTTCCCTGCAGTTTGGTGCTACTGCATCTCTGGTAAATGCCTGGTCTGACTCAGTTCAAGCCCAAGGCAGCCTCAGACTGCCCCACTGGCAACACAAGGACCAAACCCAACCGACAACAGGGAAAGAGAGCCATTGCAGATGACTGGACTGAAGGAAAAAGTGACTCAGCCATAATAGCAGGGTATACGCAATACACATAGGAGACACCCCTGAAGTGCCAAGTTCTGATGAACAGGAAACATCATACTACAGGGCACTACAGGACCTCTTCTTCATAAGGCCACTACTCTCAAGAGCAGGAGATGTAGCTGACTTTCCTAACACAGAGACACAGACACAGAGAGTTAGACAAAACAAGGATATAGAGGAATATGTCCCAAATGAAAGAAGAGGAGAAAATCATAGCAAGAGACCTAAGTGAAACAGAGATAAGTAACATGCCTGATAGAGAATCTAAAGTAACAGTCATAAAGATACTCACAGGACTTAAGAGTGGAGGACATCAGTAAGACCCTTAACAGAGAGATAGAAAAAAATAAGAAAGAACCAATCCGAGATGAAGAACTCAATAAATGAAATTAAAAATACACTAGATGGAATGAATAGTAGACTAGTGGAAGCAGAAGAATGGATCAGTGACCTGGAGGACGAGTAATTGAAAGCAATCAAGCTGAACTGGTGAAAGAAAAAAAAAAATGAAAATAGAGTTAGGGAACTCTGTGACACCATTAAGCATAATAACATTTGCATTCTAGGGATCTCAGAAAGAGAAGAGAAAGAAAAGGAAGCAGAAGATTTACTTGAAGAAATAATAGCTGAAAACTTCCCAAATCTTGCAAAAAAAAAAAAAGAAAAGAAAGAAATCAGATCCAGGAGCCACCAACAAAATCAACCCAAGGAGATCCACACCAAGACACATAATTATTAAAACGGCAAAAAGTAGTGATAAAGAGAGAATTTTAAAAGCAGTAACAGAAAGGAAAACAGTTACATATAAGGGAAACCCCATAAGTCTATCAGCTGATCATTCAGCAAAAACTTTGCAGTCCAAAAGTGAGTGGCATGATATATTCAAAGTGCTGGAAGAAAAAATCTGCAACCACGAATACACTATCCAGCAAGGCTACCATTTAGAATAGAAGAGAGAGAGTTTCTCAGACAAACAAAAGTTCAAAGGAATTGATCACTAAACCATACCTACAAGAAATGTTAAAGGGGACTCTTTGAGTGGAAAAGTAAGAGTAAGAAAAGTAGGAAGCACAAAGCAGTAAAAATAAGTATATCTATAAAAATCAGTCAAGGGACTTGCAAAATAAAGATGTAAAATATGACACCATATACCTAAAATGTGGGGAGGAGAGGAGTAAAGAATGGGCTCAAATTTAAGTGACCATCAACTTCATATAGACTGCTATATACAGAAGATGTTACACGCAAATTGAATGGTAACTACAAATCAAAACCCAGTAATAGATCTGCAAAAAAATAAAGAGAAAGGAATCCAAATATATCACTAAGGAAAACCAACTAACCATAAGAGAAGACAGCAAGAGAATAAAGGAACAGAGAACTACAAAACAACCATAAAAGGAATAACAAAATAGCAATAAGTACATACCCATCAATAATTACTTTGAATGTAAATGGACTAAATTCTCCAATCAAAAGACAGAGGGTTATGGAATAGATAAAAAAGCAAGACCCATCTATATGCTGTCCACAAGAGACTCATTTCAGAACTAAAGACACATGCAGATTGAAAGTGAAGGGATGTAGAAGCATTTATCATGCAAATGGATGTCAAAAGAAAGCTGGTGTAGCAATACTTATATTGTACAAATAGACTTTAAAAGAAAGACTGTAACAAGAGACAAAGAAGGACACTATATAATTATAAAGGGAACAATACAACAAGAAGATATAACAATTGTAAATATGCACCCAATGTGAAAGCACCCAAATACATAAAGCAGTTAATGACAAACATAAAGGAAGTAATCAATAGCAATACAATAATAGTAGGGGACTTTAACACCCCACTTACATCAATGGACAGATAACCCAAACAGAAAATCAACAAAGAAACAGTGTCTTTCAATGACATTTTGGACCAGAGGGATCTAACAGTTATATTCCCAGAACATCCCATCCTAAAACAGCAGAATACATATTATTTTTTCAAATGCACATGGAACATTCTCTAGAATAGATCACATATTAGGCCACAAAACAAGTGTCAACAAATTCAAAAAGACTGAAGTCATACCTTGCATCTTTTCTGAAGACAACACTATGAAACTAGAAATGAACCACAAGAAAAAATCTAGAAAGAGTACAAATACATGGCGGTTAAATAACATGCTACTAAACAATGAATGGGTCAACCAAGAAATCAAAAAATACATGGAGACAATGAAAACGAAAACACAACAGCCCAAAATCTTTGAGATGCAGCAAAAGCTCTTCTAAGGGGGAAGTTTATAGCAATACAGGCCTACCTCAAGAAGCAAGAAAAATCTCAAACAAGCAACTTAACTTTACATCTACAGGAGCTATAAAAAGAACAAACAAAACCTAAAACCACTAGAAGGAAGGAAATGATAAAGATTAGAAATAAAATAGAAACTAAAAAATAATAAAACAAAACAGATCAATGAAACCAGGAGCTGGTTCTCTAAAAAGATCAACAAATTTGATAAACCTTCAGCCAGACTCATCAGAGAGAGAGGACTCAAATAAGCAAAATCAGAAATACAAAGGATTATAAGAATATTATGAAAAATTACATGCCAACAAATTGGACAACCCAGAAGAAATTAATAAATACCTAGAAACATATACCCTCCCAAACTGAATCAGGAAGAAATAGAAAATTTGAACAGAACACAGTTACCATCAATGAAATTGAATCAGTAATCAAAAAACTCCCAACAAAAGTCCAGGACCAGACAGTTTCACAGGTGAACTATACCAAACATTGAAAGAAGAGCTAATACTATTCTCTTCAAAGTATTCAAAAAAATAGAAGAGGAAGGAAAGCTTCCAAATTCATTCCATGAGGCCAGAATTACCCTGATACCAAAACCAGAGAGATGCCACAAAAAAAGAGAACTACAGGCCAATATCTCTGATGCACATAGATGCAAAAATCCTCAACAAGGTATTAGCAAACCAAATCCAATAATACTTTAAAAAAATCATCCACCATGATCAAGTGGGATTTATTCCTGGGTTGCAAGTGTGGTTCAATATTTGCAAATCAATCAACATGATCATCATATCAACAAGGGAAAGGATAAAAATAATATGATCATTTCAACAGATGCAGAAAAAGCATTTTATAATGTAAAATATCTATTCATGATCAAAACCCTAAACAAAGCAGATTTAGAGGGAACATACCTCAACATAATAAGGGCCATAAATGAAAAACCCACAGCTAACATCATACTCAATGGTGAAAAACTGGAAGCTTTTCCCCTAAGATCAGGAACAAGACAAGGGTGTCCACTCTCATCACTTTTATTCAACATAGTACTAGAAGTTCTATCCACAGCAATCAGACAAGAAAAAGAAATAAAAGGCATCCTAATTGGTAAGGAAGAAGTAAAATTTTCACTATTTGCAGATGACATGATATTATATACAGAAAACCCTAAAGACTCCATCAAAAAATCTCGTAGAACTGATAAATGAATTCAGGATACAGAATCAATATACAAAATCAATATATGAAAATCCGTTGCATTTCCATACACTAATAATGAAGTAGCAGAAAGAGAAATTTAAAAAACAGTCCCATTTACAATTGCACCAAAAATAATAAAATGCTTAGGAAGAAACTTAACCGAGGAGGTGAAAGATCTGTACTCTGAAAACTTTAAAACACTGATGAAAGAAATTGAAGATGAGATAAACAGAAAGATACTCCATGCTCATGGACTGGGAGAAGAAATATTAAAATGTCCATATTATCTAAAGCAATCTACAGATTTAATGCAATCCTTTCAAAATACCAACTGCAGTTTTCACAGAACTAGAACAAATAATCCTATAAAATTTGAGTGGAACCACAAAGACCTCAAGCAGCCACAACAGTCTTGAAAAAGAAGAAAAAACTGGAGGTATCACAATTCCAGATTTCAAGATATACTACAAAGCTATAGTCATCAAAACAGTATTGTACTGGCACAAAGATAGACACATAGATCAATGGAACAGAATAGAGCCCAGAAATAAACTCATGATTATATGATCAGTTAACCTTCAACTGAAGAGGCAAGAATATGCAATGGGAAAAAGACACTCTCTTCTACAAACGGTGATGAGAAAACCGGACAGCTACATGCAAAAGAATGGAACTAGACCACTTTCTTACACCATACACAAGAATAAACTCAAAATGGATTAAGGACCTGAATTGTGAGACCTGAAACCATAAAAATCCTGGAAGAGAGCACAGGCAGTAATTTCTTTGACATCAGCCATGGCAACATTTTTCTAGACATGACTCCTGAGACAAGGGAAACAAAAGCAAAAATAAACTATTAGGACTACATCAAAATAAAAAGCTTCTCCACAGCAAAGGAAACCATCAACAAAAGTGAAAGACAACCCACTGAATGGAAGAACATATCTGCAATGATATATCTAATAAATGGTTAGTACCCAAAAATATATAAAGAACTTATACAACTCAACACCAATAAAACAAATAATCCAATTTTAAAATGGGCAGAAGACATGAACAGACATCTCTCCAAAAGACATACAGATGGCAAACAGACACACGAAAAGAGACTCAACATCACTCATCATCAGGGAAATACAAATCAAAACCACAATAAGACATCACCTCACACTGTCAGAATGGCTAAAATCAAAAACACAAGAAACAACAAATGTTGGCAAGAATGTGGAGAAAAAGGAACCCTTGTGCACGGCTCCTGGGAATAAAACTGGGGCAATCACTGTGGAGAAGAGTATGGAGGTTCCCCCAAAAAATTAAAAATAGAACTACCAGGTGATCCAGTAATTCCACTATGGGTATTTACCCAGAGAATATGAAAACACTAATTTGAAAAAATATATGCACCCCTATGTTTATTGCAGCATTATTTACAATAGTCAAATTATGGAAGCAACCCAAGTGCCCATCGATAAATGAATGAATAAAGAAGTACTGTGTATACATATATATATTATATATATATATGAGATTTATAACTAATCTATAACAAATTTATAACAAAGAAGTAGTATTTATACTATATATACACACTTATATATATAGACACATACATACATACACAGTAAAATATTACTCAGCCATAAGAAAGAATGAAATCTTGCCATTTGCAACAACATGGATAGATCTAGAGAGTCTAACACTAAGTGAAAGAAGTTGGTCAGGGAAAGACAAATACCAAATGATTTCAATCATAGGTGGAATGAAAGAAAGAAAGAAAAGAAAAAGAAAGAAAGAAAGAAAGAAAGAAAGAAAGAAAGAAAGAAAGAAAGAAAGAAAGAAAGAGGAAAGAAGAAAGAAAGAAAGAAAGAAAGAAAGAAAGAAAGAAAGAAAGAAAGAAAGAAAGAAAGAAAGAAAGAAAGAAAGAAAGAAAGAAAGAAAGAAAGAGAAAGAAAGAGACAAACCAAAAAACACTCTTAACTATAGTGAACAAACTGATGGTTACCAGACGGGTGGTGGGGAGGGGGTGGAAATAGGTGAAGGGGATTAAAGAGTGCACTTATCTTGATGAGCAGTGAATAACATACAGAACTGTTGAATCACTACATTGTACACCTGCAACTAATATAACGCTGTATAACTAATAATGGATATTTTAAAATGCTATAAGTAAATAGCATAGAATAGAAGAGAAGAGAAGAAAATAGACGAGAATAGAAGTGAGAAAAAATCAAAAAAGAAGAGAAAGTTCCACCAGAGTTCTAGAGTTCAAATCTCCTGGGCAAGGTGTGCCATTTCCCTGGGTCTCAATGGCACCAACTATCAAATGGGTATTTCACAGTTACTACCTCAAGGTTTTTTAGGAGGATTAATATATATAAAGCAACGAGAACATAATAAACACCCAATAAATGTTAATTATTGCTTTTCTTATCATCATTACATTTATTACCAACTAAACTGCCAATGATTTCTGGAGCATTTGCTGATAAAATTTAATACAGAATTTTTTAAAAAAATTTATGGAATATAGAATTGATTTGGCCTTACCTGCTGTAGTAACCTGTTCAAGCTTCTCTAAATATCACTCTCTAAAGAAAGTTTTTATTATTAAAAAGCTTCAAATATATATAAAAATAATATAATAAACTCATATGTCCCTACCACCCAGATTCAACAATTATCAACTCATGGTCAATCTCATAGTTTCATGTATACTTTATCCAGACTATTTTAAAACAAATTTCAAACTTCATGCCATTTCATTCTTAATTTTTTAGTATGGATTCTTTCTAAAAAAAACATAACCACAACACCATCACCATGCTTAAAAACATGATTAAGTATCCAAACAGTGCTTACGTTTCCCAAAGAATTTGCTTAAGAAATTTTTTCAGTTTATTTGGAACAGATTTCAAAAAAAATCTACACATTGCAATTACTTGATTTATTTCTTAAATCTTTTTAATCTATAGGTTCCATCTTCATCTCTCTCCCTTTTGGGAGGAACAGGGAGGTGTTCTTTGAAATTTATATGTTGAAGAAACCAAGTAATTTCTCCTGCAGAGATTCCCACTGCTTAGGTCTTACTATTTGCATCCCTGTGATGTCATTTAACACATTCCTCTGTCCCCTATATTTCCTGTAAATTGGTAGTTATGGCTTGAGGCTTTATCAGATTCTGATTCCATTTTTGGCACAAGTTCTTCATAGCTGGAATATATACTTCTATCAGGGGACACCGTTGTCCTGTTGCTTTTTTTTAATATGTTAGCAGTCATTTGTGATCATTGCCTCGTTCCATCTCATTAATTCAAAAGCAGTAATTTCTAATATTTTTTCTTCATTCATTCTGTCTTTCTTCCATTTTTTCATTAATTCCAAAGTGGTAATTTTCGTTCTTTTTTGTCCAACTCCTTGAACATTCCAGTAAAGGAAACTTCCCCTACCAACTGTTTGATTCCTCTGAGATCTGATACATAAGAAAGGCAGGATAAATGGGTGATTTTCAGAATAATGAGTTGGTTCCCCAGCACTCTCCACAGGTGATTGCTGAGGGTATTTTTTCTTCTGAATCATTATAAAATCATAGATTAGAACATACTTGAAATGTTTAGTCTATTGTAGCTATTATCCTTACTAATAAAATTGTCACATTTTTTGCCAAAGGAGGCCTTTTCAAGTTCACCCTTGAGCCCTTTGGACACATTCCTGGGAATCTTTCTGTGCCCTGCAGTATGATGAAATGTTACAGGTTCATCTTGAACATTTTCTGCCCTAGAGCTGCCATTTTTCTGAGGAATCCCGATTCCTTCCGTAAGGAAATGATGCTAACAGACCAGTACTCTGGCATGAAGTTTGTTAATTATTACTGAGTTGGCCCTTGCTTTCAGGCCTTTTCAGTGAATAGGGCTAGAAATTTGTTGTTATTTTGTTGTCATTTTAAGGTAAGATATATCATGAATTCAAATTTATATATTTTTTTTGTTAAGATTTATTTATTTGTCAGAGAGAGAGAGCAAAAGCAGGGGGAGCGGCAGGCAGAGGGAGAAACAGGCTTCCTGCTGAGCAAGAAGCCTGATGCGGGACTCGATCCCAGGACCCTGGGATGCTGACCTGAGCCAAAGGCAGACGCTTAACCGACTTAGCCACCCAGGCAACCCTCAAATTTATATTTCTAATGTAAATTTAGGACTACAGAGTTTTTATCTTGCCTCATTTATGTTACCTCTTTTGTCCTTTCTCCTAACCCAAAATCCTGTTTCCCAATAATATAAACATAACTATTCACTTCATCCACACAATACACATTCAACAGTCTTCAAATTAAAATGCTGACACTACCACCTACAATATGATCCTTGGGGAGAGTTTAAGATTTGTTTTCAGGGGGCGCCTGGGTGGCTCAGTCGTTAAGCGTCTGCCTTCGGCCCAGGTCATGATCCCATGATCTTTTTTTTTTTTTTTAAAGATTTTATTTATTTATTTGACAGAGGGAGATAGCAAGAGCAGGAACACAAGCAGGGGGAGTGGGAGAGGGAGAAGCAGGCTTCCCGTCGAGCAGGGAACCCAATGCGGGGCTCCATCCCAGGACCCTGGGATCATGACCTGGGCCAAAGGCAGACGCTTAACGACTGAGCCACCCAGGTGCCCCAGTTCTATTTTCTGTAGGGCACATTCCACTCTGGAAATATGGTCAAGGTAGCATGTTGCAAAGTCACTTAAAATAGTTTCTTTCTATATGGTTGTGCCACAAATTCAACACTTGGTGATTCATTTATTTCATTTTGCTTTTAATTTCTAGAATTTCAATTTAATTTTGCTTTATAATTATGTGAATATTTACATTATTCCAAAATCAAATCTACAAAACAATGTTTATTCAGAGAAACATACATTTCTATCCTTGTCTCCTCCATCACACACACACACACACACACACACACACACACACACAAACGCCCATTTGTATACGCTCTGTTGTGGGTTGAATTGTGTCCCCCAAAAAAGATATGTTAAAAGTCCTAACTTCGGTACCTGTGAATATGACCTTATTTGGAAATAGGATCTTTGTAGGTGTAAGCTAGTTAAGATGAGGACATACTGGATTAGAATGGATCCTAATTCAGTGCCCAATATATTTATAAGAGGACAGGAGGGAGATTTGGAATCAGAGACATAAACACACACAAGGAGATGGTTATGTGAATATGGAAGCAGAGATTGTAGTGAAGCAACTATAAGCCAAGGAATACCAAGGATAGCCAGCACCGCCAGAGCTAGGAAGGGACAAGTAAGGATTCTTCCATAGAGCCTCCAGAGGAGCACGGCCCTGCCAGCACCTTGATTGGACTTCTAGCCTCCAGAACTGTGAAAATAAATTTCTGTTGTTCAAGCCGCCCAGTCTTACTTACTGGTGGTACTTTGTATGGTAGACCTAGGAAACAGACACATCCACACCCCCCATGCCCTTAGGTGAGTGGTACCATATTACACACATTTTTCTCAATCTTGTTGGTTTTTTTAACCTAAAATATGTATCCCGAAGATTACTCCTAATAGTATATAAAGACATTCCTTCTACCTTTCTACAGCTGCACAGCACTCCAGTTTGTACATACACCTTAGTTCACTCAACTAGTTCTCTTTTGATCATAAGGTGGGATCTTTCTAATGTTTTGCTATTGCAATAGTACTTTTAATAGGCTTCCAAATGACCTTTTTATATTTTTGCCAGAAATGTTTGTGGTAAGTTTTTAGGAATGGTATTGCTGGGTCAGAGGGTAAAGGTATATATAATGTTGCTGAATATTACCAAATTTCCCTCCTGAAAGTTTTCCTGATTAGCATTTACATCAGCCATGTGTGACTGCCTATTTCTCTACAGAGTCACCAACAAAGTACATTATCAGTGTCTGTATTTTTGCCAGTTTGATAGGTGATAAATGGTTTTTCCATATAGTCTATACGTGAATTTCTCTTTGTTGTTGTTGTTATTTTTACTTATTTATTTGAAAGAGAGCGAAAGAAAGCACAAGCGGGGGAGGGGCAGAAGGAGAGGGAGCAGCAGACTCCCCACTGAGCAGGGAGCCCAATGTGGGGCTCGATCACAGGGCTCTGAGATCATGACCTGAGCCGAAGGCAGAAGCTTAACCGACTGAGCCACCCAGGTGCCCTGTGAATTTCTCTTATTATGAGAAAGAACAACGCTCATCAGGAAGTATGAAAAATGGAACACGCATACTCTAATAGATTCTTTTCCCATGGCTCTTCTCCTTGGTCAGGCTATAAGACTCTAATATATCTCATACCTCCCTTTTCTTCTTTTGATGTTCAAAATCAAATACATTTCATATCAAAAACTACCTGTGTGATATTATTTTTAAAATTCTAAGAAGTCATCCCCACCTCATCAAAACTATATTTAACTTAAGTTCCACAAATGTTAATTTAGGACCTATTAAGAATCAGGTACTTGTATACAAGGTTGTAAGGGAGTATACAAAAATGAAAAGACAAGGAATCTCTCTCTTAAAACCTTACCACCTAGAAAGAAATATAGAAAACTATAGCTAGGTATATAAAGTTCCATATAACTATATAAAGTTATACAGGTGATACTCACACACACACAACATAATAAAATAAGGTATTATCGAGTTTAAAAAGGATAGAGAAGAACAACTGGTACAGAGGATTGCCTCAAAATTTTATGTTGAAGGCACATTTCTTTCTTTCTTTTTTTTTTTTTAGTGGGGGGAAGGGGCAGAGGAAGAGAGAAAGAATCCTAGGCAGATTCCAACCCCAGACAAAGTAAGGCACATTTATTTAAGGCAATATACAACTCTATAAAAATAAATATTTCTGGAAATGATAAAACATCTGGCTATAGAATCACTCACAACTTAATATAAATGAACTAACCCAACTACTTCTCTTTTTACAATCACCTGAGATCTGTTGGCTTTCTAGATGAGGAATCTCCCTAGAAATAAAAGACCTGGATATGGTGTAAAATGAGAGCATCTGACAGTGAGAAAGTAACAGAAGACTGTAAGTTGAACTAGAAAGGCTATATAATATTGTACCCCAGAATGTGACTGTATTGGAGACAGGCCTTTAAAAAGGTAATTAAAATGCAGCTATTAGGGTGGGCCCTGACCAATGTCTTTATAAGAAGAAAAGATTAGGACTTGCAGAGAGACATCAAGGACACATGTACACAGAGATACAGCCCTGTGAAGAGGCAGCAAGAGAGTGACTATTTGCAGACCAACCAGAGAAGCCTCACAGGAAACCAATCCTTGATCTTGAACTTCCAGCCTCCTGAACTGGGATAAAATAAATTCCTGTTGGGGTGCCTGGCTGGTTCAGTTGGTAAAGCATGCAACTCTTGATCTTGAGGTTAAAAATTCAAGCTCCACATCAGGTACAGAGATTACTTAAAAAATAAAATCTTTAAATAAATATATTCCTGTTGTTTAAGCCACCCAATCTATGACATTTTGTTAGAGCAGCTTGAGCTAAGACAATGGGTAAGTCTAATGAATATTGACTGTTCAAAACAAATTAATAATGTCTTATGGGGGTCAAAAATGTGTTCAGAATTAAAATGCATGACAACAATAGTACAAAGTAAGAGGTAAATGGATTTAAAGTGTTTTAAGATCCTAGGATTATTACAGAAGTGATAAAATTAATCTTTGTATTAGACTGGATAAGAATACATGCTATAATTTCTGTAGTAACTACTTTTAAAAAATGATAGGACGTATAACTAACAATACAGGGAAAACATGCTATAATAAAAAATATTTGATTAATCCAAAGGAAGGCAATAAATAGGAGAAAAGCACACATCTAACAGGTGGGTCAAACAGAAAACAAATAATAAGATGGTAGCTATAAACCCAAGTATTTCAGCAATTACATCAAATACAAATGGACAAAATATGCCAATTAAAACAGTGTCAAAATGGATTTTTTTTAACTATGTGTTTACAGACAGATATACCTTATATATAAAATGCTTAGCATGATGCCTGGCATATGGTGTCCCTGAAAAGGAACTGGTGGTAGAAGCTGTAATTAATATGATTGTGAGTGTAATTACCAGTTTCCTGAGGAACCAGGATGAAAGCTCATCTGAAGATGTATAAAGGGGGATGTGGCTAGTTCACAACTGTGCCAATTACTGGTCCACAGAATAGACATTAAAAGTTCTTTCCATGAAGGCACAATATGAGCTGAAACCAAGTATTACGTGATTTGCTTTAAAAAAAAAATCTCCTTTATTAAGATAAGGTATTATATCAATAGAATTTACACTATGTTCAAACAACAGACTTATACAGAGTAAGAATTTGGAGGAAGTTCTCTATCCCATGGTGACCATTTACAGATTTTAATTACTTCATCAAAACAAGAAAATTTTTTTCATATTTAGCTAACTGTAAAGTACACAGAGGCCGACATGGTGTTAGTTCAAAGTAAACTACTGGTACAGATATTTGAGTCCAATTTTATAATCCAATATCAATGCTTCAAAGGTAATCTACATGATTGCTAAACAGTCTTTCCCCAAAGCAAATCCAACTTTAATTACAAAAAGTTTCTATTTTTTTCTTGGAAATTTTAGAATGTTTAAACTTGTGAGAAGAGAGTTTTTATTTTTTTATTTTGAAAAATTTCAAATGACAGGAAACCTACAGAAAAGTTGCATGAATGAAACAAGGAAACACTTCAAACTGATTCTTCAATTTCTAACATTTGCCACATTTGCTGTATATTCTCTCTCCCTACACACACACACACACACACACACGTGCACGCACATGTAGCAATTGTTACTTTGCTGAGCCTTTTGAGAATTACAGACATCATCACTATTTACCCCTAAATATCTCAGTTTCTATCTCCTAAAAAACAAGGAAATTTTCCTACATATCCACAGTATAATTATCAAATTCAGGAAATTTAAACTTGATACACTAATATTGTATATTACATACATGTAATATATATATGTATATTTGAAAGTTGCTAACAGAATAGATCTTAAAAGTTCTCATCACAAGAAAAAAATTTCTAAGTATGTGTGGTAGTAACTAGATTCATTGTGGTGATCATTTTACAATATATAAAAATACCAAATCACTGTGTTGGACACCTAAAACTAATACAGTATTATATGTCAAATCATACGTCAATTTTTAAATAAATTAGTTAAAAAACTGATACACTACTGTTAACTGATGGAGTTAATATTTAAATTTTTGAAATCTAGCTCATATGTGATATCTTCAGGGAAACCTTTCCTGTCTCCCCTTCCTTCCCAATCATTTTCTTGGGTCTTCTTCCCACCTTTTTACTTGCCATATAATTTTAGTGTCATGTGTCACAGTCCAGTTAATTTCCTTTCTGTCTTCTCTCCTATCGGACCATGACATTCTGGAGGCCAGAAACTAGGTTTACTTATTTTTGTCTCCCCAGTGCATAGCATAGTGCCAAGCACTAGCAGACACCCCAAAAATATTTTCTGAATGAATGAAATGAATGTATTACATATACTTGGTTTGCTTCTTTGTTTCTTTATCCAACGCACTATATCACTGATTTATGTTTAGCTTGCGGTCAACTTAAATATCATATTCCTTGTCTGCTATATTAATTAGACATGTTACATTACTACACACTTACCATAGAATTTCAGTCTGTTGGTCTATTTTTAGCTAAAACTTAATCCTTCCAGCCTCTGCCCAATCTACCTGCTACTGCCATAAGCCAGTTGCATTCTAAAACTAGTATTTTTGAAGGCATGTGAAGGATAAGAATACATTCTCATAAGAATTACAAAACACATGATTATATAAAAAGCAAATAAAAAGAGGTCAGAACTAATATTGTGGTATTTTAGGCTTCAAATTTTAAATGACTCTTCTTCCCCTATCTTTTTCACACAGTCAGAAATGGGATTGGAGAAGGCATTGGAAGGGGAGAGAAGAGGAGAAAAGGTTGCCATAGTTTAGTAATAAAAGCTGGCCTGTGTCAACACAGACATCATTTAGAAGAGAGCAGGCCCAACTCTATATGACAAAAGAGAAGAGAAATATTAAACAGTGACTTCCATTTACCCCCGTATCTTCTGGATCTAAAGATTCTATCAAGGAACCTCCATTGAATGGTGTCTACTGTCCAATTCTCTGATAAGTTCAATAATATATCCTGTCTTATCTTCACAACAAACCTGCAGCATCATTGCCATTATCATCCCATTCTATAAACAGAAGAGGTTTAGAGATGCTACATGACCTGCATGTAGCCACACAACTGTTTAGCATTTTACTGATTCTAAGTCGACTTTGATCACTCACCATTATTTTATGTCCCCCTAAGAAAGAAAAAATGCTGGAAGTTAAACTATGACAATATGCAAAAATGTTCTTGATTTTAGAATACGTCTCAATTTCAGACAAGTTAAAAATGTGTCTTCAAATTGGTGAAAAAAAGACAAGTGGTGGAGCCAGGACTTGAACATTGGTCTGTTCCTCCTTTCAGCTCAGTGCAAAGCTGGCTCCCACCTCGCTGAAGTCAGACAGAAACCAGAGTTTGTATCCTCTGTATTACGGGCAGACTGATGGGTACTGCCGATTCCAAAGGCTGGGTGGCTTTGAAGAAAAAGTGACATTTTTGACCCTCCACCAAGATGAGAAGGATCAGGGTTTGCCTGCCCCCAGGGACGATGAGCTTTCCACGCCTAACAGTTGAAAGGCTTGAAAGAAGACATAGGGAAAGGCACCCGGGAGAGATATTGTTCTCTCACCACAACGTGATGGAGAGCTGCAGGCAATGGATCTAGCACCTGAAGGCCTTGACACAGAAAGGTGCAGAGACTCGCCCAGGAGTGCAATGCATCAGGGCAGAATCTAAATTAAAATGTGGAGTTTCCACTCCCAGGCCTGTGTGGGTCCACTTTGGCATGCCGCTTTCCCCTGCACAACTGTGATTCTTGCTGAATAATTGAAGCCCAGGCTCTGTCCATATCAGGAATATTACTGTTTGATTTTGTGGTCCCAAAGGGACAGCAGCAAACAGCTGATGCTTCTGCTGGTACTGAAACTGCTGCAGAATGTGGGAATTTTTCTAGTTTCCTATTGGAAAAATCTCCAGGCATTGCACTTGGGAAGTGGGGGCTTCTTGAGGTTTAAAACACAGTGCAGGAGTATATGGGTGGAAAGGGCAAGAGGTTAGTGAGATGCTTTTCTATAAGACAAAACTGCATCTGAGCAATAAATTGTAAAAAAAATAATAATAATAATTATAAATGGGATAACCCAGCCCCTAAGGAATAGAGAAAATGCAGAATAAGTTCCTGCTAATGGAAAGATGTGAATTTTAATATGCACACCATACCAGGATAATACGGTTCAACGACAAGGACTACGAAAACAAGCTCCATTCCCCCCAGCTCACTCCAAGCAAAAGAAAAGAAAAAAATCACAAAGGCTGTTACAAAAGATAACTTCTCCAAATAGACATCCCCAGATGTGAATCCACAAATGAAGAAGACTGGCTGTAGTACCATCAAGATCTCAGGTCTTATTCCAACAAATCCCCACATGGGTCACAGAGCGGAGGGCAGCGTCATGTCCAACAGGAGAGCTTGTGGTCCTTGCCATGTGTGTCTGCAAACTCCCCTCCAAAAGGTTTCGTAGTTATTTCTCACAGAAATAGCTGATCAAATACCTATGCTTTTATCATATCCAAAAAAAGTTTGAAAGACTTGCCTTAATAAAAACAGAAACGCTTGAGTTCATCAAAATTCCCAGGTTGAGGCCACGGAACATAAGCAAAACATTTCCTCATATTTGATGGTGAAGAGCTTGATGAGAAAATAGAATTCTAGACCCAAACTTATAAAAAGGCACATGCGCCTGAGACCCCCCAAAGACAAAGCTTGTCATTCACGCTTGCCTTTTTCTCTTTATTATCTCATCGCCATAGATGAAGTACATAATTACATATAAACACTGCCTATCTAACAAAAAAAAGAAAAGGAAGCCTTCATTTGTCTTCTGAAAGAGAGTAGCTCCGTGGAGTTAGTAAATGTAAAAATTAGTGAGGACTTTGTTTGAGGGATGAAGCAAGTGAAAAAACAAGAGTGTAAAGATTCGGCAACTGCCTGAAGTTCCCACTTTCCGTGAAGACAGGAGACCTGAGTGTAAATCCTATCTCTATCATTTCCAGCCGTGTGAAGCCTGGCACCTCACTTGCCCACTCTGTGCCTCAGCACCTCACCGTATGGCGGAATGAAAAATGCCCACATTCTTGCGGGGAGAGAAAAGGCCATGGCGAAAGTCCGTGCCTCGTGCCTGCACTCCATAAGAGTGAGCTGAACATT
Source organism: Mirounga angustirostris (assembly GCF_029215605.1). NCBI lineage: Eukaryota > Metazoa > Chordata > Mammalia > Carnivora > Phocidae > Mirounga > Mirounga angustirostris. The sequence goes on along the minus strand of NW_026991712.1, from coordinate 66,058,112 downwards.
AATCTGGGGGCCAAAAAGAAATGTATTTTGCAGACAGCAGAGCAGTCTGAGCAGCAGCTTTGAATAAGAGTCCTCTTTATCTCAAAATATTGTCGCCAAGAAAAAGTCTTCCTCATTTGCTGGCCAGCAAAGAATGAGTAACTTGAAGGCAAAGGCTACTTTTAATTCATTTCATTTCATTTCATTTCATTTCATTTCATTGGAGTATGTGTCTGTTTTTTATTTGAATTTTGGTTTGGGGCTTGTTTTTATTTTTGTTGGTTGGTCCGTTTGGTTTAGTTTTTCTGGTGTGTGTGGTGCCTACCACATGTTAGGTGCTCAGTATTTGCTGAATGGAATTTAAAAAGGGAGGAATTTGGTCAGGACCCTGTCTTCCCTGTAATATACTGTATTCCCAGGACTTAACACAATGCCATGCATATATTACATTTTCAAGGAATATTTGTTATATGACCAAATATTAGCTTTTAAAATAAGAATTTTTCAAGTTCTTTCCCTATTACGTGTTTATATTACCTTTCTGAATTTCATTTTCACTACCAGGGCCCTCTTCCGTCATAGCAATTATGGCCTCTCTGTGATGAAATAGAAAATCCAGACCCTAACTGACTTCAGTATTTTATAAAACTTTATTGTCTCGCCAATATCACGAAACTGTCTGTAATAAAATATTTTGTCCAGCTGTCTCCCTATTTGTCTCTCAACTCTTTTCGCCTTAACAACCCACCTCCTTGAGTTCCTACCACATTATGCAACCAGCCCCATAAAAGCTCCAAGAGCATCTGAGTCCTCCCAACCTCTTGACCCAAGTCCACAAATTAATGTTTCCTCACCCAGAATCCATCTGCACACTTAAATAAATGCAATATAGCAAAGAGGAGAAAGGAACTCCTATCTTTAATTTCGCCTCAGTCACAAGAGAGGTTATCAGAATTCTCTGAATCTAAAGGGAATGCCAAATGCCTGAGGTGAGTTTTCCTTCCATGAGAAAATGGAACACGTCAGAGAATAGTAATCACAGGTCACTTACTAGCTGTGACCCTGGGCAAGTTACTGAACTGCTCTCTGTCTCAAGTTCCTCATCTTAAAATCGAGGTAATAGTACTTCCCTCACAGGGTTCTTATGAGGATAAAGTGAGGGTTATCTTTTAAGACATTTAGGAGAAGGCATTTGGTAAGTTCTATTAAGTATCTGTCTTTTTAAAAAAATGTCAGAGAAGGCTTCTGATCAATGAGAAAGTGGTAAAAAAAAAAAAAAAAAAGTCTTGGCAGTTGCCTCCTAAGCCACAACGTTCACAACTGCACATACACAATTCTCACAAGAATAAACAAATATCAAAGTCATTCTGTAGATGCGGGGGAACGAGGCCGAGACAAAGTCTGTCCAAGCCCATGTGTGACATGAGACAGAGACAAGGATACGAAACATCCCTCATCCCGTGACTAAAGGAGTACCTTCTGCTGCTTTACCAGTGACAGCGATGGTCCCATTTTAATCCCCCTGCTTCCTGGATAAAACACTATCAGGTTATCCAGTCATCAGACTACCAGCACCCATCCAACACTGGTCTCTGCTTCTTTAAATGCTCCTTAGAATTACTGGGCACAAGCCCGGATCCTACAATAAGCCCCTCCGAATGGCTCTTAGCAACTTGCCTTAGAGATCCCTGAGGGGCACCATCCGGGCGGCAGCAAATAAGCAAACCTAACTTTGGTTTGGCTCCAGGTGTGTTCCTGGTGTTCTCTGTCTGGTGGACCATAGAGTATGTGTTTTTGTTGTTGTTTTGTTTTTTAAGTAGGCTCCATGCCCAACGTGGGGCTTGAACTCACAACCCTGAGGTCAAGAGTCTCATGCTCTACTGACTGAGCCAGCCAGGCACCCCACTGTGGACCATGGTGTTCCTAACAACAACGAAACCAACAGCTCTAACTTATTGAGTGTCTGCTCTGAGCCAGAGACCTTCTAAAGTTGCTATACACGTGTTAACTTTTAATCCTCACAACAATCTGTGTTCCAGACTAGAGAAAATAAAATAACGTTAGGAAGCAGAGAAGTCAGAATTTAAACCCAGTCTGTCTGACAGCTGATGCTCTCCATCCCTGCATTCCCCTGCTTCCCTGAAGAGAGGGCAGGCAGTTGTCTAGGCAGGCTTGATATCCTGTCTCTTAAGTTGGAATGGAGCCCAGCACACTCTAATTCTGTTTGATTATTTCTGAGCTCGTGTTTATTGTTGAAGGGATGAGAAAGAGAAAAAGGGAATGCATCATCCCTTCGAATGGAGTACAGCTTCACATTGCATTTGCAAACATATAAACTTGAAAACAGGCCTACTGGTTTTAAATCTAGAGTTTAGGGGCACCTCGGTGGCTCAGTCGGTTAAGCATCCAACTCTTGACTTCAGCTCAGGTCATGATCTCAGGGTCTTGTGATTAAGCCCCACATTGGGCTCCACATTGAACGTGAAGCCTGCTTAAGATTCTCTCTCCTTCTTCCTCTGCCCTTCCCCTCTGTGCACACGGGCACACTCTCTCGCTCTCAAATTAATTAATTAATTAATTAAATTTGGAGCCTAGAACAGCTCAGATGAGAAAGCAGGATGGAACAGAGGAAGGAAACAGTGTGGACTATGAAATCTAGGAGAGCTAAATTCAGTCTGGCTACAACCTTCTAATAGTGTGGACTTTAGGTGAGTTGCTTAACCCCTCCTACACTTGGCTTCCTAGCCCATAAAATGGGCTCAGCAACGCCTACCTCAGTGGGGCTGGAGGGGGAAGTGCCCAGTGCATGAAAACATTGGCTATAGGACAGCTGTTACTGCTACCATCATGGAAAGTGGGAAATCTCAGTACCTGCAAAGAGGGCTTGCAATGGCTCACACACCCTGAGAAACTGTAAAAGGCCCAGAAGGGTCCTTTTTGTGGTTGCTGAGAGTCACAGAAGCCATCAGGATCAGGAATGAGACGGGAAAGGGAAGAAGAAAGGAGCCATTTTTAAAAAATTTTTTTTATTATATTATGTTAATCACCATACATTACATCATTAGTTTTTGATGTAGTGTTCCATGATTCGTTGTTTGCGTATAACACCCAGTGCTCCATTCAGTACGTGCCCTCTTTAATACCCATCACCAGGCTAACCCATCCCCCCACCGCCCTCCCCTCTGGAACCCTCAGTTTGTTTCTCAGAGTCCATACAAAGGAGCCATTTTTAAATGAGGCAAGATCTTGCTTGAGATCGTGTGCCTACTCATCCTAGAAGCCAACAGCGCAGAGAAACAAATTAATAATGTTCTAGTTTCAGGACATTCTAATTTTTAGGAACTATAAGAATTCAAACCCAGAGGGACTTCAATTCACACCCACTGGACAACACATTTTCATCTTTGTGGTAATCCTGGAGACTATATCAATGGGCTTCTGAAAGAGAATGGAAAAATATATACATACATATATATGTCTATCTGAAAAGAAAGCTGTAATTACTACCATAAATGAACAATTCCCTGTATTTGCCACAAATCTCTCTTTAATGAACTGCAACCTATTCATTAAATGAGAGGGAAAAAATATGAGGACAGGAAATGGGAAGGAGTGGGCTATGGGGGCAGGAGAGAAGGTGGCAGAAATCACTTTATTTCGAACAGGAGGCAGTGAGACACAAATACAATCAAAGGGGTTAATCTAATCCCTTTGTGAAGCATTGAGTCAGAGAACAAGACAAAAACAAACCTGTGATCTGGAACTTCCCAAGCCCCCACTCGGGGGGATTAATGAGGAGTACACGGCTGTGAAATTACGTGCCCTCTGAGTCAGGAAAATGGTCCTACTGGTGCATGACCTTGAAATGAGGGGATGCAAACTTCACCTGATCCACAATTACCAAGCCCTGGGAGGAGGGGCTCAGGGAGAAGAGAGGACATGAGGCTGTGCGAATGTTCAGAATATGAAAACCCACAAACCTCAACCAACCTGAGGCTTGAAGGGGGATCGAAACACAACATGAAATATTCAGAGGACTTTCAAAGGACGCTAGCATTTGTGTGGAAGCACAAGGGGGCAAGCCTGTCCTCTTTATTTACACGAAGTGGATATTTTGTGGCTGTTGTTATGGACTTAGCGATGTTTGTCTCTGTTCAATTTTCCCTTTGCAATGAAAAATTGTTGCGAGATGATTTCTAGTCTTAGCTGCTTTACATGACAGTATTATCAAGGATTCATCAAGAGGCCATCTGTCGAATTTATGAAAAAAATATGCAAAAACAAAACAGATGAAAAGGAAAGAGCAAGACAGACTGGTCCAGGGGAAGATAGATGTGGCAGCATGTGCCTCCGTGTGAAAATTACAGCATTTAAATGCTGCGGAATAAATTACCGTGCCGAAAACTTAGTGGTGCTCTCCCACTGTAGACGCTGCCCTTACCATAAAAACATAATGAAATATATCACATTATCAGATCACCCTTTCCTCAGACTATTACTATATTCTAATGAAAAATTAGGAGAGGAGAGACACATAAACCTCAAATGGGAGGGATGAAAATGAGCTAGAGTGGATTTGCTCTAGTATCGAGCCATGAGAAGCTTCTCCAAAATGCACAGTCCATATGGAAATAAGAGCTTTGCCCCCCTATTTATTAGAAAGTCAATAAAATAAATTACAGATTGTGTGAAAAACTGAAATAATATATATTAAAATGACAACGAGGCTGGCAGAGCTTACAGCCAAATTAGATGGGCTGTAAAAACAATGTATTTCAGAAAGGAAATAGGAGGGGACATGAGGATACAGACAAATGACCAGAGCTGCGGTGTTGCCCCCTGTAGGCGAGACGCAGAATCACATGCATATACTGTCCACTTGCTCCTGGAGAAGGAAGGACCCAGTGAGCAACTCGGCCAGATCTGAGCATGTGGGGACAGATGCCTAGCAGAGCACAGCAAGAGGGTAGCTTCCTTTGAAGTTTGTTTCCAGCCCCTAGCTCTCCTACGGGCTTTCTCTTCCCCTTGGGGGCCATCTTCCTTCCCAGTCCTCACCATCTCACCTACCCCTCCTAGAGTTTGATCAATAGGAAAACTTCTATTTTAGTGCCTTAAGGAGATGTTTAGCAGTGCTGCTAAATAATGGATTAAATTATAAAGCTCCAAACACACAATAAAAATAATAGTTGGCATGGGCCCCTAAATTTCAAAGGAATGAGAGAAAAAAGTGAAGTCCTATCTCACCAAGAGCCAGTGAGGATAATGAGCTCACAGTGGAAAATGGTGAAAAATAATAGTACTAGCCAACACTAGTCAGTGCTGTGCATTAAATAACTAATTTAACCCTTGCACTAACCCTATGAGATGATTTACCATTTATTACTGTTCCTCATTTCACAGATGGAGAAATTGAAGCACCGTGAGATGTAAGTATCCCATCCAAAAATCACACAGCTATGGTACAGAGATTTGGGTTCAGAGCACGTGCTTCATTCCACCAAACTGTAATGCCTCCCATTAGGAAGGCAGCAGAGGTATCTCATTTATTTTGTTTGAAATGTTACAAATTCTTCAATAAAGAAATATAAGTATAAAGATGATCCCTTTGAAATTAAGTTAGACCATATCGTCCCTCAGACTGTTGTGAACTACAATCCTAAACAGCCCCAGCTCTCTCTCCTAGTTACTCTCTTTCTGATAAGTGGAGGATACATACTTAGAAGTGTTCCCTTCTAGGGGTGCCTGGGTGGCTCAGTTGGTTAAGCGACTGCCTTCGGCTCAGGTCATGATCCTGGAGTCCCGGAATCGAGTCCCGCATCGGGCTCCCTGCTCGGCAGGGAGTCTGCTTCTCCCTCTGACCCTCCCGACCCTCCCCCCTCTCATGCTCTCTCTCTGTCTCTCTCTCTCAAATAAATAAATAAAATCTTTAAAAAAAAAAAAAAAAGAAGTGTTCCCTTCTATCTATTATGGGACTAAATAAAATAATGATAATAAAGGTAAAGATATTTTAAAAATAAAGGCCAAGAATACTGTGTCAACAAAAGATGGAAGGTGAAAAAAGAAGCCCAAAGGTCTGGTTTAAGGGAATTCCTTAGAACTAAATTAGGTCTTCCCAGGATGCTCTCCACTTTGACTTCCCATACTGGGAAATCCTGAAACATTTTAGATCTATGGTATGGGAGTTTGTAAACATTTTATCAATATAACCTAAAAGTTTCTGATCAACAATGAACATCTGATTAAATATTTCACATCTGATTGAAAATGAAAAATAATTTCAGCATGCAAGTATGCAAATAACACTACAGATCCTGTATAAGACAATGTTATCTGTGCTGGTCCTGGCAAGACATTTAAGTTGAAGTTTTCTTTTACGTATACTTCCAACATAAACAGAGAGTTGACCAAATTTAATTTTATTTTCAACTTCGCTTTTACCTTTTATGGAATTATGATCATCTGTAAATAAGTACTGGAGTATATCACTTCAGGAAGATTTCTGTCTCAACTCATCTGTTACAGGTGGTAACAAGATTAACTACTTCTTTTGAAAAACACCAACTGGATATCCAATAATAGAATGGGTCCTCCTATGGAAGATCTCAGCCGCAGCAAGACTAGGTGATACCATCAGTCATATGTCCCTCCCTTCTTTCACTCTCTCTTACAATGTCCTGCACAATAGACATTGACAACCCTTCCTGAACATATAAAAACCAATTCTCATATATTATTTTTCAAATTACAAGTATAGTGGAATCATACTCATTGGACATCTCATGTAAGGCCAGCCAGCCCTTAACCTTAAATTAACATCTGTCTAAAATGCCCCCTAAACTGGGAACAAGGTAACAGACTGACCCTCTCATACCTGCTACTAACAAGTCCTTTGGCTTAATAAATCAAAATATCTACACTGATGTAAGTAGCTTAGACTGAGCCAGATCTTCCCAATGTGTGAATTAGCCTAGGACATAGCAAAACTACTTCCAGCTACTCAGTAGCCTTAGACAAATTTGTAAATGGACTGGCACAAAATATTTTATTTACTAGCAGTGTTTATCCAAACACTTTCACTCTCAATTCTCCTGTCTCTCCTATATCACCAGACTGGGAGGCACCCTGGTGGCCAAACATGAGCCGTGCATACACATCATAAACAGGTGTAGAGAGTTGGCCTCTGGCTATCCAAGATCCCAGTACCTGGGATTATTTTCCATCCAGAAATCCATTGGTAATTTATATTTGATCAGTTTGTATATGTGTGTAAGAGTTAAGTTTGCTCATTGAATTTGTAACATGGCTTCATTCACCTGTCCTTGACTCACAGTTCCTGACAGACCTTGAAAAAGTATCCAGTATACATGAATTCACACAGACATCACTCCACACAGCTATTCCTAAAATACTAGCTCTTCTTGCTCTTCCATTATTTCAATTTTGCTTCTGTCTCTACTTAACCATTTACTCTACTTGTTAAATGAGAAATTCATGTTTTGATAGGCCTCCATCCAGATGCATATTTGAAGTAGTTATTGATGATGTCTTCTCCTCTGAAATGCCCTTGTATTTCCCATCCATCAACCCATCTTCCTTGGTCTCCTTCTAAACTAACCTCCTCCAGGAAGCGTTCTTCAATTACCCTCACCCACAATGACCACTACTCTCTACTATTGTATTTTTTTCTCACATGGAGAAGCTGCTTATGTATTCTTTAGACACAGGGCCTTATACATCGATGTGTTTATTGGATTGAAGCAACTCCTTGATTTATTTTTTGTAATTTATCTACTTAACTAAAATTCATTTATAACATTTGTAAGTTAATTAATTTATAACATTTCTCCTATGTGAATATAAAAGTAATCATTCAGGGATACTATCCTTCAACTTATAGCAGGAAAACACATAACATCATAGGCATTTCAAACTTGATCTGTCCTAAACGGAACTCCTATTTTTTATTCCCAGAAACTGTCCCTCTCCCAGCATTCATTATCGCTAAAAATGTCACCATCATTCACCCAGTTTCTTAAGCCAGAAATCCTGGATCATCCTTGCCTCTACTCTCTCTCTTGCTGACTCACTACTGGCATTTCTGAACACCTTGTTATACCACCATCTGTAAAACGAGAAGAGCAATATTCACTAGCTTCGATTTTGGGGAAGGCTTTGATGCCTCTTCTGCAGTGAAACTTTTACACACATACACACAAAAAATTCATAAAGTGAAAAATAGGTGATTATTGTAATACTGAGAACTAAACAGAGACTGAAGATAACTGTGTCCAAAATATTCTAAGTTACCATATTTCATTGGGGGGGTATTTTTATAGAATATACTTCAAATATTGAAGCATCTGCATTAAGGCTCCTACAATTATATCCAAAAAATGTAGATGTGATAACCCCTAACACCTGCATGGGGCTAAACATGTGTCAGTCCTATTCTTAGTTTAACGATAATATTGTATGTCCGTACCGTAGTTTATAATGGCTTTCATGCCCATCATGTCATTTCTCCCTTACCACAGCATCATGACAACTATTACTGCATTTTACAGATGGAGGTGCTGGTTAACTTGCCCAAGGTCACTTAGTGCGTCATTGCTAAAATTCAACCCAGAACCTCCGTTTCCCAATGCCTGGTACGGCGCTAATATTATTAGAACTTTCTCTGGGCAATCCTTACCCTATGAAATCAGTAGAAGATCCCAAACATGTACACATTCTCACACACACACACACGCACCTACGTACACGTGTGTGCACACACATACATGCACACATGTACACACACACGGAGTTTCTTTTTTATTTTTTAAAGATTTATTTATTTATTTTAGGGGGCGGGGAGGGGCAAAGGGAGAGGGAGAGAGAGGATCCCAAGAACACTCCCCACCGAGCACAGAGCCCGATGTGGGGCTCAATCCCATGACCCTGACCGAGATCATGACCTGAGCTGAAACCAAGAGTTGGGACGCTCAACCGACCGAGCCAACCGGGTGCCCCTACCCACTGAGTCTCTTTATGGTCACCAAAGAGTCAGGCTCTTTCTGGGGACCCACAGCCACCACTGAATTCAGTGATTTGCCTGCCTCACTCCCTAAGACTAGGGTATTTCATGAGAAAGCTGAAAGGTATCACCTAAGACCCCGTTAATGCACATTAAATTAGTTTCCCAGTGCATGACACCACCCCACAATGGAGTCGCTGACACCAATAAGGGAGGCCGCCCAGCCTCCTTGGCTGGGCTCGTGGAGGAGAGAGAGCTCAGCCTCAGGCAGAGCAGCGCATGAAGCCAGAGCTCTAAGGCAAACATCCTGAGGAGTCGTCCTGGCCTTGGGTTGTACTTGGGCCCATTTTGTTCATTTTAAAGCTACTGCCTTTAATAGAACAAATCTCTTTTGATCTGTGCCTGCTCAGCATGTGAAGAGAGGCTGAGAGAATTCGTGTTATCTTAGTTTAATAACTGTTACACCAGATAAACACTATGCACACCACTCAGCCTTCTAGAAATGGAAAATAAATCATCACCAAAAAGCTTATTTTACAAACCCACAAATCATCAGAAATATAAATGCTTTCCTTTCTATTCCCATGTTTTAATAAAGACTCCCCCCTCCTTTTTTTCAGACGCACTCAATTACAATATCACTATCAGTTCACATTACAGGTCAGAGATATGGCGCTTAATGTATGTAGAGCCTGTTCTCCTCTCCTAATAACCTGTCATTCCGAGGATTTGAATGTCAGAACACAGCCTGCCGCAGTAATGCTAGTCGGCAGCCCGATGATGAAAACTTTGGACAAATCATGAAGAACATTCCAGATCCACATCATCGGAAGGTTACCGGGGAGAGCCTTTCATTCTGCTTTGACCCCTTGATCTGACAAGTGACACCTACAAAATGAACAGCTCTCCAACTTAAATTGTTTAACTGTAGCCTGATCAGTTTTATTATCTTGCTAATCCGGATATCAGCCGTTTCATCAGAATGGAAGATATGCATATCATGAATTATTTTGACACGGGGACCTTTTAATTTTTGCCAGCAATATTTCACTGCCCCAATCAGGGCCTGCAGTCACTGGTGCCGTTCGCCTCCTGGGATGTCAGAGGACAGCGCACTCCTGACAGCACCAAATCATCCGGGAGCTGGAACGAGCCGTTGCTGCAATTATTATTGTCTTCCGTAGTCATGCATTTCATTACAGCGCCGGCAGCCAGGGCCTTGGGGTTCAGGGCAGCCTTCTCCAGGAAGCTCTGCCATTTTATGGGCTCGCCGAGCTCTGGGGTGTGACTTCCCTTTTCCTTCCCCTCAGTAGACAAGGCGAGGTGAATTTCTAATAAAAGCAAAACACTAGGTGGGGAATGCGGGAAGAGCAAGCTCAGTACAGGACATTAAGCGGCGGTGAGGCAGCTTGAATGGCCCACTTACAGTTTATGAAAGCAGTGGTTAATCAGCAAAACGGTTTGCCACAGAGGGAAATAAAGAACAGTTTATCCTGGGGGGAAAAAAATGCTCCTTTCTAAATTGCAATGTGCTCAGAACGTTTTCTTAAAGAAAATTCCCTTTTCCCTTAGATGCGTTTCTTAATTTCTCTCTCCCCTGCTGACCATTTTCTTCTTCTGAATTGCCATCCGAAGAGGATCCAGCCCCACTCCAAGCCTGACCGCATGGTCTGCATCACCGACCTGTGCTCTGGCCCTGTGCCATCGTCTGCACTGAACAGCCCCCGGAAACACACTGTTATCTTTACTCTGAGGCGACTATGGATCCTGTCGCTCATCGAAACACAGAGCACCTTCTTCATAAGTACCCATGGGAGAAAGTTTTTTCTAGTCTCACAAACAACTAACTGGTCCCTGTTTACCTTGAGAGCACTGGGAATCATATAATTTATTATGCTTCCTTTCTTGAGAAGATGGCTAGAAACCTCAACACTAAATTTGTTATTCCCCAAAATATTAAACATAGAACTACCATATGATCCAGCAACTCCACTCTGGGTAAACATCCAAAAGAATTGAGAGCAAGGATTCAAACAGGTATTTGTTCACCCATGTTGACAGCAGTATTATTCACAACAGCCAAGAGGTGGAAGTAACCTAAGTGTCCACTGATGGATGAATGAATAAACAAAGGGTGGCATATACATACAATAGAATATTATTCAGCTTTGAAAAGTAGTGAAATTCTCACACAGGCTACAACATGGATGAACCTTGACTACATATGCTAAGTGAAGCCAGTCACAGAAGGGCACAAGTACTATATGATTTCACTTCCATAAGATATCTAAAGCACTCAGATTCATAGAGAGAAGTAAAATGGTAATTATCAGGGGCTGGAGAGAGAGAAACGAGAAGTTATTGTTTAATAGGTAGTTTCAGTTTGGGATGATGAAAAAGTTCTGGACATGGATGGAGGCGATGGTTGCAGAACAATGTGAATGTCCTAGTGTCACTGAACTACACACTTTAAAATAGGTAAAATGGTAAATTTTATGGTATGTTTATTTTACCACAGTTTTTAAAAAAATTAACTTTGTAGCCAATCTCTAGCAAATGTAAAGCATCCCATAGAATGCATACTTATCTCATTACTGCCTTTATTTATTCTTCCTACGCTTACGTTATCTTTGCTTTATTTTCTTCACTGACTCTTTTAAAATATTATTTTATTGTTGTGTGTTAGTTTTTATAGTACGATGACTTAAATTTTTTTTTTGGCAGAACAAGGAAGGATTTCCATATTAAAGTACGCTCAGTCTGGCAAGACAAAGCTGTTGGTGATTGTGTCCCAGAGAAAGAGTGAGAAATACATTATTTCTGAAGTCCATTAGTGACACTGAGATAAGAAGGGAAACCTCTGAGAGGGAAGTCTAGGAAGTCTCACTCCTCCTTGAGTTGGGGAGACCCCTCCCTCCCCAGTGCCACCAGAAGACTTTGTACAGAGCTCCCCTGGGCCCTTTCACCCAGCACGGTATCAATATGCATCATTTCTCTCCCCCACTCCCAGCCAGCCTCATGGCATTCTACCTGCAGGCTTGCAGAGCCCCATGCTCAGAAGGGTGCTTGGCTTAATGCTCTACTGTCAAATAGTGAATTTCTTAATAACTTCTCAGCAAAGAGCTCCAAGTTTTCATTTTGGACCCCACAAATCCTGCAAAGTCGCAAATTATGTAGTTGGTCTTACCTCCCCCAGACAGTAAGCATCTCAGGGGAAAGAAATCCATCTTACTTTTCTTTACATCGCCAGTGCTTGATAGGCAAGTCCACGGAGAGAGTCAATAAATATTTGCTGCACAAACAATGATGGAAACTATACGAAGCCCTTGTTTTCACAGTACTAAGTATTCCTTCTTAATGATCGTATATCAATCCCACTCCAGAAAAAAAGCCTGCAAACACAGGAAGGACAGGCTTCTTGGAGGAAAAGGAAGGTTTATGGATGTGACCAAGAATAAAGAAGACACAGTGTCCCTTAGTCTTTCCTAGACTGGAATCCATACGTGGAATTCACCTCTGATGTGAGAAATGGGCTGTGTGTTGCAGCCTGAGCTCTAGTGGTTATATCCCAAGCTCCAGCCTCTTTAAGACAGAACCTTGCAGAGGTTCATCTCATATTGACACTGTTTTTTTAAACTCTCCCGAGATGTGATTTTCACAGCTTCCCTAGATAACACAACTTAGCCACTCCATTATTCTTCACAATTTCCCTGGGACATAAGGCTTTCATAGCTCTCCATTTAACAAGACAGAAATACAGAGAAAGGGAACAGAGCTGGAAGAAAATCATGAGGAAAGGAAAGAGAAAGCTAAGCAAGGAAGACAGACATGCAGACAGAAAGAAAAACAGCCACTGTGGATCACGGCTCATGACTCACAGCTCACTTCAGGTGCAAGGCCTTTACGATCTCCAACTTCCAGAGAAAGTTGTCCAGTAGCTGAGGCTTCCAGATCATTTATTTTCATTTCCCAGAACCTAAGAAAATATAAAGAAATATCAACCAAAGAATGGCCATTTAGTATCTTTGAACTCTGTCATATACTTTCTACCTACATTAGGATTAGGGGCCAGAGTAAATCCAAGACATTAATTTGAGGCAGGAAACGGGAAACACAGAAAGTTGGGTATGTGGAGGGTAAAGAGGGGATACAAGAGGAAATGGCGTCCAGGGCAGCGTTTTCTAATGTGCAGACTTTCCCTAAGCCACCCCCCACCCACATGCTCACTCGGTTCCTAACAGCATCTTCATCAATTAAGATTCTATGAGACTGGCAGGCTCCAAGATCAACAGTACCATCCACATATTCACTATTCCACTGGCAAGGCGAACAATTCCGAATATTAAAAGTAAAGCAACACGTTCTGCCATGTCTTTTGTATACAGACAGCTGAAGCTACGTGAAAGTTTGGCACCAAAAGGCCAAGTACCATATTTTCAGCCACCCACACGCCAAACCCCATAATAACTACAGACTCTAGATGTGAAATTTTCAGGCATTCGCAGTGAAGGAAAACTAATAGTCATGTTTCTTCATGTGCTTCCTTTCCTAACAGGGCAGTTTCTCAACTTTAAAACCTCGTCAATGTAAGCTAAAGAGAACAAAGGGTGCTGAGGAGATATTTTCACCAGATGTCAAATCGTGCTTATTTATTTAAACAGAAAACCCCATTTTGTACATTTGGTTCATTTGGTGGTATGTGCTCTGTAACAAGTATTTTTATGAGTAAAAAGCTGCCACCAGTGTGCTTAAGTTACAATAGGGCTTCAGAAAAGTCTGTTAGCTGAGACTAAATACTGCTCTTTTTGCTTTTGGTTGAAATGTAAATTCCACTGCCGTCCTCCCTCTATTACAGGAGAAACATTGTTGCTTAAAGTCATACCAGGACTAATACTTACTTCTCCTGTGGTCAAACCTAGTAGCAAAGATATTCAGTTCACTGTGCTTTTTAAGGTAGGTATATATGCTACAGAGCATTGATTTTCTCAAACATTAACAACAGAAAACATATCAATTCCCTCTTGGGTGAATAACCGGGCTCCTGGGACCTGAATGAGTCATCAGAACCTACAGGCTGAGAGCTTGTGTTGCCCGCTGAGTGAGGATAATAAAATGGGTTATCCAGCACTCCTCTGAGCCTCTGCAAATAAGGAGAATGTTAACTTGTTCTATAAAAGAAGGGCCTGTATGTCCCTCATTGTGCCAGAAAGAAAATGTAATTTTAGGTCAGACCCTGGTCAAGGAGTGTCTCCACCTGTCAAAGATAAGGTGTTTCAGATACCCCTCCTACCAACAAGGTGAGAGACAGTTGGACAGAGATCACACCTCGCAAAGATTTGAAAAAGACAAAAAAGCTTCAGAGATAAGCAAATATAGAAGGAATGTATTCCTAGATTATCAAGTAATCAACACCAGATTGTACAGAGCACAGTGCAGAGTACAATGGATAAAAAGCATTTTATAGAGAACTTTGAACAAGTACAAAAAAGATCTGTGTATTTTCTGGTGCCTTCGGGTCCCTGGTATAAGAAGGAATCTCACAGCACAGAAGGGCCTAAAGGATAAATGAAGGGGAAAACTTAGGACAATGGAAGAAGGGGAGCCCCTAGCTGAGTTTGAACAAAGACTATTCACTTACTTATATTTGGTGAAGTGTTTTCACCAGTTCCTGGATGAGGAGAAACTGGCATATTAAACCAGCATTACTGTGTGTGTTATCATAATATACATATTAGATATATAATATCTAGTACATAATATGGTACCCATATAGGATAATACAGTGTACATAATTTTATTTAATATAACTTTTCAGTAAAATGTACATAGTTCTCATCTCATGCTATGTCTTACCCATTTTTAACTTTTCTTTTTCAAACCCAGGATTATATAATCCATTCAACTTTATGTTAAAATTAGAAATCTAGATAAACAGGGCCAAAATAATACTGTAGTGAAGATTTAGACCTATTAGATAGTATTTACCAGATATCCATTGATGGACTATCATAGATATCCCCTGGTGATGTGGCATCTCATACAGAATGCTAACTTAACTTCCTTCTCTATCAGGATAGTGGCTTACTTACATTTCCTAAGAAAACCCGCCACTATAAAACACCTAGAAATATGGATCATTTTTTAAATTCTTTTAAATGAATGTATGATCCAAAAAAAGTAAGCAAAATCTCTGGGGGCCAAAAATAAAGAGGAAACTGAAAACCCGAGTGGTGAGCCATCTCTGAGCTTTTTACTGCATTGAAAACATCCATTATTCACCAAAAGCTAGGCTGTGTTTTAATAAGGCCAAATAAGGACAGAACACATGGCTTTGGGCCTAAATGTAGGTAGTTATAATGGAGTTCCCCTATAATCAGAAATTTTCAAAAATTTCCGAGAAAGAGGATGTGAGGGCGATCTTTTTTTTAAAAAAAAAGATCTTATTCCTTTATTTGAGAGACAGCATGTGTGAGCAGGGGGAAGGGGCAGAGGGAGAAGCAGACTCCCCAATGAGCAGGGAACCCAATGCGGGAGTCAATCCCAGGACTCTGGGATCATGACCTGAGCCGAAGGCAGATGCCCAACAGACTAAGCCACTCAGGCGCCCTGTGACGGCGATCTTGCTACAACATCTGTCACCTCAATGACTGCCAGGGTTGATTCAGCAGATCTGGCTCACTAGGCGAGTGTCCCTGTCCTCCCTCACTGCTCCATGTGCATTACTCCCCAAGCTGAGACTGGGTCAAAGAGAACGACCTTCCCCGATTGAGAAGAACCACTCTTGGGTCAAAGGTATACAAATAGCTGCACTCCCCTGTTAGAACCTCCAAACAAACTCTCAAGGTCCATTTGTAGGAGAACATAGGGTAGTCAAGCTTCCAAGACTCCAGACACAACCAAATGAGGCTCTGCATGTGGCAGTCTGCCTTTCTTTAAAAAAAAAAAAAAAAAGTTTTTCAGAGAAAGAGGAAGCTAAAAAAATACCAAATCTCCAACTCTTAATCATATATTATCTATTTTCAATCCCAGTCTATACCTCAGGTTTAAAAAACAAAAAACAGAGGCGCCTGGGTGGCTCAGTCAGTTAAGTGACCGACTCTTGATTTCAGCTCAGGTCAGGGTCTTGGGATCCAGCCCTGCAGTGGGCTCCATGCTCAGCGGGGAGTCTGCTTGAGATTCTCTTTCCCTCTTTGCTTCTCCCCCTTTCTCTCCCTCTCAAATAAATCTTTAAAAAAAAAAAATAGGGGCACCTGGGTGGCTCAGTAGGTTGAGCGACCAACTCTTAGTTTTGGTTCAGGGATCAAGCCCTGCATTGAGCTCTGTACTCAGCAGGGAGTCTGCTTAAAGGATTCTCTCCCTCTGCCAGTCCCCCCACATGCTCACGTTCTCTCTCTCTCAAATAAATAAATCTTAAAAAAATAAAAAAGAAATTTAAAAAATACCAGCTCTAGAGGGCACGTGATGTAATAAGCACTGGGTATTATATAAGACTGATGAATCACTGAACTCTACCTCTGAAACTAATAATACACTCTATGTTAATTAATTGAATTTAAATTAAAAAAAAAAAATACCAGCTCTACTGTTGGAGAATATGGAAATACAGGCCTGTATCATGGTCCAGAAATTTGAGATATCAACATAAAAAGTAGTTCCTAACTTGTAATACTCCTCTAAAACACCTAAAAGAACCAAACATAAAATCTCCCTTAAGAGATACAGCCTCTATACTGTCAATCAAGGGTCACAATGGTAACTCTATGTATCCTATTTTGAGGAACTGCCAAACCGTTTTTCAAAGTGGCTACAAAATTTTACATTCCCACCAGCAATGCATGTAACTGTCAATTTCTCCACATCCTTGGCAACATTTGTTATTGTCTACCTTGTTTTAGCAATCCTAGTGGGTGTGAAGTGGTATGGCACTGTGGTTTTATCTTTTCTCTAATGAGTAATGATATGGAGCACCTTTTAATGTGCTTATTGGCCATTTGTATATCTCCTATGGATAATATCTACTCAAATCATTGGCCCATTTTTAAATTGGACTATATGTGCTGGTTTTGTTGTTCATTTGTAAAAGTTCTTTATATATTCTGAACACAAGTTTCTAGTCAAATGTATTATTTACACATTTTCTTCCATTTTGTGGATTATATCTTCACTTTTTTTATAATGTCTGTTGAGGCCCAAAAGTTTTTGAATTTTAAATAGATTTTACTTTTTAGAGCAATTTTAGGTTTGCAGGAAAACTAAGTAGAAGCTACAGAGATTTCCCATCCTGCCCCCACTTATACATGGCCTCCTCCATTATTAACATCCCCCCATCAAAGTGGTACATTTGTTAAAACTGATGAACTTACAATGACACCATCATCACCCGAAAGCCATAGTTTACATTACAGTTCACTCTTGGTGTTGTACGGTCTACTGGTTTGGACAAATGCATAATAACATATTCACCATTATAGTATCATACAGAGTAATTTTGCTACCCTAAAAAATCCTCAGTGTTCCAACTGTTCATCTTTCCTTCCCCTTAAATCCTGGCAACCACTGCTCTTTTTACCGTCTCCATAGTTTTCCCTTTTCCAGAACATCATATAGTTGGAATCATACAATATATAGTATTTCCAGACTGGCTTCTTTCACTTAGTAGCATGCATTTAAGTTTCCTTCATGTTTTTTCATGGCTTGATAACTCATTTCTTTTTAGTGTTGAATAACAATCCACTGTTTGGCTGTACCACAATTTATTTACCTATTCACTTACTGAAGGGCATCTTGATTGCTTCAAGTTTTGACAATTATGAATACAGCTGCTATAAACATCCATGTTCAGATTTTTCTGTGGATGTAAGTTTCCAACTCCTTTGTTTAAATACCAGTAAGCATGATCACTAGCTTATATGGTAAGAGTATGTTTACTTTTGTAGGAAATTGACAAATATCTTCCAAAGTAGCTGTATCATTCTGTGTTCCCACTAGCAATGAATGACAGTTCCCCTATTCATTCATTATTTAATACTGAAGGAGAAGTTAGAGAACATTCCTTGACTTCAACTTACTATAAAGATACAGTTATTAAGACAGTGTGGTATTGGGGCGCCTGGGTGGCTCAGTCAGTTAAGCGTCTGCCTTCGTCTCAGGTCATGATCCCAGGGTCGTGGGATTGAGTCCCGCATCAGGCTCCCTGCTCTGCAGCAAGCCTGTTTCTCCCTCTCCCACTCCCCCTGCTTGTGCTCCCTCTCTCGCTGTGTCTCTATCAAATAAATAAATCTTTAAAAAAAAAGACAGTGTGGTATTGGTAAAATCCAAATCCCTGCGTTTGGTGTTTTCAATGTCCTGGATTTTGACCATTCTAATAGGTGGGCAGTGATATTTTATTGTTGTGTTAATGTGCATTTTTCTGATGACAAATGAGGTGAAGCATCTTTTCATGTTTATCATATGTATATTGTTGGGAGGTATCTATTAAAGATCTTTGGTCAATTTTTTAGATGGGTTGTTTTCTTATTGTTGAGTTTTAAGAGCTCTTTTGTATTTTGGTTAACAGTCCTTTATCAGATATTTCTTTTGCCAATTTTTTCTCCCAGTCTGTGGCTTATCTTCTCACTCTTTTGTCTTTGCAGAGAAGTTTTTAATTTTAATAAAGTCCAGATTATCAATTATTTCTTTCATGGATCATGCCTTTCGTGCTTTATCTAAAAAATTGTCACCATAACCAAGGTCATTTAAGTTCTCTATGTTATCTTTTAATAGTTTCATAGTTTTGCATTTTACAATTAAGCCTATGATCCATTTTGAGTTAATTTTTGTGAAGGGTGTAAGGTCTGTGTTTAGATTTTTTTTTTTTTTTTTGCATGTGGATGTTCAGTTGTGCAGCACTTGTTGCAAAGACTGTATTTGCTCCAATGTATTGTCTTTGTTCCTTTGTCAAAGATCACTGAATATATTTATATGGATTTATTTCTGGGTTCTCTATTCTGTTCTATTTATTTGTCTGTTCTTTCACCAATACCATACTGTCATTAATTACTATATCTTTAGAATAAGTCCTGACGTCAGGTAATGTTAGCCCACCAAATTTGTTCTTCAATATTTAATATTAGCTATTCTGGGTCTTTTGCCTCTCCACATGAACTTTAAAATCAGCTTGTTGATAGCAACAAAATAACTTGCTCGTATTTTGATTGGGATGGCACTGAATTTATAGATGAAGTTGGAAGAACTAATATCTTGACAATACTGAGTTCTTGTCCATGAATATGGGGTATCTCTCCATTTGTTTACTTCTTCTTCGACATCTTTCATCAGAGTTTTATAATCTTCATCATAAAGGTGTGTGATGATATTTCATTGTATATATATAGATCTTATGTATATTTTGTTAGATTTATACTTAAGTATTTCATTTTGGGGAGTGCTAATGTAAATTTTTGTATTTCAAATTCTACTTTTTCGTTTTTTGGTATAGAGGAAATAACTGACTTTTATATATAGACCTTGTATCCTACAATCTTGTTATAATCACTTATTAGTTCCAGCAGTTTTTTGTGGATTCTTTCAGATTTTCTACATAGATAATCATGTCATCTGCAAACAAAGACAGCTTTATTTCTTCCTTCCCAGTCTATACCTTTTATTTTCTTTTCTTGTACTATTGCAATGGCTAGAATTTCCACTATGATGTTGAAAAGCAGTGACAAGGGGCGCCTGGGTGGCTCAGTCAGTTAAGCATCTGCCTTCGGCTAAGGTCATGATCTCAGGGTCCTGGGATCGAGTTCCGCATGGGGCTCCCTGCTCAGTGGGGAGCCTGCTTCTCCCTCTACCTGCTGCTCCTCCTGCTTGAGCTTTCTCTCTCTCTCTCTGACAAATAAATAAATCTAAAAAAAAAAAGAATATGAATTTAAAAAAGAAAGAAAAGCAGTGATGAGAGGGTTCATTCTTGCCTTGTTCCTGATCTTGATGGGATAGCTTTGAGCTTCTCACCATTACATATGATGCTAGCTATAGATTTTTTAGATTACTGAGTTGAGAAAATTCCCCACTCTTCCTAGTTACTGGGAATTTTTATAATGAATAGGTGTTGTAATTTATCAAATGCTTTTTCTGCATCTATTTATATGATCATGTAATTTTTCTTCTCTAGTATGTTGATGTGATGATTACATTCACTGATTTCCAAATGTTAAATCAGTTTTGCATACTTGGTAGTTTTTTTTTATTTTTGAAGTCTAATTGCCTTTTTTCTTTTGCTACATGTGCTTTTCAACTCATATCAAAGAAACCATTGCCTAATCCAAGGTCACAAGGATTTACACCTATATTTTCTTCTAATAGTTTTATTGTTCTCTTATATTTAAGTCTGTGATCCATTTTGAGTTAAAAATTGTATATAGTTTGAGGCAGGAATCTGATAACCTTTTTACTCTTTTCACACATAGGATACATTCACTGCTTCCCCAAAAGGGACATAACACAGCTTTTTTTTATTGTTTTATTCATTTCTGACTTTAAGATCACATACAGTGGTCACAGGCTCAGTGGTTTGTGAATGAAGAACACAGGTCATCTACATTCCTAACATGCAAAATACAACAGTGGAGTTGAATCAGGATGACTACGGTAAAAACTCCATTTAGAAAGGGGAAGAATAAGAAACATCAGAAATCACCAATCATTAAATCCTGCTGCAGAATCCATATAAGTTCTATACCCTGAGGTGGGCAGGGGATGGAAAATGGAAGATCCTTGATTGAACTCTTCTGTGCTCACAAAAGAGTTCCCTTGGGAATTTTTCCTTGATCTTAGCAGTTCCTCCTTCTGAAAGGTGCCTCCATGACCACTGTTCTTCATAGTCACATCTGAACTAGGAATTGGGAAATATTCCCTGCTTGAAAGTTACTAAGCTTTCACAACAATGAATAAGACTTTTATGGTGAAAATCATAAACCTTTACTGAAATATATTTTTAAAAAGCTAAATAAATGGAGGGGTGCCTGGGTGGCTCAGTCATTAAGCATCTGCCTTCAGCTCATGATCCCAGTGTCCTGGGATCGAGCCCCACATTGGGCTCTCTGCTCCATGGGAAGGCTGCTTCTCCCTCTCCCACTCCCACTGCTTCTTGTGTTCCTGCGTTCCTGCTCTCGTTATCTCTCTGTCTTAAAAAAAAAAAAAAAAAAGCCAGTGGAGTGAGCATCATTAAAAAAATAATAAAAAAAATAAATAAAAAGCTAAATAAATGGAGAAATATGCCATATTCAAAGACTGAAAACCTTAATATCATATACAAGTCAAATCTTCTTAATTGCCTAAATTGATATATAGATTTAATACAATTCCAGTCAAAATTTCAGCATGTTTTGGTGTTCATGTATATAACTGAAAATTGATAAGGCAATTGCAAAATCTATATGAAAGATTAAGGGCCCAAAGTACTCCTTAAAAGGAACAATAAGGGAGGAGGATTTGCCTTAACAGATATCAAAACTTAAACATTAAGACCAGGTAGTATTAATGAAGAGATAGACAAGGAATAGGCAGATCTGATCAGTAGAAAAGAATAGAAAGGCTAGAAGGAAATCTACATATATATGGTTTAGAGCTGGCTGTGCAGATTGGTGGGGAATAGATTTCCAATAAATGGTGCTATGCTAACTGGTTAGGTATTCTGGGGAAAAAAAATAAATATCTACCTTATACCCTACCAAAAAGAAGGAAAGAAGGTGGAGATAGATTTGAGGTGGATTGAAGATCTGAATATAAAAGGCAAAATGATTAAACTTTTTGGAAAAAACTAGGAGACTCTTTATTACTCTGAGAGAATGATTTCTTGAGATACATAAAGCACAATACATAAATTTTTAAAATTGTAAATTCAACTTCACTAAGTTTAGGAACTTCTGCACTCTTTAAGCAAAATGAAGTGAATATTTGTATGCAGTATATATTTTTTAACTCCTAAAAAATCAATTAGTAAAAGCCAAACAACCCAATAAAGAAATAGCCAATAACTTGAAGAGAAACATCACTGTACTAACCTGAATAGCCAATAAACAAATGAAAAGATGCTCAAACTCTTTAGATACGGTTCAAATACAAATTGAAAGCACAATGAAAAACCATTTTACACTCACCAGATGGGCAAAAGTTTAAAAGTTTGACAATATCAAGTTAACAAGGATATGGAGTCTGAATTAGTGGTGCTGCTATAGAAAACACTGACATTATCGAATAAAATTGAAGATGAGCATAATCTATGACCTAACATTCCCTTCCTATTCACATGCCCTAGAGAAGTTTTTATACATAGATATAAGAATGTTCACAGGAGCACTGTGACTATAGAAAAGAAAAAAAAAAGAAGTAGCCCAAAAGTCCAACAACAGTAGAATGAACAAATCAATTGTGGTATTGACAAATTAACTGTAATATATATATATATATGTTATATATATATAACTGTAACATATATATATCAGTATATGTATGTATGAAAATTAATGAATTGCCAGCACATGCAATAACAAAATTGAATCTCAAGAGCATAGTGTTAAGTGGAAAGAACAAATTGAAGAAGAATACAAAAATATGATTCCATTCCCATAAAGCTCAAAAATATTTAAAACTAAGCAATATCTTATTAAGGGATATAAACAAATGTGAGAAGATATAAATAAAAGCAATGAAATGCTAACCAGAAAATTCATGACAATGAGAACCTCTGATTGGGAAGAGGCTAGTAGGGATTTCAAAGTTGACAGTGAAGGTCCTTTGGGGAATCTGGGGTTCTGGGGTGTATACACCTTCTATTCCGTGTGTGTGTGTGTGTGTGTATCTCAGCCCATCTTCCCCAAAGGAATTTCATATATATATATATATATATACACACACACACACACACACACACACACATTATTATCTATTGAGTATTAATGAAAACTACCCCACTGAAATAGGGAGACGTTATGACAACCATCACTAGTGTGAGATAAAGCATTATTAATCCATCAGCTTCGGGGTGCCTGGGTGGCTCAGTTGTTAAGCATCTGCCTTCAGCTCAGGTCATGATCCCAGGGTCCTGGGATCAAGCCCCGCGTCGGACTCCCTGCTCCACGGGAAGCCTGCTTCTCCCTCTCCCACTCCCCCTGCTTGTGTTCCTTCTCTCGCTGTTATCTCTGTCAAATAAATAAAATCCTTAAAAAAAAAAAAATCCATCAGCTTCATTCTTTATATTTAAGATGTTTTATGATTTTATTAGAATATATCTTTATGTGACTTTTTCAAAACTGATTTTGCCAAAACTCCGTTAATCATCTGGCTTCTGAGTTTTAGATCATTTAAAAAATTGGAAGGAGGTAGAGAATAGTAGCAGACTCATCCATAGGGAGTTATTGCAAATTGTGTTCTTGATAATATTCTTTCTTTATATCCTTTGCCTCAAACATTTTACACTTAAAAACATTTTATGGTTACATTTTACAGCTTCCCGATGAAGGTTATTGGTAGTTGTGGAGAGATTAGACCTAGAGAGAACATAACAATGAGTTTAGATGGGAGAAAGGAACTGTTTGCAATTCTTTGGTAATCTGTCAAGAATACTGGAAAGGAGCTAATAATGATAAATGGCATTAAACTATATTCTGTTCTAAGTCAGAACCCCATTCATGTGCCACAGTTTAAGGATTGTTCTGGTATTAGAGGTCACACAAAATTCTTCTACAGACTGTTCTCTCCTTTTATAGAATTTTTCATGATGAAATAATCTCCTTGCCCATTGATGTCTCAAGTAGTCATGGCATAATGGCCAGAACTGCTCTGAGCGTTCTAGTGGATAACATCAAGAGAGCCAGCTCAGTGTGCTGGGAGTACACGGCCTTCGTGCTACCTCACACTCCTCCACTTACCATCTGTGTGTCCTTGGGAACCTGGCGCAATCTCTCCTTGCTATGGGAGAGATTATCATGGAGTTGTTCTGAGGGTTAAATGAGCCAATATACAAAGCACCCAACTCTTAGCAGATGCTTTAGAAAAGTTGTTGCCTTCCCCAGCCATTCTCTTTGCAGTGGAAATGCAGTCCTATATCCCAATGCTGTGAGCATGTTTAGAGTTGGCCAAAAGCTATAATCTGAGATTATTATAGAAGGATCATTAATACATCAGGGAAGCCAATTAAATTCCTATTCTTATTGCCTCTGATTATTCTATTTCTTCAAAAATGCTTCATGAGCACTTAGAGCAGTTTTCTGTTGAATGAGATTTATACTACAAGCAACTTTACATTTATTTTGAAATTCCTTAAGAAACTAGAAATTAAGTCTGATTATGACTGAGATTATAAATAAACTAAAGATAAGACAAAACCACTGGAAACAACTGTGAAATCCCAGAGATTAAGAAACTTTGATTTTTACCTACACTAAAAAAATATTTAGAAGATGTTTGGATTTCTGTTTAATTTTGTGTTAAATACAGAGAATATTTTGACAATCTGGAAAACAAAGAACTATCTGCTTTTTTAAAAATTTTGTGTTGCTAAATATAGATAATATTTTGACAAACTGAAAAAGAACTATTTTAAGCCTGGTTTCAAGAGGCTTGATCATAATTAGTTGGTGTTTATTAGTGTCCCCTGAGTGCATGGGTTTGCATTTGCCTTTGAAGAATATTAAATAACAGGAAAATATTAATTCTTGCCCTCTAAGGGTTTACATTCTAGGATAGCTCATTCATTTGGGAGAAAATAATTTCTTCATTTTGAAAACAGCAGGCAGATGGTTTAATCCATTGGGTTTAGTTTCAAACAAACAAACAAAAACATTTTTTGAGGTGTAGAAAAACTAAGTGAAACAGATAAAAACATGTCAAGAGTTTTACATTTAATTTGGCTCTATGGAAACATTCAATATTAAGTGTTAAATATGCATAATATTAACACATTTATTCTAAGTCATCAATTTAATATTCTTCTCCAGTTTCCAAGAGATTCCATTGAATTCAACCAGTATTTTTCCATTACCTATAATGTGCCTGGGTGCGATGCAGAAATTCTATCATCATTGGGTCACTTACCAATGTTGTGCACCTACCACGTGCCACACACAATTCTAAGTCCTGGACACAAGAGGCTTTCTACCTATTACAACATCAGTGCTATCGAACTATTTTCTAAATCTCCTAACACCAGTAGAGATGCAAGGAACTTGAAAATGTGTTTTTTCTGACATTTTCATGTCACTGCAAATGGCAAATGAGGATGTAGACAAAAAGCAAGTCTTGTGCACTGTTGGTAGGAAGGCAAACTGGTGCAGCCACTGTGGAAAACAGTGTGGAGTTTCCTCAAAAAGTTAAAAATAAATCCAGCAATCACACTACTGGATATTTACTCAAAGTATATAAAAACACAAATTCAAATGGATACATGCACCCTGATGTTTATAGCAGCATTATCTACAATAGCCAAGATAGGGAAGCAGCCCAAGTGTTCACTGATTGATGAGTGGATAAAGAAGATGTGGTGAGAGTGTGTGTGTGTGTGTGTGTGTGTGTGATGGAATATTACTCAGTCATAAAAAAGAATGAAATCAACACCTGTTGTTTCTTGTGTTTGATTTTAGTCATTCTGATAAGTGTGAGGTGACATCTCATTGTGGTTTTGATATGCATTTCCCTGATGATAAGTGATGATGAACATCTTTTCATGTGTCTGTTGGCCATTCAGATGTCTTCTTTAGAGAAATGTTTGTTCACGTCTTCTGCCCATTTTTAAATTGGATTATTTGGTTTTTGGGTGTTGAGTTTTATAATGTCTTTATATATTTTCAATACTAACCCTGATATGTCATTTGCAAATATCTTCTCCCATTCCGGATGTTGCCTTTTAGTTTGATTGATTATTTCCTTCGCTGTACAGAAGCTTTTTATTTTGACATTTTCCCGTTTATTTTTGCTTTTCTTTCCCATGTGTCTGGGAACCTATCTAGAAAAAAGTTGTTACAGCTGATGTCAGAGAAATTACTGCCTGCGTTCTCATCTGGGATTTTTATGGTTTCAGGTCTCACATTTAGGTCTTTAATCCATTTTGAATTTTTTTGTGTGTGTATGGTGTAAGAAAGTGGTCCAGTTTCATTCTTTTGCATGCTGCTGTCCAGTTTTCCCAACACCATCTGTTGGAGAGAGATTAGTCCTCCCTTTTATATGCTCCCATAGCCCTGGTGTTGCTCTTACATAGCATTTTTCACAATTATGATTCAATAATTAGAGTTGACCCTTCAACAACATGGAAGTTAAGGGCACTGATGCCCCCACACAAAGTCAAAAATCCATGTATACCTTTTGACTCCCAAAAACTTAAATACTAATAGCCTACTATTAGCCAGGAGCCTTATTGATAACATAGTTGATTAACACATATTTTGTATATTATATGTGTTATATATCATATTCTTACAATAAAGTAAGCTAGAGAAAAGAAATTATTAAGAAAATCATAAGGCAGAGAAAATATATTTACAGTACTATATTGTATTTATGGGAAAAAAATCTACATTTAATTGGGCCTGTGTGGTTCAAACCCGTGTTGTGCAAGGACCAACTGTATTTGTCTGTATTTGTTTAATGTCTGGTTCTTCTGTTAAATTGTAAGGACTAAAAAAAAAAATTATTAAGAACTATGAAAACTAGGGGGGCGGAGCAAGATGGCGGAGGAGTAGGAGACCTGGATTTCGTCTCCTCTCAGGAATTCAGCTGGATAGGGATCAAACCATTCTGAACACCTACAAACTCAACAGGAGATCGAAGAAAAGAAGAGCAACAACTGTCTCAGCAGAAAAGCGACCACTTTCTGGAAGGTAGGACGTGCGGAGAAGTGAATCCGAGGCGATATTCGGGAGGATAGACGGCGGGGGAGGGGCCTCCGTCGGCCGCTTCTGGCAAGTGATAGAGCCGCGGAGCACAAAATCGGAACTTTTAAAAGTCAGCTCCGCCGAGGGACGTCACTCTGGTGGCTCAGCGGGGGGTGGAACCCTCCGGGACAGTGTGGTCTCAGGACCCTCGGGGTCACAGAAAGACCGGGGGTGCCTGAGGGCAGCAGAGCTCCCAGGTAACGCAGCAGGGAAGCCGGCTGCAGAGGCGGAGCCCAGGCGCGGGCTCTCAGCTGGGGTTGCCATTAACCGCGATCCGCGGCCCAGTCAGGCCCCTGCTCCTCCAGCAGGGACCCAACAAGCGGCCGATCCGGGGAGACTCACCTTCCTCCCCCGGGAGGAGCCGCGCGGGAGTGCACCGCAGGGATCTGCTGGGTTTGGAGACTCCAGACCGGGTCCGGTGCCAGAGATAGAAACGCGTGGTCACAGGCCGGTTGAGCACGGAGTGCAGCTGCAGACCGGGGAGACGGGAGTGACTGACGGCTTTTCTCTGGGGGCTCACTGAGGAGCGGCCCGAGTTCTCGGCTCCTCCGGGGCGGAGATTGGGAGGCCGCCATTTTCACTCTCCGCCTCCAAAGCTGTACGGAAAGCTCGCAGGGAACAAAAGCCCCGGAGAGCAAACCCGAGCAGATTACTTAGCCGGGAGGGGGCAAGGGCGGGGCTATTCCGCCTCCGGCAGAGACATTTGGAAACCACGGCAACAGGCCCCTCCCCAGAAGATCAGCGAGAACAGCCAGCCAAGACCAAGTTTACCGATCAATGAGAACAGCAGAACTCCAGCGCTAAGGGACTACTGCACATAGAATTCACGGCTTTTTTACCATGATTCCTTAGTCTTTTAAAGTTAATTTTTTTTTTAACTGTCTTTTTGTCTTTTTATTTCTTTTTGAATTTTTCTTTTTCCCTTTTTCAAACAACATCTTATCAATCCCTTTTTTTAAAAAAAACATTTTTATTTTTCATTTTTAGAGTCATATTCTATCCCTTCATAGTAGTTACCCATATTTTTGGCTTATATATATAAGTTGTTCTCTCTTTAAAATTTTGAGATAGTTTCTTCTAACAGATTAAAATATACCCTAAATCTCTAGTATATGGTGTTCTCTATTCCCCTGCCTGATCACATCCTCTCCCTTTTTTTTTTCTTTTTCTTTTTTCTTTTTTTAAATCCTCTTTCTTTTTTCAAACAACTTCTTATCAATTCCTTTTATAAAATTTTTTATAATTTCCATTTTTACAGTCATTTTCCATCCCTTCATCATATCAACCCTTATTTTTGTACATATATAAGTTTTTCTTTCTTTAAAATTTTGGGAGACACTTTCTTCTAAAAGACCAAAACACACCCCAAATCTAGTGTGTGGCACTGATCTATATACCATATAGATCATATTTGATCACATTCTGGTTTTTCTTTTGTTGTTGTTCTTTTGTTTTGTTTGTTGTTGTTTTTATCTTTATCTTTTTCTTTTTTTTTCTTTTTTTTTTTTCTCTCTTTCCCCTTCTTATCCCACTGCTTCAGGTCTTTTCTGATTTGTTTAGAGTATATTTTCTGGGGACATGGTTACTCTGCTAGCATTTTGTTCTCTCATTAATCTATTCTCCTCTGCACAAAATGACGAGACGGAAAAAATCACCTCAACAAAAAGAACAAGAGGCAGTACCGACTGCCAGGGACCTACTCAATACGGACATTAGTACGATGTCAGATCTAGAGTTCAGAATCATCACTTTAAAGATACTAGCTGGGCTTGAAAAAAATATGGAAGTTATTAGAGAAACTCTTTCTGGAGAAGTAAAAGAGCTAAAATCCAACCAAGTAGAAATCAAAAAGGCTATTAATGAGGTGCAATCAAAAATGGGGGCACTAACTGCTAGAATAAATGAGGCAGAAGAGAGAATCAGTAATATAGAAGATGAAATGCTGGAAAATAAAGAAGCTGAGAAAAAGAGAGATAAACAACTACTGGATCATGAGGGCAGAATTCGAGAGATAAGTGATACCATAAGACGAAACAACATTAGAATAATTGGGATCCCAGAAGAAGAAGAAAGAGAGAGGGGGGCAGAAGGTATAATGGAGCAAATTATAGCAGAGAACTTCCCTAATTTGGGGAAAGAAACAGGCATGAAAATCCAGGAAGCACAGAGAACCCCTCTCAAAATCAATAAAAATAGGTCAACTCCCCGACATCTAATAGTAAAACTTACAAGTCTCACAGACAAAGAGAAAATCCTGAAAGCAGCTCGGGAGAAGAGATATGTAACCTACAATGGTAGAAACATTAGATTGGCAACAGACCTATCCACAGAGACCTGGCAGGCCAGAAAGGACTGGCAGGATATATTCAGAGCACTAAATGAGAAAAATATGCAGCCAAGAATACTCTATCCAGCTAGGCTGTCATTGAAAATTGAAGGAGAGATAAAAAGTTTCCAGGACAAAAAAAAACTAAAGGAATTTGCAAACACAAAACCAGCCCTACAGGAAATCTTGAAAGGGGTCCTCTAAGCAAAGAGAGACCCTAAAAGCAACATAGACCAGAAAGGAACACAGACAATATATGGTAACAGTCACCTTACAGGCAATACAATGGCACTAAATTCCTATCTTTCAATAGTTACCTTGAATGTAAATGGGCTAAATGCCCCAATCAAAAGACACAGGCTAACAGACTGGATTAAAAAACAAGATCCATCGATATGCTGTCTGCAAGAGACTCATTTTAGACCCAAAGACACCCCCAGATTGAAAGTGAGGGGGTGGAAAACCATTTACCATGCTAATGGACACCAAAAGAAAGCTGGGGTGGCAATCCTTATATCAGACAAATTAGATTTTAAACCAAAGACTGTAATAAGAGATGAGGAAGGACACTATATCATACTTAAAGGATCTATCCAACAAGAAGATCTAACAATTGTAAATATCTATGCCCCTAACATGGGAGCAGCCAATTATATAAGGCAATTAATAACAAAAGCAAAGAAACACATCAACAACAATACAATAATAGTGGGGGACTTTAACATCCCCCTCACTGAAATGGACAGATCATCTAAGCAAAAGATCAACAAGGAAATAAAGACTTTAAATGACACACTGGACCAAATGGACTTCACAGACATATTCAGAACATTCCACCCCAAAGCAACGGAATACACATTCTTCTCTACTGCCCATGGAACATTCTCCAGAATCGACCACATCCTAGGTCATAAATCAGGTCTCAACCGGTACCAAAAGATTGGGATCATTCCCTGCCTATTTTCAGACCACAATGCTTTGAAACTAGAACTCAATCCCAAGAGGAAAGTCGGAAAGAACTCAAATACATGGAGGCTAAAGAGCATCCTACTGAAGAATGAATGGGTCAACCAGGAAATTAAAGAAGAATTAAAAAAATACATGGAAACTAATGAAAATGAAAACACAACTGTTCAAAATCTTTGGGATGCAGCAAAGGCAGTCCTAAGAGGAAAGTATATAGCAATACAAGCCTTTCTCAAGAAACAAGAAAGGTCTCAAGTACACAACCTAACCCTACACCTAAAGGAGCTGGAGAAAGAACAGCAAATAAAGCCTAAACCCAGCAGGAGAAGAGAAATCATAAAGATCAGAGCAGAAATCAATGAAATAGAAACTAAAAGAACAGTAGAACAGATCAACGAAACTAGGAGCTGGTTCTTTGAAAGAATTAACAAGATTGATAAACCCCTGGCCAGACTTATCAAAAAGAGAAGAGAAATGACCCAAATCAACAAAATCATGAATGAAAGAGGAGAGATCACAACCAACACCAAAGAAATACAAACAATTATAAGAACATATTATGAGCAACTCTATGCCAGCAAATTAGATAACCTGGAAGAGATGGATGCATTCCTAGAGATGTATCAACTACCCAAACTGAACCAGGATGAAATAGAAAACCTGAACAGACCTATAACCACTAAGGAAATCGAAGCAGTCATCAAAAATCTCCCAAAAAACAAAAGCCCAGGGCCAGATGGCTTCCCAGGGGAATTCTACCAAACCTTTCAAGAAGAATTAATACCTATTCTTCTGAAACTGTTCCAAAAAATTGAAACGGAAGGAAAACTTCCAAACTCATTTTATGAGGCCAGCATTACCTTGATCCCCAAACCAGACAAAGACCCCATCAAAAAGGAGAATTACAGACCAATATCCCTGATGAACATGGATGCAAAAATTCTCACCAAAATACTAGCCAATAGGATCCAACAGTACATTAAAAGGATTATTCACCATGACCAAGTGGGATTTATCCCTGGGCTGCAAGGTTGGTTCAACATCCGCAAATCAATCAATGTGATACAGTACATTAACAAAGGAAAGAACAAGAATCATATGATCCTCTCGATAGATGCCGAAAAAGCTTTTGACAAAGTACAGCATCCTTTCTTGATCAAAACTCTTCAGAGTATAGGGATAGAGGGTACATACCTCAATATCATAAAAGCCATCTATGAAAAACCTACAGCAAATATTATTCTCAATGGGGAAAAACTGAGAGCTTTCCCCCTAAGGTCAGGAACGCGGCAGGGATGTCCACTATCACCACTGCTATTCAACATAGTATTGGAAGTCCTAGCCACAGCAATCAGACAACAAAAAGAAATCAAAGGCATCCAAATTGGCAAAGAAGAAGTCAAACTCTCACTCTTTGCAGATGATATGATACTTTATGTGGAAAACCCAAAAGACTCCACCCCAAAACTGCTAGAACTCATACAGGAATTCAGTAAAGTGGCAGGATATAAAATCAATGCACAGAAGTCAGTGGCATTCCTATACACCAACAACAAGACAGAAGAAAGAGAAATTAAGGAGTCGATCCCATTTACAATTGCACCCAAAACCATAAGATACCTAGGAATAAATCTAACCAAAGAGACAAAGGATCTGTACTCAGAAAACTATAAAATACTCATGAAAGAAATTGAGGAAGACACAAAGAAATGGAAAAACGTTCCATGCTCATGGATTGGAAGAACAAATATTGTGAAGATGTCAATGCTACCTAGAGCAATCTACACATTCAATGCAATCCCCATCAAAATACCATCCACTTTTTTCAAAGAAATGGAACAAATAATCCTAAAATTTGTATGGAACCAGAAAAGACCCCGCATAGCCAGAGGAATATTGAAAAAGAAAAGCAAAGCCGGTGGCATCACAATTCCGGACTTCAAGCTCTATTACAAAGCTGTCATCATCAAGACAGCATGGTACTGGCACAAAAACAGACACATCGATCAATGGAACAGAATAGAGAGCCCAGAAATGGACCCTCAACTCTATGGTCAACTAATCTTCGACAGAGCGGGAAAGAATGTCCAATGGAACAAAGACAGTCTCTTCAACAAATGGTGTTGGGAAAATTGGATAGACACATGCAGAAGAATGAAACTGGACCACTTCCTTACACCACACACAAAAATAGACTCCAAATGGTTGAAAGACCTCAATGTGAGACAGGAGTCCATCAAAATCCTAAAGGAGAACACAGGCAACAACCTCTTTGACCTCAGCCGAAGCAACTTCTTCCTAGAAACATCGCCAAAGGCAAGGGAAGCAAGGGCAAAAATGAACTATTGGGACTTCATCAAGATAAGAAGCTTTTGCAAAGCAAAGGAAACAGTTAACAGAACCAAAAGACAACCGACAGAATGGGAGAAGATATTTGCAAATGACATATCAGATAAAGGGCTAGTATCCAAAATCTATAAAGAACTCATCAAACTCAACACCCAAAGAACAAAGAATCCAATTAAGAAATGGGCAGAAGACATGAACAGACATTTTTCCAAAGAAGACATCCAAATGGCCAACAGACACATGAAAAAGTGCTCAATATCGCTCGGCATCAGGGAAATCCAAATCAAAACCTCAATGAGATATCACCTCACACCAGTCAGAATGGCTAAAATTAACAAGTCAGGAAACGACAGATGTTGGCGGGGATGCGGAGAAAGGGGAACCCTCCTACACTGTTGGTGGGAATGCAAGCTGGTGCAGCCACTCTGGAAAACTGTATGGAGGTTCCTCAAAAAGTTGAAAATAGAGCTACCATATGATCCAGCAATTGCACTACTGGGTATTTACCCCAAAGATACAAAAGTAGGGATCCGAAGGGCTACGTGCACCCCGATGTTTATAGCAGCAATGTCCACAATAGCCAAACTGTGGAAAGAGCCAAGATGTCCATCGACAGATGAATGGATAAAGAAGATGTGGTATATATATACAATGGAATATTATGCAGCCATCAAAAGGAATGAGATCTTGCCATTTGCAACGACGTGGATGGAACTGGAGGGTATTATGTTGAGTGAAATAAGTCAAACAGAGAAAGACATGTATCATATGATCTCACTGATATGAGGAATTCTTAATCGCAGGAAACTGAGTGTTGTTGGAGTGGGGGGTGGGGTGGGAGGGATGGGGGGACTGGGTGATAGACACTGGGGAGTGTATGTGCTCTGGTAAGCGCTGTGAATTGTGCAAGACTGTTGAATCTCAGATCTGTACCTCTGAAACAAATAATGCAATATATGTTAAGAAAAAAAAAAAAAGAAGAAGAAGAAGAAGGTAGCGGGAGGGGAAGAATGAAGCGGGGGAAATCGGAGGGGTAGACGAACCATGAGAGACGATGGACTCTGAAAAACAAACAGGGTTCTAGAGGGGAGGGGGGTGGGAGGATGGGTTAGCCTGGTGGTGGGTATTTAGGAGGGCACATTCTGCATGGAGCACTGGGTGTTGTGCACAAACAATGAATCATGGAACACTTCATCTAAAACTAATGTTGTAATGTAAGGGGATTAACATAAGAATAAAAAAATTAAAAAAAAAAAAAAAAGAACTATGAAAACTAGAACCAGTTTTACTGTACAGGCTTGGTCCACGTTTTGCCTTTTTAAAACTAAATCCCCATCACTGAACATGGTGCCTGGTATATAAGAATAAACACTTTATGTATGCATAAGTCAGTGAGTGAATGAATGAATGAACATGATCCTCGAGCTGAATCTATCATTTATTAGTATCCCAGAGTCATTCATTTATGGTCAAAGTAGACTTCTCATCAGCAAATATGAATTGAGGATACCTTTGTATCCTTTGTAATGCACTTTGTAATTCTACCACTTAGCATGTTGCCTGGTACATAATAAGGATTTTATAAATGTTGGATGATGGATGGATGATGGAAGATTGAATGGATGGATGAAAGGAACCAAATACAGTAATTAGGTTTGTCTATAGTTAAATTTACCTGTCGTTTTGTATAAGCATTATAATCATCCACATCAAATCATCTAAGCAAATATGAACAGATTTGAAAAAGTGCAGGGAGATTAAAGGAAGAAAACAAAAGGGAAAGTAAAACCTTATGTTTCTCCTGAGCTCTTAAAGTCTTATTGTCTGTAATACATATTTGGCACTTATAACTGTTACTTACCTTTATATATGTGTATGGTTTATCCACACTTATATATATGCATGGTTAACCACATTATAAACTTCTTTAGCTCTAGTAACATACCTTACATTGCCCTGTATCTTCCCCCTCAACTTCTGCAGCAGCTGGCTCAGTGCCTAGCCTGTAAGAGGTACTCAGAATGTAGCATGACACAGTGTTGCTATATTCTGACCGACTTGTTTTTTCTCATGTACTGTAAATAAAGGCTAATTTTATCTCCCTGAGCCTTACCCAGTCTCCATCCTGAAGTTCCAGTCTCTGATTGCCAGAATGGTGTTATTTCATTATCTAGATTGCACACACCAGACTTAAAGCTAGATAAAGAAAAGATAAAAGTTGCTGGCTCGGCGCTCAAGGTATAAAAGTCTAAATTAGACTGGCAGTTGTAACAATGGTTAAAATAACAATAAGTTAAAAATAGTCATTGTCACTAATGACAAATTTTCTGATAAAGAAATAAAGACATCAATCCCACTTACAGAGCATCAAAAACAATAAAATACTTAGGAATAAGTTTAACTTAAAAGGTGAAAGATCTCTATTCTGAAAACTACAAGGCGTTGATTAAAAAAAAAAAATCAAAGAAGACACAAATAAATGGAGAGGTATCCTGTGTTCATGGATGAGAAATATTAATACTGTTGAAATGTCAATACTGCCAAAAGCCATCTACAGATTTAATGCCATCCCATCAAGATTTCAACGACATTTTTTACAGAAGTTTAAAAAAAAAACTCTTAAAATGTATATGAAACCACAAAAGACCCTGAAAAGCCAAAGCAATTCTGAGAAAGAAGAACAAAGCAGGAGGCATCACACTTCCAGATTTCAAGCTATACTATAAAGCTATAGTTCTCAAAACAGCATTGTACTTACATAAAAACAAATAAACCAATGAAACCAAACTGAGAGCCTAGAAATAAAGCCAAGCATATAGTCAACTAATATTTGACAAGGGAGCCAAAATATTCAATGGAGAAAAGACAGTTGTTTCAAAATATGTGGCGGAGATAACGGGATATTCACATGTAAAGAAACTGGACCCAAAGCTTACACCACTCACAAAAATTAACTTGAAATGGATTAAAGACTTACATATAAGACCGGAACCATGAAACACCTAAAAGAAAACATAGGAACAAATCTCTTTGACATGGGTCTTGGTAATGATTTTTGGATATGACACCTAAAGCACAAGCAACAACAACAACAACAACAAAAATGGGACTACATCCAACTAAAAAGCTCTGAACAGTAAAAGAAACCATCAACAAAATGAAAAGATAACCTATAGAATAGAAAAAATATTTGCAAACTGTATATCTGATAAGATGCTAATACCCAAAATAGGTTAAAATTCATACTGGATCACGACATCAAAACTAATGATGTATTGTATGGTGACTAACATAACATAATAAAATAAAATTTAAAAAATAAATAAATAAAATAATGCATGAAAAACAATTTAAAAAATTCATACAACTCAATGGCAGAAAAACAAAAACAAATAACCCAGTTTAAAAATGGGCAAAAGACTGGAATAGACATTTTTCCAGACAATACATGAAAGGCCAACAAGTGCATGAAAAGATGCTCAACATCTCTACTCATTAGAGATATAAAATAAAACCACAATGAGGTATCACCCCATGCCTGTTAAAATGGCCAAGATCAAAAAGAGAGGAAAAATTCTGCTAAGGATGTGGAGAAAAGGGGACACTTGTGCACTGTCGGTGGGATGTAAATTCATGCAGCCAGTATGGAAAACAGTATGGAGGATCCTCAAATAACTAAAAATAGAACTACCATATGATCCTGCAATTCTACTTCTGAGAATATATCCAAAGGAAATGAAAACACTAACTGGATAAGATACCTGCACCCCCACGTTCATAGCAGGATTATTTACAATAGCCGAGACATGGAAACAACCTAAGTGTCCATCAATGCACGAATGGATAAAGAAGATGTAGTATATAACTAGTGGAACATTATTCAGCCATAAAAAGCAAGGAAATTCTACTATTTGCAACAACATGGATGGACCCTGAAGGCCTTATACTAGGTGAAATAAGACAGACAGAGGAAGACAAATACTATATGACCTCACTTATATGTGGAATCTTAAAAAAAAAAATCATGGAAAAAGACTTGTGGTTACCAGAGGTGGAGGGTAGAAAGGGAATTGGAGGAAGTATGGTCAAAAGGTACAAACTTCCACTTATAAGGTAAGTAACTATTAGGGGTGTAATGTACAGCATGATGACTATAATTACCACTGCTGCATGATACACAGGAAAGTTATTAAAGAGTAAATCCTGAGTTTTCATCACAAGAAAATATTTTCTTTTTTTCTTTCTTTTCTTTTTATTGTATCTGTATGAGAAGATGGATGTTAGCTGAACCTACTGAGGCCATCGTTTCATGACATATGTAAATCAAACCATCATGCTGTATGCCTAAAATTTATCCAGTGATGTATGTCAATTTTTTCTTAATAAAACTGGAAAAATGGTCATTGTGAGTTTTTTTAGGATAATTACAATGTGACTATTTATTTTGTGCTAATAATCTAGAAAAAGATTAAAATGCACTTTCTGAAAGAAAAGACATCTAAAGAGCTTTGTGTATTTCTGATAAGCTGCTAAAATCCAAAAGAATAAAAGATCATACTACCAAGTGTATAAATGATATTTTGCTAGTTGTTAAAATTCTTATAGAAAAGTAAAGAAATAGGGCTCCTGGGTGGCTCAGTCAGTCAATCATCTGCCTTTGGCTCAGGTCATGATCCCAGGGTCCTGGGATCAAGTCCCGCATCGAGCTCCCTGCTCAGCCGGAGAAGAGTCTGCTTCTCCCTCTGCCCCTTCCCCGCTGCTCATGCTCACTCTCTCAATTTTCAAATAAATAAATAAATAAGTAATCTTTAAAAAAAGAAAGGTAAAGAATTGAAGAACTAGATCCTGTCAGGACCAAGTACTTGTAAAAAGAAGGAGGAAGGGAGTGAGGAAAGGGAGAAAGGAGGAAAGGAGGGAAGGAGGAGGGAGAAAAGGAAGGACAGGCGGGCCTACGTCAATAAACCTGCACACAATTCTCAGAGTTTGCCAGTCCTTGTTCTGCTGACCTCTTAGTAATGACTGAGCAGCCCTGTCACCTGTATGTTCAGTCCCACTGGGTTTTTTAAGCCAACCCTGTACAAAGCTGGATTAGCCAGTGGACTAATCGCCCTGTACCTAGGCAGAGATGGTAACACCCCACTAGCAAAAATGACTGAGCATGCATCCCTATATATGTGCCTCTATTTACATGTAAATTACACACACGTTCTATTGTAGTACTATATTATATACATCATAAGACATACATAGAAGTGTAATGTTTTAAAGAATGAGGTGAAAATAAACATGACAGTGCTAGTGTTTCTCTTCTTTGCTCCCATGGATCATGTGCACAGCCCCCAGGCTGAATGTTCCCAGCTTGGAGACCTCTGGTGGAAGCTCCCCCTGGAAGCCCCAGGTGTGTTTTTCTCATCTGTGTGACTGTGCTTCTGCCTTTCTGATTTGCCCTTAGGCTCCCTCTTCCTCCCACTGTAAGCAGGCACCCTCATCTGAATCCCAGCCCACTCATCTGGACCCCTGAAACTCTGATTTATTTTGTTTCAAATCCCTCTCCGCTGGGAGCATGACTCTGCTCTTTAAGCCTCAGCCACTGGTTGGGAATGTGATCTGCAAACATACACAACACCTACAACCACAAAGGTGCCACTCACCTGGCTCAATCACTGGCTCTACCTGGAAATTCTTGCTGTTCTATCAGATCCTTCAGGACACTTGGCGACTACAATGCTGCTCCTCGGGAAGGAAGGATGGGAATTGTTCAAATAAAGCTACCATTCAGTGTATGTCTGGCGACAATAGATAACTTTTCTTTCTTTACTCCTGTGTCACATAAAACATAAGCAGGGATATGTCAATCTGACAGACTATAGCAGCACAAATCAGAGTGTTTATTATAATACATGTCTAATATATCTTTGGTGTCAGTTGTATTGACTTTCCTATTAATCATTAGCATACTAATTAAATAAAAATTCATTTATTACCACATTTTAGATTAGATTGGCTTTTTCCCCCTTTATGCCATCTGGTGTGTCTTCTTCCAGTACAGTCTCTTTCAAATATGCAATCTCAGGGTTATAAAACTCTCTGAAAATGTAATAACCAATACCACAGTAAAACAAATGCCTTCAAAGGACAAGAGAATTGCTTTGTTGAGCCTTCTGATATCAGTAACATGAGTCAGCTGTCAGTCTGTTATCAACAATTAGACCAGTCTGGAATGTTCAGCATCTCCAAAGCCACAGGATTCTCTAAAATGAGGAGTAAGGGGCTTAAATTTTGGCCTCAGCTCCTCTTCTCACTCTACAATCCTGTTATTCTTGAAATTCTCATAGCTAAGTTAACCAATTATCAAAGGAGAAAATGTAAGAAGAAAACCTTGTTCCAAAAGTACTATGTGTAGGGCTCATGGATGTTTAAATTTGGTTATCTAACAGGAAATACTGCAATAAGAAAAGGCAAAAATAAAAATCCTCTTACATCTACATATAAAAGGAGCAACTGCAGAACAGTTCTAAAACCAAAAACAAAACATAAGTATCCTAAACAACTATCACTAAACTGTCACAAAGGAGCATTGAGAATGAAAAATGTAACACTGAGAATGAAAATATAATCCTATTGAACAATTGCTTTATATCTCACCTTAAACTTGATAAGCTGGAAAA
Source organism: Mirounga angustirostris (assembly GCF_029215605.1). Classification (NCBI taxonomy): domain Eukaryota; kingdom Metazoa; phylum Chordata; class Mammalia; order Carnivora; family Phocidae; genus Mirounga; species Mirounga angustirostris. The sequence goes on along the minus strand of NW_026991712.1, from coordinate 66,018,902 downwards.
ATCCAAGGTTAGATAAAAGCATAAGTAGAAAAAGTGAAAATAAAATAGAAATATTCACCAGCACTGCATCATTTCAATAGAGAATATCTCATTGTTAGAGAATAATAGTGGGGGAGAAAAACACTTCCAGTTTGACAATTTTAGAATTTCTAGTTCACTCTCTTTCAAATTTGAAAATAATCACTTTTTATAGTTTCCAGTTTGTTCATGAAATATTTAAGACTGAGTTTTCTCTCCCTAAGCATAATAAACATGGTTTATGTTGGTCTGCCTCTGGTAATTCTACCCTGCAGATGTCCCATGGATCTGTTTCAGTGTTCTATTCTCAGTCATGTTTTCTTGTCTCTCTTTCTTATCTTTAACAGTGTAGTGGACATCATAGTGGGGGGGGGGAACCTTAGAGTTATAATTTGAGGCTGAGAATGACCTTTGTCCTCCTCTAAGAGAAGACTTTCATTTGCTTCTGCTAGGAGCTCAGGTTGCACTGGCAATCTAGGCTCCATTTGATCAGACTTCAAGGTTGGAAGTTTTGGGGCCCATGGATAACTGGAAGGCTGCCTGGAATCCATGTTAAGAGTTGCTTTATGTCTCACTGCTAGGGTGCAGACTTTTGGTGCTCCATCCACAATCGGTGTTCCCATGGACCCTTCACTCTTGGTATCACTGAACTCTAGTTTAGGTACCCCCTGTTCTCTGAGGCTTTCACAAACAGTGCTCATCCCTTCAGCCACCCGTTCTGGGTTGGCAAATGTTCCCTACCATGCAAAAGTGATCCCAAATGCCAGGCACGTGTTCTGTATTACTGTCTTCTCGCAGGTCTTGGCAAGGTAATTCTTTACTCTTTTGTCAGTTCTTAGGTGATTTTAGAAGATTTTTAAATATTTTGTCAAGCTTTTTCAGTTAATGTCAACAGGAGTGTTGGTCCAAATTACCTAGTCCATCCACCATTAAAGGGGTCAGAATTCCAATTACAGTTCAAGTTTTAAACTCCAGTTGAAGGTAGCATATATCATTTTCCTTTTGAAGTTTCCCACTGGACAACATATATATGTCATTGTTTTCTTTACTTATATCTAATTCCAAAAGAAAGTATTCAATGAGTTTCATACAAATTATATGATGATTCTATTCAGATGTATATTAAATAACTCACCTCCATATAATAAATAATAATAATCAGTCAACAAATATTTTTTGAGCATGTACGATGTGATGTGCCAGTCTTATTTTAGGTGCATCAGTGAAAGAAACAAAGAACCTCCTCATCCTTACAGTGCTTATATTCTAATGACAAGAGACAGATTACAAAAGCTTAAATATATAAAGAGGTAAATTACATGGCATGTAATATATTAGTATATCATATTGGAGGTGGCACATATTATGGAAAAGAGTAAAGCTGGGTAGATCTGTAGAGTCAGGACAGGGAGAAGAGTTACAACTTTCTTCAAAGTAGCCAGACTAGGATTCATTGAAAAGATGAAATTTTAGCAATAACTTGAAGTGAGGAAGTCACCCATGTGTATATCTGGGGGCAGAGAGAACAGCCAGCAGGAAGACCCTAGGCTAGGATTATGTCCATCCTGATCATGGAACGTCAGGAAAGCCATATGGCTAGAGTGGAGCGAAAGAAGGATGACGAGGAAAGGATGAGTTATGAGAGATCATGGAGGTGAGTGAGGTAGAGCTGGCCACAGGGCCTTGGGGCCATTGTGAGAACTTCAGCTTTCATGCTGAGTGCCATAGTGAGCACTGCACTAGGGAGAGAAGGGGTTTTACCATTCTGGCTGGGGTTCTGGGAATGGGTGGAAAGAACTGGAGACCAGATAGGAGCACACTGCAGGAACACAGAAAACAGATTATACTGTCTCAATATAACTCTGGATGTATTTTCAAGGTGACATCAATGACATTTTGACAAATTAGATGTGGAGTATGAGAAAAAAAAGAAGATTACAAGTATATTTTCCAAGATTTTTGGGGTTTTTTTCTGAGCAACCAGAAAGATGGAATTGCCATCTTCTGAAAAGGGGAAGGCAACAGCCTAGTGGAAAGTTAGAAATGCAGTTTGTGTTGCATTTGACGTGGCTACTTGACAATGGAGATAGACACCCATGTTGGATATTCCAGTCAGGAGATAAAGGTGAGAAATCTGAAACGGATATATAAACTTGAGACTCGTAAGTTAATAGTTTATATTTAAAGCCATGAGACTTAATGAGATTCCCATGGGAACAAAAATAGAGGAATAAAAGATGTCAAGGACTGAGCACTCAAACATTAAGAGGTCCCAATATCATTCATATGTATTGATTTTGGAGCGATAAAAGGAAAAGCTGAGTAGCGGGCAATAAGAGCACAATCTGAGGTCAACAGGAGAGAATATATGAAATCAGGAAAACACAGGAAATGTGGCCAATAATTATTTACCTTTCTAACCACTCCTTGCCAGATACTTTCCCTCTTTCCACACAGCTCTTTTATTTTCTTGGAGTTAGAAGTAGATGCCATTTTAGCTATTTAGGATGTGTACACCACACTTCACAAACATTTTTTAGAACACATAGGAGATTTTCAGAATCAGCAGGTACAGAAGAGACAGAAAATAAGTTCTCCTTCTGTGGAAACCACAGTCATTGTAAAATCAGCCCTGTGCAAAACTGCCAAGCTGAACTTACCTCCAACATCACTCCAGTTCCCTTTCTCTATCCCTTCTTCCATCCAGTGACTCCGAATCTTCGATCACAGCAGTACACAGCATCCTCAAACTGACCACTGCCTAGTACTTCTGAAGCCCCAGACCTCTAACACACCACTCCTCTTCGTCAAAACTTCTCTCTTTTCTGTCTGAGGACATCACAGCCTTTCACTCTGCCAGCAAACAAAGGTGCTATTATCTGATAGTAATTCGCTGGAGGATTTCTCTTTGAAACATTTGCACTTAAAAGCTGCTTTCAGGGCGCCTGGGTGGCTCAGTTGGTTAAGTGACTGCCTTCCGCTCAGGTCATGATCCTGGAGTCCCGGGATCGAGTCCCGCATCGGGCTCCCTGCTCGGCAGGGAGTCTGCTTCTCCCTCTGACCCTCCCCACTCTCATGTGCTCTCTCTCATTCTCTCTCTCTCAAATAAATAAATAAAATCTTTAAAAAAAAAAAAAAGCTGCTTTCAAAACAACCAAACTGACTAAAGTGAATGAAGTAGGGCATTTTTGGAAGAGTAAGAAAACTTCCCCGTAGCAATGAAAGGAGGGGCGAGCACACTCCCACCTCAAGAGGTCCTGCTCCAGCCGTTCATGAAAAATGATCCTAATCACCCAGGGCCCGGCAGAGCCTGGGCAGTCTGCCTACTTAGGATATGTGGGGGTCATTTTAACTTGGAATTTCTTGTGGGCAAAATAAGACGACTTGATAAGCACTGAGCTCACATGATGAAATAATGTATTTATAGATTACCAGTTAATGTAGACACTCATTTCCCCTAGGTATGAGGTTGAACCATGTGAAATGGCCTTTCTGTAGGTCAAAAATAATCAAGTATTGGCCTTTCCATTTGGTTCAATCTCATACACACATGTACTTATTTAATACACAGACATAACTATTTTGTGGTTTTGTTAACAAAATCTACCCATTTATTTTACTATTTGTGACTGCATAAAATTTTTTTGTTAACAAAATCTACCCATTTCTCTTAACATTTGTGAGTGAATTATCATTGGAGACATGTGTCTCCTTGTGAATGAACCCAGCCAAATGCTCTCTGTAAAATGCCTTCTTGCCATGAATATAGCAGGGGGTCTTAGAGTTCATTGCGTAAGGCAGAAAGTCTATCTCAGGCAGACTGTAGCCTGTTAGATTCTTGGTGACGCTAAGAAGCCCTTCTTGAAATGCTGTTTGACCTTTTCAAGCCCATTTCACAGTTCTCATCTTAGCAGCAGTAAATTTAACCTATAGATTTAGGTCCCTTTTCTTAGTTCAAATTATAACATAAATCTTAAGCTCAATGATGTAATTTTGTTCCTTGACTAGAAGGATATTTGCTTTATGGTTCTGTAGCATGTTTTCCTGAATGGGGAAGGCACTGAGTCTGCATCTCAGCTCTACCCCTTAGCGGCTATTTGACCTCGGTTCAATCTTTTGTGACAAACCCCGGCCAGATGCTCATCATGCCTGTTTCCTCTTCTTCCTGGAACCACATAAATACCAGGTTCCCTTGACATTAGGTGTAGTTCTTGCCCAGGAAATATGAATGAAAGTGATGTGTGTCACCCCCAGATGCAGCAATTAAAAAGGAGCACTCCTCCTCCACACATTCACTAATCTCAGCTCCCAGCCAGGTACAGAGGATCCAGGGGTGGACCCTGGAACCCTTAGGATGGCACAGCTACTGGATGGAAAGAGCCTGCACTCAAAAGGCTGCATGGAGCAGAGCAGTCCTCTCCCGGACCCTCAATTTATTGAAGAGAAATAGACCTTGATTGTGTTATACAACAACACAATTTTAAGGTATTAGCCCACCCTGTCAGTTAAACCCCCTAATTTTTTATTTCCTCATCTGTAAAAATGAAAATAATAAAACCCACCTCATAGGGTTATTGCTAGGATTAAATGAGGTAACAAATATACAGTGCTAAGCACACTGTTTGGCACAGAATAAGACTATTGAAATGGTGGTCACTTTATGTTACCATCATCATGATCTCCAAGTCACATATTAACTGAAAAATTTTCTATATCCCTTAAAACAGCACCCAGGGTTCCAAAAATAATTTTTTGGCAGTGCTCACTGGGCAGCATACTTCCAAGACCCAATATCTGACCCATGCAGTCTAACAGCAGAGCTTGTGGGATATTGATAATTTTTTTCTGGCTCTGAACAGTTTTCATTGGATAAGGTTAGACTTTCTAATGCCTATCATTTACTGAATAATTAAAGTCATTATTTCCAGTTGCTCTTGGGCATGCAAATGTAGAAAAGCCTCTTGGAGATACCATCTGATATAACGTATTTGCTATAAATCACATGTGTATCAAGAAACTCCTTACATACCATGCACGCTCCATAAGTGCTTGTTGACTGACCGAGGGTTGAGGTTTGTTTTGTTTTTTTTTTCAGTCTCAAGTTTCCTAAAATTTTTGCTTACCAGCTGCTTTTTTCAGTGAAACACTATTTGTCACTTTGATTAGCATCAACAGAACACATCCACTTTTCCAACTGCAGTTTCCTCAACATCATGAGACAGCACACTTGAATTTACAACAGCATAGACTATAGCACTGGTAAGCAGGTTTTAGATAATGCATATATATAAACCAATTTCAAAAGCAAATTTGCATATTGATCATCCAATAAAACTCTCTAATTATATAACTAGTTCTTCCAGAGGAAAGGTATCATTTAAAGCAGATTTTGAAAGAAAAAAACAGGGGCACCTGGGTGGCTCAGTCCTTAAGCGTCTGCCTTCGGGTCAGGTCATGATCCCAGGGTCCTGGAATCGAGCCCCGCATTTGGGCTCCCTGCTTGGCGGGAAGCCTGCTTCTCCCTCTCCCACTCCCCCTGCTTGTGTTCCCTCTCTCGCTGTGTCTCTCCCTGTCAAATAAATAAATAAAATCTTTAAAAAGAAAGAAAGAAGAAAGAAAAAGAAAGAAAGAAAGAAAGAAAGAAAGAAAGAAAGAAAGAAAGAAAGAAAGAAAGAAAGAAACATAAAAAATCAAAGCTCCAAATAGACACAAGCAGCCTTCTTACACAGTTTCCAAAAATTCTCAAAAATCTTCTCAAATAAATAATATTACTTTGCATTTGAAATGTCTTCTCTTTGGCTCTTTGGCCAACATATCTAAGTGCACACTAGAATCCCATACTTGAGTTGAAGTCACACAGAATGTCAAGAATTACAGGCTTACTTTCCAGTTAGCTAACTACTTAAATCTATAGCTTAATAAGCAATCATATTTTGTTTTGTTACACCTTTTTCCAAAAGTGAATTAAGGTGGTTCAAATGTACAAAAAATTATTTGTGGTGAGATTAAACAAAAATACAAAGGAAGGGGCGCCTAGGTGGCTCAGTCAGTTGAGCGTCTGCCTCCAGCTCAGGTCATGATCCCAGGGTCCTAGGATCAAGTCCCCACATTGGGCTCCCTGCTCAGCAGGGAGCCTGCTTCTCCCTCTCCCTGACCCCCCCAATATCTCTCTCTCTCTCTCTCTCTCGAATAAATAAAATCTTTCTTAAAAATGCAGAGGAAATTAGGAAGCAAAGGGTAATAGGGAAGAAAAATAAAGGTAAAGCCACTAGGTAAGGCTGAAAAAAGTAGCAATACTGTGAGGGTTCTAACCACTTTCTGATTCGCCACACATTTTGCTCTGAGCTTCCTGGCAACCAGTGCAAAAAGAGAAACATGATCAGTCATACAATTCACAAAGTTTATGACTATAATATTGTGAACAATGCCCCAATCAATATCATTATACAAAATACAATAATTTCACAGGGCTATTTATTTCAACTTCCATCAATATAAAAAAATGTTAAAGACTCAACAGGAGAAATGTCAAAATAAAAGGTCATATTATTTCCTAATGTGTCTGTGGAAACTCTTGGGCAATGCCAAGATTACGATGCTTTTATTTGTGGAGGTAGGTTGGAACTGGATTAATAAAAGCTTTCTGCATAATTGATTTTGTGAAGGTCATAATGGATTCAGGGTGGTAGATACGCAAACCAATGTTTCCAAACAAAACATGATGGAAAATATATGAGAACCACTGATCCAAGAGGTGGGAATGACTAAAAAATTTCCTTTAAGAAAGCAGAACTTGATAGGAGTCTGGCAAAGGGACAGAAGGAAGGAAGAAGGGGACAGAAGGTACATGCTCTTATTGGCATGGGAGGGATGGCAGAAACATAATGGAAGGTCTCTAAGCACTCACATCTGTACTTGGTTTTTGATTCACTGGATCATAAGAGCGAAAGAGACTGACAAAGAATATAATGTGAGAATATTGGTTGGTGAACCGTTCTAACTGAAACACACAAATAATTGAATGAGTAAAATCAGGAATAAAAGACTCATATGTGAGAAAGATTTCATTGTCCAGCTGAGTTTGGCTCTATCATTGGGACCTCACTTTCCCACTAGTTTGTGAACTCCTCAAGAGGACAACTAGGGGCAGAGAGGAGAGAAAGGAGGAAGGAAGATTACCTGAATCTTATGTCTTATTCATCTGTATTCTCAGTGTGCAACGCAAGCCGCAACGGCATGTAGCTGACATTCAGTTTTAGTTTGTTGTTAGAGAAAAGCACATCTAATTTGTTCATCTGAAATAATTTATGGTGACTTAGATTTTATAAATGAGTAGATAGTAAGGTAAGGAAAAGGAGGCACCAAATATCACCCAAAATATTAGTAACAGAAAACAGAATGAGAATAGTGTTTTGAACTAGGAAGCTTGGTACTGAGCCGCTATAACTACAAAGCTCTTTGCCATGTTTTTTTGAGTGGCAGCAATTCAACCAAGAATGAGCATTCTTGTGACAATAAATGGATATGTAGGGGCACCTGGGTGGCTCAGTTGGTTAAGCGACTGCCTTCGGCTCAGGTCATGATCCTGGAGTCCCGGGATCGAGTCCCACATCGGGCTCCCTGCTCAGCGGGGAGTTTGCTTCTCCCTCTGGCCCTCCCCTCTCTCATGCTCTCTGTATCTCATTCTCTCTCTCAAATAAATAAATAAAATCTTTAAATAAAATAAAATAAAATAAAATAAATGGATATGTACTTCAGCAAAGAGAATAGAAAAGAATGATAGAGGAGTGCCTGGGTGGCTCATTCAGTTAAGCATCTGACTCTTGGTTTTGGCTGGGGTCATGATCTCATGGGTGGTAGGATCAAGCCCCATTGGTGGGGGGGGGGTTCATACTCAGCAGGGAGTCTACTTGAAGATTCTCTCCCCCTGCCCCTCCCCACACTCCGGCACATGCTCATTCTCCCTCTCAAATAAATAAATAAATCTTAATTTAAAAAAAGAATGATAGATTAAAAATCATGATGTCATCTACATACAAATAATAATCAAATTTCAGAGCTTTCCAAAAAGAATAAAAATGGAGAATAACAATAAAACTTAGTTTAATGGAAGGAATACTTGATTGGGAGCCAAAAGACCTGAGACTGAATCTCAGCTCCAATGCAAATTCTCTGTCCAACTTCTGATAAGTCACTTTGCATGTGGGTCTGGATTTTTCTCAACTATAAAATGGGGGTGAAGTGGAAGAGCTCAGGGGGTTTCAAACTATCCTGAAGGAAAGGTGAGGTCAAATCTGCCAGGGCTCAAGCCCCCACCCTGAGCGCGCTGTTAGCAAAATAGATTCGCCCTAACCTTTTAGCTATACCTATTAAAAAGGCTCTCATGCATGGATTCTTTAGAAAAAAGAGACCTACTGCTTTCAAAAAGCTACAAAACCATAGGCTACAAAATCTCTGGTATCCCTTGCATCTGTCACAAATCCCTCTTAAGTTAATAACATACTTGAGCAAAAAATGTAAGTTGGTCCTGTTGCTTCCATCTTGCAAGATGGAAACAAGCACAAAAAATCAAAGGAAATTCTCATTGACAAAAATTTCAAGACTAGCATCAAAGTCAGTTGACTATCAAGCCAGAGTTCATATTTCCATAAGTCTGAAAGCGTCTTATGTTAGGAAAGAATTCTTTCAGGTGATTTGGTTATGTCACAATAAGCATACAGGCACATGATGTGGTCTCAATTAATAAAGTCATTTTACATAGCATACATAAACATTTGCAGCAATATGTTTGGAGTCAGGAGTTTTTTCCTCTGAGTTTGGCCTCCACAGAACTGCCCCACCCTTTTCTCAGTTTGGGTTCCTGTTGCTATATGATTGTCCATCTTAAACTACAGTTTGATGAACTACAAACACACACACACACACACACACACACAAAATGCTATTTGACACAGGAAATTCACAGTCCACAGTTTTGTCAGGCTAAATTATGTAAAATGTAGCTGTTGTGCAAAATTAACATTTGATGAATATGTTTGTCTTTTATCTTTTTAGAATATCAATTTAAGTGCATTTAGGACTACTGAGCCAAAATGAGCCATAATTTATATAAAGCATATAAGCAAACCCTGAAAAACAGTTTTGGTGTTTAAAGTAGATAACACTTGTGTTTGAATTTGTTTAAAAAGCTAGCATTACCAAGACAATGCGCTTTTATAGGGCACTTATAACAGTGCCTAACCAATAAATGTTTAGTGTTACTTTAAAAAACTAAGTTGGGGGGCACCTGGGTGGCTCAGTTGGTTAAGTGGCTGCCTTCGGCTTGGGTCATGATCCCAGGGTCCTTGGATCAAGCCCCACATCAGGCTCTCTGTTCAGCGGGGAGCCTGCTTCTCCCTCTCCCTCTGCCTGCTGCTTCCCCCGCTTGTGCTCTCTCTGTCAAATAAATAAATAAAATCTTTAAAAAAAAAAACAGTTGGAAAAAAATTCTGTCTTATCCAAACCACCATTATTTGGGGTCTCTGCTACATAGAGACAAGCATCCTAATTAGAGTAACCTGCTTACACTAACATGAATATGTGCTAGGAGGAAATATAACTTATTTCTCATACATGATAGAGATCTCTTTTCAATGAAAACCAAAGAAAGAATTAGTAACAAGTTCTACCAGCATCAGCTTTAAATAAAAAATAAGCAATTTTTTCTTCCTTCTTTCCTTCCCTCTCTCCCTTTCCAAATAATTCAATCTAAAAGGCATTAGATTGGGGGATGCCTGGGTGGCTCAGCTGGTTAAGCATCCCACTCTTGATTTCAGCTCAGGTCATGATCTCAGGGGTCATGAGGTTGAGGCCTGCATCAGGTTCCATGCTTAGTGTGGAGCCTGCTTAAGATTTTCTCCCTCTCCCTCTCCCTCTGCCCCTCCCCACTGCTCATGCATACACTCTCTCTCTCTCCCTCAAAAAAATAAAGTAAAACAAAATAAAATAAAATAACTTAAAAGATGTTAGATTGAAAAGAGTAAAGTCGAAATCTGAGGGATGGGAAGGAGAGGGTGATTGGCAAGATTTGTACATATAGGGGAGACTGGTCAAATATGTAAACATATAGAGGATGATGTGAGCCAGAAGGAAAACTACAATGAGTGCTATATAGATGAATTTGAATTTTAAGTGTTAATGTGAACTCAAGATTTTAAATATAGATAAATACTTATAGAAACAAGTCTAGTAGCTGTGTGTATGTACATATATACACATACTCCCTAGCTCTGTGAACTGACAGGGTTGAAAAGCCTGACACCTCGGGCGCCTGGGTGGCTCAGTTGGTTAAGCGACTGCCTTCGGCTCAGGTCATGATCCTGGAGTCCCTGGATCGAGTCCCGCATCGGGCTCCCTGCTTGGCAGGGAGCCTGCTTCTCCCTCTCCCGCTCCCCCCTCTTGTGCTCTCTCTCTCTCTCACTCTCTCTCTCAAATAAATAAAATCTTAAAAAAAAAAAAAAAAAGCCTGACACCTCAATAGTAATGAGCATCCCTAGCACCCAGATCCTGATCACTACATATTTTTCTCCACTAAAAAGAACCCAGGGTTCCTTGCAGAAATGACTGATTCCAGGGCTGAGGCAGGGAAAATACAAGATGAGCCTGCAGCATCTTGTCTCAGATGGTAAAGAAGTGCTTACAGAGTGATGGGCATACATCAAAAGGACACAGAAGCCAGCTTAAAGAGGTTCCCATTGGCCAATTTGGGATCATGTGAGTGTCAAAATAAATAATGATAGCAATAGATTATAAGCAATAATGATAGCAATAGATTATAAGATTAAATAAGAAAAGAATCCATGAGTCTATACTGACATGCATAATACATACATACATACATACATAGATGAGATAGCTTTTCATTACAATGGAATGCCATCTGATGAATGTGGGAGGAATTATAGAATCAGAAAATCATCATTTGGTAATCATGAGAGTAATTATTAATTCACCCAAGAAACCCAAGAATGTTAAAACTAGTGGGTGAAAGTTCGATGAGGAATGGAATATTTACATAGTCTCAAAGTACCTCCCTACAAAATACTTATTGATTATGAAGGGGATACAGAGTAACTCTATGATGGATCTGGCAGTATTTTAATCAAGGGATCAAGGTTATTACTGGCAATGAGACAAATTAAATTGTGTACCATCTGACAGAATACAGTAAGAACACAGCATCAATTCTGTGATATTCCTTGTAAAAAAAGTAGAGTTTGAATCTAATCATGAGCAATTACCAAACAAACACAAACTAATGGGCATCCCACAAAATACGTAGCCTAAAGTCTTTACAAGTGTCAAGATCACAAAACTCAAGAAAATAATGAAGAACTGTTCCAGATTAAAGGAATCTATAAAAACATGACCACCAAGTACAACATTCGGTCCCGGGAATGAATCCCTTCACTATAAAGGATGGCAGACTTGAATGGGTCTGTGAGTTCCATGGCTATAGTGTACCATTCATGCCAATGGAAGTCAGGTAATAACACATGGCATCCAGGATTATGGAGCATCGTGTCAGCAACTTGCCCTCAAATGGTTTGCAACTTTTCTGTAAGTGTGAAATTACTGCAGTTTTTTATTATAATCAATTATTTATTATGAGAACAGTAAATATGTGTCTATTTTTAAATTCTACTCATAAAGCTATTGTGACAATCAAATGAGTTAATACCTACAAAGCATTTATTGCACAATGCCTGGTACAGGGTAAGACCTTAAAAATACAGCTATATATACTACAGTATATCACAATATTAAATCACAAACACACACATTCCTCATCCCACTGGCAAGACAGTATGATCAGCAGAATCAAATGAAAGGACTCAATATGATGGTTGGAATTGCTCCTGCCATGAAGCAAACGTTAGGACCAGATGACCTTGAGGCACCATTTGTACTTAATTATGTCTGGTCCCACAGTGCTAATTACCATATTTCCTCAGCCCTTTCATAAGCATCCTCCTGATTAAAAATCATTTATTAGGCACAGTACAATGTATACCACGTAACCAAAGCATTATAAAGGCTTGATTAAAAATTGCATTTTTCCAGGCTACTTTTGTACCCCTACCCACTCTGACTTTGTAAATGAGGAACTTGATTTGAAGGGTCTCCTCCAACTCCAAGGACATCAAGCAGGTTGATGGCAGAGACAAAAACAAGTATCTAGAGAGTCACTGACCTTGCTTCCCCTGCTGATTCCAAATGACCAGCTAAACTTACCGAATTTAAGGATAAGGCTCCAACTCAGCCAAGTTTTAATAATAGAAACCCTAGTTCAATTTGTCCCTTCTCAACTTCAACTTTGCACCCAGCTCCATACCCAAAAATACTGTCCCCTAGGGCTTAATGCAGCATTCCAAAATAATTTTGTAAGATGTACTCTGTGCAGAAAGCCAAGTTCCTTTATTTTGTAAACTGTCATTGTACAAAAAACCAGGGCGGGGGGGGGGGGGGCGCATAGGAAAAGAAAGAAAAATGCAAACCTCTCAGACCTGGTATCTAATTCTGCTCACACTGCCTCATTCCTGGCGCACACAGTTCACTTTGACATCAAGGGGCGCTCTGCCAGGAAAGAGCCACATGGACTGCCGAAGGGAATCAGAACCTGACCCTCTCATCTCCCACTCCTCCCCCTTCTCCAGGGCCCCACTGCCAGCTTAAAAACAGTTAATTGCCTTTTCATACAAAGAGTTTGACAGCCACTCTCCCACAAACCACACTAAAATCTTACCCCCTGTATGGTTTGTGGGGGAAAAAAAAAAAAAAAACTGTTTCCATTTTTAGGAGAGCATAAGACCTGGCCCATTTTATTTAGAAATTAATAATAATTCTGAGTGCTCTCTTTTCTCTGATCTGGAAGAGCAGTGAAGCAGCTCTGAAATGAAGAATTTACTACTCTGCGTGCCAGGACAAAAACAGATGGACCAAAAAAGTTTAGATGGATGAATCTGAAAAATTGGATGACCTTTATTATACCCCAAAAGTTATAAAAAATTAGAAGAGCAAAACTTCCATTCGCCAGCAAGATTCTCTCCAATTTACAAATTCCATATTGTGGCTTCAGACACAGGAGTAAAAGCTCATACCATTCTCTGGACAGCCAGACCTCATCTCCTAGCCATCAGTCTACCTCAGTCTCCTTACGTGAAAAGTCTAGAAACCTGTTCCTACCTCCTCACTTCGGAAAGAAGAAGGAAGATTGGGGAACTCAACTCATGTTCACAGGTCATCCTGAGATTGCTGAGACTGGGCTAGGGCAAAGGGTGGGTGCATTTCATTAGAATATAATCCAAATGAAACCAAGAACTGGTTCATTTCTTCAGGCTGTTGTCTATTCCATGAAGTTGCTCACCTCGCAGATTTACCCATGATCAGAACTGATATAATAAACTGTAAATTTATAGAATGTAATTGGATCAATGCAAATCCAGCTCCAATACAAAATCCATTTAAAGTATCTGCTATATCAAACATGGGTCAGTAACACATAACCATGTATATGTTTTGGGCATAGATATGTCATGGCAAATGTTTACATTACAGATATTCTGAATAATTCCTACACAATGTATAAAATGTACTGTTGTGAATTTATAATATTATTAAAAATTAAGAATGGTGAGGTAGAGACATCCAAGATTCACTCAAACCCAGCTCCGCTCTGCTTTTGGAATATGGGAGAATTACACTTCCCTACCACCACTGTACTTACATGGGGCAATGCAAATAGTTCTAGCCAATGAACTATGGGAATTTGTCATTTCTGAGCTTGGGCATTTAATTGCTAGAGTGACACTTTCATCTCTACACTTTCTCTGCCATAGTAAATTTTGAAGCATCATGCTGATCGGTGGAATCATAAGTGGAATGAAAGTAAGAGTAGAGCCCCTGCAACCCATGAGTAAGCTTTCTTTCTTTTTTTTTTTTTTTTTCTGATTTAATCTACTAAGGTTTGGGGGATCTTTGTCACCCCTACCAATGCCTATGTTATACACTTGGCCTATAATCCATGGTGTCTAAATATCTAACTTAAGTCTTATTTCTCTGCACTTAGCAGAAATGGTGCAGGGAATGTCAAGTCCCCAAAAGAAGTAAGAGATGTCTATCAAGCCTTATATGAGAACCTCATGACTATATTATGGATAGGGAGCAGGGTCATCCATGTGTACTCATACAGGAAGCCCCATGGGGCAATGCAGAATTAAGAGTTAGCTACAAAGCCAGATATCAAAAAGAGGAAGCAATTTAAAGTTCAGGGAATTGAGTCTTAAGCCAAGTACTACTGGAAGAGTGTCTGGCTGGCTTAGTCGAAAGAGCATGTGACTCTTGATCTCAGAGTTGTGAGTTCAAGCCCCATGTGGAGAATAGAGATTACTTAAATAAAACTCAAAAAGGAAAAAAATATTTTGTGGTTAAAACACCCTGAAAAGTAAGATAGAGATTATTAAACCAAGTACTACCAATGTGGCTAGGCACTAGGTTATTCTTCAAAATTCTACCAGCATTTCCTGCTGTTTCACATGGCTTATATTGGCACCAAAGTACACACAGGGACTCTCTCTCTCACTCTGCCTTATCCTAAAAGCACCACATGAACTGTGACCAAAAAGAAAACAAACAAAAAAGCTCTCAAATCTTTTTAATTAAAAATTCTTGGAATTCAACTAATCCTACAGAGGTATTTTTTATTTATTTAATTTTATTTATATTTTCCAAAATAGCATCTAGACAAGAATCCTTAATAATCTCTTGACTTTATATTCCTTCTGAAATAATTTACCCAAATACCAATCACCAGCCTCACACCATTTAATTCATCCTCTCTCCTACTTTAAACAGATACCTTGCACATAAGCAATAGAATCATAGAATCATGATTTTTTTAATCTTAAAGGAGACTTAGAGACTAACATTTGTCCCCCCCAAAAAAAGTTGGACAAAGAAATAGTCAAATTTTTTTTAAATGCTGAGGTTTTTTTGTTTCTTTTTTTAAATTTTATTTACTTGAGAGAGAGAGTGAGAGAGAGAGAGCACAAGAGGGGGTAGGGTCAGAGGGAGAAGCAGACTCCCCGCTGAGCAGGGAGCCCGATGCGGGACTCGATCCCGGGACTCCAGGATCATGACCTGAGCCGAAGGCAGTCGCTTAACCAACTGAGCTACCCAGGCACCCAACAGCTAAATTTTTTAAAATAGTTTCTGAATCTATAGCTTTAGTCTGTTCTTACCCACCAGAATCTTCTATACCCTAAATAAAATAATGAAGCATCAGAGAGGCTACTGTATATTAATATAAACATATGAGAAAAATATCCTACTAACAATTAAATCAGAACACAAGCTGCTGGTATCCCTTAGGTTTTATTATTATTTATTATTATTATTATTATTATTATTATTATTATTATTATTATTATTAAGATGTCATCATTTGCTCACATTCTTGAGCTTATTAGGAAACTTGGACTGTAATTTTGGATCCTGAGTCAAAAGAACTAATTAAATGATAAATGTCACTTTTTCTACCTACTTAAACAACTAGAATTTTGAATAATACATTCTTCTATTGTGCCAAACCAAGAGAGAAAATACTACTCTTTGAGTCTTTAGAGGACCAAAAGGGATACATAAAAGTGATTAATTTATAAATAAATGGGACTTTTTATACTTAGTAGAATTCTACATTTTTGCTTTTTTTAGGCAAAGGCATTCATGATCCTCTAAGCACATCACAAACATGAACTATTCACTATTTTGACAAAATCCTAAATGGCTTTAAAATTATCATTATCCCAATTACAAATGAGGTTCATAGAGGCAAATTTATGGGTACCAAGTTTGTCTACTATTGTAAGACAATAAATAGTAAAATCTGGTCTGGACTCCAAATCATTTTTTTTTCATTTTATAGTTGTATTACAGCTATGGAGTCCAACATTCTAGAGTTCCCTCCCGCCTTTCCCCTACTTCCTACAAAAGGAAGGAAGGAAAGAAGAAAACATACCAACAGATCCAGCCATCAAGAGAAACCTGATGTTTAACAAATCAAAATGTAAATAAATATTTTTCTGGTTCATATCTTTATATCATTCATGTGTCCTTATACTATCCTCAAATTCTCAGTCCCCCTTTAAAGAACAGATAATATCCCAGGCATTAACAAAGTACATCAACTGGTATTTTCAGGTAATGGAATAACAATAATAACTAGTATTTATTGAGATGACTTTGTGCAGGCACTGTTCTAAGAGCTGTAGACATAGTAATTTACTGTACCATCAGAACACCATTGTGAAGTAGAGAAGGTGAACATTACCCTCGACTAACAAGGAACTACAGCACACAGAGGTTACTTATCTTGTCCTGTGGCAATCCAGGACTCAGACCATGGCACTGGTCCTGGAGTCCCACTGTACTCCATACTTCCTCTCATGTTAATCCAGTATTAAGCCTAACAAAGAATTATTTCATGCAATTCTTCAATAATTTTCTAAGTCACAATATGAAAATCACATAGCAGTAGAACTGTAACTAATTTCACTTTTCTTTAGTGATTCAGAAAATACCAATACTTTGAAGAACTTCAGGATCAGCAACCATAAAATGGAATAACAATAAAGTGTACCTCAAGAGACTTCAGAGGATTGAGAAAACTTAGATGAAATGCTTCAGCACAGCCTGACCTATAGTATGTGTTCAATAAATGGTATTTATTATATTAATTAGATATTTATAAGATTAATTTATAACAATAGAAATTACAATTTAAAGAAAGAATACTTGGTTCTTTCTTCTAATTATGTTTCACAATACATTTATATCTCCCTTAAAAGAACAGATTCCCAAAAATTGGGTATAAATTGAAATATTTATAAAATAAGTCATACTTCCCATTTAAGGACATTTTCATTCAGAGATACTTTATTGTCTTCATGTTTAACTAAATTTCAATTAACAGTAACTAAATCTGCAACTTTACAACTTTTCAGCCACCAGTCTGTCAAGGGATTTATAATCAATCAAATATGCAATTATCTCTAGAGATCCAAATATTTATAGAACCTTAAAGTAAATAATTTTGTAAAGTGCATGATCATGACAATTTTGTAATTTCAAATTGTTATGTCTGACTTTTCTCATAGTAGAAAAGAAGAAATGCTGAATAACACTCCACTCCACCTAGCTCTCCTTTTCCCTTGCCATGAAAGGCAAGTCCTTGAGCTTATCAGACTGAGCACAGATTACTGAGGTTAGGATGAAGAAACTACAAAAGGAACATATTCCTTTTAATTTCTCTCTTAACAGAAACTGTATCTTGTTTCTTGAGAAAGGGCACTACATAAATAAAGAATGAAGAGTCACTCTGAATATGAGTCTCATATCAACCTATTTCCAAGAGAAAAGCAGCAGGAATGTGATGAAGCCTAGCCATAAGTCAGCAAGAACACACCAGGGCTGTAACTTCCTGAATTTAACTCTCCCCTCTAGTTCTCAAAGTGGACAATTTCATTCTTTAGATGGTCAGGCTTTGAGAAATATCTCACTACAGGCCATGGCTTGTCAACACAGGGTGTATACCTAATCAATGTTAAATAAGTAATATACTAAACACATCAAATTAGTAGTAATTTGTTTTTTAATTTTTACTGAGGTACAACTCATATACAGTAAAACATACGAGTTCAAAGTGTACAGCTCAGTGCAGTTTTATACAATTCCATATGCAAGGAACCACATCCAGATCAAGATATAAATCATTTGGCAGGAAGGGACCCAAATGTAAATGTAGGAGGCCCCTGAATGTTCCTCTTCCCGTGGACACACCAAATGTACAGCTACATACGGAGCAATTCTCTCTGAAACAAAACCAGAAACTGAGTGACTTCTACACGTTAGCAAATGGAAGTAGGAAAGTCTGAAACACACTCTCACCATAAACTCCACCCCAGCACAGCACCATACAATCAGAAGCAAACCTCCCAACTGTAAGCTTCTCCCTGAAGAGTGAAGGAACAAACCCCAAAAAACAAAGAGCTCTGAAAGCCAGTGGGGCTTGATCCACAAGTACCAAAAAAGGAGCAGTTCTTAACAGACACGTGAGCATTCCCTATGGCTATCCCCCGCAGGGCCCAGTGCAGAAGTAGTACACAGAACACCCATCTCCCAGTCTTTCACTGGGAGGGATTTGACTATATACTTTATAAGCTGTGGCCTGAGGGTCTAACTTCTAATTAGCACTTTCCTTGCCTTCTCCCTCTGGCTCACCCCAACAATCAAACAAAGTCACCAGTGTCTCCTTGGAAGAAGTTTATCCACTTACTAAGTGGAATCTTCTGGCTATCACCTAAAGGCTGGGACTCCAAATCACCTAGCTTTGAGAGCCAGTGGGCTTGCATTCATGAATCTCACAGGACTATAGCAAACAACGAAGCAGTTTTTAAACTGTCACAGAAGCACCCACCCAGAGGCCATACACTCAGGTTCAGTGCAGAGGGAGCAGGCAAAATGCCTACCTCCCAGTTTTTCCAGGGAAGGGGTTTTTAACTACTTTCCTAGCTGCTGCCTGAGGGTCCAGTTTTTAATCAGCCTGCAAATAGGTGCTGACTGTGATCCTCCCCTTTAGGATACTGATGGGTCTTAGCATACCCTCAACTACCGGGAGCCACTACAACTACCGGGAGCCACTAAGAACAAAGACAGCAATGTAGACAATCACAAAGATTTGGAAGACAACCAGCTCAGGCCAGGCTGATTGATGAGGTTCATCTACACAAAACCAGTCTGTTAAGACTGGGGGAAGTAGCCACTTTACCTAACGGGCATAAGCCAACAAACAGAGTCATAGAAAATAAACAGGGGAATATGTTCCAAACAAAAGAATAAAATACATCTCTAGAAACTAATCTTTTTGTTAAAGATTTTATTTGAGAGAGAGTGAACGAGAGAGAGAGAGAGCATGAGCGGGGGAGGAAGAGAGGGAGAGGGAGAAGCAGACTCCCCGTTGAGCAGGGAGCCCAATGTGGGGCTCGATCCTGGGGCTCTGGTATCATGACCCGAGCTGAAGGCAGATGCTTAACCAACTGAGCCACCCAGGCGCCCCTCTAGAAACTAATCTTAATGAAACAGAGATAAGTGATTTACCAGATAGAAAGTTGAAATAACAGTCTTAAAGATGCTCACTGAGGTTAGGAGAGCAATATATGAATAAAATGAGAATTTCAACAAAGAGATAGAAAATATTAAGAAATACCAAAAAAAAGCTGTACAATAGAATAATTGAACTGAAAATTTTAATAGAGGGGTTCAATAGCAGACTAAGTCGAGCAGAAGAAAGGATCAGTGAACTCAAAGACAAAACAGTGGATTTCATCCATTGAAGGAGCAAAAATTAAAAAGAATGAAAAAAAGTGAAGATAGCTGAAAGAACTTACGGAATATTATCAAGCAGACCAACATAAACATTATAGAAGCCCCAGAAGGAGAAAAGAGAGAAAAGGGCAGGGAGCTTATTGAAAGAAATAATGGCTAAAAACTTCCTAACCTGGAGAAAGAAACAGATACCCAGGTTCAGGAAGGCCAAGGAGTACCAAAAAAAGGTGAATTTAAAGAGACCCACCAAGACACATTACAATCAAAGACAAAGGGAGAATCTTAAAAGTTGCAAGAAAAAAGCAACTTGTTACACACAAAGGGAACCCCCATAAAATCCTTGGATTTTTCGACAGAAACTTTACAAGTAATAAGGGAGTGGAATGATATATTAAGTGCCGAAATTTAAAAAAACAACAAACAAGAAGCTGCCAACCAAGATACTCTACTATAAGATAGGGAAAGGACAGTCTCTTCAGTAAATGGTACTGGGAAAACTGGATTGCAATAGAATGAAACTAGATCCCTATGTTATACCATAAACAAAAATCACCTCAAAATGGATTAAAGATTTGAACATAATATCCGAAACTGTCAAACTCCTATAGGAAAATATAAGGAGTAAGTTCCTTGACATTAGTCTTAACAATCTTTTTTTGTATTTGACACCAAAATCAAAGGCAGCTAAATAAAAACTAAACAAGTAGGACTACATCAAACTAAAAGGCTTCTGTACAACAAAAGAAACCATCTACAAAATAAAAAAACAACCTATGGAATAGGATAAAATATCTACAAACCACATATCCAGTAAGGGATTAATATCCAAAATATACCAGTAATTCATACAACTCAATAGCAAAAAATAGAAAAAGAAATAAAATAACCAAGTTTAAAAATGGGCAAAGGACTTGAATAGACATTTTTCCAAAGACAACATACAGATGGCCAACAGGTAAATGAAAAGCTCAATACCACCAATCATCAGGGAAATACAAATCAAAACCACAATGAGGTATCACCTCAAACCTACTAGGATGTCTACTGTCAAAAAGATAAGAGATAACAAATACTGGCAAGGATGTGGAGAAAAAAGATCACTTACACATTGTTGGTGGGAATGTAAACTGGTATAGCCACTATGGAAAGCAATATTGAGTTACCTCAAGAAATTAAAAATAGAGGGGCGCCTGGGTGGCTCAGTTGGTTGAGCAGCTGCCTTCAGCTCGGGTCGTGATCCCAGAGTCCTGGGATCGAGCCCCACATCGGGCTCCCTGCTCAGTGGAGAGCCTGCTTCTCCCTCTCCCTCTGCCTGCCTCTCTGCCTACTTGTGCTTTCTCTCTCTCTCTGTCAAATAAATAAATAAAATCTAAAAAAAAAAAAAGAAATTAAAAATAGAACTAATTGTATGATCCAGCAATTCCATTTCTGGGAATATACCCAAAGGAAACAAAATTACTATCTCAAAGAGGTATCTGTACTCCTACATTCACTGCAGTATTATTTACAATAACCAAGGTATGAATATAACCTAAGTATCTGTGGATAGATGAATGGATAAGGAAAATGTGATAGATGATAGATAGATAGATAGATAGATAGATAGATAGATAGATAGATAGATAGATATGCAAAGGAATATTTTTCAGTCTTAAAGAAGAAGGATAAAGCCTACCATTTGCAATGTGGATACATCTAGACGGCATTATGCTATGTGAAGTAATCCAGATAAAGAAAGACAAGTACTGCATGGTAACATTTATATGTGGAATATAAAAAAAAAAAAAATCAAACTCACAGAAATAGAGAGGAAAATGGTGGTTATCAGGGGTTGGGAATAGGGGGAATAGAGGCTGATAAGAGAGTTCAGTTATAAGATGAAAAAGATCTGAGGATCTAATGTATGACATAGTGACTATAGTTGATAATATTGTATTATTTAATTGAAATTTTCTAAGAGAGTAGAACTTAAGTGTTCTCACCAAAAAACAAAAATTAATATGTGAGCTGATGGATGTACTAATTAACTTGATGGTGGGAGTCCTTTCACAATGTATATGTATATCAAAGTATCACATTGTACACTTGAAATATACAACAATTTTGTCAATTATACCTCAGTAAAGCTAAAAAAAAGATACAGAGCATTTCCCACATCCCAACATTCTTAGTTATTTTAAAATTTTGTCTAAATTTGTTAGATGGCAGAAATGGTATTCTTATGTTCAACAGTGAGTTGGAGATTCTACAAGGGAGGTGGAATAATTTAAAGATGGTGAAGTCATGGGGTTGAAAGCACAGGTTTGGGAATCAGAAATACCTGCCACTTGCTATATCTGACATTTGGCAAGGCCTACCTCCCTAGCCTACAGTCCCTTCACTTGTGTTATGAGAATTCTATTTATAGGTGAGTCTTTGGGAGATTAAATGAGTTAAGGCATGTAAGGACTCACAAGGTGCTGGACAGGCCTATAATAGGTAAAAACTCAATAAATGGCAGTATCAATATTAAGAATTCATCATTGTAATATTCATTTGATGTTCAGCCTGGGCCAAAACATCTTCCTTCTTCCTGACTGCTCACATTCAAGTGATAATGCCCTCAAGGGGAGAGTGACAATATTTTATTCTTACCATTTTGATTTAGCTGTTGAAGGAAGATGTATTTCATTTGGACTGTATCAGTATCAAATCCCATTTTAAAAGCAATTGTTAAAAATTCTGAGAATAAACTTATACTGTCTTTGATCATTATAATAAGCTGCTGTAATCAGAATGAATGTTCTACAATGATCAAGCTATTTATTTTTGAAAGCTTCCAATTTTTTGAAGCCTAAAAAGGTTTAGTTCTGTCCACCAAGCAATTAATATGTTCTACTAAACAAATCAGAGCTGGAGAACCAAATTAACACCTTTCAAGAGTGATATATCAGTGCCCGCTTCTACAGAATGTTTTATGACCCTTCCACCTAATCTAATGGATAAATTCTGAGCATCAGAGTGTCCCAGTATGGCTTGAAATCTTTCAGAGGCAAGAAAATATACATTCATATGAAGTGTAACTTAGTAGGAAAATTAAACTCCTCTGCCATATATGAAATTCTACTTCCAATTTCTTACCTTAACCCTGAAACTAGACTCAATTTCCATTCATTAACTCAGACTTAATTCAGTTAGAAAAAATATTTTGTGTAAATGGGTAAGAGCTGAGACAAATGCACACCAGATCCCTTTCCAGCTTCATATGACTGACAGATCGTGTCCCAAGATTACAGACACTCAGATGTAATCACCTCACTCTGGTCTTCAATGTGAAGCAAGTGATCAGCTTTTCCGCCCACTCGGCTGAACAGTACACCACAGCCCAAAACCCTCAGCCACACTCCAACTAGAACAAATCATGTAGATTTACTATTGCTTTTTCCCATAACCCACTGTGAGATAAGAAAAAGCATTTTTCCCCAGTTCCTTTATCAGGGTCCTTATCCCCAGTTCCTGTTCCAGGGCTCCTAAAACCCTTGTAATTTCCTAACTGATAAGAGCATAAGGAATATCTTTTGTTCTAAGGACGCAATTCTGCATGAGTTCCCACATGGCGGCTGGTCACCAGAAATATCAAGCCATGATTAGAAGCTTAGAATTTTCAGCCCCACCCTACCCCTATTTCTCCGGAGAGGAGAGAGGGGCTGGAAATGGAGTTAATAATTGATCATGCTGACATGATGAAGCCTTTGTAAAATCCTGAAAGTATGGAGTTCAGAGAACATCCAGGCTGGTGAACACATCGACATTCTGGGAGGGTGACACACTTCAACTCTGCATGGACAGGACCCTCCCAGACCTCACCCTATGTATCTCATCATCTGGCTATTCAGCTGAACACTTTAATAAACTGGTAAATGTAAGTAAGTGTTTCCCTGAGTTCTGTGACCTAATATATTCTAGCAAATAATTGAATCCAAGGGGGAGGAGGTCATGGGAACTTACAATTTATAGCCATGTCAGAAAGTTGTGGGTAACCTGGGAACTTCCTACTTGTGAATGGCATCTGAAGTGGGTAGCAGTCTCATGGGACTGAGCCCTTAACCTGTGGGATCTGACATGATCTCCAGAATTGAGAATAAATTGAACTAAATTGTTAAATTCTAGGGGCACCTGGGTGGCTCAGTCGGTTAAGTGTCCAACTCTTGATCTCAGCTCAGGTCTCAATCTCAGGGTCATGAGTTTGAGCCCTTCCTTAAAAAAATTTTTTAATTCTACCTGGTGTTACAGAATTGCTTGGTGTGGGAAAAACAATTCACACATTTAGTAACCAGACTCATCAGAAGTGAAGTATTCCAAGTGAAAGTAAAGGAGAAAGACACATGAGGAGAACTGTAGGGTTTTTTTTTTAACTCACCCTTACTCCCTAGCCTCTAAGCACTTAAAGTTGTCTGAAAGGAATGGGCAAGGAAAATTGCCTTTTTGTCTCCCAAAACTATCTCCAATATTCATTTTTTTATTTGAGAAAGAAAGAGAGAGAGCACAAGTGGGGAGGAGGGTCAGAGAGAGAGGGAAACGCGGACTCTCTGCTGAGCAGGGAGCCCGATGAGGGGCTCTACCCCAGGACCCTGAGATCATGACCTGAGCCGAAGGCAGATGCTTACCTGACTGAGCCACCCAGGCACCCTCCAATATTCATTTTAACCTGAATTTAGAGACTAAAGTCCAAAACAATGAGCCCACCCAGAAGTGCTCTAGACCTATACATGAAACAGAAACTGATATATGCTACTGGAAGTAAATATTAATAGTACAGCTAGACAGTGGAAAGATCCTAAACAGCCCGATGGACAATAAAATCATTCAAAGGCACTTCTTTCTCTTGAAATAGAGAAGTTCCAAGTGGTTCCATTCCCTTCTCTAGCCCTTCCTCTTGTATATTTACCTGGGTGAAGAAACTGGGAGGAAGCTTCTGTATTTTTTCCTTAATAGGACTTAGGGAGTGCTTTTGTCTTTAAAAGAAAAGAGGAAAACAAGAAGGAGAAAAGGAGGAATAAAAATAATGACATTGACAATGACGACGATGATGATGGTGACAGCACCAGGACCAGGACCTGGCAGCAGAGGCCAAGTTTAGCTGGTGATTATTCTGATATGAGCAGAGGAGTAAGAACTTACCATGCTAAGAAATCAGAAGCCAATACAGTAATTCATGAGAAAGATGCCAAAATCATGACCGGAAGATAAGAAGTGAAGAGGAGGATCAGGCTGGGGCTGGGGACCTGGAAGACTGGATTAGGGAATATGACAAACATGAACTGCCAGGCTAAATATTGCCAAGTACCAAGGGCTGAGCTTGGCTGAAGTCAGGAAAGCCATTAGGATGAGGAACATCTGAGACACAGTCCTCATAAGGTAGTTACATCCAGAGTAGAATCCTAAACCAGAATCCCATTTCAAATGGATGACCTAGAAACTTCCCTTCTGTCATCCAGGACAACATTCAAGGGATGGATGAGCTAAAGCAAAAGAGTCTAAATTGATAGACTATAAGCAGCATCAATTAAGGTAAAACACATACCCGGGGCGCCTGGGTGGCTCAACCGGTTAAGCATCTGCCTTTGGCTCAGGTCATGATCTCAGGGTCCTGGGATTCAGCCCTGCATCAGGCTCCTGGCTCAGCAGGAAGTCTGCTTCTCCCTCTCCCTCTCCCTCTGCCACTCCCCCTCCAAACTCATGCACGCAAGTGCAAGCACACTCTCTCTCTCAAATAAATGAATAAAATCTTTTATTGTTATGTTAATCACCATACATTACATCATTAGTTTTTGATTTAGTGTTCCATGATTCATTTTTTGCGTATAATACCCAGTGCTCCATGCAGTACGTGCCCTCTTTAATACCCATTACCAGGCTAACCCATCCCCCCACCCCCCTCCCCTCCAGAACCCTGTTTGTTTCTCAGAGTCCATCGTCTCTCATGGTTCGTCTCCCCCTCCGATTTCCCCCCCTTTCATTTTTCCCTTCCTGCTATCTTCTTCTTTTTTTTTTTTTTAACATATAATGCATTATTTGTTTCAGAGGTACAGGTCTGTGATTCAACAGTCTTACACAATTCACAGCGCTTACCAGAGCACATACCCTCCCCAATGTCTATCACCCAGCCACCCCATACCTCCCACCCCCCACCACTCCAACAACCCTCAGTTTGTTTCCTGAGATTAAGAATTCCTCATATCAGTGAGGTCATATGATACATGTCTTTCTCTGATTTATTTCGCTCAGCATAATACCCTCCAGTCCCATCCACGTCATTGCAAATGGCAAGATTTCATTCCTTTTGATGGCTGCATAATATTCCATTGTATATATATACCACTTCTTCTTTATCCATTCATCTGTCGATGGACATCTGGGCTCTTTCCATAGTTTGGCTATTGTGGACACTGCTGCTATAAACATTGGGGTGCACGTACCCCTTCGGATCACTACATTTGCACCTTTGGGATAAATACCCAGTAGTGCAATTGCTGGGTCGTAGGGTAGCTCTATTTTCAACTTTTTGAGGAACCTCCATATTCTTTTCCAGAGTGGCTGCACCAACTTACATTCCCACCAACAGTGTAGGAGGGTTCCCCTTTCGCCACATCCCCGCCAACATCTGTCATTTCCTGACTTGTTAATTTTAGCCATTCTGACTGGTGTGAGGTGGTATCTCATTGAGGTTTTGATTTGGATCTCCCTGATGCTGAGCGATGTTGAGCACTTTTTCATGTGTCTGTTGGCCATTTGGATGTCTTCTTCGGGAAAATGTCTGTTCATGTCTTCTGCCCATTTCTTGATTGGATCATTTCTTCTTTGGGTTTTGAATTTAATAAGTTCTTTATAGATTTTGGATACCAGCCCTTTATCTGATATGTCATTTGCAAATACCTTCTCCCCATTCTGTCGGTTGTCTTTTGGTTTTGTTGACTGTTTCTTTGGCTGTGCAAAAGCTTTTTATCTTGATGAAGTCCCAATAGTTCATTTTTGCCCTTGCTTCCCTTGCCTTTGGTGATGTTTCTAGGAAGAAGTTGCTGCAGCTGAGGTCAAAGAGGTTGGTGCCTTTGTTCTCCTTTAGGATTTTGATGGACTCCTGTCTCACATTTAGGTCTTTCAACCATTTTTTAGTCTATTTTTATGTGTGGTGTAGGAAATAGTCCAGTTTCATTCTTCTGCATGTGGCTGTCCAATTTTCCCAACATCATTTGCTGAAGAGACCATCTTTTTTCCATTGGACATTCTTCCCTGCTTTGTCAAAGATGAGTTGACCATAGAGTTGAGGGTCCATTTCTGGGCTCTCTATTCTGTTCCACTGATCTATGTGTCTATTTTTGTGCCAGTACCATACTGTCTTGATGATGACAGCTTTGTAGTAGAGCTTGAAGTCCAGAGTATTGATACCACCGGCTTTGCTTTTCTTTTTCAACATTCCTCTGGCTATGCGGGGTCTTTTCTGGTTCCATACAAATTTCAGGATTATTTGCTCCATTTCTTTGAAAAAAGTGGATGGTATTTTGATAGGGATTGCATTAAATGTGTAGATTGCTCTAGGTAGCATTGACATCTTCACAATATTTGTACTTCAATCCATGAGTATGGAACATTTTTCCATCTCTTTGTGTCTTCCTCAATTTCTTTCATGAGTATTTTATAGTTTTCTGAGTACAGATTCTTTGTCTCTTTGGTTAGATTTATGCCTAGGTATCTTATGGTTTTGGGTGCAATCATAAATGGGATTGACTCCTTAATTTCTCTTTCTCCTGTCTTGTTGTTGGTATATAGGAAAGCCACTGATTTCTGTGCACTGATTTTATAACCTGCCACTTTACTGAATTCCTGTATGAGTTCTAGCAGTTTGGGGGTGGAGTCTTTTGGTTTTTCCACATAAAGTATCATATCTTCTGCAAACAGTGAGAGTTTGACTTCTTCTTTGCCGATTTGGATGCCTTTTATTTCTTTTTGTTGTCTGATTGCTGTGGCTAGGACTTCTAATACTATGTTGAATAGCAGTGGTGATAGTGGACATCCCTGCCGTGTTCCTGACCTTAGCGGGAAAGCTCTCAGTTTTTCCCCATTGAGAATGATATTCCCTGTGGGTTTTTCATAGATGGCTTTTATGATATTGAGGTATGTACCCTCTATGCCTATACTCTGAAGAGTTTTGATCAAGAAAGGATGCTGTACTTTGTCAAATGCTTTTTCTGCATCTATTGAGAGGATCATATGGTTCTTGTTCTTTCTTTTATTAATGTATTGTATCACATTGATTGATTTGCGGATGTTGAACCAACCCTGCAGCCCAGGGATAAATCCCACTTGGTCATGGTGAATAATCCTTTTAATGTACTGTTGGATCCTATCGGTTAGCATTTTGGTGAGAATTTTTGCATTCATGTTCATCAAGGATATTGACCTGTAATTCTTTTTGATGGGGTCTTTGTCAGGTTTGGGGATCAAGGTAATGGTGGCCTCATAAAACGAGTTTGGAAGTTTTCCTTCCATTTCTATTTTTTGGAACAGTTTCAGAAGAATAGGTATTAATTCTTTAAATGTTTAGTAGAATTCCCCTGGGAAGCCATCTGGCCCTGGGCTTTTGTTTGTTGGGAGATTTTTGATGACTGCTTCAATTTCCTTAGTGTTTATAGGTCTGTTCAGGTTTTCTATTTCTTCCTGGTTCAGTTTTGGTAGTTGACACATCTCTAGGAATGCATCCATTTCTTCCAGATTATCTAATTTACTGGCATATAGTTGTTCATAATATGTTCTTATAATTGTTTGCATTTCTTTGGTGTTGGTTGTGATCTCTCCTCTTTCATTCATGATTTTATTTATTTGGGTCATTTCTCTTTTCTTTTTGATAAGTCTGGCCAGGGCTTTATCAATCTTGTTAATTCTCTCAAAGAACCAGCTCCTAGTTTCGTTGATCTGTTCTACTATTCTTTTGGTTTCTATTTCATTGATTTCTGCTCTGATCTTTATTATTTCTCTTCTCCTGCTGGGTTTAGGCTTGATTTGCTGTTCTTTCTCCAGCTCCTTTACATGTAGGGTTAGGTTGTGTATTTGAGACCTTTCTTGTTTCTTGAGAAAGGCCTGTATTGCTATATACTTTCCTCTTAGGACTGCCTTTGCTGCATCCCAAAGATTTTGAACAGTTGTATTTTCCTTTTCATTTGTTTCCATGAATTTTTTTAATTCTTCTTTTATTTCCTGGTTGAACCATTCATTCTTTAATAGGATGCTCTTTAGCCTCCATGTATTTGAGTTCTTTCCGACTTTCCTCTTGTGATTGAGTTCTAGTTTCAAAGCATTGTGGTCTGAAAATAGGCAGGGAGTGATCCCAGTCTTTTGGTACCGGTTGAGACCTGATTTGTGACCTAGGATGTGATCTATTCTGGAGAATGTTCCATGGGCACTAGAGAAGAATGTGTATTCTGTTGCTTTGGGATGGAATGTTCTGAATATATCTGTGAAGTCCATTTGGTCCAGTGTGTCATTTAAAGCCTTTATTTCCTTGTTGATCTTTTGCTTAGATGATCTGTCCATTTCAGTAAGAGGGGTGTTAAAGTCCCCCACTATTATTGTATCATTGTTGATGTGTTTCTTTGCTTTTGTTATTAAGTGGCTTATATAATTGGCTGCTCCCATGTTAGGGGCATAAATATTTACAATTGTTAGATCTTCTTGTTGGACAGACCCTTTAAGTAGGATATAGTGTCCTTCCTCATCTCTTATTATAGTCTGTGGTTTATAATCTAATTTGTCTGATATAAGGATTGCCACCCCAGCTTTCTTTTGGTGTCCATTAGCATGGTAAATGGTTTTCCACCCCCTCACTTTCAATCTGGGGGTGTCTTTGGGTCTAAAATGAGTCTCTTGCAGACAGCATATCGATGGGTCTTGTTTTTTTATCCAATCTGATACCCTGTGTCTTTTGATTGGGGCATTTAGCCCATTTACATTCAGGGTAACTACTGAAAGATATGAATTTAGTGCCATTGTATTGCCTGTAAGGCGACTGTTACTGTATATTGCCTGTGTTCCTTTCTGGTCTATGTTACTTTTAGGCTCTCTCTTTGCTTAGAGGACCCCTTTCAATATTTCTTGTAGGACTGGTTTCCTGTTTGCAAATTCCTTTAGTAAAACCTTTTTTTAAAAAAAAATTTAAAACACACACACACACCATGAAATAGCTTGTGATATATAGGAAAAGAGAGTAAGCTCATCCCAGGAAATTTCTTGGAGTTCTAGAAGTCTAAGGCTCTATGATAATGGTTTAAATACTCTTAGGAGACATAAAAATGATATAAATTTAAAAATAATAATAACAACAACAACAGCAGCCATTCGATGGTTTAGAAGATAGGTATTGGAGTGACACTGACCTCAGTTTGTATCTAGCTCTAACCCTGGAAAAGTTTAGACTACCTGTTCCACAGTTTTGTTATCTGTAAAATGGGGATGATGATACCTACTTATGTTCTTGGGTTATTCCAAAGTTAAACTTGAATAAAGTATATAGTACTCCCCTGGGCACATAATAATATTCAATCGGTTGACACTTTTGTGATAATGATAATATATTTTAATATAACTCTGATGTTCAAAGAGTTCAAATCACTTTCTTTGTTAGTGCTCCCATTCTGCTTACAAATCAGATTTTAAAAATCAACAAAAACAGGAGCCTCACTCTGACAGAATCAGAATTCATTAACTTTAAATGCATTCCATTGCACTTGGGCCTAAGGAAGTCCTAGCATATAATGAATCAATGTAATAAACAGTATGATCTAGTAATATTATAGTATTAACATTGTCACAGAGAAAATAAGGTAACAAGAGGTAAAAAGATAGCACTCCCATCAATAACTAGGAAGACAAATACTAAAAGGAAGAAAAGTGTTCTCCACTAAGATCGATTATCAACTGACTACTTCCATGGTATTTTATATTATTTTATTTATTCATCACAACAACCCAACGAGGAATATATCATCTTGTCTTTACAAAGGAGAAAACTGAGGCTTTGAAGTGCTAAGAAGCTTGCTTGTGATTACTCAAGTAGTAAGGGGAAGAGCTCAAACCTACATAAAGACTCATCTGCCTCAAAAAACTGTTTCCTCCCCTCTGGCTTATGGTTGCCCCAGCAGTTACTGAGCCAAGTTACAAAATCTGAAACTGGTATTCCAGTAAACTATATCGATGCAAACTTGAATACCCTTTTCTATAAAGAAAACAAACACAAAACACAAGCATGAAAAAATTTTTACCTAGAACCCAATATATACTCAGAAACCAAATATTTTGAAGCTACACCAGGCACCTATTAAAAGTTCAATAAAAACCTTTATTCCTGGGGCGCCTGGGTGGCTCAGTCGTTAAGCGTCTACCTTCAGCTCAGGTCATGATCCCAGGGTCCTGGGATCGAGCCCCGCATCGGGCTCCCTGCTCCGCGGGAAGCCTGCTTCTCCCTCTCCCACTCCCCCCGCTTGTGCTCCCTCTCTCGCTGTGTCTCTCTCTGTCAAATAAATAAATAAAATCTAAAAAAAAAAACAAAAACAAAAACCTTTATTCCTTTTGCAAACAAAACAGAAATTATAGAAATGGACAGTAAGATAAAACACGAAATTGTACCCACCTCTGGGATACTTGTACAACCAGTGTTCATATTAAAATTGAGACAGAGTATGTGGGAACAAGGACAGATCTATGATTCTATTTCCAATCATGTTAAATTAGGTATTTGTTTATATCTGTAAATACTAGGTATTGTACATACATGTATATATTCTTAAATTTTTCTGCAGAACTTATCTAACCTATAACTCTATAAACATATTTATAAATATATTTATAATTAAATTCTTCACCCTGCCACTACTCATAAAACATTTTTGGGATTTCATATCTTTAAACTGTTTCATTAATTTATCCTTTCCTCCTTCCTTTACCTCTTTATCATATATTTACTTTAGCTGTGTGGACAGTTTGGCAACAACCATAGAATGAATATGAGAAAACCACATAGTATTATGACCAAGCCCTCCCTTAAAATAAACCCATAAAAAGAAACAAAATGCATGTGAGATAGAGACAGGTTCCAAAAGAGCCAGTCAACTGTCTTTGCAGATACACCAAGTCTCATAACTAAGGTAACTAAAGTCACCTTAAAACCATTCATTCAGTGACTTTACTCAGTGACCACAGTGTGCTCAGGACTAGGCTAGATTCTGAGGACACTGTGCCAACCTAATGGAAGACCAGAGGCTGGTCAGAAGAGAAATGTGTAAACAAACAATTATAGGACCATTTGATCAGGGTTTTAACTGTAGCATGCATAGGATGCAGTGGCTACAGAAGGTTATTCATCCTTGAATACTAAGGGCAGACTTATTCTGATGTATTAACATGTGCTACATATAAATATTTGCTGACAAAGTACGAATTACAAGAGGTCATGGTGAGATCTAACAAAAACTATTTTTAATTTCATTTAATCCATAGCACCTACCAAGATAATTTTTTCCAGTATTGAACCTTTACCGAACTTTATTCATAATCCTCAACAGCTCCAAGCTGCAGACCACTGCCATTCCTGTGTCTTTTAATTTTTCATCTTTTTCTTCCACCTTTAGGTTTCCAAACCAACATGGACTTTCTCATCCACCTTCCAGTTTGGGGTGAAGGTCATCACCTGGTCATTTATAGTGCTGTGTTCTCAATGGAATAGAGACATATGGCTAATGTGTCCCTAATTGTGTTATTTTGTTGTGCTCTGCTGCTACTGCACATCTCCTGAATTTTCTTCAGCCAATTATTGTCAAGTGCACTTAATTTCTTCTATTTCATGTTAGTGCATTGCCAATATCCTCATCCCCATAGACCCGATATTCTGCCGGGGAAATACTGGATTTTCACTATGCATTGATACAGAGTCACTCTGTGATAGTTTCTTGAAAATGAAACTGTTCGGGGCGCCTGGGTGGCTCAGTCATTAGGCATCTGCCTTCGGCTCAGGTCATGATCCCAGGGTCCTGGGATCGAGCCCCGCATCAGGCTCCCTGCTCAGCGGGAAGCCTGCTTCTCCCTCTCCCATTCCCCCTGCCTGTGTTCCCTCTCTCACTATGTCTCTGTCAAATAAAATCTTAAAAAAAAAAAAAAAGAAAGAAAATGAAACTGTTCTTTTCTGGAAGGCCTACACGGCCATTGTAAGAGCTGGTTTCTTTTACTCTTTCAGTGTCTGTCCATGTTCTTTATTCAGTATGTCACTGTTCCCATGTCCCACTTAATAATGTGATAATGTAGAGAGTGCCACAGTAGTCTGAGAAAATAGGTTGAATTACTCTAGATGTCAACAACGAATGGCAAAGCCCACAGACTGCCATTTACTTACCCGCCAGTCAATAAAAACGCAACTGAGACCTTAGTAGAAAGATCTGAAGGCATAAGTGAAAGATCCAAAATCACTCTACTCCCAGAAAATGAAATGTTTTTCCCCCAAATGTACCGTATTTACTATAGTTTCAATATTTTCCAGTTAGTCCTCAAAAAATCATTTATAATATCCTTGGTCTACCATGCAACTGAAATACTTCATATAGAAATCAGAAAATACTTTAATTTAGTGTTCAGGATGCTCTTCTGATTTCTTACATTACAGTTTCTTTGGGGTTTTTTTTTTTTACTTCCTATCTCCAGGATACAATTTAAACGTCTTTCTATTCCTTTAATTTTTTAATATATTGTTTCCACAAGTTTCAAGAATTGGTTTCCAAAAGGAATTTACAATTTGCATTTTTTAGGTTAAATTACATCTACATTTTTTAGTACATACCCTAAATGTACTAAAATGAAACATTTTTAAAACCAATATAACAGCTTAGCCTAGATCATAATTTTCATAATTTTAGCTATTTAGAAAAAAACATTAACTTGTTTTTAAAACAACACAACATTTCATCATGAAATTTGTAGCACTTCAATACCAAATTTCTCCACAAAGATTTTTCAAAGGTTTGTAGGCACCAAATTTCTCCACAAAGATTTTAAAGAGGATATTAGAAGTGGACTTAGGATGCTGGGTGGCAGCTGGTCTGACATGACAGGCATGAATAAATGTGCCAACAAAGCCCTTATGGTTTATTGGGTAATTATGGGAAGTGGCATTGGTGCCAGCCAATCGGATTCCTGGGCAGCTACTTCTAAACCCACTTACTCTTAAAGTAGATCATTAAAAATGCACTTTGGTGGAGAAGCTTTTCTCCTACTCGACATAAACAGTCTATTTACAAAGTTAGTCATTTGGTCAAAATGCAGCACATCAGTGATGGTACAGTGAACAACCACCTCTCTATTACACAAACATTTTCCATTAAAGGCATTTCAGAGTGAAGCTTTCAAACATGAGAGGAATGAATGGGCCTGCAATGGGCATGTGCCCATCTCTTCCCATCCATAAAACCACATATTGACACACAAAAGCAAGTTCATTCCATTTGTTTGCAGGTTTCTGAAATGTAACTCTAGAGCTTATGTGTACAGTGCAAATTGAATCACATTTTTTAAGTGCCAAACAAAGGGTGAATGTTTTTTACTGGAAAAGACAATCTTAATTCCTGGAAGCTGGTTAAGTCCTGCCAAACCACTAAACAAAAAGGTGATAACTAAACAGCTTTCCAAAAATCACTCAGGAAGATCAGAACATTTTCTCAATGATGTGGAGTTGACTATTCTTAAATATGTAATCTCCCATTGCCCCAAAACTTCAAAAGTCAAGTTAGTTCCAAATACTGTCTTGGGAGGGGTGGGACATTGGAATGTTATCAAGAAAACCATGAAGGCATTAGCCTAGGTCTGAGAAACTGTTTTAAAACTACTACTGGATTGGGGCATCTGGGTGGCTCAGTTGTCAAGCGTCTGCCTTCGGCTCAGGTTATGATCCCAGGGTCCTGGGATCGAGCCCTACATTGGGCTCCCTGCTCGGTGGGAAGCCTGCTTCTCCCTCTCCCACTCCCCCTGCTTGTGTTCCCTCTCTCGCTGTCTCTCTCTCTGTCAAATAAATAAATAAAATCTTTAAAAAAAAAAAAAAGTACTACTGGATTGACATGAATATAGTTTGTTTTCTAATATGACATTCACCTCCATTCCCAGGAGGATACTGGTATCTAATCCTGGAAGTCAAGCTTAACAAAAAGTTTACTCCTCGGAAGAGGTATATACGTTAAAGTTTGGAAAGCTCTGCCAATAAATTCTATTTTACTCATAATGAGGGGCAATGCTCAAAATATTTATAACTGGTTGGCATGGGCACCAACCAATCAGAATGAATTCCTGGATGCCACTGCACTGAAGTAGGGTCGAAATACCCCTTAATGGAGAGTTCCAAGGAATGATTCCAGAGGAGGGACCAAGGAAGCCAAAGCATGTGAGGAATATCCAGGGTCTCAAGAAAGGGGCCAGTTCCTGACCGGCTCAGACATATCTCAATATTTTAACAACTAGTGTAGGTCTATCTGTGTGCACTGACTCACAGGAGCCTTGTTCCTACCTATAAGGAACATCTATCATACTCGGCTAGACCTAAAGAAGAAGCATTTCAAAAAGAGACTGGTGACTTACATTGAAAATGTAGATGCTGAACAAATGCACCTGAGGTCTTCCCACCAGAACACAATGGAGCAGGTGGGAGGGAAAGGAAGGAAAATAAGAAGGGGGATGAGTCCAGGGATAACTATAACCTATCACAGCAACTAAAGGGGTTAGCACTGTGGACATTAAGGAAAGGGAAGCAATATTGACTAGAAGGGAGATGTTTAAAAAAAAGGGGGATTAAGGAGGTAAAAAGTGGCCTTTTCTCTGGCTGACAAGAATGACAACTGTGTGGGCCACCAGGAGTAATGAGGTAGGCACTGGTTTCCATCAGCATCCTAAATCCAATTTGAAACCATCATTCCATCTTCAAGGCAATAGATGAAAAAGTTTACACTGAAGACAAAGCACCTGAAGTTGAATCACATCATCAACCTGGGGCTGATGAGACACTGAATGGATTTTCTATTATATTTCTACAGACTGAACATCTGTCTTAGAGTGAGCTTATTCAGCCTCAGCCAAAAGCTTTCATATCCAGCATACTCATCATCATCTGAGGGCACTGAACTGAAAGATATTCTGAGGAGACAAGACAGACCATTGGGAAATCATTTTAACTCATGAAAGCTTATCCTGAACAAGAAAAAACACCCAGATGAAGCAGCATGAGAAAGAACCTATGGCCTAGCAACCTGTTCTTTTAAAAATTAGCCCTCATGCTGTTGTTCTGAGGAAAGTGACCTTCCACTTTCTGAAGAGGCACCAGGTACCAGTGGGTGACTGACTTACTAAAAGCACAAAACACTCTATCACTGAGGCAGAGGAAAATTCACGTACTTCTATTTTCACACAATAGGCATCAATAGATGTTGACAAAAAGAATAAGGCAATAAAAAAAAGAAAGATTCATAAAAATGAAGATAATTTTTTTTAAATGGAATAAGGGGATAAATACATGCAGTTCAATTCATTATTCTAAAGATAGGGAGTTAGGATGTAAAATCTCTTCTCTGAAAACACTGATGAGGATAAAATCTGGAGATAACAGGCAGAGATTAAATATCAGCCACGGCCAACCTTCCTTCAAGAAACCTTCAGGGAGGCCTCATAGGATCCTAGAACTCAACTGATTGAATTTAGAAAACCATGTCAACATACCATGGTATATATCTGTCTCTTCCATTTCAATGGGTTGGCCTTTCTTTAGGCTCTTCTACAAAGAAGCAACAATTGGAGATTCTTTACTTTTCCAAGTTTCTCCTCAACCCCAATACAAGTAAGCAAATTAAATCCTATGTCGTACTTCTCCCACAGAGATATTAAAAAGAAGACCTATGCATCAAAGAAATAACACTTTGGAGCAAGGGTAAGTTAAGGCTGTGCTTCTTTTCTGGGAAAAACTGATACTCAAGCTCCCAGATCCTAAGTTCTGAATTGTTTTGCAAATGGTATGGGTGTGGAGGAAAATCCATTGGGGTTTCTCACCTGCCCTTAAATCTCTGCTTCCCGCCACCTGATCACAATTGGCCTCCTTGAGATGCTGACAGACATCTCTCAAAGCAGTGGCACAGTACATTTCACAGAAAGCCTCTCCCTGAAAGGCAGAGCTCCTTTGGAATGGTACCACATTGGCCAGAAACCCTTATTTCCTGCAGTGCAGCATCCATCCAAGAAATAGTCTCTCCAGAACCAATACTGCCAAGAATAATACAGACAAACATGTTGGCATTCACAAACTTTGAAAGTAGCCCAGAAACTGAGATGTTCAGCCCACTCACAGCAGAAAAAGACATGCACCCTCACTTCTTTTTCTGGATTACCTACCATATACCTAAGAGATTTAGCTAGCCCACTACTAGTAAACAAAGACTAGCTCAAGAAATAATAAGTCAGGGCGCCTGGGTGGCTCAGTTGGTTAAGCGACTGCCTTCGGCTCAGGTCATGATCCTGGAGTCCTGGGATCGAGTCCCGCATCGGGCTCCCTGCTCAGCAGGGGGTCTGCTTCTCCCTCTGCCCTCTTCCCTCTCGTGCTCTCTGTCTCTCATTCTCTCTCTCTCAAATAAATAAATAAAATCTTTTTAAAAAAAAGAAATAATAAGTCATTGGGAAAAAAAGCAGCTCGTGCTCAAGAGTTGGATATTTGGGTAAAATCTGGTTCTATTTAGAATAATACCTCCCAATGATACTGGATCAGATCCAGCCATTGTCTCTATTCTATTTTGTGTCTGAAGTTACACACCAAGGACAAGGGCTCCCAATAGGTCCACTAAAACTAATTAACTGACCTCAATCTATATCCAGTAGAATGCACACGTTTGATAAAGCTAACTCAAAGTTTGTCTCACTGACTTTCAAATGCCCTGAGACTAAAGAGAGTAGGGATGTGACCACAGGTGATTATCATGTCCCCCTTCCCAGACCTCTATCCCTTAGCCTTTTTAACAGGGAAAAAACAAGTATACACAAGCTACAAGAGATTTAAATTTTAGAAGGCACTGTTAAAGTATATTCCCTTCAATTCAATGGCAGGAAATCCTAGGCACTTTACTTCAATTCAATGGCAGGAAATCCTAGGAACTTTACAAACTCCTTTCCACACTTGTCCATAGCACCATCTTGCCTAATAACCTCACAAACTCATTAGTGCCCACCACCTCTTTTGGCTAGAATAATCCCTTACTATAAAAAGAGGGGCCACACTCTTAAAAGGATAATTTCATCTCGGAACATTTGCATATTCTAATCTATAAATAGTTTCTGAATAACAAATGTCTTGGCACACCATACTAATAATTTAACTTATGAAACTATTAGTGGCTGAGTTAATGCAAGGTCCTAAGTGACCAACTTACATTTTAGAAACAGTTTACTGTCCTGAACTAAAATTTAGACAACTATATTTCCACGCACTAGTTGAGTTTCATAGGCCAAATTTACAGATATTTTATATCATGGTTTGAGTTGAAGAAGAAGATTGGCAAACACCCTGGAAAAAATGTTAGGCATTGGAATCACAAGGCCATCAAGAGAGGCAGAGTAAAATTAAGAAAGATGGGCAAGGAAAAAATATCTAAATACCTTTTAAATGAGATTTGAAAAGGAGATGGAGGAGCAATGAGCTGTAAAGATAAGACAAAGGCAAACTTTCAGATTTCCAGATAAACAAGCAGACATCATTCACACCCAGTGAGCTACATGACGCAGAGAGGCCATCAAGCCTCACAAGGAGCAATGCTCCCATCTCACACGTTAATTATAGGAGGAAGTCTAGTCCTTGTCTGCCATACAGCTAGTTAGATTTCTAGTTTTCCATCTCACTGCTCTAAGGAATCATTTATGTTGGCTCAAGCCACCAGAGACTAATGGATATTCTCCACTCCATAAACCAGCAGCCACATTCATGTGTTTCTGTGGAGAGGCTGGGGAGGGAAACTGGTATTAAAGGTCTTCTGTATAACCAAAACTATCATTCACCAATAACACTGATGATAATACACTCTCACAGGTAAATCAAGTGGGTCTATATATTTTTAAAGTGTTGGTCACTTTAATACTTACATAAATATTTACCAGATCTGGTAATAAGTAAGTACAAAGCCGTACCAAGTACGAGAAAGAAACTCAAGTTGCACTGGGACTAATCCCTGTGTAATAACAAATTTGAGAAAACCTACCTTGACCTTCTGGTCTGCTAAGATCCCTAGGACAAAAAAGTATATCTGGATCCAGATTTGATTAGAACCCAGGACCCAGATCTGATTAGAAAATTGAATAAGAATGCTTGTGGTGAACTCCTTCCTACAAAAAAAAAAAAAAAAAAAACT
This sequence comes from Mirounga angustirostris, assembly GCF_029215605.1. NCBI lineage: Eukaryota > Metazoa > Chordata > Mammalia > Carnivora > Phocidae > Mirounga > Mirounga angustirostris. Next base: position 65,980,029 of record NW_026991712.1, on the reverse strand, counting down.
TTTTGCCATTTAATTATTCATCATTTAATTATTCCTTTTCCCATCAAGGAAAATTATTATTAATACTGACTTTGACTTATAAAGATCTAAAATACTACCAAAGGAATAGGCAGGGAAAAAAGAAGGAAAAAAACTAGCTTATTTTTCTCATGTTTAAAAGAGGCAAAAAAAGGGCACCTGGGTGGCTCAGTCGTCAAGCGTCTGCCTTCGGCTCAGGTCATGGTCCCAGGGTCCTGGGATCGAGCCCCACATCGGACTCCCTGCTCAGCGGGAAGCCTGCTTCTCCCTGTCCCACTCCCCCTGCTTGTGTTCCCTCTCTCACTGTGTTTCTCTGTCAGATAAATAAAATCTTTAAAAAAAAGAGGCAAAAAGAATATTGAAATTATGAATAACTTCATTTGACTGACTAAAAAATTTAGTCACTGATTAAAGGTTAACCCAAGATATTAGGCACTCAATGACACCATCTTCTATTCGAGTGGACTAGTCACACTTAAATAAAAAAATAGAAGGCCAAATCATATAATTTTTTTAAGATTTTATTTTCAAGTAATCTCTATGTCCAACATGGGGCTCGAACTCACAACTGATCAAGAGTCCCATGCTCTATCAACTGAGCCAGCCAGGTGCTCCCCAAATCATACAATTTTTAATTAAATTCCAAGCCCCATAAAATTAGTACCAGGATAAAATGAATTGTTGGTTATTCTGGCTTCATCCCAGTAAAGTTCAGATGTTTAAGCTTGTGGCTGTTTGTTTATATATTTGCTTGTCTTTTGCAGGTTTTGTTGTTGCTGTCATTGTCTATGGAGTTGAGCAAATTCAAGGATGATGCTGACTGGAAATTTTGCCTTATAGTCTAGAACTTAGATGTTAGCCTAATCAAATTTACTTGGCAATAAAGCCAGAAGTTCAATTGTTGTGATCCTCTTACATACTCAGAATACTTTTATATACTCAGAATTCAGGAATTAGTGTCAGGTGAAAGCATTTAACTTACCTATTATAGAACAAACTCAAGTGTTTCTATGAAATGGTATGATTCTAGATTCTTCTATGCCTGAATCAACATGGAGGGAGTTGGATCTCTCTGAACAAGGATTCTCTGCAATTCATGAAGAGTCCTTTACCCAGCACTGGGGAGAAATCAATATCATTTTTGGTGGTGGATGGAAGTGACAGATGACATTTAACTTCTCTTTAATAAAATCCTTTGTGAACAGGTTAATCATCATTTTTTAAAATTTATTTATTTTTATTTAAATTCAATTAACATATAATGTATTATTGGTTTCAGAAGTAGAGGTCAGTGACTCATTAGTCTTATATAATATCCAGTGCTCATTACATCATGTGCCCTCCTTAATGTCCATCACCCAGTTACCCCGACCCCCCATCCCTTTCCCCTCCAGCAACCCTCAGTTTGTTTCCTATGCTTAAGAGTCATCATTTTTAAGGGGCGCCTGGGTGGCTCAGTCGTTAGGCGTCTGCCTTCGGCTCAGGTCCTGGTCCCAGGGTCCTGGGATCGAGCCCCGCATCGGGCTCCCTGTTAGGCAGGAAGCCTGCTTCTCCCTCTCCCACTCCCCCTGCTTGTGTTCCCTCTCTCACTGTCTCTCTCTATTAAATAAATAAATAAATAAATAAATAAATAAGAGTCATCATTTTTAAAAAGACATAATACCTCCTTTTATTTTTTCTTCCTTAATATAATAAATGACAACTGCACTTTTTATTTCCTGTCTAGTTCTTAAAGAAAGCTGCAAGATAGAAACCATGAGAATAAAAGCTCTATGGTAGCTGTGAAAAAATGGCAGTCTAGCAGTCACTGGAAGAAACAGAATGGGTTTGGAACTTCCCCAAAAGATCTGTCCCCACAAAACTGTCACCATTTGATCCGTCTTGCTGCTTACAAAAAGCTCTGTTCAGGGCTTGTCTTTATTTGACATGACTCAGAACTCACTCTGTGCAAACAGACCTATCTACAGGGCATTTGTCAAAGACAATCAATGGCAATTGGTTTAACATTGCTGCTGCCTGAGACAGCTTTACCAATTGGGGCTAACAAAAGGCTGATTAAAATACTTAAAATGGGTGGCTCAGTCATTAAGCGTCTGTCTTCAGCTCAGGTCATGATCTCAGGATTCTGGGATCGAGCCCCGCATTGGGATCCCTGCTCAGCAGGAAGCCTGTTCTCCCTCTCCCACTCCCCCTGCTTGTGTTCCCTCTCTCGCCGTGTCTCTCTCTGTCAAATAAATAAATAAAATCTTAAAAAAAAAAAAAATACTTAAAATGAAAAACCAGGGAATAACATGTCCATACAGGCTTTGAAAAGTTCTTAAATATTCCTGGCAAGCAAGAAGATCATGTGTATAAACATGGCTGTGTGCACACCCAGGGCTGTGCATATGCTCAGAAAATTCCTAAGAAGGCCAAAATCTCATACCCATGGCTTACCTTGAGACCCTGCTCAGGCAAAAAGTAAAGGCTAAGGCAGAGTTGTAAATGACTTGCCATAGCATTGAAAGTATGCCCAACACACACACACACACACACACACACACACACACACACCGTTTAGTAAAGGCTGGAAGCCTTACTGATTCAAGGCATTTAAGAAATCTCTGTCCATTCATTAGCTGATCACTAAGGTAACCAAGCAGACACATCAGAGGCTATACACAATTTTACAGACTTTACACAGACTTTACAGAATAGGTCAAATGTCACTAAATAAACAAAGGCAACCAAAAAAAACTCAGGATGGGGGAGTACAGAGGAATGTGATTTCCAGAGTTGCCACATAATATTATATTAAGTGTCCAGATAATGACAACAAAAAAAGAAAGAAAAGAAAAAAAACAAGATATGCAAAGAAAGGTAAAGTATGACCCATACACAGGAAAAACATCAGTAATAGACACTTTCCTTAAGAAGCCCAAATGCTGAACTTACTAGGAAAAGACTTTAAAGCAGCTATCAAAAATACATTCAAAGAACTAAAAGAAACCATGTGTAATAAATTAAAGGAAACTATAAGAATAATATCTCACCAAATAGAGATCATCAGTAATACATAGAAATTATAAGGAATAAGGAAGAGGAGGAGGGAAGGAAGGGAACAAAGAAGGAGGGAGAGGAGGAAAAAGAAGATGAAGGAAGAAGAAGAGGAGGGAAAAAAAGAACCAAATAAATATTCTGGAGTTTTAAAGTACAATAATGGAAATGAAAAGTTCACTAGAAAGACTCAACAACAGATTTTATCTGGCAGAAGAATCACAAACTTGAAGAGAGATTGATTGAGGTTATACAGGCTGAGGAACAGTAAGAAAAAAGAATGAAGAAAAATGAACAAAGACTCAGAGACCTATGGGATGCCTTCAAGCATACCAACATACCAAATAATGAGTCTCTGAAGAAAGGGAGGGAGAGAAAGGTGCAGAAAGAATATTTTAAGAAATAAGGGCTAAAATCTTCCTAAATTTGATGAAAAATATTAATCTGCATGTCTAAGAAGCTCAAGAACTCCAAATAAGATCAACTTAAAGAGATACACACCTAAACATATCATAATCAAACTGGCAAAAGACAAAGACAAAGAAAGAATCTTGAAAACAGCAAGAGAAAAATGACTCATCATGTACATGGGATCCTTAATAAGATTAAAACTTGAGGGCGCCAGGGTGGCTCAGTTGGTTAAGAGACTGCCTTCGGCTCAGGTCATGATCCTGGAGTCCCGGGATCGAGTCCCGCATCGGGCTCCCTGCTCGGCGGGGAGTCTGCTTCTCCCTCTGACCCTCCTCCCTCTCATGCTCTCTGTCTCTCATTCTCTCTCTCTCTAAAATAAATAAATAAAATCTTTAAAAAAAAAAAAAAAAAAAAAGATTAAAACTTGACTTCTCGGGGCGCCTGGGTGGCTCAGTCGTTAAGCATCTGCCTTCGGCTCAGGTCGTGATCCCAGGGTCCTGGGATCGAGCCCCACATCAGGCTCCCTGCACCGTGGGGAAGCCTGCTTCTCCCTCTCCTACTCCCCCTGCTTGTGTTCCCTCTGTCGCTATGTCTCTCTCTGTCAAATAAATAAATAAAAATCTTAAAAAAATAAAAAAAATAAAAAACTTGACTTCTCATCAGAAACCATGGAGGCCAGAAGGCAAGGGAATGTTTCAAGGTCCTAAAAGAAAGACTGTCAACCAAGAATTCCATATCCAGCAAAACTATCCTTCAAAAATGAAAGCTAAATTACAAGAGTCCCAGTGACAAAGACTCTCTCCTTGACCAAACTTCTGAGCCCTCTTCTCAATTAGGCCTAAACCTTGATCTGGTTTTTGCAAGAATCCTAAGTCAATTTAGCAAGGAATCTCTCTACTCTTAATGTCTACTCTTAGTAATTTTACATCTACTGGCACCTTCTCTCTGCTTGTTGGCTACATATATCCCCATTTGTCCTCGTTGTATTCAGAGTTAAGCCCAATCTCTCTTCTATTGCAATAATCTTCCCCTATTGCAATAGTCTTGAGTAAAGTTTTCCTTACTATTTAAACAAGTTGTCAGGACAATTTTTCTCTTTAACACCAAATGTTCAAAACCAGACAATTTGTCACAAGAAGACAAACCCCACAAGAAATACTAAAAGGAGTTCTTCAGGCTGAAATAAAAGGACACTAGATAGTAATTCAAATCCACATGAAAAAATTCAGAGCACCATTAAAGATAAACAGGAAAATATAAAAAGTAGTATAAATGTATTTTAGCTTGTAATTCCTTTTTTCTCCTAATTATAAAACTGTGTTGGTGTATTATAATAAATCAAGATGTAATTTGTATAACAAGAATTGTACAAAAAATGGAAGTGGGAATAGGGCTACACAGGAGCGAAATTTTTGTATGCTATAAAAATTAAGTTGGTATTAATCTAACTAGATTGTTTTAAATTAAGGTGTTAATTGTAATCCCCAGGACAACGACTACTAAAATAACTCAAAAGCACATAATAAAAAACAAGAACAGAATTAAAATGGTATGCTAGGAAATATCTACTTAACACAACAGAATATACAGAAAACAAACAGCAAAATGGCAGACATAAATCCTACCTTACTAGTAATTACATTAAATGTAATGGACTATCCACAATAACCAAAACACAGAGATTGGCAGAGTGAATTTTAAAATGATCTGATTAGATGCTATCTACAAGAGACTCATTTTAGATACAAATGAGTAAGAAATATGATACAAATAACTAAAAAGTAAAGGATGGAAAAAGATATACCATGCAAATAGTAACCAAAAGAAAGTTAACGACATGTGTATCTGACAAAATAGGCTTTAAGATAAAAATTGTTACAAGAGAGAAAGAAGGACATTTTATAATTATAAAAAGATCAATCTGTCAGGAAGACAAAACAATTGTAAACATATATACCTAACAACAAAGCCCCAAAATCCACAAAGCAAACATGGGCAGAACTAAAAAAAGAAATAGAAAGTTAAACAATAATAGCTGGAGAATACAATATTCTACTTTCAATAATGAATAGAACAACCAACAGAAGATCAGCAAGGAAACTGAAGACTTGAATACTATAAACCAACTAGAATATATATCTATAGAACACACCACTTAATAATAACAGAATACACATTCTTCTCAAGTGTACACGAAACCCCAAGGATAGTCCATGTGTTAGGTCATTAAGACAAGTCTCAAAAAATGGAAATAGAGGGGCGCCTGGGTGGCTCAGTTGTTAAGCGTCTGCCTTCAGCTCAGGTCATGATCCCAGGCTCCTGGGATTGAGCCCCACATCAGGCTCCCTGCTCGTCAGGAAGCCTGCTTCTCCCTCTCCCCCTCCCCCTGCTTGTGTTCCTGTTCTCGCTATCTCTCTCTGTCAAATAAATAAATAAAATCTTTAAAAAAAAAAAATGGAAATAGACTGAAATCATACAAAGCATATTCTCTGATCACAACGGAATAAAATTCAAAATCAATAACAGAAAGAAACTTAGGTCATTCACAAATATGTGGAAATTAAACAACATACTCCTAAATAACCAACAGGTCAAAGAAGAAGTTACAAAGGAAATTGGGAAATATTTTAAATACTAAAGACAAAATACAATATTCCAAAACGTATGAATATGGCTAAGGCAATGCTTAGAGGGAAATTTACAGCTATAAACATCTATATTTTAAAAGAAAAATGATCTCAAATTAGTAATCTAATCTTTCACTTTAAGAAACTATTTTGTTTTGGGGCACCTGGATGGCTCAGATGGTTAAGTGTCTGCCTGGGATCAAGCATCTGCCTGGATCAAGCTCCACACTGGGTGTTCTGCTCAGCAGGGAGTATGCTTCTCCCTCTCCATCTGCCTCCCTCCACTTGCGCTCTCTCATGTGCTCTCTCTCTCTCTCTCTCTCAAATAAATAAAACCTTTTTTTTTAAGATTTTATTTATTTATTTTGACAGAGAGAGACAGTCAGAGAGGGAACACAAGCAGGGGGAGTGGGAGAGGGAGAAGCAGGCTTCCCATGGAGCAGGGAGCCCGATGCGGGGCTTGATCTCAGGACCCGAGGCAGACACTTAACAACTGAGCCACCCAGGTGCCCCAAATAAATAAAATCTTTAAAAAAAAAAAAAAAAAGCTATTTTGTTTTTCTTTCTCTAGTTTTAGGAAAAGAAAAGAAAATTAAATTTGAAGCAAACAAGAGATAGGAAATAATAAAGACTGGAGTGGAAATAGATGGAATAAAGAATGGAAAAACAATAGAGAAAAGCAACAAAATCAAAAGTTATTTCTTTGAAAAAATTTTTTTTAATTGGCAAAACTTAGATACACTGACAAAGCCAAAAAAAAAGATTCAAACTGCTAAGGCCAGGAATGAAAGTAAATTAGATCACTATCAACCTCACAGAAATAAAAACGAATATAAGGGAATAGTATGAACAAATGGGTGCCAATAAATTAGACAACCTAGATGCAATGGACAAATTCTAGCGAGACCCAAACTACCAAAACTGACTCCAAAAAAAATAGAAAATCTGAATAGACCTACAACAAATAAAGAGATTATATGAGTGTGGTAGTCACAATAATGGCACCCAAGAATGTCCATGTCCTAATCCCCTAAACCTGTGAATATGTTAGATTACATGGTAAAGGAGATTTAAGGTTGCACAAAGAACTAAGGTTTCTAATAAAATGACCTTAAAATAGGGAGATTATCCTGGATTATCTTGGTAGACCCAATTTAATCACAAGAGTCCTTAAAATGGAAAATAAAAGTAAAAGGATGTCAGAGGATGCAATGTGAGGAGGATTGAAACCCCTGTTTCTGGCTTTGAAGATGAAGGAAGAGGCCAAAGACCAAAGAGTTAAGGCAGCCTCTAGAAGCTGGAGAAAGCCAGCAATTGTATTCTCCCATAAACCCTGTCAGCCCTGCTGGCACCTTGATTTTAGCCCAGTGAGATCTGTGTCAGACTTCTAATAAATTTGCCTCAGAAGGCAGTGAGGAAGCGTGGTAAGGAAAACATGCATCAGCTTACAGAGTACCTAAATCATGCTGACAGACTATTGGAAGAATGAGGGGAGAAAGAGTTAAGCGAAAAAGGAAACAGGACTTGATGATCTGGGGAATTCTCAGTTTTATCCCAAAGACGCTAAAATTTTAGGGATGTACCGTCAGGAGAGAAAAAGCAGAGTGTGTGGCTCCATAAACTTTTGCTAATACCTCAGATCAATCAAAAGGTCAGAATATTCAGTCACATATTACATAAAAGGCCCTTTGAAAAGATTAAGTTTGTGACGCATAAATCCCTTCAGCTGTCTCAGCAGAGGCCCAAAATAAAGATGGGATTATCTAAGAAATATCTTGGAGGATCCTCACCAATATGGAGCGAATCCCATGACATAAACAGGAGACCCAAAAGGTTCTTGAGAATTTTAAATACTAGCAGAAACACGACCAGCTTCGACCCAAAAGGACAAAGAGACTACAGAATGAAAGAAGGCTGTTAGACACCCAAAATTCTCCAGGCAAGAGTCAACCCAGTTACAAAGATGCGTTACCTTTCACAAAAAAAAAAAGAAAGGATAATTCTGAGGGTGGAACTGAGTGCCCAGAGGGTACGGCCAAGATTTACAGAGAATTATTCCCAGAACTTGAAATCCAATGGAGTTTTCCAGCTAGAAAAATTGCTTGGGACCAGTGCCTCCTTTTTTCACTCCATTTCCTCCCCTTTTGTACAGGAATGTCTGTAACTCTTGGGCTATGCCTGTCCCACCACTGTATTTGTGTGCAGATAATATGCTTTCTAGTTTCATAGATCCACAGATGAAGACAAAATTTGCCCTGGGATGGATTATGACAAGAACTTCACCCATACCTAATTTGTATGATTTAAATTGATCATATTTGGCCGCCTGGGTGGCTCAGTTGGTTAAGCGACTGCCTTCGGCTCAGGTCATGATCCTGGAGTCCCGGGATCGAGTCCCGCATTGGGCTCCCTGCTCAGCGGGGAGTCTGCTTCTCCCTCTCCCACTCCCCCTGCTTGTGTTCCCTCTCTCACTGTGTCTCTCTCTGTCAAATAAATAAAAATAAATAAAATGCTTTTTATTTGAGAGAGAATGAGAGAGAGCACATGAGAGGGGGGAGGGTCAGAGGGAGAAGCAGATTCCCCGCTGAGCAGGGAACCTGATGCGGGACTCGATCCAGGGACTCCAGGATCATGACCTGAGCTGAAGGCAGTCGCTTAACCAACTGAGCCACCCAGGCGCCCTAAAATGCTTTTAAAAAAAAAAAATTTCATTATATCTTTCCAACACTAACTTCCTAACCTTCATGGAGGAAGACTAAAAATATTAGGTTCCACTTTGTTTCTTACAATGCTTAAAACTACTTTTTCATTTATGTGTTATTCAAAGCCATAAATGTTGAGTTTTTCATTTTCATTCATTCATTCAAGAAACATTTGTTGAGTGACGGGACCACACATAAAAATACAATAGCAGTCTTTGTCTTCAAGGAGGTTTATAAAGGACTCAAAGAAATAAACATAAAACATGTTGAAGTAAATGTGCAAACTGCCACTTTCTCATCTTCCCACCTACCTTCAAGTTTGTACATATACTCTACCTTCTCTCAGGTTACTTCAAATTCTTATAATTACTCCTTAAATCCAATTCCATGCTTTACAAAGATATTTCCCCAGCAATTATATTCTTTCCTGCATTTTCAATTTTTCCCTCTCTACTAAATTATTCCCATTAGCATACAAACATGCATGTATTACTCTCAGATCTTTTTTTTTTAAGTTTCTCTTGACCTCACTTCTCTCCTCCAGCTACTACTGTTTTTCTTTCCTTCTTTTTACAGCAAAACTCCTTGAAATGGTACTCAGTGACTTCCAATTTCTCCTCTCCCATTTTCTCTTGAACACATCAGTTCACCAACCATGTCACTGAAACTCCTCTTTTCAAAGTCACCAGTGACCCAACACCACACACTCCAGGTTATATCACTACTTTCTACATATTCCAAGTTTCTTTTGCTCATATCTTTTCTCCCCAATCTCAAAATGTTGGAAAACCCTAGAACTCAGTCATTGGTCCCCTTCTCTCTATCCACATCCATTCTCTATTTCATCACATGACCTTAAATACATCCTTACACCCAAGTTTATATCTATAACCTGAACCTTTCCCCTGAACTCCAAACCCATATATCCAACTGTCTGTTTGATACTGCCAATGAATGCCTATTAAGTATCTCAAAGTCAACATGTCCAAAACAAGCTCCTTATATTTTCCCCAAAACAACTCCTCCTAAAATCTTCCACGTCTCATTCAAAGTAACTATATCCTTATAGTCACTCAACGCAGGAGGACTTTAACTCCTCTTTTCCTTCACCTCCTATATCTGGTCTATCAACAAACCCTATCAGCATTACTTTCAAAATACATCAAGAATTTGAACACTTCTCACCATCTTGACTGATCTCACCAAAGAGCACCTCTCTTGTAGCTTACTTCAGTGACCTCCTAAGCAGTTTCTCACCTTCAGTTCTTTTCAGAAGAGTCTACTCTAAACCCAGTCAGATTATGTTACTTCTGTACTCAAAGCCTGCAAAGATGACCTAACTCATCTTTACTATGACATGAAAGACCCTATTTGCCTCACATATTGCATCTTCTGACATTCTCACCTGCTCTTTACTCCTGCCACTCTGGCCTTCCTGCAGTTCCTTGAACACATCAGGAACACTTCTACATCATGATCTCTGTGCTTGCTGGACCCTCGGCCCAGCATGCTCTTCCCCTACGTAACTCCCTCACTGTGTTCAGATCTTTATTCAAAATTCAGATATTCAGTGAGGCTTTCTTCGGCCATACATCGTACTTCAATATCCCCTAACAATTTATATCTTTTCCTCTAATTTACTTTTTTCCTACAGTTATCACTATATTTCATTCATGTATCTTTTTCATCATCTGTCTCCCTCCCTGGAATGTAAGCTCCATGGGAGCAGAGATTCTATTTTGTTCACAGTGTAACCCAATGCATGGATAAGAGTCAGGCTATGTGCAAGACACACAGTGTTAACAAACGAATTCTTGAATGAGTTATAAATGAAGGTAGGCGGATGATATTATTAAAACAAAGAAGAAAGAGAATGGAGTTCACATAAGGAAGAAAATGACCATTTGTTCTTAGATACAATTATAATTTGTCTCTCACTGTGATGAATTCTGCAGCAATCTAATTCTTCCTCATCTTTTAAGCACCAATTCATGTTTCACCTTTTCCGTGAATTCTTCTCTGATGGTCCTAGTACTCTGGGATTCTCTTCCTTGCCCATCTCCTAAACCCTCATACTCAACAGTAATCAGTTACGACTTAAAGGCCTTATATGGTACGTTAGCTACATATGTGGGCTTGTGGCTAACCTTGCAACTATTTCTCCAACCCTCTGTCATCTCTTTGAGAACATGACCCTCATCCTTTACTTCTCTGTATAACCCAACACCCCCCACCGAGAATTCATGTAGTTTTGTGTGTGGTTGGTTTGTTTTAGCTGGGTATGGGGGAGACCAGAACATCAAGATGTTTTAAAATGTCAAGATTCACCAATGCTCAGAGCCCTGGGCACAACTAGAGGTCTCCCAGAAGAAGTATCTCTGAATAACAGGGGAAGATGACAATTACAAGATTAGGGATGCATTTCTTCTCTTTCTTCCCTACCCCCCCCCATTTTTTTTTAATTGTAGAAGCACACATATAACAAAATTAACCATTTTAACCGTTTTTTTTTTTTTTTTTTTTTTTTTAAAGATTTTATTTATTTATTCATGAGAGACAGAGAGAGAGAGGCAGAGGGAGAAGCAGGCTCCCAAGGAGCGGGGAGCCCGATGCGGGACTCGATCCCAGGACCCTGGGACCATGACCTGAGCCGAAGGCAGACGCTTAACCATCTGAGCCACCCAGGCGCCCCATTTTAACCGTTTTTAAGTGTACAGGTCAGTGGCATTAAGTGTATCCACACTGTCATGAAAAATCATCACCATCTTTCTTTTTTTCTTTTTTTATAAGATTTTATTTATTTGACAGAGAGACAGCAAGAGAGGGAACACAAGCAGGGGGAGTAGGAGAGGGAGAACAGGCTTCCTGCGGAGCAGGGAGCCCGATGCAGGGCTCGATCTCAGGACCCTGAAATCATGACCTGAGCCAAAGGCAGACACTTAAGGACTGAGCCACCCAGGTGCCCCATCATCACCATCTTTCTTATATAAGCCTTTTCAAATAACTGTCTCAGGAGTAGGTGAAAGATTTTCATATTCTGCATTATGTAACAAAATTACATCAATAGCAACCCGCCCAAATTCCTGGGAGCCAAAGCTGCCCTTAGTTTTTTTCAAGTTACCCCAAGATTTTAATGGGCATAATTACCAAAAAGGTCAATGTAAATATTACTGAAAACTAGAGAGAAATAGAAAACACAGACAAACATCAAAAAATAGTCAGAGCAAATTTGGCAAACGATTTTTAAAACTATTCCAAATGAAAAAAAAAAAAAAAAACCTATTCCAAATAAATCTAAAGATAACTTCCGGTAATTTTAAATCATTACCAAGAAAGTTTCAGTGCAATGAAGTTTGTTTTCATTACCCCAAGTTTACTTTATAACTCTGTATGTTACGAGTACTTCACAACAAATAATTTTGCACAATAGATGTTTCCCCCTCTCATCCTTGTCCACTTAAGTTGTCCTCTACAAGATTCTATGTTCCTAGTATCTGCATGCCAGATAAATGGAACCAGGCAGCTGAGGCATTGTAACCAAACTCTTTATATCTCCATTGGTCTGCCGGCAAGGAGTATTATCACTTGAATCATATTCCTTTTCCTCTCCCTGTAATAGTTTTTTAATTTGTAAATCATCTCTTAAATACATACACAGAAGTTCAGGAAAAGACGCCTGGGAGAGAGTACCGTCTGCACGATACAAATGTATGGTGCAGTCCACCTCTACTCAGAATGTCAGATAATAGAGCACCTCAGAGTGAAGACTTGCAGTCACGCAGGCTTAGTTCCCATGCGGGTTTCTGCACGCAGGAACTGCACAACTTGGGTGAGACACTGAACCTCTGAGCTTCAGCTCCAGCCACTGTAAGATGCAGAGCAATAGCAGGCCTGGCTTCACATGCCATTCGTGAAGATTCAATGCAATAAATGAATAAAAGACACTAAGTTCTGTGCCTCCCACAACGTTAAATGAGTAACGATAAGCAACACTTATTACTATTATTTTCACGTAACAGAAAGAAAAACAATGGCAGCAAAAACAAAGATGAATCATCACTCCTGAAGTGGTGAAAATAAATTTTAAATTGAAGATAAGTTTTTCCTTCACTAACGAACTTTGGTGGGGGTGAGGGGAACTCTGCCTAAGAATTCAAAGCTTTTACCAGCTCTTTGTATCACATATCCTAAGGGCCAGGGATTTCTCCTTTTGTACAGAATAACCCAATGAAAGGTGAGGCCAGGAGCTCAACCACATGGGGAGACTGAAATGAATCTAAATTATGTAATAAAAGAGCAGGAATTTGGGGAGTTGTCCCTGGGTAGCCCCAAGGTTTCAGGAGCTCTGGAAACTTGGAAAAGAGCAGTGATGAGCTCTCCAGCTATGAAGAGAAGCAGACAATATTTAAACAGTTTAAGACCCACAAGCAGGCTATGGCAGTAAAAAGTGATCCAGGATGGAAAGTGGTTAATAAACGGTTTGTGAAAAAATCATTGCTGATGTTGAAGTTGTTCCTTATTCTGAGCTGCGATTACCCTATTTTCCTAACAGTCTGTCGTGCCCAGGACTTTGTCAGTGGTGATATGGGCAATGAAGAAGCAGGGGCTGGGTCACAGGTAGAGTGCTGTGGGCTGGGAAAGGGGCAGGAGCCCGAGGAGAGGAGGCCGGTGAGAGGAGCATGGAACTGAAGAGCTAGTGTGAGTTAACAGCAAGAAAGTCAGAGACAATGTGGGCACCCTCCATTCCCGATGCTGTCTGCTCCTCCAGCCTCCTTGGGTTTTGAGGACCCTTCAAGACCCCCTGTTCAATTTCTGGACATTAGCATTCCTCCAGAGTTTGGGCTTGGCTCATTCATTCATTTTCAACAGCTCTTTCACCCTTGTCTTGGATGTAGACTTTCTGCTCCAGCCACCCACCCTGTCCGTGCTCCTTCTCATGCCCACAGCCATGAAGGCCACAACCCAGCCTCCAAGAAATAGTGGGGATTTTGGCAATAATAATAATACCAACTGCTAGGTTCCCATGATAATCAGAGGAGATCATTCTACAAAAGTTCTATATAAAAATACGGTAATAGAACATGATTTTGGGGGGTGCCTGGGTGGCTCAGTCGGTTAAGCATCTGCGTTTGGCTCATGTCATGATCCCAGCATCCTGGGATAGAGTCCCGCATCGGGCATCCTGCTCAGCGGGGAGTCTGCTTCTCCCTCTGCCCTTTCCCACCCCCCTGCACGCTCTCTCTCTCAAATAAATAAAGTCTTTAAAAAATAATTTAAAAAAGAACATGATTTTGTATTAGTAGTCACAGAAAGATGCCTAAATAACCCATGTCATGGTATTAAATTCTCTCCAGCTTGAATTTTTTTTAATAAATGTTATGCCTATCTATATATTGTGCTTTCAATTGCTATTTCTCTTGTGATGATTTTGGGATCAGCCCCAAACATGCAAGCAAAAACATTGTCTTATTTACAAATCTATCTGCCTGTAGAAGCAAATAGATGCAAACATAAGAACAGCACACTTTAAAATGTTATTGCGACTATGGAGTACTGCAGATGTTTAAAATATGAAAAATTGGTGGTAAACTTCATTTAAATTACTCCCATAGTTGAGGATAACTCCCAAAGTACATCTACGAGTTAGTTTCAAATTCCCTGCATATTTACAACATGTAGACTTGGCCCTACAGGGCTCCTGAGAGGTTTCAAACTCTCTCCCTGGAGTCCCATTGGCCCGAGGGCCTCACAGAGGCTGTCCTCTCTCCCAAGGGGGAGGCAAGACAATTCAAATGCCTGGACACATGCACTTTGCCTCAGCGACCTTTCTCTTCCCAAGGTTTGCACTGACCTATGCGACACTCCTTTTCCTCCCCTTTCTTTTCCCAACCTCCACCTCACCTCTTTTATAATTATTCTCCCCAGAGGGAAATCGGAGGGGGAGACGAACCATGAGAGACGATGGACTCTAAAAAACAAACTGAAGGTTCTAGAGGGGAGGGGGGTGGGGGGATGGGTTAGCCTGGCAATGGGTATTAAAGAGGGCACGTTCTGCATGGAGCACTGGGTGTTATGCACAAACAACGAATCATGGAACACTACATCAAAAACTTATGATGTAATGTATGGTGATTAACATAACAATAAAAAAATTTTTTTAAAATTATTCTCCCCAGAAACCTCTTTAAGCTCTCAGCACCTTAACCAAGACCTAAGTTCTACTAGGTTGTTCCAGGTGCCAATCAATTTGCTAGCTGTAAGTGAACAACTGAGGTTTGTATAAAGTTGATGTACTGAGGTACTGTAAAGAAGAAACAGAATTCTACCAACCATCAAAAGTTAAATCATTATTTTAAAACTGACAAGGAATTTAGTATTAAATTCATTACTGGAACAAGAAATAGTCAACATGGCAATTGCAGACGGAAATTGCAAGCACTTTATGTGAAGTATATTCTTCTGGACTCTAGTTAGCCAGCTTCTTTAAAGCTGTCTTTCATATCCAAACACTGTCCTATCCGTCAGTTACACTCACTTGCTGGCTCAGTCACAAAAGCTCCCTGTCATCTCTGGACAGGATTTTGACAGCTTCCAGAACATCAGTTCTGTCACTAACACTTATTTCTCTTCAACCTACATAAGATTATATTAATTTAACCAGGCTAGAGACATTCTCTTTCTGTTAAGATCAACCTTGAGGCCAGACCTGTCCTCACTCTGAGTTTTCCTGCAGGGTCCTTTTCAAGGGCTCTCCCTCTCACTCCCTCCCAGTTGCCTTAGTCAGTGACTCGGTTTGTGGGAGCCATGCTCAAGAACACGAAGATGTTTTCCTCGGTTGACACTCCATTAACTTTGGAGGTGAATTACTTTAGAGGTGTGTTTCTGCTAAAAATTATAACTGGCACATTCAGGTCAATTATCCCCCCTCTATCTATCCTGACATATTTCCCTCTCAGGCAGTAAGAACTGCCACCTCTCTCAGAATACCCACTTCTCAGAAAATATCTCAGCCAGCGGACTGCCTGGGCTGCTCAGGTGGGGGAGCATTCCAAGCTATCTCCTCAAAGAACCCGTCACATACTTTGCTTTTCTTTCGCACGTTTCTCACATATATCATAAAAACTCATAAGGCTCTCAAGGTATATCATGGTTCTTTTCTACACACAAGAGACTACAGGACTTCTCATTGATTTACGTAGAAATAACATGAATGTGTTAGTATTTGCTGTCTACTTCCACCAACACAATTACGAGAGGAAAAAAGAGAATAAAATACAGATGCTCAATATATCAATTGCTTTCCCATGTTCTTTCCCACTGCTTCCTCTCCTTTCTCCTGGAGTCCAACCAAATCACATTCTCAGATTTTCTCACCAGGCTGGTGTATTAGTAATATTGTAGTAAGCTGTTTACCACAGAGACTCCCAAATACAACAATATAGAAGACATTTTTTTCGCTCTCATAACAACCTGAAGAGATAGACAATTCTGGGGGTTGATAACTCTGCTCCATGAAATCATCCAGGTACCCACATTCCTTCTCTATTCTTGTCCCTCTATGTCCAAGGGTGTTGCCTTCATCCCCATTTTTAGAGCTGACTAACCACACCAGTCTGCAAGAAGGAGAAAGTAGACTAGTACATGTGACTTCTGCTCCTATCCCCTTCGCCAGAGGTTGGGGAATGTAGTCCCTAGTTGCATAGCCATGTGCCCACTGAAATTTGGGGATTCTTCAACTGAAGGAAGAACTGAAGGAAAGAATGGATATGGGATGGGGGTCAATTATCAGTAGTCTGTGCCACATCCAGTTCAGATTTAGGCTTAGAGAATGCCAGGTTCACCCAGTCTGGGCACAAGGACTGTAACATTTCTCCTACCAGATCCTTGAGAAGCCTCTGCTACTGGTACAGTGCTAATACTGTCTGCAGGAATCTTTTTTTTTTTTTAAGATTTTGTTTGTTTATTTATTTATTTATTTATTTATTTATTTATTTATTTAAGAGAGGGGGAGAGCGAGAGAGAGCACCAGTCGGGGGGTTGGGAGGGCAGAGAGAATGGGAGAAGCAGACTCCCTGCTAAGCAGGGCGCCGGATGTGGGGCTCAATCCCAGAACCCTGGGATCAAGATCTGAGGCGAAGGCAGATGCTTAACTGCGCCCCCCAGGCGTCCCTGGAATCTTTTTAAGTCTCAAGCCTTGTGCTAAATAATTTACATACACTAACTCATTTAACCCTCACAGAAAAGATACGAAGTGGATCCTATCGTTCCCATTTTAGAGATAAGAACTTAATTCAGAGGAGTAAAGCAACTTTCCCAAGCTCAGACAGCTACCCGGCAGTCAGGAGGGCAGGGGAGCGTGAGGTGGTCACATGACTTGTAGGTGAATTGGAAGTACACTAGACCATTATGCAAAGCTCTGAGCTTACAGAGATGAGACTGAAAGCTAGTCTTCCATGAGGAACTCGAGTGGAGACAGGGAACCAGACGGAGGGCAGAAGGCTGTTCAGATTGGATGACGCGTTGCCAGAGTTAAGTAGCTGAGCCATGGCCTATGCGAAGAGTTTGTTCTCCCTGGGGCCCACCAAATGCTGAGTGTAGAAGTAACTCACCATTTTCTGTCCCCACTTACTGGAGGGGGAATCTCCCTGCAAAGTGCCATAATCAGTGTCCATGTTTTAGGGCTTGGAAAGGACTCTGTCCATATTTAGTCATTAGCCACATAGGTTGTGTATCACCCTTTCGTCTGAATCTGTCTAGGCTTTGGGAATATAGAGATGAACCTTCTTCTCACAGAACGCAGGGTCTAGCAGGGAAAACAGACATTGCATCCTGTGCTCTTAATAACGTGTAACAAATGTAGTTGGGAAAGTGCGGGCTGGTGAGAGGCACCGCCTGCCTGATGTAACAAGGGAGGTACCATTCCCAACAAGGAGGGAGGGGCCCATTCTGCCTGGAGAAGAACTTCCTACTTCTGACCATAGTACAAAGTATTGCTGCCTTAAGCCGCTTTCGCATGGTTGCAAAGAGATGGCAAAAAGAGTTAAAGAAAAGAATCGGCTTACTGTGGGGTGCCTGGGTGGTGCAGTCGGTTGAGTGGCCAACTCTTGGTTTCAGCTCCAGGGGTGATCTCAAGGTCGTGAGATGGAGCCCCTGCCCGCAGTGTGGAGTCGGCTTGGGTTTCTCTCTCCCTCTCCCTCTGCCCCTCCCACTCCCCTCCCCTGCGCTGGCGCTCTCTCCCTCGCCACTCGCTCTCTCTCAAATAAATAAATCCTTAAAAAAACAAGAATCAGCTTATTGTACCATTGACTTTCCTCTCAGATTCTCATTTTCAAATCCTGATCCTTTCATTTTAATCTGATCTTTATCGAGGACTTTTTTTTCCCCCCTGGGGACCCTTGCTCCTTCCTGATACAGTAGTTGCCCCTTTCCTGCAGGGGATACATTCCAAGACCCCACATCGGATGTCTGAAACAGGAGCTAGTACCAAACCTTATATATACCTATGAGAAAGTTTAATTTATAAATCAGGCACCGTAAGAGATTAACAATAAAACTAACGCAAATTTCCCTTTCGGACTTCACAATTTCAGGGAAGATTTGTTCTTACCGTAGATCTTTGCAGCCGCAGCGTACTATGTTCTTTCCTTATCAGGTTGAAAACTTTCACCTTTTCACTTAACGGAAGCATTTTGGGGCTTTTCTCTGGCTTATGCTAATTGCCACCCTCACTATCCTTGCGCTTTGGGACCATTATTAAGTAAAATAATACCAGCCCTGCAATTCCGGGGCAGGAGCCCTGACAACCGCGGCGGGCAGCGGCCTACGCAGTGCGCATGCGCGGGGAAAGGGCTGATTCGCTTCCGGGGCAGGACAGAGCGGACCTCGCGAGATTTCATCGCGCTATTCAGAGCGGCTCGAGGAGTTTAAAACTTACGAGTCGTTTAGTTCCGGAATTTTCCATGTAATATTTTCAGACCATGGGGAGCTGAAACCGTGGAAAGCAACACCACAGAAGAGGGGGTACTACTGTGTTGATGCTCTCATTAATCCTTTCAACTCCCCCCATCTGACTCTCCCACCCCAAAGCTTTTCCCTGGGGCAACCGGTATTTATGACAGACAATATCCTATAAATAACCAGTTGCTACCAAATGTTAGTTACAATCACTACTGCTAATGAAAATAAAATGCCAGAATCCTCGTATCATCAGCCCAACTAGCGCACCCCTTGAACCTTTATAGCCCAAAATACCTTTGGCAAACATTCAGAGGATCAGAAGCGTATACGACCCTGCAAGAGAATAAAGTGACTGATGACGAACAGTCCTGATGTCATGAGTCACACAAGCCAAGACTGGAGCTGTTCGGTAAAGAACAGGGAAGGCTGCTCGGCAGGTGTCCCTGCAGTATGAGCCCTCATGATTGATTAGATCCATATTAATTCAGCTCACAGCAACTACGAAGGCAAGTAACCCACTGGCAAGAAATAAGAAAGGCTAAAGAATTAAGAAGCAATGCTGGCTTCTTCAGAAGGGTGTGGTCTCCTTTTCTGAGGTACATTACATCCAGGATTGTGTTGCAGTGTAAATCACAAACACTTCAATCATTCTCCAAAGATTTATTATGTATGCTAGGTACTGAAAATGTCACAGTAACAGGTAGATGCAGTCCTTGCCATATGAATCAATAGACACACAAATAAAGCTGTGATTATAAACTGCTAGAAAGGTTATGGAGGAAAGTTAAAAGAGTTTGATGAACATTTTGAGAGGAGAGTAACTAGATTAAGGGGCCAGGGAAAGTATTGTTGAAGAAGATATTTAAACCCCAAATGAATAGGAATAGGCCAGTAAAATGACAGGAGATGAGAATGCCAACAGACACTGAATGCAGAGGGGGATGGGATTTGAAGTGGAAATCAATGCTCCTCTATAAGCAGGGGCAGTGAGGTTACCTGTGTTCTGCAGTAGCCCAGCTTCCCTGGCTGTGGCATGCCAAGAGGATCGTAAAATCTCTACCCTTCAACCTAGGTCATTAGACTGTTGGTGTTAAGTTGTTTTCTGTCTTCAGGGTCAAGACAGGACAGAAAAAGTTGCAAACTGAGCTCTGACTGCTAAGGTTATCACTGTGTCAATCCTTGAGCTTTCCAGGTGGAACTAATCATTAGATATTCTGGGTTCGCCTACTTTAACCACACTTCACTGCCTCACTACTGCTGTATTATAATTCCGTCTTTACAATTTTTCTCTCCTTCTAGCTTGTGAGTACACGGAAATCTTACATTTTTATTTATATTACTAGAATCTAGCACACTGCCTGGAAAAGAGTAACTCCTCTATAAATGTATATTAAATAAATACATAAAAAAAAGTCAATCAGTCATTAGGTTCTGCAGAATTCTGTTGTAACTTAAGGAGATATGGGTTTACCTACATTACTCATTTTTATGTATAAGTGCCTAAAGATAATAATTGATGAGAAATAGCTTCTTTGCTTTATTGGATGATTCTCAAAATTGTAGTGAAAGAAAAAAAAGAAGTGGAAAAATATGCTGACCCAGACATTAAGTATGCAACTATTTATTTTCTTATGAAAAATGTCAATGCATTAGGAGGGCTAGTTAGATGAAGATACAAAGCCTTCTACATCACTGCCTGACTTCAAAAATGAATGCATCTATCCTCAAAAAAAAAGTCAGCACTGGGTTATTTTGTGCTCTAATTGAAACTCTGATGTTTTCAACTAAAAAAGGTTTATATTCCAAACTAATGCTATATGAATGCAATTATTCTCCAAATGTCCTATTTGGAATCATTACATCTTGCACAACAATGCCAACCACCTAAAGTTGCTGAGAATCTTTTGCCACTGACAATGGCTAGGTATCAAGTGTAATAGGACCAGACGCAGCAAACAAATTAAAATGTGTGTCTTTGTCAAATGACACTGTTTCGAGGAGTGTAAGTGACATGGCAATTAATGTCTGTGAACAGCTGGTTTTAAAGATTAAAGAAAGTGATTATTTTGCCCTGCCAGTGGACCGATTCACCTAAATGTGCTGAGATGCTGGCATTTTAAGATACATTTCCGTGAAATATGGTGGATAAGTTCATGCTGTTTAGAAAAATTTAAGCCAGTCTTACAACAGCAGAAGACCATTTTGAAGTATTTCAAGAGGCAACCCAGAATTGCAATATATGAACCAGGAATTTTATATTGCTATTTATATGGTGAGAGCTGAATTATAGAGTTATCAAATCAGAAAAGGGTTTGATTACAAAGAATGATTCAGATTCTTCCTGGATATGCCTCTTCTTGGATATGCTGCTTCTTTTATTCTCATAATATTGGTCTTTTAAAAAGAAAGGTGAAGGGAGAACATATTTCCATTTTTTGGAGGACTGTCATGACTTTTAACAGGTATGTTCCTCAAAATGACTGTATGATCAGGAAGTCCCAAGGCCATGAGGACAAAATATTTACAAAGTCCAAGTATCAAATTTTCTTTAAGCCAAAATGTCTCCACTGGCTGATTGGCAGGCATGGTGAGCTCTAATCACCAAACCCATCAACTGTAGAGCCTGATGTCCCTAAGGGATGTGTCCCGTGACCTTCCAAATCTTAAGAACATTCAGGAACAGTAACACAGAACTAGCAATGGACAGTGTTTGAAGGATATTTTCACAAAGTAACAACACTCATAACTCCAAGAGATTTTCTCCTTGGGTGAGGCCAATTCATTCACATAGCAAATATTTACTGAGGTCTTTCTTTCAGAGCTCAGATACCTCCAAATTAGTTTCACAATGTCCTTGACTCCCATTCACACATCAACAAATCTACAGGTTGAGGAATTACTTGCACATAGTTGAGCTTCTGACTCTTGATCTCAGCTCAAGTCTTGATCTTGGGGTAGTGGGTCCAGTCCCCAAGTTGGGCTCTGGTCCCGCCTTTTTTTTTTTTTTTGAAAAAAAAAAGTTAAATCTGCTAATGCAAATATTATAGTTTATTAATTACACACATTTATATAAAAATTTTTTAAAGAGAGACACCTGGTGGGGCACCTAGGTGGCTCAGTCGTTAGGCGTCTGCCTTCAGCTCAGGTCATAATCCCAGAGTCCTGGGATCAAGCCCCACATCGGGCTCCCTGCTCAGGGGAAAGCCTGCTTCTCCCTCTCCCACTCCCCCTGCTTGTGTTTCCTCTCTCGCTATGTCTCTCTCTCTCTGTCAAGTAAATTTATTTATTTATCCCAGGACCCTGGGATCATGACCTGAGCCGAAGGCAGCCGCTTAACCGACTGAGCCACCCAGGCACCCCAGTAAATGAAATCTTAAAAAAAAGAGAGGGACACCTGGGCAGCTCAGTGGGTTAAGCATCTGCCTTCGGCTCTGATCATGGTCCCCACATCCTGGGATCAGGTCCCACATCAGGCTTCTTGCTCAGCGGGAAGCCTGCTTCTCCCTCTGCCTGCCACTCCCCCCTGCTTATGCTCTCTCTCTCTTTCTCTGACAACTAAATAAATAAAATATATTTTTTTTAATTTTTAAAGAGATGATGACATACTCTAAATTTGCCTGAATTATTCCTTATTTGGGAAAATATAACAAATACATTACCCTGAGGTCAATCAAGACCAAACCTCTGACAGCACATCTTACCTTAATTCCCTTTTTTACCAGGACAGCTGCTTTTTAAAATTTTTTTTAAAGATTTGTTATTTACTTATTTGAGAGAGAGAGAGCATGAGAGAGAGCAAGAGCATGAGTGAGGGGGAGGGGCAGCAGGAGAGGGGAAGCAGACTCCCTGCTGAGCAGGGAGCCCCATGAGGGGCTCCATTCCAGGACCTTGGAATCATGACCTGGGCTGAAGGCAGACGCTTAACTGACTGAGCCACCCAGGTGCCCTATTTTTTTTTTAAACCAAATAAGTCTTGGGGCACCCGGCTGACTCAGTCAGCTGAGCATCAGGCTCTTAGTTTCAGCTTAGGTTGTGATCTCACAGTCATGAGATTGAGCCCCAAGTCAGGCTCCATGCTTCCAATTCTCTCTCCCTCTGCATCGCCCCCACTTCTCTCCCTCAAATAAATAAATCAATAAAAATTTTTAAACTCAAATAACCTTTGCTTCTCCTCTTTATAGAGACATGTTTATCCCAGTATCTCAGAAGCCCAATAATAAATCCAAAAGCTCTCTCCACCACATCCTCCAGGAGACTTAGGCTCCTTATGGAAATAAGTTTTCTAGTATTTACACAGTTATCTCAGATTTTTTAAGGTACACTTGCCAGTTAGGTCCCACTCATGCTACTTTGTTGCATGAGAAATCTCTAAAAAATGCAAGTAAATAATAAGTCATGTTAAGTATTATGACCTATTTTTTAAGTACTTACGGGAAATGGATTAGTTAGGAATTAGGTCTTTGAGACAAAGTCGTGACCTTGATCATGAGGAAAGTGTTGTAATACCTTGAACAAAAGTAGGAACCAGCACCTGTTTATCATAAGCCTTGCCAGGAAAAGAGAGGCTGTGTCTGTGAAGTGGC
Source organism: Mirounga angustirostris (assembly GCF_029215605.1). Taxonomy (NCBI): domain Eukaryota; kingdom Metazoa; phylum Chordata; class Mammalia; order Carnivora; family Phocidae; genus Mirounga; species Mirounga angustirostris. Next base: position 65,956,695 of record NW_026991712.1, on the reverse strand, counting down.
ATGAATAGGTAGAGTGAAGACAAGATGGTTCCTGCCCCTTCGTTTCAAGCAAAGGAATTTAGATTTGGTCAGGCAGGTACGCTCTTAAGTAGAAGAATAGCAGACTGATAATTTTCTGAGGAAATGCATCCTCTTAAAAACTGGAAGAAAACACATCAGAAAGAAACTGAGCTACCATATGTCTCAATAATCTGAACACAAAGTGATAAGAGACAGCATGTGGTCTAGCTGTAGAAGCAATGAAAAAGAACCCAATCCAAGAGGCACTGTGGATAGTGAGTACATAGGACCAGAGACTGATCAGACAGGAACCTGAAGCAGAAGCTAGCAACAAAATAGCTCCAAAACGCTAAGCCAAGCACACACTGTGAAATTAGATACAAAAGGAGGTTGAACCAGATAATCTCTAAGGTCCATTCCAACTCTTACTGTTATGATTCCAAAAAAAAAGATGGATGAGAAGCTGGCATTTTTTTAGAAACGTGTCTAGGTCATCAAACTTTCTTCATTCTGAAAGTACCTCCTGGGCACAAGCTACATACCAGGCATGGTCCAAAGCCCTGAAAACACAGTGGTGAACAAGACAGCTCCTTATCGGATTGGGCCCATATTCTAAAGGGGATACATGCAAAAAAGTCATGGAAGGGCTTAAACTGAGATTGAGCTGATCTAGTTTATGTTTTAAGAAGGTCACTTTGCTGTCCTACAGCAAATGAGTCAAAGGGGACCAGAGGCTAAAGAGGAAAGATTCCTTCAAAGGCAGGAAGGTGAATGTGTAAAGGGGTTAACGTTAACATCTGAAGATAGGGCTCCTGATTGGACTGGATATGGTGGTGAGGATAATGATGGCATCATGGATACTGCTATGTTCCTGGTTTAAGTAATCGGGAATATGTGATGCCCTTAACTGTGACATGGAAAGTTGGTGGGGGGAATAGAAGTTTAAGGGAAAAGCAAGGCTCTTTAGGAAAACTTTCTTATTAGGGTATTTTTTACTGGAAATGTAAGTAAGAAAAGGTAGGTCGAGTGTCAACTATTAGAGCTGTACTAGTGTTTAGATTTATGGAACTCACCACTCTGAGATGGACATGAATATTTCAGGCTTTGATCTATTGGCTTTTTTAGCATCCAAGTGCAAGTATTAGGGGTTTCAGTGGGCAGGGAGAGAGCAAAGCTTGCAGACTGAAGCTGAGTAGATTCTTTGATATGCAAGCCAGGAAAAAGATTACAAAATATTTACCCATCATCAAGTAGCTTATTAGCACTGTTACACCACAAATCACTGACAGTGAAGAGTCTAGGCAGGGATATTTTTTATCATCTTAGTGCCACAGGCAAGACTCAGAGGCAAACAGAAATGTTTTGGGGGAAAAATTAAATGACTTCCCTGTAGTAAGTGAGGCTGAACGGCAAAGTCAACATCCTGTCCCGTGCCTCATGTAATAGAATACCTTTATTTACAATACTGGTCTCTGTTATTTCATTAATGGGTATCTAAAAATCACTGTCCCTACCTTAATCCTTATTTAGAAACATCCAGTCGCAAAATATATTGAGGGCACCCAGAAGCAGCTAATCAATAGCACAGAGCTTCTTTCTGACAGGGAAAATCAGAACTTGGCAGGTAAATGGACTTTCTGTCGTGGCTCTCAAATCAATAGGTCAATTGGTTCTGGCTTCAAGTATTCAATATATATTTAACCTAAAAATAATAGACTCTTTTGACCCAGTTCTATGAATCTCTATTAGTAAGCTATAAGTTATTGGGAAAAGACTTAAAACTAATTGACAGGATAATTCAATAGTGAAAAGGCAGGGAATCACTTTCATATGGGATCTTATAGATCTCTCTGGTTCATTTTTTTTCTCTAAGTCTTAAGGATTCCACCCATATAAGAGCTCTCCAATCTTTCCTCTCCTCTCTTCTTACCCACTCTCATGATTTCACCCTCCAATGCTATTTAATTAATGTAGTCAACATACAGTAATTGAGCAAGCACTATTCTGGGTACTTGGGAACCAAGCAGACAAAACTCCTTGTCCTTAAGGAGTTTACATTCTACTGAGGTAAACACAAAAACATGAAACACGATATGTAAATAAGTTATATAGTAATGGTAGCAGGCGTTAAGTGCTATAAAAAAAAAAAAAAGACAAGACTAAGTAAGGTAAGGCGGAATCAATATGGCAGGTAAGAGAGGATATCCAGTCGGGGAGTCCTGGTGGAGAAGGTAAAGTCTGAGCAAAGATGTGGCTGGTGGAGGAGGAGGAGCTGGTGAAGCAGGATCTGTGGGGAAAGCATTCCAGGCAGAGGAAACAGCCAGATCAAGAGCTCATCACCAGGGGCACCTCCCTGGCTCAGTCATTAAGCATCTGCCTTCAGCTCAGGTCATGATCTGAGGGTCCTGGGATCGAGTCCCGTATTGGGCTCCCTGCTCCGCAGGAAGCGTGCTTCTCTCTCTCCCACTCCCCCTGCTTGTATTCTCTCTCTTGCTGTGTCTCTCTCTGTCAAATAAATAAATAAAATTTTTAAAAAAGAGCTCATGGCCAGAAATGTAAGAAGGCTTAGTTGCCTAAAATGGGTGAGTGAGTGGTAGAAGTGAGAATGGGTGCTTTTCCCTTTTCCTCAGCAGGACTCAAGTCAGAAATGTAAGAGTTACCACAGACTTCTCTCCTCCTCCCATGGCCATCCACTCCATCATTGTGTCCTGGGGCTTTTCCCTCAGCAATATCCCTCTGATGTCTCTTCTGACTTATTTTGCCCTGTCATCATTCCTTATAGAGATTACTGAAGTAGGTCTTATCTTCCAATCTACTGGTTTTCCAACTACATTCCTGTGAATTTCAGGAATGCCTCAGAAGTGACTCTGATTGGTCACCTTAGGAAATTGAGGAGGACCCATTTATCACTCGGATGATAAAGATATATCAAAGAATGTTTTCCAAAATGTTAACTGGGGTTATCACTGGGTGATGGGATTTCAAATGATCTTTACTTCTTTTTAGAAATTTTTGTAGTGCTTACTTTTTCTTTGGAAAAGTATGTATTACATTTATAATAAATAATATGATAATTTTATAATAAAAATATTAATAGTAAGCTCCTTCATTTGGTGCAGGTGAGGAGACTTACCCTACTTATTTACTGACATAGGGGAATACATTGTTGAGTAAAAGTCAATTTATAAAATGATACTGTAACAAAAAGAGAGAGAGAGAGGCAAACCAAGAAACAGACTCTTTTTTTTTTTTTAAAGATTTTATTTATTTACTTGACAAAGAGGGACACAGCAAGAGAGGGAACACAAGCAGGGGGAGTGGGAGAGGGAGAAGCAGGCTTCCCGCCGAGCAGGGAGCCCGATGTGGGACTCGATCCCAGGACCCTGGGACCATGACCTGAGCCGAAGGCAGACGCTTAATGACTGAGCCACCCAGGCGCCCCCAGACTCTTAACTATAGCGAACAAACTGATGGTTACCAGAGGGGAGGTGGGTAGGGGGATGGGTGAAATAGGTGATGGGGATTAAGGAGGCATTTGTGATGAGCACCAGGTGTGGTATAGAAGTGTTGAATCACTATATTGTACACCTGAAACCAATATTACACTGTATGTTAACTAACTGGAATTTAAATAAAAACTTTAAAAAAATAAAAAGATACTGTGTCTCTATCTGTACAGAATAGAGACTACAAGATACATGCCAGCATGTTAGTGATGGTTTTCTCTGGACACTGTGGTGATAGGTGACTTTCCCTTTGCGTGTTTCTATACTGTTACATGTTTTATACGTTGAATAAATATATATTACATTTATAATTTTTTTTTAAATAGCAGTATTGTTCTTTAGAGGTTCCATACATTTTAGAAAAACTAGTACCAAGAAATTTAATAGTATCTCATATTTACATTGAAACTACTTTTTTTAAAGCTAATTAAATCTCTAACCCATTTTTACCTCTTCATATGTGCTCCTACCCCACTGACTTACTGCCATTTCTAGAAAACCAGGAAAAGAAGAAGATGTTCATGCGATTGTTTCTCTTTGTGTAGCCCTAAGATAAGGGAAAATGACAGACGAAATGGCATTGGAGAGACTGCATAGGAAGAGCCTCCCATTCTTTTAAACAGCAAATGGATAAGGGCTGGGACTATAAGCATCGACCTGGGAATTCTTAGCACATTTGTCTCCTCCAGATTCCTGCAACAATAATATTGTGTATTTGTCTGGGTTGTTTAATCCCTGTTCTTTAATTTGTATTGCTCAGATCTGGAAGCCCGTTTTTTCCTCGTATTGAAATATGTGCATTATCATTTGAAACTCTCCCCTTCAGAACTGCGTTTTCTTGCTCACATTCTAATCATAAAGGGTTAACTTACGGGCCTTACCTTACACTTGTTCCTAGAAATCCTGACCAGAAAAGCTCTCCTTAGTGAGCCCTCAGTGTCTTTATTTTATATCTAAGCCATCTTCTCAGTCAATGAACCTCCCTAAAAGATTAATGTAGTTTGAACTTTTATAGAGGAATATCATTTGTGCGCTGTCATATTTAGCACAAATGGTTCTTCAGTCACAGCTCAGTAATATTCCAGCATATTATTTCCATGGCATTTGAGAGTTTAAAGAATTATTGAAGGGCACGCTGTACTCATTTGGTAATAAGGCAGAGAGCACTGCCATCTACATATGATTTCAACAAATGGAATCACCACTAATTTCATTGCACGTAGCAAAATAGTTGTGATAATAATCCAGGTAAAATATCCCACTGGAGGAAATAGGGGAGATGGAGTCTTTTATAAGACCTCCAAGAAGTATTGAAGAGGAAGTCCTAGGAGCTGAGGGCAAAATGTTGAGAACTCATCTTCCCACATTGAATACATACCTTTGACTGTGCGGTTTTATCAACCCGGGGTGTGAGGCCGTGGCCCTCGCTGGCCAGGAATTTTCTGCAGAAGCTGCCAAAGCTTCCCAGGCATCATGCAGCATGATGGAACCACTGGAGCCACTGAAGAGGAATGAAGGGGTTAATGTCATTTCGGGGGAAACTATAACCACACCAAAGCTCAGGTATTTGGTGAGAAATGTCCCTGATTATTGGGGCTTTGTAAGGCGCATAGGTTAGACTAGTTTGACCTTTTTCTTAACATTTGGATTGACAGATAAGTTTTAGAGGAAGGAAAGGTCTTGTTCACTGTCAGGTGTCACCAAATAGTAGTATGAAGATTTCTGGATCTGCGCTAAATCAGAAAGAGAGAGAGAAACCTGCTGTCATGAAAGGTCCTTTTCATATGTGTTATTCCCGCTCTATTTCAGGTATTGACCTTTTTTTGTTGAATTATCCATTCCAAGCAATGTCCGTATTTAAATCTCCAAGCTATGAGAATCCTGAGAGTAGAGACGGATCTCATCTTCCATTTCTATATCAAGAAAGGGATAATTTTGCCATTTGGAGAACTGGCTTATTCAATAACACATTACAGTTCTTCTGCCTATTAAAAGTTATTCCCTGCAACTAGCATTAACTTAGTGAGACATTTTGAGAATACTGCTATTTGTATTAGTTTGAAAAACCCAACCCTTAATTTAGACAAAAATGGCTCCCTCTCCAGTCTTCTCCTGTTGCTTCCCAATGACTTAAAGCCCCTACTCTCCACCTGCCATGTCTTTAAGGAGTTCAAGCCTTTAGGAACATGTTCCTGCACTATCCGAAGGCAGCATCTACCTGTTATTTATTAAGGGAGTGTGAAATTATTCCAGCAACCTTTTGGTATCTCTCAACCCTTGGGAATTAGACTAGCTATAAACTAGATAAAAACCATAAAAAGTATACAAATGCCAATAAATGGTTCATCCAAATACAGCTGGAGTGACCATGTATCTGCCAAAATACTCAAAAGTATGAAAGGACGGGGCGCCTGGGTGGCTCAGTCATTAAGCATCTGTCTTTGGCCCAGGTCATGATCCTGTGGTTCTGGGATCGAGCCCTGCATCAGGCTCCCTGCTCAACGGGGAGCCTGCTTCTCCTTCTCACTCTGCCTGCTAAATAAATTAATCTTAAAAAAAAAAAAAAAAGACAGCAATTGTATCACATAGTATTTGGTATCTTGTATATAAGATCAGGATTTGTTTCCAAGCATCTTACTCTTCTCCAGGTATCCCATGTTGACGACAACACACCAACACATTCTGTTTCCCTGGCTCTGTCACTGTTCAGGAGTGGCCATGGGCCTTAACCACATCCAGTAAACATGAAATTCAGCATTATCAGTCCAGACCTCTGCTTTCTCCTGCTAGATGTGAACGGAAACCGCACACTGCATGGTGAGTTAGTGCAAGTCACCTTACAACCACTAGGGGGCATCAGACCTGGGATAAAGATCACGCTTTAGAAGGTAAAGTGGAGAGAAGGTGAAAACTGGTCCTTAATGTCATTATTAGGCTCTAAATGAAGCCCCAAAGCCTGGCGTACTCTATGTTTTTCAGTGATAAAAAAATCAACTTTTTTAATCTTAAGGTGGATTTAGACAGGTTTTCAGTTATTTGCAAAAATAAAAAAGTACTGAAAAAATTGAATTACATCTATTAAAAATCTAAATCAAGAAGTACCTTGCCAAAAACTAATTAAAACATTTTGGTCTATAATTTTATACAATACTCATCACCGGGCCCCCCAGGTGCTGTGACAAATGAGCAAGTGTGATAAATTAGAACAAGACACCATACAATTTCCCAGGCCCTGCCTACCCAAGACCTCTTTTATTTTTTATTTTCTTACTTTTTTTTTTGTCTCTGAACAAAACTGGAACTGAGGATTAGATACAATTTTCTCTTTCATTCAAGGCCCAGATGGCAGACTGTAAAAACTTAATTTCCAGTCTCTTGGTAGAAATTTTAGGACCGTCAACTCTTAAGATTTTAAGTAATTCAGTCAGCGGCTATAGACACTGTTTGGGAATTGTGCTGTCTTCAGTTTTGTTGTTGTTTTGTTTTGTTCTTAATAACTGTAACATATCTTAATATTCATAGCCCATCCTCAGAGGAAACCAGCAGGGTGCCCACTGTGTCTGACAACATGGATTGTTTACAGGCCAAGGATCCCCAAGGATGGAGCTTTGAGTAGCTGGAGCTTTGGAGGACTGGTGTAATGGAGCTCAGTGAGCATTTGGGAACACTTGGGAATTGCGCCATGAGATGCTGTCTTGAGGGAGGGTTGAAAATAGGAGAACAATGACATGTGACAGAGTCAGCCTGGGACAAAAAAGGAATGTAGGCTGTCCATGGTACCCCGCGGAAGGCTTTTAAAGCTCACAGATTTGATTCATCATAGTTTTAGGGAGGAGAGGAGTGCTATGTAGGTAGGACTCTAATTGGCCCCCAAGATGTCCTGCCTCCTCCCCTCAGCCCCACACTCACCCTGTATAATCCACAGTACTGTGAATCGGATGGCTTTTACTCCCATGATTAGATTATATGACACAGGTGACTTGAAGAAAGGAATATTATCAAGATGTACATAACTTAACAGCCAGAAACTTTAAAAGCTTGGAGTTTTCTCTGGCTGGCAGCAGAAGAGAAATTCGGAGATTTGGAGCATGAGAAGGATTCAACTCATCATTGCTGGCCTGAAGATGGAGGGGCCACATAGCAAGGCATATGGGTGGGATCTAGATGCTAAAAGCACTTGCGAGCTGACACCCAGCAAGTAGGCAGAAATCATAGTCCTACAACTGCAAATATCTGACTTCTGCCAACAACAAGCATGAGCTCAGAAGTTGATTTTTTCCCAGTCTCCAGACAAGAACTTGATCCAGCTGACACTTTGATTCTGGCCTTGAGTTCATCCCAAACAGAGAACCCAGCCCCACGGTGCTGGACTTCTGACCTACAAAACTGCAGGCTAATAAATCGGCGCTGTTTGAAGCCTCTACATTTGTGATAGTTTGTTACACAGCAATAGATAACAAATATATTTGTCAAATCAAAGTGATCAACAGAGAAAAGTATTCTGGCAGGAACAGTGAAGAAAGATTATAAGGAGGTGAAGCTGAATGGAGGAATCCTACTGAAGAAAAGACTATTCACATATTAAGAGCAAGTGGTGAACAGTAACTGAGTTTTGGATAAGGCAGATTATCAGACACAGAAGATACAAGAAAGTCACATAGAAATGGACACAGTTGTTATAACCACTAAAACCCAGTCCTTCTGGAAAACTGATAGCAACATGTGGGAATGGATAACTGTAATGAATAATTACATTTATAACTCAGCTAATTGAGTATGAATTTATAGGCAACATAGATGATTATGATATGTATTTAACATGGGACAAAATGATTTAGTGCCAGAGCCTAACAGATTCCTAGCTCAGCAAATGGTCCAACACACGTGGGTTAAGAAATCTGAGATTGTCGGATAAGCTAAGTTTTATGTTCCCTGGTTTACACACTAACCCCTATACCAATCATTTAATTTATTTTTAATTTTCATTGAGTGATTTTGAACTGTTCCTACCAACTAGGGAACTGACAGATTAAATGACAGACAGGTAGCTTTGTCGTTTACCAAGAGTTTTATCTGATTATGTACAACTTAATACATGTGAATATTGGAGTCCTTATTTTAAAGAATAATGTGATTTTTAAAAAGGGATGGGGGCTCCTGGCTGGCTCAGTTGGTAGAGCATGTGATTCTTGATCTCAGAGTCATGAGTTCAAGCCCCACGTTGGACCTAGAGCTTACTAAAGAAAAGAAAGAAAGAATGAGAGAAAGAAGAAAGAAGAAAGAAAGAAAGAGAAGCTATCACTAACAAATGGTGGGTTTTTTTAGCAGACTTTATTTTTTAAAGCAGTTTTGGATTCACAGCAAAACTAAGCAGAAGGTACAGAATTCCCACACACCCCCTGCCCCTGCACATGCACAGCCTCTCCCACTATCCAATATCGCCCACCATGTGTTATAACTGATGGTTATAACATGGTACATGTGTGATAACTGATCAATCTACATTGACACATCATTATCACCCAAAGACTATAGTTTATATTAGTGTTTATCCACTCTTGGTATTACATGTTTTACGGGTTTGGACAAATGTAGTTTCACTGCCCTAAAAATCCTGTGTTCTGCTCATCATTCCTCCTCCCCGAACCCCTGGCAACCTCTGATCTTTTTACTGTCCCCCAAAAAAAGTTTTGCCTTTTACAGAATGTCACAGAGTTGGCGCCATACAATACGTAGCTTTCTTTAGACTGACTGCTTCCACTTAGTAATATGCTTGTTCAAGTTTCCTCCACGTCTTTTTGTAGTTTGATAGCTCCTTTCTTTTTAATGCTGAACAAGATCCACTCTCTGGTTGTACCACAGTATATTTATTCATTCACCTACTGAAGGACAGCTTGGTTGTGTCCAAATTTTGACAATTATGAATACAAGTGCTATAAACATCCATGTTCAGGTTTTTGTGTAGATGTGAGTTTTCAACTCCTCTGGGTAAATACCAAAAAGAACAATAAGTGGATCATATGATAAGAGTACGTTTAGTTTTTTGTTTTTTGTTTTTTGGTTTTTTTTTTTAAAGATGTTATTTATTTATTTGACAGAGAGAGACACAGCGAGAGAGGGAACACAAGCAGGGGAGTGGGAGAGGGAGAAGCAGGCTTCCCGCGGAGCAGGGAGCCCGATGCGGGGCTCAATCCCAGGACCCTGGGATCATGACCTGAGCCGAAGGCAGACGCTTAACGACTGAGACACCCAGGCACCCCAAGAGTACGTTTAGTTTTGTAAGAAACCACCAAACTGTCTTCCACAGTGTCTGTACCATTTTGCATTCCCACCAGTGATAAATGAGACTTCCTACCGCTCCACGTCCTCACCACCATTTGGTGTTGTCAGTGTTCTGGATTCGGGCCATTCTAATAGTGGTATATTCTAATAGTGTAGTGGTATCTCATTGTTGTTGAATTAATATGCATTTCTCTGATGACATATGATCTGGAGCATCTTTTCATATGCTTAACTGCCATCTGTATATCTTCTTTGGTGAGGTGTTTATTAAGGTCTTTGGCCAATTTTTTAATTGCGTTATTTGTTTTCTTATTGTTGAGTTTTAAGGGTTCTTGGTATATTTTGGACAACAGTCTTTCATCAGATGTCTATTGCAAATATTTTCTTTCAGTCTGTGGCTTTTTTTTTCCTTTCTTGACAATGTCTTTGCAGAGCAGAAATTTTTAGTTTTAATGAAGTCCAGCTTATCATTTCTTCCATTCATAGATCACGCCTTCAGTGCTTTATCTCTAAAGTCACCACTCAAGGTCACCTAGATTTTCCTCCTGTATTATCTTCTAGGAGTTTTACAGTTTTGCATTTCACATTTAGGTCCGTGATCCATTTTGAGTTAATTTTTATGATAGATATAAGGTCTGTATCTAGATTTCATTTTTTTATATGTGGATACCCAGTTGTTTTAGCACCACTGATAGAAACACAGATTTTTTTGGGGCGCCTGGGTGGCTCAGTTGGTTGAGCGACTGCCTTTGGCTCAGGTCATGATCCTGGAGTCCCAGGATCGAGTTCCGCATCGGGCTCCCTGCTCAGCAGGGAGTCTGCTTCTCCCTCGGACCCTCCCCCTTCTCATGTGCACTCTCTCTCTCATTCTATCTCTCAAATAAATAAATAAAATCCTAAAAAAAAAAAGAAACACAGATTTTTTCATTTCCCTACCAACTTTTAGTGAGAGGTGCCTTGGTAGTCTGTTAATGTACATTTGTTTCTAACAATATTAATAAGTCTTGCTAAACACCTAGGACGCAGGCATTTCATATAAAGACTCAACAGTAGTATCGCTTTTATTCATTTCTCTCACAACTGTTCTGTGAACTGGATTAATGGTGTGACCTCATTTTACAGACAGAAAGGCTGACGTAGAGATAGAGCAGGAAAGCTGCCTTGCTCACCCTACAAAGCCCACAGCAGAGTGAGAATTCACATTTGCTGTCTCTGTCGTCTGCTCGCCAGAGTGCCTGATGCATGAGGGTCACGCCTTTGTACTGTGTCATTCATAAAACAATGAAGAGGCTGCACGCTGGATTCTCTTAGTCTTGCATTAAGGAAACACCTAAGGACAGCATTTTTCAGAAGTGAAATGTGAGAAGAAACCCCGAGTGAACCAATCTCAAGGAGTACGAAAACCCCTTCTTATCAGGAAAGGAGCCATCTCACAGTTTCAGTGATTTTACTACAAAAGCAAAAAATACTAACCTTGTTCCCTTTCCTCTCTTTGGCAGTAACGCTGACCAAAAAAAAAAAGAAGAAGAAAAAGAAAGAAAACAAACATTCCCAATTGTGAGCCTGAGTTACAGGTGAAGGGAAGCTTTAGAGGCCTCCCTGAAAATGTTATGTTCATTTATCTGCAAGTGATTCTTTACCAAAGTTATAACAAAAACAATTGGAGGAATTTGGGAAGTTGTGAGGACCAGAACACATCAGAATAATTTCAGAAACAGAAAGAAGACGCTTCTGCTAATCTCCAGCAGTCCCAACTTAAATATTCCCCTTCTTAACTGAACGCTGCTACTGATTTTTGTGATTACTTCACTTGTGAATGACCGGTGGTGGGGGAAAGTTATATGACAAATACACTGATTCCTTAAAAGAATACTTGAGGATTTGTGGGACTTCATGTAGATCTCCTTTCACTTTGGAATCTAGCCTTCCTATCGATCTGCTTCATCTGCTGGCAGCTCCCATGGCTCTGAATCAATACTACTGTCACAGGAAGATTCCAGACAGCTGTCCCTGTGGTCACCAAGCACTTGTGTTTTATGAGTTGTTCATACGTTGACTCTAACAACTGAATTTGAGAAACTATGACTCAGAGAGAGAACCCTTCAAAAAAGGCAGTGTTTTTAACACATAGAAAGACTTTAATTAAAACAGAGATAACTGAATCCCCTGGCATAATGTCTTTTTTAAGTGGGATATGACTTTTCTCTTTGTTCCTGAGTAAGACTCAATTTCTAATATCTCTATTCTTCTCCTTACTGGTGGCATTCACTCCTTAAACTTCTTTTCCTTAATCAGCCATTTTGCTTCTATACCAATCCATTGATTTCATACTTTGTCAATGTCTACATCTTTAGCTACACCCTGAGGAGACAAAAATGGGGTGCCCTGGGAGTTAGGAAGATAACCTGTTGCAGTGGGGAGGACATGGTCTGTAGAGACAGTCCTACTTTGTCCCATATGAACTGCGGGACTTTGGACAAGTTCACTCACATTAATGCCTACCCTGTAGGTTCTGTGGGAGGATTAAATGAGACACAGCCTGTCAAACACACAGTACTGTGCAAACAATAGGTGTGGACTTAACAAGTATCTGACTTCAGTCAAGCCATTTAACTGCTTTGTCACAGCTTTTTCATCTTGACAATGGAAGTGATAATATGCAGACTAGCAATAAAATGGAAGTAACGCAAAGCATGCAGAGTATGTGGGAAGCCGCGAGCACTCTGCGAACGTCAACCTCCCACCCATGATCGATACGAGAAAGACCATCTGGATGGAAGTTTTATGATTCTGTGACTTAAAATATACACTTTTGATGGACTCTCTAGGTTGGAAAATCCTGTGACCATTGTTTTTCCTGTGCATTGATGCATCATATGTGTGTTTATGATAATTACATGATTCCCACCCACCAACTGGTACTTTCTAAGTAAGGCAAATGCCATCATTACCTCCGTTTTTCTAGATGGGTGTTATCTTAAGTGTGCCCTGGAGAGCATTCATGGTACCGCATATTTCATTAAAATTACATAATGAGCAGTTCAATGGTCAAGTAAGTTTGGAGAATACGAGTGAGGAAGAGTTAAACAGATTCTTTTAATCTAGGATAATTTAGAGCTTTTAATGTGCAAATGTCCATCATGACCGCCCCCCCCAGAAAAGTAATGTACTTTGTTTTGCAAAGTTCATCAAACTGGTGTGGGCATGTCATGGAAGAGGACATGTGTTCTTAGGAAGACACATTAGAAATGCTGCTCGCAGTATGATCACTAGCAGGCCGTGTTGTCAACTGAGAACCAACACATAAGCCATGTCCGACATTTTGGGGCACCACAGACTTAAGACTCTTTAAAACATAAAATCTTTAAAAAAAAAATAAAATAAAATAAAACATAGATTCCCAGGTCCTACCCCAGACCTACTGAGTCCAAATCTCCTAGGATGAAGCACTGGCATCTGGATGTGTAAAAAGCTCCACCAAAAGATCTGATGCCAAGTCGATGCTGAGAACAACTATTGTGGAAGGTTTACATGGATCCTGAAGACACCATCCTTCTGGACTTTGACATATAGTTTGACATATAAATTCCCACTTTACAATCAATTGAGTCATATTCAGTTCCCCCTGAGGCCCTACATACACTAGTCCAAGCCTTGCTAATTACCAGGGTTGTTATTGAGACCCTATGAGGTCTGACCTGGAGCCCAGCGCGTAGCACAACGCCTAGAACTCTCTGACACCCCATGCAAGTTCTTCCAGTGAATGGCAGTTTTAAACTTAGTGGATTAGTTATAGATAACTCCATGTCCATCTTCTATAGTATTGGAGTTCTGGCAATAACTACATTATCATTAACAAGGTAATCTCAATGCTTCCTTCCCACTTCACCCTTATGTACTACTAGAAATAGTATCGTCTGGAATCTAGCCAAATAATATCTCCAACTGGACTTGCACTTCACTCTGCTAAGTGGTCTTGAAAACTTGTTAAAAGCAGTAACCCAAATGTATTGGTTTCCTATCGCTATTAGAGCAAAGTCCCACAAACTAAGTGGCTTACAACAACATATTTATTCTCCTACAGTTCTGGAGGTCAGGAGTCTAAAATCAGGGTGTACACCGGGCTACATTCCTTCTGGATACTTCAGGAGAAAACTTACTTTCTTGGCTTTTTCAGCTTCTAGAAACTGCCACATCCCTTGGCTTGTGGCTCCTTCACATCACCCGACCCCCTTTCTTCCATCATCTGTTTCCTGCCACTGTCCCTGATTCTCCTGCTTCCCTCTTACAAAGGCCCTTATGTGGGCACCTGGGTGGCTCAGGCAGTTAAGCATCTGCATTTGGCTCAGGCCTTGATCCCAGGGTCCTGAAATGAAGCCCTGTGCGTCAGGCTCCCTGCTCAGTGAGGAGTCCGTTTCTCCCTCTGCCCCTCCCCACAACTTGTGTGTGTGTGTGTGCGCACACGCACACCCTCTCTCTCTAATAAATAAATCAATCTTTAAAAAAATAAAAAAGGCCCTTGTGATTACACTGGCACACCTGGATGATCCAGGATAACCTCCCTGTCTCAAAATCTTTAATCACCTCTCCAAAGCCCTTTTTATTTTGTAAGGTGACATATTCACAGGTTCCAAGGATTGGGATTTGAACACCTTGGGGAGAAACATTGTTCAGCCTATTGCACCGATGATTTCTCAATTCATCTAAAACATATATTGACACACACATTGTTTAAAAAGTACAGGGCACTCTTGAGTGCTATCAGGGATCCTAAGGATAATAGACCAAGTCCCAAATCTTAAGGATCCTATTAAGGATCTAATAAGGCAAATAAAATAAATTTATAAATGATTTTCAGTTCAAAGATTTGTATAAGCAAGCAAAAGGGACAGAACAATATGGTCTCTGAGAGCCAAACACAAGAAATTAAGTAGGACACTAAATTCAGAAAGTGCCAAAAGTTAAGGTTGTCATGGCAACATGAACTCGGTAACAGAGCAAAACCTGTTCTTCAAAAGTATACACTTAACAGCTTTGCACAATTATGATCTGCTGAAAGAGCAGCTTTCATTCAATGATCAAGAACCCTTTACAACTACAGATTAGCTCTTGTTCTATAAGACAAGAAATGGCTTGCCTCACCAAACTCAACTTCACAAACATTTAGATGTCATCCACTATGTGTAAGACATGGAGCTAAGTCCCAAGAGGATACAAATATGCATAATACCTAATTCCTGACCCCAAGAAACTTCTCATCCGGGGCTAAGCGTGCAAGTGATGACAAAGTCCACGAAGCAGGAGTGCTGGGGGAGAGGGGTCAGAGGTACGAGGTCTCGGGCTGCTGGGGATGAGGACAGGTCCCCTGGATCAGGTGGCATTTGAAAGGAGCTTCAAAGATAGAGGGGATATTTGTAAGGAGATGCTAAGGTGGGAACACCCCAGTGAAAAGCTCAGAAGCTGGAGTGAGCAGAGTATGTAAAGGAACAGTAATTAACAGTGTGGCTGAAATGAAGATTACATGTAGGGCGCCTGGGAGGCTCAGTCGGGTAAGTGTCTGCCTTCGGCTCAGGTCGTGATCCCAGGGTCCTGGGATCGAGCCCCAAGTTGGGCTCCCTGCTCAACCAGGAGCCTGCTTCTCCCCCTGCCCGCCCCCCACCCCCACCCCGCCCCGGCTCGTGCTCACGCGTGCGCTCTCTCTCTCTTTCTCTGTCAAATAAATAAAATCTTAAAAAAAAAAAAAAAAAAGATTACATGAAAATGGTCTTATAAAGCCAGGGCCAGGAATGATAGGCAATGATGTAATTAGCAGATATCAGTGTTTTCACTGATATTTCACAGATTTAAAGGGTCAAATGTCTCTTTCAGAAAAGCCCTTATCTGATTTTCTCAAACTTTTTACTGATAAAAAAAGAAAAAGTCTTATTGATCATGTTCTATTGTGACCATCTCATCTGCCTTGGCGTGTGTTGATCCCCTGCACCTGAAATGCAAGGCAGAAATTATCATATCGGCTTTGTAGCTAAGGACGTTGAGAATCAGAGATTAATTTCCCAAGCATACACAAGAAAGGAAGTGGTAAAGCAGGGGTTTACATGTTGTCTGTCTGACTTCCAAGTGATTTTTTTATTCTGATTATTGATTATTTGATGTCTTTCTCCCCAGTTAAACTCCAAATATCTTAAGGATAAGGTTCATACCTTGCTCAACTTTGTATCCTCAGAATCTAGTTCAGCGACAGACACCCAGTGGGCCCTATGTACTTTCTGCTGAATGAATGAATAAATAAATTTTAGGCAAGCAGTTATTGAAGGAGGGGTGTTCCTTTCTCTGTGGAGGTAAAATGATTTTCCACAGAGCAGTGATGTCCATTGCATGCCCTGTTACACTAAACATCTGGTGGGCTTTATTCATCAGCTGGTTCTGTATAATAATTTTTTAAAAGTGAGTATGAACTTCATGGATGTCCCTTCCCTCATCCTAATTTATGCTTGCACCTTTCCCTTCTCCTGTTCTGTCCAAAACTTGTTCCTAGGCGGACTGAAAAACACCATCTCCCGTTATGCTGGCATCCTTGAAGATATGTTGGCATCCTTGCCAGCTGGGTTTTTATCTCCCACGGTTCAGAGAGCCCACCTAAAACCTCTATATAACTTGTGATATCACAGGGCACCACTGACTTCTCAGAGTCCTGTTTGAACTGGCTTTCAGGAGAGCTTTGCCTTTTCTCTCTCTCCTCTCCTGGAGATTTTTATCATCTAAGGGCATCTTGGTGATCCTTCCCTTTTTCTACTTACAATAAGAGAAGATAATTTGCTCTTTGCCTGTTATTTCACCTAACCTTGGTAAATCCCCCAATCTACTTTGATCCTGTATTTTCATCTTCTGAGTTTATGTACTTTGCCTACTGCTCTTTCTACAAGATCTGTTATGTTCAATGTTTCTCAAAAGACATGTTATTTACTCTTCTCTAATGACCCTTCCCTGGCTTTAATCTCCAAGTATTGGAAAGACTGCTAACATCTTTTCAAAACTACAAACTAAGGGGATGCCTGGGTGGCTCAGGTGGTTAAGCATATGCCTTCAGCTCAGGTTATGATCCCAAAGTCCAAAGTCCTGGGATGGAGTCCCACATCAGGCTCCCTACTCAGCGGGGAGTCTGCTTCTCCCTCTCCCTCTGCCCCCCTTCCTGCTGGCTCTCACTCTCTGTCTCTCTCTCTCAAATAAATAAATAAAATCTTAAAAAAAAAAAAAAAAAAAACCTACCAACTAGGAACCTTGGAGAAGCACTGAATTAATCTTCTATCCCACACTCTCACCACTAAATTGCCAAATTTTGCCAATGTCTTCTGTACCAAAATTTTCATAACCATCCCTTCCCTTCTATTCCTCAATCACTATAGGTTTGTTGAGTTTATTATATTTTCTCCACTCTTTGCCTCTTTGCCTTTACATTATCCATATTACCACTGAAAATACCACAGGTATTTTCTGTGTGCTTTGCTTTAGTTGGGGCAACTTCACTCTCTGAGCCATAATGCCATCTCACAGGCCTTTGGGTGCCGTCAAAGTCTTCGCTGTGCTCTTCATCAAGACACTACGAATTACCTAAATTCCTTAGCTTCCTTCCATGTCCAAGGTCTCCCCATCTTGTCAGGCTTATCTCATTAACGATCTCTCCCCACTCTACTCTTCCAGTTTCTTCTTCTGCTTCTCCATTCATTCAAATTGTGTCAAATTCTCCCCTTCTTTAGACCCTTATTAGGTAGATCCCATAGTATCAAGAAATCCTGTCAGCATGACCCTCAAAATATTTACAGAATCTCCATGTCCGCCGTCATGACGTGGTGTGGGCCAGCCCCCCACTCCTTCTAAGATTACAGCAGTCGCCTCCCTGGGTCTCCCGGCGGCTGCCCCCACTGCACTGTTCCCAACGAGCAGTTCCACTGACCCTTTTACAAATAGAATCAAATCTCTTCTCTCCTCTGCTTTAAAACCCTAGATGGCTCCCCGAGTCACTCGTAGTAAAGACAAAGTCCTCCAGAGCCTAGACTAGAGTCTGCCCTCTTTCCTCTGTGACCTCGGACCTCATTCTCTCCCCCCTCGCTGAGTGCGTGGCAGCCACGTAGCCACAGGGCGGGCTGCTGCCTGGAGGGTTGGCATACGCTAGCCCTCCTACCTGGGGCCCTGTTTCCCCGTTTATCCACTCCTTCCAGTCATTGTTCCAATGCCATCTTATCCATCCTATTAGTAAGGCCTACCCTGCCTTAAAAATGCGACTCATTCCCTCTCCCTGCTTTGTTTTTCTCCTTGGCACTGATCACCGCCTAATATACTAAGACGGGTTTGTTTGCTGAATTTTTGTCTTTTTTTTTTTTTTTTTTTTTTTTCACAAAACAGTGACAGGAACAGGACCTGGCACGTGGCAGGGACTCAAAGCAAACTTGTTGAATGAATGAAATCAAGCATTAATGCACTGCAAGCTTGATATTTTGCCCTCGTTACTATTCCAACTTCATGGGATACAGAACATATAAAACACAGCCTGTATGAGGCAGAAGTGCACTTTCATGGTTTTGCCTTTTTTATATGTTTCGCTCATAAGCAGCAGAGCCAGGCTATTTTATTTGTAAAGTCACAAACAACAATGCATTCGGTGTGTTTGGAACCCGAAGGGGCCTCTGAGACACCAGACACACAGTGAGCAGTCCAGACTATAGAACGAGGCACGGTTCCAAAGCGGACCAAGAAGAAAAGTTATTGTGCAAGAATATTGATAAGATGCCGCCTTACATTCTAAGAAAAAGTTGTTTCCAATGGTCTTACTTGCATATCTTAGGATCTTACAGTGTCAGGGTCTTTTTTTTTTTTTGCCCCCGTTCATACAGAGATTTTTTTTTTAAGACCCTAGATCCTCAGTTTATATAACAGTGAGATATAGGATTCAACAAATAACACAATAACCATGGGGCTTGAAAAAGAGTTCTGAACTTGAAATGTTATACACGTCTTAGATTTTAATTCCTACTATTTGTATAAAATGTTGATCAAACGTCACAGGGAATAAAAGAGAGTCTGAATCCTTTGGCAGAGAAGCCCCACTGTAAAACCATCTTTGCCAGAATTAGCCCGTCCGTGTGAAGTGACAAAGATGACAAGATGCTGCTACTGCTACCCGGGCTCGTGGGTGAGGGGAGCCACCATAAGGCGACCCCTCAGCAACACGCTTGAGTGAACAGACGGGTCTTCCGGGTCTTCCGCGGCGCCCTGAAGGCGCACAGACCCGGCTCCGCTGGACCTCGGGACCGATAATGCCCTCGGTCCTGTTTCTCTCCTTGAGAATACCCTGCCCCCGAGTTCCCAGACTTCAAGCCTCCAGCTCCTTCATTCCTGGCACCGTGGAGGAATCACAGAAAGGGGGGCTCCTGGGGAGAGCACATTTCAGTCCTACCTGGCTGTCTGGATAAAAGCCGGCACCTGCACCTGCTCGGCCAGCGCGCCCGGGGTCTGCAATGTCAAGGCTGCACAAGTGTAAAGACATTCCAAGGAAAAGGGCGGGCTTTTCTAAACATCACCGCTACCTGATACATTTAAACACTTGGGAAAGCATGTCTTCCATCCTTTGCTGCCACCGTCCAAGCGCAGGCTTCACCTTAAAATTAAAAAAAAGAGAGAAGGACACCTTGTCAACATGTTCCTGTGTTTAGTGCACAGACTCTGCCCACTCTGGCAACAATGTAACTGTAGGATTTTATTAGTAACTTCAACGGTGGTGTTCCAGTTTTGAAAATGTTGTTTGGTCAAAAGTTTAGATTTTAAGTGCACAAAGATAAACATACAAAATTGTTTAGTGCAGCATTGTTCTTAGCAACAAGAGTAATATGGAAAACAACACTCGTCAATTAAGGTAGTTTAAGAAATTACAGCACCAACATACTTTGGAATAATATATAGCCTGTAAAAATTAAACATAGGAAGGTGTCCATGATAAAGTAAATGTAAGAGGTAAGCTACAAAACAGTATCAGTGTTGCATGATCTCATTTCATTAAAAATGTAAACGTTGGGCGCCTGGGTGGCTCAGTTGGTTAAGCGACTGCCTTCGGCTCAGGTCGTGATCCTGGAGTCCCGGGATCGAGTCCCACGTTGGGCTCCCTGCTCGGCAGGGAGTCTGCTTCTCCCTCTGACCCTCCCCCCTCTCATGCTATCTCTATGTCATTCTCTCTCTCAAGTAAATAAATAAAATCTTTTTTAAAAAATGTAAATGTTTGTCTTTACATAAAGAGATAGCTAGGAGGATATTAACAAACCGCCTGAGGGGATTATGGGAGACTTCATTTTCTATTTCACATATTCCTATGTTTTAAAAGTTTACAACAGGGGCGCCTGGGACGTTCAGTCGGTTAAGCATCTGCCTTCGGCTCAGGTCATGGGCTGGTGCCCCAAGTTGGGCTCCCTGCTCAGCAGGGAGCCTGCCTCTCTCTCCCCCTCTGCCCTTCCCCCCCCTCGTGTGCTCTCTCCCTCTCTCTCTCCAGTAAATAAATAAAATCTTTGAAAAAATAATAAAAAAATAAAAGTTTGCAACAAGCATTTATTATTAATTTGAACAAAAAACCCATGCAGGGGTGTGTGTGTGTGTGTGCGCACAGGCACACCTGTAATTAAGTTCTCCAAACTTGGGACATAATAAAATCCAAAGTAATAAATGGCACAGTGTAATGGCAATTAGTTTGTTATTAATCATACCCAGACTTACATTATGCCTTTTATCACTTCATAAGAAATACATGATCCTAAACTGAGAAGACTGAGGTCATTCACAGGAAAACAATATCTTGTCTTCTGACTCAAAAGCCCCTGCAACTACCTACTGTTAACTGCAATTACCCACTCAAACAAATACGTGAAAACAAAGCCAAAAATGGAAATATAAATTTAGGTGAAAACCGCAGCCTAGGTAGAACTATCTTCTTTCCCCAAAGCACTCTCTCTCCTCATGCCCTACCCCAGGTAAGCTCAGACCCCAAGACCTGAAAACCACTTTCTTTCATTGTCTTGCTTATTGGTGGGAGCAGGTTGTCAATCACCACAAAGAACACAGTAAGATCCCAAAGATTCCCAGATCTCCTAAGATTACTTAAGAGAATTCTGTGACAGAAATACATAAACCAGCAGGTACAATGCCCCATGTTCAGACCTGACTCAACGCAAAATATGGCAAGCAAGGAAAACAACTTCAAGACGAGCAAAGAAAATAAAATCCTCAGTACATCTCTCATAAAAGGCCTGAGAGGTGGTCTGAAAGCCCTCGTTGGCTACTCTGTGTTCAGAAAGAACCAAATTACAAAGGTTAGTCTGTTTTCCCGTTGAAGTGCGCTTATAACAACCTCTCCGTGGATGATAAATTTAAATGAACATTTCTCTGCTGCCATCTCGTGGATTACTGAGATAAATGCAGTCAAAACTGAGGAACAGGCAAATCTAAAGTCCTTCCCCGCCAAATTATGCCAGATATGAAAAGACTTATGGATTGTTTATGACCATTTATTTGACAGGACAAAATATAACTTTTATATTTTATATAAAATTTATATGGCATACTATTCTTAACATATTACACATCTTCCTAAGAACCAGATTTATTTCTAAGTTTAGGATATTTTAGTTCTCAAATGTTACCTTGATAGGGAAACAAATGTTTTTGTCACTACTTAGGCAATAATTATTATAAAAGACTAATGTCTTGTAGATGGTAAGATTTGTAGCTGCAATTTTTAACCAAATATATAATAAAATGTTAAAATGGCTACATGCTATTTTAAGGCATTGACCACTTAAAAAAACAACTAATGTTGTAATGTATACCGTTGGCATTATGTCTATCACTTAATACTAAAATTTAGAAAACAAAGTCAAAATCCTGGGTGCCAGCTGTCTCAGCCTGGGGGGTTTGCGACTCTTGATCTTAGAGTTGTGAGTTTGAGCCCTACGCTGGGTGTAGAGATCACTTAAATAAATAAACTTTAAAAGTAAAAGTTAAATACCATATCTAAAGGTATGTGATATTGTGATGATGTTGAGAAATATATACGTGGTCTTTGTCCGCATTCCCAAGACAGAACTCCTTAAGCCCTTGAAATTTCCTAAATGACAAAAGCAATAAAGGTGTCTTTTGTTACGTTAATGAGTTGACTTTGGACCACATCTAAGGCTGGGCCCCAGAGGTTGAATCAATTACCAATTGCCAGTGCTTTAATCAATCATGCCTATGTAATGAAACCTCCTTAAAAACCCAGAAAGAGAGGGTTCAGAGAGTTTCCAGGTTGGTGAACACATGGAGATTCAGGGAGAGTGGGGCGCCTGGAGTGGGCACGGAAGATCTACACCCCTTCCCCATACCTCACCCTGTGCAACACTTCCATCTGATTGTTCCAAGGTAGGTCCTTTTATAATAAACTAGTAATCTAGTTAGTAAAATGTTTCCCCGGGTTCTGTGGGCCATTCTAGCAAATCAGTCGTACCCAAGGAAGGGATCCTTAGAACCTCCAATCTGTAGCTGGTCAGTCAGAAACACACATGACAATCTGGACTTGCAAATGTCATCTGAAGTGTATGGAGGGCGCAGTCTTGTGGGATTGAGCCCTTAGCATGATGTATGTGGTACTCTCTCCATGTAGTGTCAGAACTGAGCTGAACTGTAGGACTCCCAGCTAATGCCAGAGAATTGCTTGGTGGTGTTGGAAAACACACAGAATGAAAATGGTGTCAGGATCATGGATATCATCTGTCATCAGATTCTGAATGCGGTCCCAGTGGGTGAATGCTCCTGTGATGTGTGGGGATACATTTCCTATGTGGCTGCCAAACCCACTGTCAAGTGTTGTTACTCATTCATGCTGAAATGTCCTGTACCATTTCTGGACTTGCAGGCGTTCCTTAGAGTACCCAAGTTTTAGGGTCAGCAACAAATCCAGAAAAGGATAGAAGGGAAAAAATAGAAATTGTTAGTCATAATATATATATTAGAGAACTGAAGAAGAAACTGGAAAAAATTCTGCTGCCTAGCCCTCCCCGACTCCTTTCCCCAGTAAACCTGAAAAAGTATAGCATTTTCCCACTTGAAAGAACTTAAAAGAACCTATTAAGAGGACCTTTATGAGACTCTCCAAATTTGTTCTTCAGGAGCCCATGAACAAGGTGGAGGACATGTTATTTCTATGGTCACTGTCAGACCTTGCAGCCAGTTGGTAGTCTGGGCATAATATATATAATAAATCAGTTTTTAGGAAAGGTGGGAGAGCAGGGTACTAATATGCACTTTCAGTTAGTATTTATTTATCTCTGGTTGTAATTTGGATGGTTCCATAAGAAGAGAAAGGTGCTGATCTGATAGATCATATCTTCTGAGTCAGATCCTGGCTCTAAAATGCCATTTCTCCATTAGGTTCTGGAAAATCTATGCTTGGGAACTTCAAGACAGAATATTACACTGACCCAGGAGGAAAGCCTGGGTTGCTAAAATGGGGGGGGGGGAGGACATCCAGTTAAATTAAAATTTTAGATTTAAAAAAAATTGGACAATGGAATATTACTCAGCCATCAAAAAGAATGAAATCTTGCCGTTTGCAATGACATGGATGGAACTAGAGGGTATTATGCTAAGTGAAATAAATCAGTCAGAGAAAGACAAATACCATATGATTTCACTCATATGTGGAATTTAAGAAACAAAACAGATGAATATAGGGGAAAAGAAGGAAAATAAAATAAGACAAAAACAGAGAGGGAAGCAAATCATAAAGGACTCAACTATAGGAAACAAACTGAGGGTTGCTGGAGGGGAGGTGGGTAGAGGGAGGGGTAACTGGGTGATGCGTGTTAGGAGGGCACTTGAAGTAATGAGCAATGGGTATTGTATGCAACTGATGAATCAATAAATTCTACCTCTGTAACTAATAATACAGTATATGTTTTTAAATTGAATTTAAATTTAAAAAAATTTTTTAAAGAACTTGGGATCTATTTATATTAAAAATTTATTCAATGTTTATCTGAAATTCAAATTCCCAGTTGCCATCCTGAATTTTAGCTAGCAACACTAATCTTTCCCTTCCCCAAAGGGAATATCAAATTAAATTGACATCTCAACTGGGAAAAAAGAAACAAACTATTAAATTCCTTTTTAATATAAAGCTAATATTTTTAATTATTAAGATAAAGTATCATAGAATACACTGAGTAACAGGTTTTCCAAATATAAAGGGGGGGAAGTAAGGCAAATTACATTAAGGTTATAATTTAAGGTAGAATTGAAGGTCAGTTAGATTTATTCAGTTCAGTAGATCAGACACTTAGTAAGCACCCCTGGATTCAGGCACCATGCTAGACATTGGGAAGAGCAAGATCAACAAGAGCAGCTCCTATTCCCAAATAGCTCATAGTCTAGTAGCAGGGAGAGAAAGCAGGGTTGATACATGTGTGATGTGGACAGGAATCTAGAGGACACTCAGATTTCACCCTCTCTTCTGCCCTCCATAGAACCTGGTCTCATCACTAATGAAGTCTGACTATTGGGTGAAGAGATTAAGCTCAAATAAATAGATCAGAACTGTCTGATTCTTGGTTAACATCAAAACCTACACATCATTGGGGTGGCTGGGTGGCTCAGTTGGTTAGGCGGCCGACTCTTGATCTCAGCTCAGGTCTTGCTCTCAGGGTCATGAGTTCAAACCCTGCATTGGGCTCCATGCCCAGTGTGAAGCCCAGTACAAAAAACAAACAAAACAAAACTCTACACATTGTCTGTCAGATAATAAAATGATAAAATGTCAAAGCTGGAAATAACCTTAGAAATTTAATCCAGCATATCAGAAGCCTATAGTCCTGTATCTGTGGCCATTGGAGTAGCTGCCCCATAATCTGCAGACTCCGTCCAGAGTCTTGTCCCGGCTGCTGTTTCCTCAGGTGACCTCTGGCCATGAGGATGAACTGGTCCATATCTCAGGTTCAAAATGACAAATAAATTCATGCTTCCAGACACCAAAGCTGTCAAAGCAGAGAGAATTTTTAAAAGAGTTCTAAGAACAACTGCTGCCACTCTGTTAACACTCCAGCTAGAGCAAAGTGCACAGTGGGTTTAGGAAGGAAAACAGAAAAATATCAAAATTAAATATGATGCTTCCAGCTAATTCAGCAGGTAAAACCTAGTCATTCCATCCTTTATCCTCACAAGGTTGAGTCAAAGGCTTATGTCTGAATTTAACTAAAACAAGCTGGTTTGGAAAATTCACACTGTGTTGACAACTGGTTCCCAGAGTAGATATAGTATAGAAATTGACTTATGAATTGCTGATGCTAGTTATTTATTGCCTTCTTTCCTCTGCTTGTCACTCTAACTTAAAAAAATAAAGAGGGAGAAGAAGGAGAAAAAAGAATACAGCTGAGATTCCATCTCCAAGAGGAAAGGGTGAAATGACATCAACGTAGTGGAGTACTTGTTCTCCTTTTCCTCAAACTTTTCCTTCATCAAATACTCCTTTATTTAAGGCATCTTCCTGTCAGAAGTCCTTGATGTTGTGTGGGGAAGCTTTGTCTCCATCTCCCCAGAAATAGTACATGTTCCTATATATGTAAGTATAGGGTGATCTCTTTTAGAAATAGAAATACTGATTAAGACAATTCCCATTAAAATGGAAATGATTAATAGTTTCTAATCTTCCCAATCCACATAGCAACATTTCCCTATTCTAACAAAATTGATGAAACTTTAGGCATAAATACAAAGATATTTTTACTCATCAAGGGTTTCTTTCTCTGCCCCCACTACCACCTGTAATACTGGGACATAGACATCTCTGGACAATCTGTATGCTACATACTGGCCAGTCCCTTGCTTACTGCCCTCCATTTCAGTAAAATGCCCAACACTTATCTGCCTTTGCCCCTACATATTCAAAACCTTTTGATTTTTCCAAGTTATGTGATTACAGAAAATACCTGTCAGATTTTGTGCCTAGGACCCCTCCTCCTTGTGGTTACCCCATTTTGCTCTATTGAGCCATACCTTGTACACTCAGCTCTCGTGTGTCAAATGCCTTTGAATTCACTCCACAATCTAGGCGTAAATTCTATGGTCAGACAAACCATATGGGAGAAAGATGGCTATAGCCACCCTAGAACAAAATTTCCAGATTTCATTCTTATAACCACTGGAGTATGTTCAGGAATGTGCCCAGTCAGAATCAGTGAGGTATCATGAGACACCTGCTGAGAACTACAGGAAAGAGGTCCTCACTCATTCTCATGCAATTTTAACTTAAGTAGGCTGAGCTGTTGCTGTCTCTTGCTACCATTTGTAGAGAGTCCAAGAATGGAACTAGAATAAACAGAGGTAAAGTTTAGAAAGCTAGAAAGCAGGTGCTGTGTTACTATATAAGCTCCTATATAAAACTAAACTGCACCTAAAGAAAGCACTACTACTCAACCTTTTCAGTTTTGTGAGCAATAAGCTACATCCCTGCCTTTAGATTTCCTGTCACTTTCAGTCAAAAGAATTGAATATAGTTAGTACACTTAGGAATATCTTAGACAATAAATGAGGGATGCTGCTTTTTTTCCTTTTTTCTTTTTAAGATTTTATTTATTTATTTGCCAGAGAGAGCGAGCACAAGAAGGGGGAGCAGCAGGCAGAGGGAGAAGCAGGCTCCCCGCTGAGCAAGGAGCCCAATTCTGGACTTGATTCCAGGACCCTGGGATCATGACCTGAGCCAAAGGTAGATGCTTAACCGACTGAGCCACCCAGGTGTTCCAAGGGATGCTGCTTTAAAAAGGGAGCAGAGACAGCGCACCTGGGTGGCTCAGTCAGTTAAGCGTCTACCTTCGGCTTAGGTCATGATCCCAGAGTCCTGGGATGGAGCCTCACGTCAGGCTCCCTGCTCAGTGGGGAGCCTGCCTCTCCCTCTCCCTCTTCCTCTGCCCTTCTCCCCGCACCCCTCATGCTCTCTCTCTAGTGAATAAATAAAATCTTATAAGAAAAAGGGGGGGCACCTGGGTGGCTCAGCCATTAAGTGTCTGCCTTCGGCTCAGGTCGCGGTCCCAGGGTCCTGGGATCAAGCCCAGCACCGGGCTCCCTGCTCAGCGGGAAGCCTGCTTCTCCCTCTCCCACTCCTCCTGCTTGTGTTCCCTCTCTCACTGTGCCTCTCTCTCTGTCAAATAAATAAATAAAATCTTAAAAAAAAAAACAAGAAAAAGGGGGGAATAAAAATAAAAATAAAAAAGGGGGGGCAGAGAACCAGAAAGAGTCTTAAAAATAAAAAATATGATTTCTTAAATAAAAATTTCAATAGAAGGCCTAGAAGACAAAGTTGAGAAAATTCCACAATGCAAACCAAAAAAGTGAAGCAGTGAAAAATATGAGAATAAATTTGGAGAATGGAGAATCAACTGAGGAAGTGCAATATTAGTCAAATAGGAGTTGGGGTGGGAAGAGACAACTAAAGGAAGAAAATTCCTAGAGCTGAAAAGACAAAAGTCTTCAGGAAGAAATGCCATGCACGATAAATAAAAAGGATTTACACCAAGGTATAAATATATATATACCAAGGTATACCTTATTATGCCCAGGTATATCCTTGTAAAGCTGCAGAATTTCAAGGAAAAAGTAAAGACCATAAACTCCTAAAGACAAAAAAAAAAAAATCGTTTCCTTAGAAAACAATGGAATTCAAAGTAATATTAAACTTCTCAACAGGGTGCCTGAATAATATAAGACAATATCTTAAAAATTTGGAGAAAAAAATGGTATAGATCTACAATTCCCATACTACATAGTACCAGCCATCCTGATCAAGGAAATAAGATAAGAAAATGATAAGACTTAGAATGAAAAAGATAAAACGGACTATCAGTCAATTCCTAGAAATAATGAGTTAAGCAAAGTGCCCAGATAAAAAATGAACTTCTCAATAGCATTATTCTACACTCACCAATTAGAAAATATAATTAAACGGCACCTGGGTGGCTCAGTCAGTTAAGTGTCCAACCCTTGATCTCAGCTCAGGTCTTGATCTCAGGGTCATGAGTTCAAGCCAGGGGTTGGGCATGGAGCTTACTTTAAAAAAAAGAAAAGAAAAAGAAAATATAACTGAAAGTAAGATACCATTCAGAGGAGCAATAAAGCCAAGTGTGAAGAAAAATAAAAAGTTTCATAGATATGCAAGGACCCTTGGACACACCCTTCTGGAAAAAAATTCCGTAGAATCTGAAAATGTAAGATTAACCCACATTACTATGAAAAGAAATCTCATGATGACAGCTATGTGGCTAAAACAAGACACTAGAAGATATAAAGAAGAATGTCTTCAAAAAGAATGTTGGAATGGATTTTATTCAGCAAATCATATGAGTAAGAAGCTGAAAGATATGGCAAAGAAACATTTTTTTTTTTCTCTCTCTCAACAAGAACTTAAAAGGCAACTCTGGAAACTCTGGAAAAATTTTAGAAACCTGAAAAAAAAAATCATGGGTCAAATAGGAAGCATCTTCTTTCAAGCGGCAAAGATTTGATTTGGTGGGAGTATGTTTCTTTCTTTATTGGTTCAATCCTGCTGGCCCTGTGTTAAATAATATTATATGTACCACTCACAAAAATTAACTCGAAATGTATTAAAGACTTAAATGTAAGACCTGAAATTGTCAAACTCCTAGAAGAAAACATAGGGGAAAACCTGCTTGGCATTGGTCTGGGCAATGATTTTTGGGATATGACATCAAAAGTACAAGCAACAACGACAACAACATCAACAACAAAAAAGTATAAGCAACAAAAGCAAAAATAAACAAGTAAGACTACATCAAACTAAAAAGCTTCTACACAGCAAAAGAAGCAATCAGCAAAATGAAAAGGCAATCTATAGAATGGAAGAAAATATTTGCAAACCATATACAGGAGAAGGGTTTAATATCCAAAATATATAAGGAACTCATACAACTCAATAGCAACAAAAGTTTAAAATAAATCCAATTTAAAAATGGGCAAAGGGGCACCTAGCTGGCTCAGTTGGAAAAACATATAACTCTTGTTCTCAGGGTTGTGAGTTCGAGCCCCACGTATGGTGCAGAGATTACTTAAAAATAAATAAATAAATAAAACTATAAATAAACAAATCAATACACAAAAAGATAAATAAAAAGTGGGCAAAGAACTTGAATAGACATTTTCCCAAAGAAGATATATAAATGGGGACACCTGGCTGGCTCAGTTGATAGAGCATGCAACTCTTGATCTCAGAGTGGTGAGTTCAAAACCCACATTGGGTGTGAAGCCTCCTAAAAAAAAAAAGTTAAAAAAAAAAGAAGATATACAAATGGCCAACAGGTACATGCAAAGGTGCTCAACATCACATCATCAGGGAAATGCAAATCAAAACCCCAGTGAGCTATCACCTCATATCTGTTAAGGTGATTGTCATCCAAACGAAAAAAAATAACAAGTACTGGTGAGGATGTGGAGAGAAGGGAACATTTGCGCACTCTAAGTGGGAATGTAAATTGGTATAAATATATATACACACACATATATATATAAAATCATCATATTGTACTTCTTAAACTTACTCAATACTCTATGTCAATTATATCTCAATAAAGCTGGGAAAAAAATAGAAAACAAAACAAACTTTGAAAATAATTATATTACATATTTTATAATAAGATTATATTCTTATATTTCATAATTATAACAACTTAATACTATTTTTATTTCTAACTTTAGAACCGACACAAAGCATGAATGGTTATAGTTTGTAATCATAGTTAAAAAGCAATATAAATGTAATAAACCATGTAATGAATTAAGGACAAAGGTAATGAAATAGATGACAGAATTTGGAAGAGAAATGAAGGGGTTAGGAAAAGAGGTGAAGGTTACTCTGAAGGGGAAAATGACATCATCTTACCTACAAGATGTGTGTCAGTTTTCTATGGCTGCATAAGAAATATCCCTTCCCCCCAAATGTAGTGATCTAAAGATCAACACACATTTTTTATCTCATGGAATTCGTATGGATTAGGAATTCAGGAGCAAATTAGTTGAGTGGTTCTGATTTAGGTTTCTCATGAGGTTGTTGTCAAGAAGTTGGCTCCAAACTGCAGTCATCCAAAGGCTTGTCTGAGGCTGGATCATCTGCTTTCAAGATGGCTCATTCACATGGCTGGCAAATTGGGTGTTGGCTGTTGTCAGGAAATCTCAGTTCTTTGCCACATGCACTTCCACTTAGGGCTGCTTGCATGTCCTCATGACAGGGCAAGCTACTTCCTCCAGAGTAAATGATCCAAAAGACAGCAAAGCAGAAGCTGCAACATCTCTAACTTAATCTTGGAAGTCACACACCAACTTTTCAGCAGTATCCTATTGGTTACACAGGTCAACCCTATTCGATGTGAAAGGTCCATGATCATAAGGAGATGAGAATCACTAGGAGCAAGAAATGGTCGGTTCCATAGGATATTAACAGATACTTTTCTTTTTAAAGATTTTATTTTTAAGTAATCTCTACACACAATTTGGGACTCGAACTCACAACCCCAAGATCAAGACTCACATGCTCCTCCAACTGAGCCAGCTGGGCACCCATTAACAGATATTTTCTGACTAAATGATGGAATAAAGAATAGATGTTTATTATTTAAGGTTCTAAAAGTAACCACCTCCAAAAAAGCACAAAATAATAACATAACTAATGGCGGCACCTAGGTGGCTTAGTAGGTTAAGCACCCCCTCTTGATTTTGGCTCAGGTTGCAATCTCGGGGTCCTGGGGTCAAACCTCTTGACAGGCTCCTTGCTCAGAGGGGAGTCTGCTTGACCCTTTCTCTCTGCCCCTTCCACCCTGCTCATGCTCTCTCTTTCTCTCTCTCAAATAAATAAAATCTTTTAAAATAATAATAATAATATAACTGGGGCACCTGGGTGGCTCAATTGGTTAGGTGTCTGCCTTTGGCTCAGGTCATGATCCCAGGGTCCTCGGATCGAGCCCTGAATCTGGCTCTCTGCTCAGCGGGGAGCCTGCCTCTCCCTCTCCCTCTGCCTGCTGCCCCCGCCTTGTGCTCTCTTTCTCTGTTAAATAAACAAATAAAATCTTTAAAAATAATAATAATATAACTAACAAACTCAAGGGGGGGAGGCGGGAGTCATCTTTCACATCAGGACATTGACTAATATAGCCTAAATATGATACATCAGGAAACAGAGAACTAGGAATATTATTTACTCTGGTGGTAGCCACCTTTAGAATTAAAAATAGAACAGTTAAGAAATGACTGCTTCTGAAGAGTGATTCTGAGGATAGAGTGGGAGATTTTTACTTGTTATTTAAAACCGTTGTATGCCAATCTATTTTTTAAAACTATGTGTATGTATTATTTAATAATAACTTAAAAAGTATAATTTTATCTTCAGGACATAAACATGTCTTTCTATATTACACATGCTGGGATTAACCCAGAAACAGTATGCTGACGTCCAAGAAGCTGTTAAAATACTTTCACTGCCTCATAGCTAAGTGGTCACCTAGTTACACTGACACATGCTTAATACAGCTTTAATGCTGTAGAACAAAACATCACGCAAACTGTAAACTTGTTTGGGTTTTTGTACGTTCTAATGGAAAACAACCCTTACATGGATTTGTTTCAGAAGTTAAGAATTTGCGTACTTCCCACAAATCCACACTCAAGGTCTTTAAGAACCTTTCTTTTTCCTGTTTCGCAAGTCCTAAAACGCAACTGAAAATAAAAACTTTTAGTGAAAGATTATATTTTTAAGCTTGTGGTGCTAGGGGCTATTGACCATTTTAGGAGCCGACCAAGAAGCTTCCAGAAATAAAAACCTAGCTCATTGCTGAAAACCAATGAAAATATATCGCCCAATAGAAATGTCCTTGTCAAAAATTTAGTCTCTTTAACTAAAATCAACCTGGTGAGTTGGTTTCTTGGGTGGGAGAAGAATGAACAGGATAACAGAGCAGCCAACCTGCTGGACCTCACCCCAGAGAGAAGAGACCAGCACGGACATGGAGGTGTAATAGGAAAGTGGTTGCTTCTGAAATTTATGATGAGAAAGTAGACACTTGGGAAATACTTTTGATACAAAATTTGACCCAATATGGATAGTAGGAACTACTCAAGCTGCCACAAAGTGTCAGACAAAACAAAGAAAACCGAGTTAGCCTAGCAAGCCTGCGAGGGCCCGAGGATCAATCTGGCATTACGGCCCAAACAGAGTTAACCATCTAGAGAATGGTTGCCTTTACTCAGGCTTCTTTATGGATTGTAAGCCTGTCACATTTCACTCATTTCATGAGCATCATCTACAAGCCACACTAAAAATTAATTAGCAAAACAGATTCATCACTGTGATTATAGGACACAGAGAATCTAGAGCTGGGAGTGTAACGTTTGCCATAGAACTATCCGGCGAGGCCAGAAAGACAGGAGCGCCTGACCATAATAGGATGATTAATCAAAGTTCCCTAAGCAGCTCTTCCGTGGTAAGCCCACAGTAAAGGAGGAAGTGCTGCAAGGCATAGTCAACTCCAAACAACGTGATAAAACCATAGAAACAAGGGTAGAGGGGCCAATCTGATATATCAATCAGAAATAGAGCAGCTAATTTTAAACACATGAAAATTTTATAGGCTAAGAGCTTCAACCACGGGCATTGACAGGGCCTAAAAATCTCACATGCTATTCCAAACTAAAGGACACCGTTAGACACACACCGGGGCAGCTGCCCATGGCCACCCAGGGTCACGTCTGTGCTCCTGCTCGTCACTGCTCTCTAACAGCTCTCGCTCCCACTGGCCCCAAAGGTAGCCCACAGCCGGCTTACTCACACAGCTCCTCTCCCACGCTGGCCATGAGGCCGGGTCCAGGGTTGGACAATGGCCCGACCTGTAGCTAGGATGCAGACGCCATATTGCCTCTCAGAGTGGCCTGGGGAGGGTGCTGGAGTGGCTTGAGCTTTGTTCCCTGCCATTCAGGGAAAGCCCTTCCATGGCAGTCTGCAGAGGCAAAAATGAAGCTAGCGTGTGCACAGGTTCCAACGGCATTCAAATCCCTGGTTGCCGCCTCCTGGGGCTGACTCCACACCTGCCCTTTCTGCAAGATGTCTGTATGAGCCAATGCGTTCTTTCAGCTTTAACTAAAGTTGGGTTTTTGTCATTTGAAAGAGGCTTGATGTCCATCATCTGCGTAAATAGTTTATTGAAGAAACACAGCTCTTTAGGGGAATAAATATAAAACAATTTTTTTAAATTATTGCCTGAAGCTATACTACTTCGAATCTACCTCTCTCGTCTTTTAAAGATATGCCCAAATTAAACGCCTTTCAGTTTTTATGGGAGTCAGCAAACTTTTTCTGTAAAGAACCAGATAGTAAATATTTTAGGCTTTGTGAGTCACATATGATGTCTGTTGCATATTCTTGTTTATTTTGCGATCCTTGAAAAAATGTCAACACCATGGACTGGGGCTGGATTTGACCCATGGATTATTAAAAACAGTTCAGTTTTGAGCTTCAATCTCGTTTTTTTTTTTTTTTAACTTTCTTTCTTCTTTCTTTCTTTCTCTCTCTCTTTCTTTCTCTCCTTTCTTTCTTTCTTTCTCTTTCTTTCTTTCTTTCTTTCTTTCTTTCTTTCTTTCTTTCTTTCTTTCTTTCTTCTTTCTTTCTTTCTTTCTTTCTTGACACAGAGAGAGAGAGCAAGTGAACACAAGCAGGGGGAGCAACAGAGGGAGATGAAGAAGGAGGATCCCCGTTAAGCAGGGAGCCCAATGCAGGGCTTGATCCCAGGACCCTGGGATCATGACCTGAGCCAAAGGCAGAAGCTTAACTGACTGAGCCCCTCAGGTGCCCAGAGCTTCAATCTCATTCTTGGGAGAAGCATGTTCCTGCCACGTGTGAGGACTGCCAGGTGTATGTGTCCTCTGACACCGGAGCAAATGCTGTGGCCACTCACGTAGACAACTAAGTAAGTCAAGGTGACCACCAGGAAGTCCAGCATGACTCCCAAAGTCAGGATTAGGGTGAGGCAAACAAGATGCCCAGGACACAAAAGTTAAGGAGGTTCTCATGCTTAGATGTTAATCCTGCATTTGTGCAAACCTAGGACTGAGTGCTTCCCTCAAGTTTTTACCATGGATGCCCTCCCTTACCTCATCCTTCTCCCAGCCCAGACAACTCCCATCTAACTGCTCACTCTTAAGAAGAGGGGAACTGGCTTGCTTGCTTTTTTCTACAGTGTTTGCTGTTTTCGGTCCTGGCTTCTCCTGGACCATAACCCACTCCATGTATTCATATTATCTCAGCCCATGAATCACCCCCACACCTAGTGGGACTTGGGGACAAGGAAACCAACCAATATGCTGAGGTTCATGCTTTTATTGTGTGGTGAGTAATAGAAGCAATTTTTCTGACCTAGGAATCTAATGTCTTCTGCCAGCAGACATGGAAGCTAACTTGTTAGCTTGCAAGGTAAAATCAGACCCTCTGCAGTTCTTGACATTGATATCTGATGCAAAACCCCTTGCCCATCCCTCCCTTCAATCCATCTCCTTCATGGGCTGGATGGCAACTCTAGGACTTGTAACAGTATTGTCCATCCTTGTGATACTTTCTCCTTTTCCTTCTTTAAGTCTGGAGCTAGAGGCAAGGAGGAAGGATTAGGGAGGTAGAAATATGTAACTGCTTGCCTGGTGGTGGTGGTAGGAAGGGTCCCTCATTTCTCTTGACTGGACTTGGTTCTGTCTCATGCTGGTGGTCTCCAAATAGGCTTTATGTGTGTTCTTCTTGCCCACTGTCAGCTTCATCCCAGCTCCTTCAGGGAGGAGGAGCTTGTCCCTTTGACTCATATGTGGCCATTGTCCTCAAAGCCCCTCTTGAGGTGGGTAGTCTTCTCACTTGACCTAGGTAATTGTACAGTTCCTGTCCTTCCTTTAACTTCCAAGTTCCCTCTCAAGGAGCCCAAAGAACCTGTAGGAAACTATTCCATAGCCTAAGGGCTGCGCAAACCTAGAACAGGGTGGCACCTCCCACCTCTTCTATGGAGGCACTCATGCCACATCCACCTCAAGGTCCCTTCACACTCTGCTAACAGGGGCTAGTCTTGCTGACCTCCTGCCTTCAGAGACCTGTAAACAGAAGCACATAGTAGTTCTATGTACTTTTCATAGAACTCCAAATTCTAGGGACGCCTGGGTGGCTCAGTCGTTAAGCGTCTGCCTTCGGCTCAGGTCATGATCCCAGGGTCCTGGGATCGAGCCCAGCATCAGGCTCCCTGCTCAGTGGGGAACCTCCTTCTCCCTCTCTCTCTGTCGGCCGCTCCCCCTGCTTGTGCGGTCTCTCGCTCTCTGACAAATAAATAAATAAAATCTTTAAAAAAAAGTCACGTGCAGGGGCGCCTGGGTGGCTCAGTCGTTAAGTGTCTGCCTTCGGCACAGGTCATGGTCCCAGGGTCCTGGGATCGAGGCCCGCATTGGGCTCCCTGCTCAGTGGGAAGTCTGCTTCTCCCTCTCCCACTCCCCCTGCTTGTGTTCCCTCTCTTGCTGTATCTCTCTCTGTCAAATAAATAAATAAAATCTAAAAACAAACAAACAAACAGATTTTAGGAGAAATATTTTCTGCTCCAGGCTCTGTCCATGCTCCACTAAAGTGATAATGCAAGAAGAACCTACTGGCACTTTTGTTTTCAGACTGATTGTCTTGAAGCTTCCCTTCCCCCTCCCCAGGATTGGGAGAAACCATCAGGAGAAGTAGAACAAGTCCTCTGCTATTTCCCCTTAAGGTCAAAATTTCACTCCCCCTTCCTCAAACTTCTCCTTACATAAGCTGTGGGTAAAGGAAATGGTGATACAATAAATCTGGAATTTGGTAGTGTTGGACAGTAGAATATAGTACACTTTGGGCTGGGAGGGAGAATTTAGTACCTTTTCTTCTCAGCTTTGGGCATTGCCAGCAATTCCAGAATAATAGGAAAGTTCCTACTGAATATCCTGACACCGGCATTTGTAATACATGGGTCTTTTAAAAGCATTTGAAATGATCATATGCAACAACTTTGCAACCCTGTTAGGTTCCACTCTAAAATAAATCGCACAATGGGAAACTTTGTACTATTTTCATAGGTTTTAGTATATACGATGATAGCACAAACAAAAGCTGGTCTCAAATTTAAGGGAAAATTTTTTCAAGAGAAATTTACAATACATTCAAACATATTAACCAGAAAAGACAACTTCAGAAATTGAAAAAAAAAATGTCCTTACTAAAGTATAAAACTGTTTTCTGACTCAGGAGAGTGCTTATGGTTACTTCAGTGTTCAAATGACTCTATTGTCTTGTGCACCAATGGTAACACCAGCAAAAATATCATCTTGTGTAGTTTTAGGGTTGGCCTCAGAGGGGTCTAGATCTTTATAGCTGAGGCTCTTCAACTTCAGCATGCATGCATCAGGGTCCCCTGGTGGGCTTATTAAAACCCTAATTGCTGGACCCCAGCCCCAGTTTCTGACCCAGCAGCTACGGTTGGGTGGGGTCTGAGAATTTGCATTGCTAACAAGTGTCCAGTGATGTCAGTGTGGCTGGTCTGGAAATCAAACTTAGAGAACCACTGCCTAGGGCACCATTTTCTAGCTCAGGACAGCCCAGGGGGGCCAAATCCAACCTGTCCTCTCTTTATACAGCTTTATTATAACACAGCTATACTCATTTGCTTACATATTGTCTCTGGCTGCTTTCTGGGTACGACTGTAGACTTGTGTAGCTGGGACAAACTTTATAGCCTACAAAGCCCTTTTTGTTTGGTCCTTTCCAGAATATTTACTGTTGGCGAATTTGGTCCTTTATAGGAAAAGTTTGCTGATCTCTGATCTAGAGCATCATCTTCTAGCCCATACCCAACCCTGCCACAAAGCCTCCTGGACTGGACAAAAGATGGTTAAAGAGGATAAAGGCCGCTGCCATGACGGGCTTATTTCATTAATTATGCAATTCGATTAATTGTATAATAGCCTTGACTTTGTATGGGTCATTTGCAGCTATATAGAAACTTTAAAACTATTTGCTGAAAACCTTACTTTATATTCAGGTTATTATTTTAATTCCTTTAATGAAAAAAAAATTTTTTTTAATGTCCCCATACACCTTGGAAGATAAAGAACTGTTGCAATTATCTATGTTATCCAGTAACAAAGGGAAACTGGAAGGACGCAGCATTTATTATAGTAGAGTTTACTTCTCATACAGAGATGTACATACAAGGGGAAAAAATCTCATAAAGCCAAAATTATGCTTGGAAATCTAAGTCACCTTTAAAATACAGTATACAACATTTACAGACCATGTTGGAGGCAGACTCTCAATATGTCCAACACAGCCAATTTTTCCTTCAGCATTCAAACAGATGGCTCATTCTTTGGGTGAGCACCAGATGAAGTAGTTGGCTTGTATTTGAGGCCATCTTGTATAAAAAAAATACTTATCTTTAAACACTAAAATCACACTCTGCACAGTGAGAAGCTCACACTACAAGGCACAAAGAATCTATGACCAATTGAGGGAGCCATAGATTAATGTCTCCCTTTTAACACTTAGTCTGGGGGATACTTGAGAGAAATGGTAGGAAGAAGTAACTGCATGACTTAAATTCTCAACCTCCCTTTCTCTCTGGCCCAGCACTCCAGTTGGAGTCATAAAATTTGAATGTATCTCTGATGGGATTCCTCTATGTACGTGAAGATACTGATAATGAAATAAAGGTCTTGAAATGGTGGTTCGTATCTCACTCCTGGTACTAATTTCTGCTTTGCTTTGCTCAGAGTAAGAAACATGCCAGGTAAACTTAAAGGAGAAAGATTTAAGATTTATCAGCATCAGTAATGGTACTAGTACTTTGACACTGTTATCCCTGTTTATGTCAGGGCTTTTTAGCTCCAAAAACCTTAAGCTGAACGTTGACTGGGTCATTTCATCACCATCCGTCATCTCTGACCCCGTAAGTCACCGCTATGGCTGAGTCAACACCATGGCAAAATGCAAACATTTCTCTTCCAATAGACAAGGCTGCCTTGGGCTATTTTCCTCTGACAAAGGCAACTTAACAGGCTGTCACTTTAAGGCTCCATCCTTATTTAGTACAAATACCGAATACCAAGCTCATCCAAATCATCACAAAGATTATTTGAAGCCATTATTTATTCTTCATGGTAAGTTCACATGAGATTGTTTATTTTTAAAGATTTTATTTTTTTTTATTTGAGAGAGAGTGTGTGTGTGTGAGCAGGGGGAGGAGCAGAGAGAGAAGGACAAGCAGACTCCTCACTGAGCATGGAGCTGGACATGGGGACCAATCCCATGACCCTGAGATCATGACCTGAGCTGAAATCAAGAGTTGGACGCTTAACTGACTGAGTCACCCAGGCACCCCAACATGAGATGGTTTTTAGAAAGAAAACACCTGGTTAAAAATTTTTAAAGATTCTTAAGTTCAAGTTTACCTTCATTTCAAATAAAATTAAAATGCCAAGTTGAGCCTCACACAAATCCTGTGAAGATAGGTATTAACCTTATTTTGCATATGAGAAATTGAAGAGCACGATTAAGTCACACAGGTTTTGGGCTACAGCTGGACCCTAAACCCAGATCTCCTCAGATTCCAAGAAGCTGAATTAGTAGGTTTCTTGATAAGTAAATCAACAGCTAACTTTGGTGTAATCATTATAGGAACATGAAAAGAATGTAGTTACTACACAATGATTTCAATTGTTGAATATATAAGTTCAAAATAGGGTAAGGTAAGACGATCTGGAATAACAGCCTCAGGAAACACGCATTTTACAGTTTCAGCAATTTGTATTACGGGGCTAGTGAAAACGAGGAATGCCATCTATCCCTATCTTGCTGAAATAGGATAACGCAAATTTAAAAGGTTCTTGTTTTTAGTAACACAATCTTTCCCTTAACATATTATTCATCTAGCTAGAGCAAAAAGGTCAAGTGAATAAACTGAACTTTACCATTTTTCCTACTTTTGCATAAAAAAAAAATCAGAAATATAGTTTAAGGAAACTTGGGCTCATTAGAAAAATGGATGGTTTAAATCTTTCAAAATTACTGTAAGGAATTCAGTATGTTTACTCATAAGTCATTGTTTGATTCAGTTTAATGAAATATAATTGTTTCTTACATTTAGTGCTTATGAGTGCAGATTGTTTAGATTGACCAACCCATCTTCCATTAGAACATCTGTCAATTACTAAAGAAACATCTCCTCATTAGTGATTTAGGACTTCATGATTTCCGAATCGTTACCATAATTTTGCTTTGAGATTTAATGAACATGTAATATAAAAAATCTTCTGTCCCAATTTGTTTTAAAATTTGAGCCTGCTACTGATTCATACTCAAATAAAATGTGAAATATCTGACCTAAACTTACATAATTTATTAACCAGCAAAATTACTGGTATTATTACTGGTATACACTCAATATATTTATTACCAGTGTTTCTCTACTTGCAGTTTGGACAGAACAGTTCTCAACATTTGGGATTGTCCTGAGCAATGCAGGAGTTTAGCATCTCTGGCCCCAGAACCCAGTAGTTCACTACATTACTATAACCATAGCAGTGTGTAGGCATGATGCATGAATGTGCTTCCAGATATTGTGAGAACATTACCACTCCTTCCACCCCTTTCAAGAATCACCGTGGTGGGCAATACAGTAGACACAGACGAAGTCTGGCAAATACAGCCGGTTCTTTGGAACAGGTTTCTGGGGGACTAGATAGATGCAGTGTAAGATTTAGCTGAGAAAGTTTCTTATAACTCGTAATTTGACTTGCTGACTTCTTTATTATTGAGCTGGATTTTAGAGTAATACATCCATATATTATGAATAATGAACACTGTTTATTCTAACAGATAATTGTGCTCTCTTAAGTCAAAGAAGGGTTCTGAGTCAGAACTCTAAAATCAGGAATTGTACTTCTCTCTTCCTATCATGGCTCCCACTCACCCCTAAACACCACACAGGACTTGGTCCTCTTTTTAACATGAAACAATAAAATATAATGGAAAATCAGGTTATCTCTGTTTATAAATTTCACATATCATCCAAGATTTTTCTTTAAAGCAATTCAGATTTATTAATATTATTGATTTTATAGAGCACATTTATACATTAGTTTCAGACTTACTTTTGGAAAATTGTTATGCCTATACATATCACAAAGATATTACACCACAGAGCCTTTGCACAATTATGTATATGAACTCCAAACCAGAAAGCCTTAACCAAATTAAGACTGCATGGAGACTTTTACTAAAATGCATGTGAATCTGAAATCTAAAAAGTGGGTACAGAATCAATCTGCTTTCATACTTTTTTCTTCAATAATTCATCTGCAAGAAAAGGGGGAGGGAGGCAAAATTTCATTTAAAAACTTTCAAGTCTTGAAATCAAAACCACTCCTTAGAGAGCACACAGCCACAGAATCTGTTTTATATAAGCTTGTGTTGAAAATAATCCAAAATATCCATTACATTTGCGTATTTTTTACCAACTGCAATGTGCATTATAGATCCCTGCATATACATATGCACATAAACTGGCTATATTTACAGTAATAATGAGATTGCCTCTATAGAGTAAATGATACAATAAATGTTCAGCTTTTGAATGGCTGTTATTTCTATTTTATGGTCAGTGATATGTCTTCATTGTTTTGAAAATGTAGACGACTGAAATTGGATTGTCAATACCATTCCTCTACAGTAAGCACTATGGGTATATTCTATGTGAACATATCCTGTGCATTCCTTTGAATCAGGTGAAGAAAAATAATAGCCATAACTTGCTAAAAAGTCATATAAAATAGCTGCCTTTCTACTGATGACATTCTTGCTTCTAGTGTTGCATTAATATTTTTAATTTGGAGAATTTATAAATATACAGGAAATGTGTGACACCCATTTACCAAGACTCACAGACTAACATGATCCCATGTTTATGTAATAATAGAAGCTGTAATTTATAACAGATACCAAATACAATGCAAGCTTACTACAACCATCAAAGGCTTCCTCATCTTAAAACATTTATGCTTCTGAATAGTTGCTAGCTCTAAAATTTTTATATCCACTTTAAGTATTCATTTGCTTAAATTTAAGCTTTCTGCCCAGCAGTGCCTTGAGAAAATTTTAAACTATATTCTTGACTTTTTAGTATCTTTTTACTTTGATCATGGACTAGATTGTGGATATCTGGAGAATCCAAACATTTTGGGGTATATGTGTTGAAATATTTCAGAACACGTGATATCACCAGGGGCTAAAATAAAGGAAAATTTCAAGGTTACAATACTCCAAATCTATAAAGAATATCTGGCATCAAATAGGTGGCACCATACTAGATGCTGTGTAGGGAAGACAGAGTACCCTGACATTAAAATAGGAAACACA
This sequence comes from Mirounga angustirostris, assembly GCF_029215605.1. Taxonomy (NCBI): domain Eukaryota; kingdom Metazoa; phylum Chordata; class Mammalia; order Carnivora; family Phocidae; genus Mirounga; species Mirounga angustirostris. Next base: position 65,915,397 of record NW_026991712.1, on the reverse strand, counting down.
CCTGACGTAAGTACAAGGGCAAAGTGAGCACACTAAAAACCATACAAAGCTGATAACTAATAAAATAGCAAAGATATTCAACTAACAATGAAAAATTTTGTATATAAGCTTTCACTCTCAATTTCAGTTTGTGAAACCAGTTGGAGGAAAGAGGCTTTCTTCAACTGAGCAAAAGCTTAAGGGTAACAGCTCTCACAAGATCTTTAGATCTTAAAAGTATAAGAACAAAGTCATGATTCTCAGTCTTCACTGTATATTAGCATTACCACAAAGCTGTTTAAACAAAGAAACAACCCCCACCCCGCCCCAATCCCCACCCATGCCTCTCGCCCTATGAACAAAGCTATTTATTAAAGGCATGCCGGGGATCCTGATGTACAGACAGGGTTGAGACCCTCTGAACCAAAATGCAAAAATCAAATGAAAGGATCAGAGAAAGCTGATGGTAATCTAGGAGTCTGATGATGTCTCATGGAAAGAAATTCATCCATGCTAACATATGCTAATATAAAAATACAAGTGACTATTATCAAGACTGAGCACATTCTCATTCTAATTTAATCTTAAATAGACTTAAGAGAAAACCATTCCCCTTGCCTTTTTCGCCCACTGGGAATGTAAAAATAGTAATATAAGTAGTGTCTTAATGGGTCAGTCCAGTGTCTTTATTCAGCTGTACAGAAGGACCCAGAGGAGTTCACCTATCAAAGGCCAGTCCTTCCACCCTCTGGATTTACTTGCTTCTGAACCTCATTCTACATGGAATGCTCTATTTTCTGTATCTCATCTCTCTTGAATCCATCCCACTAACATTTAAACATTTCAGTCTCTCCCATCTTAAAAACACACATGCCTAGATCCCAGACATCCTTGCCCACAAACCCAACGGCGCAGCCCACCAGGGCAGCTGCTGACAATCCTGGGCATATCCTCTCACAACGAATCACCAAGTTCTTCTATGATACTGCCTAAAAAAGTCTCTCAAACAGGTCACCTCTCTCCATGCCCACTGCTACTTACCCAAGGCCAAGCCACCATTGACCCTCTATTGCAAGTACAGAAGTAGCCTTATAATATAGTATCCTCAGATCCACTCTTCTCCCCTTTTCCACCTTGTAGCCTAAATAAGCCCACTTTGGCAAATTACCAAACCCAAGCTTCAGTTTCTTCATATGTAAAGTCCATTTTTTTTCACAGACTTTATAGGACTGTTGCGAAAATCAAATGAATACTGGACTAAAGCGGTTAGCAACTGCAAAGCAGAAAAGATCACTTATGTTTATTAATGTACAAATACTTAAGAGCAACTGAACTAGTTACATTAGGAGATGAAATATAATATTCAGGGACTAAATCAAAAGGCCTACAGTCTTGTCTAATCTGGCCTCCGCCAATATTCCAGTCTCATGTTAGACTCCACACACCAGCCTCATAAAGCGGTTCCCTTTGTCTGGAATGCTCTCCTTGCCCCACTTGGCCAACTAACTCCTGCTCATCATTCAAGTTCTGGTTTAAATCTTAATTTCTCCAAGAAACTTACCCTGACTCCCCAACCCCCTTCCCCACCAATATCAGGTCTCCCAAACCTTCTGTACTACTTCTTGGTACCTCACATTTGCCATTATCTGTTCCAAGATCTTCCTTTGACAGTGAGCCTCATGAAGGATTATGTCCATAATCCCTCCAATAAGCACCATAACTGGGAGAATGTAAGTCTTCAAATTTTTAGTAACTGATTTTAATGACACAACTGAAAAATACCCATAAATGCTACACTCTAATAGAAACCTGTGGCTCCCTTCAGCACAAATCGGTAATTGCTGGCATTTCTCTATCACTTTGTCTCCTTTGAGCTTTACCAACCAGAAATACTACACTATAAAGAGTAAGGAAAGTACCTTCATTTTTTATTTCCAATATAACAGCTGCTGACAATCAAAAGTTACACATCTAACATAACTTCTGTGGAGGTAAGAGAACATCTGCTTGGCTTATTTTGCTATTTTAACACCAGGAAATCATATACTGAAGAAAAAACACTAATCTGCTTTCCCATCCTGGGTAATTACTAATCACTTGGTGATCAGAATCTTAATTTAGAATACATTTTAACTCATTACTTTACTTGCTATACTTGCTACTTACTTTTTAGTCACAGGTTAAGAAGATTCCCACAGATGGTCATCTCCAAGAATTTTACTACATTCTGCTCCCACAAGAAGTTAGTAAGACTAGTAGTCCTTATATCAAGCCCTATAAATATCTTCACCCAGAAGTGTCTTTATACATTGTTTGTCAATAAGCTAGTTTTCTACTGAATTTAATATTAAATTAGTTCTCCTTTCTCAATGGACCAGAAACACTTGGTTTTGTTCCCATTAGATACATCTTGCTTTAATGCTAGGTCACATGGATCTAATTTTTAAAAAAACACATCTTATTGCCTAGAAGAATGTGATAAATTAAAAAACTAAAATCAAAACTAAAAGTATAAATACCTATGTAGTTTGCTTTACAAATTTATTTCTATTTTTACATACACAATTTTCTTAAAACAGTACACACTTTCTCTGACTTTCTGCACTGAGAGGTAAGGATTCCTTTTTCCCTTAAAGTTTATCTCCTAAAGTGGAGTCCTGATTTCTGGCTCAACATTTTCACAGTCTGCCTTAGGGTTTTCATCTACATTTGCTATAACCCTTTTTTATTCACTGGTTAAGGTTGGTATAGCTGATTTTCCATGCATTTCCTCCCTTTTTCCATCTTCTTTCACTTCCTGCTACCATTGTTTAAGTCATTCACTGGTACTTTCTCACCTATCAGTCTTCTAATTCGTTTATCTTAACCTAAAATTTCCCTTTTTTCTCCCAATCACAAAATCACTTTTTCCTCTGAAAGTATATTTTATATTGCGCAATTTTTGCCCCCACTGGAATATTTGTTTGCACAGACTACACACTATTTTTAATGTGTCCTAATAAACTATCTTCCTACCTGAAATATGTAAACATGAAAAAATGGGTACCTACACAACTTACATTTTCACATGAAACTTATCAGAAGAGAATAGGTTAGAAAAGGACTTCTGAGCCAGTTAAGGGCTGCAAAGAACCTCAGCAAACAGGCTGGTCCTGAAGACAGCAGTAATGAGGAGGCTTGGTTAGGCTTCACTCGGCTTGATAAGGAAGAGGCAGTGCAGAAGAGGAAGCCTGAGTTTTGAAAGCAATCTCTGCTGTCGTAATCTACAAATTGAACACATTTGGGAAGGAAGAGACAAATGATACAACTGAGTAGTCAAATGTACAGCAGACATCTTAAGTGCTGAAAGGATTTAAAGAACTGGGAGACAGATTGGCAAGGGCCAAAATGGATAGCCAAGGAGGGCTCCATGGAAGAGCCAGTTCTGGAAAACTAGAATCTGGTAATTTAGGATGAGGACAAACATCCAATGCATTTACTGAAGACTAAAAATGTCAACTCAACTACAAGTGTCAGGTAAATCAGAAGAGTAGGACAGGTTAGAGAGAGTCTTGAAACCAGAATAATTTGGATTTGACACAATAAAGTCATTGAAGATTTATAACCAGAAGAGTAGAAATTAAAAATACCTAACAATTATTTGGGCAACTATTTGGTCACTAAGAAGGAAAATCCCGACCCCAATACTCAGTAGCTGTTGACTCCAATTACTTTATTTCCTCTGTAAAATGAGAAAAACCCTGGCTCACTGAACCACTGTGATGATGAAAGAAGGTAACACAAGGACCTAGTACAGAGCCTGAAACACAGTACGTGCTCAAGTAATGTTAAATGTTACTAACAAGCCGGTGGCAGTAATCCAGATGTGCAATAATTAAAATCCACACAAGATCTGAACCAAAGTACCAAATACCCATCCCTTCAACATAGAAATACTACTATAATTGTTCCACCACCAGAACTCATTCGTAAACACTCCCCAAATGCTCAGCACACACTGTTATTATGCTCGGTAGTGTGGCAAACACTAACACGTAAGAAACACTCCCTCCCCTTAAGGATCTTGATCCCACTAAGAATATACTCAGGGAAAGTTATGGACCATAAATGACAGGTCCCAAACAAAAAAGTAAACATGGCAGTTAAGAGGAAGAAGTAATCATGGGGTTTAAATTGTTCACAGGATTTGTGTAAGAAGCACTGGGAAATGCTGTTGTAATGTGTACGCTACAAATATTTTTTAGTAAAGAAACGGGTAAATCTGTTTAGTGTGAGGACTTCTATAGATCAGGTAAGAAAACTCAAATCCCCTTGCCCCTCTGCCAAACACTGAAAACAAAAAAGTTCATAGGGAAAACAACAGCTCTTAAATATATAAAAAAGCTAACTTTCATTCGGATGATATGCTTTTTTTTTTAGATCACAAAGGGCTAAATGTGGGATAATACAGTTGGAGAGGCTGAAGGGAAACAGGGACTCTCATATTCTGGTGAGAGAAGAAACCTGATATACTCTCTAAGGAGGCAGAATCTAGCAAAATTAAAAGCACTCACAGACTTTGCTACATCTAGAAATCTACTCTACGGATATACTAACAGAACTATTAGTAGCAGCAAAGGATTACAATCAAAACACTGGCTAAATAAATGGTGGAACATTAATACTGTGAAGCTGGGGGAGAAAAAGCTGCTTTATACAAGGATATAGAATAATTTCTAAGATACACTTTAAGTGAAAAAACTAAGGTGCCAGGCATTTTATTACCACATGTATGGGGAGAAAATTTGAAAAAGTTGGTAAATTTATAGAATATTCTTGATGGGCACACAAAATTAGTAACAATGGCTATCCCTGGTGAGGAAAATCAGGTTCAATGGTTCAAAGATAAAGTCATTTTTCACTGTATACCCATTTTGAACACTTAAAAAATTTAAGGTGTAAGGGTACCTGGCTGGCTCAGTCAGTAGAACCCGTGACTCTTGATCTCAGTGTTGTGAGTTTAAGCCCCACACTGGGTGTAGAGCTTACTTTAAAAAAAAATTTTAAATGTATATTTCTTACCAACTGAAACAAATTAAAAGAAAACAAATGAGAATAAATCAAAATGTTTAGTTATGGATATTTTTATGTTGTAGGATGACAGAGGGCTTGTTTTCTTTATGCATTTCTATAACATACTGAGCTTATTTTCATAATGAGATTTTTTTTTCTTTCTTATTTGACAGAGAAAGAGAGAGCACAAGCAAGGGGAGTAGCAGCGGGAGAGGGAGAAGCAGGTTCCCTGCTGAGCAAGGAGCCCAACGTGGGACTCGATCCCAGAACCCTGGGATCATGACCTGAGCCGAAGGCAGATGCTTAACCAACTGAGGCACCCAGGCACCCCCATAATAAAATATTTTTTTTATTTTTAATTTTTTAAAAAGGATTTTTATTTATTTGAGAGAGCAAGCGAGAGCACAAGAGCAGGGGGAGGGAGCAGCAGACTCCCTGCTGAGCAGGGAGCCCAATGCAGGGCTCTATCCCGGGACCCTGGGATCATGACCTGAGCCGAAGGCAGACGCTTAACTGACTGAGCCACCCAGGCGCCCCATAATAAAGTATTTTAAAGGAGAGAAAGTATAAAGGAGGATATTCCAGATAAGAAAGAATATGAGCAAAGATCTGGCAGGTAGGATGAATACAAAACACTTCGGTTATAATAAATAGACAAGACTAAATAAAGCAGATACTTTCTAACAGTGAGATAAACAACCATGCCTCCTATACAGAAAGTCTGTAATAATGCTATAGAATGTATGAAAGACTACGTTGGTAGCTACACTCTCCTGACATTTTTGGTGCTAGACAAAGCAGTCTAAACTAAGCCAGAGTCCTTTGTTGACATCACAGCAGAAAATGACAAAAATACTGTTAAGATTAATCTGATAGATTAGAATGTGGCTACCCTAGAAGTAAAAATAGCCGGTTTCTGGCCCAGACATGTTGCCTGTGACACAGGGAGTATTTAAGGGTCTGGAACAGCCACAACGTCCAGAAGCTCAGCATTGTTAAAGGCCCATGGTCCATGTGGCAAACATGGTTTCCCTCCTCAGACAGGCCAGCGGCTCTACATGTGTTTTCCTGTTGTGGCCTAACCAAACTTACTTCTCTCATGGTGTCCAGACAGAGCTTGTGACTGCCAAGAGACCCCTGAGTTAAGTTCCCTGACAGGACTTGGGCCGAGGGCCGGGGCAGGAATGGTGCTGGTAGAACCAGAAAGGTACGCAGCAGGAGCCAAGATGCAGGCTGCCTCGTGAGAGTGTAGAGACCTGGGGGCCAGGCCACCTGTGCTGGAGTCCTGGCTTCACCATGGTCTAGCTCTGTCACCTGGAACTAGTGAGCTACTCACGATTTCTCTGCCTCATTTCCCCCAGCTGGAAAATGGAGACACGAAAGTACCTACCTATGGCTGTTAAGGGTTAAAGGACTAAATATTTGTCAAGCACTTAGCACGGTGCTGACACAGATTTAGTTTTCGTGTCCACTGCAGGCCTACCATGAGCTTGGCTCTAAGAGAAATAAAAATTCACAGACTTTGTATCTGATAGGTATGGCAAAGGAAAGGAGAGCTATCAAAGATGACAGTACGTGGAGATTTAGAAATTATTGACACAAAGGTAACTGAGATCCTGATAATAGATGAATTCTTCAAGGGACATTTTGATAAAAATCAAATACCTGTGAACTAACCCTCACAAAATACCCTCAACTGGAGAGAGAAAGTTGAGGAGCCAGATACAGTGTGTTTACAAAGGTACAGTGTCTCACTCGGAATTGAGCACAAGAAGAGAATCGTGTCAAACTTCCAGTAACAGTAATTCCATCTTACACCTGTCAGATTTTAGTTTCAAGTTACTTGTGATGATCTCACTGGATTCAAATAATGATCCCATGAAGTGGTAGAATTATCTCCATTCCATCAATGAAGAAAAACCTCAGAGACTACATTGCTACCTAGTTACATAGCTAGTAAGTTATAAAACAGGAAACTGAAATAAATTTCTCCTGTAACAATTCTATAAGAATCACGATATTATAAGTTAACCTTAACTTTATTCAACAGAGCAAGTATTATGCTCCTCTCCCACTTTTCTGAAAAATAAAAACCAAATGACAAAGCAAATGAAGAAACTTGCTAAATACCAGTAAATCAGAAACAAACATGCCAGAAAAAAAAGTAATACAACCTGACATTTTCCCTATTCGCCCAACAATTCGTACCTGTCATTTATTTTTACTGATTCAAGAAAAATTCTTTGTTCATCCTTCTAAAAAAATATCTGCACAGTTACTACTAGCCAGTTACAGCTACAGACTCTCTTGGTTCTCAAAGAGCTAAGTTGGGAGGAAACACTGGTAAATATAATTTCAATCTAATATGATAAACACTACAATGAGTGTATGTACAGGAGCAGCTGATTCAAACCCAGGGAGAGGCAGGTGTGGTGCTGGGAAGGAGATGAAAGGGAAGATGCATGGGAATGAGTCGGGTAACGCACCTGCAGGGAGCTAGGAGAAGGTGCTAGGCAGTGTGGATACAAACAGGCTCAAGAGTAATCAATAATGCTTATACCACAAAAATGCAATATCCATTCAATTTTAATTATGTTACCTTTTATTATTTTACAATATATTTCAAAAAATGCCGTTACAGTTGCCTTAACTGCTCTATAAGACCTGGAATAAAAGAACATTTAGAATTAGAACACACAGACATCAAGCTGTAATACCTACTTGTACTGAACCATTACTACCAAAGAGATGTAGTTTTTTAAATAGGCAGATGTGTGGCAATGCAAAATAAAATACAAACTTGTTAAAACAAACAGTAAACTTTGTTTTAATGGCTATCGAAAGGAGGTGGTTTTGTTTTCGTTTTTCAACACATCTGGTTCTGGCAGCAAGTTGTATTATGCATTTAAAGCAATACATGCCCTGAAAGCTTCTACTTTCAGTTGTGCGTGTCATCTGAATCAGAGCCCAGACACATGAAAAATATCATTCCCAATCCCCTCACTACCCCTCCCTCCAGAAGGTCGTGAACTCAAGATTCTTGTTGGTGAAGTATTTTACAGTGTTTTTCCAGTGACACTGGATGTTTTTAATTTTCTCTAAAAGAGAAGCGATGAAAATGCAAGGAAACCCTCCAGGGTCCAATTTTCACTTCACATTCTCCACAAGCAATAAAATAGCAGCTCTATATGTTGATGAAAAAGAATTTCAATTTCTGCATATTAGTTTCTTAATCATATTAGCACTAAAATTTATCTGGATTTAGCTGGATTTCCAAAAGGAAAATTTTAGTTGCCAAATATTTCAGAAATTTAATAAAGCATTACATATATGTAATTAGCTCTTATCTACCAAAAAATATATATGTATATATATTTATATTTATTTATCTTACCTTCACTGAAGTTCTTTTTTTCTGGCTGGACATGAGAACGAGATTAAGTGGACCAATGCTGGCTTTATTTCTTTATAAGCAATAATTTGAGTCTTTTTTTCATTCGGTTCGATCGCATGTTCATAATAAATTCACAAAAGGCAATACAAGGAAACACCTACTGAATAGGCATCTGCCAAGCAATTCATGCTTTAAAGTTAGACGCTACCAAATGGCACTATGGCATTATAGGCATTCGATTTGTTTTTTTTTTTCAAGTTTGTCAGTTCTTTACTATTTTTTTTTCCTAGCAAGGGATGGTATATGATCACAAAGTAAGGCCTAGAGACCATTTATAGCTGCTCCCAGTATTATGCTGGACGGAACTCTTAAGAGCTGATATAAACCAAACTGAAAAACAGTCAACTGGAACCACATCTGATCACATTCAAATAGTCTCCAACAGTACTTTGCTAGTATACATGTTTCCTTCTTCTCGGCTGATTTTGTGTTGATCTCTTTAAAATTACAACAAGTAAGATTGCAAAGTTTTTGTAGACTTGTGGTTTTAGGGGACTGCTATGTTCATATGGATATATTTTAAATCACAAAATGTCTCTATAGTAATGTTCTTTCTATAAACATGGTTGGCAAAATAAAAAAGGCACAAAAGGGGGATAATGAGAAATGTTTTCAATTTCAGTGAAGAATACCAAAGCAAGTATCTTTCATGAAGAAAGGTAGAGAAAAATGTTCAGTAATTCATGCACGACTTGAGCTTAAAAAAAAAAAAACCAACTTCTCTTCAGATAGGTCCTGAGGCTTGAGGAGAAATGAGTTTTCCTAATCACGTGCTTCATGTAAAATAAAATGTAAAGCTGAACATATATATGTTTGGTTTAACAGTGGACCCATGTTTTTTAAAAAGTGAGGCAATTAAAGGAAAACAAAACCAAAATACCTTCATAAACAAAGAATTCCACCTGTAGCCTCTGTCCTTTTTACCACTGAGTGGGGCAAAATGTCCAATAAAATGTAAAATGCAGCATACGCAATCATGTAATCTAAAAACTTTTCATGATAACTTATTGCAAATTGCACTTGACAGTTCACCACAACAATGGAAAACTGGCCCCTTGTTGGTTCACACAGTCCTTGAGACACAAAGTGAAGTCACCAGTAAAACGATCTTGATAAAAAGTTTGCAGCTGTGCTCAGCCAGCTAGCTCCACCCTCTGGGTGTGAGCCGACCCGGGACACTGCTTTGTCTTGCTCCTTAGTGGGACTCTCATCCTCAGGCAGGTAGTCGGGCAGTTCTGTGTTCTGTTCTACTTCCACAGGCGTATCTTGGAATGGGACCAACATCTGATACAGAGAACATGTTAAGAGTTATTACAAAATCATCCTAATTGACACAGATATATGTCTTAAGTTAAAGGTCAACTTTACTCCTCATTCTAATCACCATATTTATTCTCAGGGGTTATATTCCTTTAAAAATCTTCCTCTTACATGAAGATAGGCCCAACTGCTGAGCACAGAAAGGCAGAAATACACATGAAAACTAAGATGTTTTTCTCCTGAGGCTCCAGGAATAAATGTGCAACTCCTGTCTATTTAAAGAAAACAAAAGCAAGTATCTGGCTGCTGCGTGACCCTGAAGGGCCACTGAACCTCCTTTCTATGGGAAGACAAATAAGCTAAAGGAATGCGGGTTTGTTTTCCCTATCACAAAGCTAGTGGCAAAAACAGCAAGAGGCAAATATTTTCACTGTATTTACCTATCCCTGGTGGGAACAGACCTTTATTTTTTGGATTAGCAAAACTAAGGTTAGAAAGAAAGTATTTAAAAACCAGTGCAAGGAAACTAGATATCCTTTATTGCCATATAAAATTAAGAAGACGTCTCCACTGAGATAAAGAACAGACTCTGAAATCCACAAAATATAAGAACAGACTTTGAAATCTACAAAAGACCTATATTTCTAAAAGAGTTAACTGTTAGCCAAGAAATACTAAGATAATCTGACCCAACCACACTCCTGTATATTTGGCAACTAACAGCCTGAAAATACTTACAATCTGCTAGCCCTAAAGAATAATCAGGAGTCAGTCAGGTATAAAGAAAACTAAATAAAGCATTTACCTCTTCTCCACTTTCACTTTTCACAACTTGCTGAGCTTTCATAACCTTGGTTGATGCTATCGCTGATGCCAAAGCCTAGGCCAGGATTAAAAGGAACAATTTTGAACACTGATTTGTTTACCTATAACCTCAAGCATATTCAGCCATTTAAAATACTAACCTCTGCTTTCAAATCTGAACGGATCCGCACCACACATCTTTGAACAGCCATTTGAAAAGTAAAGCTAATAACACCTTTAATTTTTAACAAAGCCTCTTCACAGAGATTTCTCCGAGACTGAAAAGGTAAAAAAACAAAAACAAATTATTATTAAAATTGGCAAAATAATAAAAACAAACAAATCAACTCAAACCACACCAAATTAGGGCGCCTGGGTGGCTCAGTTCTTAAGCGACTGCCTTCGGCTCAGGTCATGGTCCCAGGGTCCTGGGATCGAGTCCCATATCGGGCTCTCTCCTCTGCGGGAAGCCTGCTTCTCCCTCTCCCACTCCCCCTGCTTGTGTTCCCTCTCTCACTGTGTCTCTCTCTGTCAAATAAATAAATAAAATCTTTAAAAAAAAAAAAAAAAAAAAAAAAAAAAAAAAAACCACACCAAATTAGTCATTGGGGGGCGGGGTAAGTAAATGTCCCTATTTCAGTCAGTTCTAACGACTCATTCTTGAGGGCACGCCACTGGTGGTGTTTAGTCAAGTTTATTAAATTTTATAAGATCAACAGACTAATAATTCCTGCTGGATTTTTTCAAACTTCATTACTAATACTTAGTTTTAATAATTTTTATCGGAAATAAGTTAGCCAATATTAATTTAAATCTTAATGCAGAAGGAATGAAAGAACAATATAGGAAAAAAATGCTGAAAAGCAGAGGGCCCTCTAGCTTAAGGGTGAGCAAACTATAGTCCACCCACTGTTTTTACTGGAACACAGCCATACGCATTTGTTTACCTACTGTCTGAGGCTAGTTTTATATTATAGCAGAGTTAGTAGTTATAACAGACACCATATGCCCTGCCAAACCTAAAATATTTACTATCTGGCTCTTTAAAGAAAAGGTTTGCTGACCCGTGCTCTACTTAAAAATCTCTGAGGATAATTCTGATAGACTGATGTTAGAATTAGTGAGTGTTCAGTGTCTGACTCACTACTTTTTAAAGTACTTGGTATTTATAAATATCACTACATCCTTCATTTATGGCGTTCTCAATGGTTACCACTGCATTTTCAAGGGTTATTAATACCCTCTTTTTAGTTCTCATTTTCCTCTGACAACACAATAAAACATACCCCTTTCAATGTTTCTTTGACTCCTAATAATACACTACTTAAACCACTGGTTATTCCATCTGTCTCATCTTGCCGCCAAGGTCCAGTGCCTAAAACTAAGTGATTTTGTTTCTACTTCATCCCTCAGTAGACTATTCCCATCACTTCAACCATTATTACCATGGAGAACACAGATGTCTATCTCCAAGAGGACTTTATTTTCACTTGCTATCAGACACACCCATTTGGATATCAAGTGGTCATCTCAAACACAGGATCCAAAGCAAAAATGGATTAAAAAGTAACTACAGGGGTGCCTGGGTGGCTCAGTCTGCTAGGCATCGGACTCTTGATTTCGGCTCAGGTCATGATCTTGGGGTCATGGGATTGAGCCCTGCGTCGGGCTCCATGCTCAGCATAGAGTCCACTTGAGATTTTCTCTCTCCCTCTGTCTCTCCCCCTGCTTATGCTCTCTCTCAAATAAATAAATGAAATCTTAAAAAAAATAAAATAAAAAAAGTAACTACAGTTTCACCTTATCCCTTCCTCCACCTCCAGCTCACATATCGTATCACCGTCTTTACATCTTCCTATGTCTTTACTGAAACCAGGTTCTGGTTCAGTATTTCTGATGGGACAGGCATCTGCAATTGACCCTAAATCCCTGGAACACCCTGAGAAACACTGCCTTCAAATGACCTGACTCACTCTTTTCCTCCATTGAATATAATCAGTCTTCAAACTTATTCTAATAATCCTTCAAAAGAACTATCATTGCTTATCTCCCTACTACCATTATAGAATGGTGCTAGTCTTTGAGACTTTTGCAATCACTTTCGTACAATATATTGGCCTGTTTTCTCATGTGTGCTTTGTTGAGTTTTATCATTTGGTTTATGCTAGCTTTCAAAAGGAACTGTATTATTCTTATTCATTAAAATTAGATGGCACTGGTGATATTTTATATATCTTACTATTTTCCATTCAATCAATTTATGTCTACTACCGGAGCTTGCTTTCTAGAAACTTTTCGGGATCTTGTGGCCCCAGTTTCAGTAAGATAGTTGTTAACTATCTTATTTGGCAATGTCATGGATAACATGCATATGAAAAACTTCCCCCCACCCTTACCTAGAGAATCCTAAATCCTGAGGCCAAATTGCTGTGGATAATCTAATGTAACCTACCTGGCCTAGCTAAAAAGATAAGTGGGAATCTACGGGTTGCTACCCCTAATATGTAAAGTTATATAACTTATCACTGCTCAAAGTAACTTCAGGGAGACTTCCAAATGCAGTCAAGATGGAGTAACAAGGACTGGATTTAGCCAATATACACAAAATAAAATGAATAAAACAATGATTTCCAGAGAGTGGAAAACAAACATCCCTGAGAGAAGGAAAATAAATGAAATGAGCTCCACAAAGACATCAGCATATTGCCTAGAAAGTTTCCAGGCTGTAATTTAGGAAAGGAGAACTCAAGGGGAACCAGCAGCAGTCTCCGTCAGTTAAGGACACAGCTGAAAATTCGGGGAGGTCAAGGCAACTATAATTCATAGGACAGAGCACAAGAGAGGGCAGAGCTGTGCAAAAAGGGCCCACAGGGAGAAAGCATACCCTAGAGATCTGCAGTGAGCTCCCCTCAGGTTTTCAGCTGAACAATGATCAGTACATGCATATGAAGAAAGAACCTGAGGCTGAATAAAGAACCAGACTATAAAGGAATAGAAGGAACAATTCTGCAGGCTCAACTGTGCTGGAAATACTCCATGTTTCCATCATACAGAGTGGAAAAACTTTGACATACATGGGGGCATGAACAGAGAACCCAGAAGAGTATTGCCTCAGTAGTGTAGCAAAATTATCCCTAGGATGAAGGGTGCTATGGTCTTGCCTAACAAACCTTAAAAGCAAGCCTCAAAAAGATCTGTTTGCAAGTAACTGTGATCTAGAACAAATCTCAAGAATTTTTTTAAAGGATTTGCATACAAATAAATATATGCTGTGCCCAACAAAGTAAAATTTGCAATGCCTAGCATCCAGTCAAAAATTACCAAGAATGCAAGGGAGCAAAAAAAAAATACAACCTATAATTAGAAAAGTCAATCTATAATTACAAAAATCTATAAAAACATACTCAAAAAAACACAGATGATTAAATTAGTAGATAAGGACATTAAAATTATTCCAACCATCTTCTGTATGTTCAAATAAAGTATAAACATGTTAAGGAGTTATAAAAAAAGACCCAAATCAAACTTCTAGAAATAAAATAAGGGGCACCTGGCTGCAGAGCATGTAACTCCTGATTTCGGGGTCATGAATTCAAGCCCCACATTGGGCATGGAATCTAGTTAAAATAAAAAAATAAAATAGTAAGATAAAAAAATAGAACAATGTCTACGGTAAAAAAAAAAAAAATGAAGAGATTAATAGGAAGTTAAACACTTGCAAAGGTAAAATTTAGCAAATATAGCAACAGAAACTATCCAAAATGAAACAGAGGGGGAAAAAAAAAGAACGGAAGAAAAAAATTAGCAGAATATCAGTGAGCTGTGAGACTTCATATGGTTGAACATGGGTAACAGGAATACCTTGAAAGACTAAGGGGAAAGGGGGACAGAAACAGTATTTGAAGAAATAATGGAAAAAACTGTCCAAATTTGCTGCATATTACAAATCCAGAAATCCAAGAAGCTGAATAAATATGAAGAAAATTATACCAAGGCACATTATAAACAAACTGACTAAAAGCAGTGATGAAAGAGAAACTCTCAGAAGTAGGCAGAGTGAGAAAAATAAGATATATTACATATAGAAGAACACAAATAAGAACAATAGAATCCCAAATAGAAACAATGCAAGGAAGAAGACAGTGGAGCAATGTCTCAAAGTATGGTGTTAAAAAAAAAAATAAAGAAAAAAATTCTGTTACTTAGATTTTCACACCCACTGAAAATAATCCTTCCAAAAAAAAAAAAAAATAAGGACTCTACCAGACATACAAAACTGAAGGAGTTGGAGACTTCAATATCTGACTTTCAAAAATGAATATAATAGGTAGACAGAAGATGAGCAAGGAAAATGAGGCTTAAAAAACAGTATAAACCAACAAAACTCAACAGACACTTAGAATACTCCCAAACAAGAGTGTATACATTCTCAGGGACATGTGGAACATTCTCCCAGGATAGACCATGGTAGGCCATGAAACAAGCCTCAATATATTGAAAAGGACTGAAATCATACAATGTTGTCAAATCACATGAAATTAGAAATTAATAACAGAAGGAAATTTGGAAAATTCAGAAATACATGGAAATAAAACAACAAACTTCTAAATAATAACCAATGTGTCAAAGAAAAATTAGAAAATAGTTTGAGATGAATAAAATGAAAATACCACATACCAAATCTGATGGCATACAAAGAAAGTAGTGCTTAAACAAAAATTTATAAGCTGTAATAACTACATTAAAATAGAAGAAAATCTCAAGTTTTAAGAAAGTCCAGAGCAAGCAGAAGGAAGGAAATCATAAAGATTATGGCAGGGGAAAAAAGAAAGAGAGAAAAGGGAAAAAATAGGAAAAAAAAAATCGATGAAACTAAAAGTTGGTTTGAAAAGATCAACAAAACTGATAAACCTTTTAGCTACAGAAAGAAGGCTCAAATTACTAAAATCAGGAATTTAGGACATTACGGCGAATCTGACTGAAACAAAAGATTATAAGCAAATACTATGAACACATTATGCCAATACATTAAGATAACCTCAATGAAATGGACAAATTCCTAGAAAAATAAAATTATCAAAACTGACTGAAGGAAAAATAGACCTATAATAAGTAAGGAGATTAAATTAAAATGAGAAAATATACCACAAAAAAAGCTCTGGACCAAACAGTTTCACTGGTGAACTCTATCAAATGTTTACAGAATAATCAACCCCAATCTTTCACAAACTCATCCAGACACTTCCTAGCTCATTTTACACTGATACCAAAACCAGAAAAAGATACATGAAAGAAAACTGTAAATAAAGCTATAAAATACCCTGTATGAATACACACACACCACACAATACCTCAACAGAATCCCAGCAAGCTGAATCCAGCAGCATATTAAAAAGTTATATAGCATGACTGGGATTTACCCTAGGAATGAAAGGTTGATTCAAAATATGAAAATCACCAGGACGCCTGGGTGGCTCAGTTGGTTAAGTGTTTGCCTTTGGCTCAGGTCATGATCCCAGGGTCCTGGGATCAAGTCCCGCCATTGGGCTCCTTGCTCAGCAGGGAGCCTGCTTCTCCCTCTGCCTACCGCTCCCCCTGCTTGTGCTCTCTCTCTGACAAATAAATAAATAAAATCTTAAAGAAATATATGAAAATCACCAATGTAATACATATTAATAGAATTCATCTCAACAATGAAAAGACAAATAAACAATTTAAAAACAGATAATAGGCATTTCTCCAAAAGAGAAAATGTGATAAAGATATATGCAATAAACATTAAAACAACCACTGAGAAATGGCCAATAAGCACATGAAAAGATACTCAACATCATTAATCACTAAGGAAATGCAAATCAAAACCACAACAAAAACAAAAAAACCCCACAATAAGGTAACACTTCACATCTACTAGGATAGCTTTTTTTTTTTTTGGATAGTTATTAAACAACAGAAATCTATGTTGACAAGGCTGTGGAGAAAGTGACCCTTCATATGTTGCTGATGGGAATGTAAAATGCTGCAGCCACTATAGAAAACACTCTGGAACTTGCTCAAAAAGCTAAACAAAGTTAATGTATCATCCAGCAACTCTACCCCAGGAACATATCCAAGAGAACTGAGGACATAAATCCACACAAAAAATTATACACCAATATTCATAGAATTATTCATAATAGCCAAAAAGTGGAAACAGCCCAAATGTCCATCAACTGATGAACGAATAAACAAAATACAGTACATCCATACAATGGAATATTATAAAGAGGAAAGATGTACTGATACATGCTACAATAGGGATGAACCTTGGAAACATTATGCTAAAGTGAAAGCCAGGCATGGGGCACCTGGGTGGCTCAGTTGGTTAAGCGACTGCCTTTGGCTCAGGTCATGATTCTGGAGTCCCGGGATCGAGTCCCACCTCAGGCTCCCTGCTCAGGAGGGAGTCTGCTTCTCCCTCTGACCCTCCTCCCTCTCATGTTCTCTGTCTCTCATTCTCTCTCTCGCAAATAAATAAAATCTTAAAAAAAAAAAAATTAAAAAAAAAAGAAAAGAAAGCCAGGCATGAAATGTCACATAGCCTATGATTCCATTTATATGAAATGTCCAGAAGAGGCAAATCCATAGACACAGAAAGTAAATTAGGGGTTATCAGGGGCAGGGGGTAGTGACTGCTAATGGGTATGAGGCTTCCTTTCGGAGTAATGAAATGTTCTGGAATTAGACTACGGTGATGGCTGCACAACCCTGTAAATACACTAAAAGCACGGAACTGTACACTTCAAAATGGTGTATTTATAGTATGTGAATTCTATTTCAATTAAAAAAAAACCAGAAAGAATTCATTGCCAGCAGACCTGTACTAGTATAAGAAATGTTAAGAGAAGGAAAATGAAATCAGATGAAAATCTAGAATTTACACAAAAGAATAAAGAGCCCTGGATATGGCAAAAAGTAGGTGGACAGAAAATACTTTTTCTTATTTTAAAACGTCTTAAAAGAGACTGATTTTTTTGAAATCACAGAGACAGAAAGTGAAATAGAGGTTGCCAAGGGCTGGGGGGAAGGATGAAAGGGGAGTTATTGTGTAATGAGTACAGAGTTTTAGGTTTTACAAGATAAAAACCTGTACATTCATAAGAAGTATAGAGGCGATGGTTACACAACATTATATTCATAATATAATATGAATGGTATTAATAACACTTCACATCTACTAGGATAGCTTTTTTTTTTTTTTGGATAGTTATTAAACAATAGAAATCTATGTTGACAAGGCTGTGGAGAAAGTGACCTTTCATATGTTGCTGATGGGAATGTAAAATGCTGCAGCCACTATAGAAAACACTCTGGAAGTTGCTCAAAAAGCTAAACAAAGTTGGGGCACCTGGGTGGCTCAGTCCTTAAGCGTCTGCCTTCAGCTCAGGTCATGGTCCCAGGGTCCTGGGATCGAGCCCCGCATTGGGCTCCCTGCTCCGTGGGGGGAGCCTACTTCTCCCTTTCCCACTCCCCCTGCTGTGTTCCCTCTCTCGCTGTGTCTCTCTCTGTCAAATAAATAAATAAAATCTTTAAAAAAAAAAAAAAAAAAAAGCTAAACAAAGTTAATGTATCATCCAGCAACTCTACCCCAGGAACATATCCAAGAGAACTGAGGACATAAATCCACACAAAAAAGTTATACACCAATATTTTATACTTATCTGTATTTTACCAAAATGAAAAAAATTTAAAAAATAAAGACTATTTAAAGTAATAACAGTGCATCTGGGGTTTATAACACATGTGGGAATAAAACATGTAACAACTGCAAAGAGGGAGAGAAAGGGGAAATGGAAGTATAATGTTCTAAATGCCCTATACTATGTATGAAGTAATATATTAATTGAAGCTGCACTATAGTAAATTAAAGATATATTAAAAAAAACTTAAATCAACCAACAAAAAGAAAGGAAGGAGAACTGTAGCTAATAAGCCAACAAAGGAAATAAAAGAAAATCATAAAAAATATTCAATTAGTCCAAAAGGTAGAAAATGGAAAAGGGGAACAATGAACTACGGGACAAATAGAGAGCAATCAGCAATGGGCCCCTGACTGGCTCAGTTGGAGGAGCATGCAACTTTTGATTTCTGGGTCGTGAGTTTGAGCCCCCTGTTGGGTGCAGAGATTACTTAAATAAATAAATACATAAACCTTAAAAAAAAAAAAAAAAGAAAGCAATTAGTAAGAGTTGTTTTAAAACTAACCATATTAATAATCATATCAAATATAAATGATCCCAACACTCCATTTAAAAGGCAGAATTTTCAGAATGGATTAAAAGGCAAGGCCGAACTATATAGTGCCTGTAAGAAATCTTAAAATACAGACATGAATAGAAGATATACACTCAGCAAAAGCAAGCAGAAGAAGCTAATATTAAAAGCAGACAAGGTAGAATGAATTCAGAAGAAACTATCCTGTAGGACTATTACAGTATTCTAATATTACAATATTCTAATTGCTATATTACTATACTATACTACACTCTAAAAAATTGTGTACAACTGGTATTATTTCATCCTTAAATGTTTGGTAGAATTCACTAGTGAAGCCATCTGGGACAAAAGTTTTTTTTATGGGAAGGTTTTTAATTACAAAATTAATTTCTTTAATAGATACTGAGCTATTCAGGTTATCTATTTCTTCTTGAATAAACCTTGGCAATCTGTGTTTTTCAAGAAATTTTCCTGTTTCATCTGTATTACTAAATTTATTGGCATAAAGTTATTTAAAATATTCATTTACTTTCCCTTTAATGTCTATAGGGTCTACAGTGATGTTTTCTTTCTCTTATTTCTGGTATTGATAATTTGTGACTTTTATTCTATGGTTTGGCTAAAAGTTTATCAATTTAATTGATCATGTCAAAGAATCAGCTTTTGATTTCATTGGTTTTTCTCTATTGCTTTTCATTTCACTTATTTGTTTTGTTTCTTCTGCTTACTTTGGATTTAATTTGTTGTTCTTTTTCTAGTTTCTTAAGGTAGAAACTTAATTCACTGAGAACTTTTCTCTCTTGTATATAAATATTTAGGCATTTGGTGCTATTGAATTACCTTCTAAATACTGCTTTAGCAGCTTCCCACAAATTTTGATATTTCATTTTCATTTTTATTCAGTTTATAATGCTTTATAATTTCTCTTTTGATTTCTTCATTGACTCAT
The DNA here is from genome assembly GCF_029215605.1 of Mirounga angustirostris. NCBI lineage: Eukaryota > Metazoa > Chordata > Mammalia > Carnivora > Phocidae > Mirounga > Mirounga angustirostris. The sequence goes on along the minus strand of NW_026991712.1, from coordinate 65,895,643 downwards.
GGATTATTTTAGAAATACATTATTTAGTCTCCAAAGTATTTGGGGAGTTTCCAAATAACTTATGTTTCTGATTTCTAATTTGCTTTTCCTTGTGCTAACATACTTTGCATAGTTCTTTTAAATTTATTAATACTTGTTTTAATGGCCCACAATAAGGTCTACCTTGGTAAATACTCCACGTGTATGTGAAAAGAATGATTATTATCTTGTTGCTGGATAGGGTGTTCTATAAATATAGATTAGGTTGAGTTGGTTGTTAGTGTTATTTGAGTCTTCTATATCCTTAACTAATTTTTTGTATACTTGTTCTATTAATTGAGGGTGGTGGTGAAATCTCCAGATCTAATTGTGGATTTGTCTATTTCTCCTATCATTTCTGTCAGTTTTGGCTTCATATACTTTGAAGTTCTATTATTAGGGCATAAATATTTAAAATTGTTATGTCCTCTGATTAACTGACACCTTTAGAACAAAATGCCCCGGTGGGATTTATTCTTCAAGACCTGGCAAGTGTCACTGAAGAAACTATTTACAATAGTCCCCCTTCCACATCTTATCCATGGGGAGATCCATTCTAAGACCCCCAGGGGATGCCTAAAACTGCAGAAAGGACGTGAAACCTATATATACTATGTTTTTTTCCTATACATACATAAGTTTATTTATAAATTAGGCTCAGTAAGAGATTAACAATAATGATTGCTAAAATAGAACAATTATAACAACACATTGTCATAAATGTTATGTGAATGTGATCTCTCTCTCAAAATATCTTATCGTACTAAAGTTACCCCTCTCCTTGTGATGATGCGAGGTAATGAAATGCCTCTGTGATGAGATAAAGTAAATGACATAGGCACTGTGACATAGCCTTAGGCTACTACTGACCTTGATATGTCAGAAGGATCATCCACTTCCCCACCCCATCTTATGAACCATGTGTTTAAAAAAGTCTTACCGTATCATCAAGACCATCTATGTGCAAAACCACTGTTTTGGCACGTTTGTTTGTAGTTCCCAGAAAAAACTGAGCTTTCCTTCTACGTGAATTCATTTCATTGAAACTATCACCATCTGCCATATTGGAAGACTGAAGAATGTCATAAATTTCAGAAGCCAGCAGTTTTGTTTCTCCTGGGGTTGTAGTCCTTGAAAAGAAACACATATAAATTAATTAGTCTTGTCACTTCTATTGATTCTGTAATTTTATACCTTGACTTTGCAGAGCCCTGTTTTCTTCATTCTGATGCTTTGTTCAACTGAAAGGAAACACCAGTGAATCCTAGAATAATCAACAATATAGCAAAAGCACCTAGTTGATCATAAGGTCTTCTAATTTCATTTCATTTTTCTTTTTTTTAAAGATTTTATTTATTTATTTGACAAGAGAGAGACAGCGAGGGCGCCTGGGTGGCTCAGTTGGTTAAGCGACTGCCTTCGGCTCAGGTCATGATCCTGGAGTCCCTGGATTGAGTCCCGCATCGGGCTCCCTGCTCGGCAGGGAGTCTGCTTCTCCCTCCAACCCTCCCCCCTTTCATGCTCTCTCTCTCTGTCTCTCTCTCTCTCAAATAAATAAATAAAATCTTAAAAAAAAAAAAAAGAGAGAGAGACAGCGAAAGAGGGAACACAAGCAGGGGGAGAGGCAGAGGGAGAGGCAGAGGGAGAAGCAGGCTTCCCACTGAGGAGGGAGCCCGATGCGGGGCTCGATCCCAGGACCCCGGGATCATGACCTGAGCCAAAGGCAGACGCCTAACAACTGAGCCACCCAGGCGCCCCTCATTTTCATTATTTTCTTAAAGATTTTATTATATATAGAGAGAGTGTGTGCACATGTGCGTGGGGTTGGGGGGGAAGGGAGGATAGAGGGAAGGGAGAAGGAAGGGGAAAGAATCTCCAGCGGATTCCTGGCTGAGTGCTGAGCCCAACATAGGGCTCAATCCCACAATCTGAGCCGAAACCAAGATTCTGAAGCTTAACCAACTGAACTGCCCAGATGCCCCAAGGTCTTCTAATTTCATTTTAAATCCATGGTTCACTGAGATTCAAAACTTATCACTATAATAGAACAGCATATTTAATCAAAATCATTACTTAAACAGGCAATCAACTAAAAAGATTAGGATACAACCTGTCCCTGAATTCATACTAAAATAACTTGAAAGTACCCTGACCTTGAAGAAGGTATAACACATAAAAATCCAAAAGGAGAAAACGAATTAGGAGAGGATCATTCATATTATCTCAATAAGGAGATTTCTTAATAAATTCAAACTGCTTCTTAAATTTACATTTTTTACGTATCTTTTACAAAGCATGTATGTGTTATGAAGCCACAACTAAAACAAAAGTTTTCATTCTTGAACTTCTCTAAATCCTACTATAGCTCCTCACATAAACATTTAGTGCCCTTCTGTCCAAAAAGACTTTCTGCATTGATACAAACGTTCTATAGCTGCACTGTCCACTCACCATATATGGCTACTGAGCAACCACAACTTAAAAAATGATTTTATTTACTTTGAATTAAATGTAAATCGCCACATGTGACAAGTGTCTACCATAATGGACAGCACAGATCTAATGCTTTTTATAGTTAAACTGAATAAACAGTAAATACACATAAGTGTTAAAAATAACCCTCATTTCACTTATAGATAAGCTCAATTAAGTCCAAACCTTATAACATACATTCGAGGCCTTTAAGTCTATCCCCATTCAGCTCTACCAACATCAGCTCATTTTGTCTTTTTATGAATACCTTCTATAGATGCCTTTTCCTCAACCAAAAGAGCTTTACCTAGACCATTTGCTTTTAAACTCTTACTCCTCCCTTGAAGGCTCAACCTCAACTACCACCTTTGTGAAGCTTCCTCACTCCAATAATCCATTCCTCCCTCTACATTTACAGTACTATGCTGGGGCACTTTGGTGGCTCAGTCAGTTAAGCGTCCCACTCTTGGTTTCGGCTCAGGTCACGATCTCAGGGTCATGATATCGAACCCCATGTTCGGCTCCGCACACAACGTGGAGTCTGCCCAAGATTCTCTCTCCTTCCCCCCTCGCACTCCCTAAAATAAATAAATAAAATCTTTTAAAAACTAATAAAATACTATACTTGTGCTTATACTACTGATCTTAATTTTCTATTTTTTTCTCTTCAAGAATGGGGATGTATTTCTCTCCACAGGGCCTCACTAAACTTTTTACGATCCATTTGTTTACTGAATGAGCAGGAACACTTCAATTTCCGATATTCAAGCTATAAAACTAGCTATACAGAGCTTCAGGTCCAGGGGTACTAATCTGGCAATTTTCCAGGCACTCAATTTACTATATCCACTGCTTTTCTGGGCTACTGTTGACCCCAGAGATCAATCACGTTCAACGATTTTGGCCGTGTATTCCAAGAAGCTATCAAAAAGACTATTTTGAGGGGGGAGATGTCTCAGCACTTTTCTGGTAGCTGTTTTAAGGTACTGAAAAGGTCACTGCAGTTCTGAGATATTTTAAATACTAGCCAACCACAAGTTGTAAAGAGTATGAGGACAGTAGAGATACTCATGAATTTAGGAGGAAAAAAACAATGTCTTTGCTACCCCTTTCCAGCATCAATACCGTTTCCAAGAGTTTGCATCAAATTAAAAAAAAACAATCATCACAACACATAATAGAAGACTCAACTAATGACCTTCCTATAAAAAATTTTAAAATGCATATTATTTCAAAAACTGTTTCCTGATGAACTAGTGACAAAAAATATTGAAACACTATAACATTAAATGATTATCTTCCTGTTCTGCAGAATCAGAACTATAACAGTAGTTCTAAACCACTAACTAACGCCTTTGAGAATCTGCTGTAAAATTCAAGAATATTTCACGAAAAATGCAAATATAAAAATTTTCCACATCAATTTCAGTGAATTTATGTACCTACCCATGCCATCTATCTTATACCAACCTCAAAGAACACAAATGGTTTAACATTTTTTAAACTGATCTAGAATTGGAGGGGGTAGAATAGGAGAACAGCAATGTAGCCATCCACCCAATGTTTGAAAAAAATCAATAAAGTGGCAACTGCTGGTAAAAATATAATTGGTACTATTTGAAAAAAATTAACAGTGATAAGACACAAAAATATCTATACTCTTTGATTCTGTAATTCTTCTACTGGAACTTGTTAAGAAAATAATCCACGAAATAAAAGTAATCCAAAATATAAAAATAGCCTTTTATATAGTTAGGCAAAGAAACTTTAGAACAGTACTGCCCAACATAACTTTCAGAGATGATGGAAATGTAGTAAACTAGTCACATGACTACTGAACGCTTAGAATATGGCTGGTACAAGTGAAAAATTGGTTTTTAAATTTTAATTAATTTAAACTTAAACTGCCACATGTGGCTAATGACTACCATATGGGCAGAAGTTTTGGAAAAAAGGGAAGACTACCTCTGCTGTCAGTTTCCTTAAGCTAACCCTCCTTTTCTTAGTTAAAAATTGCTCCCATATGTCTGACAAACCATTCCTTTAACACCTTTTCTGATTGAGATCCTGCAGAAGAAATTAGCTCTACAAGAAAACTAGATAAGTGACTATCTTCTCAATTCTCCGAAGGACAGCACAGAGCTAGAGCCATTCCAGATTCACAGGAGAGAAGATAATCTATTACATCTAAAGGATTCCTTAGGACTTTGGGGCTTAATTCTCTCATAAACCTATACTAGTGGTTTCCATATTAACAGCAACTGAGGGAAGAAAATTCCATTTATTCATAAAAACAATTTGCAAAGGTGATATATGTGCATTTACAATTGCCTGTGCGGCTACAGGGGCTATTTGCACTAACTTTCAATTAGAAAATTAAGGATTTACAAAAAAACAAAAAAACTAAACAAAACAAAGCAACCCAAAAAACAAAACACAAAAAAAGAAAGTTAAGGATTTACAACAAACTATACTTTACCTAGAGAGTCACACAGGGTACGCCTGCTTAGATAAACAAAGCAATTACAGATGACAGATTAGAAAAATGGTTCTATGAAATAAATACTCCAACCACCACCACTTTTAACTTCCTTATTTCCCAATTCCAAAATTTCATCATTTTCACACTGTAATAAATTCCATTTCTACCTACTTAAAAACTGAAAGATTTTAAAAGGATAACATAATCAAATCAACGTGATGTTCTCACAGTTAAATATGGTCTTCAGGTGTACCTCAAAGACTAATTTTATTGCTACCCTTCCTATGAAACAGTTAAGGGATCTATTTACAGACGCAGATCCCTCTTAAAACTAAGTAAAATTTTGTCTTAGGCTAAATTATATTTATAAAAGCATATAAGAAAATTGAATTACAAATGAAGTTATTTCTTGATCTGGGCACTATGAACTATCTGTTCAATAAATCAATTATAAATAATTATTTCCTTATTTTTAAAAAATGCTTTTAAAACCAAAAAGAAAAATCCAAGAGCATCTACATATTTAGAAGCTATCTTAGTCTTTAAAAAAAAAAAATCACTAGGCACCTGGGTGGCTCAGTCGTTAGGCGTCTGCCTTCGGCTCAGGTCATGGTCCCAGAGTCCTGGGATCGAGCCCCGCATTGGGCTCCCTGGTCAGTGGGAGGCCTGCTACTCCCTCTCCCACTCCGCCCTGCTTGTGTTCCCTCTCTTTCTAACAAATAAATAAAATATTTTAAAAAATAAATAAATAAAAATAAAATAAAATAAATTACTGTTGGGGCGCCTGGGTGGCTCAGTTGGTTAAGTGTCTGCCTTCACTCGGCTCAGGTCATGAGTCCTGGGATCGAGCCCCGCATCAGATTCCCTGCTCAGTGAGCAGTCCGCTTCTTCCTCTGCCCCTCACCCCTCTAGTGCTCTAATAAATAAAATCTTTAAAAAAAAATTTAAAAATAAAAAAAAATTACTGTTCAAATACTATCATTCAAAACATTCAAAAAGAAAAACTCTAGACTTTTATGGTATATTTGGCCATAAATGTAAGAGAGACTGTATCATTAAACAAGTATTGATTGCCCTAATCTTAGGCAAGTGAAAATTAAAAGAGCTGATTAATAATGCCCTGGATTTAGTTCGGTCTTTAAAATCTGACATCAGAAAAAAAGACTACCTTGAACAGTTCTTTCCTCTAAGTAATTGGAATTTTGCTCTCAGTAATTTACTATTCCATAATGAAGTATATATTGATCCCTCACCACTTTTTCTAATTAGTTGTCTATACTGAAAAGGTTCACAACGTTATTCATAAAACACAACTAAAAGAACCTTGATCTTTATTATATATCAAAAATAATTTTAATTCTGAATATATTTCCTTATTGGTCATAAACACCAATTCACTCTTATTCTAGATGTTGCTAATAACATTTTATATTGCTCATAAAGGCCAGTTAAGATTTCCAAACACTATACAAAAGTAATGAATATACTATTTTACTGTTAAAGACTTGCTACTGTCTTTTGAAAAACATCCTAACTTTTCCTTTTGGAACTGTTTTTTTTTTTTTTTTTCCTATGTTGTTTGCTAAGAAAAAGTGTTCTGGTGACATTTAGGCAACCCAGAAAATTATCCTTCATTTTTCAATGCAAAAACAATCCTAATTTTTTTTTTTTTTAAAGATTTTACTTATTTATTTGACAGAGAGAGAGATAGCTAGAGAGGAAACACAAGCAGGGTGAGTGGGAGAGGGAGAAGCAGGCTTCCCGCCGAGCAGAGAGCCTGATGTGGGGCTCGATCCCAGGACCCCGGGACCATGACCTGAGCCGAAGGCAGACGCTTAACAACTGAGCCACCCAGGTGCCCCAAAACAATCCTAATTTAAAAAGGATTCTTTTTTTTTTTTAAGATTTTATTTATTTATTTGAGAGAGAGACACAGCAAGAGAGGGAATACAAGAGGTGAAATGGGAGAGGGAGAAGCAGGCTTCCCGCGGAGCAGGGAGCCCCATGCGGGGCTCGATCCCAGGACCCTGGGATCATGACCTGAGCCGAAGGCAGACGCTTAACGACTGAGCCACCCAGGCGCCCCCTAATTTAAAAAGGATTCTAAGAAAGAAGTCAACAGCTCTATTTAGGTAGCACTGAAATCCAACGCAGGGAATCTATGATCCTTGAGCCAAAGCCTGTTCATTTATATATTAACTGTGACTGTTTTGACCCGTAAGAGTAATTGCAACAGAGACTGAATGTCTGGCAAAGCCTAAAATACTTACCATCTGGCTTTTCAAGGAAAATATTTGCCAACCTCTGTTCCAAATAATTACAAAAAGACACTGGGAAAAAAAAAAAAAACTACAAAGGATGTGGGATGTGACTGTAGCCATTAAGAATGATGCTGCAGGGGGCGCCTGGGTGGCTCAGTTGGTTAAGCGCCTGCATTCAGCTCGGGTCATGATCCCAGGGTCCTGGGATCGAGCCCCGCATCGGGCTCCCTACTCAGCAGGAAGCCTGCTTCTCCCTCTCCCACTCCCCCTGCTTGTGTTCCCTCTCTTTCTCTCTAATAAATAAAATCTTTAAAAAAAAAAAAAAAAAGAATGATGCTACAGGAAAATGGCTATATGGAAGAATGCTCCTGATATATTAACTACTACTACTACTGTCCTTATCTTTTATGAAATACATTGGCATCAGATTTCTCAAAAACAAAATAAAAACCAAGGGAAAATGGAGCAAAATGGCAACAAAATTTTCAAGAATCTCAAGGAAACAAAAAGTGAGTTATGGATCTAGTCCAGTTGTCCTTCAAGTATTAAGGTTACATTGGCCCCCAGCCAATGACTGAACGGTGGGGACACCAGGGCCTGGCCATTTCTGACCAAGGCAAAACTCATTCTCAGGGTAATCCTTGCTCTGGAGCTCCCCACTGAGTTGACTATCAGATTTGCACTGTAATCCGAGACTCCTTGCCTCACTCAATCTCCTCTTCGTTATCCTTTTACAGATGACAGATCTGCATTGAAGTCTAGAGATTGTGGTGGAAATATCAAAACACTTCATCTTCAATTTCTAGCCTTCTAACAGGAAATCAGTAAAGACTAAGAAAGGAACAAAACCAGGCATTCCCAGGGGCAACAGAGATGAAGGATTACAGACAACTTGGACTCTGTATTTTCCTTTTACCTTACCCATAAAACTGTTATCTGTCAAATCTACCTCAAAAAGTTGTAAGTAACAAAATGAGACAATGGATATGAAAATCTTAGTAAGATGAAAGGTACAATTAAAACCCACCAATTTGCTAAAATTCAAATTAAATGGCTCTTAAGTCTCTGAGAAATGTCTTAATAATGCTCAGGAAAATCTTATCAAAAGCCCCTTTCTGCCATGATACTGATGTAGGTTCTTTTGAGTAAAATAGGGATGAAACAGCAAAAGAACTTTGTAAGGTACTATAATATTGCATACTTTTTTTTTTAAGATTTTATTTATTTGACAGAGAGAGAGAACACAAGCAGGGGAAGCAGCAGAGGGAGAAGGAGGCTCCCTGCTGAGCAGAGAGCCCAACTCGGGGCTCCAGCCCAGGACCCTGGGATCATGACCTGAGCCAAAGGCAGACACTTAACAGACTGAGCCACCCAGGCGCCCAATACTGCATACTTTCAAATGTGATTAGTAACCTGTGTTGCTCTGCTAGCAAATCAATTTACATATACCTCACATAACTTCATACAAGGCAGGATTTTCTCTTTTTAAAGATATAATTCATAAGTACCATATTTATCAATATTTTAAATAAAATTTGAGCATTTCCATAAGTACTATTAATATCAATGTTTAAGAATAATCAGAACACTGACCATCAGAACATTTCTGGACATATAACCCACAAAAGTATGCCTTCACATTAGAATAAAAATTTCAGTAAAATGATATATTAACAATCAGCATACATTTAACAGGAAGATCCATTTTTCTACTGCCTTAGGACACACCCTCTATTGTACTTACTTCTGTATAACATTTTGCAAGCTTAACATCATCCCCAGCTCTCCTTTCATCTTTTCTCTGTTAGCACGGCATTCTGCCAAGTACCGAAGAGCCTACAGTAAAAACAGTGACAAGTTAATTCACAACTCCAGACTATTCAAAACTAAACCCATTACTAACGTACTGCAAGAGGAAAAAGAGTGAAAAATAGGTTTTGTTTTTAGAATCAATTGGTTTTGAAGTGTTTAGAAACTCTTCTTTAGATGTGATAATCAGAGCAGTCCCCTAGGGGAGAGATGATCCTTTGAGCTGAAGCAGCTGAATCTGCTCTTTGAAATGATGGCTCCAAACTTATCTGCAAGGTCAAAACTAGGTTGTTCTGGCTTTATTTTCACCACTTCATCTTGATGGAGATACAAGGAACCACGTTCTATTTATTAATTTCAGGGAGTAGTCCCAATAGCCCCCATTTCCCTAGATGCTTTTTACATATTAATTAAAAGAAACTGCTGAAAGAGGCAAAACATACAACCGCCTTTACAGAATGAACTCTTTCTAGTTTTACAATTCACCTTTAAAAATCTTTTTACTGAAAAGCAAAAGATAAACTCACACAAATTTCTATTGTGCAGTTTAACTTTTGTAGGGTGCTTTTCTCTTAAAATTTAAAGTACATTTTTGCAAGTATTTCTTTCACGTGCTGATTCTTTAGGGATTTCATTTAGCTGCTCCACAGACCTCCTAATCTCATCATTTACCAAAGACTTTGGCACCTGACTCTCGGGAATAGGTCTGGGAACTACACCATCCAAAACTCTGCATCTCAGCCTGCTGACGTTCACATTTGCTACTGGTCCCCTACACTACATTTCCCAGGTGCCTGGTGATTACTGAAAATGGTACCAAATCACAAATTCAATGACCTCTGTCTATAATCTCATATCCTTTCTGCAACTCCTCCTGATTTTCACTTCAGTCCATAAAAGATTAACTGCCATGGGAACTGCCCTCCCTCCACAAAAAACTAACAAACAGGAAAACATGTATTAAACACACTGAACAAGAGGCAGCATAGGACTGTAACATCTGAGAGAAGAGAAATGATGAGGACGGCCTTATAACTGCCCCCATCTTACTGCTTTGGAGGCAGTTTTCAAACTAGCACAGGGAGAGGGAACCCAAATGGAGCCCAGTGGTCTTGCTGAGTTAGGGATGCAGAGATCAGAGGCGGGGAGGTTAGGGTGGTGCAGTATAATAAAAAGAAGTATTTGGTCTTTGTCCATTTCCTGGTGCAGAGCTCCTAAAGCCCTTGGAATTTTCTGACTGACAACAGTTTCTTTTGTTATTCATAAGGCAGCCTTTCTGATCACACCTGGGTTTATGTGAAAGAAGTGAGTTGGGCGGAGGCTCCAAGATAGCCTCAGAATGGGGCTGGTCACTAGAAAGACCAAGAGATTAGAGGGTGGGAACTTTAAGCCCCACCCACTGGCTGGAGGTGGGGAGGCGCTGGAGATTAAGCTCTATAAAAACTCCTGAACAAGGAGATTCAGTTTCTGAATTGGTGAATACATCCATCTGCCAGGAGCGTGGCACACCTCAACTCCACAGGGACAGATGGTACTGCACTCAGGACCCCTCCAGACCTTGCCCTATATACCTATTCATTCGTACCCTTTATAATAAACTGATAAATATAAGTCAAGTAGCTTCCTGAGTTCTGGAGCTATTCTAGTAAATTATCAAACTTGAGGAGGGGGCCATTGGAACACCCAATTTATAGCTGCTCCGTCAGAAATTCGGGTGACCTGATACTTGCAACTGGCCTTTGAAGTGCAGGCAGTCTTGTGGGAGTGAGCCTTACATTGGGGGAGTTTGACACTTAACTCCAGGTGGGTAGGTCTAAATTGAACTGAATTGAACTGAAATGCTGGACACCCAGGTGGTGTCCACATGAGAATTGTCACAAAACACCCCAGGTGGCTAGAATTTGCAGAGCAGAATAAAAGAGAGGCGGGATCTGACCGGGGGGGGGGGGGGGGGGGGGGGGGGCGGGGTGGAATCAATAGAAATAGACCAAGATGTGACAGAGATGGAATTAGAAAATAAGGGCATTTTATTTTATTTTAAAGATTTTATCCATTTATTTGAGAGAGAGAATGAGAGACAGAGAGCACGAGAGGGAAGAGGGTCAGAGGGAGAAGCAGACCCCCCGCTGAGCAGGGAGCCCGATGTGGGACTCGATCCTGGGACTCCAGGATCATGACCTGAGCCGAAGGCAGTCGCTTAAGCAACTGAGCCACCCAGGCGCCCAAATAAGGGCATTTTAAAAACAGCTATTATAAATATGCTCCATATGTTCAAGGATGAGTAGGAAAACATGAGCATGATGAGGAAAGAAATGGAAGATATTAAAAAGCCCCAAATGTAACTTCTAGAGGACAAAAACATAATATCTGAAATGAAAACAAAACTGGATGGGTTAAGAACAGATCAGACATTACAGAAAAAAAGATCAGTGAGCTTAAAATGTAGCAAGAGAAACTATCCAAAATGAAGCTCAGAGAGGAGGAAAAAAAAGACTTAAAGGGAAAAAAAAAAAAGAGCAGCACAATGACCTGTAGAACAATATGAGATATCTAACATACATGAAACTGGAATACTGGAGGAGTGAGGAGGCATTAAAAAAATCTGAAAAAATTGTGGATGACAATTTCCCCAAATTAATGAAAACTATAAAACCACAGATCCAAGCAGCTCAACAAATCCCAAGAGCAAAAACAAGACACAAAGAAAACCATCCATCCCAAGCACATCATAATCATTTGCTGAAAAAGTGATAGTCACCAAAAAAGCCAGAAAAAGTTAATTATGTAGAGAGGAAGAAAGGTTAATTACAGCAGTCTCATTAGAAATCATATGAAATGAAAAAAAGGAGCATAGCTTATAAGCCAAGAATGAAGAGAAAACGAAATTATAAAAACACACCTGCTCTTCAACCTCAGTGGGAGAACTTGCACCCACTTATTCCCCTCCTTTCTCTTTAGCTCTGTCCCTCCATGACTTCACTTCCCTTCCTGCTCAGCCTGGCATCTACAGGCTATCATTTTCACCTACTCTCTTGCCAAGATCCTGCATTTCCTTGCCTAGCCTCCTGTACAACTTACCTGGCCAGGAATCAACCCTGAACAAATCCAACTATTTGGCTCTCAGGGCCTACCAGTGGCCTGAAGGGAGGTGAAAAAGGAGTTTCATAAGCCGGAAGTATCTTCTCAATTCAGTGTTACCAAGCTAATCAGGCCTTCACTGCTGAACAATCTCATCATTCTCCTCAGTCAACAACCTGTCCCATTTTCCCTAACAACTATAAGAGCTTCCTCAAACCTCTTCCACTCTCTGACAGCCCCTGGCCTTTTTTTTTTTTGCCCCTAGCCTTCTGAATTTAAATAGATCCAAGTCTAGTCCACCAAAAAAAAAAAAAAAAAAAGTTCTTCCTTCAACCCCAAGTCCCTATCTAGAGACCAACACTGTCTCTTCTCATCCTTATTGCAATTAAGACCAAACTAGGGGCCATGCAAATTTTCCCATTTGTTGTTACTGTTCACTTGTCAATGTCTGTTTTGCCTGTTAAATTTCATCTACGAAGGTAAAATAGAAAATCCGTATTATGAAGTTTGATTTTTGAAAAGGAAAATGCATATATTATTGTTCTGTACAAACTTGTGAAATTAGACTAAGTGGGAATTCATCGTGGGTTTTTAAGTAAAGGGCAATGGTTTAAAATATCTATTACAATAACTTTCTTTTACACATTCTGGTTATGAAAATTTTAGAGGACACAAAAGTAGAGAAAATGTGTGGTGACCCTGCTGAACTCATCATGTGGCACCAACAATTTTATCAACCATCTCCCCTGTCGGTCACTACACTGGAGTATTTTATAGCAAATATCGGAGAACATATAATTTCATTTGTAAGTACTCCAGTAAATTCTTAAGAAGGCCTCAACTGTCACATCCTTAAGAAATTAGTTTTTTTAAAGTTAACTTAATACATTTATACCCTGCAAAAGTAATGACTCTTTAATACCTACTATCTGATCCATATTCATTTCAAACTATCTAAAAAAATACGTTTTTTGGTTGATTTGTTCAAATTAGGATCCAAACCAGGTCCACACATTACCCTTGGCTGATAAGTCTCTTAAGTCACTTTTAATCTTTAACAGTTAACCACTATTCCTCTCCTCCACCCCAACTGTCTTTCTTTTTAATGTCATTTACTATTCACAGAACCAGATTATTTGTCCTCGAGAGAAATTATCACATTCTGGATTTGCCTGATTGCTTTCCATTGTTCTTTCACGTTTCTCTAGTTCCCACATTTCTCATTACATGGTAGCTCCTACTTTATTAGCTATGATCCTGTACATTTTTCTCTTCTCCTCTCCTTTTATCTTTCCCTCCCATCTTCTACTAAAACAAATGCTATGTCCATCTACTGATAAGTGGATAAAGAGAATGTGGCATTTCCCTACAATGGAGTATTATTCGGCCATAAAAGGGAATGCAGTACTAGACATGTGACAATAAAGACGAATCTTGAAAACATTATGCTCAGTGAAAGATGCCAGTCACAAAAGCCACATATTACATGATTCTATTTATGTAAAAAATATATAGGCATTTTTTTTTTTTTTGCCCAAATAGACTAACACAGAGAAAGAAAGTGGTTACTTAGGGGGGCTGGGAAGCAACAGGTAGAAGAGTTTCTTTCTGAGGTGATGAAAATGTTCTAAAATTGTGCTGATGGCTCTGCAACTCTGAATACACTAAAAACCAATGAACGATACACTTTAAATAGGTGACTTGTATGGTATGTGATTCAGACCTTAATAAAGTATTATAAAAGAAAAACAAAACAATACATATCTTTTTGTGTCTATCCATATTGAAATGATACAATCCTCAAGATTCCTTAAGTGAAAAAAGGAAGTTGCAGAACATTGCATGCATGTAGTATGCTACCATTTGTGTCAAAGGACTATACACACACATATACAAGTTTGCACATATAGAAATGCAGACTTACTACTATTTGCTCTATAGTCACTTTTAATTTTTTACCATGTCATCTAACACTTTTTCAAATTCTTCTGAATTGCAAAAGTGTAACACTGAGACTAAAATTACTAAAGGTAACTTACAAGCAAAGCCGAGTGGACAACAGGGGGGTTGGGATGGTCCATAAACAAAATAAGGCCAGGCAGACATCCCTGGTCCTGGACAATGGCTCTCCTATTTAATGGATCTGCTGCTAGATCCCGTAGCTGGTTAACTACTGAGAGAGCATCAGGTTCTTCATTCATTGTGGAGGAGGAAGAATTCATCTTCTACGCCGTACACATGAACAAAATCTTCTTAAATTCTGTAGAAACGGTTTGCAAAATTAGTTCTAGGCTGCTGAGGTACATTCTGGCATTTGTCAAATAATCAGGATTACAACACCTTTAGAAAGAAACAGATGAATCTAAATCACACAAAAATTTGAGAATTGGCAATTCCACAGTTTAAGTAAAATGAACATAAGAAGCTGAGTAAAAAAAAAAAAATCAAGTTATTTATGGGCACAATATTTAAAGAACATATGTCATCTTCAATATTCCAATAAATTCCATTTTAGCAATACATATTTTAACACTAAAGTCACAATAAACAAGATCTTTACAGTTCATGCTCATAACCTTCACTATACTTCTTAAATTGTACCACTGCTGGTGCTTTTCTCCTCTAGAACATTTCTGGAGCCTAATACAAGTGTTTCAGGGAAAGGTGGCTAGCTGAAAGCTTTTCTTATTCATCTAGGAATAAAATCCAGCATACTAGGTTTACAAAAGATAAAATCCCCTAGGAAAAAAGAGGGAGTCAAAAAAGGCTGTGAACAACAACAAAAAAAGCCAAGAAGGGTATCTCACCCTGTGTGTCAGGTCCCAGGAGTTAGGCAGATCACAGTGAATCTGAACTGAATCTAAACACACCTGAGTGTGCCATATTCAGAAGAATGGAACACAGTTTGAGGTAATTCATTTGACAGATAAGGAAACAGTCACAGAGAAGTTAAATAATTTGCCCCATGTGACAAAAGCTAGTGAATATAAAAGTGTGCTAAAATCTTATCTCCTAATCAACAGCCTGTCCACTTTCCGTAGTCTTATTTTTAATTTTTATTTAAATTCAATTAACATATAATGTATTATTGGTTTCAGAGGTAGAGGTCAGTGATTCATCAGTCTTATACAATACCTAGTGCTCATTACATCACGTGCCCCCCTTAATGTCCATCACCCAGTTACCCCATCCCCCGACCCCTCTCCCCTCCAGCAACCCTGTTTCCTTCCGTAGTCTTTTTATTTTTTTCCATACAATACTTTTTTTTTTTTTTATTTATTCATTTATTTGAGAGAGAACGAGAGAGATAGAGAGTGAGAGAGGGGGAAAGAGTGCATGCATGGGGGTAGGGGCAGAGGGAGAGGGAGAAGATCTCCAGCAGACTCCATCCTGAGGACTGAGTGAGATGTGAGGTTTGATCCCAGGACCCTGAGATCATGACCTGAGCCAAAATCAAGAGTCGGCTGCTTAACTGACTGAGCCACCCAGGTTCAGGTCCCCCCCCATACAGTCCTTGTAAATTTGCATACCTTTTCCCCATAAAAGCAAACCTGGATATTTTAGAAAATATAACATGCTAAACATACGAAAGCTAAAGAAACAAAATATCAAGGAATAATCTTCATATGCGCAGAAAGTTAAAAATAATAACTTCCATTAACCAAGTTACACAGCATATTCCTTATTAGTAAGAATATAAAGGTGTAAATACTTTCCATGAATACATGAGTATGTTTAGTGCCAATTTGGGAAGGGAGGGCAGGAACAAAATTTTTCTGTAACTCCAGAAAGACTATTAAAGGCTATTTTGGGGGGGAAAGGTAATAATGCAGAAATGCCCTTACCAGGTATTGAAATATACAAAGCTATAAATAGTAAAGGGGGGGCGGGGCCTGCAACAGAGAGATACTTCTCCCAGGAAAGTTATTTATACATTCAGTATAAGAAAGCAGGCTCTCAGTGAGTCAGACCAAGGCTCCACTGCTTGGTAAATACAATTTTGGGCAAATCCCTTACTCTTTGTCTCAGTTTCTTCATCTGTTAACATAGGGCTAATTACAGCAGCTATCAAAGGTGTATTTTCTAAATAAAATGGCAATACATGGAAAGGGCTCAGAGTGGTGCCTAGCACACTGTAAATGCTCAATAAAGTGTTAAGTTACATGGAACCAAAAATCAAAAATAGTAAGATTACTCAATGAATAGTATTGGAATGACTTCTAAGCAGTTTAAAACCACTGCTAAGCAAGTTTAATTCATACCACATGGCAAAAAGAAATCTTATTCAAGATAAAATACATTAAGTAGTTAAATTTTTTAGGTATGCAAGCAAATGCAAAATAAAGGACTCAGAGAAAACGGCTTTAGCGAGATAGTATTTGGCAGGTTATTTTCAAAAAATGAAAATATTATAGTTACTGTGGCAATTTAAAAAAGGATTTAGAAAAAAGCAATAGACTGAACACACACAGATAAGACTAACGGGTTTGGGGTAATGTTGCCTCTTAGGTGCCTCTATTTTCAGCATCCTCAATATCCCTGTTTACAAACCACCTTACCATGAGCTGTATGTGCTGTCACCAGCACAAATCTTATCCAAACTGGTACCTGAAGAACCAATTACTGGCTCAAAGGCCCAAGAGCCAAGCTACATTTAAGAACCAAATACACTTGAAGAGGTCCTTCTGCATTCACCTCTGGCCGTGGAACTGGAGAGCTCCATTCTTATCTAAGGAGTCCTTGTAACTATTCAGTGGGAATGATGCTGAAAAAGTTATGGCCTTTCCTGTTCCTTTGAGATGAATAAGAGCCAAAACATTTAAAACTTCCAATTTTCGGGGCGCCTGGGTGGCTCAGTTGGTTAAGCCACTGCCTTCGGCTCAGGTCATGATCCTGGAGTCCCGGGATCGAGTCCCGCATCGGGCTCCCTGCTCGGTGGAGTCTGCTTCTCCCTCTGACCCTCCTCACTCTCATGTGCTCGCTCGCGCGCTCTCTCTCTCTCTCAAATAAATAAATAAAATCTTTAAAAAAAAATAAAATAAAACTTCCAATTTTCAAAGCCCACAGACAAGGAGAGGACTCAAATCAGGATCTTCCAAGGAAAAGGTCAGAAATACCACAAGGCATCAAAAATTCTAACACAACAGAGGCAAAAGCTGTGGTCAAGCACTGCATTTCCTATGGCACTTCAATGAATGCAAAAAAGGTAGACAGAAGCTATGATTTCTCCCCTAAATTAGATGGGTTTTTAGATAAAACTTCAAGAGAAATTTCCTCAGTGTTAGAGTTCATTTTTCTTTCCTTATTTAATATTCTTGCCAATATCAAGTTTTTCTGAGAATTGCCTGATCCTGTTAAATGATCAGTATTCCTGTGGATTGAGGAATTCACATAGCAGTTTTTATAAGACAGCTATGGAACAGTTGAGAAAATGGAAACAAGTAAACAAAAGTTAGAACTTTACCGCCAATTCATGTATTAGATACATTTAGTCTTTCTGTGTTAATTGTATCATTTTCACACACTCAAGTTGTTTGATAAAAATGTTAGCCTTCCTAGGCTGGAAAAAATGTTTTTTTAAATGATACATTTTGATATTCATTCTACCTTATCTTCTCTTATTCTCAAATTGGCAGATCTCAAAATAATTTTTTTTAAAGATTTTATTTACTTATTTGACACAGAGAGAGAGAGAGAAGTGGGTGGAGCAGCAGAGGGAGAGGGAGAACCCAACTCCCCGCTGAGCAGAGAGCCCGATGAGGGGCTTGATCCCAGCACCCTGGGATCATTACCTGAGCTGAAGGCAAACACTTAACCGAGCCACCCAGGCATCCCTCAAAATAATTTTCAAATTAACATTTTAAATACACTTATCTGAGTAATTTTGTAGCAACCAATGAACCAAAACTTAAAAAAACCAAAACAGCTCTCTTCTTCTGTAATGAGTACTGCATTAGGTTCAAAAGAAAAGCTTGCAGAGCGCCTAGGTGGCTCAGTCGGTTAAGTGTCTGCCTTCAGCTCAGGTCATGATCCCGGAGTCCCAGGATCAAGCCCCGTATGGGGCTTCCTGCTCAGCAGGGAGCCTGCTTCTCCCTCTGCCGCTCTTGTGTTCTCCCCTCACTCTCTTTCTCTCTCAAATAAATAAATAAAATATTGAAAACCAAAAAATAAGCTAGCTTTCTAGTTGCTCTTTTCATTTTAAAATACTAATGCCAAGAAATGTGGACCTGGGCAGCCTACGTCAGAATAAACTGGGATTCTTAAAATGTAGGTTCCAAGACCCATACCCAGACCTCACCAGGAATCCTTGGAGGTAGGGCCCAACACATGATTTTAATAAGCACACCAGGTGATTCCTGGTACAAATAAGAGCAATTAAAACTTTACAGCGGTCGATAACTGCATGTCCTTTTAATATGGCTGGGAACATCTGAATAAAACCCTGCACACTTAAATTCTACAAGATACTTTAATTACTGTGCAACATGACATTAAGTGAATTTGGGACTATGTTTCAGTTTCATTACCAGATAACCAAATAAATAAACTTTAAAAACCACTAGCAGTAGCAAATTTACTGACTCCTTCGAAAGAAAATGGACGCTCTTAATCAAAGGAACAAAATTGGGGGGGGGGATTATGGTGGAGCATTTGTGTACAGATTTTGTGAGTAAACAGAAGGTTCCTGAAATTTTATTTGTTAGCAGTACTATTTAACATCTCTTGTCTCAATCATTTTATTTTTTAGACCAATACCTGATGACTTACAAGTTAGCTTTTAATTACTTTTAAAATATTCTTTTCTAAGATTTTTGGCTGCTAAGCTAAACTTGCCAATACAGACATAACGAAAAATCAAAGCCTCATTAGTAAATGAGGAAAATGTGAAAAAAACGTTCTCCTCATCTATTAGAACACAAATGCATACACTGCATACCTTTTCTCTTTCGTTTAGTTCAATTTGGACAAACAGATCATAAACAATGCACGCTCCCCAAAATTTAAGGAGCACTCTGATTACCTAAGGGATCTTGTTCAAAAGCAGATCTGATTCAGTAGATGGAGCGAGGCTTGAGATTCTGCATTTCCAAAAAGCTCCCAGGTGAGGCCTATCCTGCTGGAACTGGGAATTTAGGTGACAGATGTGAGACTATAATTACGATTTTCTTTTCTTCAGCCAAAACTTACCACTCGATTCAAAGAATGATTTAGGTCTCTTACAACTAAGAGCTACAGAGAGTACACAACCACAACCTAAATCCATATTCAGTTAAGCAAGTTTTAAAAAATAACATAAGCATTGAGTTCAGATCTGGCTTTCCCTTACTAGCAACTAATTTTAACTCTTCAAGAAGTTGAGCCTCAGTTTCCTCTCAAAAATCCTGAGCGACTGTCAGGATCAAAAAAATAAGAACTTGAAGCGAGCACCAGCAATTACCAAAGAAGAACAATACTTGATCCTGTGGTACTTCTATTCCACCAGGTGTTGGGGTATATTCTGCACCTCCCTAACACATCAGTGCACTATCACTAAAGGAACTGCTAACTGCACGAAGGCCTCCAAGAAGTTATTAAAATATAGGGATGTGAATGCTGATCTCTCTTGAATGAAGACAACCACAACAATGTCCTTCCACTCTTAGCAGACATGCAGGTGCACAAGTTACCAAAGAACAAGCTGGAGAGAGGAAGAAGTGAGATAACATCCATTAATAACGACAGGGTTCGTAAAAAATCGGACGTGCGCGGGATGGAGAGGAAATGAGCAAAGCTAACGTTTTCACAGGACACATTGGGGCAAGGCCCTTTAAAGCGCTTGGTGGGACGCGCTGCTGGGTCCGGAGAAGGCCAGCGGGGAGCGCCTCGGCCCAGGCCGACTCGCAGACTTGATGCAGGGGCCGCTCTCCGCGGCCTTCCTAGCTCCACCGCTTTGTCCGCCGCCCCTGCACCCTTACATACCGCGCCAGAGCTTTAGGAGTCCAGAGCCTGCCGCACCATCAGGGCCACACCAACGAGCGAGGTAGAGGGACCCAGGAGCCGCACAGCGGGTCCCTCCGCTCGCAGCCGCGGCCTCAGCGGTGACAAACGACCAGGTCAACTCGAGAAGCCGAAGAGCGAGGACGCTGGTGGGGAAAGGCTCTACAGACTCTCCCCCATGACCCTCCAACATCCGTCAGTTCTGCCCTCTCATTGGCTGATGCCATTCCAACGCGAAGATAACACGTCCAGTACGTGAAGGCCTTCTTAGGCGAGAGCGTTCATTGGTGACCCAGGGAAATGCACTAAGTGTTGAACGGAAGAGCCCAATGAGAGCCCAGGAACACTGGATTTGGAGCGAACGAATCTCCGTCCGCTAGGCATTGAGCAGAGAAAGTTGAAGTCGGCGGGGAAACGGTTGCAGTTTCCCGACTACAATTCTCAGCTTCCCGGCGCTGAAGGAACCTGTCTGCTCCTGCGTTCGGAGAAAGCAAATGGTACGTTTTCCTCTGGCAGCTCTTTCAGGTCTAATAAAGTATTTTCGTGATATTTCATTCGTTTTTCTGAGTCTTAATTCATAATCTTAAAGTTTTTTGAGTTTTTGGTAAGAACATTAGCCCTATGTTAGGTGTTTTTTGAATTGCGTTCATTTCTTGTTCGTGTTCACTGTCTTCTAAGCGCGAAGGCTGCAAAGTACAGTTTTTTGTTTGTTTTAAATAACTTTTTTTTGGAAGGATTTTTTTTTTTCTTGTAAGGGAAAGGGACTTAGAGTCAGAGAATCTTCTCAAATTCGTCATGAAGTATTTTTTAGATACTGTCCTCTAGTTTATCATAGTAAGGATTTATATAATTTTGTCACTGCTAGTCACTGGCCGTTTTGTTTTGCTTAAGTATAGATCTTGGTTTTTAAAGATATTTCTCTAAATATTAGTGTAATTTAAATTCCACAGACCATTCTGAGAATAATGCATGCGTTGCACCCAATAACTTCACCGAATGGAGTCTAGAGTCTCTTTTCACAATTTGATTTTACCATGTAGC
Source organism: Mirounga angustirostris (assembly GCF_029215605.1). Classification (NCBI taxonomy): domain Eukaryota; kingdom Metazoa; phylum Chordata; class Mammalia; order Carnivora; family Phocidae; genus Mirounga; species Mirounga angustirostris. Next base: position 65,874,505 of record NW_026991712.1, on the reverse strand, counting down.
TCCTGTATTCAAGTCTCAAGGAATTTAAGAGGCCTCTAGTGGGGAAAGAGGGTGCGTAAGAATAAATATCCCCGGGGCGCCGAGCTGGCTCAGTCGTAGAATATGCGACTCTCCGGGTCCTGAGTTCAAGCCCCAAGTTGGGGGGAGAGCTTACTTGGAAAAAAAAAAAAAAAATCCATACTGTGTTCTATGCAATTGTCTCCAATACTTTGATTCCTAAGTGAATTTAAACTCCACAAACAGTTGGGGCACGTGCATGGCTCAGTCGGTTAGCGTCTGCCTTTGGCTTAGGTCGTCATCCCAGGATCCTGGGATCAAGCTCCACATCAGGCTGTCTGCTCAGTGGGAGAAGCAGCCTTTTCTTGCCATTCCCCCTGCTTGTATTCTCTGTCAAATAAATAAATAAAATCTTAAAAAAAAATAAAATCCAAACAGTTATTTCTGCTCGAATCTCTTTGCCTTTCCTTATTCTTGGTTATCCTCTTCCTTCTAACAAGCTCAAGAAGAAAATACTAGCAAAGTGGAATAGAAAAGGGCCTTTTCACACCATTTGACCTATAGCAAAAACAAGTCTTTGGCATGGTTTCTGTTTCCCAAAGTCAGAAGAGGGAGTGGTGGTAAATGAATACTGAATGCAAAACAAAAAGTAAAAAGAAATGATGCATAATGTCCAGCGGTAGAAGCACCAGCCTAATTTGTAATAATCAACTAGACCAACCAACTGCTAGAACTGGGGGGAAAAAAGGGAAAATCCATTTGATTGAGTAAATGAAATTTTGTTCAGTATTGTTATTAAAAACAGTGCAATAACACAGAAAGTAAACTTGCTTTTTTTTTTTCTTCAGTAGGTTCTGTGCCCAACATGGGGCTTGAACTCACCACCAACTGGGCCAGCCAGGTGCTGCAACTTGCTATTTTTTCTAAGGTTAATTTGTATATCAGAAAGAGAGAAGACAATTGGGATTTTCCCAACTAGTAATTGATGACATAGGTTTTTGGCAGAATGTATGTTCAATAGAGTCTTTGTCTTTTGGAAGTTCAAAATCTAAAATTAAATATAATCACGCCTCTGACATTAAAGTATTGAGAAGATTAATTCTTCCTTACCAACTGCCATTACAGAGAGTTAGATGACTGGCCTTAAAAGAGGCAAGGATTGTAGTCACAAAAAATAATTAACAATTTCATAAGCACCTATGGATTACAAGCCCAATGAAGTCTCTTAAGGTTTTAAGAATTTATATTCCCATATTAAAAATGTATGAACTTGACACCAATAAAGTTATACTACCTGCTATTATGAGTCATTGCTTGTTCTTAGCCTCAGATATCTTCCCACAGGACACAGCTGGAATGTCAAGTTTCTCAATGGCTGTGTTGCTTAAGACCCATGAATCAGATAATGGCAGTTTTCATTTATTCAATTATTTTAAAACTATCTTCAGAACACATACAATGTGCTAGAGACAGTCTTAGCAATGGATTCAAAAATAAGAGAAAACAATTACTGTCCTCAAGGAGTTTATGGTCTAGTATGGTGGTTTCCAAAACCTTTTGATGAAGTACCGCTTTCAGCTTAAAAACATTTTAGGGGCGCCTGGGCATCTACCTTCGGCTCAGGTCATGATCCCAGGGTCCTGGGCTCATCAAGGAGCCCAGGCTCCTCATTGGGCTCCTGGCTCATCCGGGGGCCTGCTTCTCCCTCTCCCTCTGCCTCTCTCCCTGCTCATGCTCTCTCTCTTTGTATCTCTGTGTCTCAAATGAATAAATAAAATCTTTAAAAAAAAAGAAAGTTTTGAGCATACAGCTCTGATATATGTATATTATTTATTCATAAATTCTATATACATACTATCAAACTAATATGTAGACTAAAAAAGACGTCAAAATAGAAAATTTTAGAGGAGAAATAATTATAAATAGAAGCACTTTTATTTATCTGAATGAAAATAAAATTGTATCTATATACATTATTTACCAAAAAACTTAAGTTCCAGATGGATTAAAAACTCAAGTGTAAAACATAAAATATCAAAAAATCCTTAAAGAAAATCTTGGAGACTACATAAAACTATAGAAGTAGGTGAGACCTTAAACAAGACTAGAAACTCAGAAGTTAGAAAGAAATGGACATATTACACTTGTTTTAAAAAGCAGTTTTTTGTGTGGCAAAAAAATACATAAGCAATTTGTCAAAAGACAATAGATATGGGGATAAATTTGCAACTCAGTGGGTAGATAGAGGCTAACATTCAAATATTGATCACAAATTTTCAAGAGGGATTAAACAACCCTATAGAAATTGGGTGAACAATAAAAATTAGTATTTAATCAAGAGAAAGTCCAATAAACGTGAAGATATTTAAACTCACTTTTAATAAGGAAATGCAAATTAACAATGAGAACAATCATGATGCTGATCAGACTGGCAAAAAAATCAAAATGACACAAAGTTGCTGGCAGGAATAATGGGTAGGATAGAACTCTCAGATTTTGCTGTGGAAATGTAAATTATTATAGACTTTTAAAAAGCAATTCAGCAAAATCTGTTCTAAAAGATAATATTGTTGGGTGCCTGGGTGGCTCAGTCGGTTAAGCGTCTGCCTTCGGCTCGGGTCATGATCCCAGGGTCCTGGGATCGAGCCCCACATTGGGCTCTCTGCTCGGCGGGAGGCCTGCTTCTCCTTTCCCACTCCTCCTGCTTGTTTCTGCTCTCGCTAACTCTCTCTCTCTGTCAAATAAATAAATAAAATCTTAAAAAAAAAAAAGATAATATTGTTTAACTCAGCTGTCCTCAAGGTTCCAAACATAGAAATAAAAAGCATCAGTATATAAAGACATAAATACAAAGACGGTTATTGTAATGTTCATATTGGCAAAAAAACCCAAAACAACACCAGTAAAAAAACCTCAACATCAAATGAATGCATATAAATAGTGGAATGTCTTTGTAAATGTTGGTATATCTATAGGCCATGGGCCATAATGAAAAATATATTAGAAAACCTTTAAGAAAGGGAAATGAGAGCTATAGGAAGAGACGTTGAGGGATTTCCACAATGTTAAGTAATAAAATATGCTTCAAAGTATATATAGACTATGGCCTGATTTTTGGAAACAATAACAAATCATATCCTACATGTTTATATAAATGTATATCTTTATATATTATTCTATGAGCATGGAAAATATATAGGAAGATACAGTCGAGGTTTTCAGCATATATTACCTGAATATGTTGGACAGGATCTGAGAGAGTAGGAGCCCACGACACACAAAAAAGTTTTTGTTTTTAAGATTTTTATTTATTAGAGAAAGCATAAGCAGGGGGAGCAGCAAAGGGAGAGGGAGAAGCAGGCTCCCTGCTGAGCAGGAAGCCTGACTTAGGGCTTGTTACCAGGCCCCTGGGATCATGACCTGACCTGAAGGCAGATCCTTAACCAACTGAGCACAAAAAAGTAAAAAATAAGCTAAATTTACTGGGGAGGTGGGGTGTAAATATAATATAAATTTTCATTAAGTAAAATCTAGGTGGTATTTAGTAATTTCAAGGAACTGCTTTTCCAAGTATGAGAGTGATAAACTTGGGGTCACAAAACAGTTACATCTGAGGAGGATATATGGTGAGAGGTAAGATAGGTTGATGACATAACTAGTAAGCCCTACCCAGTGACTCAGTGTCTGTAGGACCTCATTCAGAAAAGCTACATGGTGCCATTTGGGTCAGACAAATCTTGATTTTGACCACTTGCTGGCTTTATGACTCTATACTAGTCACTTTGTTACTGAGGACCTCAATCTCCTCTAAAAAACAGAGATAATGGCACCTGCCTTCCAAGATTGCTGTGGGAAACAACATAAAATAGTGTAAGGGAGAACACCCAGCCCAGTGTCTAGAGGCTGTTCCATAAATGTACATTTAGTCCCACTTCTCTCTGTATAAAAATCTATTCTCCAGAAAAGATCTGATAAGAGCTAATTTGTAATGGTAAAATTCTTTTTTTTTTTTTTTTTTTTTTTTTTTTACTTATTTGAGAGAGAGAGCACATGAGAGGGGGGAGGGTTAGAGGGAGAAGCAGACTCCCTGCCGAGCAGGGAGCCCGATGCGGGACTCGATCCAGGGACTCCAGGATCATGACCTGAGCCGAAGGCAGTCGCTTAACCAACTGAGCCACCCAGGCGCCCTGTAATGGTAAAATTCTTGAGTGCCTTCTAATACTGGAAAAGATAAAGAAGAAAAACATCACCGGTCACCTTCAGAGAATTTGAAGAAACCAACTTATTTTTCTGAAAACTGGTAAATAAATGGAGAGACTCAAACCAAGCATTAAAACTGCCTTTCTTATATGTAGTATATTTCAGGGTAACAAAATAGTTGATGTGTAATAATTATTCTGAAAACCGGTAAATATTAAGAAACAAGCATTCAACCTGCTTTTCTTTACAAACGTGCCTCAAGGTAACCAGTTAGCTAATAAATGACACATCCGGCCTCACCTTGTCTTTTTTTTTTTTTTTTAAGATTTTATTTGACAGAGAAACAGAAAGGGAACACAAGCAGGGGGAGGGGCAGAGGGAGAAGCAGGCTCCTCACTGAGTAGGGCTGCGGCACTCGATCCCAGGACCCTGGGATCATGACCTGAGCCGAAGGCAGACGCTTAATGACTGAGCCACCCAGGCGCCCCTGGCCTCACCTTGTCTTAAAATGCCCCTCACATGGGCACTTCACTGTCCTATCTGGTGGTCTTTTGCCAGTTAGGTTTTTCTGGATTCTTACTTGGAACCTCTTAAGGCCCATTTCAATGTGTTATATTTTCTATAGACAGGCAGTCGGAGCTGGAAAAAGTGCTGAACTAGAGAGAAAGGGTCTGGATTTTCAGGGAAGATACTGTTTAAAGCTTGCAGATTATTCAACCTATCTCACCAAATGGGATTGTCATTAAAACTTAATGTGAGACAGGCTGATGAACATATTTGGACATTTGTCCCCTACTTTACTAACCACTGGATCATACCACACAGCCGACTAAATGTCTTTCATGGGTACTATTTATTGGGCCCTTGTGATAAACCAGGTATAACCCTTAATATTTTACAAATGTTACACAGTCGGTCTTCAGGGCTATCCTGTGAGGTGGCTATTTTCCCCACTGTGCAGTTCAGGGAATTGAGACCTGGAGAGGCTGACTGACTTACCTAGGGCCACACAGCTGATAAGTGGCAGAGGCATTTTTGAATATGGGTCTGTCTGACTTGGAAGTTCACATACTTTCTACAAGAGAATTCAGCTTCACCATCTACCGATACAAACAAATGGGAATCTGACCTTTTTGTTAAATTTCTGCAAGGGAGCTGGCCCACAACTGGCCTTGGTCACCTTTCTATTGCCTAAAATACACTTAATAATGGATAAATCTCTCCCTAAACAATGACACTGTAGTCCTTTAATCTGTTAGGAATTTGGAGGCAGAGAAAGGTCAAGGGACTTTTTCATGGCTGCACAGTGAGTAAGAGAGAACCCTGATTCTTTCTCCTCTTTTCAATAAATAACTACTGACGTTTCAGTTTTTCTGGATTCTGCCAAGGAAGCTGAGCCATTTATTTGGGTAAGAAACTCCAGGTTCAGATACACTAAAAAGAAAGGAAAGTCATTTTCTCCTAAAGTCTCCAAATGGATTGCCCTATAACTTTCTACATTAATTTCCAAACTTAGTTGTGCAAAACAATCACCTAAGATTCAGGGAAGAGGCCTGGGTATATATATTTTTAAACATACTCTCCAAAGTGGAGTTTCAGAACCATCAATCTTGCAGAGAAGACGGAAATTGTATGATTTATTGCTTCCTAATGAATCACTCCAAAACTTAGCAGCTTAACACAATAATCGTTTATTATCTCATAGTTTCTGTGCATGCAGAATCCATGTGTGCCTTAGCTCAGGGTCTCTGGTTCAGGGTCTTTCACAAGACTGCAATCAAGGTATCAATGGAGCTCCTGTCATCTCAAGGCTCAACTGGGAGAGGATCTTTTGCCAAGTTCACTCACATGTCTGTTAGCAGGATTCAGTTTCTCAGAGGCTGATGAAAAGAGGGCCTCAGCTGCTTGCTGGCTGATGGCCAGAGGCCTCCCTCAGTTTCTTGCCACATAAGTCTGTCCATAGGGCAGCTCACAATATGGCAGATGGCTTCTCTCAGAGAGAGCAAAGGAGAGACCAAGAGAGACCAAGCAAGATGAAAGCCACACTCTTTTTAACCTAATCTTTTAATTGCCATCCTATCACTCTTGTATTTGATTCATTAGAAGGAGGTCACTAGGTCAAACCCACCCTCTTTAACAGGGGATTGCATAAGGGTGTGAATACCAGGAGGCAAGGATCATTGGGGGCCGTTTTAGAGGTTACCTATCATAGAGATGTAAACAAAGAATTAAAAAACAATGTGATAATATATTCCTAGCTTTGCCCACTGAGAGGTTGTATATATAAAATATAAACAAAATATAAAATAAATATACATGATACTTTATGAATAAATGAATATAAATAAGTAAATGGGCAGAAGAAACAAATCTTACTTAGAGAAGAATTATAAGTTATTTATGTAGATATTCCTCTCCAAGAGTTGAAGCTTAATCTCTTATGACACTTGAGGGTGGGTAGCATTTAGTGACTTGCTTCCAAAGAAGAGAATATGGAAAGAGGGTAAAAAATGCAACTTTACAGTGGAGAAACTAGCAAACATTACCATGGTCAAGTTAACATCAGCAGAAATAAATCATGCTAATATTATGTACCCCCTGAAATGATGTGATGAAAAGGGCATCTCAATGTGTGATATTCTCCCAAACCTTAGAACCCCAGTCTAATCATGAGAAAAATAGCAGACAAATTCAAAATCAAGGCCTATTTTATAATATATCTGACCACACTCCTCAAAACTGTCATGGTCATATCAAGATTATGAAAAACAAGGAAATACTAAGAAACTGTCACAGACCAGGAGTCTAAGCAAGGAGGCATGATGATTAAATGCAATGTGGCATCTTGGATTGGATCCTGGAACAGAGAAAGGACATTAATAAAACCTGAATAAAGTCTGGAGTTTAGTAAAGAGTAATGTACCAATGGTGGCTCCTTAATTTTATAAATGCATCATGATAATGCATGATGTTAGCATTAATGGAAACTGGGTGAGGGGTAAACAGGAATTCTGAACAATCTTTGCAATTTTTCTGTAAATCTAAAATTATTCTAAAATAAAGTTTATTGAAAGCAAAAAGTGAAGCACCTGATTATAATGTCAAGTATGATGACTGGAAGATCTTCCCCTACTTTCTGGCTCAACACATTTTGCACCCTTTCTCCTCCACCAGCCACATACTTCTGGTGCCAGGTGCCATGAGACACATCCATAGGCCCTCTGTGAGATGGCATATAGTATGGCTAGGAGTATCCTGGGAAGACATCACAACATCGTGAGAGTCAGTAATAACTGATCACAAAAGGAATCTAAGTTCAACTCAATCCTCTTCCCCTCACCCAGACCCCAAAATGCCCAGGGTAACTGGAGGGCACCTCGCATGCAGAGAAATGTGAAGAAAAGGAAGCTGGAATGGGAAAAAAAAGGCACATCTTAACCTATCTCTGTTTGAAGGTTTCTTTAAGCCACGTTCCTTTTAAAGAGTAGAAAACAGAGCGCCTGGGTGGCTCAGTCGTTAAGCGTCTGCCTTCAGCTCAGGTCATGATCTCAGGGTCCGGGATAGAGCCCCACATCGGGCTCCCCGCTCAGCGGGAAGCCTGCTTCTCCCTCTCCCACTCCCCCTGCTTGTGTTCCCTCTCTCGCTGTGCCTCTCTTTGTCAAATAAATAAATAAAATCTTTAAAAAAAAAAAAAAGAGTAGAAAACAACATAGGACCATGTGAACTCAGTGCTAGGGTCCCTCCTTGGGTCTTGGAAAGGTCTGGGGCAAGTCAGGGGGTCTGAGCACAAGCTTCATTAGCTTCTCAGTAAACCCACCCTTTAAAGATCTCAAAAGGAACAGGTAAACTTTGCCAGAAATGCCGCTATCCTTTGCCTCCACTCCTTTAGCTCAGAAGCACTAACTCTTTCATCAAGCCTCAGCCGAAGCACACCTCTAGAAAGTGTTCCCTGAGCCCTTGGGCTGGCTTAGGCAGGTCTCCCAGGCTTCCACCATTCCTCCATTATAACATTTGGTTAAGTTTGTGTTTCTGTCTTCCTGTTAGCCTGGAGGCTCACTGAGGGCGTGGTTCAAGGCTTTTAAAAATCTTTGCACTGTCATAATGGGCTCCCAGTAAGTCCTTGTTGAGTAAATGGATTAATGCTCTTGCTGAAGTTGGGAAGCCCTCTCCAGGAAGAGACCCGGGCAACCGGGACAAAACCACCATAGCTCTGGTGCCTGCTGAGTGACCTGTGTGATCAATTACAAAGGGAGGGTAAGAGAGACAACCAATCAGCAACAGCCTCTTTAAAGGCCATACAGAAATACTTAAACAGGTTTTTCACTCCACACATGAATTTCTTATTGGGCCTACACACGTTACCATGCTGAATGTATTCTTAGCTATAGATGCAATGATCATTTTCATGGCAGAATTATTTGAAATCTTAGTGTCCCAGAATATTCAACTATTAAAACACGTGTCCCACGAATCAGACTAAGCAGACGGTGGAACTGAAGACAGTAAAATCCTCATCCATGCTCTTTGTACACTCCGGACCCTCAAACCCCCTAAACACAAACGCACCCGGGATTTGAAGTTCACGTGGGAAGATCTGTCAGGTAAACAGAAGTCTCAATAGCGTGGGATAAAAGGACTCAGGATAAGTCAGGTTAACAAGGGCTTAAAACTCCCAGCTTCTTTCAAGGTAATACACACTTGTGGCTACAAAATGTGGGTCTTGCTACACACTTAGAGAATGGGGTTTACTAACAAAGTACTTTCGTAGACAGAGCAGTGAAGACACAAAGCAAAGCCCATGCGAAAGCGCCCGCCTCTAGCCAAGCACCGCGCTTGCGCACACTCACGGTGTCGTCTTCCTTCCCTCCGGGCTCTCAGTACCGGCCTCCGGGCCGGAGGAAGCAGCTGATTGGTCAGTCTGGTCCGGATTTGGGGCGGAGATTGGGTGATTGGCAGTAAGTCCCCCGGGATAGCCAAGCTGGAAGCTGAAGAAGCTTAAGAAGGCGCCTGGCTGCCGCGCTGTCGAGGTGAGTGGGGCTAGGGACTCAAGAAAGCGGTTGGGGGGTGGGGGGTGGGGGTCGAGGAGGCGCTCCCAAGCCTGAGGGCGGTAGGAAGTCCTGGTAACAAAGTAGAAGCTGAAGGAGTCCCCGATTCGGGCATGAGGGGAGGACGGCGGGCTCCGTGGGCCGGTTGGGTGTCTGCGCCGCGGCTGAAGGGAGGCGAAGACGCTCTCGGGCAGCCGGGGTGGCTGAGGGCTCTGCTGGGGCTGGAGCTCCGGCAGAGCGGAGGGAAGTCGGCTGACTTGCCCTGAAGGTTGGGCACCCACCCACATCTGCCCCCTCACCCGCGGCCCTTAGGTCCACCTTTCCGAGGCCACAGTTCGCTCGCCAGCCGCCAGGCGGCGGTCCCAGGAAGGCCGCCCTTTGTGGTGGTTGCCTGGGGTGTTGCGCTCTCTCCCGGGATTAGACCGGCCGGCCTCCGCGGGTGCGCCTCCGGACCGGGCCTCGGGGATTCTGGGAGGAGACGCACACTTTCTGGTCCGCCTGGGAGGCGTAACCAGTCTCACCTGGCTTGTGTTGTTGTTTCACTTTCCGCCTCCAGTACTTCCAATGTAACTTCCTGAACGTAACGAGGATTTTGCGTTAAGCCCCACAAAAAAGATCGACCTTTGGACTTTTAAAAAAACGTTTTATTATGGCAATCTTCAGACGTACAGAGGTCGAGAGGATGCTATAACGAACTTGGCGAACCCTTCACCCAATTTTAACAATTGTCAACACATGGCCGGGCTTGCTCCCGCTCCACGGGTTATTTTCAAGCAAATCCCAGACATTTAATCTCTCTTAGATATTTCTACGGCTTTGTCATGGTCAATAATTATACTATTTTTCTAATCATTTGCCTTCTAGAGGGGTTGAGTAAAAATAAGGCGAACGTAAAGGTGTAGACGGCGCAAATTTAGTTTGCGCTTCAAGAATGTGGGCAGTTCCCCAACAGTGCAGTTTCACTACGCTGTACTCAGGTTTTCAAAATCATTGAAAACGAAGGTACCAAACAGTCTAGTCTTGGCAGTAGCATTATTGTTTTTGAGCAGTAATATTAATATTGATAATTTCTATTTATGTGGCTCTTGGTATGTATGAAGCACTGTGAAATTGTTTCCACCTGTTCATTTAATTTTTACAATAGCCGTGTGAAGTAGGTATTACCCAGTTTTACAGATGAAGGAAAAGGTGGACTAAGCAATTTGCCTAAGGTCACACTGATGTAAATAAGGGGGGAGTAGGGGGTAGGGGGTCGGGTTTAGGATATTAACCCTGGTCAGTGCCAAGTTCTTGCTCTTTTAACCATAATTAAGTTTCCTAAGAACTGTGGAATAAATGTAACTGCTGAGGATCATTTCTACTGAGCTATAAAATCCATAATGGAAAAAAAAAAAAAAACCTGGAATTTACGAGTACAGTAGTAAGATAGGTATTTTTGTTTCTTTCAAACAGTAAAAGGTTAATGCAATTGAATTTTAAGTTAAAAATCAAAGTATGTAAATGTAGATCAATAAATACAAATGTTTACAATTTCTATACTATAGGACCAGTTAAAGGGGAACGAAAACCAGAAAAAAATATATATCAACGAATAGTCTCAACTTCCTTTGGCATTTAGCATGTACTGGCTATTTATATTAAATACTTTAAACTGTGTCCCTTATCTTCTCATTCTTATACTATTTCTAAGACAGTATCTTCATCCAAACAATGTTAGAGGAGTAAGGAACCAGAAAAAGACAGCTGGGCTTTTTCAGAGGACAGTAGGGAAGACCAGTTAAATTGGAGTTTAGGATTCCTACTGTAGGGGATTAATTCAGAAGTCTAGAATTAAAGTTAGACTCCCATGTGAAGTCCTTTGAGTGCCAAGTTTAAGGAGTTTGAACTTGAGGAAAACAGTGGCTCACTGATTGCAACCATCTCTTGGAAGAGTGAACTGGGCACTATCAAAAAGATGGCTTCACCTTCACAAGATTAGGGACTTGACCTGGGGGATATATAGGAAATAGATTTGGGTAACTGTTGAATTTATGGATAGAAGGCAAGGAAAAGAGAAAAACAAATAGCCCAAAAAAGGGGGATGAAAAGACAGCGAAGTTCTGAAGTGCTGGTAAGTGTCAGTTTCCACGAGTTTTTTGTTTGTTTTGTTTTGTTTTATTTTTTTAAAGTAAGCTCCTCACCGAATGTGGAGCCCAATGCTGGGCTTGAATTTGTGACGGGGAGATCAAGACTTGAGCTGAGATTCAGACTCAGACTCTTAACTGACTGAGCCACCCAGGCACCCCAACAAGTTTGTTTTCTTAGGCAGATTTTTTAAAGATTTTTATTTATTTATTTGAGACAGAGAGAATGAGAAAGAGAGCACATGAGAGGGGGGAGGGTCAGAGGCAGAAGCAGGCTCCTTGCCGAGCAGGGAGCCCGATGCGGGACTCGATCCAGGGACTCCAGGATCATGACCTGAGCCGAAGGCAGTCGCTCAACCAACTGAGCCACCCAGGCGCCCTCTTAGGCAGATTTTTTAAAATGATGAAAAGGGAACTTTTGATCTGATGAAAGGATTTCCGTAAAAGTTACAGTATATATATATATCCTACTTAATGATGAAATATTTATTTCCCTTATGTGAGTTAAGAAAGAGGACAAAAGTGACTACTCTCAACACTTCTGAATAATTCAATAAAGCCAGGAAAAAGACAAAGAAGATACAAAATTTGGAAACGTGACATGGTTATCATAAAAATTTGAAAATCTACTTTAACAGAATTATTTAGTACTTACTGCAAATTATATAGTAAAATTATACAAACCATAAAACTTTTAGTAGCTTTAAAAAGCTAATATTGAGGGGCGCCTGGGTGGCTCAGTCGTTAAGCATCTGCCTTCTGCTTGGGTCGTGATCCCAGGTTCCTGGGACTGAGCTCCACATCGGTCTTCCTGCTCAGCGGGAAGCCTGCTTCTCCCTCTCCCACTCCCCCTGCTTGTGTTCCCTCTCTCGCTGTGTCTCTCTCTGTCAAATAAATAAAATCTTAAAAAAAAAGCTAATATTGAGGAATAAATCTAATTAAATATTTGCAAAACCTTTAAGTGGAAAACTAAAAAATGTGATTAAAAATCAAAGTAGACTTAGGGCGCCTGGGTGGCTCAGTTGGTGAAGTGTCTGCCTTTGGCTCAAGTCATGATCCCAGGATTCTGGGATCAAGTCCCACGTCCAAGGCTCCCAAGCTCAGAAGAAGTCTGCTTCACCTTCTGTCTGCCCCTCTCCCCTGCTCATGTGCGTGCTTGCTCTCTCTCAAATGAATAAATAAATAAAAATCTTAAAAAAATTAAAGTAGACTTAAATAAAATGGGGGTTATGGAATTTAAGTAAATTGGGAGTTTGAATATTGTTAAGGCGTCAGTTCTCCCCAAATTGATCTGTAAATTTACTGTGATTCTCATTAAATTTGAGTAGGTTTTGTGGCAATTGGGAGATGATGATTCTATAATTAATATGAAAATATATAAGACCAAAAGCAATAATGATCGAAAGAACAAAGTCAGAGAACTTAGACCACTGGATATCAAAAGTGATTACAAAGCTATGATAATTAAATAGAACAGTGGTACAAAGAAAAGTATCCAGAATTAGGCTCAGATGGTTCTTGCAGTAAACTGCTGAGGCAGCTGAATATATGGAAAACAACCAAATTCTCAGCTTTATGCTAATCATAAAAATGAATTTGTGGTGTATCTAGAGCTAAATGTGCAATGTGAAACAAAACTTCCTGAAAAAGATATAGGAGAATTTCTGCATGATCATGGTATAGGCAGAGATTGATTTGTTAAGGACATAAAATACACTAACCAAAAACAAAGATAAATTGAACTACATTAAAAATCAGAACTTCTTAATTTAAAATATTTACTCACCATTTTGAAACATTTTGGTCATCTGTACTAATTTATTTTAAAATACTTTTTTTTTTTTTAAAGTAATCTTTACACCAATATGGGGCTCGAACTTACAGCCCTGAGGGTTGCATGCCCTAGTAATGGAGCCAGCCAGGTATCCTGATCATCTGTGTTTTAAATGTTTAGAGCTCTGTGAAAAGGAAATCAATTGCCTGCCCATCAATATTTTTAAAAAATTTTATTACAATGTAGATTTTTTTTTTTTAATTGAAGTCTAGTTGACATACTGTTACATTAGTTTCAGGGGTACAACTAGTGATTCTAGAAGTCTATATGTTCTGCTATGCTCACACACATAGCTATCTGTCACCATACAACACTATTTCAGTATCATTAACTATATTATCCATGCTATAGCTTTCATCTCCTATGACTTATTCCATAATTGGAAGCCTGTAGCAACCACTCCTCTTCACCCTTTTTTTCCATCCCTGACCCCCTGCCCTTCTGACAACCACCAGTTTATTCTTTGTATTTATGGGTTTTTTTAGATTCCACATATAGATGAAATCATATGGTGTTTATCTTTCTCTGACTTATTTTACTTAGCATGATATCCTCTAGGTCCATCCATGTTGCATATGGCAAGACCTCATTCTTTTTCATGGCTAAGTAATATTCCTGTGTATGTGTGTGTATACCACATCTTTTAACCATCTATGGATGGATACTTGGGTTACTTCCCTATCTTGGCTATTATAAATAATGCTGAAATAAAAATAGGGATGCATATCTTTTCAAATTGTGGGTTTGTTTTCTTTGGGTAAATACCCAGAAGTGAAATTAGTGGATTGTATGGTATTTTCTATTTTAATTTCTTTGAGGACCTTCCTTACTGTTTTCCACAGTGGCTGCACCAATTTCCATTCCGAACAGTGCATAGGGTTCCTTTTTCTCCACATTCTTACCAACACTTTTTATTTCCTCTTGATACTAGCCATTCTGACTGGTGTAAGGTGGCAGTGTTGCTTTGATTTGCATTTCCCTGATGATTAGTCATGTTGAGCATTTTTTCATGTGTCTGTTGATTAACTGTATGTCTTCTTTGGAAAAATGTATATTCAAGTCCTCTGCCTATTTTTTAATTGTATTGTTTGGGTGGTTTTTTTTGTTTTGTGTCTGTGTGTGTGTGGGAGGGGTGGGGGTTGCATGTATATATTTTGGACATTAACCCCTTATCTGATATATCACTTACATATAACCCCTTATCTGATATATCACTTACATATATCTTCTCCCATTCAGCAGATTCCCTTTTACAGTTTCCTTTGCTGTGCAAAAGCTTTTCAGTTTGATGTAGTTCCAGTTGTTTATTTTTATTTTGTTCCTTGCCTGAGGAGACAGATACAAAAATTATTGCTGAGACCAATGTCCAAGAGTTTACTGCCTGTGTTTTCTTTTAGGAATTTTATGGTTTCAGGTCTTAAATTTAATCTTTTATTTTTAGTGTGTATGGCGTAAGAAAGTGATCCAGTTTCATTCTATTGCATGTAGCTGTCCAGTTTTCCCAACACCGTTTATTGAAGAAACTGTCTCTTTCCCTTTTTATTTTCTTGCCTCCTTTGTTATGGATTGACTACATATGTGTGGACTTATTTCTAGGATCTCTGTTCTGTTCCATTGATCTTTGTGTCTGTTTTTATGTCAGTACCATCTGTTTTGATTTCTGTAGCTTCGTAGTACAGTTTGAAATATGGGTGCATGAAATCTCCAGCTTTGTTCTTCTTTCTCAAGATTATAGCCAATTTTTATAGATCATTTGTGCTTCTATACAAATTTTAGGATTATTTGTTCTAGTTCTCTGAAAAAATGCTATTGGAATTTTGATGGGGATTGCATTGAATCTGTAGACTGCTTTGAGTGATAGGGACATTGTAACTATTAATTCCTCCAACCCATGAGCATGGTGTATCTTTCCATTTATTTGTGTCATTTTTAGTTCCTTCTGTCAATGTCTTACAGTTTTCAGAGCACAGGTCTTTTACTCCTTTGTTAAATTTATTTGTAGGTATTTTCTACTTTTTAATGCAATTTCAGTGGAATTATTTTCTTAATTTTTCTTTCTGATAGTTTGTATTAGTGTATAGAAGCCCAACAGATTACTCTATAATAATTAATTTTGTATCCTGCATCTTTACTGAATTCGTTTATTAGTTGTAATGGTTTTTTGGTGGAGTCTTTAGGGTTTTCAGTATGTAGTATCATGTCATCTGTAAATAGTGACAATTTTTTATTTCTTTTTTACCAATTTGGATGTCTTTTATTTTTTGTCTGATTGCTGTAGCTAAGATTTGCAGTATTGTGTTGAATAAAAGAGGCAAGAGTAGGTATTCTTGCCTTGTTCTTCATACTAGAGGAAAAGCTTTCAGCTTTTCACTGTTGAGTATGATGTCAGCTGTGGGTTTGTCATGTATGTCCTTTATTATATTGAGATACATTCCATCTATAACAACTTCGTTGAGTTTTTTTTTAATCATGATGAATGTTGAATTTTGTCAGATGGTTTTTCTGCATCTATTGAGATGCTCATATGATTTTTATCTTTCTTTTTGTAATGTGGTGTAATGCATTGATTGATTTGCAGATGTTGAACCATCCTTGCATCCCTGGAATAATTTTGGTAATTTTCTGGTTGTTTCTGTAGTTCTCTGTTCCATCCTTTTTCTCTTACTCTTTTCCCTTATTTAACGACTTTGTTTAGTGTTTTTTAAATTAATTAAATTTTATTTTATTTTAAGATTTTATTTATTTATTTGACAGAGAGAGACACAGTGAGAGAGGGAACACAAGCAGGGGGAGTGGGAGAGGGAGAAGCAGGCTTCCCGCGGAGCAGGGAGCCCGATGCGGGGCTCGATCCCAGGACCCCGGGATCATGACCTGAGCCAAAGGCAGACGCTTAACGACTGAGCCACCCAGGCGCCCCTTAAATTTTATTTTTTTAACTTGTGAATGGGATCTTATTTTTTTCCCCAGTGATTCATCAGTGTTATATAATACACAGTGCTCATTACATCACGTGCCCTCCTTAATGTCCATCACTCAGTTACCCCAGCCCCCAACCCCTTCCTCTCCAGCAGCCCTCAGTTTGTTTCCTATGATTAAGAGTCTCTTATGGTTAGTCTCCCTCTCTGATTTTATCTTGTTTTTTTTTTCCCTCCTTTCCCCTATGATCCTGTTTGTTTCTTAAATTCCACATGAGTGAGATCCTATGAGAATTGTCTTTCTCTGACTGACTTATTTCATTTAGCGTAATACCCTCTAGTTCCATCCATGTCATTGCAGATGGTAAGGTTTCTTTTTTTTTTGGATGGCTGAGTAGTATTCCATTTTATATATATACCATATCTTCTTTATCCATTCATCTGTCGATGGACATCTGGGCTCTTTCCATAGTTTGGCTATTGTGGACATTGCTGCTATAAACATTTGGGTGCAGATGTGCCTTTGGATCACTACATTTGTATCTTTGGGATAAATACCCAGTAGTGCAATTGCTGGGTCGTAGGGTAGCTGTATAGAAACTGAACGAATGAGTGAACAAAGAGTTCTATGAACCTACTACACCCAGTCTCTCTCTATTTTCAACTTTTTGAGGAACCTCCATACCGTTTTCCATAGTGGCTGTACCAGCTTGCTTTCCCACCAACCTTGTAAGAGGGTTCCCCTTTCTCTGCATCCTCACCAATGTCTGTCATTTCATGACTTGCTAATTTTAGCCATTCTGACTGGTGTGAGGTGGTGTCTCCTTGTGTTTTTTTTTTTTTTTAAAGATTTTATTTATTTATTTGAGAGAGAGAGAATGAGAGACAGAGAGCATGAGAGGGAAGAGGGTCAGAGGGAGAAGCAGACCCCCGCTGAGCAGGGAGCCCGACGTGGGACTCGATCCCGGGACTCCAGGATCATGACCTGAGCCGAAGGCAGTCGCTTAACCAACTGAGCCACCCAGGCGCCCTCCTTGTGGTTTTGATTTGGATTTCCCTGATGCCGAGTGATGTTGAGGATTTTTTCATGTGTCTGTTGGCCATTTGTATGTCTTCTTTGGAGAAGTGTCTGTTCATGTCTTTTCCACATTCTTTGACTGGATTATTTGTTTTTTGGGTGTTGAGTTTGAGAAATTGTTTATAGATCTTGGATACCAGCCCTTTATCTGTACTGTCATTTGCAAATATCTTCTCCCATTCTGTAGGTTGCCTTTTAGTTCTGTTGACTGTTTCCTTTGCTGTGCAGAAGCTTTTTATCTTGATGAAGTCCCAATAGTTCATTTTTGCCTCTGTTTCCCTTCCCTTTGGAGATCTGTCTAGCAAGAAGTTGCTACGGGCTAGGTCACAGAGGTTCCTGCCTTTTGTTCTCTGCTAGGATTTTGATGCATTCCTGTCTCACATTTAGGTCTTTCATCCATTTTGAGTCTATTTTTATGTATGGTGTAAGAAAATGTTCCAGTTTCATTCCAGTTGCATGTGGCTGTCCAATTTTCCCAACACCATATGTTGAAGAGACTGTCTTTTTTTCCATCGGATGTTCTTTCCTGCTTTGTTGACCCCACACAGAGTTGAGGGTCCATTTCTGGGCTCTCTATTCTGTTCCATTGATCTATGTGTCTGTTTTTGTGACAATACCATGCTGTCTTGATGATCACAGCTCTCTCATATAGCTTGAAGTCAGGCATCGTGATATCCCCAACTTTAGTTTTCTTTTTCAACATTCCTTTGGCTCTTCAGGGTCTTTTCTGGTTCCATAAAAATTTTAGGATTATTTGTTCCAGCTCTGTGAAAAAAGTTGATGGTATTTTGATAGGGATTGCATTGAATGTATAGATTGTTCTAGGTAGCATAGACTTTTTTTTTTTTTTAAGATTTTATTTATTTATGTGACAGAGAGAGACACAGCGAGAGAGGGAACACAAGCAGGGGACGTGGGAGAGGGAGAAGCAGGCTTCCCGCTGAGCTGGGAGCCCGATGTGGGGCTCGATCCCAGGACCCTGGGATCATGACCTGAGCCGAAGGCAGACGCTTAACGACTGAGCCACCCAGGCGCCCCTAGGTAGCATAGACATTTTAACAATATTTTTTCTTCCAGTCCATGAGCATGAACGTTTTTCCATTTCTTTTGTCTTCCTCAATATCTTTCATGAGTGTTCTATAGTTTTCTGAGTTCAGGTTTATTCTTAGGTATCTTATGGTTTTTGGTGCAATTGTAAATAGGGTAGACTCTTTAATTTCTCTTTCTTCTTTTTTTTTTTTTTTAAAGATTTTATTTATTTTTTAGAGAGCGAGCGAGAGAGAAACAGCATGAGAGGGGAGAGGGTCAGAGGGAGAAGCAGGCTCCCCGCCGAGCCGGGAGCCCGATGTGGGACTCGATCCCAGGACCCCAGGATAATGACCCGAGCTGAAGGCAGACACTCAACCATCTGAGCCACCCAGGCGCCCCTAATTTCTCTTTCTTCTGTCTCATTGTTAGGGTATAGAAATGCAGCTGATTGCTATGCGTTGATTTTATATCCTGCCACTTTGCTGAACTCCTGTATGAATTCTAGCAATTTTGGGGTGGAGTCTTTTGGGTTTTCCACAAAGAATATCATGTCATCTGTGAAGAGTTAGAGTTTGACTTCTTTGCCGATTTGGATGCCTTTTCTTTTTGTTGTCTGATTGGTGAGGCTAAGACTTCTAATACTATGTTGAACAACAGTGGTGAGAATGGAATCCCTGCCATGTTCTTACCTTAGAGGAAAAGCTCTCAATTTTTCCCCATTGAGAATGATAATCACTGTGGGCTTTTGATACATGGCTTTTATGATAGAGGTATGTTCCTCTATCCCTACACTCTGAAGAGTTTTAATCAAGAAAGGATGCTGTACTTAGTCAAATGCTGTTTCTGCATCTATTGAGAGGATCATATGGTTCTTGTCCTTTATTATTTTTTTTTTTTTAATTTTTTTTTTTAAGATTTTATTTATTTGAGAGAGAGAATGAGAGAGAGCATGAGAGGGAACAGGGTCAGAGGGAGAAGCAGACTCCCCGCCGAGCAGGGAGCCCGATGCGGGACTCGATCCAGGGACTCCAGGATCATGACCTGAGCCGAAGGCAGTCGCTTAACCAACTGAGCCACCCAGGCGCCCCGGTTCTTGTCCTTTCTTTTATTAATGTAGTGTATCACATTGATTGATTGCAAAGGCTGAACCACCCTTGCAGCCCAGGAATAAATTCCACTTTGTTGTGAATAATCCTTTTAATGTAATGTTGGATCCTATTGGCTAGGATTTTGGTGAGAATTTTGGCATCCATGTTAATCATGGATATTGGTTTGTAAGTCTCCTTTTGGTGAGGTCTTTGTCTGGTTTTGGGATCAAGGTATTGCTGGCTTTATAGAACGAGTTTGGAAGTTTTCCTTCCATTTCCGTTTTTTGAAACGGCTTCAGAAGAATAGGTATTAATTTTTTAAGTGTTTTGTAGAGTTCTCCTGGGAAGCCGTCTGGCCCTGGACTCTTGTTTGTTGGGAGATTTTTGATAACTGCTTCCATTTCCTTCCTGGTTATGGGTCTGTTCAGGTTTTCTACTTCTCGTTTCAGTTCTGGTAGTTTATATGTCTCTAGGAATGCATCCATTTCTTCCAGATTGCTGAATTTGTTGGCATATAGTTGCTCATAATACTTTTTTTTTTTTTTTTTTTTTAAGATTTTATTTATTTATCTATTTGAGAGACAGACAGACAGATAGTGACAGAGATGGCGAGAGAGAGCACAGGCCGGGAGGAGAGGGAGAAGCAGGCTCTTGCTGAGCAGGGAGGCCAACGTGGGGCTGGATCCCAGGACCCTGGGATCATGACCTGAGCCAAAGGCAGATGCTTAACCGACTGAGCCACCCAGGCGCCCCTCATAATACGTTCTTATACTTGTTTGTATTTCTTCAGTGTTGGTTGTGATCTCTCTTTCATTCGTGATTTTATTTGGGTCCTTTCTCTTTTCATTTTGATAAGTCTGGCCAGAGGTTTATCGATCTTACTAATTCTTTCAAGGAACTAGCTTCTAGTTTCCTTGATCTGTTCTACTTTTGTTTTCTGTTTCATTGATTGCTGTTCTAATCTTTATTCATTCTTTTCTCCTGGGTTTAGGCTTTATTTGCTGTTCTTTCTCAAGCTCCTTTAGGTGTAAGGTTTTGTGTATTTGAGACCTTTCTTGTTTCTTTAGAAAGGTTTGTATTGCTATATACTTCCCTCTTAAGACTGCCTTTGCTGTATCTCAAAGGTTTTGAACAGTTGTGTTTTCATTTTCATTAGTTTCCAAGAGGTTTTTAAAATTCTTCTTTAATTCCCTGGTTGACCCATTCATGCTTTAGTAGGATGCTCTTTAACCTCCATGTATTTGAGTTCTTTCCAAATTTCCTCTTGTGATTGAGTTCAAGTTTAAAAGCATTGTGGTCTGAAAATAAGCAGGGAATGATCCCAGTCTTTTGGTACTAGTTGAGACCTGATTTATGACCCTGTATGTGGTCTATTCTGGAGAATGTTCCATGTGGACTCCAGAAGAATGTGTATTCTGTTGCTTTAGGATGGAATGCTCTGAATATACCTGTGAATTCCATCTCATCCAGTGTGTCATTCAACCCTTGTTCATCTTCTGTTTAGATGATCTGTCCGTTGCAGTGAGTGGAGTGTTAAAGTCCCCTACTACTGTTGTATTATTATCAATGTGTTTCTTTAATTTTGTTATTAATTGCTTATATAATTGGCTGCTCCCATGTTAGGGGCATAAATATTTACAGTTGTTAGATCTTGTTGGATAGACCCTTTAATTATGATATAGTGTCGTTCTTCATCTCTTATTACAGTCTTTGGTTTAAAATCTATTTTGTCTTATATAAGGATTGTGACCCCAGCTTTCTTTCAGTGTCCATTAGCATGACAAATGGTTTTCCACCCCTTCACTTTCAATCTGGTGGTGTCTTTGGGTCTAAAATGAGTCTCTTGCAGATAGAATACTGATGGGTCTTGCTTTTTTATCCAGTCTGATACCCTGTGTCTTCTGATTGGGGCATTTGGCCCACTTACATTCAGAGTAACTATTGAAAGATAGGAATTTAGTGCCATTGTATTACCTGCAAAGTCACTGTTGCTGTATTTGGTCTCTGTTCCTTTCTGGTCTATGTTACTTTTGAGCTCTCTTTGCTTAAAGGATCCCCTTTAATGTTTCTTGCAGGGCTGGTTTAGTGATCACACATTCTTTAAGTTTGTCCTGGAAGCTTTTTATCTCTCCTTCTGTTTTTGAATGACAGCCTTGCTGGATAAAGTATTCTTGGCTGAATATTTTTCTCATTTAGCACCCTGAATATGTCATGCCAGTCCTTTCTGGCCTGCCAGGTCTCTGTGGATAAGTCTGCTGCCAATCTAATGTTCTACTCTTGTAGGTTACAGATCTCTTGTCCTGAGCTAGTTTCAGGGTTTTCTTTGTCTCTGAGATTTGCAAGTCTCACTATTATATGTCGAGGTGTTGACCTATTTGTTGATTTTGAAGGGGGCTCTCTGTGCCTCCTAGAATTGAATGCCGTTTCATTCCCCTGATAAGGGAACTTCTCTGCTATAATTTGCTCCAATATACTTTCTGCGCCTCTCTCTTTCCTATTCTTCTAGGATCCCCATTATTCTAATATTGTTTTGCTTAATGGTGTCACTCATCTCTTGAATTCTCCCCTCATGATCCAGTAGTTGTTTATCTCTCTTTTCTGCAGTTTCTTTATTCGTCATCATTTTGTCTTCTATATCACCAATTCTTTCTTCTGCTTCATTTATCCTAGCAGTTACAGCCTCCATTTTTTATTGCATCCCGTTAGCATTTTTTATTTCGACTTGATAGGTTTAGTTCTTTTATTTCTCCAGAAAGGGATCCTCTAGTGTTTTCTATGTTTTTTTTTTTCAAGTCCAGCTTGTGTTTTTATAATCGTTATTCTAACTCTGGTTCCAACATCATACTTATATCAATACTGATTGGGTTCCTGGCAGTCAGTACTGCCTCTTGTTCTCTTTTTTGAGAATTTTTCCATCTTGTCATTCTGTCCAGCAAAGAGTAGATTAACGAGAGATCTAAATATGAAAATGGCAACAGGGACCCCAGAGAAATATACAGTAAACAAATCAGAAGAGACCTGAAACTGAAAAAAAATAAAAATTGTGTGTATATATATATACACACACACACATATATATATATACACACATGTGTGTATATATATATATAATCAGGTGAGGAGTGATACACTAGATTTTGTGTGTATTTTGGGCTATTAGAAGAAGCTGCATTCTAAAATTGTAAAGAAAGATATATATACAAAAATAAAACTAAGGGGGGCCTGGGTGGCTCAGTTGTTAAGCATCTGCCTTCAGCTCAGGTCATGATCCCACAGTCCTGGGATTAAGCACCGTGTCAGGCTCCCTGCTCCTTGGGGAGTCTGCTTCTCCCTCTCCCCCTGCTTGTGTTCCCTCTCTCGCTGTGTCTCTATTTTTATTTATTTGACAGAGAGAGACACAGCGAGAGAGGGAACACAAGCAGGGGGAGTAGGAGAGGGAGAAGCAGGCTTCCCACGGAGCACGGAGCCTGATGCGGGGTTCAATCCTAGGACCCTGGGATCACGACCTGAGCCAAAGGCAGACGCTCCAGGGCGTCCTTTGTGTGGGCTATGTGCATCTTTCTGTTGGAGCTGCATCACAGCTGCTGTGAGCACACTGGTTGGGGTGTCTAGTGCCCTCCAGGGCAGGAGTTGCTTTGGCAGGGTGCCGATCTGGGCTGAAATATCTTACTGGGTATTGCAGGGTGAGGGTGGGAACTACTTTGGGGAGTCCCTGGTTCTGGTTAAAACTGCACACTATGTGGAGTAGGGCTGGACCTGCTTCGGGGGAGCGGTGCTGGTGCTGACTGAGACGGTCTGCTTGGCACAGCGGGGAAGGAGCTGCTTTGGAGAAGTGGGTAGGTAGGATGGGGGTAGGTCTGCAGAACTCCTGGGTGGTGCTAGCAGGTTTGATGGAGAATGTCAAAAGTGGCCCTACTAGTTCCCAGAGAAAGTTCCTATGGATCCCTGCTGCTTGGCACATGCCCTAAAATTATTCAGTAAATGTCTTCCATGTGTGATGAGTAGCCCAGGTGCTTTTCAAACTGTTGTCTCTGTACTGTGGCTTGGAGTGAGTGAGTTGGTGCTTAGGCCCTTTAAGAGCAGGGTCTGAGTTTCCTGTAGACCTCCATCTCTCCTGGAGTTAAGCCTGGTGATTTTCAAAGCCAGATGTTATGGGACCCATCTACATGGTGCAGGTTCCTAGGGCAGGGCTGCCTGATATGTGGCTTGAACTCTTTGCTTCTCAGGGATTACCTTTGCACCTGTGCTGTATCTGCTGCCTGTGGGTCACCATGATAGGGGTGTGGTTCCTGACAAGACCACATCTGTGCCATTCCTACCCTTCTCTGTGTTGCTTTTTCTTTATATCTTTAGCTGTGGAAGAGCTGTTCTAGTCTTTAGGTTGTTTTCCAAGAGAGTTGCTCTGTATTCCTTGTAGCCAGGGTGTGTCTATGGGAGGAGGTAAACTCTGGGTCCTCCTACTTTGCCATCTTGATCTTCCTCCTCCTTGGGCAGTTTTCATGATGAATATTATTACTGTATCGCTACTCTTTGAAATGTTAACAACTGTCAGCTAGTCAACCATTCTTTTGTATGTTATGTACCATTGATACACATTACACAGTTTAGATAAACCTAAAATGTCACTGTAATCCCACTATTTAAGGATAAACCACTGATGATGTTTTAATATAAGTCCTAGGCAAGAGGTTGGCCAACTGTGGCCCAATAGCCTATGCTGGCCTGAGGTCTGTTTTTGTGTGTGAGTTAAGAGTGGTTTTTACATTTGAAAGGAGTTGGAAATAAATTTAAATGAACTATTTTGTGGCTCTTGGTTCACAAGCTCCTTGGGAACTTCCTGGCTGTAATCTGAAACCAGCCACGGTACTTGGAGGGCAGGGAGAGACTGAAGAAACAGGCAAGCCCTCCAGATTTGTAGGTAGTAGGTTTAATGAGCAAGGGAATTTACTAGGCTTGTCTTGAGAAGCTACAAGACAGTAGATTTCCACACCTGCCTGCCAAATCTTGAAAATTTCATATAGGGGCCTCAGCTGGGTTCAGTCATATATAATCCCTAGATGGTCTCAATATCACATCACTATCACAAGGCTTTGTCTTTAGGGCAACTTCTGGGAGGCGGGAAGGCAATTGAAATGCATATTCCTAGGACGGGATAGGATAAGGAGCCTCCTATTGCCAGAGTCCAGCTCACAGGACTTAAAATCCATCTTTTTAATGTCTGCTTAGTCTTCCAAGGTATGCATAAAGTACCCTTGTGATAAACAAGTCTCTTTTGTTAGACGTTTTGGTTTCTTTTCCAGTTTTTTAAACTATTATAATACTTTTTTTTTTAAGATTTTATTTATTTATTTGACAGAGAGAGACACACAGCGAGAGAGGGAACACAAGCAGAGGGAGTGGGAGAGGGAGAAGCAGGCTTCCCGCGGAGCAGGGAGCCCCATGCGGGGCTCGATCCCAGGACGCTGGGATCATGACCTGAGCCAAAGGCAGACGCTTAACGACTGAGCCACCCAGGTGCCCCTAAACTATTATAATACTTAAGAGGACAGCTTTTCTATTCAGATTTTTGTCAGTGTCAGATTTTTTTCTGTGGGGCAAATTTCTAGAGGTGAAATTGCTAGTTTGTACATAGTGCCAGGATGCCTGTCAGAAATACTGGGCCATGCCTGTACTAATACTGGGTTGTCCCCCCGCTTTTTCTTAAATATAGTTTCTTTTTTTTTTTTTTAAGATTTTATTTATTTATTAGAGCAAGAGAGAGCACAAGCAGGGGGAGTGGCAGGCAGAGGGGGAAGCAGGCTCCCCACTGAGCAAGGAGTCTGATGTGGGGCTCAATCCCAGGACCCTGGGATCATGACCTGAGCTAAAGGCAGACTCTTAACCAACTGAGCCACCCAGGTGCCCCTGACCCCCCCCCCTTTTTAAAAAAGATTTTATTTGACAGAGAAAGAGCAGAAGCAGGGGGAGTGGCAGGCTTCTTGCTGAGCAGAGAGCCCAACGTGGGGCTCGATCTCAGGACTCCGGGATCATGACCTGAGCTGAAGGCATATGCTTAACCGACTGAGCCACCCAGGTGCCCCATCTCCCCCCCTTTTTAAATTTATTTTTATTTATTTTAGAGAGAAAGCACGTGCGAGGGGAGGAGTAGATGGGGAGAAAGAGAGAATCTCAAGCGGATTTCTTTCCGAGCATGCAGCTTGGCATGGTGTTCAGTCTCAGGACCCTGAGATCACGACCTGAGCCTAAATTGAGAGGCACTTAACCAACTGAGCCACCCAGGTGCCCTGGGTTGTCCCCTTCTTTATCTTTGCCAAGTTGAGAGGGAAAAAGAGATGACAGTTTTATTAACATTTATTTGATTACTGGTGAGATCATTAAACATTTTTTCATGTTTATTGTCCATTTGTATTTCCACATAAAATGCCTGCTTATGTCTTATTCTGTTTTTCTCTTGGGCTTCTGATCTTTTACTTCTTGATTTGCAAGCACTTTATATTCATTAGGGATAGTAATCATTTGTTACATAAAAGTTGCAGATTGGTTTCTTAATTACTTAAATGCTGCAGAATGGATAATAAAATGAAATATTTGTGTCAGCTGGAAGAATACTCAGGGCTCTAGTTTCAGGGACCAGCATGTGTCACTTCTGAAACAATCCCTTAATTTATGATCCTGCAGTGCTAGCCAATCTGCAACTCATTATTAAAAATAAATTGTATAAACATTTGTTACCATTTACCAGATTAGTTTATACAACTGGTTTTAATTTTTCATTAATTTTTACAACTGGTGAGTTAGTGGTGGATTAAAATGTGAACTTAAATAGGAAAGTTAAATTAAGTCTCTATGACTAAAAAAATGCATCGTGATACATTCTTTAACATAGACATATATTAATATGTAAAACACGACAAGATTTTTTTTTAACCTGCAAGAAATTTGATTAGTGACTTTTTGAAATGGAATTCTTATATGCTAGTAAGTATTGATTTTATATATAATGTGTACTGGCAATGTAGTAGGTGCTTTCCTAGAGAAATGATTTTAGGTGGAACTGGAATCAACTTTTATTTTAGGCGAGATATCTCTTTATCCCAATCTTTTTGGGCTCCGGTAGGGAGTGCTACCTATGGTTAAGTTTTTAAAGTGAATTGGGAAAAATGTCCTGAAATAAAAAGCAATGGTTACATAGACATTATGGTTTGGGCCAAAGTTAAATTATTTTTTTAAAAGTTAGTTGACTTAAACTATTATCTATTTGGCCACTATTTCTATGTTTTTGTTTTTTTTTAAGATTTTATTTTTAAGTAATGACTATACCCACTATGGGGCTGGAACCTACAACCCCGAGATCAAGAGTCACATACTCTACTGACAGATCCAGCCAGGCACCCCTCTGTGCTTTGTTTTATTTTTTTAAAAACGGAATCACACACACATAAAAATGGAATCACATATATATATATATGTTAGGTTGCAACTTTTTTCATGTATCTTACTATGAAAACTTTTTTTTTTTTTAAGATTTCATTTCTGTATTTGAGAGAGAGCACAAGCAGGGAGGGGGCAGAGAACATTCCCCACTGGGCAGGGCGCCCGCCGCGGGGCTCCATCCCAGGACCCTAGGATCATGACCTGGACCAAAGGCTCAGCCAACTGAGCCACCCAGGTGCCCCAAAACTTTTTGTGTATAACTTTTTGTTTTTATAGCCATAAACTTAGAATGGATATATTGAATTTGTTTTAACTATTTTTCTATTGGTGGACATTTAGTTTGCTTCTGAATTTTCTCTTTTTACACTAATGCTCAGTAAATACCTTTCAGCTTTTAAAAAATCTTTATTTTATCCCAGGACCTGAGCCGAAGACACCTAGACTGAGCCACCAAAAAAAAAAAATCTTTATTTTACAAAGGTGTAATTTACTACGTTTTGCCACTAAGGAAATTTTTTTATACACATAATATGTAGGGGACGGTAATTATTACACAACTTACCAAAATTACCTTTATAGTGAATTTTCATCACTTTGGTGGGCCCAAGGACAGCACTTTTAGTGATAAATATTACTGAGTTCCAAGTAGTGTGTGTGTGTGTGTGTGTTTCTACTGATGTTCAGGATCACTTAAGATATTTGAACAGTCTTTTCAAAAGATTGTTTTAAAATTGATACCACAGTACTTAGTTCATTTGCATGGGAATGCTTAAAATAAAAATACTTCAAGAAGAATATATTTAATATGTCATTCATTGTAGGGTTACATTTCAGAGATCCTCACATGAAAATGGTATACTCTTAGTTCAAATGGAAATACAAGACTACCTCTGACCTCTTATCACTCCGAGAGAGAAGGTGACCTCTAAAAATGTTACAGAAAATGTCCATCAGAAATGTAATTTCATATGTAAAACCCATTTACTTGAAAGAATTTTCATCATGTTTTAATTAGTTTGTGTTATTAGACTTTTTAATATAAGGATTTTTTTGGTGGTTAAGAGATACAGTATAGGTCATGAGATTTATTAATTTGTGGACTGAAAAAAGTGAGACTTATTATATGTTAGATTTTGTGCTAGGTGCTGGGAATATAGCCCTGTACTTAATTTTGCATGAACATTATAGAATATTAATTCTAAATAATTGCCAATAAACTGTACCAATGGGTCAAATACTATATATCATTGTCTTATAATGTGGTAAAGTGGTCTGACTTAAAGTCTCAACCAGACTGAAGTATACCAGTGGTCACTAGATTTGAATTTTAAGGTTTTTTTTGTTTTTTGTTTTAAAGTTTTCTTTTTTTTTTTTTTAAGATTTCATTTATTTATTTGAGAGAGAGACACACAGAGAGGGAACACAAGCAGGGGGAGTGGGAGAGGGAGAAGCAGGCTTCCCGCTGAGCAGGGAGCCCGATGTGGGGCTCGATTCCAGGACCCCGGGATCATGACCTGAGCCGAAGGCAGATGCTTAATGACTGAGCCACCCAGGCGCCCCGAATTTTAAGTTTTAATTTTCAGAAAGTGGGGCAGGGTGTTGACATAGGATTGACAACTTTTCATTGTTACAAGTAAAGACATTTTTAAAACCTCACGTAACATCCATCTACTGTCCCCATATCCTAAAAGAAAAGTACTTTTACATCAAAATGTAAGACGGATATATTCTCAAAATAAAGGACAGTGACTTTATTTATTTATTTATTTTTTAAAGATTTTATTTATTTTTATTTGAGAGAGAGAGAATGAGAGAGAGGGAATACATGAGAGGGGGGAGGGTCAGAGGGAGAAGCAGACTCCCTGCCGAGCAGGGAGCCCGATGCGGGACTCGATCCAGGGACTCCAGGATCATGACCTGAGCCGAAGGCAGTCGCTTAACCAACTGAGCCACCCAGGCGCCCAGGACAGTGACTTTAAATTGAATAGGTTTTTGTTTTTTATTTCATGGCCCTTATTTTTCTTTTGCATTGTTGTTTGGCACTAGAATGTAGATTGTCATTTGGGATACATTGGTAGGTTTATCTAATCTTTTAGTATTCTGAGAACAGGAAACCTTACTCTGATAAATCAGTCAAGTGAATAAGAATATTCTATTAATCCTTTTAGACGCCCTCCACTCCCACTATAAAATGGTCATTCTCTTCTCTCCTATTGTAAAGATAATTAAATGGCCATTTCCTTGAATAGTTCCCAAAGACCTTATAAAAATAGCTCCAGGGTACTGTTGTGGCTTTTAAAGTTTTTGGCATTTTATTTTATATTTTTATTTTTTATTTTTTTAAAGATTTTATTTACTTGACAGAGAGAAAGAAAGAACACAAGCAAGGTGGAGCAGCAGAGGGAGAGAGAGAAGCAGGCTCCCTGCTGAGCAGAGAGCCCGATGTGGGGCTTGATGTGGGGCTCGATCTCAGTACCCTGGGATCATGACCTGACCCAAAGGCAGGCACTTAACTGCCTGAGCCACCCAGGTGCCCCAGTTTTTGGCATTTTAAATTTAATGACAACTTTGTTATTACTGCTAACAGGGTTACTGTGAAACTATTTACTGCTCATAAGCTATTTTTATTAGAACTATCCCAAAAACATATGCTGCATTTGTTGAAAGCAATGTTATTTTGTGTCATCTTTGATTTGATTACTGTAAATGTTAATTGGTTTAACTCTATACACTATTGTATATTTTCATAGTATTTGTGGAGGGAAGAGAAAGTTTGTTTTCAGGGTTTTATCTGTTTTCATTTAGTCTTTATTTTCTCTTCGGCCCTGTCAACTACCTGTTTCCCCTCCCCCAAATAATTTGCTATTTCTTATAGTCTGCGTCAAAGTAGAGTAGACCACAAACTTACACCATCATCATAAAATTCTTTTTTTTCTTTTTTAAAAAGATTTTTATTTATTTGACAGAAAGAAAGACAGCCAGAGAGGGAACAAAAGCAGGGGGAGTGGGCAGAGGGAGGAGCACGCTTCCCGCTGAGCAGGGAGCCCAATGCTCGGGGCTCGATCCCAGGACGCTGGGATCATGACCTGAGCCGAAGGCAGACACTTAACGACTGAGCCACCCAGGCGCCCCCACCATCATAAAATTCTTGAAGTTAAATTATATATGTATTCGTACAGAACCTAGAAAACAAAATGCAATCTGATTCTTAGCCATCTTTTTTTAAGCCTTTTTTATTTTGAAGTATGACGCATAAAAAATGTAACAAACATGGATGTATAACTCAGTAAGTTATCACAAACCAAACATCCATGTAATCACCACCCACATTAAGAAATAGAAAGTTGTTCGCACTCTAGGAAGCTCCTTTATGCTCTCTTCCAAGTATTATTCGCTCCCATCCATAGGTAACCACCATTGTAACTTCTTGCACTATAGCTTTGTTTTGCCTTTTATTCTTTTCTTTTTTTTTTAATGATTTTATTTTTAAGTAATCTCTATACCCAACATGGGGCTTGAACTTACAACCCCAAGATCAAGAGTCACATCCTTTGACTGACTGAGCCAGCCAGGTGCCCCCCTTCTATTATTTTCTTAATGCCTCTGTGATCTGTAGTGTTGTCCCCTATTTCATTCCTAATACTGGTTATAAGTGTCTTCTCTTTTTCCTCAGTAAATCTCATTAGAGGTCAGTCCTTTTTGTTTCTTTTCAAGGAAACATCTCTTGGCCTGGCTATACTTCTCTGCGTTGAGAGTTCTCTGATGCTTTCAAATAGATGATTTTCATATTTTGTCGTTTGACCTCATGGGAGGATAGTTTGTTTGAAATTATGTAGTTCATTTATAAATAAATTCTTCTCAGATATCTGTTTACAATTGAGATAGTGTCGAAAAGGCACTGGCTTAGGGCTTAGATGCCCTTCATTTAATATTCTAATATTAATTTAGCAACTGTTATATTCCAAATACTGTGCTAAGGGCTGGGGTCACTGTGATGAATAAGAGTTTTGCTCTTAAGATTTAGTGCTGTGGAGAAGATAAGCAGTATAGGTACATTGTTGTAATGTGCAGTTTAGGAGAATATATACAGGAGGGCCCTAATCCTGGATGATCAGGAAAAACCTCTTGGAGGAGGTAATAGCTAAGCTGAAATAAAGGATGCATAGGAGCTAGCTTGATATAGAGGTGCTGTAGAGAGGTAGAATACTGTATAAAAGAAAAGTCCAGAGAACCTGTTTAATTTCTAGAATTGTCTGTATGACTGGATTAAAGAGTAGGGTGTGAAAGATACAGAGGTTAGGAAAGTACAGAGACCAGATCATAAAGGACTTATTTTGGTACTGAGAATGGATAGAAAGGGGAGAGCAAAATTTGTGGGGGGTGATTATGATAGTACAGGCTTAGAATAGCTGTAATGGATTGGAATAGAATAGCAGTGGAAATGGAATCTGATATATTTTGGAGGAAACATAGGCTCAATTGTAGAGAATGAAAGAGAAAGAAGGAATAACTGACAATATGGGTGCCATTTTCTGAGGTAGGGAACACATGAGCAGCAGATTTAAGAGGAAAATTAGGGACTTGGGTTCTGGATTTCTTTGGCTTGAGAGCAGATGGGAGAAACCAGAAGTTGGCATGTGACTGAAGTTGACATGGGACAAGAAAGAGAATTTATGTATGCAGAGTGGAGCTGATATAATGACACCTGTGAGTTGAGGGGGTATAATCCTGAGCACTTGGTTGGAAGGAGGGACAGGAGAGAATGGGGGACAGAATAGGTGTGTAGGTAAGTGTATGGCATGTGGAGTGGCAGGATCTTGAGGGAGTTCCTGTCAGATGACTTCTCTGTTATTTGAAGTAGTATGCTTGGTCATCTGCTGCAAAATGATGGAGGAAGGGTTGGAGAGATTTGGGTAGCATGGAGAATGCTTGAAAAAGCTTCTTGGAGAATGGAAGAGGGGCAAGAGTAAGAAAATATTTTCCTAGGATGCGAGATAGCAGTGAGGGCCCATTTGAGATCAGAGGTAGAATATTTGTAGCAGCATCAAAATGTGAGGCTTAATTTTTCTACAGCCCAATTCTAGAAAATGTAGCCTGCTGGATTAATCAAGTTCTGGCTTGTAGAAGAAATAGAACTGTAGAACAAGGGGTTGAAAGTACTGACAAGAGAGTGGTTCCAGTGATTTTTGGCTGCATGGGGTAGAAGAAAGTGAAGGTAAGAAGGGATTGATTAGGTTGATGAAAATTGCAGGCGAGAAGAGACCTAAGGGCTCAATACAGACAAAGTAGGGCAGAGGAGTATGTGAGGGAAAGCTAGAAGGTGAGGTATTTGGGTTTTTTTTTTTTTTTAACGTCTAGAATTTGTTTTTAAATGAAAAGCAAACTATACGAAGAAAAGTTCACTTCTACCCTCTCTTGCCAGTTTTAAGAGTTTGATGTGTATCTTTCTGTAAATAAAAAACTTGAGGATTTTTGTTTTTTACAGAAATGAAATCATAATTAACATATTCTTCCTGTATCATGTATATGCTGTCAAGTCATTACATAGACTATAACTTTTTAAAAAATTTGAGAATAGTTGACACACAATGTTACATTAATTTCAGGTATACAACAAAATGATTCAACAACTTTATACATTGTGCTGTGCTCACCACAGGTGTAATTACCATCTGGTCTGTCACTTAATAGAAGCATAATTTTTTCTTTTTCTTTTTCTTTTTTTTAAGATTTTATTTATTTGACAGAGAGAGACAGCAAGAGAGGGAACACAAGCAGGGGAGTGGGAGAGGGAGAAGCAGGCTTCCCACTAAGCAGAGAGCCCGACATGGGGCTCGATCCCAGGACCCTGGGATCATGACTTGAGCTGAAGGCAGATGCTTAACGACTGAGCCACCCAGGCACCTCGATGCATAATATTTCCTAATAGTAATTAACAGTTTTATTGACAGACATTTAAAGTTGATCCCAATTTTGTGAGTAGAAAAAGTAGACAATATCTTTATACATGTATTTTTATGTATAATCTTTTATTTCTGTGAGAGAAATTCCTCAAAGTTGCATAACTTGGTCAAAGGCTATGTGTGTTTTTAAAGCTTTTATTTGAAGCATAACTTACAGTAAGAAAAATATGTAAAGGTACATCTTGATAAGTTTCTATTGGAAGGTGAAGGGAAGGACTGTAAAGTATCCTCCAAACTGAGAAGGCACTTAGGACTGAAAAACACAGAAGGCAACTCCATACAGTTTACACAGGGTTTTATTCAGGGTAACTTACTGACAGGATTGGTTGGACGACAATCTGGACATCTGTGCAGCTATTCTCTGAAAAGTCCAGATCTTAGTCTAGATGTTATAGAATGAGCGTACACGCAGGAGGGTATTATAGTGAGATCAGAAGGCTTACAGGCACTTAATTGACAGCTAACCTTGCGGTGCCATCAGTGCTTCAGGAGAAGGAAATACTTATCTCTAACAGACTCATGGGGGGCCAAAGCAAGCCTCCTTGGCGGGTATTTCTAAGGTATGTATATTAATCTCCAAGGGGCCAGGAACACGTAACCGCAAGACAGGTTATTGAGCAAGTGGACATGAACAAGATGGAGGGCTAAAAATTGAGTCAAAATTGTCAACTCTTCTGCAGTTTCATAGAATAAACACACCTAAGTGTCTCTCTATGTTAGAGATAGAGTATTGCCAGCATCCTCAGAAATCCTTCTCAGGCCTCCTACCAGTCAGTACCCCTATCTCCAACAGTAAAACAAAACAAAACTTGGAAAAAAAAAATCCCTAATCTATGGTTAGCTTACTTTTAATTTTACCCATTTTGGATCTTTATATGAATGGACTTACACAGTACTCTGTTGGATGCATCATTTCTGTGAATCATCTAACACTGGTAAATATGAAATATTTATGATTTACTAGTGCTAATGGGGCCAAAACACGGAATTCAATTTAGGGAAGGACGTGGAATAGAGAAGACGACTTTGTTAAGAGTCATAGCTACATGATAGAGAATGACTTAAGTGTCCTTGAGTCAACCCTTATAAGCAGCAGAGGATGGTAGGTAAAGCTATGCTTCCAAAGGAAAGGGTTTTTTGTGGTTTTTTTTATTCATTTGAGACAGAGAGAGAGAGAGAGAGAGTAGGAGCAGTGGGGAGAGGCAGAGAGAGAGGGAGAAGCAGACTCCCCGCTGAGCAGGGAGCCCAATGCGGGGCTCGATCCCAGGACCCAGAGATCATGACCTGAGCCGAAGGCAGACGCTTAACGACTGAGCCACCCAGGCGCCCCAGGCAAGGGTTTTTTTTTTTTTTTTTTTTAAATGAGGGATTAATTTGTGTACAGCAAAATTCACTCTGTTTGGCAAACATTTCTTCGATGATAATAGTCATGACACCACCACCACAACAGTTCCCAAAACTTCCCTTGTGCTCCTTTGTTAATTAACTTTTCCTTCCACCTTAGCCCCTGGTGACCACTGATCTGTTTGTTTTTTTTTTTTTTTTTTTTTGTCCCTTTAGTTTTGCCTTTGAGAAAGAGTTTTTAAAAGAGGTTAGAGAGGGGCGCCTGGGTGGCTCAGTTGGTTAAGCGACTGCCTTCGGCTCAGGTCATGATCCTGGAGTCCCAGGATCGAGTCCCACATCGGGCTCCCTGCTCAGCAGGGAGTCTGCTTCTCCCTCTGACCCTCCTCCCTCTCATGTGCTCTCTCTCTCAAATAAATAAAATCTTAGAAAAAGAGGTTAGAGAAGTGACTGATTGGAACAGCTTTGATAGAAAGTGTCAGAGAATAAGCAAGCAGGAACCCTTTGAGAAGGCTTTGAGGCAGCATTGTAAAGGGAGAGCCCAGTTTCAGTTCAGGAGGGGAGGGGACATTTAACCTTTAAGGAAGGTTTTAGAGAGCACAGTGGAGAAGCTTGAAGGAGAGGTTGGCAGTAGGAGGCTACCACCTGACTATGTGACCTCTTTTCTGTGTTTTTCTGTTTAACAAGGACCATTTCCTTTCTTGAAAGTTCCTTTTTTTTTTCTTTGATGATCATTATTTTTCTGCTACCCTTTGGTCTTTTTCCCCAGGGGCTTTTTTTTTTTTTTTCCTGCTAGTTCCTCAAGTATTTCCTGAAGTTTCTATCCTGGCTTCTTAGTCATTCACTCTTAGATTTCATCTCCTTTATCTAAGCCTGTGCTCTCCAGTCTTTAGGTCAGATTGCAGAAAATAATTTTATATTTATATATTATACATTTTTTTAGAGAGAGTGTGAGTGTGAGCGTGAGCGTGAGCGGCGGGGGGGAGGGCAGAGGGAGAGAGAGAATCCCAAGCAGGTTCCACACCCAGCAAGAACCCCTATGCAGGACTCTATCTCACAACCCTTAGATCATGACCTGAGCCGAAATCAAGAGTCTGACGTCCAACCGACTGAGCCACTCAGGCGCCCTGCTGTCAAAAATAATTTTAAAATATTTTAAAAAAAGCTGTCCATTTAAAAAATAAGCAAAAGGCACTTTGGACAAGATACCCAAATGCCCCCCCCAAATATGTAAAGAACCCACTAGAATGGCTAAAATTTTTTTTTTTTTAATATTTATTTATTCATGAGAGAGAGAGAGGGAGGCAGAGGGAGAAGCAGGCTCCCAAGGAGCAGGGAGCCCGATGTGGGACTCGATCCCAGGACCCTGGGATCATGACCTGAGCCGAAGGCAGACGCTTAACCATCTGAGCCACCCAGGCGCCCCTAGAATGGCTAAAATTTAAAAGACTGATAACACCTAGTATTGACAGAGATTGTAGAACAACTGGATCTCTTTCATTGACTTGCTTACAAGAGTGTAATTGGTACAAAAGCTTCAGAAAGATGTTAGTTTCTATTAAAGATATAGCTATATATCTATCTGTACAGATCTTCCTGGGCTGATGATAGAGCTATGTCCCAATAAACTCATTGTAAATTGAAGATATTGTAAGTCTAAAATTCCCTTAATAAACTTAATTTACTGAACATCTTAGCCTAGCCTATCTTAAATGTGCTCAGAACACATTAGCCTACAGTTGGGCAAGATCATCTAACACAAAGCCTATTTTATAGTAAAGTGTTGAATCTACTATAACGTGTTGAATTCTGTTCTAGAAGTGAAAAACAGAATGGCTGTATGGGTACAGAATAGTTATAAGTATCAGTTGTTTACCCTCATGATCATGTGGCTGACCGGAAGCTGCAGTCACTGATGCTGCCGAGCATCACGTGCGAGTAGCTACCACATATCAAAAGCCTAGGAAAAGATCAAAATTCAAAATTTGAAGTATGGTTTCTACTGAATGTGTATTTGCTTTCACACCATTGTAAAGTCAAAAAATCATAAGTTGAGCCATTTGTAAGTTGGGAACTGTCTATATCGTGTAATCTAGCAGTTTTACTCCTGGGCATATACTCAAGAGAAATGAGTTGTTATGTGTACATTACTATGCTATGTACAAGAATTATTTTAGCAATTTTATTTGTAATAGATAAAAGATGGAAACAACCTAAATGTTCATGAACAGTAAATTGGGTAAGTAAATTGTGGTATAGTAATACGGTGAATTACTACTACACAGCAACGATAAAGAACTATGATTTACAAACGGTGTGGATTAATTTCAGACATTGTTAAAGTGAAAGAAGTCAAACACAAAAGAGTATATACAGTGGGCAAAACTAATAAATGCTTGTAAAAGTTAGAATAATAGTTCGATAGGGAGACTTTGGGGTTTTGGTAATGTTTTATGTCTTGATTTGGGTGGTGGTTACCCAGGTCTATACATATATAAAATTCATCAAGCTGAACAGGTAAAATTGATATACATTTCTGGGTAAGTTACATCACAGTTTTAAAAAAAGTGATAGGTTTTCAAAT
Source organism: Mirounga angustirostris (assembly GCF_029215605.1). Lineage (NCBI taxonomy): Eukaryota > Metazoa > Chordata > Mammalia > Carnivora > Phocidae > Mirounga > Mirounga angustirostris. The sequence continues at coordinate 65,837,874 of NW_026991712.1, read as the reverse complement.
CCTACATAAAACCATCCTTTTTTCCCCCAACTAGTTTTTTTGTCCATCATTTCCAGCTTTGACATTATTTTTGGACCTTTGCTATTTTTCTTCCCGTTAACTCTCAGAGTATACATTCTTACAAGCAATAACAGATGTTGGTAACACTATAGTGTATCTGTCTGTCTCACCGAAGTTCTAGTCATGACCATTTCACAGTTATCAATAAATTATATATTCCTGCCAGTGCTTGGAATTGTTACATACTTTGATCTGTCATTGGGACTTGGCTCTTTTCAGCTCATGTTTCACCCAGTGTCTGATGTATTTGTGGCACCCTTTATCTCCCCATCCCCCAGTTGTACGTGAAGTTCTTAAAGTGTAGACCATAGAGTGTTCCTGGTCCTTAATGGGATGAACTTGCATCAGAATGTGAATCAAATATATTACTAAGTATACTGTTTTTGTTTAGCAGTTTTGTTTGTTTTTAATCAAGACTGCCTTGATGAGGAAGCAGCACATTGGCAGTTTTGTTCAAACTCCTTGTTTCATTGGAGACCAACACTTCCAGTAAACTGGGTTATGCTGTATGATGAGTTAATAGTTTAATTCTATCAGATGTGTAGTATGTTGGTGGGGAAGGACGTTAGAGGCAGGGGTTATAGTGCCAATACTGTGGAAGAACTTTTGTCTTTTTTGATCTTCTAGCTTCTAAATTGCTGTACCATATTTCTGGGATTCCTTTATGATTTTTGGCGGGAGGCAGAATCTGCTTGTAACTATAGGCAGGTAGATTCGGCCAAGCAAATGCCACCAGTATGGACAGCAACTTAGGAGCCGGTGAAGCAGAGAAGTGGGAACTGGCAGATTCTTGGGTCAGGGGTGGCATAGCAGTTGCCGTGGTGTCTTCCCAGGACCAGTTCTGCCCCAGTCCTAAATGTCTTTCCTTAGCCTACACATCAGGTTCTTTTAAGATTGTTACCTAGATATCTTTTCATAAAAACATTCTCTACTTAAATTAGCCACAGTGGGTTTTTATTGCTTCCAACGAAAACCCTGGCTGGAAAAAAATAGTTAAAAAAATACTGTACTGTTAGTTTATTCAAAACTGATCACAGGCAAAATTGTTTTCTCTTAAGTACCCACAAAGTTTTAAAATGTTTTAGACTAGACTTTGTGAGACATGTTGCAGACAGTAAAGATTCTAAATAACAATTATTTCATTTGAGTATTTGCATTTTAAAATTTTAGTGTGCTTATTGGACCATGTGCTGCTATGTATGCCTGAAGTACTTGAAATGCAAATTTGGAGACACTTTGCCATCTAAATGCTTGGCTGGATTAAGCGCCTAATTAGGATGGTTTTTCAACAGGTTGGAGTAAGCATGCAATCGGTGAGTGCTCCAAATTAATTTTTTAAGTCCAGACATGTATGTTTTAAGAATTTTTTCTGAGAAAGTGAAATGAATCTATACATGACCAACATTTTAAATTCAATATGTTTATTTAAGTCACAGAAGTGAATCTTTACCTAACATCCTAAGTATGGGAGTAACATTTTGGGTTACATTGAAAATGTACCAGTATTCATGTGACTGTTAAAAGCAATGCATTTGTTAGTAGTGAGGAAAGAAATATATATAGAAATCATTGGATAAAATATGTTTGACTAACACTTGACAACTCTGAATGTTGTAGAACTTATTGAATGCTGTTATAACGTGGTTTATCACACAACTTTTTAAGGTAAAAGGTAAGTCATGTTTTCTGAAAATATAACAACTATGGATATAAAGAAAAAATTGGTATAATATTCTATGCCAAAGATGTTCTGATCTTGCCATTATTTGAAGTATTTTCTACTGATAACATAATTTTCTTAAAGATCCAGCGTAAAGTTATTAAGAGCAGTAGTTGTGCCAGGCATGTTTTGTGGAATATTTGTTTTTCATTTTCACATTCAATATTTTGCATTAGTAATGTGGAATTCAATTTTATTAAAGATACAGCAGGTTACATAATTAGAATATGGGTGTATATGTATATATACATGTATTTTTTTTGAATATGGGTATACTTTTTAATGTACTGTTTTACTCTTGTTTTTATTTTGTGTCTTTTCATGTCTTGTTAAGAGAAAGTCAAACTTTGAATCTCCCAACCCCCCAGAGTTACATCTATTTTCCTTGGAGATAAAAAGCAAAGAACCAAATAAAATTACCTTTTTTTAATAGCTGCATAATTTTGAGATTATTAGCTTGAGGATAAGCAATTGGAAAATGGTTTCTGAAGTTAATAGTATTTTCATCTTTTTCAATTACATTTTCCTATGTTTTGAACTTCACTTAGTGCGTCTTATACCACCTTTCTCATTTGTTATTTACCATCATTTGGCTACAGAGAGTAGGTTACCATTTTAGTGCTGACAGTAAAATAATTTCTGTTGCTTCCAGAAAAATGGGAAGCTTTTATTTATAATTCTCCAAATGTCAAGTTTTCCAATTTATGATTCTTACTTCTTTCCAATTTTAGTAAGAAATATAGTTTAAGAGAGGGATACCTGGCTGGCTCAGTCAGAAGAGCATGCAACTCTTGATCTCAGGGTCATGAGTTTGAGACCCAGGTTGGGCATAGAGATTACTTTAAAAAAACATAATAATTGAAAAAGGGGCGCATGGGTGGCTCAGTCATTAAGTGTCTGCCTTCGGCTCAGGTCATGATCCCAGGGTCTTGGGATTGAGCCCGGCATCGGGCTCCCTGGGTGGGAAGCCTGTTTCTCCCTCTCCCACTCCCCCTGCTTGTGTTCCCTTACTGTCTCTCTCTGTCAAATAAATAAATAAAATCTTTTAAAAAAAAGTATAATTTATTGAAAAGATTGTAGATCCTGGATTCAAACAACTCTGGGTCTGAAATTGGTCTTTGCCAGTTACTTTCTTCATCTACAAATTATAGATAAGAAGAACTACTGCAGAGTTAGCCTGTGGATTAAATGGCTGTGAAACACCTAGTACAGTGGCTTGTACGTAGTATAGCTACATTCAATAATGGTTAATTTTCTATGGTTTTGCTCTGTCATTCCTACCCCATCTCCACCCCAAGTCAGGCGAATGTGACTAATACTGATTGAGACTGAAGTGCAGAAGTTTGTTTTAGGAACAGATAACACACTTTATTTAGCTTGTTCATTTAAGTAAGTTTGTTCATTTTGAGTGGTAAAATGCATGCCTTTTATCAAAAAATGGACCAGGTAACGGAGCATTAACTTACTCCCTATATTGTAATCACAATTAAGTCCCTTCCTATTAGTAGCAACTGAAAAAGATTTTTTGTTTTTTTTTGTTTTTTTTTTTATGGAACATAATTATCAACTTTTTTTTTTTTTCCTTTTCAAAGATTTTATTTATTTGACAGCACAAGCAAGGGGAGAAGCAGGCAGAGGGAGAGGGAGAAGCAGGCTCCCCACTGAGCAGGGAGCCTGATACAGGGCTCTATCCCATATCCCAAGACCCTGAGATCATGATCTGAGCCGAAGGCAGACACTTACCCGCCTGAGTCACCCAGGCACCCTCATATAATCATCAACTTCAATCAGTTAACTGAAAATCTATATAGAAATAAGTTTTCTTTTAACATAAAGCAATTTGATACTTTGGAATTATTTAGTTTCTAAGATCTCTTAGTGTGCTGCCTAAGTGTAAAAAGGTATAGTCTACCAAGATTTTACTTTTTGGTCATCTGAAAATAAAACTTCTTCGCTCCCTTTCAGTAATAAATACATATTTTCCCATTTTTTGATAATGAACTTGATACTATGTTTGAAAGTATTCCAAGTAGAAACTGCCTTTGCATGTTTTATCTGCTTAAAAAGAAAAAGTGCAGCTTTAAGATTAGGGGTTTTTTTTGCCATTAGAGCAACTATTGATGCTTAGCTCTTTGTATTTTACTGTACACATCAGCACCACTGTAATAGCTATCACTGATTGGTTTACTGTATCCAGTTCTTTTGCCTAAATTACGTATGTTCAGTAAAACAACACTTTGTTTTATGGGTAGAACCACGGTCAGAGTAAATATCTAATTTGTATTAGTAATATATTTCCAGTAATACTTAAGAATTGTAACTTTGTTTTCCTTTTGTGCTTTGGAGGCTAAGAGTTTAGAGTAAGGAAGAAGAGAACTGAGGGAAGTGTTGTCTTTAATTGGGGATTTTGAAATTGTTACAGAGTTTCGTCTTCCTGTCTCTACCCCCTCTCCCCAACACACACTTTGAATTTTCCCCTGGTTCCCTTGGAGTTAAGGATTTGTATTTTGTTGTGTCTTAGACTCCTTGAAATTTGATTAATGGTATGGACTTCTAGAAAAATACGTATAAACACAGAATTTTGCATGTAATTTCAGGGATATGTGGACCCCAGAATGAAGACCCTTGCATTAGTATGAAATAGCTTATCTTGAGAAAAATATATTTATTTAGAATTAAATTTGTACTTTTTCCTGCTACATGGTACCTCTGAAATAGTAATTTAGATTAAACTGGTCTATAACAGATGAATTACCACATGAAACTTGAGTACAGTCATCATGATGAGACAGATGATAGCTTCAGATTCCAGGCTCACACTTCAACACTTCTACAATAGCATTTCACAATGTTAAAAAAGAACAAATTGCTTTCTTGTTGTCATCCTCCTCCTTGCTGTCATCACTTTCAAACACTGTTTCTAAATGTTATGGACTGTCATTACTAGACACAGACATGCAAACACACATGCACACATTCATTATTAGATTATTTGTCAGTAGTCATTATAAAGCAAAGCAGAGTTTTTGTTTAATAATAATAGTTACTTAATTATTTTCTAGTGGAATTGAATTCTTATTAACGAAGTCCAGTTGTCTAGAAGTGAGTTTTCTCCCTTCCCTCTCTCTAACATCTGAAAAAATATTAATGACAGTTTATCTTTAGAGGAAGTCTTTCCTTCTTCTGTATACTGACAAAACAACAGTTCAGCCACCAGTTAGGGTAGGAGATACACTTGGGCCTTACAGTCTCCCAGTGCACAGATGGTGACTTTCAGTGCCATCTGTTCATTATTTCTTCACAGCCATTTACAATTTCTCTCACTCCATGAGGGCTGAATAGAAAAAATAAACTAGGACCTAGTTTTAGAGTTCCTGGAAGTTAGCTGCTCTTTACCTTCTCTTTTTCCTATAGTCAGGTAAAAGTTATGACGCTTTTAAATATTCCAGTCATTAGCTTACATAGACCTTTCCTCATATTTCTTGGTGCTAAGTGCTGTGCAATTCACAAGTAATAGAAAAACATTGTCAGTCTGCTGTGTATACTTGAAAAAAAATCACATAAAGCAATCTGTTTTTACTTCCTTTAAAACTTTGTATAAGAAGCCTAAATAGTCTACTTAGTCCTTAAAAGTAAAAGCTGAATCTTTGGCCACCTTCTCTTGTAGAAGTCACCTGGTATTCTTTCCTTCTGATATTAAGCAGATGGGAAGATAATAGTTGAAACTTAGCCCTGAAGCATGCATAGCAAGGAATGCTAAAAGTTGGCAGAAACCTTAGTTCCTGACCTTGGCAAATCCTTTCCAAATTTTTCTTTGTGAATTTTTTATCCTCTTCATCTCCAGTTAAGATCTTTGCATGCTGGAGGGATGGGAGATTCACTTTAGATTCTGTAACTGTCACATTGTGATGCATTGTGTTCCACTACACATACATCATAGTTTTGACTTGTGACTATAAGATTCAAGAGAAGAAGGAATGGCATCGGTGCTATTGCCCTGTGGGTTTCTTTTTAAGAGGTTAAGACCTATGAACATGTATAAGGTAGAGTTTGCTTAAATACTGTGTTTTAGAATTACTTGCCCATATTCTTACTTTTTCTTGGCCTTTTATGTTGAATTTGTAAAACTGAGATGCTTCCCATTTTTGTCTAGTCAGATGTTTTTCTTCTCTTGATCCTCATGTGTTATTAACATTAGTCGTGTGATAATGTTGTGATCATTGGTGTGAATGATTTGCATTCCTGAATTACAGGTAATTCTCTTCTAAGCTTCACAGTAGCTTTGCCTCTTAATATTCTTTGTTTAATATTCATATTTCAAAATCAATGTCTTCTTATCTTTCTACTGACCTATTTTCCACTCTGTACCATCTTTTTAATTTATATTTCTAAAGCAAGAGTTACAGTTTTTATTGGTTACAGTAGCCAGTGTAGGTTATAGTACTTTCTGAACTCTCCTAGGTAATAGTCATTGAAACTTTGAACTTATTAATGGTGAATTATATAAAAGCTGAAGGCATATACCAGAAGTACTATATACATACTCCCCTGATCCTCACTTTGAGCCCAACTGTTACCTCTAATTGGATTGGGTTGCTAAAATCTAAGAAGTCAGATTACTCCTATGCTCATTTTACAACTTGTGCATGCTTTTAGAATGGTTTAAATGTCTAATTTGGGTTATGTGTTGGAGCCACTGCTGTTTACAATAACATTTATCCCTTGTTCATACTGCATATGTTAGGGTAATTCCATTCTTTAAATTAGAATATGGCCATGGAATGACTTTAAAAAGGGGTCAATGTCTGTTGGTCAGAATACATGCCAGCTGATTTGGTATTACTTATTTAGTTTTAGGATATAATTGAATATAAAATTTAATGTATTAAGTATAATGGTCATATCATTCTCATTCTTTTCTTTTTAAATTGCTTTTAATAGCATACCACCTCTCTGTCCAGGCTTTCAAGTGTAGCACTCAAAACAGATGGATAGTTTTTCTCTTTAAGGAAAAATCATATACTTGGGGAGAAGTTTCAAGGTACTTTATAATGATTTAACATTCTGCATGTGTGGTTTTTTTTTTTGTTTGCTTTTTGCTTTGGGGGTTTGTTTTTGCGTAAAGCATAGCATAATGTCCTGTGTGTATTATGATTTCATCTGAGAAATTCTGCTCGTTAGGGTTACACAAGCCCATTCAGTACCTTTGTATAAATTAGGAAAAAGATACCTTTACCCTGGGACAAGGCCTTACAAGAAGATGCAGTGCAACTGGATTTTGGCCCCCACTTACCCTTAACCAGACATTCTTGTGTAGCAAACAAAGTGAAGCACCCTGAATGGTACAAATTCAGATTCTGAACTTTGTACTGATTTGGGTTTGTTTTGAAAAATGCATTATAACAAAAGTAGCTCAGAGTTTTAAAAAAATTTGTGTGTATATAAAATTCTAAAACTAAAAATACAGCAGAGGAGGTAAAAATAGTGTTTCCTTTGCAGAACAGTATGAAAACCTAATGAAAAAGCAATTTTTTACTCCAAATGTATTATTTTATAATAATTCTTCTGTGTTTTTTATATAATGCCTTATATTAAACTTTATTGTGTTAATCATAACCAGCTATACATATCCTTCAACTTCTAATTGAGAAATATTAGCTCATTTCCCATAACATGTAGAGCATTCTGATCCCGTAATTAATGTGTTAACATGTTGTGCAATTAATTGTCCAGTGCTTTGTAGTAACAAACTACAAACCTTTATAACTCTTGTAATTAAACTTTTGGTTTTTCCTACTTCCTCAGGTACTTTGGTCTGGGAAGCCATATGGTTCATCTCGAAGTATCGTAAGGAAAATTGGTACTAATTTATCTCTGATCCAGTGCCCAAGAGTTCAGTTTCAGGTACTGTATTTTATATATTTTGAAATTTTATATTAATATGTGCATTAGAAATACAAATAGGCAAGACAGCTTTAAAAGTATTTTTGAACCTTTCCCTCTACTGATGCTACTGTCAGTAAAAGACAATAAAACCATAGTAAAGTCTTTTCTAATTTTACTTCCTCTGTGAAGTGATTATTCAAGCTTTTTAAAGCTCTTTAAGACACTTATCCTTCTTAAGAATACATAGAATACATCTTTGTAGAAGCATATAATAAGCCAAGCAGTTGTTAATTCCCAGGTGACCTTGAACATGGCCTTATGTTACTTTAAGAAGCTTCAGGTACCACCATTGTTTTCTTCATTATACCTTCTCCTTTGGACAGCCATTCTGTTCCCCTAGTTTATTTTTAGATATCTCTGTGGTTGCCTCATAAGTTGCTTTCTCCATCCTTGGTTTAAAGCTTAGCATTACTTGTAGGAACCATTGCCTTGGCAGCGACAGGCAAGTGTCAAGACAAAGAAGTAATTGTGGTTCTCTGAATGAGAGGATAGTGAAACCCTGACTTGGGAATACTTTTAAATGCACAGGTCTTAAGATTCTCTTATAGCACCAAATCAGGAGCAACTCTATTCTTTGCTTGGAGATAAATTGTTATTTTCTGGATTTGGGCTTGTTCCTTATTGTTGTAATAGTGTTAGACATGTTTTTGTTTTTCAGTAATTCTCTATAACAGTAATACTGCAGAATCTTTCAGTTCAACATTTAAGAATGTAAAGTTCAGATATCTGTACCAATTTTAAATAATAGATTAGCCTGTGAAATGTGGAAGATGTATTTAACTCATAATTCAAAAGCTCAGTAGGGTCCCTGCAAGCTTATTTGATAATTATGTTTTACTCATAAATAGCACTCCTGGTAGATAGAGGTAAAAATCTGTTCCTAAGTGGTAGATATTAGCATTTGTTCAGGTTGATTAACAAGGTTGTCGTTACTGTGCTCATAATCCTGCTTGCAAATTGACTGGCAAAACCTTTGTGCGTCAGTCTAGAAAGTGACAGATGGAACTTTCCAAGAAGTAATTTTTTATCAAACTATAGGCTTTAAAAAAATAATGAAAATAAAGAAATCTGTGGTGGTAACTCAAGCACAATTTCTGAGAATTCAATTCAGTTAGATACAAATTGCTGATTGTTTCATTTGCCAGCTTCCTTCAAATAACTACTGTGTTAACTAGGGCTTTTTAACTTTTTTCTGATTGCTCAGTTCAATTAAAATTTTCTTTTTGTCTATTTAGTATCCACTTAACCTAGTTGTAGGAGAACTTGGCATAGTATTTGTGTTCATGTAGCTAGAGACATAGAAGGACATGAAGATAATCGAGAATTTTTTAGTAACAACCCAAATCTGCCTTGACAGTCATTGGAGAGATTCTCTTTCTCTGTGTTATTAGTCACTTAAAAAGGTGTGAGCAGAATTAAGACTATTAGATTTAGTGTAGGAGCTGCTTTTGAATAAAGATGGATAAACATAGGAGAGAGGGGTAAGGTAAGAGAAAGATTGGTGACCTACTTGAGAATGTAATGGAAGATGGAAGACATTTGTTTATGGTGAGATTTTTATTTCCAGATGATTTTACAGCATACTGGGTCTTTTCAAATTCAAGATCAGTATTTTTTTTAATATTTATTTATTTGCCAGAGAGAGAGAGAGAGAGAGCAGGTGCACAAGCAGTGGGAGCGGCAGGCAGAGGGAGAAGCAGGCTCCCCGCTGGGCAGGGAGCCCAATTTGGGACTTGATCCTAGCACTCTGGGATCATGACCTGAGCTGAAGGCAGATGCCCCACCCACTGAGCCACCCATGCATCCCCGAGATCAATATTAAAATGAATGTTTTATCTGCTAGGTAGATATTTTAAATCTGCTGTATCTTCTATTATATTTTAACTACATCTATCAGTAAAGTAAGAAATGTGGAATTTTTAAAAACATGCAATTTAGAGTAATAAAGTTGAAAATGCGTTTTTACTATTTTTCTGGCTCATTTAGGGATTGATTGATGTGGAATGTATTTGGACTATCTAGGAGTCCAGCATTAGTAAATTGTATAGAAAGTCTGGAACTGGGGAACCACAGTTGGACCCAGGGAGAGTAGACACCATTATGGGGCCATTTCAGAAGAAAAAATAAAAATGGCTTAAACTTGCAAATAGGACATTCGTGAGTCATTTCAGAAGCAGGAGTTGGGTAGTCAAAACCAGTCCCTCCAGTGTTCTGGGTAATATCAGTCTTATAGAGGATTTATCTGAAACTTGGCATTTTATGTTCTTTACTTCCTGTAATCCTGTTGGCTTTAGCTTCCATTTCTTTTCTGCTGCCCATACTCATAGGCAACACCTCGACTCTGTCACCCTCAGAACAGTTTTACCTCTGAAATCTTAAGCTTCAGTATGGTTCCTTCTAGATCACACCATCTTTTCATTGTCATCCGCTGATCCAATAATGATAGGCAAGATGGGCCCATTACTTATTGTTGTGAAGGTTAGACAAAATAATCCATGTAAAGCCCTGAGTATAATAACTGGTACATAATTAGTGTATAATAGAAGTGTGCTAGTGGTGGTGATTTTGTTGTTATTGCCACCTTACATTTGAATAGCAAATTAACTTAGTTGCCATTCAAGTAATTAACTCCCTGATTTTACAAATTGGATTTATAGAATCAGAAACCAGAACACAGACCAAAACATTTATTTACACCTTCATCCAGTTAATGGACCCAATGAATATTGGGCTAGGAATAAAATAAGGTAATAAGTGTAAAAAAGCATGTAAAAGCACTCAGTGGTTCTTCGCTGTGTTATTTGAAAAACACTTGCCTATAACCCCATAGCTTGTTTCCATACTTCATTTTGTGAGTGCTAGAAATGAGTTGGCTACTTTACACTTAAAATGGGATCTCTAGACCTTTCATATTTACTTTTTTTTAATTAAATTTTTTATTTTAATTCCAGTATAGTTAACATACAGCGTTATATTAGTTTCAGGTATACAATATAGTGATGCAAAAATTCTATACAATACTCAGTGCTCATCATGGTAAGTATAGTCTTTAATCCCCATCACTTACTTCACTCATGCCCCCCCCCCCACCTCCTCTCTGGTACCCATCAGTTTGTTCTCTATAAAAAAGTCTCTCTTGGTTTGTCTCTTTTTTCCCCCCTTTGCTCATTTGTTTCCTAAATTCCACATGAGTGAGATCCTATAGTATTTGTCTTTCTCTGACTTATTTCACTTAGCATTGTACTTTCTAGCTCCATCCATGTGTTAGCAAATGGCAAGATTTCATTCTTTTTTTAATGGTTGAGTTATACTCCATTGTGTGTGTGTGTGTGTGTGTGTGTGTGATCTTTTTTATCCATTCATCTGTTGATGGCCACTTGGGCTGCTTCCATAATTTGGCTATTGTAAATAATGCTGCTATAAACATTAGGGTGCATGTATGCTGTTGAATTAGTGATTTTGTATTTTTGGGGTAAGTACCTAGTAATGTGATTTCTGGATTGTAGGGTAGTTCTATTTTTTAACTTTTGAAGAACCTCCATACTGTTTTCCAGAGTGGCTGCACTAGTTTGCATTCTCACCAACAGTGCACGAGGGTTCCTTTTCTCCACATCCTTACTATCACTTGTTTCTTGTGTTTTGATTTTAGCGATTCTGACAGGTAAGAGGTGATATCTCATTATAGTTTTGATTTACATTTCCCTCATGATGAGTGATGTTGAACATCTTTGCATGTGTCTGTTGGTTATTTGCATGTCTTCTTCGGAGAACTATCTGTCCATGTCTTCTGCCCATTTTTAACCAGATTATTTGTTTTTTGGGTTTTGAGTTGTATCAATTCTTTATGTATTTTGGATACTAACCCTTTATTGAATATGTGATTTGCAAATATTTTCTCCCATTCAGTAGGTTGCCTTTTAGTTTTGTCTGTGTAGAATTTTATTTTGATGTAGAGTAGACCCTTCAGATTTACTTTAATTGAAGAAAAATAAACTTTCCTTGGCCCTTTTACACCTTTTAGATATATACATCTCAACCTTGAGTCACAATTACATACTTCTGGCCATAAGCATTTTTTGTATTTGAATATTATGGCTCCCTTGGAAGTAGGAACCCAGATTAAGACAAACTGAGGGAGTGGGTTCTTGTTTTTCTCCTAGTACTTATTCCAGTTTCATGGAACCAAAAGAAAATTCAGATCATGGAGGAACTTGCAAAAGCAGGGAGCTCTGGGAGATTGGGAGGAATGGGGTGCAGAGTTTTTAATTTGCTGTGGTTCTCAACACTGCATGCATATTTAAATCACCAGGAACTTTAAAAAAAAAAATATACATGCGCAGGCCCCATCTTGCCGGGTAGTTTTTATATGCCCACCCTCCTTGTGAAAACAGAGCTTTTAAAAAATATAGGTCCTGCTCATGGCTCACTAAATCTGAATTTCATACATTTGTTTTTTTACCTCTTGAGGAGCTTCTTATGCAGCTAAGGTTTAAGACTTCAGGCATAGATTGTATTTTAGTATTTTGCTGAAGTTTTCCTTAAGGCAGTAACATAATTATCCACTGACAGTTATAAAAGTAATCACAAAGCACTTTGGGGATGCATTTTTATAAATTTTAAATTGTATGAGTTAAAAAAAAAATGGAACAGAAAGCAGCTTATTGGGGTGATACAGACTACACTTGAAAAACTTAAGGCAAAAAGAAAAAAAAAAAAGGTGATCTTGAATATTACCAGAAAAAGTGAGGTGGGCCACTTGGCAGTGGGGTATAAAAGTTTGACTTCCAGCTTTGTAACTGGCAGACCTTTGGGGAATTTAACCTGGGCTACCTTTTTTCCTTGTGGAAATCCTGCCCTGGCCTGTTTTCTTAGATTGCTAGGAGTTGTTGAAACTGGTGGTGGAGGGAATGTTCTGTAACCAAACAGGTAATGAATGAAATTCTTACTGAAGTTCACATACCATGGTGAAATCTGGAAGTAAAATAGCTACTTGTCACAGCCCATTTTTATTTAGCAAATAAACTTGAAATCTGTATGTTGTTCTATGGGCTTTCGATTAGTGATGGACCAAAAAGATATGATCTCTACCTTTATTGGGATATGATTCAGTGGGAGAGATATTTAATAAGTAAATATTCTAATAAGCATATAATTACAATTTGTACTCAATGCTATGAAGGAAAAAGTAGTATAGCATGGGGGAGGATAATAATGGTGGTCTGTCTGGGAAGGCCCATCCAGAGGAATGATATGTAAAGATTAGAAAGAGCCAGTCTGCTTAGTTGGGGAGAGGGATGGAGTTGGAGGAAGAGAGAATATGTGCAGAGCTTCTGAGGCAAGATAGAAGTTATTGTTTGAGGAACTAAGAGAAGGACCTGTCAGGAACTAGTGTGGTGGGACTTTGTATGGTATAGTGGTCTTTGGTGTCTGAGGCATCTGAAGGTTAAGTACCTGGATTAATTCTAAAAATAACTGTTAAACTTAACAATTTTTTTCAGTTACTCTTTGATATTCTGGAATATGCTAGCATGTGAGTGATATCAAACTCTATGTGATGTTCATTTCTTGGTTATTTTTAGCTCTAAAATGGCTGTTAAGAATAATGAAATTCAGATACAGTGTTATGTATTATAAATTTGGTAGTGTGGCTCAGTGATTTGAAGCCTAACTCTGTACATAATAATGAATGTGATGTTTTATTCATTCTCAGTAATTGACGATTTCTTTTTCTTCTTTGAGAAAGAGAGAGAGAGAGAGCTCGCGCATGCATGTGAGGTGGGTAGGGAGGAGCAGAGGGGGAGAGAAAGAGAATCCCAAGCAGGCTCCATGCTCAGTGCAGAGCCCAAGAAGGGGCTTGATCTCACGACCCTGAGATCATGATTTGAGCAGAAATCAAGAGTCGGATGCTTAACCAAGTGAGTCATCCAGGGGTCCGCAGTAATTGACTTCTTAAAGACTACTTTCTCCATGGGGATCCTGTTACTTACCTTCTTGGGTTATTTTGACAGACACATATCCTCCCTTTGTCTTTCTGGTCTCTCCTGTCCCTGTTCCCTCCTCACCTTCTCTTCCTACTCTCCCCCATTCTAAGCATCATGAATAGAAAGCTTTAATAAATGCTCGGTTTTTATTTTAGTTCATTTTTTGAGAAAGTGAGATAGCATGAACGGGGGTAGGGGGATTAGGGAGGGGCAGTGGTAGAGGGAGAGAGAAAATATTAAGCAGCCTCCACACTCAGCACAGAGCCCAGTGGAGGGCTTGATTTCACCACCCTGAGATCATGACCTGAGCCGAAATCAAGAGTCAGAGGCTTAACCAACTGAGCTACCCAGTTGCCCCTAAATGCTCAGTTTTTAAAAAATGACCATACTATTCAGAAACATGAGTGACTGAGTCTTGGCTAGAATACTGGATTTAGTGTTGTTTACACAGGTATACTGCTTGGCTTACTGTATGTCACTATGTTAAAATACAGAAATTTCGCTTTCAGTTTTTCTTATTGCAGGAATTGGTAGAAAAAGAATTATTAAATCTTTAAGTAAAAGCTAGAGATTATTACTTTGCTGTGCTGCTTTTAACAATACATGTTTTGCCATTGGGCTGTAAACAAATGCTGGTAAAATAGACTTGAGTCTATTTACTGTTACACCCTTTTTGGCAAGAAACTGAGAGAATCATGGTTCCTAATAACAGTGTGTTTATTTTATGAAAAGTCACATTAGGACAAAGTTAATTCTAATATTTTATTCTAGGTATTTCAACTTTTATACAAGCTTTGTGTTTTTCATGCATTTTATTAAATCAATCAATTTTCTTGGTACAGTTTTACATTATCAGAATATTTAAAATTATCTCAAGTTACTGTAGTAAAATTCTTGAAATATAACTGAATTTTGGATAATTTAAATTGTATCAGATGTTTAATTAAACTTCTTAAAATCAGTAAAAATACAGTGCTACTACTGGATTTTTGCTCTGGATGAAATGTTTTTCATACTTTCTGAAAGGAATTTGGATACTTACAAATCTATAAGCACTAACTTTACTTTTAAATTTTATAATGCCCTTGACTTTGAAAAAATTTTTTTCTCTTCATTGTATTTTTCTTTTTTTCCCCCTACTAACAATAGCTGTGGTAGGACAGGACCTTGCTGGAACGTTCAGTAAGTTGGCTTTGTCTTTTTCAGACTTCCCTAGGTCGTCCATGCATGTCAGTAGCGGCATCTAAATCATGCTTCCAGTGGTTCCATGCCGTCAGCCCCCTTGCCTGCACTGATTGCACCTGAACTGTCCTGCCATTCCGTGCCTGTTATTCAGTGCACAGTTCAGCAGCAACTGAAATGCCTTAAAAAAAAGACTAGTGTTACTATTTTTCGCTTTTATTTTGTGTTTTGGGTGAGTTTGGTTTCCTCAGGGACTTATTTAGGCTTTTTTTTTTTAATGGCATAAATCACTGTTATGTAGATACATGACTTGATGTATCTGTGTTAGATGACTAACAAAGATGACTTTGTTTTGTGGGGCAGGATGTCCATTAGAAATGATACAGATATGATCAGTTCTGGAATTGATTCTTGACAGTATCTTAACGTTTTCATCTCATTGAGCACATGTTATAGACATGGTATTATTTCAGTGATTACATATAATCATTTCTTAGTAAGATTATAAACTAAATCCATGGAAAATTTTGGTGTGTGTTTTTAAGTTTATGCAGAAAGCAACATTTCATGTTTTATGTGGGAAGTATTACATATGTAAAATTAAGATACATTGTTTAATCTTTATGTTATAAAATACTCTGAAAAGCTGTCACAAAATGGGTTAACTTTGATATTTTTAAGTATTTATTTTTAGGAAAGTCTCATTTTGCTTCCTTTTATAAACAAACATCTAGGAAGAAAACTGCAATTTTTGTAACTTGTGGGAAAGGAAGAAGTCTTGAGGTCAAAACTTAATTTTATTTGTTTTAATATACTCACTTCCTACAAACTAGAACTGTATTGCAGTAAGATTTTATTTTCTAGAATAGTTACAATCAGATTGATCTTCATAAACTCTAGCACCTTAGGAAGGTACCATTCAGGTTTTACTTTTTTGATCTTTCACTTTCACAAAACAGCCCATTAAATACTGTATCTTCTGGGAGCTTCCATGGGACTTAGGGACCTTTTGTTTAAGGATCTCCATGTAACCTACTTGGAATCTCCCTATTACAATGTTATGGGAATATTAATACATTATTCTGTTTTCAGTAATGGATGGGAATAATATTACCAGATTTCTCTGGCTCTTGATCGGAGATGTGATGCCCAGTTATGTTAAGTTATATAAGATACCTATTGACTGAATATCTGTGTGTTTATTGACTTACTAGGATAAATTTCTGAAATGTAAGGGGGAAAAGTAGAAAAGTCTTTTTGATTTTTCTTTGATCATATCCCTTGACAGTGTACTTCCTGAAGTGTTTACTTTTTTTTTTTCCTTATGGCCACAGTTACTCCACTACGTGCTTTAAAACATTTGTATTTTGAAAGGCTTTTCACCTTAATTCCATTATTAGTTTTTGTTTTTTTGTTTTTGCCCAGGATTAGATTCTTAAATATTTACCCTTTTAAAGCTTACCCTTTCCCTGTTGCCTGTACCCTTGTCCTCCCCAAAAGCCATAATTTAAGGCATTTTAAATACTTGATATTCTTAGTATGGTATTAAAATGTCAGTTTTCTAATGCTACTTTATTAAGCTGACAATGTTAGGTAATTATGTCAGAATGGGTGCACATACCAGCAGCCAGTATGTTCAATTAAAATTTTATTCATAATATTAAAGACATTTTGAATTTTTAACTGTTTCAATATTAATGTGTTTGCAAGGTATATTTGACATTTGAGGAAAAAGCATTACATTTAAGTGTAGCTTCCAGAAGTTTGATCTGACAATGATAGTATTAAAGAAGGTTCAAACAAAGCATGGGTTACAGCAGAACCTTTTTTTTTTTTTTTTAAGATTTTGTTTGAGAGAGAGAGAGCATGAGCATGAATCAGGGGGAAGGGGCAGAGGAAGAGGGAAAAGCAGACTCCCTGCTGAGCAGGGAGGCCAATAGGGCTCCATCCCAGGACCAAGGGATCATGACCTGAACCAAAGGCAGACACTCTTAACCGACTGAGGCACCCAGGCGCCCCTAGAACCTTTCTGATAAATACATTAATAAGTAAATCTCTTTGGCCTTTTTAACTTTTTTCTTCAATTAAAAAGTCTGTATTTTCTCATTTATGTAAAGCTCACTGTTACTAATTTTTAGGAAGTATTAATCTGGTAACTTCATTTTAAAATTATATTCATTGGCCATCTGGCTCTGAGGCATTACAGTTATTAAAAAACAAATTTAATTCAATTAAATTATCTTTCCTTTTTTTAAGTAAATTTCAGAACTTTCATGCTTTTTCATTGTATTTCAGAATATTCTGTTCATTTATGTGGTTAAGGTTAGCTAGAGAATTCTGTTCTACTGCTATTACTATTTTTTGTTCTTTATAGTTAATACTTTTATTTAAAAATCATGATTTAAGGATTTTTATTTTTTTAAAGATTTTATTTATTTATTTGAGAGAGAGCATGAGCGGGGGGGGAGGGGCAGAAGGACAGGGAGAAGCAGGGAGCCCGATGGAGGGCTCGAACCCAGGACCCTGGCATCATGACCCATGCCGAAGGCAGATGCCTAACCGACTGAGCCATCCAGGTGCCCCAATTTAAGGATTTTTTAAAAAAATGTATTTTCAGCATTTTAATAGCATATCTATATAATGCCCATTTTTAAATTTAATATCCATTTAAAAATATTCCCAGGTTTAGCACAAATTGGTCACTTGTTATTGTTACTATATTTTTTTTAACTAAATCTTTTCAGAAAAGTTGATTTTTAATGCTTAAATTATAAAAATTTTCATAATGTTTTAGGATAAACAAGTTTTTACGTGCTTGTTTGTTGGCTTGTACTTAAAGCCAGTCTCATTTGATCTGTAAAATAAAAATTGAATAAAGTTAAGTTATAATTCAGAGATTGTCATACATTCCTAGGCAACAGGAATGTCCTTTTGCTAAGGTCCCTTTTGTGGGGACCTTCAATGTCTTAGAAACTGTCTATGTGGTTGTAACACCAGAGCTGATGATTTTCCTTTCAGTGATTAAATAAGTTTTATTCTAACATCTTGGTGCCAAAGAATTTCCTTATAACTTACAGCTTACCAGCCCTACAACAGAATGGAGCCCAAATCATCCAGGAGAGGATGCAGTGGTGTCTTTTGCTGATGTTGGATGGGTAGCCAAAGAAGAAGGAGAGTGTTCAACAAGACGAAGGTTAGTCTGGAAGGCTATCAGAACTGGGATGCAGTATTTATTTATAGAAGGTGATATATTTGCAGTATTTCCTTTTAATAATATCTCTGGTAACTAAGCCAGTTATTTTTCTCAAATAGTCTTATTTTCTGTTCATTTTAAAGATTCAGATAGTATTTTATAAAGTTCCTAGAGACATATAACTGTGTCTTATTAAGTCCTTATGAATCATAGAATTGCCTGCCCTTCAGAAGTTTAATATGAAACTAAAAGGAACTATCATAAATATGTTATAATGGCTTTATTGGGGCAGAGGAACCTGTGAGTCATATTAGGGAATTGGTGTAATTACTGGAGAATGCTTCCCAAAAGTTGTGTCAAGATGAGTTTTGTTTCAAAGGACATGATATGTAAGAGTTAGATGCTTCCATTTATTTGAAAGAGCCTGAATAAATTATTGACTATACTTCAGTCTAATAAAGTCATGCAGCATATTCAACTCTTCATTCTTATTAGGCCTCAAAGATACGGAGATAAAACAAGACACTGATTTCCAGGAATATTTCTTGTGCTAGAGGAGATTAAAAAGGAATTCAATACTGTAAAGTTACTAAGTAAATATGGAAGGCCACTGTGGGATGAGAGAGGTTTGTCAAGGCTTCTCAGAGGAGAGAGAGGATCCTAAAGCTGAGGAAGGACAACCAGCAAAGGTAGGAGAGTTTCATGGAAGGCAGTAAACTAATGATCAGTGTCAAATACTAGGCTAGGTAAACAAAAAAACGAGCAAGTTTCAATTTTGTTTTGCAGTTGGAAGATTATCATTGACTTTAGCAAGAGTAATTTCATTTGAGTAGTATTAGCTGGATAAAATAAGAATCAAGTAATCCAAGAGCAAAGAAAGAATTTGATTTGAATGACAAGAAGTGAGGACATAGCAGTAGATGAACACAGACCAGGTATTGCAGGATTAGCAGGTAAAGAGCGTTTCTTTTTAAAGATGTTCATTTTATTTTATTTTATTTTTAAGATTTTATTTATTCATTGAGACACAGAGATATATATATAGAGAGAGAGAGAAAGCATGAGCGGCGGGGAGGCAGAGGGAGAGGGAGAAGCATGTGGGGCTCGATCCCAGGACCCTGGAATCATGACCTGAACCAAAGGCAGACGCCTAACCATCTGAGGCACCCAGGCGTCCCATTCATTTTATTTTTTTAGTAAACTTTTTGAGATAATAATAGATTTTTCATATACAGTTGTAAGAAATGATACATTTCCTGTACTCTTTACCCAGTTTTTTCCAGTGGCAACATCCAGCAAAACTGGTACAGTATCACAAGCAGGATGTTGACATTGATAAAAGTCAAGATGCAGAACATTTTTGTATCCCAGTTCTCCCTCATGTTGTTCTCTTATAGCCACACCCACTTCCCTTCCCTCTCCAACCCCTTCTTAATCTATGGCAGCTATTTAGCCTGTTCTCCATTTTCATAATTTTGTCATTTCAAGAATGTTATATAAATTGCGGGCGCCTGGGTGGCTCAGTCGTTAAGCGTCTGCCTTCGGCTCAGGTCATGATCCCGGGGTCCTGGGATCAAGTCCCACATTGGGCTCCCTGCTCGGCAAGAAGCCTGCTTCTCCCTCTCCCATTCCCCCTGCTTGTGTTCCTGCTCTCGCTATTTCTCTATCAAATAAATAAATAAAATCTTTAAAAAAAAAAAAAAGAATGTTATATAAATTGAATCCTATAGTATGCAGCCTTTTGGGACAGGCTTTTTTCACCAAGCATAATTCTCTAGTGATTTGTCCAGATTGTTGTATCAGTAGTCTTCTTTTTTCCTTTTTAGGGCTGAGTAGTATTCCTTGGTATGGGTGGACCACAGTTTGTTTAACCATGCACCAGTTGATGGACATCTGGATTGATTCCAGTTTTTGGCTATTATGAATAAAGTTGCTATGAACATTTGTGAACTGGCTTTTGAGTAAACATAAATTTTTATTTCTCTGGGATGAATGCCTGTGAGTGCAGTTGGTGGGTCATCTCAGTCAGGAGATAGTTGCATGTTTATGTTTTAAGAAACTGACAGACTGTTTTCCGGAGTGGCTATACCCTTTTACATTCCTACTAGTAATGTATGGCTTATCCAGATGCATCCTCATCAATCTTTGCTGTTGTCATTCTTTTTTCTTGCCAATCGAGTAGTTGTGTAGCTATGAAGTTGTGTACTTCATTGTGGTTTTCATCTGTGTTTCCTTAATGGCTCATGATGTTGAACATCTTTTCAAGAGCTTATTTGCCATCTTTATTATCCTTTTGGATAAAGTGTTCTCTTCATGTCTTGTGCCCATTTTTTAATTGGAGTTTTTTTCAAGAGTTCTTGATGTATTTTAGATATGAGTTCTTGTCAGGTATGTAGTTTGTAAACCTTTCTCCCACATGTAATGGGACAAGTGAAAGCTTGTCTTTTCATCTATTTAACAGTCTTTCATAAAGCAAAAGCTTTTAATTTTGCTAATGTCCAATTTACCAGTTTTTTTCTTTTATGGATCATGCTTTTGCTGTCAGTGTTAAGAACTCTGGGCCTAGTGTGAGAGTCTCAGGTTTTCTCTCTCTCTTTCTCTCTGTTGTAAGTCTGTCCTTTAATTATTAGATCAACCAGAAGAACGAGGAGGAGTGGTGGGAAATTTTCCCTCCCAGACACCACCTTCTTTACAGCACAGGCCATTACACAGTATAAATGTAAACTACCATAAAGAATATTTATTTCCTGTGGAAAGTTACTTTCCTTTTGAGTTCAGATTGCAAGTTAGGTTAAGACAAATGAAAGGAAACAAAATGTTAGCTTATTGAGAGAAACAATCTATTTCCATTGCTTTTGGCAAATCATAAACAAGGTCTGAATTAAAGAATTATGTGTTTGAAAAAAATTATGAAGATGGTAAATTGGTGTTTCCATGCTTTTTTTTTTCTTGTATGAAATCTTCACTGCTTAAAGATAAACTACTTCATTTCTACAAAGGAATGCCATGAACTTTTAAGACAGGCGCTGTCACACTTTTGTGAACAATCAGAGTAAAAAAGGACATTGTCATGAGAGAAAAATAGACAACCAGAGAACTTTAAAGGCATTTAGCTACTCTGCTGTCTTCAGTTCGTGTTTTTATATATTCATTGATATAAAAAAAGCAGAGCATGGAGCCTAGGGTGATACAAGAAAACAGGCACATTATAATGACCAGGTGAAGGGACAAAGATTCCACTCTCATAGAGAACCTCACATTGCTTAATTTCAATTTAAGGGGTTACTTAAATTCATGGCCTTTTGGAAATTTAATGATACGTTGTGGTTCATCAGAACTTGTCAGTTGGCCCCAAGTTGTGCTAATCAACTTTTTTTTTTTTTTAAAGATTTTATTTATTAGAGCACAAGTGGGGTGAGGGGCAGAGGGAGAAGCAGGCTCCCTGCTGAGCAGGGAGCCCGATATGGGACTTGATTCCAGGACCCTGGGATCATGACCTGAGCTGAAGGCAAACACTTAACTGACTGAGCCACCCAGGCACCCCAGCAATCAACTTTTCAATGTCCAACCATTTAATCCTTGAAGAATCCTGAAATAGCCATTCTCTCCTCATGACTGTCCCTAGGAATTGGCAGTAATCCAGAATTTTTCTTTCTGTCCTTGTGCTCCTTCCATCGTGCCCCCTCTGGTGAGTTTGATGGCATATGTCTGAAGCTTTTGATATTTTCCCGATTCTTCTTTTGTTCTGGTAACCTGTCTAGGTATCCCTGTCTTAAAATGGAAGAAATCCTCATGGACTTGCCTTATGGCTTGAACTGGTCCATTTTGTATGATTTCTTTCATTATCTGTTTCACTGGAGGAGACTGTGTGGAGGAGAACATTGGTATATCCTATCTGATTTCTTAGTGTTGGGACATGGCCTTTTTTTTTTTTTTTTTTTTTAATTTTATAGTTTTGTTTTACATTTAAGTCTGTGATCCTTTGTCTGGTTTTGGTGTCAAGGTAATACTAGCTTCATAAAATGAATTGGACAGTGCTTCTCTATATTCTGAAGAGATGTATAGAATTGGTGTTAATTGTTCTTTAAATATTTTGTAGTTTTCTCCAGTGAAATCATCTGGGCCTGGAGATTTGTTTTTGGTGTGTTTTAATATTATGAATTCATTTTTCGTAATAAAGTTATAGGACTGTTCTATCAGTTTCATTTTGGATGAAATGTAGTAGTTTGTGCTTCTCAGGGAATTGGTCCATTTCATTTAAGTGGTCAAATGTATGTGTAGTAATTATCTGTAGCATTACCTTATCTAGTTGATGTTTACAAGGTCTGTATTTGTATCCCCGGTTTCATTCCTGATATTAGTAATTTGTACCTTCTCTTTTTTTGACTTGTCAATTCTATTAATCTTTTCAAAGAATCAGTTCTCTTTTTGTTGATTTTTCTGTTTTTGTTTTCAATTTTATTGATTTCTCCTCCTATTTTCTTCTGGTTGTTTGAGTTTATTTTGCTCTTTTCTAGGTTTTTAAAGTGGGAGCTTAAATTTTGAGACTTTTTCCTTTTTTCTAATACAGTAGTCCCCCCTTGTCTGCAGTTTCACTTTCCACAATTTGTTACCCACAGTCAACTGCGGTCAAGAAGCAGATGATCCTCCTCTGACATATTGTCAGAAGGTCAGTAGTAGCTTAATTCTACAATAATTCTGCATTCACCTCACTTCATCTCATTATGTAGACATTTTGTCATCTGTCATCACAAGAATGGTGAGTACAGTACAATAAGACATTTTGAGAGAGATCACATTCATGTAACTTTTATTACAGTAGATTGTTATAATTGTTCTATTTTATTATTAGTTATTGTTAATCTCTTACTGTGTCTACTTTATTAAACTTTATCATAAGTATATATGTATAGGCAGGAACATAGTATATATAGCATTCAGTATTCTCCAAAGTTTCAGGCTTCCATGGGAGTCTTGGAACGTATTTTTACATGGATAAGGGGAGACTACTGTAAAACCATTTTAGTGCTATAAATTCCCCCTCAACATTGCTTTAGCTGCACCCAACTTTCAATATATTGTATTTTTAAAGAAATCCAGCTCATGGTACTCTTTTTTTTTTAATTTCCCTTGAGACATCTTTTTTTTTTTTTTTTTTTTAAAGATTTTATGTATTTATTTGACAGAGAGAGAAACAGTGAGAGAGAGAGCACAAGCAGGGGGAGTGGGAGAGGAAGAAGCAGGCTTCCCTGCAAAGCAGGGAGCCCGATACGGGGCTCGATCCCAGGACCCTGGGATCGTGACCTGAGCCGAAGGCAGACGCTTAATGACTGAGCCACCCAGGCACCCCTTGAGACATCTTCTTTGACCTATGGATTATTTCGAAGTTTGTTCAGTTTCCAAATGTTTGGAAATTTTGCTGTTATTCCATTATTTAGTTCTAGTTTGATTCTGTTGTGGCCAGAGAACATATGCTATATATTTCCATTTTTTTTAAATTTGTTGAATTTTTTATTTTAATGGTCCCAGATATGGGCCATTTTTGTTTATATTCTGTGGTTACTTGAAAAAAATGTGTATCGTGCCTGGAATACCCTATAAATGTCAAATAGATTCCGTTGTTGAATTTTTCTCTATCCTTCCTGATTGTCTAACAGTTGTTGCAAAGGGGGTGTTGAGATCCAACTATATTTGTGGGTTTGTGTATTTCTCCTTTCTGTTTTTCACAGTTTTTGCTTTTTATATTTTGAAGTCTGTTTGGTGCATACACATTAGAAATGCTATGTCTTATAATTTCACTATTATTTAATGTCCCTCTCTGTTCCAGATCATTTTCTTTTTCTATTTGTATACTTTCACCCTGCCTATGTCATTACATTTGAAGTGAGTTTCTTGTAGACAGCATACTGTTGGGTCATAATTTTTTAATCCACTCTGCCAATCTGTCTTTTAATTGGTGTATATATAAACCATTTACATTTATGTAATTTTAGTTACGTTACAGTTTAAGTCTACTCTTTTTCTCCTATTTTTTTCTACTTTTCTGTGGGGGTACTTAAACATTTTTTTTGGAATCCCTTTGTGATTTATCTATGTTTTTGAGTGTCTCTCCTTGTAAAGTTCTTTTGGTGATTGATCTAAGTATTACATTGTATATACCTAAACTTATAACATTCTACTGGTATTGTCATTTTACCAATTAATCTTCTCCTTTATGTCCCTATACCCTCCTCTGTTTATAATTTTCTTAAAAATTTTCTATGCAGACATTTAGAATCACATCAGACAGTATATTTCCTTCAACCATCAAACATAACTTAGAAAACAAAATTTAGAAAGAGGAGAAAATAAGTCTACTTACTCACATTTTTGCTGTGTTTTTCTTTCTGCCTGATGCAGTTTCTCCTTTTACTGCTTGCTTTCTGTTTAGAGAACTCCTTCAGCCATTCTTTTAGGTTAGGTGTGCTTGCTCTAAAATTTTTTAGTTTTTTTTTTTCTTTCATTTGAGATTTCTTGATTTCCCCAATTTTGAGGAATATATTTGCTGGATATGAGGTTATGAGTTCATAGTTATTGTCTTTTAGCACTTGAAAAATGTGCCAGTTTCTTCAGGCCTCCGTGGTTTCAGATGAGAAATCGTCTGTCATTCGAAGAGTTTTTTTCCTCTATAGGTAGGGTGCCCTTTCTTTCTAGCTGCTTTAAAAATTTCTTGTCTTGGTTTTTAGAAGTTTGAGTAAGATGTTTCTTGGCATTTATTTCTTTGTGTTTAGCCTGTTTCAGGTTCATTTGGTTTCTTGAATTTTCAAGTTTATGTCTTTTGTCATTATTTCTGTAAATATTTTCTTTAAGTAAGTTGTCTGCCCATTATTTCTTTAAGTACTTTTTCAGCCTGGCCCTCTTTCTCCCCTCCTTCTAGGACCCTGATAACCCAAATATTAGATCTTTTATAGTCATACAGGTTACTGAGACTGTTCATTTTTTTCCTAGTCTGTTTGCTCTTTGCTTTTCAAATTGGATAATTTTTGTTGTTCTATCTCTGTCTTCACCATTCTGTTTTTGATCCTGTCCACTGTGTTTTCAGTTATTTTACATTTTCTAAAATTTTCATTTCGTTCTCCTTTATATTTTCTCTTTCTTTGCTGAAACTATTTCAAGAATGCTGGTAATAGCTCATTGAAACCTTTTTAATCATAGCTTCTTTTTTTAAGATTTTATTTATTTATTTGAGAGAGAGAGAATGAGAAGGGGGAGGGTCAGAGAGAGAAGCAGACTCCCCACTGAGCAGGGAGCCCAATGCGGGACTGGTCCTGGGACTCCAGGATCATGACCTGAGCCAGAGGCAGTCGCTTAACTAACTGAGCCACCAGGCTCCCATTATAGCTTCTTTATGTCAGATAATTTTAACATCTCTAACTTCTCAGAGTTGGCATCTATTGTCTTTTTCATTCAGTTTATGTTCTTTAGGGTTCTTGGTATAAGGAGTGATTTTTGATTGAAATCTAGATATTTTTGGTATAGGAGCCTCTGGATCTAAACTTTTCTTTTAGCTGTTTTTCACTGATAGCACTCTGGCAGGGAAAGAGTAAGTGCTACCTTATTTCTGCCAGGTGGGAGTAGAAATCCAGGTTTCCCATTAAACCTCCATTCACCCCTGAGGGTATTGGTGGGAGCTCCAGCTCTTCACAAGGCCTCTTGTGACATTATCCCAGCAGGTAGATGTGAGTGCCTCATTATTGCTGGCTCCCCACATTGTCTCCACTATACCATGAGGGATGGGGTGCCCTTCTTAAGTTCCTTCTCCCTGCTTTCTCTGACAGCATCCTGCAGAGTATGAGGCACCTCTTTACAGCCTAATAAGGATGGGAGTTAGCCTTTGTTGCATGGTAAAGGTGGGACCACAGGGCTTTCTGTGGTGTTTGGAGTGGAGCAGTTATTTTATTATTATTATTATTTTTAAAGATTTTATTAATTTATTTGAGAGAGAGACTGAGCACGAGCGGGAGGGAGAGGGAGAAGCAGTCTTCCCGCTGAGCAGGGAGCCCGACGCAGGGCTCGATCCCAGGAACATGGGATCATGACCTGAGCTGAAGGCAGATGCTTAACTGACTGAGCTACCCAGGCACTCCTAGAGCAGTTATTTTTACATAAGTTCTCTCTCTTGGGAGCCTACCCTTTTCTTGGTCCTTTGGCTGGGAGAGCAGGCTTTTGTTGCTCCCTTGACATTTCTGGGTTACCCATTACTCCAGCAACCAGTCTGGGATATATGAAGCAAAAGAAAAACTTGGGAAACTCACTCCTGTGTCGTTTGTTTGGATCCCAAAGTCCCAGCCATTCTGTCTTCTCCCCAGCTTTCAGTCATCTTACATTTGTTTTATGTGTAATGTCCAGGGTTTTAGTTTTAGTTAGAGGAAGAATAGGGAAAACTAGTCTGCTCCATCTTCCTGGAAAGAGAAGTCTCTAAAGGACTTTTAACACAAATGTCATGTTTGTGGAGAATGACATGGGATAGCTGTTAATGGGGATTGTGATGATAGTAACTGAATTGGCATAATGGATCTGAATAATGGATTTGGTCTGTGATGTTGAAAATAATTGGCTAAAGGGTCTTTGAAAAGGTGCCTGGAAGTACTCTAGGTAAAGTTAATCTGAACTTGAAGAAAGAAAGAAGGAAACCGAGGAGACCCAGTTAGATTTGAGTGGTGCTCTAGAGGGAGGAAGTTGATAAGGCAGTGAAGTGCCCATGGCCATGGTTACAGGGTTAGTGATATGGCCCACATGATGAGAAAAATTGGGCAGACTTTTTCTTTTGCAGTATAGTGCTATATTGCTCTTTGCATTGATTTTTGACAAGTTGTAGATGGAGATTATATAATAAAAAATATTTTAAAAGTATAACTTAAATCTTTTTTTTTTTTTTTTTTTTTAAGATTTTATTTTTAAGTAATCTCTACACCCAGTGTGGGGCTTGAACTTACAACCCCAGGATCAGGAGTCCCATTCTCCACCGACTGAGCCAGCCAGGCATCCCTTGTAACTTTTAAATCTTAAAGACAGTATGAATGAGAGTAGATTTAAGAACTTGTATATTTCAGTTTGAGTGTTTCTGTGCCTCTCATATTTGTATTTGTTTGAAAGTCAAAGCTATTTGTGGTATTTGTTTCTTCTTTCTCCCTTCAAATTTATGTTGATGACATTTTTTTTTTTTTAAATATTTTATTTATCTGAGACAGAGAGAATGAGAGAGAGAGAGAGCACATGAGTGGGGGGAGGGTCAGAGGGAGAAGCAGGCTCCCTGCTGAGCAGGGAGCCCGATGTGGGACTCGATCCCGGGACTCCAGGATCATGACCTGAGCCGAAGGCAGTCGCTTAACCAACTGAGCCACCCAGGCGCCCCTGTTGATGACATTTTTATAACCATTACAATGTCACAGTATTTTGTCTCTGGGAAAATAGCATATATAAGAGTCCTTCATAGTTATTGTACAAATTATTATTTTTTCAAATGCACTGAACTTCAGTTTTTTCCCCTTATATTAGAAGAATTAATACCTATCTTGAGGGGCGCCTGGGTGGCTCAGTTGGTTAAGTGTCTGCCTTTGGCTCAGGTCATGATTCCAGGGTCCTGGGATCGAGCCCTGCATCGCACTGGGCTCCCCGCTGAGCGGGGAGCCTGCTTCTCCCTCTCCCCGTCCCCCTGCTTGTGCTCTCTCTCTAATAAATAAATGAAATCTTAAAAAAAACGAGAATTTTAGAAGATAACATGAGAGAACTTAGCACAGAGAGAATTCAGCATGCACGGAGTAAGGCCTCTTTTTTTTCTCTTCTATATACATTTTAATTTCTCTTTGAATTAACAGAATGACCTCAGAATTGGAAAGAATTATAAGAGCATTGAGATTCTTTGACAGAATCAATATAACTGATAATCTTGTTTAAGAATCCCTCTGTTCTCTTTCATAGTAGTAGTCTAAGGAGAAATGTGTATCTTTAGATATATACACAGCATAGCATTTGCATTATGAAATTAACTAATTAATTATGAAATTAAAAGACTATAAAAGACTATAATCTGTGGCTTCTTAGTAGACAACATAGACATTGTCATCAAGTATTTGATAGCTTTGGAGTAGAAGGAATATTGGACTATTTCAAGTTCAAGGTCAGTTCCAGTTCATTTTATTTTACTCTAATTGTATCTTAATTCTGAGTGCCACATACCTATCAAAATGAGTATGTATAAAATGCAAATTTATAGGTTCATAAGACTTGAAACTATTAAAGGTAGCCCCTTTGCTTACCAGAATGTTTGTAATCTATTGACTAAGATGAACATATTTATGAAAATCTGCAATATAAGGATAGCAAAGTGAGACTGAGGACTTTGACTAAAGATACCCAGTTTAATTTTTCGAATTTGAATATAAGTATAGAATGGAATGCTCTGTTTAAGGAGTGTTGGGGAGGAACACCGACCTCATAGAGGAGGACATTGACAAGATTCCAAAGGAGATGACTCAGCATGCAAGCAGGCTAGTTTGACACAGCTCCACAGGTGTGAGGGTAGACCAGGAAACTCAGTGGATTAGAGCAAGACTGTTTCCTACTCATAGTGCAGCAAAAAGCAGTTGTTACTCATTCATATTTTAATCTTAATTATTTGACACTAGACATTGATAATGTACATCAATAAAATACTGCCGTTAAGTACTACATTAAATACATGGATTTAATGTTATTCTCATTAAATAATCACTTTTAGGAAGGTCCAGCTTTTAAAATGCCAAAACAGGAACAGAGTCTGAAACAATGCAGTTGTCACGTGGGTCTGTAGCCTTACAAAAGTCCTGCCTACTCCCCACTATAAATCCTTTAATGGATTACCTGCCTGTCAAAAAAATTTCCCAGTCCAGTTGTCTTTATTCAACTACTTGCTCACTTTGAAAAGACTTAGTTTTCTACCCAACTTCATGTTTTCAGGGAACTGAATTTTTTTCCAAGCTCCCTGGATCCTATTGACAAGAGAGTGTATTTTTATACCTTTCTGGGCCATTCTCTAAACTAAAAAGATGAGGGAGAGTTAGTAAAAATCATACCGGGAATACCGTCTTTCATAGGGCAATGGGCTAATTTAAATGATCTCAAATTTCAAGTTTTCATTAACTGTGTGATAAGGAGAAAGAAAAGACTTCAGAGGTGCATTATATTAATTTAGAATTTTCTTTGAAATGGTTAGTGGAGCTTAAAAAGCCCTTCATATTTATCTAAGTTGTACTTCAAAAGTGGCTGCCCTTGATAGTATCATTGAAGAAATAAGAGCTAGAAAATTCTTGTGCAATGCCACTCTGAACAGGAGCCTGTCGTAAGGCATTTTGGAGCCAAACTCAAACAAAAAAGATAGAAATCTCGCCTGCAGAAGTTGGGATGCAGAAAATGTTTTTTAAGAGATGATCATGATTTGTCTTCTGCTTTTGGGACATCCATACTTGATCCTTCTTTTTGTTGTTTTTGTTTTATATTTGTTTCTTTAAAAGTTCTCAGAATTATATATATAAATTTTAGAAAAGATCACTTTTCTTCATTTGGATTAATTCTGCCTCTGCATTCTAGCTTTTATTAGCCCTCTGAAGGATGGCAGAACACATTGGTTCTGAGAATGATTTGTCAGATGTCTTATAGAACATGTCTGTGGGAAAAGGATGTGTGCATTTTTAAAGGAAGGGACATACCTGAGAATTTCATAACATCTAAATATTTTACATACACAAGAATATTGCAGAGCAACTTTTTGGGTTTTGTTGTTGTTGTTTTGGTTCTTGTTCCTATAAATGCCAAATCTTTCTATGGCTTTGAGAAGACATAATCATTTCAGGATTATTTTCCTTTTTCAGCTTCTAAAAATCCACATTGAAAGTTCCACATTTCCTATAATTACTTTGTTTGGACTCATAACCATTAACAGTATTTCACATAAGGAAATGTAGAATCTGTATCATCAAATTTGTAAAAATAGGATAGATACAAAATACAGATAATCTGACACTGTTACTTAAATTACTTTTTTTTAAGGACTAGACTTTTTTCCTCTTATCCCGGCACACTGGTTTTCAAGATTAATAGTGAGTGCTTTGTCCATAATTTTCAGTAGAAAATCAAAGTGGAAAAATTGATCTGTAGGAGTTACGGGGAGATGCAATAACTTCTTTTTTTAAAATTGCAGTTGCTGTTCAATATTCATTAATTCTCAGTTCATTTTGGCAAGAAGGTATTTTAAAGTAATCTGTTCAAGCATGATTTATAGTTAAGTTGATCTCTTAATCCAAATTGTCATATTATCTTGTTCCAGTTCTGGATATTGAAGCGTAAATGTTCATGGGATTTGAACTTTGGCTTACTTGAATGGTAACATTTTAAGACAAACCTATAATCATTTAATACTTTTGGATCCTGAGATGTGTAGAATTTTAGGTGGGAAAATATTCTCTACTAAAGTGACCACAAGGGGGCACTTGGCCAGCTCAGTTGGAAGAGCATGCAACTCTTGAACTTGGGGTCATGAGTTCGCGCCCCCTGTTGGATATAGAGATTACTTAAATAAAAAATAAAATGACCACTAATTCTTGAATAAGCAGTATTATAACATTTTTTGTTGAGTCACACTAAAGATTCTGGTATCCAAAATTTATTTGCTGTTACAATACAGACTTCAAGAAATTCCTGTGCGCATACATAATAGGAAAACAGACCATCATTCTCACTTCCATCCCCAGATATGAAAATATTCTTCTTTTGGGTTCATTTTATTAAAGCAAAGTACATGCATGCTTTCTCTTGTCAACGTCAATGTCTTATTAAAATTACTTTCTTTATAGGTTATTAGAGCACATGCATCTAATCTGTAACTTATATAACATGTAATCTTTCAAAGAACATATTAATGTATGTAATCAGAATATAGGTACTGTTCCTTAGAGAAGTTTTTACCATTGTTTAGTCTTCACGTGCTTTTAAAGAAATTTCATCACCTGTTTCTTCCCAGTGTGGAGGTAAGAAAGGGAGTGGTAATTAAAGCTTTGTAAGCCAAACCTATTTCTCTATCCCACAGATACTCTAAATTAAATAAAATTAATAAAGTTAGTATTTTTAAAGTTTCTTGCTAGCTAAGCTAAGGCTAGGGAACAACTGGGACATTTATTCTCCAAATACTTTTGTTTAACAATATTACAGGTAAAAAGTTTACACGCATCTTCCATGTATGTATGTTAAATTAACAGAGCATAAGCAAAATTAGATATGAAAAACATCTGAATTCCATGAATACCAAAAGCTAAAGGTCCAAGAATTCCTTCATTTAGAACACAAGGTAGAATGAAGAATTAGAACAGTTCTCAAGCAAAAATAAAATACCAATATCCAGTTAAAGGAAAATTAAAATAGAATTTAATGGTGGTTTTATAATAGTTAGGATTAGGTTTGAGTACATGTAACAAGAGAAGCCCCAAATAATGGCGGCTTCTACAGATGGAAGTTTATTTCTCTCAAATCAAAAACATCCAGAGTAGATAGTCTGAAGCTGACAGTGGCCCTACAGCGTCCACAGGGACTCAGACAGGCTCTCTGCCAACCTGAGCATTGGCTTCTACGTCCAGGTTAGCCGTTGGCTGGCTGGGACTCTCAAGTCCAGTCATCACCTTGTACTCAAAGACTCAGGAGGAAGGAATGGGGTGGAGCTATAGGTGAAAGGACTCATGGAGTCCTCTCCTATCAACATCTACCTACATTTTGTTAGCCAGAACTCAGTCACATGACCACATGAAACTGTGAGGGAAACCAGGATATGTTCATTAACTTGATTGTGGTGATTATTTCAAAATGTGTACTCAGATCATCATGCTGTACACCTTAAATCCAACTGTCAGTTTTACCTCAATAAAGCTGGAAGAACAAAGGCCTTAAAGGCCCAGAAAACCTAATTGTAGAAAATAGGAGGAAACACCTAAGCATATTTATAAATTGATGGTTGAAAAGAAATCTGAATTTTATTCTCAGCCTCAAAAGACATATTTGGAACAGTGGAGCAGTGCATATTAAAAAACTTCTTTAAACCCAAGTGAAAATGAGACTGTGTATGTAGTTACTGCATGGTTTCAGTTGATTCTTGTCCCTCCTTTTCAGTTTCTTGTGCTGTATTTGGGACATACTGTTACACTACATCTTGAAATTTGTTGTATTCTATCAAATGTGGAAAACACTGACTTTGAAATGCAGAAGCCAAGATCCCAGCAAAAGGCTATTGTATTACTCATTTGATTTTTGTTGTCAAATGTAACTGGTAATACTAGTTTACCATTTTTAAGAGCATTACAGTTTCTTCACCTTAGTTCAAACCCATTCAAAACATGAATTAGCAAAAACATTGTTGGAATCTGTGATGCCTCCTGACAGTGTGGGTTTGTGCATATTATATAGAGATTAAGAAGAATGATGGCAATAAGAAACCTGGCTTGGTATGTGTCTACATCAGGTTGATGAGTACTTTGTTGTTTTGAAACTTACAGGAGGGGATTTATGTAAGGTCAGTCTGAAAAGTATCTCTCAGATACCATGTTCTGATTAATTGATAATGATGATTTTTGTATTTTCTTACAAACCCTGTGATATAGCTGTCCTTTCTTTCTTGCAGGACAGAGGTCAGATCAAGGCAATCCCTTCAGGATGACCTTCCTTTCTTGGAGAAGCCACCAAGCAGGCAGTTTTCCTTACCAAACCTGTCTCCAGAAAATCCTCAACAGAAGAGAGCACTAGCAAATGAGGAAGCCCTGCAGAAGATCTGTGCCCTTGAAAATGAACTTGCTGCTCTCAGAGCTCAGATTGCCAAAATTGTGACCCTGCAAGAACAGCAAAATCTCATTGCAGGTCTGTAAATCCTACATTTGTTTTAACCAGTGAACTGGAAATTAGGAGAAGGCCACTAATTTTAAAATGTATTAGCAAGTAACAGCCATGGGGTTGTTGGAAAACCAAAGGTCAGTCATCTCCACGGTTCAGTCCTGGACCCGGTCAAGTTTAAGTGGTTTTTGTTGGTTTTGAACAATTTTGATGCAATGATGCTATGAGAGAGGATAAGTTTAGAAAAATACTGAAATTCGTACAGTTGAATTGCTGCTCGTGTGAATGCACTGGGAAACTTTGTGATAATGGCACCAATTTTCTCAGCCGTGGAGTAATTTCAAAACAGCCTTGACAGGGTTGAGTGCTCTTTACTTACCTGCATGTCCTAAGGCAAGTCCTTGGCCTTTCTCCCTCCCTCTCCTGCTCTAAAATGGGCTAAGAGTACCTATTTGGTGGGGTTGTTGTAGTAAATGTGGAAATTATATACAATGCCTTTAGCACATAGTAGCTACTTAATAGTCATTTGTCTTCCTCTTGACCGGAGTAGAAACTGAATTCAGGTCCTGTGACTCCTGGTCTAATACTGTTGGCTTTTATTTGTGTGTATTATTACTTTGAAGAAACCATAGCCTTGAAATCCTAGCCCATTAACCTGTTGGCAAGTAGTAGTTGTTTTTCCTAGTGGTGTTCCTGAGTCCTGGCTAGACTCAGAATTAGCCATCTCTAAAAGTTAAAGTATAAGGACAATTACTGCCTCTGAGCCACTTGTGCTCCTGGAGTTTAATGTAATCCAACATGGAAACCTCATCCAGCCTGTGTACTGCCAAGATGGACAGAGGGCGAATGCACTCTGGGGCACTGAGTGCTTGAGAAGTAACCGGTTACTTACATGAAATTTGCATGTAACTTTTTTAAAACCAGAAGTCCTGCTTTTAACTTTTAAATTGCATTTCTCTTTTGCTTTACCTCCCTCTTCTGGCAGACTATGAAAACTGCTGTAAATAGGCAGTTTGGAGATTTATGTTATTTTAGATGTTCTATTTACACTCGAAATCCCTTGAGGAGTAAATTTTGCATTGAGCTCCCCCTAATCAATACAATTCAACCAGTGAACAACTCTGTCCTCTAGTTATGCATAAAGATGAATTTTTACATCCTTATTTTGTAACCACTTTAACTCTTACCTTACTGTTTGAAAAGTAACACTTTTTCTTCTTTCAGAAATTTGTTGAATAATAAGTCTTAAAACTTTTAATGCTCAGTAAGTCTTATATGTAAATATTCTTAAAATGAACCACAAATTTATCAGTTTTTTTCAAATATAGTTCTGAATTGTCAAACTGTATATTGAAGATGTTTATACAGTGCACTTTTATATTTTATCTAAAAGTAGTTACAGAGTATGCAGCGGTCAGACTGGAACACTTGAGATCACAAAAACACCCCTGTTAAATGGAACTTTTCCATCTGGAGAGTTTGGGATTAGATTAGATTTTTTTTAAGCATATTGATTTCAGGTATACAAAAGTCCTTAACACAATTTTGCTGTTAAAAGTATTTTATTTGCCTGTTACCATCAAGATTAAATTGATTTTTCCTTATTTCTGTAGGTGACTTAGATCCTACCACATCTGTTACTACACCACCATCCTCTGTCCCACCACCGCCCCCGCCTCCCCCACCCCTTCCCCCATCAGGGCTCCACCAAAGTGTATCATCAGCTGTTGACCTGATAAAAGAGCGAAGAGAGAAAAAAACCTGGTCTGGGAAGACTCCCGTTAAGAGCAGTCCAAAGAAACCCGATATGCCAAATATGCTAGAGATCCTTAAAGATATGAACAGTGTAAAACTTCGGTCAGTAAAAAGGTGAGGATACGTTTACCTTCTCTCACACTTCCTTTATTTGTTACATCTTGTAAAACAGAAGTACTAGACTTCTTGAGAACTTTCTTTTATAACCTGATTACCATGAATAGTTCTAGTTTTTAGTTTAAAAAAAAGGCCCGGTGTCTCCGAATATAACTAAGAAATTAGCAAACATCTCCAGGTTACTTTTTAGTTTTTCCCCCATTGCTTTTTTTTTTTTTTTTTAAGATTTTATTTATTTATTTATTAGAGAGAGAGAGTGAGAAACAGCATGAGAGGGGAGAGGGTCAGAGGGAGAAGCAGACTCCCTGCTGAGCAGGGAGCCCGATGTGGGACTCGATCCCGGGACTCCAGGATCATGACGTGAGCCGAAGGCAGTCGCTTAACCAACTGAGCCACCCAGGCGCCCTTCCCCCATTGCATTTAAAGTTCTTTTATGTAAAGTCTTTGTTATTGTCCAGTCGTTTAAAGCTGTGTTGTATACCTACTATGGTCATCACTAGGCTTTGGGAGAATGGAACTGTAATTGCCCTGAAGGAGAGCATAATCCGTGCTCGGGAGTTGAATTGAGTATCTTTGTGTTCCTTTATTGAGCCTTAAATCTAGGGTTTCTATCTCACTTCTCTCGGTGTTTGTCAGTAACATGCTAGAGACGTGCCATCAAGGCACACAACGTACTTCTCTGCGGGATGCCAGCATATTGAAATGTCCCCTTGGTTTCTGTTCACTTCCTTAAGGTCAGAACAGGATATAAAGCCCAAGCCAGTGGATGCTACTGATCCTGCTGCCCTCATAGCAGAGGCTCTGAAAAAGAAATTTGCTTATCGATATCGAAGCGATAGTCAAGGTGAGGTTGAAAAAGGAATTCCAAAACCTGCATCAGAGGCCACCTCAGAAACAGTGTTGGTGAGTATTAGGTCACACTTCTTCCCTTGTACGACATTTACTCCATTGCTGAGCACCTGTATTTTGTGACATTTAGCTGTGCCCTCGGCAAGATTGAGAAGGATGTGCTACGGGATTTAGCCCATCCCCACAAATAGATTATTTATAGAAGAGCATAAAAAAGGAACCAAAAGCCAACTCCTGGTTTCACTACTTAGCATCTCCAGTGTTAAATTTTTCCATGCTGTGCTTTATTTATATGTAAGCAAAATGAAGCGAAATTCATTATAATAAAATTTGTATCTTAGGACAGTATGTATGTTGTGATAGAGAATTCAAAGTAAAGATCATTTTCCCTTAGGGTGTCCTGTGAAAGTTGTCTGAAGAGGGTGAGATTTGACCTGGGCCTTACAGGATGGGTTTCATGTCAGAGAGATTGAGCAGATTTCAGGGAAACTCAGATATTAATTTATACATTCCCTTTACTGTCATGTGGAATATGTGCTTATCCATTCCAGAGAGGCAGATATCTTAGAAATTCTAGCATCTTTGAAACTCCTTAGACATTGAAAAAAGGAAACCTTGTACTTCATTCTTTTACTCAGAGAAGTAAAATTGGACTAAAGCTTATGGTCTTGCTAAGATGATTATAGTTTTCTAAGAAGTAATTTGGTTACCTCTTTACCTTTCATTCTGTTAATGTGTCATGTTCAGTTCATGAAGGTTTTAATATTATCTAGCTGCTTGGTTTTTCATGCAGAACCTACCCAGACCTTTGATCCATGATTAGGAGGGGAATGTATCATTACTGTTACCTGAACCAATATCTTTATTTATACTTTTTGTTTCTTTTCTAGTTTGGGCCACACATGTTGAAGTCTACAGGAAAAATGAAGGCTTTAATTGAAAATGTTTCAACTTCCTAATAGACAGCAGAGAAAAACTATCCTTGTTCCAGTTGTTGGTTTGTTAGGGCTGTTTGACAAGTAGAAAGCAACACTATTTAGTAAATACCTGAATTTAGTATTCAGTGGTCTCCTTTAAGTCTAATTAGATTCAGCAATAACAAAAGCACTCTAAGTTTGTGGGTTTTTTTTTTTTAAATGAGATTAGTTCTGAAGTTCAGACATAACGTGTTTTTAATGTATAGTCAGGATGTTTTAGGTTTCTAGTCTTAAACAATTATATAGATTTCAGAAGAAAGGACATTTGTAGATGAGTTTTTAATTAACACTAATTTATCTGTGCAAATATTTTATATGTATATATTTGCATATAAAATAGTATGTAAAATTTAATAATGATGTCAGTGAGGATACTGTTACATCATTAGTTGTCATTGATCATTTACTACTCAATGATGGAACACAGGTTGTTGGAGTGAAATATTTAGGATTGGGACCTTTTTGCCTTGAATAGGACCTTAGATTCTCTCATTTCTTTGGAGATGGGGTTCAAGTAGGAACCAGATAATGTTCACTGCTGAAAATTCCATAATGCTTTCGTTTAAAGGGAAGTGAAAGATTATGAAAGCTGCTTTCACTTTAGTGCTGTCCAGTGCTGAGAAAGAAAATGTAGTTTTCATATAATGAGAAATCAAATTATTGAATTAAATCTTAACAGGTGAAAACAAAGAATGTACCATCTTTTTTCCAGTTGAGTAAATGGCATCATAAAGATGACTTGTTGCTAAGTTAATAATAATGGAAAGGGCAGTATAATGGAGTTTTAAGATTTTTAATATTGGTCAAATATAGTAGCTTTATAATGAAACCTTGAATAGGCGAAAGAATTTCTGTAAGTTTATCATTGGTCAGAGTGCTGTTCTTCTGAATTACATTATGCAGCAAACTTTAGGTGCTATTAGAAAGTGGAGAACAGCCTTTCTCTTTGAGGGCTTCTGAGGAATTGCTGTAAGTGATCATTTTTGAGTGCTTGATAAATCTTTATGGTTCTCTCTATTTCTGTTAAACTCAGCTATAGTTAATGCCAGAATCTCCTACCGTGAGAAAATATTTGGATTTATTTAAATCTAGTAAAAAGAAGTGGCGATAGGAAGAGTAGACATTTACTTTTAAGTTATTGAAAATATGTGCAATGTTCTCAATATTAGCAAATGTTTTTCAGCTTAAATTTGAACTGTTATTTTACATATGTTGATTACATTGTTTCACAAATTCTGCCTTTAAAAAAAATTCAGAAAATTTGCCTGAATTACATATTTTGACCTCCTAAGATTTTATATTTGTATCAGTATTGAATTTTGGCCACTGCTCCAATTGAAGGAAGTTACTGTTTTGAAATAAACTTAAAATGTTTTCCTTGGACCAGGCCTAAGTATTATTTTTTTAATGGGTAAGATTCTCTTATATCGTACATGCAGATTTTTTAGAATTTGCTTTTTGCATTCTTAAGGTGGAAGTCTGTTGCCACTTATTCACGTCTGTTTCTCCCACTCAACACAATGCCTGAAGTGAAAGATGATAAAAATAGTTAAACTTTACATTTTATAGCTGAGGCTCAGAAAGTTAACTAGTATGTTTTGTCTCCTACGATTGGACTAGTCCAGAGACTTACTATATATACGTACTGACTAGAGGTCAGAGAGCACCGGACTTGGGAGTTATACAAGTCATACTGTTTTCAAAATGGGAATAATGCTCAGCTCAACCAATTGTTTGAGGATTAAATAACAAGTTTGAATGTATTCTAATTACTACTTACATGATTTTATATTAGGTCACTGTAGTTTCCAGTAGACGGATTTCTGCTAGGTGTCATCCTATATATTGCTTGCACAGGCTTGGGATGGAGCAGAACAGTCCTGGGCCCTTCTGTACAAGAATCCTGTTTTCTTGATATATTAAATTCCTGAGTCTGTGTCTCACTGGTGAAGAAGAGAACGTGAGGTAACAACTTCTCCAAAGTTAGAAGTTTTCTCTGGGGGATAAAATCGGGCAGACAGAAGTAAACTTTTGGGAGGTAGTCCAGGACAGAGTTGTAGGGAGCTGCTAAACTCAAATCTACATATAAAGCAATTGCTCTTGAAGAACTCTTGAAGAACTGAGGGCTGACTGAACAGCTTCTGTACAACAAAAGAGAGAGGGACCACACAGAGAAAGGCAGGCGAGAAACAGTAATGACAGGAACCCCACCACCAATGCAGCAAACTACGTAAGGACGGATAGCCTGGAGGAGCCTGTGTGCAGACTTGTCCACCCTGGGGCACAGCAGAAAAACTGGTTTAAGGGGCAATTAGCCTATGAGTGAAGGAGATCCCTTTACTAACCGCAGTGTCAGACGAATGGTGGAGAAACTGCTGGGACTCAGGTGGAAAGCACTGCTGATTACCATTGTCTATGTTCCCCCTCCATCTTGATAGTGCAGACTGGAGCAGAGTCCGTGGGGCCACCCCAGTGAGCCTCAGGCCCCCACCAGCTCTAGCCATTCCCCTCCAAAGGTGGCCCTAGCATAGTGTGCATAGGATACCCCTGGCCTATGCCTGCTCCCATTTCAGCTCACCATCCAAAGCTGTCAGGCACCCGCAGTCTACATGGGGCATTCCTTCACAGGGCCACTCCTTCAAGACTGGGAGAGGTAGCTGTTGCCTATTTTACAGAAACAAAAGAAAGAAAGGCAAACAAGAAGAATATGTTGCAAACAAAAGAATAGGACAAAACCTCAGAAAAAGAACTAAACTAAATGGAGATAAGCATGCTACCTGTAAAGAGTTCAAAGTAATGACCATAAATACATTCATTAGCCTTGAGAGAAGAGTGGATTAACTCAGGGAGAACTTCAGCAAAAGGAGAGAAAATAGAATCAATTAGAGATGAATAAATGAAAAATACACTAGGTGGAATTAACAGCAGATTAGAGGATGCAAAAGAAAGGATCAGCAGTCTGGAGGAGTAAAGAATCCAAGCCAAACGGGGAAGAAAAATGAAGTGAGGCTCGGTTAAGGAACCACTGGGAGGACAGAGTGTACTAACATGCACATTATAAGGGGTCCCAGAAGGAGAAGAGAGAAAGGAAGCTAATTTACTTGAAGAACCAATAGCTGAAAACATTGATTGATAATCTGGGTAAGGGAAACAGATACCCAGGAAACAGCCTGCAACGAGAGCCACACCAAGATGTATTATAATTAAAATGGCAAAAGGTAAAGAGAAAATCTTAAAGGCAGCAAGAGAAAAGGAAAGTCACATACATGGGAAACCCCCATAAGACTATCAGTTGATTTTCCAGCAGATATTGGGCTGGCAGAAAGGAGTGGCTGGATATACTTGAAATGCCGAAAGGGAAAAACTTAAAACTATGAATACTTTATCCTGCAAGGGTAACATTCAGAATTAAAGATAGTTTCCCAGACAAGTAAAAGCATAAGGTGCATCACCAGTAAACCAGCCTTACAAGAAATTTTAACCGTCTTCTTTAAGTGGAAAAGTCCATAACTAGAAATAATATATGAAAGGAAAAAGTCATTGATAAAGGAAATATATAGTAAAGGCAGTGAAGCAGATACCTAAAAAGTTAGTATGAACAAAACTAGTAAAATCAACTGTAACTACAATAAACAGTAATTTAAGGGATATACAAAAATGTCAGATGTCAAAAACATAAGATGTGGGGGTAGGGAGTAAAAATTAGTGCTTTTCAGATGTGTTTGAAATTAATTATCATCTTAAAATAGACTAGTATGTATATAGGTCAAGATATAGAAACTTCATGGTAACCACAAACCAAACCTACACCAGACGCACAAAAAAGAGAAAGGAACCCAAACATAACAGAAAATGGTCAAACCAAAAGGGAAGAGACCAAGAGAAGAAAGGAACAGAACTACAAAACCAGAAACAATGAACAAGGCAATAAGTACATATTATTCATCAATAATTACGTTAAATGCCATGAACTTAAAACCTAAAACAGTAAGAATGCTAATTTCTTTGGTGTCTAGAAGTTGCATCCCAGAATCTCTTAAATTCCGTTAGGAAGTAGTTTTGAAAGATGAAAAGCATGGAGGATACTCTATCCTCCAAACACACGGTATTTTCCAAAACAATGTCGGCCTTCGCTGGGAGTGCATTAGATTTTTGACTAAAATGAGGTTCA
This sequence comes from Mirounga angustirostris, assembly GCF_029215605.1. Lineage (NCBI taxonomy): Eukaryota > Metazoa > Chordata > Mammalia > Carnivora > Phocidae > Mirounga > Mirounga angustirostris. The sequence goes on along the minus strand of NW_026991712.1, from coordinate 65,797,037 downwards.
CTTGTTATCAGTTTGTTCATTTGACCCATTGACTGTTAGCAAAAAATGTAGCTAATATATTATTAATAAATGTTGCATTTGATTTGGGGAAAAAAATGAACTCAATGCTTCAATCAAAAGACATAGGGAGGGGGTGGGGTGGCTGAATGGATTCTATATGCTGCCTTACAAGAGACTCATTTGAGTTCTAAAGATGCATCTATTGGAAGTGAAGGGATGAAGAAAGTTACTCCATGCAAATAGAAACAGTAAGAAAGCTGGTGTAACAATACACATATCACACAAAACAGACAAAGACTGGGCACATGTGGGTGGCTCAGTTTAAGTGTTTGACTCTTGATTTTGACTCTGGTCATGATGTTGGGGTCCTGAGATGGAGCCCTGCATTGGGCTCCATGCTCAGCATGGAGTCAGCTTGTCCCTCTCCCTCTGCTCATCCCCCTATTCATGCCTGCTCTCTCAAATAAATAAAATCTTTAAAAAAACAAAATAGACCAAGACTGTAACAAAAGACAAGGGCATTACACAATGATAAAAGGGTTGATCCAAGAAGAGGATCTAACATTTGTAAATATCTATGCAGCCAACATAGGAGCATGTAAATACATAAAGCAAAATATTAACATATACAGACATAAAGTGACAGTAATACTTTAATAGTAGGAGCCATTTAATACCCTGCGTACTTCAATGGATAGATCATCCAGAGAGAGAATAAGGAAACATTGGCCTTAAATGACATATTAGACCAGATGGACTTGATACATACAAAACATTCCATTCCTCCAAGCTACAGAACACAGATTCTTTTCAAGTGTAAACAACATTCTCCAGGAGAGATCACATTAGGCCACAAAACAAGTTTCAATAAATTCAAGAAGATTGAAATATTCAGCATCTCTTTTCTGACCACAACAGTATGAAACTAGAAAGAAATCAGTTACAAGAAGTGGTAAAAACACAAAACACATGAAGACTAAACATGTTATTAAACAATAAGTCAATGAAGAAATCAAAGAGAAAAAAACACTTTGAGACAAAACTGAAACAACTTTACAAAAGCCATAGAATGCAGCAAAAAGCAGTTCACAAGGGGGAAGTTCATGGCAAAAGCAGCTTACCTCAAGAAAAAAATCCCAAATAAACAACCTAACTTTATATCCAAAGTTAGCAGAAGGAAGGAAATAATAAAGACTACAGGGGCCAGCATTGCCCTGATACTGAAAGACAAACCATACAAAGAGAAAATTACAGGTCAATATCCCCAATGCACATAGATGCAAAAATCGTCAACAAAGTATTAGCAAACAGAATTTAGCATGTTAAAAGGGTCATACACCACAATCAAATGGGATTTATTCCAGGGATGCAAGGATGGTTTGATACCTGCAAATCAAGGTGACATACCACATTAATAAAACGATAAAAATTATATGATTATCTCAACAGATGCAGAAAAAAAAGTGACAAAATTTGATACCCATTTATGATAAAAACAAAGTGGGCGTAGAAGGAACATATCTGAACATAATAAAGGCCACGTATGACAAACCCACAGATAACCTCATCCTCAATGTTGAAAGGTTGAAAGCTTTCCCCCTAAGATTAAGACAGGGATGCCCACTCTCACCACTTTTATTCAACATAGTATTGGGAAGTGTAGCTAAAGCAATTAGGAAGGAAAAAGAAAAGGCATCCAAATAGGAAAAGTAGTAAAACTCACTATTTGCAGTTGACATACTATACATAAAAAACCCTAAAGGCTCCACAAAACACTATCATAACTATAAATGAATTCAGTTAAGAAGTTGTAGACAGGGGCGCCTGGGTGGCTCAGTTGGTTAAGCATCCAACTCTTGATTTCAGCTCAGATCACGATCTCAGGTTTGTGGGACTGAGCCCCGCATCAGGCTCCACACTCAGCGGGGAGCCTGCTTGAGATTCTCTCCCTCTCCTTCTGTCCCTCCCCGCTAAATAAGTCTTAAAAAAAAAAAACTGTATACAAAATTAACATATAGAAATCAGTTGTAGTTCTATACACTAATAAGGAGCTATTAGGAAAAAAGTTGAGAAAATAATCCCATCTATAATTGCATCAAAAAGAAGAAAATACCGGGGAATAAATTTAAGGAAGTGACAACTATGCTGTGAAAACTATAAGACACTGATGAAAGAAACTGAAGATGACAAATACCATGCTCGTGGAAGAACTGATATTGTTAAAACGCTCACACTACCCAAAGCAATCTATAGATTCAATGCAATCCCTAACAAAATACCAACTGCATTTTTTTGTTGTTTTTTTTTTTACAGAACTAGAATAAATCATCCTAAGATTTGTATGGAATCACAAAAGACCCTCCAATAGCCAAAGCAATCTTGAGAAACAAGAAAGCTGGAGGCACTGTGCTGATTTCAAAACTTACTATAAAACTCTAGTAATTAAAACAGTATGATACTGGCATAAAAACAGACATATAGATTAATGGAACAGAATAAAGAGCCCAGGAATGAATCCAGGCATATATGCTCAATTAATCTATGACAAAGGAGCCAAGGATGTACAATATCTCAATAAATGGTATTGGGAAAACTGGATCACTATCTTATACTGTATACAAAAATAAATTCAAATGGATTAAAGACTTGAATATGAGACCTAAAACCATAACCTCCTAGAAGAAACGATAGGCAGTAAGGTCTTTGACACTGGTCTTAGAAATAGGTTTTTGGACCACTCTCCTCAGGCAAGGGCAATAAAAGCTAAAATAACAAGCAGGATCATATCAAACTACAAGTTTTGCACAGCAAAGGAAACCCATCAACAAAATGAAAAGGCAACCCACTTAGTGGGAGATGATACTTGCACATCATACATCTGATAAGGGGTTAATATCCAAAATGTATGAAGAACTTACACAACTTGTATCAAAAAAAAACAACCCAATTAAAAAAATGGGCAGAGGACTTGGATATTTTTCCAAAGACGACATACAGATGGCCAAGAGGTACATGAAATGATGCTCACTGTCATCAAATTGAAACCACAGTATCACTTCATACCTGTCAGATTGACTATCATCAACAAGTGTTGGTGAAGATGTGGAGAATGTATATTAGAATCAAATTTGAAGGCTAGATGATTTTACCAGTCATGGATGTTAAAAAAATTCAAGAATTACTAGAAATGGTGTCATTTTCATCATTCACCAAACTAAATCATTCTCCTAAACCACACCCCAGTATTTTGCACAGAAACTGCCATATTATAGAATGCTTTTCACACATCGTTTTGTTACCCAAACATTTTGAGAACAGAGACCAGGGTTTTGTAATTTTTAATACCTTTATTACATCCATTGCAGTGCTCTCTGCATACAACAGGAACCCAGATGTTGCTGACCACATGACTCAGCACAGACAGACCAGTTTCGATATAACCTCTCAATGTTAGACTGATGGCTAAAGAGGAAACACATTAATACCAAATTAGTTTGTTCAACGAAACATTTATTGATGGCCCAATTTACACTAGCCCTGTGCTAAGCACGAGAGGCTAGAAGGTGGATGACACCTGCTCTGTGCTCCCTGTCCGTTCACCTCCAAGTAGTGGTCACTCCACCTACAGACCATGGGCCCTTGGGGGCCTTCCAAAAGACACAGGTTGTCTGTGGATCCTTAGTAAGCAAGGAATGGCTCAGACGAACTCTTGCACGTTTATTTAAAAAACATTAGTGAATGCGTATTAGCTGTCTTTCATTGTATATTTTGTCAAGCAGGAGATACTGACTGGGAGAGGATTTTATATTTATACATTAAAAAAAGTTCACATGAAAACACTGTAAACCTCTGGTGTGAAAGTTTGAGAGCTTTAAGAAAACTGAAAGCTTTAAGAGCCAGGAAAGCATGTGGAAAAAGAAACCATTATAGGAATCTTCAAAGAACAACTAGCACCTCTAACCTGTACCTCAGGCACAAATATATTTCCCAGGTTTAAAAGGACATAAAATATTTGCTGCTTTTATACAGAGAGGATCATTATAAACCATCACATTTACAGAATACAAATAATGACCAAGTACCAGAGGTTTTGTTTTGTTTTTTTCATTAAGCTAAGGCTTGTGCCAAAATTTTCTCTCCAAGGACCTTTAGCCCCAGGGCAGAGGAGATGCCCCCCGCACTACTGAAGTGTTGGGCCTAGAGCCCCAAAAGGCTGCTACATGCTCAACAATTCTTTGAAGTCTCCCATTTTAAAAATTCATGTGAATTTTAATTCTGTCCCATAACATTTACTTATATTAAGTGTAATCTTCTAAATTATTGAACAACAGTTTCCTCAAATTTCTTCTAGAAAATCAATGTTCAAGGAATATAGGTTATATTTAAGAACAGGACTGTAGACTGTGACCTCCACGTGTAAGTAACAAAACATAATTTCTTAGTGGGTTTATTATGTGTAGGCAGGAAATGGGAGCAACACTGAGGTGTCTCTCTCAAGAATGGAAATAAGAAGATAACCCTTTGACTATCAAACAGTAAGAAACACATAATGGATCAGAGCAGAAGCAATCACACGCAGGCAGATGGAGCCGAGGCAGGCTCAACTGAGACAAAGCTGAAGGTATTGACAGATCTACTGGATGTGCCAACCAGAGGCTGATGTGGAGAAGCAACTACTGGCAGAGAATCTCTAGCATCATCCAAGGGAAGAGCGTACCCTGGTCCACAAACATGAGTATCAGCAGGTATATCCCCATAGGGAGATGGATGCATGAGGCAACTTGCTTCCCTTGCTCAGAATCCATGCTCACCAAGTAACCGCTGATCATAATTTGACTTCCCAAGAAGATTTGCCTAAAGGGAGAGAATGATTGATAGTTATATTTCCATTGTAAATTAAAAAAAAAAAAAAAAACTAACATTTTAAAAAAATACCAGTTACTGTGAGCTTGGTTAATGTGAGTTTCCTATGAGATAGTTCCACTTTCCATGTGCTGACATACTAGATCTGTAAAGATCTCTTCAGACTCTAGATGCATCAGATTTGCCAGGATGGTGCCACCTAAGTGGCCACTGACCTTCCCCAGGTACAGTCCACTCGACTACCATCAGACTTCTGTACCCGAGCTGTCCAGTATGGTAGCCACTAGCCACACGTGGGTATCGAGCACTTGAACTGTGGCTAGTCTGAACCAAGATGTGCTGTAAGTGTAAAATACACACCAGATTTCAAAGACTGTACCCCCGCAAAAGAATGTAAAACATCTCAACAATTGTTTTTTCTAAGATAATGACTACATATTGAATTGATACAATATTTTGGATATATTGGAATAAATGTTAATAAAATAATTCCATCTGTTTTTCCTTTTTAAAATGTGGCTAGTAGAAAATTGATAATTCACTTACATGGCTCACATGATATTCCTAATGGACATCACTCTTCTATGCAGATAATGACAGTATGTTTGATTTTAAAGTTTGTACTATATCCTTTCTAATGAATTGGAGTTGGGAAGACACAGGAGAGGCCCAGTGGTGCCCGTCTTGCACTGATATCAATCAAGCTGAAAGAAAGCGGCCGTGTCTTACTACTCTACTTTAAAAAGGCCAGGAGCACTAGTATTCTCGTCCTGGCAAGAGGCGCTGATGTCTTATGCAATTCCCAGCTGTGGGCACAATCAGGCTGTGGAGTCAAAAGGCCCGAGCTCACAGCTGACTTCTACTATTAGTATTAGTCAGAACTCGGAGCCAACTACCCAACCGGGGCCGCTTGCTCCGGCATGCGCTGCAGGTAGCGGAGCATAACCCCAAAGGACTGTGCCTGCACCCAGCTCTGCCGAAATAAATACCCGCGGAGTGAGTGCTAGAACCAGGAAGCTAAGTCTCTGACTTCTGACAGTTTAGCGTTATGATTTCCAAAAGACTGAGTTGTAAGGTAAATATCAAAGATAAATATGTGAAAAGATAGGTTTTTATTCATCAAAAGTTAACAGCAACAGGCACATATTAAAATGAGTATGGCAAAGCCTTTGACAAACGGCTTTACACTCAAGCTTTCTCCGAAGGAAATGGCTGTTGCAACAATGTAAACATAATCGATAAACAGTCTTTTACAGTAACAAGGGAAATACAATTGAACTAAAAGAAAGCACCGGTTTCTCTTAAAACTAGATTACAGTTGTGCTTACTATACATAAAACAATTTAAAACAAATTACAAAAGTGGAATGTTTGAAGTTTAAAATTAGTCCTTAGATTTTGTCCTAGAAAACATCTGTTCACATCAAAAGGCCCATCAAAGGGTAACGTTTCATCAAAGGGAGGGACAAGAAAACAATGCACTTTTTTCAAATCAAAACAAGAAGTTTGGTCACTTAGCTTTGTGCATAGTTTAAGGCAACTGGAGCAGTCTGTTACGGCTCACCTACCTTCCCCCCCCCCCTTGTGGCTGCGCCCTGTGTCACATTCTAAAATAATAAATAAAAGCTTACATTTCAGACCCTTCCCCACATGGATAAATATAACACATGCACAGTCACACATGCACAAACATGCACGCGAACACACGTCCACACATTCACACACAACATACCTCTCACTCACTGCAGCGAAAGGGACTTTAGTACCCTTGCTCTGAAGGACACACTTCCCCATCCCACTTTATTTCAGATTGGCAAATACCCTGAGCTGATTATGGTGTTTTAAACATTCCACCTTTTTCTTGCATGTGCAGGTCAAGTGTACAGTAGTGAAAACAACATGCAATGTCTTCACTGCAGAATCATAACACAGCTAGGACATTGGTGTTCTTCCCCTCCCGCCCCAAATTAAAAACTAAATAGTTAAAAAAAATTGCATTGCCAAACAGCACTGAAGGGAAAGCTTGGTGGTACTCTATGAAAAATGCTCAGTTTCCAGTGCGCAAAATAAAACTATAGCAAATGGGAGGCTTTGGTGGCATCCAAAGAAGAAAAAAAGGCAAACCAGGGGGAAAGAGCTGCAGTTTCAGTTTGATCTTTGAAATTCTTAGTGGTTCCTTCACAATCCTGCTCCAAGGCAATTTAGAACCAGTATTTCAGAGTTGATTTGTAAACATCGAGTCTTGCAGGAGGCAGCAGAGGCTGGGCACTTCACATTTCCATTTTCTCAGAGAGAACTTGGGGGAAGGTACAGACACACAATGTTGCATCAGACTGCTCAAATTCCAAGAGATCTCTGCTGAAAGATACAGTTCAAGTTTCGTGGTTCGAGGAACAAATGCTTTTAAAAGACTCGTGGCACACCGCAAAACTTCCTGTTACTCCTTTCCGGTTCGCTCCTGCTGGGCTTTGCATATTCAAGGGTTCACACGAAAGCCAAATGCATATTGCTGTATGGTCAGGTCTTAGAATTAAAAAAGTGGGGTCACATGATCCGAGAGAGGACGCCTTGGGAATAAATAACGCTGGCCTCGTTCCTTCGGAAACCTTGGCAGGCCAAGAGAACGTCCTCTCACCTCGAGACCCCATTTCACATTTCTAAAATCCGGCAGGAGGCAGTCTGTCCCACTGCTTCTGAGGGCTACGATAACCGATTTTCCTGAGGTAATAACTGTGAGTTCAACTCCTCGAACGCAGCATCCGTGTCCTCACTGGTGGACTGTTCCCTCTGCAGCCCCTTCCAACTGGCTTTGTTCAGCCCCATATGTCCGAGCATTGTCTGCGAGAGCCTGGTATTGGAAAACCTGGCCCATTCCGTGAATAAAGGCTCCGCCAGGTAAGTCATGAAACCTTGAGAAAGTAAGAGAAAAGGGTATTAACATAGATCCTGAAACTTTATCTTCAAAACATCTCGCCAGTGTTTATTCTTGTAAGTCCTAATTCAACACTAAGTTTTCAGCATGTGTGTGTGTGTAAATTTACCTAACCTCCGAAGAACCTATTAAGTAACTCGATGGAACCTGAAGTAAAGGTGAGTTGACAAACACATCAAATCTTTTCTGACGATTCCTCTCAGCTGCACGACCACATCCTATTTGAGCAAACACTCAGTGGCCCTCTCAGCTCTGTGGAAAGCAGGACAGGCCATTCCAGGGGGACAGCTGGAGGCAAAGGGGGTCTCTCCCAGGCCTGTGGCTGATGAGGCGGGAACCGAGGTGGCATGGGTGCGGCCTGCTCCATTTTACCCCCTCAGGGGTGGCAATCTTCACACCTGGTCATGCTTACAACTGGCCACTTCATTTAAGTCAGAATTTGGGGAGCCAAAACTCCTGACAAAATGCAAATTCTATCCCTGCTAAGGAATAGTTTTAAAATTTCCTTCACCTCCAGAACTTTTTCTTTTCAGCAAAAGACCATGTGGACCGCAGACAACATAGGTTACGTTTAGGCAACAAAAAAATCTGGAATTAAAGCAATTAGCACCTACTACTTTTAATTAGACAAGTGTACAAACTGTGGTATCTGAACTAGTAGTTACTACTGGAAATAAGGCCTTCTTCCGTTCCCTCCGCACATACTAACTGAGAACCGACTGCCAGGCACTGCGGTAGGGCGGCCAGGAATAGAGCGGTGAATAGACAGACAAGATGTGCCCTCAAGGAGTTGTGCTCTGGTGACGAGAAAGAGGTGAGAGAGAAAAGGTCATCCCCACAGTCAAAGCAGCAGCTTTTTGGGAGCTGTCCTCACACCACAGTGTCTGGCTGAACCGTCACCCAAAGCCCTGTCTTTTCTAGGTGCCGGAGTGAAGTCATGAGCGCCTGGAGTTTTATACCAATATGCAGAACCTTATTATCAGGGTTGTACATGAGTTTCATCTTATTTGATTCACCCATTATTCCAACTGGTTGAGAGCTTCTGGATCTTGCCTATAACATCCAACAATCCAGAAGTATTACTTCTGGCTCTAGGTTAATCTTCTTTTAGCTCTTAAGTACCTGGTAAAAATGAATGGGCCGGGGTCCTGGACACAGAGCCCCGCAGCGCCCTCTCGGAGGGCAGGGCGCTCGTCAGCTGCCTGGGAGCCCCCTTGCTGTTCTAGCCCACGGGCCTCTCTTACCGCCACACACACTACAGGACACCATGTCAGATGCCTTACTCAGCCAGGACATGACCTTTTCTTGTTTAACAAAACTAGTACTCCTATCAAAGAAGGGAACTGCATTAATGAAACATGACTTCTACTTACTGACCCTATGCTGGCTCTGAGTAATCACAGTACTTGTAGTCCTATGATTTACCCTAGAAATCTAATCTTTCCAAGGCTTTTTTTTACCTGGGATTTGATGTCACAAAGACCAGTATCTGTTTAACTGTATCAACTGGGCAAACTATCTGCACAAGAGACTACTAGCGGTACTTCTGTCCTAGGGTGGTTGTGAGGAGTCAGCAGACGTCAACTTTTACAACATCATTTTCCGTAAAATCTTTGTCCTTCAGGTAACCTTACCTAGAACTGTCCAACACGGACAAGATCTATAGGTGGAAATGAAGAGTTTAAGGGATCCGGCTTCTTTTCCCTTTCAAAAAACGCAATTTTAAAAAACCTCGTTGTTAAGTTCCCTCACTGAGGGGGTCATTTCCTCAGGCAAAAGAACGTGAAAGTAAGCTCCGGAGACGCTGCTACCCACTCTCCTATCTTCGATTCAATCCCCTTTGCCCACGTTTCACCTGGTCTTTGCCTTTCAAGACTTTTCTACTTGAGATTCCAGGCACAACAGACCTGCTTCTTAACTGTCTTCTCATCCTCCCCAAAGAACGCGTCGCCCGCAGTGAAGCTCCTCGGCTCCCTGGCTGCCTGGCTCTCCGGGCGCCGGCAGCCCTGCATTCTCCCGGGCCCGGCTCTTCGGCTTCCCTGCCTCGCCCTCTGTGCTCAAGTCCCTTACTTCCCGCTGTCTTCCACGTGACCATCCTCGGCAGGTACAGTTTGTGAGCATTCCATTTCTGAATTTCTCACCCGACGGCACAGGCCTCTCTTCAAAGTATTATGCCACAGAAGCACGTTATCTTCAGAAAGATAAAGTTCCTAGAAATTCAGAAGTTTGTGTCCACACTTCTTTACGTTCCCTAATGCTCCAAGGCCCTACTCAACACCAGCTACCAAAACCATACTCGTCCCTCAATACCTTGCTGACCTGTCCCTCCGCACACTGTCCTCCTACTTTACACTCAAAACCCCACCGCCCCCTCCTCTGCTCTTGCTGCAGTCACAGCACATCCCCCCCCACCGCCGTGTTTTCCATCAGAGCATAACTAACGGTTCTCAAGTGCCCCCTGCCTCCAGGGCCGGGGCCTGGGAGCCAGGAGAGACATGATCTGGTGCCCCGAGGCCTGGGAACGGAACGGCTCTGCCTGCAGAGAGTGGAACGTGGCTTCTGGAGGGGGTGGCTCTTCCAGAAAAACGAGTCCAGCAGACAGGTGGGAAGGATGGCGAGGCGGAAAGAGTGAAGGGGGCGTCACGGATTTGGGGAACAGGGCCGAGTCCCAAGCTGCTGTGGGTGCGTGAGGGGCGTGTGCGGGAGGCTGCAGAATGAGCCGACAGCAGAGCTACAAGACACAAGGAAGCAGTGGCGAAAACTGGTCTTCACACTATCATCCTGCTTGCTCACTTCAGAACGGCAATGCCAGACTCGGGCAGAAGAAGCTTCCACATGGGCAAACCATGTATTCTTCCGGGGTTAGAACACACACAAAGTTACTGCTACCTACTTTGCAAAAATCATGGTTTTTAGGACCTAAGATCAAATGACAGCAAATTTTAAGAGCCAAAAACAGGAAAAACAGGTAAAATGTCTTCAATTAAAAACTAAAAATGAGCACAATTTTAATATTACTTGTTTCAAATGTGTATCTCTTCTTGACAAAATTAAAGTCAGCGGCATTTTTCTAACCAGCTATATCTAAGTATGCATAGTTACCAATCTGGATGTTGGCAATAGATTCAGTCTGACGATCACAAAGTGGACTCACACCCAAATGATACTTCTTTTCTATATCTCCTAAAATTAAAAAAAAAAAAAAACAGAATTATTAATGTGGAACACACCTACTGCTTAAGTATATAATTAAAGTCTTTGTCTTACCTGTACATTCCTTAGGAAAAACACGACATACTTAATCCTCCTGAGAGGATGAATTCTAAATTAGTTCTTTTTTAAATTTTTAAGTTATTCACAGAGGGAAAAGGTTGCCAAGCTGATATCCTATTTTAAATGGAGAAGATGAAAAATTTCACTAGGTGTTACCCCAAGACTGTAATTCTGTCAGCATTTTAATTTAAAACTTAAGATTTCTAAAAAGAAGGTACATGAAATGAAGATCCTCGGTTCCTGGCTTGAAATCACTAAAAATATCCTGCACGTTCATACGGCCATACATTCCACATGGGACAAAGATGGAACAAGGTCAGGAAATCTTTCTGCAGAGCAAAATTTCCAACCAGATCTACGTCTATTTATAAGTGCATACATACAGTCACATCTGATCATTTCAAAAGCAAACTGCTAATTTCCAAAACAGATGCTCAATTTGTACACTATTTGTTCTATGTACATCTACTATGAATTGTCACTAAAAATACCAAGCATCTCTTGCTGGACTCCTGTAAATGTCTGAGTTAGTTTATCCATGTGATGCTAAAAACGGAACTGAAAAGACTATCACTCGAAACTGTAACTTGCCTTGATGGAAGAATTCCTCTGTTACTTTCTCACTCCACTGCTTACTTAATTCCCAGGTCCGACACGGGTTACAAATATCAGCACATTTCAAAGCCATCTAGCAAGCAAAATATTAAAATTCTTTTAAGAAAAAAGTAAAATTTCAATTGCACAAACTTCAACATGCTTTAATCATGGGAAAAACAACATCTTAATAAAGAAAAAGAAAATACTGCAATAGAAAATTCATTGTCTTTTATATTCACTTCATGACACTGTTAGGGCTATCAATTATTTCTGCAGGAATGCTGAAAGACTGCTCATCTAATGACACGTTATTAATACCCAAGAGCCAAGCAGGAGGACTGGACTAAACATAAAGCTACAAAGAAATCATCTGATTCTCTCTCGTTTTTATTTATTTATTTATTTATTTATTTAATTTTTATTTATTTGACAGAGAGAGAGACAGCGAGAGAGGGAACACAAGCGGGGGAGTGGGAGAGGAAGAAGCAGGCTTCCCGCGGAGCAGGGAGCCCGATGCGGGGCTCGATCCCAGGACCCTGGGATCATGACCTGAGCGGAAGGCAGACGCTTAATGACTGAGCCACCCAGGCGTCCCATCAATGGTGCTTTCCTAAGGAGGAGATAAACCTTCTGGAAAGTGTTTCACTAACGGAAGGAGATTCCACAGCTTTCCCTCAAGATTTGACCACTCTGAAAGCTACCTCAGAAGATTTCATTTTTATTCTAATGCTTATGTAACTTATCTCGAAAGAGAATCTTTCCCAGCCCCATTTTACCTGTAAAACCAAATGCCTATGCCTGGCATCTTCTAGGCATAAGTCACCTCTGTCCAAATGGGACCTAAACAATGACAGATACTCATTTTGGCGACTGATGTCTGTGGCTAGTATCAAAGCACCTATCTGAGTCTCCATCTGTTGCCTGGAATTAGAGAAATATAAAGAGAAAATACAAGACTTTCAATTAAATAGTTACTTCTTGATTTTTTTTTTCTTAAGCTTAACACTCTAATTGCCATTCAACTTTTAACCTATCACAAAAAAATGAATTTTACAGAATGCATTTAAAAAAACCTACTAAAATAATCAACCAAAACCAAAGGACAGGAAAATACCAATATGCGTACATTCCAAAAAGACTGCTTTTATTTTGCCAACCAAGGAGGAATTATTTGCCTTAAAATCTATATGAGATTGGTATGTTATTTTAGAAAATTCTTTGCTGGGATGTGCTGAGGGTAAACAACTCTGGTTTATTTTTTGGTGTCTGAGATCTGAAAGGCAGAAGGTTGGTTCAAACAGAGGAAGAACAGCCCATTCAACAACTAATTCTTGTAGGTATTTTGACTAAGATGCCTGATTATACATTGATAAAATCCCACCAAACAATCTGATAACGTTTATTTATTTAATTTTTTTTTTAGACTTTTTTTTTTTTTTTAAAGATTTTATTTATTTATTTGAGAGAGAGAGAATGAGAGACAGAGAGCATGAGAGGGAGGAGGGTCAGAGGGAGAAGCAGACTCCCTGGCGAGCAGGGAGCCCGATGCGGGACTCGATCCCGGGACTCCAGGATCATGACCTGAGCCGAAAGCAGTCGCTTAACCAACTGAGCCACCCAGGCGCCCAACGTTTATTTATTTATTTTAAAGATTTTATTTATTTATTTGACAGAGAGAGACACAGCGAGAAAGGGAACACAAGCAGGGGGAGTGGGGGAGGGAGAAGCAGGCTTCCCACGGAGCAGGGAGCCTGATGCGGGGCTAGATCCCAGGACCCTAGGATTGTAACCCAAGCTGAAGGTAGATGCTTAACGACTGAGCCACCCAGGCGCCCTGATAAAGTTTAGATAAAATTGTATTTTCAGGGTCAAATTCAAGAATCAAAATTATCTGAATGAATATCCAACTTTTCTGGAAAGGAAAAGGTAACGTGTTAATACATTATATCATTCTTAAAACTGTTTCAAGTAAGAAAAATAAACTTAAAAAAATATCCCTGCTTTTTTCCCCCTCAATGGGCCATAGCAAACATTATCTACGTATAAAGATCAGTAAAGACCTGTCAACAGCTTAAAAGGCTCACAATACTGGATATTAAATAAAACAAACCCTAAATAAAGGAAACATGAAAGAATGCTATTATGCAGTGTTCCTTATTTTCAGTTTTTATCAACAGGGTTAATCATCAAATGTAAAACAAGACAAAAAGGGAATAAAGCAAACATTTTAATCTGCCTTAATCAAGAAAAAAATAATTTATATATATAAAAACTATGGTTTAATAAAGCAATTTTTATATTTGTACTATGGCAAGAAACAATTTTACTTACCAGAAGTATTGTCATAACTCCAAATGGTATCCGAGAATAAAGATTTAAAAGAATAGAAAATAAAGTCCAGCTTTTTTCTCATGGTCATTACACAAAATACTTAAGTTTTAAAAATAAAGTTGTTTTAAATTATGAAAGGGAAAATGGAAAGAACTATGATAGTGACTTAAATTACAGTACCCAAACATTTTTATGCCTCACCTTGTTTCCTAGAGTTAGATGGTTTACACCCATTTACATGGTTTTCTTAAGTGCATCTTCTCTCAGTGAGACATTAGTAAAAGCTTTTGTTTGTAGATCAATAAGAGATTTTGTTAACCACCATCATATTGGGCTCATTTGCACTGATGCTTTTTATTAGGCTTTCAAATGGCCTGCTTAACATTAAATGGTCTTTACTTAAAAATTAGTATTTCCTGTTCTTTCCATCACTATTTTATCCTATAGCTAGCTCCAGAAGTGACTCCAGGACTATGCTACTGAACTACAAAGCATCCTTTTTACTTGTTATCAGTTTTGAAAACTTCCTGAAACTTACTTGAATGAGTGTATTTATTATACAGAATGATTAATTTCTTTATACCTAGAATTTCTTTACATCTAGAATTATTCAGATGAGCATAAAATGGAAATATGTAATACTATTTACATAAATAAGTAGTAAACTATGAGCCACTGTGTATTTGGAGTAAATTTTATAATACTCAAATCTATGGGGTGAGCCATAAAAATTCACTAAAAAAATACTACTGTCTATATTGTAGAATAGGTTTAAATTACTAGAATTTTGATATAAAGGTGTAAAATAATTTAGCCATTAAATTTAACAAAAACTGAAAACTGTGGAACACCTGAATAATTTTTAAAACTTTATAAAATTGTTTTGCCAACTTAATCTCCATAGTGCGTAACAAATTAAATGTGTCTTAATCCAGCCTACCTGCTTTCTGATGGCATATGTGAGAATAAACCAGATTCTCTCAATAATCCCACTGCAGATCTCCAGTGGTGATTTTCCAGTACTGAGGTATTCTACAAAAAAGGGCATATCTGAGTTATTTAATGGTAAGCCTCTTCCTGAACATAAAGAATTATTTGTAGGTAATATTAATCTGGTTAAAATTCTAACATTCATTGAGAATTTGTTTACGACTTTGACTCCATTAAAACATTTTCCAGAATACAAGAATATTAAATTGCATGCTAAAATTGTACTAACCTTGTACAGAGTTGCCAAGTAATGGTTAGTTTTAATAAGGAAAGGTTGATTAACACCTGGATGATCCAGATCGTGAGTGGCAGCCGCAATTAAGCTCAGCAAGACATCCCAAGGGGTTACAGAACTGGCAAGCTGAAGTGTGACAAAAGAATTAATTATAGGCATGTCTGAAATAAACTCAGTACCATTACAGTAGTTTTGAATTAGCTCCAAATAGTAGTGTTGAGTCTCCTCCTCCTCCATGTTTTTCAGACTCATGAAGACCACCGGACGCCTGCCAGGTGATGTCCTCGTCCTGACACTGGGGACAGGCATGATAATGATGGGTATCCCTTCCTGTGTGGAGTTCATGGACCTTGTCCTTATACTGTTTCATCTTAAACAAGCTTACTTAAGATGACAGCTAAAACATAAACCACCTTTTTGACAAATGAGTTTAAAACAAACACAGGTTTATCTATTGTTATTACTGTAGCCACCACCGACAGAAGACCTATGACTGAGGGTACTTACCTGTCAACAAATTGGTTACTGGATGTCAATTAGGAATCCAAAATGTAAGGTTATTTCTGAGGTTCTAATGTTTAAGGAAGCTACTGAGTAATCATGGAGAAGTCTATATCCAGTGTGTAATAAAATCCTCTCCCAATGGATGGATACATTCAGAACAGTGTTCACAATGTATTCACCTCAGAAAAGGCAATCTTGTAAACTAGCAATTATGATGTTACTTTCAATATTCATTGCTAATCTTAGCTGATACAATAAAATAATCACAAGAAGTAAGTTTATTACCTGGCTGAAACTATCAGTGATAAAATAACTAACTGAAATTGTCAATGGTAAGAAATGATCACCTGCGTATATCACCTGCTTTTCATCAAGCACCTCTCATTTTCTGGCCAACTTCTACTCATCTTTTAGGGCCTGACTCCTCTGACCAGATCTACCTTGTTCTCTGCCTCCAGCCCCTGAGCAAACAAATGACTGATCTGTGTTCCTACAACACCTCAATGTCCTTGCCATAGTAACACTCTGCAGAGCATACTTTTATTTCGGTTAACATTAGGGCAATGCTCTCTATACTTGTGTGATCCTGTGTCCTACCTAACAGTAAAATATTTTGACGATATACCCCCAATACAGTTATACTTACTGATTATGATACTGGATTAATATATATTGCACATGATAAAACAGAGGTAAAAGTTGAAAATTTTAGATAAAAATTCTAACATTTTTTTTCCTATACCAGAATGGACTTTTTTCCACCCCCTATGTCAAACTCATCTCAGACTGGGAAAAAAAAAAAAAAAAAAAAATCACCATCTGAGGGCTTGAATCCCCTGGAAAACTGTAGGTTGTTTGAAGGCAGAAAATCTGCATTATTTTGTATTACCTATAATTGCTATATGGAGAGGCTCAATGAATGGAGAGGATGGTAAAGAAAATGATTTCTTCTTTAGGATATGCAAAAGCATTAAAAAAAAAAGATGTTTAAAGCCCTGCTTACTAATCAAGATACAAAGGAGGCATACTCTGTGGGCAGCCTGCATCTAAAACAACCTCCCCTCCCCGACAGAGATGTGTGGGCATGGCTGTGAACATCTTATGAACGTGTAATTTATTAAGCAATATGCAGAGGTATCATATTCTTATGGTAACTAAAGCAGAGGGGAAGTGGCAGAAAAATAGACATGTACTATCCTGGGAGAATATAGTAATAATCCAGAATGAGACTTAATAAAAAAATTAATGTATCATTACACAGGACATCAAACAATCTCAGGTAGATTTAAGAGTTGACCATTAAAAAGAGAAACATGAGAAGGAGCAACTGAATTTTTTAAAAGTCCTGTGAAGGGAAAGTAAATTCTAAGTTGAAAACAAATCCAATTGGGCGCCTGGGTGGCTCAGTCGTTAAGCGTCTGCCTTCGGCTCAGGTCATGATCCCAGGGTCCTGGGATAGAGCCCCGCATCGGGCTCCCTGCTCCGCGGGAAGCCTGCTTCTCCCTCTCCCACTCCCCCTGCTTGTGTTCCCTCTCTCGCTGTGTCTCTCCCTGTCAAATAAATAAAATCTTTAAAAAAAAAAACAAATCTACATTAAAAAAAAAATTCTTGAATAAAAATGTAACATTTCTGCTTGTAAAAAATTTTTCATCAGAAAGAAAACTTTATGAGCTTTATAACAAAGACAAAGAAGTCAATGACATTAATACAATTTTTTAAAAAAGTGAATTAAAACCAAAGGCAAATGTTATTTCCATTCCTGTGACTGTATCTGGTAATGCCGGACTGTACCAAGTCATGTGAAGAAGAAACTGCAAATCATCTGACGTCTATGAGCCAGGCTTCACCTGTATCTGCAAAGCTATCGTCAGGGCCCTTTTTCAAACAGAAAACTAGTAATGGTGAGTTTTCCTGTGTTCGATAAAAAAACCTCACTGTTTTTATTGTTGCTATTAAGTGCTAATAGGCTCAACTGGAACAAAATTGTTACCTACGTAAGTTCAGCTAGGAAAACATAAAAAGTAAACACTAAAGTTAGAGGTGATCCAAGTACAGAGAGAAGCAACTTTTCCATAACTTTCTGACAATTTGGGGGGCTTTCAATATTTTTTTCACCTATAGTCCAGGAATTAGCTCTTACACAGAAATCATACATAACAACTGAAGGCAGATTTCTCACTAAATACTATATCTAAGCCTTTCTATTTACGATGCCCTCTGTGTCTGCATCTTTCTACGGCTGACTCCCCCTCAAATTTTCCCTTTAGGTTTCGGTGTTTTCTGACCACTCTACCTAAAGCCATAAATGCTTGCCATCCACTGGTCAATCTAAAGCACATTCCTCTATTTCACTTTCTCCATAGCAGTAATTACAACAATACATGTCAACATTCTAAAGATATTTATTTTTCAGAGAGGGAGGGAGAGAGAGAGAGCGAGCATGAGCAAGGAGAGCGGCAGGCAGAGGGAGAAGCAGGCTCCCTGCTGAGCAGAGAGCCTGATGCAGACCAGGACCTGGACCAGGACCCTCGATCCCAGGACCCTGGGGTCATGACCTGAGCTGAAAGCAGATGCTTAACTGACTGAGCCACCCAGGCGCCCCATATGTCAACATTTATTTAATGACTGCTTCCCCCACTGGGACCTTTCCTGTCCTGTTTACCACTGGATTCCTAGCACCAGGAAAATGTACTTAATTAATGAACGAAAGCACTTGAAAGCATGATGCCACACAAAAGCCTGGGAAGTAAAAAAGATACAATCTTAAGGCTTTTTTTAAAATGCACTTTTAAAACTTTGAGGGATTCTGTTTTAAAATGTAAACTACAATAAAGGAGAAGGGAATTCTTGCATCTGAGGGCCCAGTGATTTTATCTGTCTCCTTCAATGGAGCTTTGATTAAATTCACTGAGTATGTTAATGATGAAAAGTTTTTAAAGGAAGAATTATCAGAGTTACAAGGGCAAAAAAATGTTTAAAAATTAGTATTGCCAGAGACGCACGGGTAAGACTGTTCTTCATTTTTATCCACAACCTCCCCATCCTGCATGTTCTTGCCCCTCCCGCAGCGCCCACGGCCTGGCATGAACCCTACCTTCTGCGCCCCTGGATTCTGGTTGGGTGTGGCCAGTGGAAGACAGGAGTGGAGAAGCCTTCACTGACATGTTCACTAGGTTAATTAACTTCCTGTGTCTCACAGAACA
This sequence comes from Mirounga angustirostris, assembly GCF_029215605.1. NCBI lineage: Eukaryota > Metazoa > Chordata > Mammalia > Carnivora > Phocidae > Mirounga > Mirounga angustirostris. The sequence goes on along the minus strand of NW_026991712.1, from coordinate 65,778,110 downwards.
GGACACTTAACCTTCATCATTCCATTTACCATTCCATTTACTGTATGGTGATTACTTACTAATTTCTCCCAAAGAACTCTCACACAGAGGCTTCAAGCTTGGCCCAGAGTTTTTCTAAAGTTCAATTAAAAGATTGGGGCACTTGGGAGTATACATTTGTCAAAACTGTACCCATGATCTCTGACAAATAAATAAATAAAATCTTAAAAAAAATTAAAAAAAAGGGACGCCTGGGTGGTTCAGTTGGTTAAGCATCTGCCTTCGGCTCGGGTCATAACCCCAGGGTCCTGGGATCAAGTCCTGAATCCGGCTCCTTGCTCTGCAGGGAGCCTGTTTCTCCCTCTGCCTGCCACTTCCCCTGCTTGTGCTCTCGCTCTCTCTGACAAATAAATAAATCTTAAAATTAAAAAAAAAAACTGTACCCATGATATGTATACATTTTATTATTGCATATAAGTGACACCACAATAAAGTTGATTTTTTAAAAAAGTGATGTGGGGCACCTGGGTAGCTCAATCGGTTAAGTGCCCAACTCTTGATTTCAGCTCAGGTCATGACCTCAGGGTTGTGGGATAGACGCCTGTGTCAGGCTCCACGCTAAGCGGGGAATCTACTTGGGATATTCTCTCCCTCTCCCTCCGCCCCTCCCCTCCATGCATGCGCATTCACACTAAAATAAATAAATCTTTAAAAAAAAGTCATGACATATATACTTTAAAAATTGGGGTATTTTCACATATTCCACAATCTCTTGAAAAATCAGAAGACAAGCAACCACATGGCTATATTCTCAAAGTTGGCATCAACTAGCACAAACTGGTTTAGTCAGAACTCCTCATTTTTACCAGCCTTACCCCCAAGACTTGCTCCCTTTTCTACGTTCTTTCTCTCACAGAATTCCACCTTCTACTCTGCTGCCCCATGCAGTCTTCATTGACTCTTCTCCCTATTTCCCTCCCCCACATGCATGCAGACACCATAACCTGGGCATTCTAACTCCCAAGAGACCTTACAGACCACCCACCTCTCTCCTTCCCCAAGGCTACTTGTCCTAGCTTGGGCCACCAGGCTCTTTCGTAGTGCATCGAAATCAAACAGCTCCTGACAGGCGTCCATTTTCCTGGTCTTGTCAGATTTATTTTTATACCACAGGATAGTTTTCTAAAGTCTCCTGTTTCTCTTCTGTAGCTCCCCATTCATTCACTGAACTGGACTAATGCTATCCAGCCCTCATGGAGCTCACAAGAAGCTTGGTATAAATGCCAGTGTCTTAACATAGCCCTGGGGGGGAGGGGGTGCCTAGGATCTGGACCTTGCCTGGACTTCTCCAGCCTCACTTTCAACAATCACCCAGTTCTCCAGCTGCTGCACTTACAAATATAACCATGATGGGAAACTTGATCCAGCCAGATCTTATTCTTGTGAAGGAAGACTCTCATTTTGAGTCAAATCACTAATTTAAGGAAAAGGAATTTTCTTAGGATTTTCACCCAGCACCTTACCTTAGGTTCTTTTAAGTAACAGTGCATGGCCTGAGTAACATCTGCAGCATGGACTGCATTGTGGTAAGGGTTTTGACTGTGGTAATCTTCTTGAATCATAACTGCAAAGAAAAAAGATCCCAGATTTCATTGTAGGTGAGAAGCATGTGCAAGTACAAAAATTATGGTGATTATGAGTTTTCCACTTAAAATTTTCATGTGGCTATCAGCTAACTGTTCAGATTCAGAGATGATAATCACCTCATAAGTCACATGTTTACCAAAAATCAATACCATTTGACTGCAGACTTGTTTGAAATTTTCAAAAGGTATTCATGTCAAAACAATAAATATTTTTCTCTTTCAAAATGTGAATCTATCATTGTGCCAAACTCCCCTCTTTTAAATGTAATTTTAAAAGTTTCTCAGTTTAACTAACAAACACTACAATTCATTGAATACATACTTATTGGACCAAGTACTATTTTAGATTCTAGACATTTATCAGTGAACAAAAATCTATATGAAGGTAAAATAGGACAGTCATTTGGGGGTATATGAACATGATCCATGAGGTAAGTTTTGGATCTGGCATTAGTTTTTCAGTAGTAAGGCTGGACCTTCTGCTAATCCTACGCTCTGCTCAGTGTCTGTTATGCTCTCATGAAAAAGTAGACTAGGATTAGGGTAGAGCTATCCCCACTGCCATCAGGCCCGCCGTGGCCCTAGTAGGTAACACTCTAATCTACTGGTCACTAAGTAATGTGAACCAATTCCACAGTGCTAAACTACGACTTACCGGTGAGAAGGAAGGAGCACTGCAAATCTGTATTTACTTTAATCCAACCTTTCAAACAACTTTTTCATTACTCTTGTTAGTATCTATTCTTGTATGTGTTTTATAATTTATATAATATATAACTATAGTATTACAGACATAAATTATAAATAAATATACATGAAAAGTTTCTCAAGGGCCTAGGTAATAAATTTATCTTCGTTTGGTATTTAAAAGGAAAGAAACTATCTTCTTCTTTAAAAAAGTAAGAAATAATCCTCATGCTTCTTTTCTTTTAATGTATTTATTTGGTGAAAAACTTCAACTTTTTTCCTAGCAGAGCAGTCCTAAGCAAATATCACCATGCATGTTTAAACATATTAAAAATAATCTTTAAAGTGTACTGTAAAGAGATTTCTGGGATCAGAAAAAGAGAACACCTAAGCACACTGTAACTGATTTTTTCAAGTTTGAGCTTTCAAACTTTTTAAAAAGGACAGAAACGGTGTCATCTTTATAACAAAGCTGTAGTCAACGAAGAGACTGACTGCAGAAGTGTCCCATTTCTTCACCTTGCTCTCCAGCCATGGTTTGAACCTTCAAAGCTTCCTGGCCGAGAGGTGTGCTCATCCCCACCTGATGTGCTTTGGCCAACAGGATGTTGTGGCGTGAAGGAGAGCAGTGCCGACACCGGGTTCCGGGGGTCTGGGGTCACCAGCTCTCTCCTGGAGACTGGCCACCACTCCTTGAACAAGCTCAGCTTGTTGTACAGTAAGTATTTCCTCCTTTTTTGTTTTTTAATGTGAATTTATTAAGGTGCCAAACTCCTCTGCCTCCTTTTAATTTAATGGGAGACCATGGAGAGCTGAGCCACACGAAGCTGAGTGTCCCAGCTGAGGTCCCAGGCAAGGCCCATGGAGCAGCCCACCTGCTGTCAACTGCAGGCACATAAATGAGCTCAGCCGGACCACAAGCAGCATTCAACAGCCCCAGAGACTCAGCAGCTAAATAAATGCGTGTCATTTCAAGCCACTAAATTTGGAGTAGTTTGTTTTAGAGCGATAGCTAACTGACACAACTGATGAAAATTTAAACAGTTTAAATCTTATTACTGTTAAATGGGTTGAAATCACTTACCTAAAAATCTACGAAGTTTCATCATATCTAAATGGAAGTACTCAATTAATCCATGAAGACTAAATAAATGAAAGGTTAAACTTACTAGACTATTTCCTAAAATGAAAGAAGAAGAGGTATCATCAGTAAGAAATACAGGCTCGCGTAATTGCATTGTGCTTCCAAATAGGGGTTTTGAATATAAAACATGGAGAGTGCAACTTCCTACTTTTTGTCTATCTAAGATTTATATCCTTTTATTTTACCAGCTATGAACTTTAAGTATCACATCTCTTTTTTTCCATTCTAAGGGAAAAAATGGCTTTGTTTCGTTTTTCTATCACCAAATAAGATAAGCATTTTCAAACAGATCAATTTTTTGAAAGACACCAAAATAATTACAATCAATAGAAAACTTTGAAAACTGTCCCACACTAAGTTGAATGCAACTTCCCAAAGCACCCAAAACATGGCTGCACTACCTTCAGCTTCCCATCTGTCTATCATGGTGCTTTAACTGAACGAGAATGTCCAAAGTCAACTGCCTTAGCTGCACCGTGTTAGGTGGAGTTTGTGTTTATTCTTCAAGAGACCGAGGTAGGAAGAGGGATCGATGACTTCAAGATCAAAACTTTGAACTGGACCACTTGACTCGCCCACACTTGTAGCAAGAAATCTGAGTAGCTGCAAGGGGGCTGGGTAGTGGTCACAAAACTAGGCAGAATTCTAGGATTCTAAGTTCATGGTCAACACTACATAGAAGTCTTACTATGTTTTTCTAGTGAAATGGCTAATTTACCGCCTCAAATGCCTATTTTCAAGCCTTTTCTACTCTTCTCAAACTTTTGACATACTTCCCATTCACCCCCTCATTCTCAACAGGCTCAGACTTCAACAGAAAATATACAAGCCCTCAAGTTCCCTTTCCTTTTCAAAGCCAATCCCTCCACCCCTCCAGAGTTTCTCAGAAACCTTGCTTGGATATCCTACCAACACACCCCACATGCCTCCTCCACCCCAGTGAATCAAAATACCCCTCCTCAGTCGTTCCCTATATTGTTCCAATAAGCATGAGCACTTGGACATGCTCTAGATTTTCTTCTCTCTCAAACAACAAAGAGTATCTGACTCTCTTGGCTCCCTCCAGAGTCACCCTCTCTATTCCCCTACATAACTAAATTTTCCGAAAGAGCTGATACATGCAGTGGGGACTGCCTCATCCTCAACTTCCACTCCTTTGTCACTGACAACGGAGTCAACACTAGTATAGAAATTAAATTTGGAAAAACTACCATTGTTACAATGGTCAGTTTCTCTTCCAAGATGTGACTCTCCATTTTTTATACCTTCTATTATATTTTGAGGTTTCGTAGATTTCCTCTATAGGACACATACGTTACTTAAAAAATGTATGTTAAAAAATTAACTTAATTTTAAAAAATGTAAGTTTTAAAGAGTTACGAGCTTATAATTTACTGTCAGCATTTAGACAATAATAACATAACCATGATTTTCGTATTCTCTAAAGAAATCCATGATTCCTACAAAAATCTATAAAGCACTTAATATTCCCACATTGCATATTTATAGTAATAACATTTATGAAGAATTAAAAAGGACCACTGGGCTAAACTCATTACCCAAAACTGCCTAAACAACTGTCAACAGCAGCCCATGGCTGAGGAAAAATATAAATTAACTGAAAAATACCTGAATGAGAAACCCTGGAAAAGATGCAGAAGACCAAAAGATATTCTTCTTTAAAAACCTGACATATCAGGTTTTATTTTTTTTATTTTTTATTTTTTTTTAAAGATTTTATTTATTTATTTGAGACAGAGAGAATGAGAGACAGAGAGCATGAGAGGGAGGAGGGTCAGAGGGAGAAGCAGACTCCCTGCTGAGCAGGGAGCCCGATGCGGGACTCGATCCAGGGACTCCAGGATCATGACCTGAGCTGAAGGCAGTCGCTTAACCAACTGAGCCACCCAGGCGCCCCTCAGGTTTTAAATGAAAAAAAATTTTTTAAACCTCTTAAGAAACTAAATGTTAAAATGCATTCAAATCCTGATAACACTCTATTGATATGAACAGGAGCCCATGCGCTTTGGAACCATTTGTGAAGAAGTGAGCTATCTTTCTGTTATTACTGCTATAACAACCAACTTTGCCTTCATATTTCACAACGTATGTTCAAGCAAACAATCCAGTTAAAAAATAGGCAGAGGATATGAATAGACATTTTTCCAAAGAAGACCCACAAATGGCCCAGACTTGGATGAAAAGATGCTCAATATCACTAATCATCAGGGAAGGCAAATCAAGACCATAATGAGATATCACCTTACATCTGTCAGAAAAGTTATCAAAAAGACAAGAAGTAACAACTGTTGGTGAGGATGTGGAGAAAAGGAAACCCTCTTGTACTGTTCGGGGGAAGGTAAATTGGTGCAGCCACTCTGAAGAACAGTAGGAGGATCCTCGAAGAATTAAAAAAGAGAACTAACATATTATCAATTCTGCTTCTGGGTATTTATCCCAAGAAAAGGAAACACTAATTCAAAAAGATATATGCTCCCCTATGTTCAGTGCAGCATTATTTACAATAACCACGTTATGGAAGCAACCTAAGTGTCTGTAGACAGATGAACAGAAAAAGAATATGTGGTATACATATACAAAGGAATATTATTCAGCCATAAAAATGAAGGAAATCTTGCCATTTGCAACAACATTGATTAATTTTAAGAGCCTTATGCTAAGTGAAATAAGTCAGACAGAGAAAGACAAACGCCATATGATCTAACTTATATGTGGAATCTTAAACAAAAAACTAAGCTCACGGATACAGAGAATAAACTGGTGGTTGTCAGAGGCGAGGGTTGGCAATGTTGACAAAATAAGTGATGGGGGTCAAAAGGTACAACTCTCCAGCTATAAAATAAGTCTGGGGGATGTTACGTACAGCATGGTGACTATAATTAATAATACTGCATTGCAGGGGCACTTGGGTGCCTCAGTCAATTAAGTGTCTGACTCTTGATCTCAACTCAGGTCTTGACCTCAGGGTTGTGAGTTCAAGCTCTGTGTTGGCCTCCAAGCTGGGTATGGAGCCTACTTAAAACAATAAAATAAAGATACTGTATTGCATATCTGGAAGTTGCTAAGGGAGTAGACTTTACAAGTTCTCATCACAAGAAAAAAATTGTAATTATGTACAGTTATGGATGTTAAACTTTTTGTAATGTTTTAAATATATGCATATATTAAATCACTACATTGTACACTTAAAGCTAATATAATGTTATATATATCAATTATACCTCCATTTAAAAATAGGCAGGAGTTGCTAAAAATGGCAGAGTAGCAGGATCCTGAGCTCACCTCTTGCAATGAATACACCAAAACTGCAAGTACATATAGAGCAAGTCTCTGAGAACAACCTGAAGACTAGCAGAATAGCTCTTCCACAGCTAAAGATATAAAGAAAAAGCCACATCATGAAGGGTAGGAGAAACAGAGATGTGGTTTGGTCAGAACCTACACCCCCAGCTTGGTGACCCATAAGCAGGAGGAATATCATAGGTATAGAGATCCTCCCTGAGAAGTGAAGGGTTCAAGCCCCACATCAGGCACCCACTGCCCTGGGGATCTGCACCAGGAAGACAACCCTCCATAACATCTGGCTTTGACAATCAGCAGGGCTTAGGTCCAGAAGCTTTGAAAATCAGCAAAGCTTAATTCCAGGAGAGCTGGAGGACTATGGGAAGCCAAGATTCCACTCTTAAAGGGCCTGCACACAAACTCCCTTGTTTGAGACTAGCACAGAGGCAAGAGTTTAAAGACTACTTGGCAGTAAGTTAAGGAAATTCACTAATTTTAGGGCTTGTGCAATAGGGTCAGGGATCTGTAGGAACTTTCTCCAGGAATGGAAGCACTGAAAGGTACCATTTTTCTTGCCCTCCTCCTGTCTAGCTGGCCTGATGCTGGCGGGCACCAGTTCTGACACTATCTACCTTGCTAGGGCTACTCACCTGACCGGGTGTTTCCCTGTGGACCAGTCCAGTCCAACCTACCCACCCTGGCAGACACCCCTCCAAAGTGGCTCCCGTCCTGTTGCACATAGTGGGACTGGCACCCCACCAAAGTGGCACCTGCCCTAGCAGGGGTTGCAGGCCCGTCTACAAGTGCGCCCACAACAGTCACAGCCAGCCACACTGGGGGCTAGCCCTGCCCCCCATATTAGTCGTGATCCAGCCACAAAGGAAGGCACATGTAGCCCACACAGGGGAAACCCTTGGAGCTCCTGGTTACAGTGACCAGGGCGTACTGTGCTACTGGGCCCCACAGGATGCCTGCTACATAAGGCCACATGTTCAAGACCAGGAGACACAGCTGATCTACTTGATATATACAAACAAAAATAGAGAGGCAGGGAAAGGAAGAGACAGAGGAACATGTTTCAAATGAAAGAACAAGACAAAACCTTAAAAAAATACTAAATGAAATGGAAATAAGCAATCTACCTCATGAAGAGTTCAAAGTAATGGTCATAAAGATGCTCACCAAACTTGAGAGAAAAGTGGATGAACTCAACAGAGATAGAAAATATAAAAAAGAATGCATCAGAGCTGAAGAATACATTAAAGTGAAAAATACAGTGAGGGAATCAATAGCAGATTAGATTATGCAAAAGAACAGATCAGTGATGTGAAATTCAGGGTAGTAGAAACCATCTAAACTGAACAGCAATAATGAAAAAAAAATTAAAAATGAGAAAGGTCTCAGGGACCTCTGGGACAACATCAAGCATACTAATATTCACATGATAGGAGCCCCAGAAGGAGAAAACAGAAAGGGAAGGGGCAGAAAACTTATTTGAAGAAATAATAGCTGAAAACTTCCCTAACTTGGGGAAGGAAATGGACATCTAGGTCCAGGAAGCAAAGAGAGTCCCAAACAAGATGAGCCCAAGGAAGTCGACACCAAGACAAATAATTAAAATGTCAAAAATTAAAGATGAAGAAAGAATCTTAAAAACAGCAAGAGTATAGCAACTAGTTATGAACAAAGGAAACCCCATAAGACTACCAACTGATTTTTCAGCAGAAACTTTGCAGGCCAGAAGAGAGTGGCATGATATATTCAAAGTACTGAAAGGAAAAAACCTACAATCAAGAATACTCTACCCAGCAAGGCCATCATTCAGAACTGAGGGAGAGATAAAGAGTTAAAGTTTTAATAAAAGTTAAAGAAGTTCATCACCACTAAACAGGCCTTATAAGAAATGTTAAAGGGGTTTCTTTGAGCAGAAAGAAAAGGTCAAAAAATAGAAGAAAATTATGAAGGAAAAAAGTCTTACTAGTAAAAGCAAACATAGGAAAGGTAGTGGACCTGCCACTTATAAAGCTTATATTAAGGTTAAAAATCAAAAGTAGTAAAATCAACTGTATCTACAATATTTACTTAGGAAATATATACAATATGACACAAAATACAAAATGTTGTGGGGGGGGAGTAGAAATGTAGTCCTTTTAGAATGTGTTCAAACTTAAGTGACTGTCATCTTAAAATAGACTGCTATATACATGATGTGTAATATATGAACCTCATGGTAATGATGAACCAAAAACTTCTAAGAGATACACAGAATATAAAGAAAAAGGAATAAAAACACAACACTAATGAAAGTAATCAAATCAAAGGGAAGACAGCAACAGAAGAAAAACTGAGAACTATAAAACAACCAGAAAACAACAAAATGGCAATAAATACATACCTATTAACAATTACTTCAAATGTGAATGGACCAAATGTTCCAATCAAATAACAGGGTGACTGAATGGATAAACAAATCAAGACCCATCTATATATAGCCTACAAGAGGCTCATTTCAGACCTAAAGACATATACAGACTGGAAGTCGAGGGATGGAAAAAATATTCCATGAAAATAGAAATGAAAAAAAGCTTGGGTAACAATACTTGAATCAGACAAAACAGACTTTAAAATAAAAACTGTAACAAGTGACAAGAAGGGAATTACATAATGATGAAGGGATCAATCCAACAAGAGGATAAAAAAAACAGTAAATATCTATGCACCCAACATAGAAGCACCTATATATAAAGCAAATATAAACAGACATAAAGGGAGAAATTAACAGTAATACAATATTAGTAGGGGACTTTAATACCCCCCACTTATTATCAGTAGCTAGGTCATCCAGACAGAAAATCAATAAGGAAACAGTGGTCTTAAATGACACCTTAGACCAGATGGACTTATCATATATATACAGAACATTCCATCTAAAAACAGCAGAATTCACTTCTGAGGTAAACATGGAACACTGTATTCCTCGGGATAGGTCACATGTCAGGCCACAAAATAAGTCTCCATAAATTTAAGAACACTGAAATCATATCAAGTATCTTGTCCAACCACAAGAGTATGAAACTAGATTACAAGAAAAAAAAAGAAACTGGAAAAAAACACAAACATGTGGAGGCTAAACAACACACTAATAAACAGTCAAGGGGTCAATGAAAAAAATCAAAGAGGAATTCAAACACACCTTGAATCAAATGAAAATGAAAATACAATGTTCCAAAATATAAGAGACACAGCAAAAGCAGTACTGAAAGGGAAGTTTATAGTGATAAAGCCTACCAAAAGCACTAAGACAAAATATCAAAGAAACAATCTAAGCTTACACTTAAAGGAATGAGAAAAAGAGGAAAAAACGAAGCCCCAAAAACAAAGCCCAAAAAAAGTACAAGGAAGGACATAATAAAGATCAGAGTGGAAATAAATGAAATGGGACTTAAAAAGTAATAGAAAACATTCATAAACCTGAGAGCTGATTCTTTGAAATGATAAATAAAGTTGATAAACCTTTAGCCAGGCTCATCAAGGAAAAAAAAAGAGAAAGGACTCAAGTAAATACTATAAAAATGAAAGAGGAGAAGATCAACAGACACCACAGCAATATAGATTTTACAAGACTAATAAAACAAGCATATGCCAACAAACTGGACAAACTAGAAGAAATGGATAAATTCCTAGACACATGTAATCTTCTAAGACTGAATCACAAAGAAACAGAAAATCTGCACAGTCCAATTATTGACAATGAAATGAATCAGTAATCAAAAAACCCCCAACTAACGAGTCCAGGACCAGATGGTTTCACAGGTGGCACTGTTCTATTTACATTTATTTTGACGTAACAACTAAAGTAATATTCACATTAAGTTAGAAAAAAAGAAATTTCCCAGATCTTAGATGAGTCAACTGATACTTCACATTTTTTTTAAAAAGGGAAGGACAACTGTGTAAATGATACTAGAAAATTTTCTGTGTGGACATGCCAAAGTGGGGGCAGGGAGAGGAACAGAACAGTCACCAAAGGGCAAAGGAGAGGTGGAAGAGAAACAGAAAAGGAAAAAAACAAAAACAAAAGGGCAGGGTAGCAGGAGAGAGGTAAGCTGATAAGGCAGAGTTCATTGTCTTTACAATTTTGCCTAGAATCAGTCGAATTTATTTTCTGTCAATGGAACACAGACAAATGGAAGGTGATTATAAAGCTATTTTCACCTTACATGGGCCACACAGATTATGGGGAATCATACAGTAATTCCAAAAAGCTAGTTCCTCATTGATTCTCAAGATGAATAAAGTTGTATCTGCTTGTCCATTTTCTGTATTTGGCTTCCTTATGAAATGAGCTTCATTCCAAAGTAAAATAAGAAAAAGAATGGTGATTTCAAAGTATACAGCAGTGAACTACCTAGCTGTTACTTCATTCTAAACACTCCAAAGTGACTTCCTCATTACTTCATTCTAAACACTCCGAAGTGACTTCCTCTCCACGTACTGCCCACTCTGCTTCACTTATTAAAGAGATATTTAGACAAGGACAAAGTCTAGTTGAACTACATGTACCATTTTTATGCCAAAAATTTTATCCTAAATAAAAATGATTCCCAGAGGGAATCCTTTTCCTGTTCCCAAAGAGAATAAGGAAACATGACCCCTACCCCAAAACAAAATAAAACAAAACAAAACAAAACACAGGAGGGGGTAAACAGATTAGAATCACCTGGTGTTTTCAAACCACTCATATTCTATAGATTCTGATAAGACTCCTAAAGAAGCTACTAGCTCATCCCCATCCAACCATGGAGAAGCAGTGTCAGAAGGAACCACTGATTAGAATATGTCCTCTCTCTCAAGTGTTCAGAGAAAGAAAAGCCTGAGAACCACAAAGTTGGAAGAAAGGATATCTCTCAAAATGTCATTAATCTACCACATATCCGTGGCTATCAAAACTGGAATACAGTATCAGAAGATGGCACTGTAAATAGCCACAATCCAAAAGAAACCAAAACAGAAAAATAAAGAACTAGGTAACAATTTCACTTTGGGTTATTCATAATAGCAGCATTAGCTAGGGTGAGGATTATAACTTTTGATCACTGCTAAGAGTAATGAAAAAATAAAATGATGAGAGTGATTCTCTGGGCTTCTAGATCAGTCACCAAAGAAGGGACAAAATGGTGTTCTGCCAGCAGAGGGCTCACAACCTAAAGGAATGAAAGCAACAACCCACCAGGGGCTGTACCATCAATGCAGAATCTAGAGTACACATTAATGTGAGTAAGTCAAATTCTTCACTTACCATTTGTTAGTCTATCAAATAGAAAGATATCAAAATTCCAACTTCCAACTTTTTCCAGCATACACTGAAATGAAAACCAAACATTCTTACTGTAATTTCATTTCAGTAACAGTCTGTCTTTTGTAGATAGCCCATAGAGAAGTGAGTAAAAATGAAAAGTGATCTAAGAAATGCTAAGTACCATTCTTTTTAATCGTGACCTTTCCAGCCGACTCCAAAAATGTATCCAAAACGTAAGCTCCATTTGGAAAACCAAATATTATTTTGCTTTCCAATTAATGAATGTACAGGTAAGATTAATGTTTCTTTCAATTCACTGCTATACTCCCATGAACTTTTCAAGAATTCTAATATAATTTAATACCATGGAAGTGTGGTTCATACACTGCATGGTCTAGAAACTAGATTTTAAAAGTCTCGTAAAAATGAGTTATAATAGCTGAGTACTTACTATATTCCATACTGTTAAAAGTGCTAGTTCACTCTTACTATTCATATCAACACTATGAAGTAGGCATTGTTTTCAATCCTCATTTACAGATGGGGAAACAGGCTAAACGTAACTAACTTGAGCAGCTAAAAAGTAACAGAGCTGGGATCTAAAATCAGGTGGTCTGACTCTGGAAACGAGGCACTTGACAGCTATACTACACTATGCTTAAATTATTTGTTATTCATTTTCTTAAAAAACACTCCCAACTTGCAGCCATTTATTTATATTCTTTATATAATAAGTAACAGCATTTATTACATTTATTTTTAAGTTGATGTGTATTTCAGTTGAGCAAATAAGTCCCACAACCCCAAAATGAAACTGATTGTATTTTTAAACCATATATTTGTAACCTGAAACTTTTGTGGAAAGTTCACTGTTGTATACATTTATCAATAAATTGACATAAATAATACTATTACTTATGATAGTATTCACAACTAATCATACACAGATCAATATTCTCATTTTTAAAAGCATAACATGTAAACTTTTTAAAATTTAAAGAAAGCATGAACACCTTCTATTAAGGTGTTCTTTCATCAAACCGGGAAGCAGTTTTTTTTCACTTTAATGTAATCGTAAAGAAGGTGCTTCGCCCTATGTACACACACTTACAAAATCTGGCCTGTAAATATTAAGTCAAAAAATAATTTTAAAAATACTAGAAACAAGATTATTTAAAACACTCATTTGGTCAAAAACAAGCTCATCTGAGCTCTACCTTCATTAAGACATTTCTTTTAAACTATATAAATAGAAAATAATGCTCACAATCACTGGGTTTAATTAGAAAACGTAAGGAATAGCACGGAAGACCACAGGGGAAGGGAGGGAAAACTGAATGGGAAGAAATCAGAGAGGGAAACAAATCATGAGAGACTCTGGACTCTGGGAACCAAACTGAGGGTTACAAGGGAGGAGGGGTAGGGGATGGGGTAACCGGGCGATAGGTATTAAGGAGGGCACGTGTGGAGATGAGCACTGGGTGTTACATGCAACTAATGAATTGTTGAACACTACATCAAAAACTAATGATGTACTATATGCTGGATAATTGAACATAAGAAAAAAATAGTTTTCTTCATAAAAAAATAAAATAAAATAGGAATAAGATAAAAAAAGAAAAAAGAAAAGAAAACATATAAATCCTCAAAATAACTCAGTGATGGAAGGGACTATGAAAAATCATTTGACTGAAAGTCATGAGGCCTAACGTCCTGTGCTGGGTGTACCTCTACCCAGGAGGTGACCTCAAACAAGTCTCTGATGCTCTTCAGGCCATTGATTCCTTACCTACAGAACACAGAAATTAGACCAGAACAGCTATAATATTCTTCCCAGAGTTAAGAGTCTGTGTGATCTTATAGTTTAATGTTCTACTGATCTACTTGTTACTTAATGTTATAATAAATGAAAACATTTTCACTATTTTAGTTAACTTCAGAAATTTCCCTACTTATAAAATGAACATGCGCTCTAAAGGAAAAACCTGAAGAATGGGCTTAACTGATTTTCGCATACAAAGAAAGGTTCTTTTTTTTTTTTTTTTTAAAGATTTTATTTATTTATTTGACAGAGAGAGACATAGCGAGAGAGGGAACACAAGCAGGGGGAGTGGGAGAGGGAGAAGCAGGCTTCCCACCGAGCAGGGAGCCCGATGCGGGACTCGATCCCAGGACCCTGGGATCATGACCTGAGCTGAAGGCAGACACTTAACGACTGAGCCACCCAGGCGCCCCACTAAGAAAGTTTTTAATAATTCAATACCACATGGGGGAAAAAGGCTTCATTAAACTTATCAAAGATTAATGTTTTCTTGAAAAAGCAATACACACCTTGGCTTGTCCATTATAATCATCATCTAAAATGTTTAGAGAATTTGAAACAGTAGTACCACGAAAAAAGCGTGAAGATCTAAGATACCGCTGGAAACTTAGTAACCTTCTGATATTCCTTGCAGACACAGAAACTTCAATTTCAGATTGAGCTGAAATAAAAGAAGTAAAAGGTGAGTGTAGCAAGTCAAAATTGTGCATACACTATCTTTGTATTACCCCTTTCTAGTTATACACAAATAAAAATAAATCATACCACATTTCTAGGAGAGAAGAAATACTTTATTTGTATTTTCAACTAAAGAACTAGGAACGAAGGGGTAAATGGTCAATTTTGACAGCAGTTAGAAAGCTAATGAAAAGTGTGGCTGGATTAATAATCAGTTTTTTTTTTTTTTTTAAACTCTGAAGCATTATCACCTCTCATTCTATTGCTTGAATATGCTGTATAAACATTATGGAACAGAAAGACAAAACCTAGTTTCAAACTATCCTTCATAGTGAGGAGCCAGGTCCCAAGTTTAATACTAATGAGATATCATTTCAAATACTAAGATAATTTTACTGAGAGGAAAAGGAGATGGGCTGGAGAATTAACTAATTTCTATTCTGTAAGAGTTCTACAGGATAGGGACAAAAATCCTGTAAGATAGAAAAGCTCTAGAAAGGAGCAAGTCTAACACAACCTTTTTTTTTTTTTTCTCTAGTTTTAGAACAAACCAAAATTTCCTTAAGTACCAGACGAAGTAATGGACTTGGGTTAAAAGCCATCTCCCAGGGAACACACGTTATCTTTAAACTCTAGAACCAAACTAAATTCAGTGAAATGCTCATAATATAAAACATATGAAAATGGAGACTAAGGATCAACAACTCTACACCTCTCATCTTAACCTCGAGTAGCTTAAAATCACCATGTAGAATGGCAGATAATCAAACATATTCTCCCTCGTGTGTCCAGTCAGTAACTCCACTATTGGCCTCTAGTACTTTGTCTTCCTATCTATAAAATAATGGCAAGAATATCTGCTGGATTAAATGAGATAATGTATACATGAGTTAAGTAAACGGTTGCAATGTAGATGATGATAAAATTGATGCTGAAGCCACTGCTCGAAGTATGCTTCAAGGTAATTATCCTGAGTTCCCCGTCTGTTCGTGTTGCTCTCAATAAAAGTATCCACTGGCTCCTCATCATCTTAAAATGGACTCCATCTCCTTAGTTTGGAAAAAAAGGCTTCATGCTCCAGGTTCTAGCTCTCTCCAGATTTGACTCAGGTGTCACCTTTCCTGGGAGGCAAACCTGGACACCTGCACACACACTCCCCATGTTGGAGAAATGGGAAGTACCTCCCCGCCCTGGGTTCTCAAAGCTCCTGTGCACACCTCCATCAGACTACTTCTGATACTGGATTATAACTGCTTATTTACCTGTCTCCTTTAATAAATGACGACCTCCGATGTAGGCAAGAACTACCTTTTTTCCCATCTCTTTATTCCAAAGCCTAATAACAGCATCAGGTAGATAGGTGAAAAATATACTGAATAAATGCATCCTATTTTTGAAATACCTGATGAGTTTTCAGATTCCCATATATTCACATAAGCCAGAAATAATGTACATGGTTATGTACAATTTTCCTAATGTACTCATTTTTCACTCCAGTGAATCTAAAATAGGAAGTATCTAGAACAACTGTAGAGTCAAATTTCTGATCTTTATCAATGTAACTTACATGAAAAGGACTGGAACCAAAATGGTAAAACTATTAATATCAAGTGATAATGTTTGAACTAGAATTAGCAAGTCTGAGGAAATGAGGGTAGACTAAGTTCTGTGAAAACAATGTTCCCAAGTGCTTTGCAAAAAGTTCCTCATTTAGTCCTTAACAATCTCAAAAGATAAATATTATCCTTCACTTTATACATGAAAACACTGAATCTACAAGAGATTAAGTAACTTGCCCAAGGTCACACAGCCAATATAGGATGCAAGGGGATTTTAAAACACTGAACTGTTTGCTTATAAAGCCTATGTCCACACTATGACTCCTACGTTTTTGTTAAAATCTTTACAGTATTATTTATTAATTGTAAAAAATTTGTGTATAAAATTGTTCAAAATTGTCTCTACTTAGATGAAAGCATGCAGAAAAAAAACACAGGGGGGGGGAAGCTAATGTACAAGAATTTATGCCTAATATGATCCTTCTAGTGCTATTCTTAGAAAAGAGTGAATCTGGAAGGGACAGAGTTGAATGGTACGAATATATGGGGAGCAGATGAGATCTAATTAATAAGATACTAGCACTACCATCTCTGTTTTCATGAGGTACCCTACAGTTTTACAAAAGTGCATACACTATCCCATTCAGTAATCAGAACAATAAAATGAAGATGACAAGATTATCACCCCCATTTTACAAATATAGCCTTAGAAACTGAAGTAGAAATGCAACACAATTAATCTGTGAGAGCCAAAGCATTTAGAAAATTCTAGAAAATGCCACAGAATACATGTATTCTATCCACTGTGGAAAAGTAACCTAAAGAGTTCAAGGTCATGAGCATGACTTCCTGAGCATTCCCTTCAACTTATCTGACATCACACACAAAAGGCAACAGTTCTATCGTCGGCAAGTGCAGTGCATCACAGGGAGCACGTGTGTGCATGCATGTATACACTGACAGCAGGGGCATCGCTACTTTCAAATTCTATAGCCAAACTCATGCACCCCAGGGATAAATGTGAGAATCTCTTTGGGAGGACAGCTGCACAAGGACCAGAAAATAAATGAGCCTCATTTGAGGGGAAAACCCCAATAACTCAGTGCACTGTGCTAAGGCCTCCTATCAACGTAGCAGGATTCACACTGTCAATGGTTAAGACATCTGGCAGTCTGGAGGCCAGAGCCCTATTCACAAAATCACAGCTGTACCCGCCTGCTTTACTCCCATTTTCTGGGTAATTTCTGACGAGACACAACCTCCTGGTATCTCATTTTCCTTAACTGAAACAAAACAAAACAAAGCAAAAACTAAACATAATTCACGTCTTCCTGTTTCGCAGAGTCCTGAAATTGGTACACATTATCCAGAGTTCTGGTTTGACCATATAAAGTTGAGAACGAATATTAGACTGACTCAAGGGGAAATGCTCACAGGAGCCTAGCACCATCCAGCAAGACTAATCCCATAAATAACCTACACAAAGCACCAGAAACGGAGCTTCATTTAACGACAGAACCAGCCTTAACAAGTACTGATTATTTCACAGACAACCTAAGAAAGGGGAGAACCTATCCAGATGAAACAGCAAATCATCCAGAGAAAAGTGTTTTCTTCACCTAGAAGGCCTGGGGAAGATTACTTAAGAAGATTACATTGTGGAAGACTGAAAATCCCATAAGACCCTACAGAGACCGCAACTAAAACTACCCCAAAGCTTTGCCTAAGACTTCATGTACAGCCAGAATTTGGGGGAGGGGGGAAGAGAACATTTGATTTTTCTATTAGGCTAGTTATTGAATATGTCATGTGTTCACATGTCTGAAAAATGAAAAGGAAGCAAGATGGGAAGAAGAGAACCAGGGAAAGAAAGCGAGGAGGAGGGGAGGAGGAGGAGGGACGGAGTGAGGGAAGGCTAAACGTAGAAAAGAACACAGTGAAAAACCTAACCCTACCCAGTCATCCATCCAGCTACTTCCTAAGCCCTCCCCCAAAATGATAATCTTTTTCTTAAAGTTTCCTGTGTATCCTTCCTGAGTTTGGTCAAATATATGAAATCATTATATACTATTTTTCTACTTTTACATAAATGGTAGCATATTCCATTGTATGTTCTGCACCCTTGCTTTTTAATTTTTCTTGGAGCTCCTTCCCTACCAGTACACAGAGACCTTCCTCATTCTTTCATGAGGTTGTAAAGTATTCCATAATATGGATGAACCATAATTTATTGAACCAGTCCTTTACTGAAGAGCATTGCTACAATTTTAAAATTTGCAAAAATACCTTCATTTTGTGAAATATGCTTATATTTCCACTTCTTGATTTGTCAGTTTAGGATATCGTCCTTTAATATTTTATCACACATGAGGAAACCACTCTGTATCCTACTTTCTCTCCCTTTTCGTTTCCCAATGTTTGTTAGCAGAGTACAAACTTTTTCTTTCATTCCAATCCTCACTTTTATCTTTTGTTTGTTTAGGTTCATCCTTTAGCAGTTCCTTCAGGGCTCATGAAAACTACGCAGCTCACAACTTCTTTCGGTAGTCTTTGTATTTGACAGACAGCTTGACTAAACATAAAATCTTGGCTCTCATTTTCCTTCTTTGAGTGAAGGCAGGAAAATGAACACATTGATTTATTACTTTCTGGCATTGAGATCTGCAAAGTCTGAGGCAAACCCTTTATTTCCCCCCCTTATAAGTGACGTGGTTTTTTGGCATGGCCATCCACACAATCTCTCTTGATCTTAAAGTCCAATGACTTTGTGAAGATATACCCCCCTATTAATCATTCTGGGTCCTTTTCCCCAGATATAAGGGGTGCTCCTTCAATATTTAAATTTAACTCTTCTGTTACTTCTGAAGAGTTTTCCTGAATTGTATCTCTAAATATTTGTGTTCCACTCTTTTAGCTTTATTATTCAGAGACTAAACTGTTAGGTCGAAATGGCTTTACCTGTCATCTATATCTCATTTTCTCTCCAATTCTTTTTGTTTTGTTTTGTTTGCTTTCTCATTTTTCCATCCAAGTACTAACCACATCCAACCCTGCCTAGCTTCTGCGATCAGACGAGACTGATCTTGTCTGTAGGGTGGGCTGGCTGCAGACTGCTGTTCTCATTCCTACCCACTGTGTCTGTTAACCTTGGTTAGTGCATATTCTACACCTTGTGCTCCTACCAAGTGCCTTCATTTCTGTGATCTACTTAAACATTTGCTTTTTTTTTTTTTTTAAGTTTTTATTTATTTATTTGAGAGAGACAGAGATAGCAAGAGAGAGCATGAGCGGGGAGGTGAGGGAGAAGCAGGCTCCCCGCTGAGCAGAGAGCCCAAACGCTGGGACTTGATGCCAGAACCCTGGGATCATGACTCAAGCTGAAGGCAGATGCTTAACCTACTGAGCCACCCAGGTGCCCCTGAACATTTGCTTCTATTTCTTGATTCTGAATATACAGGTTTCAACTACTTTCGTTGTCTTGCCTTATTTATTACCTAGTCCCTGAGTTCTTCAATTTGTGCTTCACAGTGAAGCTACTGCTTCATTTACATTTTTAAGTGAGTAGCAGAAAATTCGGTCACAATTTTCATCAGCTTAAAGGTAGCATTTTTCTGTGAGCTGCTCTTTAATCATTGCTAAGTTCTGCTGCTCTCTTCTACCGCTCTGCATAATTCAAGGACCCGATGGGCCAGTTTCTTTTTTACAAGAATCATCACTGAATGGGCTAAATTTTTGTGGACTAACCCTCTACACCATTTTTTTTTTTTTTTAAGATTTTAAGTAATCTCTACACCCAACATGGGGCTCAAACTCACAATCCCGAGATCAAGAGTCCCCTGCTCTTCCAACTGAGCCATCCAGGCACCCCTACACCACACTCCTAATATGGATAGAAGTCTTTTTTCTTTTTTTTTAAGATTTTATTTATTTATTTGAGAGAGAGAGAGAAACAGCATGAGAGGGGATAGGGTCAGAGGGAGAAGCAGGCTTCCCGCCGAGCCGGGAGCCCGATGCGGGACTCGATCCCAGGACTCCTGGATCATGACCTGAGCTGAAGGCAGTCGCTTAACCAACTGAGCCACCCAGGCGCCCGGACGGAAGTCTTAAGAGAGGGTAGAGGAGCCCTCTTAGCTTCCTTACCCAAAAGGCTCTCTCCTTTTCTGCCAAAGGGACAGTCTGCTTCTTACAAATGGATATCTGCTATTTCTGTAGCTGGGCCCAGGGGGAGTGCACCTACCCCTACTCAACCCAGATCACAGACCGGATGAGGCAAGTAAAATGTTTAACCTTATACTTCCGGGCAAGCCCCTAAAAAAAAGTTTTAAGACTTCTTTTGTGGCCTAACATCTGGTCTATTCTGGAGAATGTTCCGTGTGCATCTGAGAAGAACATGTATTCTGCTGTTGTGTGGAGTGTTCTGTGTATGTCTGATAGGTCTGACTGGATTACAGTGCTGTTCAGGTCCTCTAATTCCTTACTGATCTTCTGTCTCATTGTTCTACTCATTATTGAAAATGTAAATTAGTCTCCATTACCGTAAAACTGTCTGTTTCTCCCTTCAATTCTGTCAATTTGTGTTTCATATATTTTGGGGTTCTGTGGTTAAATGTATATATGTTTATAATTTATAATTTATGAATTTATAACTTATATCTTCTTACATATTTATCATTGTACAACGTCCTTTATCTCTTGTAATTTTTTTTTTTTCCCCAAGTCTACTTTGTGTGACAATAATACAGCCACCAGCTCTCTTTTGGTTACTATTTACATGGAGTATCACTCCCATCTTTTTACTTTCAACCCCTTTGTTTCTTTATACCTAAAGTTAGTAGTCCCTTCTACACAGCATATACATGGACTCTGTGGGTTTTTTTAGTTCAGGTCTGCCAATCTCTGCTTTTAAGTAGAAGAATTTAACCTATTTACATTTAAGGTGACTACTGATAAAGAAGGATTTACTTCTGCCATTTTGCTATTATTTTGGGTATATATTGTATGTTTTTTGTTCCTTAATTCATCAATTATTGCCTCTTTTTTTTTTCATTTAGCTAATTTTTTTGTAGTGTACCATTTTGACTCCCTCTTCTTTCCTTCTCTGTATATTTTTTAGTTCTTTTGGGCATTACAATTAACGTCTTCAACTTATAACAACCTAGTTTGCATAGTACCAACTTATTGTACAAACACTCCACTCCTATACTCTCCAACTCTTCCCTTTTATCTTGTTATTGTCAGAGTGCATCTTTACTCATTGTGTATACACACACACAGATTTATAAAAGAGTAACAAACCAGAAGTACAACAATACTGCTTTAATATTTACCTATATAGTTACCCTTGCCGGTGTTCTTTATTTCTTATGGTTTCAGGTTATTCTCTAATGTCCTTTCATTTCATCCTGAAGGACTGCCACTAGCATTTCCCATAGCACAGGTCTATTGCAAATGAACTCTCTCAACTTTTGTCTGGAAATGTATTTATCTCTTCTTCATTCATGAAGGACAGTTTTGCCAGCTATAGAATTCCTGGTGGATAGTCCCCTCTCCTTCAGGATTCTAAGTATGTCATCTTACCCCCTTCTGTCTTCCAAGGTTTCTATAATGAGAAATCAGTTGTTAATTTTATTGAGGATCCCCTGTTATGACAAACTGCTTCTCTTTTGCTGCTTTCAAAATTCTGTCTTTGGGTTTCAACAATTTGACTATATTACGTCTCAGTGTGGATCTCTGAGTTTATTCTGCACTGAGCTTAGATGTGTATTTCATGTCTTCATCAGATTTACAAAGTTTTCCACCTTTATTTCTCAAATACTTTTTCTGCTCCTTTCTTCTTCCTGTTACTGGGACTCCTATGATTCATATCTTGGTACATACAATGATCTCCCACCATTTTATTGGGCTCTGTTCATTTTTCTTCATTCTTTTTTTTTTTTTTCCTGCTTCTCAGTTTGAATCATTTCAATGGTCTTATCTTCAAGTTCACTGATCCTTCTGCCTACCCAAATCTATTACTGAATCCCTCTAGTGAATTTTTGCATTTCAGTTATTATACTTTTCAGCCCCAGAATTTGTTTGGTTCCTTTTTATAATTTCTATCTATTGAGATTCTGGTTTTGTTCATACAATGTTTTCCTGATTGCCTTTAGTTCTTTGTCCATGGTTTGCTTTAAGCATTTAAGACACTTGATTTAACATTTCTCACTAGTAATTCTAATGTCTGGGCTTCCTCAAGGATGGCTTCTGTGAAATTCTCTTGTTGCTGTATGTATGGGCCATACTTTCTGGTTTCTTTGTATGTTTTATAGTTTTGTTTTTTTTCTTTTTTGAGAAGTGGACATTCTGACTATTAAACTGGGGTAACTGGAAATCTAATGTCTCACTCCTCCAGTACTGCTTACTTTTGCTTGTTGTAGGCTGAAGCCATCTGTTTTGACTTCCACACTGTTTTCACCTTTGCATATCTATCTGCCTTTGTGTGTTCCTTGTTGTGTGTGGTCACTGGAGTTCCTGATCCATTATCTGCAGTCAGCCAATGCAGTGGCCCGACACAGATTTCCTTAAATGTGTGGCTCCAGAAGGGGGAGTGGAGGGCAGGAACAGATTCTTTAAATCTTCCAGTAGACACTGCTGGTTGAAATCTCCGCAGTTGTAAGGCTGAAACGAAGGCAAATGTCTGCGCCTACCACTCAGGGATCTGACAGACTGACTTACACATGCAACTCCAAAGTTTTGGAGAACAAAGTCCCCAGTGCCCACCCTGGCTTCAGCAAGCCCCTCCAGGAACATAGGCCACTGTCCCCACAGCTAAGGGGGCTGAAGAATGGGGAATGATCACTGGTTTGTGTATGAACGGCCAAATAGCAGCCTCTGCCTTCATCAAGTACTCCCCAAGGTTGTTATAAGTGTCCAATCAGGATCCAGAAACCTGAAATAGTAGACTCTGGTCTTTTTCTCTAGTTTAGTGGTTGTTTTGGTAGAGAGATAAACACCTCAATCTTCCTACCCTGTCATTTTGAGTGACATCTGACCCTTTCTTCTAAAAGATGTGTTTTTCTTGGTCCTTTCTGGGAGTAGCTGCCCTAAGCCATCTGTTCTGCTCAACCAAAGCTTGAAAATGGGGAGAATTTGCATGGGAGGACTTATCTGTATAAAAACAACCAATGTTTAACAGTCTGGCACTCCAGATATTTTTCTATGAATCATTTTCTATATGCACGTGTATATATAGTTTTTCTTTTCTCCAAGACAATTCATGGTAATTTTTTTTACTTACAAATTCATGAACATCTTTCCAAGTCAATAACACAAGTACCAACATTTTTACTAGCTATGTATTATTCTAAAATATGAAATTATCATAATTACTTAATCTTTTTGATTTAGGCTGTTTCTAACTTTTACTTTTCTTACAATTCTGTAATAAACATTCTTATAACTAAATCTTCACACACATCCTAGTTGGAAAAAACCCTCAGAAGTAAACAAGCACATAGGAGCACATTTCAATGGCTTCTAAAACACACTGCCAAACTGGAAAGTAAGTTTTCTAAAAGAAAATTAGAGAGGCTTCCAGAACTGTCCTAGGATAGCTCCCAAAATATGATCTAAGAAAAGGGATCAGTGACTATAAATCAAGGATGAAACATGCTGATGTCATTTTAAGATGGATATTTTCAGTTTCGTCAGGTTTGCTCCCCTCCCATTCTTCCCCCTTGCACACACACATATACAAATGGATTCCCTATAATGATTAGAAGTAAAATTCTTATGCTGAAACAAGAAAAGAGCACTACAGAGAAAAAAAGGATATCAAATTGAATAAGTAGTTATCATTTAGGGATATATGAAAAAGGTTACATGGGAACTAGAAACAGGAATGAGTGACTGTGAGAATTTGATTAGTACCCTTCATTCAGACAATTACTAAAAAGCTCACCCTCTGACCATGTTACATAAAATCTGGCCCTACTACCAATACCGTCATAAGCTCATTCTGTAACTTGAGGCATGCCATTATTTATTTCCCAGCATAATACACAATAGATTAAAACTGTCTTTATTAAAGCCCAGCTTCCACCAGGCTAGGACTATTTATTTTAAGTCCCAGGCTTGTTCTAGTTTACATGGTTACCTACATTCCAATCCAGCTTAGAAAGCCAACAGGGCTCACTGAATTAATCAAGTTACTATTAAAGAGCTGTTAGCTCTGCTGGTTCTCTTCTAAAATATCACATTACCTCACTATGTGACCATGAACAAACTAATCAGCCTCCAAAAAACTAAATGAGTGTTGTTACTGAATGTTCATGGGAGTTACTTCCAGCCATCCATTCTTGGATTCTCTGGGCCAAAAAAATGAAATGTGGGATAGCAGGCACATTTAGAAGCAATGTTTTCCCCTAATATTAGGAAGTAGACAGGAAATACAAGCAAGAGGTTAAGGAAACCAAAGGGCTGGAGAATCACACACGTTGAGCAGTCTTACTCCCGACAGTCCCAGACTCTCTTCTCTCTCAGCCCAGTCACACGGCAAAGGACATCACTGATACTTAGTTCTGAGACAAAAGAGGTTTTTAACAGAAAAGTCTTGGGATCTTGAGACCTGATCACTACTTGCTTTAGTGGTCCACAAGAGGGAGCCCTGTAGTCACTATATCTGCGACCTTAAAAATGTAAATATCAACTTAGATGCATGTAATCATGAATTATCCTTGAAGATTATTTAAAGAATGTTTTTTATTTATTTTTTAAAGATTTTATTTATTTATTTGATAGAGACACAGCAAGAAAGGGAACACAAGCAGGGTGAGTGGGAGAGGGAGAAGCAGGCCTCCCGTGACGTGGGCCTCGATCCCAGGACCCCAGGATCATGACCTGCCTGAGCCAAAGGCAGATGCTTAACAACTGAGCCACCCAGGGGCCCCTAAAGAATGTTTTTTTTTAAAATTCAGTTCCAACTCAAGTCTAGGGCAATGTCATGGAATGGTAATTCAATAAAAAAAACTGAAGACATTCTATATTCTAACCTCCCTTTAATTTTCCTAAACACACACACACACACACACAAATATAGCCGTATCTGAAAGCCTAGTGTTAATACTGACTAATTACATTTATCAATGTCTCTGGGAAGACTTTTCTTGGAAGAATATTTATATTCAGCCTGTGTGGACACATGGGGAAAAAAAGAGCTGGGTGAATAAAGCCACGGTGAAGTCTTTAGTAGAGTAAGGAGTATGTGCTGATACGGAGAAGCAGCACAGCGGAGTGGATGAATACATGGGCTTGGGAGTCATACACCTGAGTCTGAATCCCAGCTCTGCCACTTTTACTAGTTTCGTGACATTAGGAAAGTTATGATTTAAGGTCTTTACAGTCTTCTCACCATAAAATAGGCCACAAAGGACTGTTGTGAAAATTAACTGAGATAATACATGCAATATATCTTTCTGGGAAAGAATAAACACTTCAACATGAATGGCTATAATTATCATAGATTTCAAATATTGTTTTAGTTGAGGTATAACTGACCTGTAACATTAGTTTCAAGTTCAAATATTTTTAAACACATGACTTCACACTACTTATTTTAACAAAACCAAATTTATTGTTCATGACAGCATAACTTCATCCTGAAGACAACTGCATACTTTTATATATAGAAATAAACGCACACACTTAAAATATTTCAATATGCATACAATTTCATTACTTTATTTTTTATGTATGTATGTGTGTGTGTATGTATGTATGTACGTATTTAAGCAGGCTCCATGCCCAGTGCAGAGCCCAACGTGGGGCTTGAACTCACGACCATGAGATCAAGACCTGAGCCAAGATCAAGAGTCGGATGCTCACCGACTAAGCCACCCACGTGCCCCCAACTTCATTACTTTAAAATGAGTATATAAGTAGTCCAAGCTTCAACACAAATCAAAGAAATAAACATGTTACTCATAACTTAAAATCAGATCAATGTTAACATGAGAATAAGCTGTATAATAAATATTCTTTCTCTTAAGCAATTCTTATAAACTAGTTTCTGGAATTCAATGTTCACTTTGACAGGATTTGATACAATAACTGATATAAAACTCTTTTAAAGATTATTCTTACTATTGTTCTGGATTAGGCATTTCCATATTAGGATATGTGATATGTTGGATCTCTCTAATGTTCAAACTCAGGACTTGAACATAGCGCCTTATTGATTACATTTTTAATTACCTTCTTAGTGAACTGAGAAAGAAAAGAAAGTACACAAAGACGTACTGTGTGACATACAAAATAAAGCCTAAAGTTAAATCTCCTATTCCCCCAGTTCTCCCAAGCACAGTTAGAATTAAACTACCATTAAACTTCATTAAGATTAAGGTCCAGTCCATATTACTTCCTTAATTTGTGCTATGAAGTTCAAAAAGATATCTAGGGGACAGAACATTCTATCAATTTGGGGCAACGAAGCAACAAAAATCAGTGGTTTTCAAAGGTAGACATTTCACAATCACCTGGAAACTAGGTAAATTTTTAAAAATGCACACATGTGGGGCAGAGTGCTCTGTTTCCTAATTCAATTCAACAGAGCAGTGCTCCTCTCTACAAGCTTCATAAAGGGATTGTTACAGGAAGTAGGAACATTCACGATAAAAAGGCAGGGGGAAAAAAAGATAATAGTTTCCTGTGATATCTTCGTGAACTATTATAGATATGTTGTTTACACTACATATTATAGATATGATTTCAAGACAAATGAATGATTGGGAACAAACTAAAATTTAATAGAAATCCCAGACAAAATATGACCTTAGTCTACAATACCACAGCTGTAAGTAGAGGCTGGAATGCTTACATTTGTAATGAGACTAAATTACACGTGATGAATAGCTACATTAGCAGATCAAACAAATAATGGCTGAAGAAAATACGCTTGTAAATAGTAAAGTACTGGCCAGGTGGTACAGTAGGAAAGATAATAGGAAAAAGACTGTAACAAAGAAAAAGTCATGGTTGAGGGAAACACCAAGCAACAACTTTTATGGGCTTAAAGGGAAGAAGCAGGAAAAGCTACCGAATATAATACGATCTACCCTTGTGTGTTACTATATATTAAAGACTGAGATAATCTAAGACCATAAAATCAGTAAGACATGAGCTCTTAAACTCAAAATACACACAGAATCAGATGTTCTTTCTGATTATATAACAGTACAAAACAAGTACTGAAGTCTACACAGCCCTGTTAGGAAGACAGGAAACAACCCCAAATCAAACACACATGAGGATCTAAGGGAAAGTTTAAGGAGTTTGTATGTTTTCATAGTGAGTCGTTACAATAAAGACAACATGAGACAGTTAGCTCAGCAGAAGGGCAGCAACCAGCCTGCATTTGGTTAATAGTTTCAGATTATACTTAGAGAACTACAAGGGGAACCCTATAAAATCTAACCGGTGGAAGATACGGTTTTAGGCAACTTGATGCCATGGACGAGAGGCTGCCAGAGGCCAGGAACAAAAAGATAAGAGTAAGACTAAAAGCCTAGAAAAGTTCAAAGCTTTTAGGCTACAATATAAATATCCTGACAAGTTCCCTTGCTGCCCTAGTATGGGGTGGAGTAAAGTGCTAAAATGAATACAAAGCTCTAGATAATGGGTAAAACACATTTACACGGACTGGAACATTACCACGTGCCAGAAGTAAAAGAAAATGGAAAGAACTGTATTTACGTGGACATGGGGGGAAAAAAAACTGTAAAAAGAACATATTCCTTGTATTACATCTTGTCTGATATTGGCAGAGAGACCATGCCTTCCAGTCTGGATGACGTCAGTAAGCTCTAGTGAATTCCATGAAAAGAAGTAACTGTCAAGCTGGCAGCTTCTGTTACTATTTAATAATGATGCCAGAATCTTTCAACCAAAAAACCAAACCTCATCAGATTTTCTAAATGCACACTCAGAGTTATAGCAGTTCTTTTACGTTTTAAAGATATTAGTATTTATTATACAAGCTAAAAATCAGGTGTAACTAAAAGAATGATTCATTAAATTTAGGTACATACAATTTTAAAAGCAAACAAGAGATAAATTCTGACAAAATGTCAACAGAGAATTCATTTCATTGGGTCCAATAAATTGAAGACTCAAAATACTGTATTTCAACAGACCAGGTATAGACAAGTATTTGTAGTAATATTTGGGGCTTTTAATCCAGCCTACCAAAAGTAAGCCACCGTACTCAAAAGGAGGAAAGTGAAATGAGGAGTGTCCTGGTGGTCTCTAGAGTTGAGTGAAAGCAGAAATCTGCGCAAGCCTCTTGAGGACGGCCTGTCAAATTAGGGAATGATCCTCAAGAGCACAGGAGCCCAGAGTAGGGAGACAAAGCTTCCGGGGCCCCTGGCTGTGTAAACTACTCTCCTGTGGGGCTCATGGCTCCACCAGCCCCTCACTCTCTCTAATCAAACAATTTCTCTCTCCCCCTCCTTCTTCTCATGCCCCATTATCTTTTCCTCCCAATGTGTTAGTGTTATATATCACTCATTGTCACTAGGTGCCTAAAACGTAGAGTTTTCACAACATAGAATCAGGAGACTAGATAGGTTAAACTTAGTTGAATGAAGGACATCCAGAAGCAGTTTTTAAAAGCTGGAGGACCAGAAATCTGTACCTTCATGAAAGTAATTCCCAGATAGAGCAGGTCTGAGGGTTAGGGGTCTTTTTACCTATTTTTTTTAAGATTATTTATTTAGTTATTTGACAGAGAGAGAGCACACAAGCAGGCGGAGTGGCAGAGGGAGAGGGAGAAGCAGGCTCCCTACTGAACAAGGAGCAGACTCAGGGCTCGATCCCAGGACTGGTTCAACATCAAAAAACCAGTTAATGTAATCCAACAAGTCAACAGACTTAAAAAAAAAAAAAACAAAAAAACCAAAAAACCATGATCATACCAAATAAATGCAGAAAAAGCACTTGACAAAATCCAACACTCGTTCATAATAAAAACTCTTAGTACTAGGAACATAGGGAATGTTCTCAACTTGATAAAGAATGTCTACAAAAACCCCACAATGAAAATACTTAATGGTGAGACACTTGAAAGTTTTCTACTAAGATTAGGTAGAAGGCAAGGATATCCCCTCTTACCATTCTTTTTAACATCATATTAGAAGTCCTAGCTAATGCAATAAGAAAAGAAAAGAAAACATATGCAGACTGGGAAGGAAGAAACAAAACTTCCTTTGCTCACAGATGACATGACTGTCTATACAGAAAATCAGAAAGAATAAACAAACAAAAAAAAACACTCCTGAAACTAATAAACAATTATTACCGCAACACTGCAGGACACAGGTTAATAAAGAAAAGTTCACTGCTTTCTTATATACCAGCAATAAACAAATGGTATTTGAAATTAAAAAAAAAAAAAACCATTTACATTAGCACCCCCCAAAATGAAATACTTAGATATAAATCTAACAAAATGTGCATAACATCTATATGAGGAAAATTACAAAACTGAGATGAAAGAAATCAAAAAAGAACTAAGTAAATGGAGAGATATTCCAAGTTCATGGATAGGAAGATTCAATACTGTCAAGATGTCAGTTCTTCCCAACTTGATCCATAGTTTCAATGCAATCCCAATCAAAATCTCAGTAAGTTATCTTGTGGATATCAACAAATTAATTCTAAAGTTTACACTGAGTGGCAAAAGACCCACACTAGCCAACTCATTATTGAAGGAGAAAAACTAAGTTGGAAGACTGACATGACCTGACTTCCAGACTTACTATAAAGCTACAAAAATTGACAGTGTGGTATTGGCAAAAGAACAGACAAATAGATCAGTAGAACAAGGTAGAAAGCCCAGAAATAAACCCACATAAATATAGTCACTGATCTTTGACAAAGGAGAAAAAGCACTACACTGGAGCAAACATAGTCTCTTCAACAAAAAGTGCTGGAACAACTGGACATCCACATGCAAAAACAATGAATCTAAACACACACCTTACATCCTTCACAAAAACTAATTCAAAATGGATCAGAGACCTTAATATAAAATACAAAACTAAAGAACTCCTAGAAGATAACACAGGAGAAAATCTAGACAGCCTTGGGTATAGAAATGCCTTTTTAGAAACACCACCAAAGACATGCATGATCCATGAAAGAAATTGGTTTTAGATGGACTTCATTAAAATTAAAAACTTCTGGGCGCCTGGGTGGCTCAGTTGGTTAAGCAACTGCCTTCGGCTCAGGTCATGATCCTCGAGTCCCGGTATCGAGTCCCACATCGGGCTCCCTGCTCAGCAGGGAGTCTGCTTCTCCCTCTGACCCTCTTCCCTCTCATGTTCTCTATCTCTCATTCTCTCTCTCTCAAATAAATTTAAATAAAATCTTAAAAAAAAGAATTAAAATTGTTTAAAAAAAATTAAAAACTTCTGCTCTGCAAAGTGTCAAGAGAATGAGAAGACAAGCCACAAAATGGCAGATATTTGCAAAAGTCACATCTGATAAAGGACTACTATCCAAAGTGTGCAAAGAACTCAAAATTCTACAAGAAAACAATTTGATTAAAAAATGGGCCAAAACCTGGACACCTCATCAAAGATACTCAGATGGCAGACAAGCATATGAAAAGATGATCCACAGGGAATTTCAAATTAAAATGAGATACCACTACCTACATATATTAGAATGGCTAAAATCCAGAACACTCAAAACACCAAATGCTGATGTGAATATGGAGCAACAGAAATTCCCATTCACTACTGGTAGGAATACAAAATGGTCCAGCCACTTTGGAAGACAGTTTGACAGTTTCTTACAAAACTAAACATACTTTATGCCATATAACCCAGCAATCACATTCCTTGGTATTTACCCAAAGAAGTCACATCCACACAAAAACCTGCACATGGATGTTTGGAGCAGCTTTATTCATAAGTGACAAAACCTGGAAGCAACAAAGATGTCCTTCAGTAGGTGAAAGGATAAATAAGCTTGGTACATCCAGACAATGGAATATTATTCAGTGCTAAAAAGAAATAAGCTATCAAGTCATGAAAAGATAAGGAGTAACCTAAAATGCATATTATCCATGTGAAAGAAGCCAATCTGAAAAGGCTTTTTTTCAGTTGATTCCAACTATATGACATTCTGGAAAAGGCAAACTATGGATAAAGTAAAAAGATCAGTAGTTGCCAATGGCTGGGAAAAGGGGGAATGAATAGGTGGAGCACAAAGGATTTTTAAGGCAGTGAAAATACTCTGTATACTATAACAATGGATACATGTCATTATATATTTGTTCAAATCCATAGAATGTACAACACCTAGAATGAACCCTAATGTAAACCACGGACTTTGGGTGATTATGATGTGTCAATGTAGCTTCATCAATTATAACAAACATATCACACTATTTGGTGATGTTGATAGTAGAAGAGGCTATGCATTTGTGGTGTGGGGATATGTGGGAAATCTCTGTACTTCCTCTCAATTTTGCTCTCAACCTAAAAATGTGCTAAAAAAATAAAGTTTTTCAAAAAATGTAATAAACCCATGTTAACATAAATAACATTTTTACTTAAAAAAAGTATTTTCCTAAACAAAAAATTAGTAAGAATAAGCAGTCTAGTTTTATTCTTTAATTTCCCTTGTATCTGTGAGGATGCCACCTTGCCTCCACTTAGTTTTTAAGTATTCGTATTAGCTTACTTTAATTCATTGATTAAGTCAGCCAGTAGTTTATTTCGTTGTAAAGAACCAGGCCTTAGTTTATTTTTATTTTAGTTTTTTAACTCATTGATTTCTGGTTTTTGTCTTTACTAATTGCTATCTTCATTTTTTCTTAGGTGTACTTTTATTCTTTTTCTAACTTCTTGAACTTGATTAACTCATTTATTTAAATGAGTTAAAAATGAGTAAATATTTTTAATGCTTTGAATTTTCCTGTAAGCACTGCTTTAACTGAATTTCATCTGAATTTTCACAGGTTTTTATGTGTAATCTTTAGTTATCGCTTTTTAAAAGTCTGCAAAGTCAGTTACCACCTCCCTCTTTGACTCAAGAAGTATTTATTTCAGAACTTAAAAATTTCCAGGTGGCCAGGTCTTTTTGTTTTCTAGTCTCGGCTATTAATTTCCATCTTTAGTGATCCTACTTCCCCTGTCAGCTGCCTCTCTCTCTTTCCTTTTCTTTGCAGTGGAAGTCTCCAACGGAATTGTCTATACTGGCTACATCTATCTACTTGTTCTCTTAAATTCATTTAATCATCAGGTTTCCCATACCAGCACCTCCACATTACTAAATCAATTCTTATTCCTCATCTTATCTGACTTATCAGTATAATTTGGAAAACTAAATACACCCAAATTTGATTTTTTCATGTATGGTGTGAATAAGGGGTCAAGATTAATTTTTTTCCCAAATGGGTAGCCAACTGATTCAACACCATTTATTTAAAAGTAATCTTTTCCAGGCTGCATTACCATATTTGTCACAAATCAAAATCCCACAATGTGTGTGAATCTGTTTTTGAACTTTACCATTGTTTTATTATCCTATTTGTCAGGCTTTGAACCAATATCACCCTAGTTTAAAATTATAACTATGGTTTGTAATAAGTCTTTATATCTGGGAAGAGTAACTTTTTTTTTTTTTTTTTTAAGTAGGCTCCATGCTCAGCGTGCAGCTTGAACTCATGACCCTGAGATTAAGACCCGAGCTGAGATCAAGAGTCAGACACTTAACTGACTAAGCCACCCAGGCACCCCTAGGAGGAGTAACTTCTGTAACATGGTTCTTATTTTTCTGATTGTCCTGACTAATTTGGGCTCTTCCTTCCTTTCCTTTTTTTTTTTAAGTTTTTTTTTTTGTTTGTTTTTGTTTTTTAAGTGATCTCTACACCCAAACCAGGGCTCAAACTTACAACCCTGAGATCAAGGATCACATGCTCCACTGAGTCAGCGAGGCACCCCTAGGCTTTTTCAATTTTTATATAGATTTTATAATCAGTGTGTCAATTCAACCAAAGAGAAAAAAAACCTGCTGGGATTTTTACTGTGATTTCACTAAATCTATAGGTCAATTCAAGAAATCTAACATCTTAAAAAATACTGAATCTTCCAACCCATGAACAATAGTATATACTTCCATTTATTTAGGTCTTCTTTTCCTCTGTAGTATCTTTTTTCTATGCAGTTTTTTTTTTTTTTAAGATTTTATTTATTTATTCATGAGAGACAGACAGAGAGAGAGAGAGAGGCAGAGGGAGAAGCAGGCTCCCCAAAGAGCAGGGAGCCCGATGCGGAACTCGATCCCAGGACCCCGGGATCATGACCTGAGTTGAAGGCAGACGCTTAACCATCTGAGCCACCCAGGCTCCCCTCTATGCAGTTTTCTACGCAGAGTCATACACATCTTTTGTTAGACTGATCCCTACATATTTGATCTTTTGTTGATATAAATTTAAATTGTTATTTCAGTTTTTGTCAATGCTGCTTTATAAAAATACAACTATGTACTGACTTTGTACCAAGCAAACTTGCTACAGTCACTTATTCCTCCTAATAGTTTTCTAAGTACATAATCATGTCATCCATAAATAATAACACTTATATACTTCTTTCCTAATCATTATATCTTCTCTTTCTTTTCCTTGAATTATTGTACTGAAAACTACAAACTCCAAAACAACATTGAATAGAAAAGGTAATAAATGATATCTCTATATACTGGTCTTTCCATGACTTTTCTCCTTTATTCTATTAATACCGTGAATTACAACGACTGGTTTTTGAATGTTAAGCCAACCTTATATTTCCGGGAAAATACAAATTGGGTCAAATATATTTTTTCCTATAAACTGCAGATTTAATTTGATAGTATGTTACTCAGAATGTTTCATCTATATTTGTGAGTGATAGTGGCTATAATTTCCTATTCTTGTCATATCCTTGACGGGTTTTAGTATCAAGATTATGCTGGCTTTACATAATAAGTTATGAAGTATGTCCTTTTCCTTTATTCTCTAGAAGAGTTTGTTTGTGGGTGAAATTTTAGTTTGACATTTATTTTTTTCCATCACTCTGAAGCTATCTTTCCTTTGTCTTCTAGCTTCTTAGTTTCTGTTGAAAACGAAACAGAATCTGTTTCTGGCAATCTCATAGCTGTTCCTTTGAAGGTAATAATTTTCTTTCTCTCTCACTACTTTTTTTTCCTTTTCACTTTTTTTTAAAATTAATTAATTTACTTTACTTTTCCACTTTGGAAAAGAGCTTATTCTCAAGTTTAAAATGCTCCATATATATATTTTTAAGTTTTTATTTAAATTTGTTAGTTAACATACAGTGTAATATTAGTTTCAGGTGTACAATATGGCGAATCAACACTTCGATACATCACCGGTGCTCATGACAACAAGCGAACTCCTTAATCCCCATCTTCTGTTTCACCCATTGCCCCAATCCCCCCACCTGCCCTCTGGTAACCATCAGTTTGTTCTCTATAGTTAAGAGTCTGTTTCTTGGTTTGCTCCCTCTTTTTTTTTTCCCCCTTTGTTCGTTTGTTTTGTTTCTTAAATTCCACATATGAGTGAAAGCATTTCTCTTTGATTTTGGTTTTCAGTTATACTATGCTAATACACTGTGATTTTCTTTTAATGTTACTGTACTTAAGATTCATAATCCTTCTTGAATCTGTACCTTAATGTGCTTTATCAAGCTTTAGAGATAACTTGATCATCTTTTCAAAGACTATTTTTACTCTAATTTCCTATTCCTTTCCTGGGACCCTAAAGACCTTTTCAACACATTTGGTGCCAGATTAAGGATAGAAGATTGACATTTTTGACCTTATTCCCTTTGACAAGTGGGATCTATGTCCCCTCTGCATGCATCTGGGCAAGCTGTGTCACACAGCTGATAAAAAGAATATGAAAATGTGATGTTGCGCCAGTGTCCATGCCCATATCGTCAGGGACCAGGTGTTCCCATACTTCCTCTCTCTCTGAATGCTTGCTCTGGGGCAAGACAGCAGCTGTCATGGAAGAGGTCCAACTCCTGTGACACTGCCATTTATGGAAAGAAAGAAATGCTGGCCAGCCCCAGAAATTCCAGCCACCCTACCCTGGCACCAGATATAAGAGTGCAGAAGTCATCTTAGATGTTCCAGCCCCAGGAGAGGACATGTGGAGAAAAAACAAGGCTCCAGATACACAGACCTCGTGGAGCCATCCCAGCTCTCTCTAGCTGTTTGAACTACCCTAGTTGAAGATCAAAACACTGTGGAACACAGACAAATTGAAGCAGATATGCTGACTAAATTCCTGACCCTCAGAATCATGAACATAAAAAAAAAAAAAAAGCTCTTGCTTTATGCCAGTAAGTTTGGAGTCATTTGTTACTACTGGGAGCAGTAATCCTCCACAGAGGACACTCCTGAGTGTCCCTGCACATTCTTGCTGGGTGTGACAAGAATCCCAAGCTCTGACCAGGTCCTTATCCAGGCCATTTCTTGTGTTTGCAGCTAGCAACCTTGAGGGATAAGTAACATCTTTTTCTGGGACAAAGAGCAGTATTACTGTAAAAGGGGTATATTCCCCAAGTTCGTGGAGGTAATGCAAATTCACTGTGTGCACAGTATCCACATAAAACCCTCCGTGTTGCCACTGCAGGATGTGCTGGAGCTAGAAGAACTGACATAATATTATGTTCATGTTGCTTGCTATGCCATGAATAATAAAGTCATTTGTCTCTGACCTAGGAGTCTTGTGTCTTCCGCCAGCACCCAGGAAGCAATTACAGGCTAATTTATTTGTTAACTTATAAGGTAAAATCTTAAGATTCTTCACGATTCTTGACAGATATAGAGCAACTGACAACTAGAACATATTCTATATGTCTTTTCTATCTTTTGCTTGTATTTCATTCTAAATTATTTCCTTCTGACCTAATATCCCAATCCACTAATTCTCTCTGCATTTTGGTCTTATTTGCTGTTAACACCATCTCCAGTGAGTTCTTATTAAAGGTATGTTATTTTTCAGTCTTAAATTTCCATTTCTTTTTTTTTTTCTTCACAATTTGCAGTCCTCTACTGAAATTCTTAATCAGGTCTTTTTTCCCCATCAGCAAATTATGTTTAGTTATTGTGAAGCTCATGTAAAATAATCCCATCATTAGAATTTCCTATGGATGTTTCTACTGTTGTTTCCTTTTCATTTTTCATCACACTGTCTTATCTCCTTTTGCCTTTTTTATTTTTAATTCAGTGCTTGATATTGCATATGAAAAATTTAGAGGTAATCTGAGACTCAGGGTAATGTTACCTTCCTTCAAAGAGGATTAACATTTACCTCAAGTAGGTGGCTAGAGGTACAAATCACAGATCACCTTGATCTAATCACGGATTGAGACATTTCATAGCTGGGATTTATTTCTAAGGTACAGTACTTTGGGGTTCCAAATGGAGCACAGAGGGTTTACC
Organism: Mirounga angustirostris; assembly: GCF_029215605.1. Classification (NCBI taxonomy): domain Eukaryota; kingdom Metazoa; phylum Chordata; class Mammalia; order Carnivora; family Phocidae; genus Mirounga; species Mirounga angustirostris. Next base: position 65,741,500 of record NW_026991712.1, on the reverse strand, counting down.
AGGACAAATGCCCCAACCTTGGTGGGATATCAACAGCTGTTTTTGTTTTTTTTAGTCTTAAGTGTCCATCAGAAACTCTGCTCAGCTTCTCATCCACCTTTCCCAGAATTGACAGATGCTACTAAGGGGGAAAGTAGCCCAAATGCCAGATTCATCTCTGTCTTAACAGCATTCTGATATACTCAAATACATGTCTTCCATATTTTGTCCAGTTTTTCTTGTTTTTTTTCTTTTAAATGGAGTGTTAATGCAAATAATTTATCCAACATTTCCAAAAGTGGAGCTCCTCCAAAAACAGATAATGTGTTTACTATTTAAGGGTTTTAGAAGTTCTGTTTTTTCCATTTTCTCCATTGTGGGCCAGACCCACACAATGTTTGTTTTCAAAATATGCATTCTATGAAACATCTTTAAAGGTGGCAGTGTATTTTCAAATAAACCAGGATACACCTTGTTAACTATGAAAATACCTTATAAAATGTCATTTGCACAAAAACATTTTATCTAGAGTAGTGAAGACAAAACATATGGAATAAAACAACTTCAAACATACACACACACACACACATTTCAAGAAGAAAAAAATGTACCAAAGTAATTTCACATTTAAATTGGAAAGGAGAAGAAAAACTATATCAGCTTTCATATTTTATACTTTACAATTCTAATTGCCTCTAAGCATTTACCAACATTATCTAGAAATAAAGTGTCATTTATCATGACCCAATGTTTTTTAAAACATTCCAAACATAACTTTTTTTTCCTTTGAAAAATTACATAAGTTTATGAAAATCTGAAGTTTACTGAAAGCCTAAGAGAAATACTGTATATGCCAACACTTACCATGAAAAATACGAAAATCAATATATGGATGAGAACCTCTTCTTTCTGATTCAAATCCTGCTCGACTCCTTACACGTACATCTCCTGGACAAAATCAAGAAAAAATAAACTTAGAAGGCTGCCATTTTGGGAAGAAGCTCCCATATGCAACAAAGGTTTATGTGGTATCATACTCATAAGTACTGGCCCACTAAGTACTTATGGAGTAAGTAGTTAACAGCTGATCTATTTAAAGGGATTTACAAATTTTCAATATTGAATTGTATGGCTAGGTGGACTTCTTTTTTTAATCTACCTCTACAATAATAATAATAATAATAATAATTACTATCTAAATTTTAAAGTTAGCATTCGGAAACATGACAAGTATATGACAGTTGAACCTAATATCTTATTATTCACATGGAGTTAATTAAAATCCTCAGCACAAAACTCTAAAAATCCAGAGAGAAAAATATTAAGTGTCTACCCCTTGCCCACCACCATACTAGACTATAAGAGATATGAAAGAAAATACATGACCCATTCTTAAGCACCTTAAAATTTTATGAATGTACAGAAAAATAAAATGTTAAAGATTTTGCCTTAAATGTTTAATTTGATCAATCTTCTCTTTTCTCATTGATAGTGGACATACACCCAAGGACTTTAGTTGGGTCTTAAACTTTGGCCTGTATAAGCTCAGTATTGTTTCTTCTACATGTATTCATATGAATTTCAGATCTACTTCTCCACACAGCAAAATAACCACTGGAAGCATGTACCAGACACTCTTTTGTGCCTTATAGGCACTATTTTATTTAATTCTCTCAGCAACTCTGGGAGGTAGGCATCTTAGTCCCCATTACAGATGAAGAAACTGAGACTTTGAGAAGTTAAGTAGCCTGCCCATGCCATAAAGCTAGTAAAGGGTGAGTCAGGATACAAACCTACTCTGTGGACTCCAAAGACAGCACTTTCCCCACTATACTTCCACAGCCTCCAACTTCATAACCTTTAGGTCTTCATCCCTGCCGCCTGTGCCCTTGAATTGTGCTTGCCTAGAAGGCCTTCCTGGCTCACTCGTTTCTCTAAGTAAGGCCATCATTTCCTTCAATGTTCATGTCATCCCATAGTGATTAATCAACTCTCTCATGTGGCGATTCCTTCACCCTGCAACAAATTCTTACTGAACAGCCACCACACGTCAGGCACTGCAAGTATAGCAGTGAGCAAAACACATAAAGTCCCCGGCTTCATGAAGCTTATCCTTTCATGGAAATAAATAATATAACAAGTAAGGATTTCATTCTACGGAAGATGGTAATAAGTAACCTGGAAAAAACTAAAGCAAGGAAAGAAGAATGGCAGGGGCGGGGAGGGGGGGGAAGAAGTAGGGGAGAATGGACTCACTAGGGTGGTCAGAGAAGGCCTCATTGAAAAAAAGGTATTTGAGCAGAGGCCTGAAAGAAGTGAGGCAGTGAGCCATGTGGCTATCTGGAGGAAGAGGTTTCCAGGCATAACAAAGAATAAATAAAATACCCTGAGATGGGGGGCATGCTTGGCATGTTCAAGGTCAAGCAAAGAGGCCAGCATGGATGGACTGAGGTGAGGGAGAAGTCAAGTCAGAGAGGTGGTAGGGCCAGTTCATGCTGGACCTCTGTGGGCCATCATAATAGCTCTGGCTGTTCATCTCAGAAAACCATCAGAAGATTCTGAATGGAGGAGTGAGACTGATTTAACTTAGTTCTCAAAAGGTTCACTTTGGCCACATAAACTAGAATCAAGCGGAGGCACATAGGTAGAGGCAGGGAGACTAGCTAAGGAGCAAGTGTAAGAAATGAAGCAATCTATGGGTTGGTGGGGGGTGGCTATGGGGAGATACTGTTCAAGGGAACCATGTGTCAGTTATGCAGGGTAAGTTCTGCAGATCTAATGTACAACAATGTGACTATAATTAACAATAAAAAAGATAACTATGGCTCAGATCGCGATGGTAACAGCATCAAGGGTGGTGAAATTCTGGATATACTTTGAAGGTATCAGCCAAGAGGATTTGCTGATGAAGTAGACATGAAGTGGATAAGAAATAAGAGTCAAAAATGACTTGAAGCCTTCTGATCTGACAACCAGAAGAATGGAGTTATGTGCTGAGATGGCAAAAGACTGAAAAATGAACAGACCTGGGAACACAAATTTTTTTTTTTTTTAAAGATTTTATTTATTTATTTGACAGAGAGAGACACAACGAGAGAGGGAACAAAAGCAGGGGGAGTGGGAGAGGGAGAAGCAGGCTTCCCGCGGAGCAGGGAGCCCAATGTGGGGCTCGATCCCAGGACCCTGGGATCATGACCTGAGCCGAAGGCAGACGTCCAATGACTGAGCCACCCAGGCGCCCCGGGAACACAAATGTTTTGTTCTTGCTCTCGCTCCTTAGCTAGTCTCCCTGCCTCTACCTATGTGCCTCTGCTGCTCAATTAAATGTCAGGTACCCACAATACACTCATGTGGAGATGTTCTACAGAGTTTAAAAAAAAAAAAAAAAAAAGGAGTCTAAAGTTGTTTTCAGGAGAGCAGAATCCCAAATGTGTTTGTAGAGAGACAGAGAGAGTAAAGAGGAAAAGACCACACACTAGTGAGGAAAAAATACATATTACAGTAGAATGGAGTTGAGGCAGACACACAAGGTAAATTAAAGAGGGGAAAAAAGGGGGCACCTGGGTGGCTCAGTTGTTAAGCAGCTGCCTTCAGCTCAAGTCATGATCCCAGCGTCCTGGGATCGAGCCCCGCACTGGGCTCTCTGCTCGGCGGGAGGCCTGCTTCTCCCTCTCCCACTCCCCCCCTGCTTGTGTTCCTGCTCTCGCTATCTCTGTCTCTGTCAAATAAATAAATTAAAAAAAAAAAAAAGAGGGATAAAAGGAAGAAAAGCAAAAACAGGGCACTGGAGAACACTTAGGCTTAAGAGGATGGGAAAGAATTAGTCAGAGGCAAAAACAAAAAACCCAGAGAAAGGTGAAGAATATGGATGGCTCAATATCTTAGAAGTTGAGGAAGGAATTCTGAGCATGAGGAGAGGAGTCACAGAAGACTCCTTTAAGAAAAGAGAAGTAAATCTGCAAGATTCCAGTAAATCTTAATTGTACATTTCTAATAGTATGAATTAAAGGACAAGGGATCAAGGAGTATGTGATGAGGAGAAAAATCTGGTGAAGAGAGAAAACAATGATACATATATACACAATCTAAATTCATTTTACTTTATGGACTTGAGTAATACAAGAAAAATTTAAGAACTGAGACTGGGAGAAGACCAACAGTCTTCCTCGCCAGCCAAGTGAGAAGAGAATACATGCAATGACAGGACTATGTGATCAGGACCCTTTTTTATGAAGAATACTCTAGTTCAATTTAAAATTGTGTACTAATGATAAGAGTCCCAGTAATTAAATCAGAGACTCAAGTACTCTAAAAGGCCTCTCTTTATTCACATAACATTCAATATTGGTTTCAAGACTTTTAAACCTCAGAATAATAGATTATTTCTATTGCAAACAGCGATGAACCAACCAAATGAAAACTACCTCAATCTCAAGTAACACCACATGATAACAAAATTAACGGATATTGGTACAAAATAAATACTGCTTACCTAGCATACGAATGTACAATGCAGTCTGGTCAGAACTGTCATAGGAAATAGCTCCACGCCTCTAGAAAAAAACATACATACAATTTTTAATGCATGGCAATTACATGGGATATGAAATTTAACCAACATTTATTATTTATTGTGCAAAAGAAGCTGAATATACAAAATGAAATTAGATATGACATCTGCTCTTAAAATCTCTAGTTGTGAAGAAGACAGTTATAATATGATGAAGCAATACCATAAAAGTGGATACAGAGTAAGGAACATGCAATAGGTAGAAAGTTAATGTCGGAGTCAGACAAGCTCACTTGGGGAAAGACCTTTCGCAGAGGTAGACAGAAGTGAAGAAGAGATACGGTCCAACTATTTACCATTCCCTTAATTTAAACATGAAAGAATAATCAAACAAGAACCATCATTTGACGAAACCCATCAGGCTAGAAATAAATGGAACAAGATGAAAAACCAAATGGCCCAGAGGCTAGCAAGAAATGAGAGAATTTTTAAAAATATAATTAGTATACTCAGAGATTTGAGACAACACTGAATCTATAAAACAAAGGACAGGGTACCACTGAAAGAGAAGTTTTAAAATATATTTTGTGTTTAAAAGTAAACAGATATAAAAATGTAGCTTACAACATTATTCATAATAGCTCCAAACTAAAAACAACCTGAATATCTAGCAATGAATGAATGGATTAATACAAATGAAGTATATCCATACAACAAGGCATTATTCAGACTTTAAAAGGTATGAAGTACTGATGCATCTACAACATGGCTGAACCTCAAGAACAGCGTGTTGAGTGAAAAGAGCCAGTCACAAAGGACCATACAGTGTATGGTTCCATTGATATGAAATGTCCCAAACAGGCAAATCCATAGAGGCAGAAAGTAGACTGGTGGTTGTCTAGAGTGGGGAGAGCTGGTGAGAAATGGGGAGCGGATGCTAATGGTACTGTGTTTCTATCTACAAGGGATGAAAGTGTTCTCAAATTATCCGTGGCAAGGACTGCACAACTCTGTGAATACGACTAAGAATTACTGAATTATATACTTTAAATGGGTAAATTGTATGGTATGTGAATTGTATTCCAATAAAGCTATTATAAAAATAACAAATGTTACTAATTTAAAATATACATCCTAAAACAAAATAAATTTGAAGAGCTGAAATACCCTCCACAAGTTCTGCCAACTCTACCTTTGCACTCCTCTCCCATTCTCTAGCTCCATTTCTTCCTTCTTTCTCAGGCACCACCACCTCTAAGCTGGCCTCTTGCAGTGGGCTGCTGGCTGTTTCCTGCTGCATCTCTTGGCCCCCAGTCCGCTCTTCACATAGAAGCAACAGTGAACAACTCGGCTACTGCTCAAAATCCTCCAGTGGCTTTCTACACACTTGGAATAAGGTCCAACACCAAGCTCTGATCTCCAAAGACCTCCATGATCTGTCCCCCTACGCTGTCCTCACCACCATAACCCAGCCACACTGGCCTCCTTGCTATTCCTCAGCTGTACCATGGGTGCAGCCTTTATACTTGTTCCCTGTCCAGGATCACTGCATCACTGTTCCTCCTTATCTCTTTGGTTCTAGATGAAATGTCATCTCTTCACTGAGGCATTCCAAGGCTACCAAATCTAATGTCACCTGAAAGCCACCCTCTCCCACAGCCCTACCTTCCTGCTCTGTTATGGCACTTAGCTGGTGTTATCCTGTTCGCTCGTTCTAAAATAGAAGCTCCATAAGAGCAGGAACTGTATGTCTTATTCTCCACCGTAGCCCTGGCCCCTAAAACAGTAGCTTTTAGTAGATTCTAAATACATGCACTGTATACATGCACGAGGGACTGAGTAGGTTTATTGCAAATAAATTAGTGAATAGTTTATTAAGGTGATGAATAAACTCATGAATAACAGAACTGATACAAAGACAGATTTAAAAATCTAGAAGATGAAACTGACCAAACCTCCTATTAGAAAGGCCTTTCTAACCGTTCTATAAAACACGTCTAGAAGTCATGAAAGATGGATCAACATGAGTTCAACAGATAGGACAATGGGTGAATTTCCCCCTACTCTACCTAAAAATGAAAGGAACAAAAAGTGCCTTACAAATCAGTGAGAAAATAATGAATAAGAGTGTAGAAAAACAGGTAGGACATAAACCCATACTATTCACAGGAAAAGAAACAATAAGCCCATAAACATAAGACAAGATGCTCAACTTCATTAACAAAAGAAATAAACATTAAAGAAATGAGATATTTTTATATATCAGATTAATGATCTTCTGGCATGAGATTTACATTCCTCAACATACACCTAGAAATCTCAAGGAAAAATGATCACTATAAAGAAATTTACTTTATTTAAAATCCTTATTTGAATGTAGTTTGCAAAATAACTCCCCAAATCATTGTTATTATCTCCTTAATGCTTATCATGTAAGAGACAAATGTCAATTAAACTTAATAATTTCATGTATCCTTACAAAAAACAAAAAAACAACAGTTCAGAAAACATAAAAGAAACAGAAGTTCAAACAAAAATAAAATTCTAATTTTCAACACCAGTTGTCTCCAGGGAGCCCGAGGGACACAGAGGTAGGAGGAGGACTTTTCAGTGTTTATCCCCTGAATTTTGTAGTATGTGTAGTTATTATCTATTCACAAAATAAACCAAATTAAAATTAAAAAGTAAAATGAGAATCTACTACAAAGAAATCTATAAAGAAAAGCATGATCTCAAATCCCAAGGGACTAAATCATACAGAATACGTTCCTGGCAGCATCACGCTTATAGTGTCTTCTACCAACAGAATCTCTCTCCTAAGGAAGCCTACTGCAGTGTAAACCAAAATAGTTTCAGGGTAAACTATTTATTTTGGAGCAAACAGCCACTGTAATCACTTGGTATTAAAAGGCACCTCTTGCACCTGCTGTTTGATCCCCTCTTATTAGATTACAGGCCTCCCCTTAATACCACCATATTAGAGGAAAACCTAGGAGCCTGGAGAGCATATATGTGGAAATAAATATTACTCTCAGCCAAGACATATTAGTGAAGCTAAAGATATCACTGTGTAATAGCCTGTCATGGTCAATACCTATCAACCTGCTAGTGTCCAATAACAACTTGGATAAATAGGTTATGAAAACGAATTATGACTTGCCATCTCTAACAGCCCTCTTCAAGAGAGTGATTGACCTTATTATTTTTTTAATGTAGAATGACTATTTACTAAAACAGCCATTAATTAGGAATGTAATATCTCATTTACCACTTCACATATTAAGGACTGAGAAAAACTAATATCAGCTCTCTGTTAAATAGTATAAATCAAAAACTTGTTAGTGAACATAATCCAGATTATAACTATGACATACTAAATTTATTTTCAGGTAGGGCGCCTGGGTGGCTCAGATGGTTAAGCGTCTGCCTTCGGCTCAGGTCATGATCCCGGGGTCCTGGGATCGAGTCCCACATCGGGCTCCCTGCTCCTTGGGAGCCTGCTTCTCCCTCTGCCTCTCTCTCTCTCTCTCTGTCTCTCATGAATAAATAAATAAAATCTTTAAAAAAAAAAAAAAATTTATTTTCAGGTAATCCCTTTAGACTTATTTATAGAGACATTAATTTAAATATAAAAATGATAGGGTCTATATCAATCATAATAAAAACCTGGCAAAAGACTAGAATTTAATTTTAAATATATTAATATATTCAGTAAGTTATACTTACTGAAGTACAACTTATTCAAGTTATTCTATTCATTACCAGTTTAAGTAAGTCTGGTCCACACATAACTTAGTTTAAAAGCTATATTAAGCGGCAAGACATAACTCTTATAAAATAAATCCAAATGAGACAATGTTTTTTTTTTTAAAGGATGGACTTTTAAAATAGATCTATCTGAGCCTATCAACAAATATATCCCGAGTGATACTTCATTCATTTATCTCCTCACAGACCAAGATTAAAATGAATATTATTAAATTCTCTCACTAAACAATCATGGTAGAACAACCTAAAGTAACTCATTTTGGAAAAACACACTATAAATTATGAATTGTAACAATTTGATTTAAATGTTAGAATTAGTTACTTTAAACCAAAGTCATATGTGCTTTCTACGCCAACACTACAGCATAGACTTAACACATCTTTTTAAAGATCACCATCTTAAAAGCCAAATACTAGTAAAATCCTGTTTTTATTAAAAGAGTACAACGAATTTAATGACAATCCTGTGTCGCAGTCAGTCACAAAACACTTTGTGCTATCATCATCCACATCCCCACCTCACCTCACCACTGAAGGGAAAGAACTCAGACGCCTCTACCCGTGACTCTTCTAATTTAGCCATCCTGGGAACAGCTTGAAAAGCAAACTGTATAGGTCAAAACACGGGCGTGGCTGAGCTAATCAGAAACTGACAGCAGCAGCGTAAACAAGTTAAACTGTAAGGTTCCAAAGGATCCACTGCCACGCTAACAGGACTTCTGAGTGCCCTGGTAGGACACTCACTCACCTTCAATCAGGATGAATCACTCTTCCACACAAGATCTCACTTACAAAGTGAGTGACAAAAGGTGTAAAAGTTGTTCCAATATTAGTTAATACAAAACTTTTAAAGACAAACATTTTTAAAAACTGAGCAAAGATATTTTAAGTGCCATTGTTTTTATCTTGTTCAAGTTTTCCACTAAAATGATCTACTGTGCAAAAGCCTGTTTATTTCCCTTACATGGGAAAAGTAATAATACATTAACTAACACTTGCTGAACTTCTACTTTGTGTCAGAAAATGTTACAGGTACTTTCATATAAACTCTCATTTAACCCATACAAAGACCTTTATAAGATAGGTTTTGTTGGCCCCATTTGGTGGATTAGTAAACTGATGGTCAAAGGGCTTAACCACAGTAGTACTAAATAAATTTTTTGGTTAACATTACCAAACAACAGTAACAGATTACAAAAGATGGCTGGGCAGCCAAAATTTTAAAAGCAGTTTTCTCTGATGTAGTAAAATGAGCTTTTTCAGAGTATATTCATCTTACACATGCTAAAGAAACATGCTGATGTTTGTCTATTAAAACATTGCATTGATCCACTGAACAGTATCCTTCCCTTCTTCCTGCCTATGAAAACAATATATTTTTCAAAAATATTGCAAACTTAAAATATTAACATTCTTTTTGTTTAAAAGCTTAATTTTGGGGGGAGCACCTGGGTGGCTCAGTCAGTTAAGCATCCGACTCTTGATTTTGGCTCAGGTAATGATCTCAGGTCTATGAGATCAAGCCCCGTGTCTAGCTCCGCGTTGGGCGTGGAGCCTGCTTGAGATTCTCTCTCTCCCTCTGCCCCTACCCACCACCGTGTCCCCCTTGCCCCCTGCTCTTGCTCTCTCGCTCTCTCTCTTAAAAAAATTTTTTTTTTGCTGGTTAGAAAAAAAGTAAAAAGTCTCTGAAAACATCCAAAACTCAATGAATTAATACTAACTTGACCTTCATTCAATAACCTGGTGAGCTAATCCTTTAAAAACAATGAGTAAATAGCTGTCAGTACAACAAAATTAATTCTTAACTTATAAAACACAAGGATTTTAAAAATTTGAGCACACTGTTTTTATTTAAGAGATTTCTTCAATCTTATTCACTAAGAAATCAAGACTACTTCAATAAGGGACAATTATGTTTAAAACATTATGTGAAAAATTATGTACCAAGGATTAAAACCTTGCTTGAAAAAGAAACAAGTTTATGGAAGCTTTAGGTTCCTTTGCAAATACTGATGGCCTTATACATTTTAAGTTAATATTCTTCAATTTCTTAAATACAGGAAGAAAAAAGCTGCATGATGGATGAAAGATATAATCATTTTTATACAAATATAGAAAAAATAATTTCACATAGTATCATCTTAAATATTTCCTACATTAGTTTTAGACTTTTTTCCAGATGGCAAATGGCTAGCATTCTAGCCAGCATTTCTCAAGCCTGATACTCAGAATTAAAGTTCAAAAACAACAGATACATAATAATCTTACATTTTTTCCAACATGTTATAAGTAAGGTATACATTCTGGTAGTAGCAAGACTTTAACAGAGAACATGATAGAGGGTAGTGTTTCGTTTTTAAAAAGTTCATAACTGTTTAGAAATTCTCAACAACTACACATTTAACATATAAGTAAATTCTTTATCTCCAAAAAGAATATTTAAAATATGTACACCAAAAGTATAAATTAATAATTATTTAATCTTAAAAGGTGTATTTCTTTAATCACAAACTTCTTTAAGGGAATGATACTGAGGGAAGCTACTCTGACACCGAGGAATGATACCCTAAAAAGCCCCTGAAAGGAGGAATCAGGTGGGAAAAGAATAAAAAGTCCACGCTTAACTACAATTAAGCTTTTCAGTTGACAGGTAAAACTCGAATAGCTCTCTTAATCAGAGAAATAAAAACTGAAGCCAAAGGAGAAACTCCTAGCAATTCTATTCCAACCAAATACATAAACTGATGATTAACGTCACAATCCTAAAAATAAAGATGGCCTACCTTAGAGGCGATCCACTTGAGAAGAACCACAGCCAGACACCAGATCAATGTAATTCCCATTGGATCAATCAAAAGCCCACTGCATAATCTCCCTCCTCTCCCAGCAGGCAATAAGCAAGGAAGACTTGTTACGAGTTTGATAATAACCAGCTGTCCCGAGGCAGAAGAGAGGGGACACCGACTGCCTGGAACCTCAAGCAGCTGCCTTCAAACCAGATCACCTGACTCCTGTGAGAATGCGCAGCCAGGCAGCCTTCCTCCTCAGCGCGTGCTTAAGGCTACAACCCCAGAGTTGGGGTAGAACAGCGTAAGTAATGTTGGAAGAGGAACGGAAAAAAAAACTTAGTGAGGGCTGACCTAACAGTCTCACAAAATAGACACAAGAAGGTCCCAGGCGAGCCCCAGACACTTCTACAGCTTAATACTAACAGAGTGCTTTGACAGAACTTTCAAAAAATGTTTGGCAATGCACAAAATTTCCTCATTTCTTTCACACAGACCACCTCCACAGGTATAATGTCCTGGCACTTAAAAATATGAATGCATTTTAGTCTATCTTTTCAACTTTTAACACTGAATGTGTTCAGCTTTTTATTTCTTTTAGGGCTAGGATTACTTTATGAATGTTAGAGCCATTCATAAATACCGTCTGCCCTATTTAACACTGTAATTCACTCATTTTAGATTTAAGGCCAATCTAAAGGTGCATTTTCAGACAATTAAAAGTATATTATTTCTAAGTCCTAGTTGCCATCTAGCTTATATTACAATATTTTTGGTACACGTCACCTTCTTCTCTTGGTTGGTGAGTGAACTCTCTAATGGCAAAGTGTGCCTATATTCATCCACCTTCATGACCTCACAGCAGCCAGCAGGTTGCAGGCAGTATTGCTGAGAAAGTCTTTCATGAAACTTTCATTCAAGTATTCTGCAAGTATTTGTTAAGCTTCTACTATGTACCAGACCCTGTGCTAGATGCCAGGGGCACAATCCTCCAGTGAACACAGAAATGGCTCCTGCCCTTGTGAAGCTTACAGTTTAGTCAGAGGCTACTTTAACCAAAGTCTACGAACATAAATATAAAAGTGCAACTGTAACAAACAAGTACAGTGAAGTGGGGATAAGAACTGCCAACACCGTCTGCATCTGACCTACTGCAGAGGAGCGGGACTTCTTCCCACAGTTCTTGAAACGAAGGGGCAAGCACATGAAGAGGACAGGAAGAATGATCGGGGCAGACACGACAACCAACGACGGCCAAGCAGCTATGAAACAAAGCAAGGAAGGAAGAGACAGGAAGACCAGGGAAGGCTAGAAAGCAGGGCGAGTCAAAGTGGAGGCCGTGCGAAGGTGTTTTACCTTCATCCTAACAGCTAATCCCAACCTAAAGAACTTTCGCAGGTTCTGGTCAAGGACAGCTATGTGGGGTGGGAGCTGGACAGGCAGTTCAGTTGGCCACTGCAGAGGTCCAGGAGAGGGGCGAAGAGCCTGCGCGGAGTGCTAGAGATGAAGGGGGGGGGCTGGCTGGAGAAATACTCGGGACATGACAGGTCTGTCACAGACTGCAGTCCATGACAAGACAGAGGCATCTGCGTGGCAACAGTCCACAAAGGATGGTTCTAAAGTATTTGAAATAGCCCAACAGGTCAAATACTAATGTAATGCTATTTTCATGATCCAATCCTCAGTACAAAGAAGTTTATTTAAAAGAAAAGTTAATTCTAGACCTGTCAAAAAGCAGCATAAATTAAATTAGCAGATCTAAATCAAAATTTTCCTAAATTGAAACCGTTCATAACACATGGTCATAAATTTCTCACTCTACCTTATACATTATGTATATCTCTTCCTGCTACTGAAGCAACAAGCTGTAATGCAATCCTTGCACAAACGGAGAAGACTTTTTTGTCAGAAAACTAGGTGTGACAGGAGATTGTCAGGGTCTTTCATTATTCTCTGTATTCTAGTAGAGCTGCAGAAACCAAACTGAAGGAATGCCCAGGAAAAGGACCAAGCAGCAGAATGCGTATTAGCCCAAGTCTCAGGAGCAATGCTGGTGGCCATGGGAGAGGGGCCGTGCGGCCTGGGCCAGGGGCTAACACGGGCTTGAGGTTGCTATCCGCTGCTCTAGGCCATGCTGCACACTCCGAATTAGCCCATTACCATGATGCTCAGCCCAGAAGGACTTCTCATTTTCACACTTCCTTTCCAATCAGCTGCTTAAGGAGTCAAATTCTGAGAAGCAAATATAAGATTGCTGTTTTTGGTATTTAAATATTTTTATAAAAGTCTTTTTGATTAAAGATGAGCTCAAGAATCTGTACTTTCATTTAGTCTAAAAAGGATTAATCAGGAAATAATCAGAATTGAGACAAAGAATTAAGAAAAAAAAGGACATAAGAAAGGCAGTTCTAAAAGTTCTCTCATTTAAGTGAATTTCTGTTGAATTTATTTCTATCACCTCAAAATTCTACTGGGTTTAGAGACAAGAGCCTGGGTTTATGTCACAGCTTTACTGCCAAGAGCTGAGTGACCCTGGGCAAGTTACCACTTTGCTGGGCCTTCTTTTCCTCGCCTTCACGGGACTTAGATACATCTATACAAGAATACCTTGCTCATTCATAGTAGGCTCTCAATAAATTTCAGCCAAATCAGAATTAAATATTTAAGGCTTAAGAATGATACTGACCAAATCACTCCAGCTTCAACCCAACAATAGACTTCATTGAATTAACAATGGTCCGTAAGGGGAATTTACACTGTGCTTGCCTAGGGCCCTCAGAAATCTTTTCCGAGCCCTAGGAGAGTGAGGGTCTTGACTTTCATTTTTCACACTGGTGAACAGGTTGGCTCCCTAAAGTGGTTTCCCCAACATCTTCTTAAATTTATACTCTGACAGGGAAATACAGAGAAAATCAAGAAACGATCCTCCCAGATTAGAAAATTCTCTATTTGAATAGAAAGAGTTATTGAATTTATGCCTAAAAAACCCCATAGATCATTGCTGATGATGCATGCACATCACTCAAATCTTACAAAAATCTCAACAGTACACTTAACTTTCTTAATGGCATGGACCTAATAGCTTTAAATTTTTTTTCTTATTTTGAGATATGAAATATTTACCACTAATTTATGTGTATCAGTTGCAAGGACTTCCTTTAATAATAAAAATATTTCAGTAAGATGAAATAAAAGCAAAAGCTGTTATCAAATTAGTACGAATACTCCTTTACATGATGTTTACTTCATAGAAAATTCTCCTAAAAATTAATCTTTCCAGATGGAATCATGTAACTTATTATTCCATAAAGAAAGAGCTGTGTCTTTTACACTAATAACAAATGTATCCTTTTACATTAATTTTTCTCACCTCCGCCTAGTGAAACATGGCAGAGTAACAAAAAAATCAGACTATGCTAGTGGCACCTGGGTGGCTCAGTCCTTAAGCGTCTGCCTTCAGCTCAGGTCATGATCCCAGGGTCCTGGGATCGAGCCCCACATCGGGCTCCTTGCTCAGCAGAGAGCCTGCTCCTCCCTCTCCCACTGCCTGCCCGCCGTTCCCCCTGCTTGTGCTCTCTCACTATCTCTGTCTCTGTGTCAAATAAATAAAAATAAATACAATCTTAAAAAAACAAAACAAAACAGACTATACTAGAAAAATTAGTGCACAGAATACAACTAAACTTTCAAAAACAGAATTTGATACTTTAAGAAGAAAGTATAAAACTTTTTACCTTTCTGGGGCTAATAAAACTAATATCTGAAAAATGAAAGTATTAAAAGCAGACCGCACTATTTTAAAACTGTGATCAATAGAAAGAAAAGACATGACTTTGATCATTGTGTTTTAGAGGAAGTAATCCAAGTGCAAATTTTATTCCTGGGGCTCTTTGCCACCCACAGGACACCTGTCAATCTTGGCAATAGCCTTTAGCTATCCATATAGAGACTCAGCATGTCCTTCCCTTGACCAAATTAGGCTAACCTCATCTGCATTGACATCAGTGTCTATAATTTTGGATTCTCATGGACGGAAATAGCCTATCCCAGAGTTCTTTATACAAATGTTGTGTCTGTGGAAAACTATAACCAAATTTATAATAGAAAAATGTGAACACTATAGTCAAAACCCTCCAATTGTGCTTTTATCATTTTGAATTTCAGCCAATTTTAATAGCAAGTAATAAAGCAAAGCAGGTTTTTTTGTTCATTTCTTTCACTAAAAGCCACGTATCAGGGCTTCTTATTCTTCAGGTGGTATAAATTTCAAGAGATGAAACTGACAAAAAAAAATTAGTTTCGATAACAAAAAAAAATTTTTAAACTATGGTAACATGGGAATTTTACCAGTTAATACCTTTGTGTCATACTGATTTAGAGCTCTGAATTAAGTTTTTTGTTATATAGTATCTCAGTAGTTGATGACAGCAGGCATGTGATTAGTCCAGGTACGGAGGAAACAGTAAAAGCGCTCTGACACTTTACAAACATTCAAGCCTTCTGTTACAACTATCTTATGACATTAAAAGAACTTAAGAGATTTGCTTATTGAACCACTGTTCATAATATATTAAAAATTATGGAAAAGTGGAAGTAGTCACAATTTTTAGAAGGAAAAAACAGTAGTGTAGATCTGTAGAGTGTGAACTTAAAAAAGGAGCATTCAGTGTGCATGCTGTAAGTGTAAAGCTACTAGCATATTATTAGACCAGGAGAATGTCACAAAGACTTAATTTCAGCAGAGCTGCACACGAAGTCTCTGGTGGCAACCTTAAACAAAACAGAACAATGTGAGCCCCATACTACAGTTAGGCAGATTCCTAGCTGGCTAAACCAACATACCCAGAGATTAAGTACTTGATACCAAACAAGTGGAAGAATTCTAGAGGTAACTAACAGAACTCTGCATCTGAACTTGTCTTGTTCCACACTTCACTTACTGGGGTGCAGATCAGACAAATGCATATCAAATCTGCATATAAGATGCAAAGGATAAACCAGCATGCTTAATTACAAATAACTTAAAAAAGGTCAGGATGTTTAATCTCGAAGGTAATAAGAGACAGTAATTAAAGGCACTGAAAGTCAGATAAGTATCCAGATCAAGGATGTTCCACTATTCCCAATACAGGCCACATTTATAAGACTCAGTTCAGTTCTGAATATCACCCTGGGAGATGCATACATACATGGCATTTTATTTTAATTAATTAATTAATTAATTTATTTATAAAAGATTTTATTTATTTATTTGACAGAGAGAGCGAGAGAGCACAAGTAGGGGGAGCAGTAGAAGGAGAGGGAGAAGCAGGTTTCCCGCAGAGCAAGGAGCCCGATGCGGGGCTCGATCCCAGGACCCTGGGATCATGACCTGAGCCAAAGGCAGATGCTTAACCATCTGAGTCACCCAGGCGCCCCCATACATGGCATTTTAAAATACAGATAAGAATAATATACACAAGAGATAATAGTATTATAACTGAGATGCTTTAGGCAAAGAAATAAAAAGAGGGACAGAACAGGTGTTAAACAGCTATGAGATAAAATAATCTAAGGGGTTTAGCTCTATTCTGTGAAATTACAGGAGGTGGAAATAAGACCAATGAACAGTAAAGTTTGTGGAAAATAGAATTTGACTCAGTATTACCATCTAAGAACTTTCTACAATTTGAGCCATGTAATTTGAAAAGAGGTGCCTCAAACAAGCCTCTGTCAAGGAGGCTGTGGGACAGGCTAGAACAACTGACCTTCAAGTTCTCAGCCAATTCCAAAATTCCACAGTACTCTAACTAAATCAGAGACTGGAGTTCAGGAAGGCTAAGGTACTTGAAATTTGTATGGTAGAGTACCAGAGAGGAAATGTGTGAAGAAAATGGGCTCCAAAAGGCTGAAAGTGGGTCTCCTTGAGTCTTTGGCTAAATATTAAGCTAGTTATGTGTAGTATGAGATTCCATGAGGCCAGGAGAACGACCAGGGGAAGAACTACTACAGGGGAGCTGGGAGACACGAGCCCTCCAACCAACCCCTGTAAAGAGCGCTCACAAAATTCCTGGGACATTCCACAGAGACCTCAGAAATGTCATACCTTAGGAGAAGGGCAAAACCAATCCATCAATGCAGAAAATTCTATTAAACAACACTGTTCTAGACCCACACTAACAAAGCTCATAATATGCCAAAAAGGATTAGGAGGATCAGAAAGTAACTAAATTACCTGCCAGATCAAAACTCAACACTCTTTTAAGAACGACAAATAAAATTACAAATTAAGAGAATAAACAAGAAAAGGTAACCCGATGCAAGGGGTAAAAACAGTCAATAAAAACAAACCCGGAAATGATCAAGATGATGGAATTAGTAGAAAAGAACTTCTAAAATCTTATTATAATATATACAAAGATTTAAAGGAAAACATACACAAACTGAAAAAAGAAATTCAAACTTTTAAAAAAAATGGATTACTTATAGCTGATAAATACAATATGTAAATTGCAAAATTCACAGTTGAGCTTAACAGCAGACTAAACGCTGTAGAAAAAGAGACAAGTGGAAATTACCTAAACATCTTCCAAATTTGATAAGAACTACCAATCCAGATGTCAAAGAAGCTCAATTAACTTCAGTTAGGAAAAACATAAAACAACACAACAAGGTACATGATAATAAAGTTGCTGAAAATCAACTGATACCAAAACCAGACAAAGACATTATAAGAAAAGGAAACCATAGATGCAACCCCTCATAAATATGGACACAAGAGTCTTTAAGAAAATATTAGAAAATCAAACCCAACAATATATAAAAAGGAAATACATTGTGACTAAGTGTAAATTATCCCAAGAATCCATAATTGGCTTAATGTTCCAAAAAACAATAAATGCAATTCAACATATTAACAGAAAAAATCAATCATTTCAATTGATAAAGAAAAAGCATTTAACAAAATCCAATGCCATTTATGATAAACACTCTTACTAAAATAGAAATAAATGAAAACTTCCTCACCCAATAAAGAAGATCTATGAAAAATCTACACCCATTATCATACTTAGCAATAAAAAACAATGCTTTTGCCCTTACATCATGAACAAGGCAAGGATGTCTGTTCTACCACTTTAACATAGTATCAAAAGCCAATGCATTAAGGCAAGAAAAAGAAGCATAAGGCATACAAATTGCAAAGGAAGAACAAAATCTGTCTTCATTTGCAGGACAATCAGATTGTCTATGCAGAAAATCCTAAAGACTCTACATAAAAACTACTAGAACTAATATTTAGCAAAGTCAGCATACACAAGACCAATAAACAAAATCAATTGTATTTCTATATACTAATGAAAAATGTTTGGAACATGAAATTTAAAAAATATTATTTCCAATAGCATCCATAAACATGAAATACTTAGGGAAAACCTTAATAGAATGCACGCAACAATATATAGTGAAAACTATAAAGCATTTTTGAGAGAAGTTAAAAAAGAACTACATAAATGGAGAAATATACTATGTTGTTATGGGATTGAACTGTGTTCCCACAAGAGATATGTCGAAGTCCTAACCCTGGATACCTGTGAATGTGACCTTATTTGGAAAGAGGTTCTCTGCACAGGTAATTAAGATGAGGGCATACTGGGTTAGAGTAAATTCTGAATCCAATATAACTGGTGTTCTTATAAGATAGAAATCTGGACACAGACATACAACCACACAGGGGAGAAAGCCATATAAAGACGGAGACTGGAGTAAAGCACCTACAAGCCAAGGAATGCCAAGGATTGCCAGCAATATCAGTATCAGAAGCTAGGTGTAGAAAAGATTCTTCCCTAAAGCCCTAGAGAGAGCCCGGTCCTGCCAACACCTTAATCGCAGACTTCTAGCCTCCAGAACTGTGAGATAATAAATTTCTATCGTCTTAAACTATCCACTTTGTGATACTCTGTTATGGCAGCCCTAGGAAACTAATACAAAACCTGAGGTGCTTATGGAGAATGAATTTATCTTAGGGATTTGTGGAAAATGCAAATTCAAGGTGCATCAAGGGTTTCATAAAGGCCTTGAAAGAGAAGTAGGCTAGAGAGAGGGATTTGGGAGTAATCCTCTATTAATCAAGACCATATAGTAAAATTACCAAATGAGAGAAGAGAAGATGGTTAAAACCAAATCTTAAGGCTCACAAGCAGGAGAGGACTGGGAGGGCAAAAAGCAAAAATTTACAAATGGTAACATTCAGATTAAATAGCACCACCCCCCAATCTGTTCCCCCCCCACATATGCAAATAACATTCCTTTCCCTCTTACACCTCAGTTAACGTTAAAGCCAGTAAGAAACAGCTTTGAATACAGTACAAAAAGCAAGTGAAAAGAAAGCTATTGCTCAACAAATCTCAAACCAAATCCCCTTTTAAGACTTAAAGTTTCTTACAGACCTAGGCTAGAGAAAGAATTTTTGGTTCAGCTCTTCCTAATCTAGGCTCCTTTAGTTCCTTTAGAAGATGAAAGCAAGACACGGCAGCTGATATTAAAACTTTTTCCTATGGTGAGCGCTGTGAATTGTGTAAGACTGTTGAATCACAGACCTGTACCTCTGAAACAAATAATACATTATATGTTAAAAAAAAAAAAAAGAGAAGATAGTAGGAAGGGAAAAATGAAGGGGGGGAATGGGAGGGGGAGACGAACCATGAGAGACGATGGACTCTGAGAAACAAACTTGAGGGTTCTAGAGGGGAGGGGCGTGGGGGGATGGGTTAGCCTGGTGATGGGCATTAAAGAGGGCACATTCTGCATGGAACACTGGGTGTTATACACAAACAATGAATCATCGAACACTACATCAAAAACAAATGATGAGGGTGACTGGGTGGCTCAGTCGTTAAGCGTCTGCCTTTGGCTCAGGTCATGATCCCAGGGTCCTGGGATGGAGCCCCGCTCCTGCTCAGTGGGGAGCCTGCTTCTCTTTCTCCCACTCCCCCTGCTTGTGTTACCTATCTCACTCTCTCTCTCTCTGTCAAATAAATAAATCTTAAAAAAAAAAACACAACAAAAGCGAATGATATAATGTATGGTGATTAACATAATAAAATTAAAAAAACAACAACAACAAAACTTTTTCCATCCAGTTCTGTAACTGACGCTGATTTGGAAGAAGTCGTTGAGATAAACAGTGGCTAACTAAAACAAAACCCATGCTCCTATTATATTATTTACTAGGTGGAGTGAATGAATCTCTTGTCAAAGTCTCTTAGATCACTTTCATTTCCACTGGTGGACTAGTTCAGAGAACTGATCCTACCACTGAAAACTGAAAATAGTGAAAAATATAGAAAATATCTACTGAAATGAATCCATGAGCTGGTAAGAATATAAGAATAGTCAGGCAAAAACTATGTAAAAGTAGGAATGCACAAAGGTAAGCAGAGTTGGCTTTCATTTCAAGGTCAAAGTGGAGGGTAGAGGAGGTGAACCTGAGCTCTGGATTTTTCACAACCACATGGGTATATGGAACAAAAAAGACCAAAGTCCAGGGTCTGGCCAAAATATAGAGCACATCCTAGTAACTATTACTAATGGAATACACAATGGGCAATAATTACATTCTATGTTCATTAAAAAAAAAAATAGCTTGAATCAAATCATATACAACCACCAGCTAGGAGAACATAATACAAATTTATGTTGGCTGGCAAAATGATGGTCATATTTTGGATTTTTTCATCAAAAATCTACAATTTTGATGAACTTTACTGCAAAAGCAGTTAAGATTAATTAATGCTACCTCTAGGAGCTCTAACTAGAACAATGTATAAAAGCAGTTTACTAAGGTTCAAAGAAAAGAGCTACTTTCTCTTAAACTCACACCAATTGTTTACATTTAAATAAAATGAAGAGAACAGGAAGGCTTCTGTACTTAGCATATATAATTATAATGTTTTGTTCAAAATAGAATAGACAAAGAATTAAAAAAACAAAAATAACGTTTAATTTGCATTGAAGTACACAGTACTTATTCAGAAGAAATGCATGTATAATCAACATTCTACAAAGAAATTTAAAACCTGACTTATATCATCTAACATCAACAAAACTCTCACTAAAAAATCTTTTCTTCATTGAGCCATAAAGTAGAATAGAGGTTACCACCAGCTGGGGGAAAGAGGGGAGCAAGTTGCTGTTTAATGGGTACCCAGTCCCTGTGTGGCATGATGAAAAAGTTCGGGAAATAGTGGTGATGGTTGTAGAACACTGTGAATATACTTAATGCCACTGCATTGTGCATCCAAAAAGGGCTAAAATGGCAAACTCTACGTTAGGTACATTTTAGCACAATAAAAAAATACATACAAAAACTATTTTCATCTAATTTTCCTTAAAGTTTGGAATTCTCTTACGTCTGAAACTCATGCAAGTAAGTATCCTCTAAAAATTGGACTAGGAGAGCAGAGGCTTTGGGTTATGTGATCATAGATTCAAATCTGAGGTCTACCCTTCCTAATCACAGACTCCTGATACAAGGTACATTCTAAAAGCTTCAGTTCCCTCCACCTGGAAAATGGGAAAGTACTTGAACGCAAAGTTGTAGTAAGGATTACAGCAGACAGCTATAGTATGCATGAAGATAATCCAGGAACTTCACACCAAAGCGTTCTTATTCAATTCTCTGATATACGAAGAGTTATTAACTAAATGAAGTTATTAGCTAAAATCTAAAAACCTTTAAAAATCATCTAACACCCTTTAAGTAGTGCTTGAAAATATATTCAGGCATACAAAACTTGATTCAAATTCTTTAAAATGGCTTTTCCTTCTCTATGTTTATCAATCCAGCTCTTATTTTTTTTTAAAGATTTATTTATTTATTTGAGAGAGAGAGAATGAATGTGGGGGGAGGGGCAGAGGGAGAGAAACCCAAGCAGACTCCCCACTGAACGTGGTGCCCGAAAGTGGAGCTCAACCCCAGGCCCCTGAGATCATGACCTGAGCCAAAATCATGAGTTGGACACCCAACTGATTGAGCCACTCAGACGCCCCTCAACCCAGCTCTTATTTGAATTGACAGTTTCTCTAAGTTACAATATGAGGCAGTCAGGAATATTAAAAACAACTTATTGTTAAGTAAAAGAAGTCTGACGATAATGCTCTCCTTTTCAATTTTTTGCCAGCTGCGACCCAATGTATTTAATAGTCCATTTACAGTCATCTCCCATCAGCAACAGGCATACATTTAACAATATTAAACCAATCAAGAATTTGCCCAAAGTGGTGCATAGTCTAGATCACAATTTTACTTTTTTAGGAAATGAGACATGGCTGGCATAGGTGGTGTTTAATCTTCTTAAGTACCAAATACTTTGCATACCCCCACATGATACAAGTTAATCTTCTGATACCCGGTATTGTATTTTTTAAAAATCTGTATATTATGATGTTCTGACATCTTAAGAAACCATTCTAGCTGGGACGAGACTGCCTGTCCCAGAGCTAGCCCCTTCTTGGAGACAGCAAAGGGCCCAGGCAGGCGCATGCCTTTGATGTGCAAACTAATCCAGAGCCAGACCTTCTCCATCAGATCCTTTTCCCCAAGGCCTTAATCACCCAGAGCCAGGTACTAGGCAACTAGGGACCACTCCTATAGCCCAAAGCCCACCACAATTATTTAAATCTGCCAATCATAAACCATTCACTCGGCCCTGCCTTTCCTTGGGAACCCCCAACAAAGACTGTGGCCCTAATGCTCTCCTCTCATTCCTGTCTTCTGCCTGCTAACCTGGTGCCTTCCTTGTGGCCCCTGCATGGTGTGTTCTGTCTCCTGTCTCTGGGACCTCTGAGTATAATAAACTTTATTTTTCCCTGAGCCTTGCCTGTGTCTCCGCTTGTGACTGCGCCTGACTATTAGCAAAGAACACAAAACACACCCACTGACTGAGAAAATACAAAACATTATTGTGAGTTCGGTAGTTACGTTTAAATAATTTTACTTAATCACAACAGTATCTACTTGTATTTGAAACACACTGGTACATACATACTTGAGATTTCTATTTTTAAGTTTACTATTTCAAATACATGTGGATTCGTGAATCCCTTGCCAAATTCCCAGATTCTCCTGGGATCCGCCATTCTCCTTTGGGAACCACTGTCCGGAGGATGATAAGGCAAGGTGTGTGTATGCACAACCCTCCCCTCCCACCATATCCCGACCTCTGACACACATTTCTTGAAGAGATATGCCCCATTCAGTATACCATCATCTCTCTAAAAAGCTGGTAAGAATGGGGGGTGGGGGTTAGCTGATCTAAGAAAAACCTTTATAAGAAAAACCTATATGATTAAGGTTAAAAAGGGGACACACCAAAGAGTATGAAATAACCCTCTCAACAGACTGCATACACAGCACTTGATCATACATCTTTCCTTATAGCATGTTTTATTACCAAGAAGATATAGAAAACCACTTAATATTTGTCTTTTATGGCACAAATTTAACCTTTTTATCTCATTTTCCCCTATACATATCCTAATTCCAACCAATTAATCAAGATTTCCTAAAAACAGTCTAGACATTACTGCCGCCATACTTGTACCAACTCATTTCCTCAATATAGACTATTAGGAAAGTCATGTCACTATTAACACCTCCAAAACATATTTGTTTAAAGACAAAAATAAAATCCAGTCATTTTTTGGCAATTACAATGGCTTATTTCAAGATTTACTGGAAAACTTAAAAAAACTAAAATGGACAATTTGATACAGTTGAAAGTTTTAGTTCATTCTATGGACAATTAAGAACCAGTTAAATGTTAAACATAGGCAGTTTACAACAAATGAATAAAATATATTTAAAGAGTCTCTTGTTAAGAACCTGGAATAAAGACTGGTACCATAGGAATTTTGCTAATTTGAGCAATATTTCAGGTACAGTTGATTTTTAAATGATGACTCTTGTTCACTGAAAAGTTTGTAAAAGTTTTAAGTAGAAAACAATTTTCAAAATTAGTCAAGTAAACATTTAATTGGGAGACAGATATCACTCTACACATAAAAATTAATTATGGTATTATTTCACTTTAGTTTTTTGAGTCTTTCTTACATTACTGTTTGAATGTAAATTGATACAATCTTTCTGGAAAGTAATTTGGCAATGTATATCAAGATTTGAAACTAAACCTAACGTTTTAACTAGCCATACCTCTTCTAGGAATTAATCCTAAGGAAATTATCATGAATGAGCATGAAGTTTTAGCTACAAAGATTTTCATCACAGCATTGTTTATAATGAAAAACTGAAACTTTCTAAATATCTGACAAATAAGGGCTTGATTAGTTGACTAATTGTAAAAATAGAAATATGGAATACTTAAATCATTTAAAGTAACTGCTGTAAAACATACATACTCAAACTGTTTTGAAACTGCCTATAACTCTTGGATACTTTTAAGATTTTATTTATTTATTTGACAGAGAGAGACACAGCGAGAGAGGGAACACAATCAGGGGGAGTGCGAGAGGGAGAAGCAGCCTTCCTGCAGAGCAAGGAGCCTGATGTGGGGCTCGATCTCAGGACCCTGGGATCATGACTGGAGCTGAAGGCAGTTGCTTAACCAACTTAGCCACGCAGGCGCCCCAACTTTTGGATACTTTTAACTATTTACAATTTGTAGTAATAATAATGCATATATTCAATATGTAACTACATAGAGACAGAAATGGACGACTAGTTGTCAGGGGCTAGGGAAGGGGAGAGTGATGAGTGATTGGGAATAGGTAATTTTTAGGTGATGAAAGTGTTCTGAAATTAGATAGTAGTGAAGGTGTGTAATATTCCTCAACTTTGTGAATAAAAACCACTGCACGTTTTAAAGGAGTGGATTTTAAAGGTATGTGAATTATTTCTTAAAAAATGTACAGATTCAGAGGCGCCTGGGTGGCTCACTCGTTAAGCTTCTGCCTTCGGGTCAGGTCATGATCCCAGGATCCTGGGATCGAGCCCCACATCGGGATCCCTGCTTGGCGGGAAGCCTGCTTCTCCCTCTCCCACTCCCCCTGCTTGTGTTCCCTCTCTCAGTGTGTCTCTCTCTGTCAAATACATAAATAAAATTTTTTTTAAAAATGTACAGATTCAAAGATTTAAATCTTAACTTTTTACACAAATCTTAAAGTAGGCCATCCAATGGCATCTCTGTGCATGTATCTGAATGTTTTATATGTGTGTTATGGATGAGCAAAGTTTGGGCTCTTTTTTCATTTAGGCCTGTACGTGATTCCTCATGTAAAATTGTGCTCTGCTAAAGCAACTGAACTCCTCAAACAAATGCAAGGCAAAGCTCACATGCATCTGTTCACATATTTCATTAAAACAAAGCAGTTTTATACTAGCAGTTTTATACTAACAGATGAACATGCAAGAGCACCATTAGGATTGTAGAATTTTAAATGCTTATTGCAACTTTGGCATACTTTTCAAACTTTTATATTCATGACAAATAAAATGGATAGAATTTTAGATAATTATTACCGACTCCATAGTGAAACAAAAATTTCTGACTTTGTCCTTCAAACTTCTGGATCACTAATTTATAAATATTCTGAAACCATAAGGGAAGGTTTAAATACTGATAACATTTTTTAAACAGCTTTCTTGAGATATAGTGCACAAACCATACAATTTACCCATTTAAATACACAATACAATGGTTTTTAGTATACTTACAGGTAGGTGCAAACATCACCACTGTTAATTTTAGAATATTTCATCATCCCAAAGGAAACCTCATACTCATAAACAGTTATTCTCCATTCTCCCCTCCCCCCAG
This sequence comes from Mirounga angustirostris, assembly GCF_029215605.1. NCBI lineage: Eukaryota > Metazoa > Chordata > Mammalia > Carnivora > Phocidae > Mirounga > Mirounga angustirostris. The sequence continues at coordinate 65,715,644 of NW_026991712.1, read as the reverse complement.
TCCCTGGCAAACACCAATCTGCTTTTTGTCCTTATAGGAATACATTTTCTGGGTATTTCATATAAATGGAATCATACACTGTCACCTTTTGTGTCTGGTTTATTTCACTTAGCAAAAAGTTTTCTAGGTTCATCCAAGTTGTAGTAAGTATCATAAATTCATTCCTTTTTATGGTTGAGTAACATTCCACTGTATGGATATACCACATTTTGTTTATTCATCATGTTGTGGACATTTAGGTTGCTTCTACTTTTTGGCTATTTGAAAAATGCTCCGATAAACGCTCAAGTTTTTGTGTGAACTTGTTTTAATTTCCCTTAGAAGTGAAATTGCTGTGTCATTTGGTAACTCTATGTTTAGCATTTTGAGGAACTGCCAAACTGTTTTCCCAAAGTGGCTGCACCATTTTACATTCCAAACAGCAGTGCATGAGGGTTCTGATTTCTCCACATCCTTGCCAGTACTTATTTTTTATTCTAGCTGTCTCTCATTGTGGTTTTGATTTGCATTTCCCTGATGGAAAAGATGTGGGAAGCATCTTTTCATGTGCTTATCAGTCATTTATATATCTTTTTTGGAGAAATGCCTGATCAGATCCTTGGCCCATTTTTTAAATTGAGTTGTCTTTTTTACTATTGAGTCGTAGGAGTTCCTTGCACAGTGTAGATGTAGTCCCTTATTGGTTAAATGTTTGCAACTATTTTCTCCCATTTTGTGGTCTTTTTACCTTCTTGATAGTGTCCTCTAAAGCACAAGTTTTTAATTTTGATGAAGTCTAACGTATCTGTTTTTTCTTCTGTTGCTCTTGCTTTTGGTGTCGTATCTAAAAATCCCTTGCCAAATCCAAGGTCCTAAAAAAATTTACCCTTGTTTTCTAAGAGTTTTATAGTTTTAGTTCTTACAATTAGTTCTTGGATCCATTTTATGTCATAAGGATCAACTTCATCCTTTTCAGCATGGCTATTCAGTTGTTCTAGCACAAGTACTGAAAAGGCTATTCTTTCTCCACTGAATGGTCTTGGCACTCTTGTCAGAAACCAGTTGACCATGGGTTTATTTTTCAACACTCAAATCTATTCCACGGATCTCTAGGTCTCCAAGGTAAGTACTTAAGATAAGGACTATAAGTATCATACTGTCTTGATCACTGTGGCTTTGTAGTAAGTTCTGAAATCAGAGAGTATGAGTCCTCCTACTTTGTTCTTTAAGATTTTTTGCTACTCTGGGTCCCTTGCAATTCCACGTAAATTTTCTTTCTTTTTTTTTTTTTTTTTTACAATTTTATTTATTTTTGCAAAAGAGACAGAGAGCGTGAGCACGTGCACAAGCGGGGGTGGGGTAGAGGGAGCACAGTTGGAAAAGCAGACTCCCGCTGAGCAGGGAGCCTGACTTGGAACTTGATCGCAGGACCCTGGGATCATGACCTGAGCTGAAGGTGGACACTTAACTGACTGAGCCACCCAGGCGTCCCCATATAAATTTTCAAATTAGTTTGTCAACTTCTACAGAGAAGTCAGCTGGGGTTCTGAAGGACACTGTGCTGAATCTGAAGATCAAGTTGAGAAGTCCTGCCACCTTAACAAGATTAGGTCTTTTAATCTATGAACATGGGGTATTTTTCCACTTATATGGATCTTCAATTTCTTTAAATAATCCTTTGTGGTTTTCAGAGATTAACTTTGTACTTTTGTTAAATTTATTCCTAAGCATTGTATTCTTTTTAATGCTGTTGTAAATGGAATTGTTCTAAGTTCACTTTTGGGTTATTCATCTCAAGTGTACAGAAACATAACTGATTTTTCCCCCCAAAACATACCTCTGATTTTTGTATATTGATCTTCTATCCTGCAACATTGCTGAATTCATTTATTAGTTCTAATAATTCTTTAGTAGATTCCTTAGTATTTTCTATATAGATCATGTCATCTGAGACTAGAGTTTTACTTCTTCCTTTCCAATCTGGAGGCCTTTTCTTTTTCTTGCCTAATTGATCTTGTTAGAACCTCTAGCACAGTGTTGAACAGAAGCAGCATGAGTGGATATCCTTGTCTTGTTCCAGGCCTTATGAGGGAAAGCAACCAGTCTTTTATCACCAAGTATGATGTTAGCTGTGGGTTTTTCATAAATGCCTTTTGATCAGGTTGAGGAAATTCACCTCTACTCCTAGGTTTGAGTGTTTTGTTATGAAAAGATGTTGGATTTTTGTCAAGTGCTTTTTTTGCATCTATTTATATAATCATTTGGCTTTTATTATTCTATTGACATGGTACATTACAATAACTTACAATAATTTTCGGATGTTAAGTCAACCTTGTATTTCTGAGATGAATCCCACTTGGTCATGGTATATAATAATTCTTTTTATATGTTGCTATTTTCAGTTAGTGTTTTGTCTAGGATATTTGTGTCCATATTCATAACAGATATTGGTCTGTAGTCTCCTTGTGATTTTTTTGTTGTTGTTGGGTTTTGGTATCAGAGTAATACTGGCCTCACAGAATGAGTAATACTGGCCTCAAAAAAGAATGAGGTGGGAAGAATACTGTAAACATTTGCAACTTTTCTGAATAAATGAAAAACGTACACATAATCAAAATAGAAACATAAATATTGAAGCTGATAATACAACTGGAAGTGTCATCCCCAATGCTGGTACAGCAGATACTGTTGGTTATACAACCAATATCCACCCTCCTCTCCTTCCTAAAAGGAGCAACGTTTTGTTCAGATGTCTAGGCAGCCATATGCATCAGGGGTGTGTGGCTGCAGCCTCAGACCTGAAGAGTGGACCCTGACTGGTCCAAACCAATCATAATGGTTCCATCTTGCTTGCCAGAGACTAGTTTGAAAATGGCAATTGTGATACAACCAGGTGTGATGGAACTTCTGCTAAAGGAGCCCCATGGAATGGTTTTTGTTTTTGTTTTTGCACTTAAAATGATACAAAATGAAAGAGACAGCCCTCTCTTCCCCTGGAAGTTGTCATGTCTGGATACATGGAACTGTTAAAGCCACTTTGCAACCATAATAAAGGCTGGAGAGAGGACAATTCTGACATAAGATAGCAAAAAAGAAAGAAGAAACATGGGTTAGTGATGACGCTGTTGAGCTACTGAATTAACCAAATCTGGAACCACTCAACCTTAAGAGTAAGTAAACTGCAGAAATTGGCAAGCACCACAAATCAGTCGATTTTTCCTTCAGAGATCTCCAAAGGAATCTTGTCCTTATAGAAATATATTTCCAGGATAGTTCATATAAATGGAATCATACACTATGTGATCTTTTGTGTCTGGCTTATTTCAGTTAGCATAACATTTTCTAGGTTCATCCAAGTTGTAGGTAATAAGCATTTACCAGAACACCATTGGATACAACCCTATTTCAAACGTTTTTGTTCATCAAATCAACGTTTTTATTCCCATAGTTATAAATTAGCAGTATAAAAATTTTACCAATAAAACACTGCATTAATTTGGGTTTCTAATAAGACTTCACTTAGAAAAAAGTTTTTATCTAGTATCTGAAATATTGCTGTATTTCATAATATGAAAAATTACTATGTAAGTTTAAAAAACTGATTATAAAACATTATGCACAGTAAGAGGCAGAGAAAAAGAATACATTTAGACAGATACTAGAATTGCTGGGCTTAACACCAGTATGTTCACACTGTTATCTCTGGGTGGTTGGATTAGAGGATTCTGATATTTTTGCCTGTTTTTCTCCCTAAATTTTCCTTCATAAATATGTATTAACTTAGTAATAAAGAAAAAGATGCAATTCATTCTTTTTTTTTTTTTTTTTTTTATGAGAGAGAGCACATGAGAGGGGGGAGGGTCAGAGGGAGAAGCAGACTCCCCGCTGAGCAGGGAGCCCAATGCGGGACTCGATCCAGAGACTCCAGGATCATGACCTGAGCCGAAGGCAGTCACTTAACCAACTGAGCCACCCAGGCGCCCCGCAATTCATTCTTTTAAAAGGAAGAAGTTCAGTATTTTTTATTCATGAGTAAATGAAAACACACTATTTTTTCTTCCATTTTTGTCTGGGAAGAGCCTATATAAACCTTACATGTAGTTTTTAAATTGGGTGATTCTGACAGGTATAGTATTGAGCTGTAAACCTGTTCTCAGACTACCTCAAGAAGACGTTGTAGGCTTAAACTGAATTATAATATGCATTATAAGAAGAGTGCTAAATTCTTCACACATAATCACTTTGAAAATAAAATCTGAGCCAAGGGCTCTCCTATTTTGAAATATGCACGTGATCGGATTTCATGGACTCTATTCCTAAAGGTAATGAAGAAAAGGAGCATTGAGCATGTGTCACAAGATTTGTTTTCTAGATCTAGAGATAACCCTTATTAGCCATATGACCTCTGGCAAGCAGCAATCTCTCTGAATCTAAACCCTCTTATCTGTTAAATAGAGCGAAGACCTACCCATTTCTCCTCATAGGATGAGGAAAAGTAGATGAAAGATCAAGGGAAAGATGATATAGTATGTCACCGCAGCATTACGTACACATCTTAAGTCTTGTAACAATTGTACTTATACCACTTTGATACAAAAGACAGCCTTATAATCAGCAAGGTATGATGCCAGTTTCCCTGGTAACAAGTTAACTTCTTCACTGCTTTAAAGATATTTGCGTATGTGTATAAAATTTCTTTTCTTTGCTGCTTTACTGTTTTTAACTTGCCTCTAAAAATACTGGGATGATATAAACAAAGTACTGCTACCACAACATGACACTGGATGGGGAGAGAAAACTATAGATCATTTTCTGTAAGAAATATTGTTGCAAAGGTCCTAACCAAGATACTAGCAAGTAGAATCCCGAAAAGAATAAAATAGCTTAACCAAGTAAGAATTATTCCAGGAACATAAGGGTAAGTTAATATTAGCCTATCTATTAAGATAATTTACTAAATTAGTAGACTGAAGGTGAAAATTTTTAAGCATCTCAATAGATGTGCAAAAATGTATTTGAATAATATAACCATTCCCAAATAAATACTCCTAATGAATTAAAGAAGGCAAAATTATTTGAAAGTGATGCACTGTCTGCAGGTGATTATGAAATAAGGTACTGAAAAACTATTAGAAACAATACGAAAATTCAGTATACAGCTGATTATAAAATTAACTACAAAAATCAATAGTTTGCTTATATTCAATTAGTTAGAAAACATAATGAGAGAAAAGATTCCATTTATAACTGCAACTGAATAAAAGTACACTTGGGTATGAACAATAAATGATAAAGGGCATTATAAAGAAAATTTTAATCTCTACTGAAGGATCTCAAAGAAGACTGGAATAGGGAGATTAAATATGAGTAGTAAGGAGGAGAGGGAGGAAGAAGGGGAAGAAGAGAAGTTTCATCAGTCAGGCTCCCAGCAGGAAAATGATGGCACACTCACAGGGCTAGCAACAGCAGGGAGCTGTTATCACTGTTACTACTAGACCCTAGTAAGGTTTCTCAGTATGGGAGAGGAACCAACCCCAGCAAAAAGTGCGGCCTTAGGTGGACAAACCCAACTCTATAGGGTAAGAGGCTGGGAAATATACCCTTTCCTCCCATGCACCCATCTCCTACAAGACCTCCCATTGGCCAAATCTAACAAGAAGCCAGAGGGCTAGAGAGCCTGGATGATGCATTCCACAGAGGCCAGCCTCCCAGGGTACAGAGCAAGACGGAGAAAGTGAAGAATATATTTGAAGAGGCAAATTTTGAATACCCAGCACAACAGCTAGTCTCTTGGCTGTTTTCTCTATGCCAGGCACTGCTCTAACCACTTTATCTGGATTAATTCTCATAATGTCAATTAGCCCAAACTACAAATTCAAACAATCCCAGTAAAAATACCAACAGGATATTTTATGGGTAGTGAGAGAGCAGAAGGGAGGTTTTGGCTATCACTAAATTCTTCTAGAATAATAAACATGTATGCAAGATGAGGTAGGGAAAAAAAGAGGGGAGAGAACGGTCCTATGAAATATTAAAATATATTATTAAGCTGTAATAATTAAAAGTTTAGTGCTACCACATGAATAGACTGATCAATGAAACAGAATTAGAGTCCAGAAATAGACCAAACAGATGCAAAAATTTCACATATGGTAGAGGTGGCACTTTAAAAAAGGGGGAAAAATAGATTATTTAATAAATGATTTAGGAGAAACTGGATAGTGAGTGGAGGAAAAAACACTAGATCTCTGCCTTCCTCCTTATATTACAATAAATTCCACATGGAGCAAAGATCAAAACATAAGGAACAAACTGTGGGAATAGAATTATCAAGAGAACAGTGTAAAAAACTGCAGAAGAATACAAAAAATATATTTATTATCTTGAAGCACAGAAGATAATATTCTAACTATAATATAGAACCAGAAGCCTTTTATAAGGGGAAAAAAATGAGACATTTTACTAAATAGGTAACAAAACTGATACATAAAAATTTACCATAAGGTTAAAAGAGATCAGATAAAATATTAGTAATACTGTAATAAGTCTTTATTTCCTTAATATTGGAAATATCACTCTTGTAATAAAGTAAGAAGGTAATTGGAAGGTACATATTTAAATACAAATGCCATTAAAATTAAAATATGCATAGTGTGACTTACAATTAAAGAGAAGCAAAACAAACCTAATGAGACATTTTTATTTTAACCTATTACACTCGCAAGGATTACAAAGACTGATAATACCTCAGCACCAATGAGGAGACAACAGGTATCCTGTGTTATTCAAACTCTCACTATCCAACTGAGGAGCTAAACAGATTAGGATAAATTTTCAAATGAACCCTTTATTATCCAGACTGTCCCTACTCTGGCTATCCAAATCTCAGGAAGTAAACAGACTTGGGTAACATCACATCTCTCACTGTACAAACTCACACTACAAATTCTCACTGTGCTAATTCAAGAAAAGGTTTGGACAACAAGGAATACACTGTGAAAGTGCATACAGAGTTTTGTAGTGAGATTGTAAGTTATGTAATCCTTTTAGAGATATCAAAGTTGTAAATGGTCATAGCTTTTGACCCAAGCTCTTCTCCTTCTAGATATGTATTCCATGGATATACTCACATGGGAATGTAAAGATATATGTACAGGATATTCTCTATAGCACTGTTCATAAGACACACACACACACACACACACACACACACACAAATACTGCTGGCCTAAATATCCTTGATCGGCAGTGACCTGATTAAATTACATACAGTACACCCATACAGTGGAATTTATGAGTTCCTAGTTTTCTAAACATGAATGATTTTGAGAAAAGATCATTTAAGTGAATTATCTAAGACCAAAATATAACTTGGAAATGATAAAGAATTTTCAAGATTTTTACTTGAAAAATAAAACAAAAATATAAGTTTTAAGTTATATTTGACAAGATTTAAGTTATAACTTCAACTATGCACAAGTTTCTTAGAATAAAAAAGAATCGGGCGCCTGGGTGGCTCAGTCGTTAAGCGTCTGCCTTCGGCTCAGGTCATGATCTCAGAGTCCTGGGATGGAGTCCCACATCGGGCTCCCTGCTCAGCGGGAGGCCTGCTTCTCCCTCTCCCACCCCTCCTGCTTATATTCCCTCTCTCACTGTGTCTCTGTCAAATAAATAAAATCTTAAAAAAAAAAAAAAAAGAATAAAAAAGAATCAAGTGTTGACTTTTTTAGTGTAATCTTTTCAACAAAATTGTATGATAAAACAATATTCCACATCTTTCATGTTTTTCTCTTTGGAGATAATCGCAAAAATCTTGTTTTCAGAAATACTGCATGGCTTCATCCATATTTCTTAAGAGCCTTTTCTTTAATCATCTACATCAAAAGTCACTGTAATCAAATCAGGCTCCCTTAAAAGCATCTAATATGTCATTTTTAAGAATTTTCTGTTTCAATTGTCTATTGGTAGCTCTGAGTTTTTGTTTTTGTTTTTTAAAGATTTTATTTATTTGACAGAGAGCGAGAGAGGGAACACAAGCAGGGGGAGTGGGAGAGGGAGAAGAGGCCTCCCGCTGAGGGGAGAGCCTGATGCGGGGCTCGATTCCAGAACCCCGGGATCATGACCTGAGCCGAAGGCAGACACTTAACGACTGAGCCACCCAGGCACCCCCCCCGGCAGCTCTGAGTTTTTTAACATCACATCCATGAACTTCATAAAAACCTGCACACTTTCCAAGACAACCAATTTTAGTTTGCAAGTGATTTTTATTATTTTTGACCAATAAAAATGTTAACAAAGGATCAGGAGCAACAACTGAATGAGAACTAATTTTAAAAGTGGCACTTTCATTACTAAAATTTTTTCTCGTAATAACCAATGTAGTAACATATATATTAATCAGTCATTAAAAAAGAATGATATAGGGGCACCTGGGTGACTCAGTCGTTAAAACGTCTGCCTTCGACTCAGGTCGTGGTCCCAGGGTCCTGAGATAGTCCGACTTCGGGCTCCCTGCTCTGAGGGAAGCCTGCTTCTCCCTCTCCCACTCCCCCTGTTTGTGTTCCCTCTCTCTCTCTGTCAAATAAATAAAATCTTTAAAAAAATGATATAATATACTAATACAAAAATATCCAATATTTACGTATTTACAGAACAATATGATTCCATTTGCTTAAAAAGATTTTCATACGTATACACATAACACATATACATATAATACATATCAAGATACCTAGATGTGAACATATTTTCAGGAAAAATATTCAAGAAACCATTAACATTTCTCATCTCTTGGGAATTGGTAAGGGGAGGTTTACTCTAAGCACATTTTACACCCTTCTAAATTATTTAGCTTTACCACAGGAGGTATAACTTTTACAATGATGATGATGATGATATATATATAAGTGGGTTTTAAATTAAAGTATATAGTAATAATAATCTCTGATTCCAGCTTCCAGTAGTTTAAGCCTTAACTTACAGAAGGCATTAAATTTAGAAATCTCAAATACTAATAAAAGCCATTTCAAGACATTCTTATGCAACACTCAATTACCCTAACAGTTTTTTTTCCAGATCATTTCACACAGAAAACTTTTGTTTATTTCCTTATCCTTTAGAGATAAACAGGAAGGATGGGTTTTCATGTACCAAGGTACATTGCTTAATATAATAATGAATCAAAAAAATTCACTGATATGTTTCAGATTCCACATTGCAACTAACCTTTACAAAACTACCATTTCTTGAGTTCTGGCATCATATCAAAGAAAAATATCCATAATTATAATTAAAGGCTACTATTATACACCTCCCTTTTCTGACTACAACTGAGTGGGGCCAGATTTTCTTTATATACTTCTGCCAAATCAACATATTTCGCTAAGTTCAATGCAGAAGTCTATATGAGAACCCAGCAGTTTTCTACTCAACCAGACACTAATGAGATTTGAAAAGCATAAAATCAATACCATTCAATTTTTCCTTGTGAATTAGTCAATTTCTTCATTAAAAAGCTTATTTATGTTAATATGTAACTCATATTGTTATTTGTAAATAAATAGAATTTGAATTTTTTCTCAGTTTTATTTCCTAATACAAAAAATATCAATACATAAAGCCCATTTAAGCAAAAACTCTCTGGAGTCTTCAACAACTTTTTAGAATGGAAAGGAGTTCTGAAACCAAAAATTTTGAGATTCTACAGACCAAAAGGCAAACAGCTGTGAACAATTTGTTTACAACAGTGATGAATGAACTATAACATGTGGGGTGGGGGTAATGAAATATTATAGATACTAAATTTGTTTTTAGATGGAATTCAAGTATTTTTGTTAAAGTTGATGAGAAAAAAAAGTATTTCAAGTTTTTATATTAACCTACATATTTACATTTCCAGTGTCTTCCTTTCTTCCTGTGGATCTGAGTTACCATCTGGTATCCTTTCCTTCTTTTACTATTTCTTGTAAGTCATGTCTGCTTGCTACAAATTGTCTGTCTTTGCATATCAATGTATTTATTTCACCTTTATTTTTGAAGGACAGTTTTGCTAAATAGAATTATTCATAGACAGTCTTTTTTTCTTTCGGCACTTTGGATATGTCATCCCATTCTAACCTCCAGTGTTTCTGATGACAAGGCAGTAATTAATCACACTGATGCTCCCCTGTATGTAGCAAGCTATTTTTTTCTTGATTTTCAAGATTTTGTCTCTGTCTTTTAACAGACTGACTATGCTGTTTCTAGGCATAGGTCTCTTTGTATTTATCCAACTGACGTTCCATGAACTTCTGGATGTGTAAAGTTTTTCATCAAATTTGGAAAATTTTCCAAAAGGCTATTTTCTGCACCTTTCTCTCTCCCCATTTGGGGCTCCCAGTACAGATATGTTGTATGCTTGATGTTTTCCCCAGATCGCTGAGGCTCTGTTCCTTTTTCTTCATCGGTCTTTCAGATTGAATCATATCTATGGGTCTGTCTTTAAATTCACTGATTCTTTTTATTAGCACCTCAAAACCACTGTTGAACCCCTGTAGTGAATTTTTCATTTCAGGCATTGTATTCTTCAAGTCTAGAATTTCCATTTGATATTTTTTTAACTTTTTACTTTGGAATAATTTAGATTTACAGAAAAATTGCAAAGATATTACACAGAGTTCCTGTATATACTTCACCCAGCTTTCCCTAATGTTAATATCTTATATAAGCATGGTACAATTTGTCAAAAGTAAGAAATTAACACTGGTTCAAAACTATAGTCTTTATTCAGATTTCATCAGTCTCTCCACTAATTTTTCCTTTTCTGTTCCAGGATCCAATGCAGGATACCACATTGCATTCAGTCATCATGTCTCTTGGGCTCCTCTGATTTGTAATAATTTCTCAGTTTTTCCTTGTTTTTCATGACCTTGACAGATTTAAAGAGTACTGGTCAGGTGCTCTTATAGAATGATCCTCAGTTTCACTTTGCCTGTGTTTTCTCATGATCAGACTCAGACTATAAGTCTTGGGAAAGACTACTACAGAGGTAAATTACTCTCTCATGACATCATATCAAGGGTAGGGTGTTTTTTTTTTTGGCTATTGTTTTTATTATTTTTATACCCTCATCCAGAAACTCCATTTGTTGACTTATAATTTCCTTTATTTAAACATGGTTCCCTTTAGTTCTTATAACAAATTTATAATAGTTTAAGTCTTTATTAAATCCCAAATTTGGGGACATTCAGAGAAGATTCTTTTTTACTGCTTTTTTTTCCTGTGCATGAGTCACACTTCACTGCTTCCTTACATGGCTTGTAATTAAACCTAAGGATTTTATATAATATAATGTAGCAACTCAGGATTCTGATTCTTTTCCCACATATAGGTGTTGTTGCTATCTTGTTTACTTCTTTCATTTTGTTTAGTATCATGCCTGGGCTAATAAATACGTAAAATCTTTCTCCCTGAGGTATGCAGTCACTGATATCTCTGCTCAGTTTTAAATATACTGTTTTATTTTTAAGCCTGGTTTCCTAGGGGTTATCCCTTTGCATCACTTAGGGGTCAATCTGTGGTTAGACAGAGTTTATCTCAAAAACCTCGAGCCACTAAGGCTCCCACCCGTGCCAATGGATATGTGTGTGGGTAAGGGGAGCTCATTCGAAGTTCAGTCTTTTTTCAAGTTTGCCCCAGGTTTATCTTTCCATAGGGCCCTTTCAAGTCTCCTGGGTGCATGAATGCAACTTCAGGGTCAGTCAAAAGTATGTGAATACCTTGGGCCTTCCCAGGTCTTTCCTGTGCTCATATGCAGCCTCAACCAAGAACGTTTGCCTCAAATAGTACTGCAAGCCCCTGCTATTCGAGCTGAGCCATTGGCCCTCCCTTGTACTTCTGAAAATGATGCCACTGGACATCACCCACCACTCCGAAGAACTGACCCCCTTCAAGCTGAAGTCTTTCTGCCCTGCTTCTTGCCGGCAGGATCTCCATGCCAATCAAGCTGGGTCAGAGTGGGGTGGAAAGTGAGTAGTCCCAAGCTAGAATGTCACAGATTCCCATTTCCCTTTTTGAAGTTCAACAGCATAATACTTGAAAGTTTTATACAATTGGTCTCTGGTCAATCTCCAAAGTACTGAAATGGCTGCCGCAGAAACGTTACATAGAAATAAAAATCCTATTCAAATATTCATACTGTTTGGACCAGTAATCTCAGTTACATAAAACCATCCTAAAGAATTAACCCCAAATCATCGAGAAAGCTGTGTAAAGCATGTTCCCACAACGTTGTTTCTCCTTTATAGTGCCTCCCTTACAGCTAGGGGGAGCCCTGTGACTAAGTTCTCACCAAGGCCACGCGAATGGAAGAGATACCACAACTTCCTCCTCATCTCCTCCAGAGTAAACTGCCCTGAACTTCATGTCTTTCCCCTTCCCTAAGGCCCAAGTTTGGATTGGTAGCAACTCATGGACAACCACGACAAATGGATCCCTGTATTACTTCATGGAATGGAATCACTTCACCAACATATACCTGTTGCCAGGCTATTATAACACAACAAAATAAAATGTTATATTACTAAGTGACATTATAAATCCATGCTTTTAAAAGAAACACATTCCAAAAAGCTACAAAATTAAATGTACTGATTCATCACAGCTATCTTAAAATATGTATGTAAAAATGGCAAATACATAAAAATAACGGTGTTATGGTGGGATTATAAGTTTTCCTTTTCAAACTTTCAAAAATATTAATTTTGATAATTTCAAAAGTTGAAACTGTTTAATTAAATTGGTTAATTAAATGTTTTAAGGAATCTTTAACCTATACACTTTTATATTTGTATGAAACATGGATCCTCTGGCCAATGTTCAAATTCAAGATGCCTATCTGCAATCCAGCCGCTGTATTCTTTCTTTAATAAATGAAAAATTATCTACTTATGTTCCTCAAGGGCACTACTAGCTAGGAACCTTGGCCAAATAAGACTGACTCTGTATAACTAAACTTTTTCTACTTAAAATAAAAAAAAAAAAGGCTTTTCGCTTCATCTTTTATATTTGTATTTCTTAAGAGGAAACAAAGTTTCAATGCAAAGGGATATAATGGAAAACCAACAAAAAGCTTTATGCATTTTCTCATCCAGCAGCTTCCATCAACCTAAAAATATATCTGAAGGATGAAAGCTGGCCCCACTATGAAAAGCATAGCTTTTAAGATTAAAGCTACCCCCACCAAAAAAACCCAAGAAACTGAAACAGCCCAGCCCAAAGCAAAATAGAGCTGCTAAAAACTTTGCTGTCCTCTCATATTTTAAACTATACAATACCTCTAAAAATGCAGCTAATTTATACAGTGTTTTGATACCTCCAAACTTCCCAATAATTAAATTTAAGGCTTGAACAAGGGAAATGTACATGAACTCTACAAAATATAACTACACATTTGTCTATTAACAAAAAAAGTGGCCTTGACTCCCTCTAACAAGATGTACCACAAAACATGAATCACCAGCCACTTGTGGCTCCAGAGTACTTGAAATAGTGCTTGTCAGAACTGAGATGTGCTCTCCAAAAATAAAATGATAAAAATACATCATTAACATCTTTTTAATACCGATTACATGTTAATATTTTGGATATAGCTGGTTAAATAAAATATACTAAAACTAATTTCACCTCTTTCATTTTATTGTTTAAAATGTGGCTCCAGGGAAACTTCAAATTACATATGGGGCCACCCTATATTTCTATTATCCCTGGTGTTCTACCTGAACAAACCAGTCTAGTTCCTAACAAGGAAATTTTATAGCCATTTTATAGCCATTTTCTCTTGGTTTGGTACTCTCTAGTTCCATACTTTTATCCTAAAAACAAAGAGGTTGACCTAGGATTATGTCCTACACAATACTGAAGATAAGGGCTGCCTATAGTCATCTGGTTACTCAACAACAGGGATCTAACCTATCACAAGGGAATAGAACCAATACCACTTCAAGACACTCTCCAGAAATCCATCAGCCATCAAAGAGTGAAAAGTGACCACCTTGAGATGGCATAAGAGGCTTTAAGACAGAAATGACTAGCTTGCACAGCAGGGTGTGAGGCGGCACTGTGGGAAGGGGGGGTTGGGAAGGAGGGTGCATAAAGCAGAAAGCTGGACTCTAGGACTGAGTCACAGACAGAACCTCATAAGGGTCTGACGTACTTCTTACATTTGCTGAGTATCTACATTGTGTGAAGCACTGGGCTTAACACAGCTAAATAAACAGCGTCCACTCTTAAGGCGCTCATAATCTAATCAAACTGAAGTCAGGACAGATCAGTGTATAAGGCCAGGTGTTTTGACACTTAATCCTGGGCTGCAACCTTAAGGACTGAAATCAGAGATAGTTAATAACAAATCAGTAGACAAAAAACTGCAGCTAAATGGATTCAGTAGGTAAGGAAGGTTATGGTTAAATGGGTATCATGATGAATGGACTCTGAGAACCCTTTGAAATGTTACATATGGGGCTTTTGTGTGTGTGTGTGTGTAAGAATTCATAGCCATCAACAGATGCTCTGAGGTAATGGTCTCCAAACTTGTAATGCATTTATTTATGAACTGTATACATCTACTTTTATGTACTCTATGCAACATGAATAAAATTAGGATCTAAAACAATAAGGCTAAAATAAGTTCTAAAATTTTATTTTTTTATCTTCAATGGCTTTTCTTGCATAGCCCACATGAATCCTGCTCTAAAGGAAATTTAAAATTTAAAAACCACTGATGGGGAAGTATGTGTGGAAAGCCTCGACAGTTATCAGAACTACACCTCAACTGGAGATGAGCTGAGGCCAACCACAAAAATCCTTGAAGTCACTTCCAGAAAGTTTTTCTCTGAAAATGAATTGAGTATTTTCACTCTGAAACAAAGGAAAAATGAAAATGTTGGTTCTACACATGTCAGGTAATATATATTTTGCTTTCATCTTCAATTTGTCCTCCTTCATGTTATATTTTAAGCCACTAAAAAAAACCTTTTAAATGTAAGAGAGACATTATCTTTAAAAACTGAGATTTTAGAAAAGCTATGTAAAATGAGTTCTATGTTCCAATTTTCTTACTAGTAAAAAATCTGAGGTAGTATCACTAAATTTAAAATATTGCTTGAGGGAGAGATTGTGTGCTGTTTTAACAGTGAGTGCTTCCGTAGTACATTCAGAAAATCTCAAGTCAATCATTTTCAATATACTTTTCCAAGCATGAAATTTTTTGCCTCCAAGTTCACATTTCAGTTCTAGAAAAATAGGTAATGGATATAGACAAGCCACAGAAAATAGCTAGCAGGTAATTAATAATAAACATCTATTTCAAGTTTAATATCAATAAAAATGCAAGAAATGGAAACTAAAAATATCAGCAAGGTATGAAAAGGCACTCACATACTGCTCATGGAAATATAAACCGATACCACCTTTCTGGAAAGGAAATCTGACAGTATGCTCTGATCTAGTAATTACATTAGGAAATGATTTCAAAATTTAGAGAAAAACTTGTATATGAAAATGACATCACAATATTTCTGCACAGAAAATGATTGGATGAATATGTTCTAAAATGTTAACAGTGTTTCTGGGTGGTAGGGCGACAGGTGGTGTTTACTTTCCTTTTTTTTTTTTTTTTAGTATATTCCATTTTTTAAATAAGCATGTATTAACTTTAACCCTCCCCCGAAAAATTCAAGTTTCTTTTTAGAATTCCTTTTAACAAATATCACCCAGTTCTTCCTAAAGAAACAAATAAGTATCTGCTATTTCTATTCCAAATAAGAGAGGGCTCCTATTCTAATCCTTGATATTTAGCTCCCCCTCACCAAAAGCATTCAGCCCCCGACTCAAGTACAGCAGAGAGGAGCGCTAGTCAAAGACAGATCTAAGTTCAAATCCTAGAAACACCATTTAGAGTTGTGTTACTTTGGGCAAGTTTTCTAAACCTCAGAGAATTCTTAAATAAGATTACCTAAATTTAGAGATTCAGATAGTTTCATACTACAGTGGGCAGCTCAGAAAGGGTATAAGGATGAAGGTGGAATTTTAAGGGGAGGGAGTAGGTGGGACTATAAAATGAAATTACAGGAATACAATCTGGGATTCATCCCAGAGACAGTTATGGTGACATGATCTGACATGACAGCATGAGACTAAACGAGAAAATTTTTCTTCATCCTTCTGTAGTGAACACTTCCTGTGTGTTGCACGCTAGGGACACGGCACTGAACAGGGTAAACAAGATCCCTGCTTCCTGACCACACATTCTGTGGTGGCAGGGGTGGGGAGTAAGGTGGGGGTGGAAGGCGGAGACAGACAAATCAGTCGAGTTAGTGGTGTGTGCCACAAATAAAACAAGGTAAGAGGACAGCTGGGGGTGGGGTGCTGTTTTAAATAGGGTGGTCAGAGAAGACTCCTCTGCAGAGTGGGGTGCGACCGGAAGGACAAGGAGCCATGACAAGATCTTGAGATTGAGAGAAGAACAAGAGCAAAGTCAAAGATGGGACCAAACCTGGCGTGTTCACAGCAAAAAGACCACTGTGGAAGGAGGGAACTGAAAAGTTAGCAGGTGTGAGATTACATGGGGCCATAGCGCGAAAAGGAGTTTGAATTTTATTTTCACTGTGATAAGAACCCACTGATGTTTCAGCAAGTGGCACGAGCTGACTGCATTTAAAAAATTACTTCAACAGATCTGAGGAGAGAGAATTCTAGTGACAGGATGCTATCACAGCAGGCCAAACACACCTTAACTAGGCAGGACTGATAGCACGAGTGGGGGCGGAATTGCGCAGAATTCCCACAGAGGCTGATTCAGCTCTATCTTCAAACCAAGCACAAAGGTTTCTCTTTCTAAATCCTGCCCTGGTTCTCCCAGCTCAACTGGGCCACTACTAAACTTCATATGCTATCTTAATGAGAACATGTATCAAGTGTACTGCAATTTTATATTTACAAAGCTGTCCTTCCTACTAGACCAAGCTCCAAGATACACCCAGCAGAGTACCTGGCATATAAATGTGCTCAGTAAATGTCTGCTGATTGAAAGAACAAATACATTTAAAATAATCAAAGCCATTTGTACTCATTTCCTAGGGCTACTGAAATAACACAAACTTTGTGGCTTAAAACAACAGAAATTTATTTTCTCTCAGTTCTGCAGGCTTGAAGTCCAAAATCAAGTGTTGGCAGGACAGGGCCATGTTCCTTCTGAAGGCTTCAGGGAAGAATCCTTCTTTGCCTCTTAGGAGTTTCTGGTGTATCACAGCAATCCTTTGCGTTCCTGGCTTGTAAACTGCATCACTCCAATCTCTGCTCCATCTTCACGTGGCCTCCCCTGCGTGTGTCTCTGTGTGTCCTCTCAGAAAGACATCAGTCATTGGATTTAGGGCCTGTCCTAATCCCATATGACCTCATCTTGATTATATCTGCAAAGATCCTTATTCCAAATAAGGTCACATTTTGAGGTTCCAAGTAGACATGAATTTTTGGTGGACACTATTTAACCCACTGTGCCATTCAACACCACAATGGATTACCTTATAAAGTGATAATCTCATTCCAAAAATGTTCAAGCAAAAACTGAGTAGCCAAGGGGCGCCTGGGTGGCTCAGTAGTTAAAGCGTCTGCCTTCGGCTCAGGTCTTGATGCCAGGGTCCTGGGATCGAGCCCCGCATCGGGCTCCCTGCTCCGCGGGAAGCCTGCTTCTCCCTCTCCCGCTCCCCCTGCTTGTGTTCCCTCTCTCGCTGTGTCTCTGTCAAATAAATAAATAAATAAATCTTAAAAAAAACAAACAAACAAGAACAAAAAACTGAGTAGCCAAAATGGATGTTCAACAGAAGAGATTTCTATATTGCCTCTGTGTGTCCTTTAAAACCTCTGTGGTTTCAGTTTACTTATCTGTATGTTGAGGAAACTGATTTTTATAGTCTCTTCTAATATTAACGTTCTGATTCTGGGTCATAAATCTTCTTGACCACTTCTTACATTTTATAAATGTTATGCTAATAGAGAGACCCTTAAATACATGAATAAATTAAATTATAGCAGAAAGCTTACCTTCTCAGTTCTGAAATAGGCAAAATAGTTTTTGTAAACCATCTGCCACCAAACTTACTTCATTTTCCCATTAAAAATGCAGTGTATTCCTCCATACATCAAAGGACTGTACTTCCATTTTAATAAACCACTTTGAATACCTACTATGTGCCACTGAACAACCCACTTCTGACCCACCTATTTATACTTACTAAATTATTAGCTAACTAGACCTTCATTATTTCTACATAATAGACATGTCACTTAATGGTAAGTTTTTTAAAAATAGCTTTACCGATTTCTCTTATTACAAAAGTGATATATTTTTACTGTTTAAAAAAAAATTCACAAGTACAAAGATAGTAAAAATCACCAGAAGTCCCAGTCCCAAAGATAGCCACTGTTAACATTTTGCTGACCAACCTGTCAGACTTGTACTGGTGTATATCTTTCATATTTTTATTTACAAAAATCAGATGTTATGTAGAAAGCTACATAAACAGGCTAATACACATGCTACTCTGCAGCTGGTATTCTCCCCAAATTGTTATGCATACCTTTCTAAGATGAATATGGATATACAGCATCATTTTACTGGAGAGGGTTTTATGCTGAATTAAAACAACATATTCTAACCAACTGCCACACTGATGAGCACTGAAATAATCTAAATATCCATCATTCCAGTGTTGCAAATTGTTACCAAAATAATTTATGCACGTTTTAGCAAATTTTTGCAACTGCCCCTTTAAACAAATTCCATGACAAAAAGGGTAGTAGTCACACTTAAAATTTGGATTTGTAAAGATCTACTGCCCTCCCACAATGCTGAATCAAATGATGCTCCCAGCTCTGTATATAAGAATACCCATTTTCTCATACCCTGCTAACACTGGGTTTTGTCAGTCTTCGCCAATATGAAAATATGATTCCTCTCACCAAAAATACTTTTTTTCTTTTTATCTTTCTTCTTTTTTTTTTTTTTTGCATTTCCTTTGTTACTAGCGTAAACATGTTTTCCTACATTTGTATTTATTCCTGGAGCTGAGTCTTCTGCCAATTTTCTAATGAGTAGTCTTTATTTTTTCCTATAGGTCTTTTTCTTTTTCCCTATAGATCTTATTTCTCTTATGCTGTTAAAAAAATCCTTCAGCAACAAGGCAAAGATGTTTCTTCTCCCATTCCTTTTCCTAGCTAATGCATATCCTAGCTAATGTAATAAGACAAAAAAAGGAAACACGGTATAGATAGGAAAAGACATAAAACTGTGTTTGTTTATGGATGACATGACTGTCTACGTAGAAAATCTGAAAGAATAGGGAAAAAAAAAAACCCTCCTGGAACGAATGAGTGCTTATAGCAAGGTTAAAGGATATAAGGTTAATATACAAAATAACTTCTTTCCTGTATACCAGAATGAACAAATGAAATTTAAAATTTAAAACTTAATACCATTTACATTATCACTCCCAAAAATACTTAGGTATAAATCTAACAAAATATGCACAAAATCTATATGAGAAAATGACAAAACTCAGATGAGTAAAATCAAAGAAGAACTAAATAAATGGAGAGTTATTGCATATTCATTGATAGGAAGATTTAATATTGTCAAAATGTCAGTTCTTCCTAACTTGATCTAGTTTCAATGCAATTACAATCAAAATTCCAGTAAGTTATCTTGTGGATATCAACAAACTAATTTTAAAGTTTACAGAAATATGCAAAAAGATCCAGAGTAGCCAACACAATATTGAATGGGAAAAACAAAACTGGAGGACTAACACTACTGGACTTCAGACTTATTATAGAGCTACAATAATTAAAACAGTGTGGTACTGGTGAAAGAAGAAACAGATCAATGAAACAGAACAGAGAGCCAAGAAACAGACCCACAGAAATATACCTAACTGATCTTTGACAACAGAACAAAGGTAGTCTGAAGCAAAGATAGTCTCTTCAACCAATGGTCCTGGGACAACTCGACATCCACATGAAAAAATGAATCTAAACACAGACCTTAACCCCTTCACAAAAATTAACAAAATGGATCACAGACCTAAATGTAAAATACAACACTATAAAACTCCTAGAAGAAAACAAAAAAAGCCCAAATGACCTTGGGTATGGCAATGACCTTTTTTAGATACAATACCAAAGGCACAGTGCATTAAAATTAAATTGATAAGTTGGACTTCGCTAAAATTTAAAACTTCTGCTCTGCAAAAAAACAATGTCAAGAGAAAGAGATGACAAGCCACGGAATGGGAAAAAATATTTGCCAGACACATGTTTTAAAAGATTGTTATACAAAATATCCAAAGAACACTTAAAACTCAATAATATGAAAATAACTCAATTAAAAAATGAGCCAAAGACCTTAATGGACACTTCACCAAAGATATACAGATGGCAAGTAAACATAAAAAAATGCTCTACATCATATGTCATCAGGAAAATGCGAATTAAAACAACAATGAGATACCACTATACACCTATTAGAATAGCTAATCTAAAACACCGACAACACCAAACGCTGATGAGGTGTGGAGTAACAGGACTTGTCATTCATTATTGGTGGAAATGCAAAATAGTACAGCCACTTTGGAAGATAGGTTGGTGGTTTCTTACAAAAACTAAACATACTTTACCCCTATGACCCTGCAATCACATTCCTTTGGTATATATCCAAAGGAGTTGAAAACTTAGGTCCACACAGAAATCGGCACACAGAGGTTTGTAGCAGTTTTACTCCTAAGTGCCAAAACTTGGAAGCAACCAAGATGTCCTTCAGTAGGTGAACGGAAAAACGGTGGTACATCCTGAGCCAACAAACTACTACTCAGTGCTAAAAAGAACTGAGCTATCAGGCCATAAAAAACCAGAGAAGAACCTTAAATGCATGTTATTAAGTGAAAGAAGCCAATCTGAAAAGGCTGGGGATTATATGAATCCAACTATATGACATTCTGAAGACAGCAAAACTAGAGACAATAAAAGTATCAGTAGTCGCTAGGGGCTGCAGTGGAGGGATAATTAGGAAGAGCATAGAGGATTTTAGGGCAATGAAAACACTCTGTATGATACTACTAATGATGGATACATACTATATATTTGTCCAAACTCATAGAATGTACAACACCAAGAGTGAACCCTAATGTATAGTATGGACTTTGCATGATTATCAATATAGGTTCATCAATTGTAACAGATGTAGCTGTCTGGTGGAGGGTGTTGATAATGGGGGAGGACTATACATGTGTTGGGGCTGGAGGCATATGGAAAATCTCTGTACATTCCTCTTAAATTTACTGTGAACCTAAAACTGCTCCAAAAAAATTAAGTCTTTAAAAAAGGTTTGCTTTTTGGAATAGCTTCACTGTTTTTCTTAGAATTTTCTTAAAATGTTCACTATAAAGAATTCAAGGAAAAAGTAAATGAAGAAAGTAAAAAAATTATCAAAAAATTCCATCACCTACCATTTCATACATAAAAGGCTACAGAGTGAGCAATTTGTATATCAGGAATATTAATTATTTTATTCCTCAATGTGAAAAAAGCTTTACTCTTAATTTTTCAAGTATAGGTGGAATACATCTTTCTTTATAAAAGGTTATTCCTGTTGCATATAAATCTCATTTCAACAAATCAAATGGAATCTTCCCACCTGGCCCATTATACTTTCAATAATGGTTTTGCTTTATCTCTTACTACATTTTAAGAAATAACTCAGATATGTTTTAAATTGAATATGTTTGTACTCTAACTTGTTCAAATAATCACTGGACTATACATAGATGCTTTGCTACTCAAAGAATAATGGTCAGTAAAGAAAGACTGCTATTTAAGGAAATTCAAAGATCAATCCTTTTACAAGGAAGTTGGGGATACAGTGAGAAAAGCAACAAAGTTGGGAAGAACTAATTTCAAAACTCTAACTTCTCCACTTTCTAACTGTGGGATCTTGGGGAAATCACTTAACCTTTCTAAATCTCAACCATCAAATCTTTAAAATGACTTATAGGGTCCCTTTCAAGTATTAATATTCTGATTCCATTTCCAAAGAAGTCCTAAAATGATTAAGTATGAAGACCTAGGATTAAGAGCAAGCAAATACCAGGGAAAAAGAAGTTGATGTATGAAGTATTATTTCTATATGTCTATGGAAAATGCTAAAATACAGCAACAAGATAATAACAAGGTGAAATATAGTAAACCAGTGGTCTACAAACTGGGGCATGCATGTACAGCGCTTAGAAGTACAAGAGCATGGAGGGGCGCCTGGGTGGCTCAGTTGGTTAAGTGACTGCCTTCAGCTCAGGTCATGGTCCTGGAGTCCCGGGATCGAGCCCCGCATCGGGCTCCCTGCTCAGCAGGGAGCCTGCTTCTCCCTCTGACCCTCCCCCCTCTCATGTACTCTCTCTCTCTCTCTCATTCTCCCTCTCTCAAATAAGTAAATAAATAAATCTTTTAAAAAAAAAAAGTACAAGAGCATGGAGAGTTTCAAAGAAATTGATTTCTCAGCTCTCAACTTCCATATGTACAATTTTCTAGAACCATTCTGCTAATCCAGTATATCAGTTTTCATTTACCTCCTCTCCCCTTTCATCTCTACTCCCCCTACCATCTCACAGAGGAACCTGCAACACTCAACACTTCCCTATACTTACTGTGGAGCTGTTGTCTAACAACATCTAACGAGCCAAAATGAGAGTTCAAAATACCCATGGTGACAAAGTTAATGATTCTACAGACTGGGATATCCAATTTTTTTTTCAAGTAAAGGGGGCACCAATTCTGACTTCCATGAATATAGAAGTTAAACCAAATCCAGTTGTTGCTTCACTAAGTAATAAAAATAATCTCGATTATCGATCACTTCATTGTCAAGTTGGAAGAACGGGTGATATTACTAAAATAAAGCCCTTTTTATTCATGAGATTTCTCAATATTTCCACTATTAAAATAAAAGAGGAAGAAAAGCAATGCAAAACACCATCTTCTCTAATAGTATTTATAAATAAACTATAATTATGAAATAATTTAAAATAGAATCCATTTCTAATAAAATTTTACTGTTTTATTTAATACTTTTTAAATTTTATAATTCATATGTTGTTTTGTCTACTGGCTATAACTGTATTGCTAACTGAAACCAAAATAAATTTGATACAGCCTTATGAGCAAAGAAAATTCAATTTTAAATTTAAAATTTTAAGATTTTATTTATTTGAGAGAGAGAGAGATAGCATGAGCAGGGGGAGGGGCAAAGGGAGAGGAAGCAGAACTCCCTGATGCAGGACTCGATCCCAGGACCCTTATATCATGACCCGAGCCAAAGCCAGATGCTTAACTGACTGAGTCACCCAGGTACCCCAAACATAGGAAATTTTAAATGGTTTTAATTATAATTGTTTTTGCACAGAACTTAGAAGAACTGGGTGACAATTAACACAATGCATTTTTTATTCCCATTCACTAAATTCATGAATTTACTTTCATTGTTGAAAAGTATGATGTGTGATTGGTAAAATGCTTTCAAGTATAAAAGATAATATGTAGTGACAGAAAAAATAGGTGTTCAAGAGAAAAATAAGGAATATAAAAATTCTGACTGTTAAAATTAAGATATTGTTCACATATTTTTTTAAGTAGATGATGGAAAATATCAAGTTGTTAAAAATTCCCTGGATGTATTTTAAATTGTGATTTAAGTAATACACCAAAAATTATATCATTTACAAATACTGAAACTTAGAGGAAAAGTTGTTTTTGTTTTTGTTGTTTTTTTTAAAGTAGGCTCCACACCCAGCATGGAACCCAATGTGGGGCTTGAACCCATGACCCTGAGATCAAGACCTGAGCTGAGATCAAGAGTCAGATGCTCAACTAAGCCACCCAGGGACCCCTAGAGGAAAAATTCTTAATGTGTGAGAAGGTATATAGTTTTTTGTTGTTTTTCCAGTTCTTTGGAGGGGTATATGAGCAAAAAACCCTGATAGTGAAAGTTAGAATGTATCATTTGTCCTAACCTTCCTAAGATATTGCCTACTGGATATTCCCACCTGGATGCTCCCCAGATACTTGAACTCAGCATTCTCAAAGCAAATTTATTATCTCTTCCCCCCGCCCCACATAAACATTCACACACACACACACAGAAAAACAAAACCTGCCTCCTCTTCCTATCTGTATTTTTGTTACTAGCTTCATGATCTACCTGGTCTCCCAGACTAAAAAGGTAGGAATTTTTTTTTTTTTTTTAATCTCCCACATCAAATCATAAACTCTCTAGTCCTTGTGCCATGGTCATTGTTTATGGCCTCCTCATGAGCTATCATCAAATAGCTCTTCAAAACATTAACTATACTATTTTTTTTTTTTAGTATAGTTGACACACAATGTTTCAGGTGCACAACATAGTGATTTGACAAGATTATACATTATGCTGGTCTCACCACAAGCGTAGCTACCATCTGCTCCCAAACATCCCTATTACAATATCAGTGACTACATTCCTTATGCTACACCTTTTATTCCTGTCAATTATTCATTCCATAACTGGAGAAGCCTGTATCTCCCACTCCCACTACCCATTTTGCCCAACCCCTCACTCCCCTCCCCACTGGCAACCACCAGTTTGTTCTCTGTGTTTAGAAGTCTGATTCTACTTTTTATTCTTTTTTTAAAAAAGATGCCACTTCTGAGTGAAATCATATGGTATGTATCTTTCTCTGACTTATTTCACTTAGCATTATACCCTCTAGGTCCATCCATGTTGTCTCAAATGGCATGAGCTGATCCTTTTTTATGGCTGAGCAATATTCCATTGTGTGTATATGTGTGTGTATAAACCACATCTTCCTTATCCATTTGTCTATCAATGGACACTTAGGCTGCTTCCATATCTTGGTTATTGTAAATAACGCTGCAAGAAACATATACCTTTTCAAATTAGTGCTTTTGTTTTCTTTGGGTAAATACCAAGTAGTGGAATTACTGGATCGTACAGTATTTCTATTTTTAATTTTTTGAGGAACCTCCATACTGTTTTCCACAGTGGCTGCATAAATTTATATTCCCACCAACAGTGCACAAGAATTACTTTTTTTTTTTTAAAGATTTTATTTATTTATTTGAGAGAGAGAGAATGAGAGACAGAGAGCATGAGAGGGAGGAGGGTCAGAGGGAGAAGCAGACTCCCTGCCGAGCAGGGAGCCCGATGCGGGACTCGATCCCAGGACTCCAGGATCATGACCTGAGCCGAAGGCAGTCGCTTAACCAATTGAGCCACCCAGGCGCCCCAAGAATTACTTTTTCTCCACATCCTCGCCAACCCTTATTTCTTGT
This sequence comes from Mirounga angustirostris, assembly GCF_029215605.1. Lineage (NCBI taxonomy): Eukaryota > Metazoa > Chordata > Mammalia > Carnivora > Phocidae > Mirounga > Mirounga angustirostris. The sequence continues at coordinate 65,690,258 of NW_026991712.1, read as the reverse complement.
CATTTTGATTTTAGCCATTCTGACACGTGTATGGTGATCTCTCATTGGTTCTGATTTGCATTTCCCTGATGATGAGTGACGCTGAGCATCTTTTCATGTGTCTGTCGGCCATCTATAGGTCTTCTTTGGAAAAATGTCTATTTAGGTCCTCTGCCCATTTCTTAATTCATTTAAGAATTGGATTGGTTTTTTTTGGTGTTGAGTTGTATCAGCTCTTTATATATCTTGGATATTAACCCCTTATCAGAAATATCATTTACAAATATCTTCTCCCATTCAGGAGATTGCCTTTTTGTTTTACTGATGGTTTCCTTCACTGTGTAAAAGCTTATTTTGATGTGGTCTGAAGAGTTTATTTTTGCTTTTGTTTCCCTTGCTTAAGGAGACATATCTAGAAAAATGTTGTTACAACTGATGTCGAAGAGATTACTGCCTGTATTCTCTTCTAGGATTTTTATAGTTTCAGGTCTTATATTTAGGACTTTAATCCATTTTGAGTTTATTTTTGTGTATTGTGTTAAAAGGTAGTCCAGTTTTATTCTTTTACATATAATTGTCCAGTGTTCCCAGCACCATTTATTGAAGAGCCTGTCTCTTTCCCATATTCTTGCCTCCTCTGTCATAGATTAGTTGACCATATAATCAAGAGTTTATTTTGGGGTTTCTTTTCTGTTCCATTGATCTACGTCTGTTTTTGTGCTACAGCTTTGTAGTATAACTTGAAATCTGGAATTGCGATACCTCCAGCTTTGTTTTTCTAACAACAATTACACTTAAATTTACTTCTCAACATCTCCCATGGAGATGAAACTACTTTATAATTGTTGGAGGTATACAAAAATACCTGTAATGCATATAATTGAGTTACCCAAAGAAATTACAGAATCATGAAGTTGGAAGGAACCAGAAGAGTCAATCCCCTTGACCATATCCTTACCCAGGTATCTTTCAAGCTGTTGTCTCAATTTAAAATCTCATGAAGTAGCCTGCTCTTTCTCTGGACATCTCTGTCAGAGATCTGGGCCCAAATATAACTTGTTTCACTTTTTCTAGGATTATTGTGATTAAAAAGAAGATTCATGCTAAAAAAAGAACATTGGTAAAATTACACAAAATTCTAAACAAAGAGCTAAAAATTAGTTATAATTTAACATCCAGAGATGTCTTCAGTTAGCATTGGGGGATACCTCTGGCTTTATTTTTCCTTTTTTTGTGAGTATGCATGGTGTATACATATGTATATATTTTGATTTAGTTTTAAACAAAATTGGGACAAACTGTAAATACTCAGTACTAAAATAAAGGAAGGCAATATATTTTTTTATTCAACTGCTAAATTACTTTTCAGCAAATTTACATATATTCTACTAGCATTGTGTAATCTTCACGTTATATACTTATTTTATCATTCTTTTAGTTTACATTTCTTTAATTATTCGTGTGATTAAACACAAGATCTCCCTATTTCCCTATTGTTTCTACCTATTCGTCCTATTCTACTCTCTGCAGTAATATCCTTTTCCCGTGTCGTAAAAGGAAGAAGAGAATGCATAGTCTTTAGGGCCAGGTCAGAATGAACCAGAGTTTAATCCACTTCTACTATCTAGTTGTGTTACCTTGGACAAGTGACATCTTTAAGCTTGTATCTTCTCCTGTATATTAGTGACTGCCCTCACAAAGTAGGAACAAGAGTATAGCAATCAAGAACATGCAACCAATCAAAATCTAAATTAATCCTCCCCTCCTTTTTCTCATTCACGTGGTAGTTCTTCACATACTGGAAGACAGCAATGCTCCATCACCTTTCACCAACCACTCCTCTACCTCCATCCCCAGCTTCTTGGCCCAAATCCTGAGGCTTCCCTTCTCCAAGCTAAATGTCTTCCAATTTCTTCACTCACATATCAAACAACGTGCTTTCAAATCATTTCATCATCTTGGTAACTATCTTCAGAGTATGATTTAACTTAGTCATATCCTCCTAGAAAGTGGCATCTGGAACAAACTTCAGATACGATTTGAAAAGACCAGAATAAAGGTTATCGTTTCAAATAATTACCTGAAATCATCAAATGTGTTTTCCTTATCCACATCTATGAGCCAACAAAAATCTATAATCCATAAACCTGAAAGACTAACTATATTCTACTCACCTTCACCGAGGCAGGCTAGGTTAAAAGTAAGGGTGTGGAACATGACAGGTGCTTCTCAAAGTTCTTGTGATGCCTTGGGCAAATAATGTATTGTCTCTAAGGTCAGTTTACTCCTTGTAAAAAAAAAAAAAGGTAAAAATGGGAGTAATAGCACTTACATAGAGTTTTTGTAAAGATTAAAAACATCAGTGACAGTATCTGGCATGTGAGGTACTCAAATGAAAACAATTATCACTGAAACTTTAAGCACCATTTATCGAGTACTTTACATGGTCTTGAGCTCGAGTTTGGTCTATCCGAAACATGAATGACAGAGTAGGCTTTGCTGAAACTTAGTTAACCAATTAACAACTCACCTTCTTCCCCCAATTCTCCCTGCCCTGCTTTCAGCCTCTCCTCTCTCTCGCCATCATCTTCAGAAAACGAAGAGCCCTCCCTACCAGCAGGTGGAGGCATGGAGCAGTAATCCAAAATTCCTACTCAAAATTACAAGCAGGAGAAACTTCTGATTTCAACCACAAGATCACTGGCACAGGTCCATTAGGAAGGGAACCTGCCAGCAGTCAAAATGAAGCTCTGCAAGCTTCAAAGGCTCATCTACAAATGTAGTTTTTGTTCCTTTCCTCATATACTACTACCTCATATAGTAAAACTGAATGCAAAAACGTGAGTATCATTTATCTGTGAGTAACCTTTGAAAGACATATTTAACAACAATATAAAAATCAACAAAGTCTATGTTGTGTTTAGGCAAGAACAGGCTATTTAAATGTGGGAGAGAATAAACACTCACTTTTCTCTCAATTCAAATTAATCATAAGATCTGAGCAATCTGTAGAATAAAAAAGTTTTAAGTTGCTGCTAAATTAGAAGATTAAAAAGTAATTGTTGAAGTTTTCTGGAATGGCCAAAGGGAATGTAAGAATGCCCAGATCTTAAAGATCTTTAATCAAGGTACTTCTAACAAAATTAGATTTTATATAAACACAAACACAGTCTTTGGTACAGAAAATTAAATTCCTTAAGATCTGCATGCAATGAGGGTTCTTTATCACCTGAATTTCCTAAGTGTCTTTACTCCAACTAAATGGATATTAATAGTCCTAGGCAAAAATCTGAATTAAGCTAAGCTTTATCAACTTTCTCTTTCTTTAGCTCTTCTCTTCCCAAACTTGTCACTATACCCATCACTAGAAAGACGTTAATTCTCTAAAATTACCTCTGGTTCTTCATGAAAAGAAAAGAAAAAAAAAAAAAAAGGGAAGGAAGGAAGGAATGGTTGAAGCTTACACTAAAGTAGTAGCAGAAATCTTATCAAATTGCCTCAAAGAGAATGGATGGTGCCTCTCTTTTCCACCCAAAGTTGAGTTCCCTACTCTTCGTAACTCCCTGAAAAGGCTTAATATTTTACCTCTTGCAGGACATTTGTGTTTAAAAAAGAATTCTCGAATAGGTAGTATGTACAGCTGATGGAACTCTAAGCATAGCAACAAAGCAACAAAATCTGGGCATAGGTCTAAAACCTCTTCCAATCACGTCCCATAGACTAAATGTGTTCCTGATGAAAACTTATAAACTAGCAATTTGAACACCCTACTCCTCAATCAGAACAACACTCCAAATACACTATAAATTTACATTAATATTGTTTGAACATATATTTGAATTATAGCATAAATATATATTACTTCAGAAGTAAAAGCCAAAACATGATGTTATTAAATTAAATCAAAGTATGAAACATTTCTGAAAACAGAATAACGAAACCAAGATCCCAACAAAACAAGTGTTTTGGGAGTAGACAAGGAGGAAGGTCTCAGCAACTGAGCCACTCCCAGGACATCCCACCGACTATTCACATTATTCCTTGTACTGGCTTCTGAATGTAGATTTGTGAAGAGGCAACTATTATGCTAACAGTAATTTGGAATAATGCACAATTACAAACTGACATTAGATATACAACAGTCCTTACAAATGAGCACAATATATGCAAATGAAATTTGACAAAAGAGGAAATGCAAATGCACAGGAACACTTCAGAAAGTGTATATTTTTGCTTAGTCTAAGTTGAAACAAACTCAGCGTACCACAGTGCATCTACTAACATAAAACATTTCTATAAATGTTTGTAAAACATTTATAAAATAGCTTATTATTTATATATTATAGTAACATATGATTGGAGATGATTGATAATCATTTATCTTAGTACTGTAAAAGGACAGAGCACTCTAGAAAGCCAAAAAATGTTACCTCTTGACCCGACCTAGTGATACCATTCTAAAGACTTTATCAAACATGCAAGAAGGTGTTAAAGTTTTGTGCACAACATCAAGACCTGAAATAGCTCTCACATTCAACATTCAGATAATGTGGTACTCATAGATCAACATGACATCACTACTAATGATCATTAAGTATACATAAAACTATACTGTTCTCTGAGAGTATAGTGGCCACTAGCCATATGCAGCTATTTAAATAAAACTGAATTTACAATTCAGTTCCTCAGTCAGACTAGCCACATTTCAAGTGCTTACCTAGGTATATATGGACAGTGACTATTACACTGGATACTGCAGAGAAGATTTCCATTATCACAAAAAGTTCTATTGGATAGTGCTGACCTACATAATTTCCCAGACCATCCTCTGTCCTCCTCCCCCTACATGCACCCATTTATCTAGAAACATCTACATCATCTTCAGGCTTTGGCTAAGCCTCAACTACTATGTGAGGATTCCCCTGATCTACCCAGGAAATTTGGGTATACCTTCCTGTAGTCTCATTATGCCTTGATAACTCCAATACAAAAATTATGTGACATATAATCATACCATTTTCCCCAACATAATGCTGTAAGCTTCTTTAAGAATCAACTTTTATCCAAGGGATTTTGAACTGTTCTGGCACATATAGGACCTTGATAATTTGTCATATACTAAGAACATTGCTAAAGACAACAGAGACGTACACTATGACTACAAGTAAAAAATGTTTATGTATAAGGAACGTAATGCATCAAAGAAAAACTTGGTTAGGTTGGCAGGCTCCCAAGTGATTTTTTTTTTCAATTACTAATTCTTTACATTTTCTTAGTACTCATCACAAGGAGTCTCATTCTCGGAAGGTATTCAGTAAATATTTGTGGAATAGTTTCTGTATTAAAAAAAAGAAAAAGACACCAAGAATGAACCCTAATATAAACTATGGACTCAGGGTGGTAATGATGCAGCAATGTAGGTTCAGCAATTGCAACAAATGTACTACTCGGAGGGGCGGGGGGGGGGGGGGGGGATGCCGATAATGGGGGAGGTTATGCATGTACCAGGCCAGAAAGCATATGGGAAATCTCTTTACCTTGCACTCAATTATGCTGTGAACTTGAAACTACTCTAAAAAGATGATGTCTTCAAGAAAGAGACCCCAATATTTTGTTCAATAATAATATATACCATCGATTTATGATAAATTTAAAAAATCAGATCACAAATTTCTAACCCAAATATTTCTCTCCAGTGCACAGAAAATCTGACTAAAATAATCACAGGTGCAGTGCTTTGGCATGTCATCAATACACAAACTCAACTTCCACATTACCAAGCACCGACCTATATAAAGCACTATGGACACAGTAGTGAACAAGAAATTTCTTTTTTTAAAGATTTTTATTTATTTATTGGGGTGGGGGGGGAGAGTGAGAGAGAGGAAGAAGCAGACACCCTGCTGAGCAGAGAGCCCAATTCAGGACTTGATCCCAGGATCCTGAGATCATGACCTGAGTCAAAGGCAGATGCTTAAACAACTGAGCCACCCAGGCACCCCAAACAAGACAATTTCTGCCCTCACAATATTTTATCTAAATAAGAACTTTATTCTGCAAGATAAATCTTTAATCTCAGCTATCAACAACAGATATCCTAAAATGGCAAAAACAAGCTTCTCTTATTATTCTGATTTTTCAAATAATTCAAAGAACTCATATTAATCATTTGAGAAAGTAGTACATGACCTGGTTTAAAACAAAAGCTAATGCCTCATTTACTTGGCATTCTTGGGACAGTTGGTATTCCACAGAAATGAATTTTTCAGACAACTCACCCTTATCCATGTAAGCACCAACACTTAAATTGTTTGGCATGGAGATTTTTTTAAGTGGGATCTTTCAATTTTTAAAAACAGATTCAATTAAGTACTATTTTGACTAATAATCATTGTGTTGTACAACACTCAAGCTCCTAAACTGTATGTCCCCAGGGTTCCCTTTTAAAAGTTGCTGGCTTTGAACAGTTTTTCTTCTGATCTCCTGCTTTGGTGTGTCCGCTGTCAACTTTTGCAAGTATCAGTGAGAACCTAATTGTAGCAGCCTCCAACCCCTTCAAATTTGATGTTGCTTGCAACACAAATTTGTCAGAATTTTGCCTAAAACACACAGGCTTTGAGAGGATCATCAAATCTATATTTTGGTTGCTCAGTCTTCTGCTTATTTCCTGAACCTCTTTAAACCAAGTTCCGGATAAATGAGTTACTGCTATACCCTGATAAAAGTCCTTACATTATTTTCATATTTAAAACTGATGCCCAGTCAGATATAACTTCATTACTTATTCACTCATCCAACAAGTATTAAGTACCTACTATGAGATAGTCTCTAATATTACGGTGAAACTGAAGAACTGAAAAGATTGCTAGTTTTGAACAAACTCTAAAATGGAAAGATTCAGAATAATAATTTAATAGCATCTAAAAAAAAAAAGAAAACCAGGTTTGGGATTTTTTTAGGTAGTAAATGAAACTACAAAATCACCTCAGTTTTTTTAAATTTCTGTAGCTTTAGACTTAGGAACTGAAAATTCAAGGGATTTAACCAAACATTTATTGTATAAAGCTCTGAATAAGATTCCCAAATTTTCTTTTCTCTTTTTTTTCTATTACACATTCCCTTCTAGCCCTAGAGAAATCACTAGCAACATGTTTTAGTATTAAATGATAGTCCAAGTCTTGGTAATGATAAATACACCCATTTCAGCCCATGGTTAGTTTATAATCATTTTAATGTTGCGCAACAATGATTAGAAAAAATGTTATAATTCAAGAAACTTTCTGTCCAAATTTCCATAAGTTTCTATATACTTCACTTTGGGGTATAGATTTTTTTTTTTTTTTAAAGTTTTAGGAGTTAGCAAAATTTGGTGTGACTCTACAATATTTGCTTTATCTGCCACAATCATATTTTTAAAATTCCATTACCCATTTAAACCTAAGGCTAGGAAATGAGTCAAGAAGGAGTAGGGCTTAAAATTGGTCTCTGAGGATTAATTAAGACAACAGGTAAAACCCTGGTATCAGCCTTGTTTTAATGCTCTTGGAATCTCCTTTCTCATTCATTTTCTCAGGGAGCACAAGTAACTTTATTTGTATTTTATAATTTTATAAAAGACTACTGATCATCCTTATTATTTATACTGAACTGGAAATGGGTATTAGTTATGTGCCTGTGATCTGAGAAAGTAAAATAATATTGTGAAGTGAAAAAAGTTACTACAGTTAAAAACCTTTAATTACTACCATTAAAAACCTTTTCCAGCAATGCATTAACATTTCTTCAACATTAATTCTGGAACCTGAAAATGCTTTAAGCTTAAGTACTATAAAGCTAGAGCATGGACCTAACTTTCAAAATAACAACGTAGTATTATTTAAGCTATTATAGTAAACCATAAAAGTTGGCTCTGACCTCACTAGCACACCATCTTGTCCTGTGAAATAAGCCTGATTTTAAATAAAAACAATTCACAGAGAAATCCAGATGGTCTCTTGTTATCTCTACCATTTAGGCAAAGAAGCAAATGACAAATATTTACTGGACACACCTATCATAAGCAAAATCTCTACCAGGTGCTATCCACACTACCAATTTAAAAATATATATGCACACAGACCCGGCTCAAGATATTTACAATATAATTGGACAGAGAAAATATGCTTCATAAAAGATACTAATACTAACCAATAGGAAAAAGAAATATATTTGAATTAAAAATTGATCATGAACATGTAACACTCTGGCAGCAGAAATGGAGGGCGCTTGGTTCAGATATAAGCAAAATTGTTTTTGCCTGTTTTAAACCTGGCAATCAAAATCACCCAGAACTAAGGAATTGGGCCAACAGCATCACCATAGAAAAAAACCGAAATTCTCAGGAGCAACTGGTATTGGACCATTCAAAACAAAGTCTTCCTGTGAGTGCGCATTAGTAGTTTCTCTCCTAAAATCTCCTCATCAAATTAAAAACAAAACTGATTCCTGGTTATCAACTTTGCAAAAACCGAAGCTCTTCGGGGAAGCACTCCCGATTCTTGTTTCTTTTACAGCACTTAAGGTCCATCCACAGAACTAAAAGGGGCTGGGGAACAGCGACGAGGAACTGGCCTATTGTTCGAAGAACCGCAGGACCATCCGAACACCACGGGGCGCGCGGGAGCAGGGGGGAGGCGAGGCGCAAACGCGGCACAGGTGTGTGCACGGGAGAAGGGGGACAGGTGTGCCCGAGGCCACAACTAAGGTTAGAGAGCCTGACTTCAAGATCCAGACTTCGAGAAAGGGAGGCAGTCCTTCTCGAAGCTTAAACCGCTGAGCACGGAGGGGGGCGGGCCTGGGGAAGGTCTGAAGGGCTCCCAAAGCCCACCCGGGTTGAGCGGCGGGGGGCGGGGGGAATCAGAGAAGGCCGGGGGTCTGGGTGTGCAAAGCTCGAGGATAAAAGAAAAGGCTCTCGAGTCGAGGGGCCAGCCTAGAAATCCCCGAACAATGGACAATGCTGGGTCTGAGGTAAACGGCTAGGAGACTGGGGGTGTCGCGAAGGTGAACCCGGGTGGCAAGAGGGAAACAAAAGAGAGAAGCCCCCAAGTGTGGGTCCCCGGCGGCGGCGGCGGCAATTACCTGTGAGAGTTGCCGGGGATTGGGGCAGCCGAAGAGCGCGGAGCTGGAGCTGAAGCTGATGGCTCCTCGGCGGCTGAGGACGTGCTGGGGGACCGGCCTGTCCAGGGGCAGCACCGGCAGCTGGTAACATACTTCCATTGAATACGCCCGCCCTGCCCCCGCCCGGCGCCCGCCCAGCCGCGGCTGCCGGCCCCTGCGCTGGGAAGGGGCCGCGGCTCGGGGGCGCCGGGCCGAAGCGGGGGCAGGGCGGGCGGGCGCCGACCCCGGGCCGGGAAGCCGCGCTCACGCCTTCCCCACCCCAACACTCCGCCCGGGCCGCCGGCGGGAAGACGCTTCGGCGGCCGCGGCGACAGTTACGAGGACCGGCGCGCGCCCGGCTCCGGGGTGCAAGCGGGGGCAGCACAGGCAAAGTCGGAGGGGGAACCCTGCCGCCCCGGGGCTCCTCGGCCGGGAGGAGCGGGTCCGGGGAGGGCAGAGCAGAAGCGGAGCAAGGACAGAAGAAAGCGGTGCAAGAAAAGACTGCCGGACCCAGAGGCGAGACCCAGAGCGCGCGGCGCTTGGGACCAGCCACCAGCTCGGGCCGCCGCCACCGTCCTGCCCCTCCCCTCCCCCGGAGCCTGACTTCACTCCGCCGCCGGCGCGAGCCCGGCGTAATTCACACTTTGCAGCCGCGGACCGTGCGCCAACCACGGCCGCCGCCACCGTGACGTCACGACGCCGCGCCGCAGGCCCCGCGCCTCCGCAGCGCCTAGGGAGACGGACTAGCGGCGGGGGGCCAGGGGGGTGGCGGCAACCGCCTTCCTCCACTTCTGCACAGTAAGCTCGGTCTCTGTCCTCTCCAGCCACACGCCGCCCTCCCTCCGCCCCCTCCAAAATCAACTCGCAGCTCCCCCTAGCTCTCCCCTATCTGCCCTCCACCCAAGGCGCGTGCGCACGAGGCCCCACCGTTTGGGGACATTCCCCTTATCTAAGCTAAACTCTTGCTTTCGAGCGCGCTGAGGCTGTGAAGTGGGCTCAGCCTGCGCTACAAGCGATATTTGGCCCTTCTGACCCCAGAAACCCAGAGCACGCGGCGCACTCGCAGCGTTCAGCCTTAACCGCGGGGTCACCGCTGTGCTTCCCTCCTCGATTTCCCATTCTTGGACTTCGCTGGGGACCGCTGCGGCAGTGACGTCAGCGGACCGCGCGGACCCCGTCCTCCCTGCTACGTCACTGCCAGTCCTTTGGCAGGGCCCGGCTGGGGCTCTCCTCAGGCAGGTGCGGGGCCCGAGGGCTGTCCCGGGCCGAGGCGAGGAGAGAGGAGCCGAGAATGCTGGAGTGAGGAGGGGGTGAGAGGGTGGAGGGGAAACACCGAGACTGAGAAAGAAGTGAGAGTATGCCCTGGAAAAAATGAGAAAGGATGATACTGAGAAGACAAAGGAAAAAAGAAGCCTGCATGACCTTTTACCAAACGTGTTTTTCTTTGTTGGCTTTGATTTTTAGAAAGCAGAGGAGAGAGCTTTTGACCTGGTCTGTAAGCTGAATATGTCATTTGCAGGTTCATTTCGTCACATTTTCCCCCAAACTATCAAAGCTTTTCAGTTGCAACCCATTGTTTCAAAGGCATTCCAGCCCCCAGGACGTCAGCCTGAACAAGCTCTTTCCTGCTGGCAAAATTGTTGATTCGGCTCTGCTCTCAGGGTATCCATCCTTCCACTTATTTGCTATGACTAGCCATTGGCAAGGTGGTAGATCTTTGAAAGTACTGCATAGCCATTACTGATGACGTCAAGTATGAAATACTCATGATTCCATAAGTCAACTCTGCAAGACCTCTTACCATCTTTACACGACATCTGTTTCTTTTACATCACTTAAAACGTTCTGCCTCTTCCATGGTTGTCTATTTGTCTGTTCTCTACTATTAAAAGAAATATAACTTCCATTGTGGTTTCATGAATGTTGTCTTCACTAGATGGTAAGCTCTCTAAATGCAACAACTGACCCACTCATCTTTGAAACCCTAATTACTCCCACAACATCTAGTAGATACAGTGAGCATCTGCTGTATGCTTGGGATTAAGCTAAACACTCTGACTCAAAAAAACCCATGAGATAATAGTATCTAAACTGAAACTGGGCTTAGGGAAACATAACTTGCCCAGATCTTACACAGATAAATGGCAGAACTAACTAAATAATGTTTGAATTCTCTGTACATTTAAGCACCCAGAAGGTGGTATTGGTATTACATCAAACAGTATATGCTTCAAATAACTGTATCACATTTAATAACATCTAAGAGACTCAGTTCCATTAAATCATTTGATAAGACTCAGGGCACTATCTAAACAATGCATCTCTCTTTAGCAGAGAGGGGAGCTAGCATTTACCATACACCCACTGTGAGCCATGACAGGTATTCTACATATAACATTTAATTTAACCCCACACAATAGCCACATATGTAAAATTTGATACCAGTTCTACAGATGAGGAATCAGTTTCCAAGACCATAAGTCATCTGTGCCACTGAACTCTGTTCTGTGTGATTTCAGAACCATGCATTTCCACCATACCATGCAGTATCTCAAGACCAGAATGTCAACTGTTCTCAGTGTTTTTTACTATACTGGGAAGCATATCAGTCAGGGTTATCCAGAAACACAGAAGCAATAGGAGATTATATATATAGAGAGAGAGAGAGAGAGAAAATTTCTGTACATGTATCTTGTCCAAGACACAGAGAAGCTAGAGGAACTGCAGGCCCCCTGCTGCCCCCTGGCCAGTAAGGTGAGTCAGCAAGTCATGTGCAAAACTGCAGCAGTGCTTGGGACCCTGTATGGATCTACCAAGTGTAATGGCTGGTGCTTCACGTCCACTTCTCAAATCTTTTGCGAATTTCTATTGTGGCCAACCAAAACCCTAAAAAGAAGAGAATTCTGGGAATGTAGTTCCAACTTAGCTAAGTTGCTAGTGCAAACTAACCCAGTCTGAACTCTTATCAACTTGACATCCCTACACACTTCTTTTAATCACATTTAATTTTCAGATAAAGACCATAGTAAAATCATGTGTATGTCCATATGATGCAACTAGCTCTCATACAACCCAAAACAGCTCCCTCCCTTCCCAAAAGAGCGCAGAATCTTTGAATGACGTTCACCCCTCTTCTTGATGAGTCGTATTACCCCTTTGATATCCTGTAACTTAAATACAAGAGATAAAGTAACCCACTATTAACACATCCTAGGGGAATGAGAGAGAGGGGGGAAAAAGAAAATAATTGGTTAATATATACACAAATATATTCATATCAAAATGAGGGAAAATGCTCACAACTATTATAGACCTTATATCTGCTACTGGCAACATAATCATAATTACTATTTTCTTTTTTCCCCATTACCTTTTTAAATATCCCTTTGCCTTCAGCAAGCGTCTCAGCCAATAATAGTTCCTTTATTTATGGGGCAACCCAAATTTTTATTCCTGAAATATCTAGACTGTTAGAGGTTCTACTTCTATTGGGTTGTTGTGCTTTTCCATTAACTCATATTACAGAGTATGGGAATACTAAGAGGTACCCCTAAAGAATCTCCAGCATTCCAGGTACATTCCCATGTAGTAGCAATTAAAGATCAGTTTAACAGGATCAATCAGTCCAGGCAGTAGAGTAACACTCTTCATTGCATGTTGGTTAAATAGCACGAGGATCCCTAAATGGCTAAGTGGCAATCCCAATTTACAGATTGAGCTCTTGCTGTGTACCCCTGGGGAACCACTCTTCTTTGGGAACTAAGACCTCTGGACAAGCAGAACCCAACGTTGCAGGAATTGGAAGCAAAATTTTGCATGTGATTCACTAGGGGTAAAAGTAAGAGGATCCACTTCCACTCCCTTGATTCCTGAACCATGGATATATTTTTTTCCTAATTTTCTTTTTTTTAATTAATTAATTAATTATTTTTGATGTAGTGTTCCATGATTCATTGTTTGCTTATGACACCCAGGGCTCCATTCAATACATGTCCCCTTTATTTATTTTATTTTTTTTTTTAAAGATTTTATTTATTTATTTGAGAGAGAGAATGAGATAGAGCATGAGAGGGGGGAGGGTCAGAGGGAGAAGCAGACTCCCTGCCGAGCAGGGAGCCCGATGCGGGACTCGATCCCGGACTCCAGGATCATGACCTGAGCCGAAGGCAGTCGCTTAACCAACTGAGCCACCCAGGCGCCCTACATGTCCCCTTTAATACCCATCACCAGGCTAACCCATCCCCCTACACCCCTCCCCTCTAGAACCCTCAGTTTGTTTCTCAGAGTCCATAGTCTCTCATGGTTTGTCTCCCCCTCCAATTTCCCCCCTTGATTTTGCCCTTTTTACTATCTTCTTCTTTTTTTTTAACATATAATGTATTATTTGTTTCAGAGGTACAGGTCTGTGATTCATCAGACTTACACAGTTCACAGTGGTCACCATTGCACATACACTCCCCAACATCTATCATCCAGCCACCCCATCCCTCCCACCCCCCACCACTCCAGCAACCCTCAGTTTGTTTCCTGAGATTAAGAATTCCTCATATCAGTGAGGTCATATGATACATGTCTTTCTCTGATTGACTTATTTCGCTTAGCATAATGCCCTCTAGTTCCATCCACATCGTTACAAATGGCAAGATTTCATTTTTTTTTTTTGTAGGCTGCATAATATTCCATTGTGTATATATACCACATATTCTTTATCCATTCATCTGTCGATGGACATCTTGGCTCTTTCCACAGTTCGGCTATTGTGGACATTGCTGCTATAAACATTGGGGTGCACGTACCCCTTCGGGTCACTACATTTGCATCTTTGATGTAAATACCCAGGAGTGCAATTACTGGGTCGTAGGGTAGCTCTATTTTCAACTTTTTGAGGAACCTCCATGCTCTTTTCCAGAGTGGCTGCACCAGCTTGCATTCCCACCAACAGGGTAGGAGGGTTCCCCTTTCTCCGCATCCTCGCCAACATCTGTCATTTCCTGACTTGTTCATTTTAGCCATTCTGACTGGTGTGAGGTGGTATCTCATTGAGGTTTTGATTTGGATTTCCCTGATGTCGAGCGATGTTGAGCACTTTTTCATGTGTCTGTTGGCCATTTGGATGTCTTCTTTGGAAAAATGTCTGTTCATGTCTTCTGCCCATTTCTTGATTGGATTATTTGTTCTTTGGATATTGAGTTTGGTAAGTTCTTTATAGATTTTGGATACTAGCCCTTTATCTGATATGTCATTTGCAAATATCTTCTCCCATTCTGTCGGTTGTCTTTCGGTTTTGTTGACTGTTTCCTTTGCTGTGCAAAAGCTTTTTATCTTGATGAAGTCCCAATAGTTCATTTTTTCCCTTGCTTCCCTTGCCTTTGGCGATGTTTCTAGGAAAAAGTTGCTGTGGCTGAGGTCGAAGAGGTTGCTGCCTGTGTTCTCCTTTAGAATTTTGATGGACTCCTGTCTCACATTTAGGTCTTTCATCCATTTTGAGTCTATTTTTGTGTGTGGTGTAAGGAAATGGTCTGTGCCTCCTGGATTTTGATGCCTATTTCCTTCCCCAAATTAGGGAAGTTCTCTGCTATAATTTGCTCCAATATACCTTCTGCCCCTCTCTTTCTTTCTTCTTCTTCTGGGATCCCAATTATTCTAATATTGTTTCATCTTATGGTATCACATATCTCTCGAATTCCACTCTCGTGATCCAGTAGTTGTTTATCTCTCTTTTTCTCAGCTTCTTTATTCTCCATCATTTGGTCTTCTACATCACTAATTCTCTCTTCTGCTTCATTTATCCTAGCAGCTAGAGCCTCCATTTTTTTATTGCACCTCATTAATAGCCTTTTTGATTTCTACTTGGTTAGATTTAATTCTTTTATTTCTCCAGAAAGGGTTTCTCTAGTTTCTTCCATGCTTTTTTCAAGCCCAGCTAGTATCTTTAAAATCGTCATTCTGAACTCTAGTTCCGACATCTTACTAATGTCCGTATTGATTAGGTCCCTGGCAGTTGGTACTGCCTCTTGTTCTTTTTTTTGAGGTGAGTTTTGTCTTGTCATTTTGTCCAGAGGAGAATAGATGAATGAGAGAACAAAATGCTAACAGGGTAACAACAACCCATAGAAAAATATACACTAAACAAATCAGAAGAGACCCAAAACTGGGGGAAAAGAAAAGGAAAGAAAGAAAAAAGGAAAAAAGAAAGAAAAAAAGAAGGATATGATCAAATATGATCAGGCTGGTGAATAGATCAGTGCCACACACTAGATTTTGAGCGTATTTTGGTCTGTTAGAAGAAAGTGCCTCCCAAAATTTTAAAGAAAGAAAAACTTATATATGTACCAATATAAGGGTAAATATGATGAAGGGATGGAATATGATTGTAAAGATGAAAATTATAAAAGATTTTATAAAAGGAATTGATAAGAAGTTGGTTGAAAAAAGAAAGGAGAGAAATTAAAAAAAAAAGGTGGGGAGAGAATGTGATCAGGCAGGAGACTAGAACAAAGCCATACACTAGAGATTAGGGAATATTTTGGTCTGTTAGAAGAAACTGTATCCCAAAATTTTAAAGAGAGAACAACTTATATATATGCCAAAAATAAGGTTAAGCACAATGAAGGGGTAGAATATGACTTTTCCAGAAAGTGGTCGCTTTTCTGTTCAGAGAGTTGCTGCTATTCTTTTCTTTGATCTCCTGTTGAGTTCATAGGTGTTCAGAATGGTTTGATACCTATCTAGCTGAATTCCTGGGACCAGACGAAATTTAGGTCTCCTACTCCTCTGCCATCTTGCTCCTCCTCTCCATGGATATATATTTAGATTTAGAACACATGGCAAAACTTGGAGAACATTATCCTAGCTACAAAAGGTATCACAACTCAGATGGAGGGATTATTGAGTCTTCCAAAGGCTATTTCAATGCTGCAATAGGGATGAACCTTGAAAACATTCTAAGTGAAGAAGCCAGATGCAACATATTGTATGATTTCATTTATATAAATTATCCAGAAGAGGCAAACCATAGAGACAGAAAGCCTATTAGTAGTTGCCAGGGACTGGGGAGAAGGAGGAATGAGGAGTGACTGCTTAATGGGTATGGGGTTTCCTTTGGGGTGATGAAAAAGTTTTGGAACTAGATAGTGATGATGTCTGCACAACATTGTAAATGTCCTTAATGCCATTGAATTATAATGGTTAAAATAGTAAATTTTTATCATAAGAAAAAGGCCAATCATCCTATTAAGCCACTATTTCAGGGTAATAGGCAACATAATAAGACCAGTGAATTATATGAGCATGGACCCATTGCTGCCTTTATTTGTTGTAAAATAAGTTTCTGGTTAAAAGTAGTGCTGTGTAGAATAACACAATGGTGACTAAAACATTTCATAAGTCCATGCATGGTGGTTTTGATAGAAGCATTGCAAGTGGGGAAGGAAATTCATTTCCAGAAGTATCTATTTATCCAGTGAGAAAAAAGATCTGCCCCCTTCATAATGAAAGTAGCCCAATTCAATATACCTCATGGATGGCTGATACCTCTTGGAAATGGAAGCTTGGTCTTAGACTCCGCTATTAGCAAGTTGGGCACCTAGTAGTAGCTGTTGTCAGATTGGCCTTGTTAAGTGGAAATCCATGCTCCTGAGCCCACATCTAGCATGGGTGGCATCATGGCCACTTTGTTCATGAGTCAGTTGGGCAGGGCCAGGGATAAATGGGGGGAAAAGGCTGACTGACATACACGGAATATATCACTCATCCACCTGATTATTATGATCATCCTCTAATAAGATTGCTCTTTGGGATCACATGAAACACAAATATCTTCACGTTCTGCCCATTCAATCTGTCCATATAGACCCCTTCCCCAGACCTCTTTGTCATCACTTTTCCAATCATGTTCCTTCCAAGTTCCAGACCATCCAGCCAGTCAGATGCTGCCCATGAATCAGAATGACCATACACCTAGCTATCTCTCTTTTCAAACAAAATGAACAACCAGGTGTACTGTTCCAAGTTCTCCCAATTTTAGTATTTCCCTTCATCACCTTCAGGACCATCCCAAAGAGTGGCCATAGTGTTGTAGCTATCTACTCTGCACCATAGAATGCAGAACTATCTATAAGTCAGTCCCAAATATTTTTCTTCTGCACTCAGTAGGACACAGGGGGCTCACCATGATGCCTTGGATGAAAGTTGAGAGGGAAGAGCCAATGTTGTAGTAGTAGAGATGATGGACACTGGGCCACTTGTTCATACAATTTACTTGAGCCTTAAAAGACTTGCTTGAGACTGATCTCATGTGTACCACTTCTTCTTAATGATAGGCATAACCAACTTTATGGTTTGGTGTATCTGAATACATTTAGTATACTATAGGCTGCTCAGGTCACAAGGTAATTTGATCACTCATGGTCAAGCATTCAATTTCTACTAGGGCCTGGTAGTAAAACAATTTCTCAAAAAGAGAATAGTTATATAAAGAAGAAGGTGACATAGCTCTGCTCCCAAATCCTAAAAGCTTGCATAAGATTCAATTATAGAGGATTATTAAAAGCTTCATATGGTATCACTAAACTATCACAGACACTTCAGTACCATACCTGCTGGGTCATATGGCCCAAGAGACAGAGACTTACATAGACTTCTCTTGTCCTGAGCCCCACCCACTCTTTAATTTTTTTATTGTGGTAAAATATACATAAGATAAAATTTACAATTTTAACCATTTTTAAGTATAGAAGGCATTAACTACATTCACATTGTGCATATCACCACTACCCATCTCCAGAGATTTTCATCATCCCAAAATGAAACTCTGCACCTACTAAACAATAATTCACCACTTCCTCCTCCACCAGCCCCTGGTAACCACTACTTCACTTTCCATCTCTATGAATTTGACTACTCTAGGTACCTTATATAAGTAGAACCATATGATATTTGTCCCATTATGTCTGCCTTATTTCACTTAGCATAATGTCTCCAAGATTTATCCATATTGTAGCATATAACAGAATTTCATTCCTTTTTAAGACTGAGTAATATTTCATTATTTACATGTAGCTTATCCATCTGTCAATAGACATTTGGTTTGTTTCTACCTTTTGGTACTGTGAATAATGCTACTAAGAACATGAGTGTATAAATATCTGTGTGAGTTCCCGCTCTCAATTCTTTTAGATGTATATCCAGAAGTGCAATTGCTGGATCATATGGAAATTCTATATTTAATTTGGGGGGAAACAGGCATACTGTTTTCCACATCAGCTGCACCATTTTACATTCCCATCAGGAATGCACAAAGGTTTTAACTTCTTCACATCATAGCCAACACATGTATTCTTTTTTCGATGATAGCCATCCTAATGGATGTAAAGTGGTATCTTATTGTGGTCTTGATTTGCATTTCCCTAATGATTAGTGATGTTAAGCATTTTTTTCATGTGCTTATTGGCCATTTTTATATTTTCATTGAGGAAGAGTCTATTCAAATCCTTTCCTTATTATTTTTTTTATTATGTTCAGTTAGCCATCATTAGTTTTTGATGTAGTGTTCAACAATTCATTAGTTGTGTATAACACCCAGTACTCATCACAACACATGCCCTCCTTAATACCCATCACCCGGCTACCCTATCCCCCCCACCCCCCCACCTTCTGAAACCCTCCTCTCCCTATTTTTGTATTGGATTACTTGTTGCTGAGTTTTGGGAGTTATTTGTATGTTCTGTGTATTAATTGCTTGTCAGATATGTGATTTTTAAATATTTCCTTTCATTCTTTGAGTGATCTTTTCATTCCTTTGATCAATCTGATGCCCCAAAGTATTGAATTTTGAAGAGATCTAATTCATCTTTTCTTATTTTTGTTGACTGTGCTTTTGGTGTAACATCCAAGAAATCATTGCCAAATCCAAAGTCATGAAGCTCTTCCTCTATGTTTTGTTCTAAGAGTTTTATAATTACACTTAGGTCTTTGACCCATTTTGAGTTAACTTTTATGTATGGTGGAAGGAAGAGTCCAATCTCATTCTTTTGCATGTGGATATCTAGTTTTCCAAGCATCATTTGTTGAAAAGACTGTCCTTTCCCCACTGAATAGTCTTGATACCCTTGTCAAAAACCATTTAATCATGTATGTGAGGTTTATTTCTGGGCTATCTATTCTATACTCTTGGTGTATATGTCTTTATACCAACACTATGCTGTTTTGATTACTGTAGCTTCGTATAAGTTTTGCAATCAGGAGGTGTGAGTCCTTCAACCTTGTTCTTCTTTTTCAAGATTGTTTTGGCTATTCAGGATCTCTTGGGATTCCATGAGAATTTTAGGATAGATTTTCCAGTTTCTGCAAGAAACAAATGTCTTTGGAATTCTGATAAGGGTTGTAGTAAATCTGTAGATCACTTTGGGTAGTATTAAAATCTTAACAATACCAAATCTTTCAATAATGAATATGAGGTCTTTTCACTTATTGATGCCTTCTTTTAGTTTTTTCCAGCAGTGTTTTATAATTTTTTTTAAGATCTTTTTTTTTTTTAAAGATTTTATTTATTTATTTGACAGAGAGAGACACAGCGAGAGAGGGAACACAAGCAGGGGGAGTGGGAGAGGGAGAAGCAGGCTCCCCGCAGAGCAGGGAGCCCGATGCGGGACTTGATCCCAGGACCCTGGGATCATGACCTGAGCCGAAGGCAGTCGCTTAACCAACTGAGCCACCCAGGCGCCCTTTTTTTAAGATCTTATTTATTTATTTATTTATTTGAGAGAGAGCATACACATGTGAGCAATGGGAGGGGCAAAGGGAGAAGGAGAGAGAATCTGAAGCAGACTCTGGGCCAGGAGAGGATCCTGACACAGAGCTCGATTCCACAACTGCAAGGTAATGACCTGAGCAGAAGCCAAGAGTTGACACTTAACCAAGAGTTGGACACTCAACCGACTGAGCCACCTAGGCACCCCAGTGTTTTATACTTTTTAAGATACAAGTCTATCATCTCCTTGGTGAAGTGAATTCCCAAGTATTTTATCTTTTTTTGTGCTATCATCAATAAAGTTATTTTCTTAATTTCTTTTTTGAATTGTTCATTATTAGTTACGGAAAAGCCACTGGTTTGTTTCTTTGCCTTTTTTTTTGTATCTGCAACTTTGCTGAATTCATTTATTAGTTCTATCTGGGTTTTTTGTGTGCGTGTGAAATCTTTACAGTTTTCTAAACATAAGATCATGTCATCAGCAAACAGATAATTTTACTTCTTCCTTTCCAATTTGGATGCCTTCTCTTTCTTTTTCTTGCTTAATTGCTCTGGCTAGAACTTCTAATACCACGTTAAATATAAGGGACAAAAGTGGATATCCTTGTCTTGTTCCTGGTCTTAAAGGAAAAACATTTAGTCTTTCACCATTGAGTATGATGGATGTTTCCTGTTGTTTTTTCATATATAGCCTCTATTATATTCAGCTAGTTGCCTTCTCTTCCTAGTTGTTAGGTGTTTTTATCATGAAAGAATGTTTAATTCTATCAAATCCTCTTCTGTATCAATTGAGATATTGTCTGGTTTTTTTTCTTCATTCTGTTAATGTATATTACATTGATTGATTTTTAGATGTTGAACCATCCTTGCATTCCGGGAATAATCCTATATAGTCATGGCATATAATCTTAATATGCCGCTGAATTCAGTTTGCTATTATTTTATTGAGAATTATTGCATTGATATTCATAAGGTATATTGCTCTATAGTTTTCTGTTCTTGTAATGTTTTTGTCTGGCTTTGGTATCAGAGTAATGCTGGCCTCATAGAATGAGTTAGGAAGTGTTTCCTCCTCTTCAGTTTTTTTGGAAGTCTTAGAAAAATTGATGTTATTTCTGTTTTAAATATTTGGTATAATTAACTAGTGAAGCCAGCTGCTCTAGGACTTTTCTTTGTTGGGAGATTTTGATTATTGATTCAATTTCCTTACTTATTTTAGGTCTATTTAGATTTTCTATTTCTTCATGATTTAATCTTGATAGGTTTTCTATCACTAGAAATTTCTCCATTTCATCTACGTTATTCAATTTGTTGGTGTACAATTGTTCATAGTATGCTTTTATAATCCTCTTTATTTCTGTAGAATCTATGTTAATGTGTTCATTTTCATTTCTGATTTTAGTAATCTGAGCCTTCTTTATTTTGTCATTCTAGCTAATGATTTGTTAATTTTGTATTCAAAGTACCAAATTTTGGTTTAGTTGATTTTCTCTGTTGTTTTTCTATTCTGTTTTATTTATCTCTGTTCTTGTCTTTATTATTTCCTTCTTTTTAGTAGTTTCAGGTTCAGTTTATTGTTCTTTCTTTAGTTCCTTAAGGTGTAAACTTACGTAATTGATTTGAGATCTCTTTTGTCAAATATGTTATATCTATAAATTTCCCTCTTAGCACTGTTTTTGCTGTTTCCCATAAATTTTGGTATGTTGTGTTTTTGTTTTCATTTGTCTCAAGATATTTTCTAATAATCTTTGTGATTTCTTCTTTGACCTTTGACCATTTAAAGAATGTGTCATTTAATTTCCACATATTTGCAAATTTTCAAATTTTCCTTCTGCTGTTGATTTCTAGTTTCATTTCACTGAGGTTGGAGAAGTTTCTTTGTATTATGTCAATCTTTTTACATTTATTAAGACTTGTGGGTTGCCTGGGTGGCTCAGTCATTAAGTGCCTGCCTTCAGCTTAGGTTATGATCCCAGGGTCCTGGGATCAAGCCCCACATCAGGCTCCCTGCTCTGCGGGAAGCCTGCTTCTCCCTCTCCCCCTCCACCTGCTTGTGTTCCCTCTCTCACTGTGTGTCTCTCTGTCAAATAAATAATATCTTAAAAAAAAAGAAAAAGAAATGAAAGGATGCTAGACCATAACCCAAAGTCATATGAAGATATAAAGATCTCCAGTAAAGGTAAACACATGAACAAATATAAAAAACAGTATTATAACTTTTGTTCGTAACTCCACTTTTCATTCGCTACAGAATTTAAAAGATAAATGCCTAAAAAATAATTATTAATTTATGTTCATAGTTACACAATATATAAAGATGTAATTTGTGACATAAATAGCACAAAGTGGGGGGAGAGCTATAAAAGAGTAGTATTTCTTAAGTCAAACAGAGAAAGACATGTATCATATGACCTCATTGATATGAGGAATTCTTAATCTCAGGAAACAAATTGAGGGTTGCTAGAGTGTGGGGTGGGGTGGGAGGGATGGGGTGACTGGGTGATAGACACTGGGGAGGGTATGTGCTCTGTAAGTGCTGTGAATTGTGCAAGACTGTTGAATCTCAGATCTGTACCTCTGAAGCAAATGATGCAATATATGTTAAGAAAAAAAAAAAAAGAAGAAGAAGAAGATAGCAGGAGGAGAAGAATGAAGGGGGTGAATCGGAGGGGAAGATGAACCATGAGAGATGATGGACTCTGAAAAACAAACTGAGGGTTCTAGAGGGGAGGGAGGTGGGAGGATGGGTTAGCCTGGTGATGGGTATTAAAGAGGGCACGTTCTGCATGGAGCACTGGGTGTTATGCACAAACAATGAATCATGGAACACTACATCTAAAACTAATGATGTAATGTATGGTGATTAACATAACAATAAAAAATAAAAAAAAGAGTAGTATTTCTGTAATGTGATTGTCATTAGGTTGGTATCAATTTAAAAAAGACTGTTACAATTTCAGGATGTAATGTAATGTATTGAGCAACAATATGGATGAACAGGACCTAACAGATAAACATAGCATACAGAATACTCCAGCCAACAGCAGTAGAATACACATTTTTCTCAAGTGCACATTAAACATTCTCAAGGATAGACCAAATGCTAGACCATGAAATGCCTAAGAATGTCTTAATTACTCCTTCATTCTTGAAGGACAATTTTGCCAAATATAGAATTCTTGGTTGACCATTTTTTCCCTTTTGTTACCTTAAATATACCATCCCAGTGCTTTCTGGACTTCAAAGTTTCTTCTGAAGAACTGGCAGATCATCTTATTGATAATTTCTTGTATATGAGATCTTTTCTCTTGTTGCTTTCAAAATTTTTCTCTTGTTGCTTTCAAAATTTTTCTCTTTGTCTTTCAACAGTTTGACTATACTGTGTCTCAGTGTGGGTCCCTTTGGGCTTATTCTATTGGGGTAGTTGATTTTGGATTTGTAGATTCATGATTTCCACAAACTTGGAAACTTTTCTGCCATTATTTATTCAAGGAACTTCTCTGCCTCCCTCTCTCTCTCTCTCTCTCTTCTCTTTCTGGGACTCCTGTAATGCATGTATTGGTCTACTTGATAGAGTCCCATAAGTTCAAATATCCTTTCTCTAAGTTTGCTGACTTTCTTTTGCCTGCTTAACTTTGCTATTGAACCCCTCTAGTGATTTTTTTTTTTAATTCCATTGTATTTTTCAGCTTCAGACTTTCTACTTGGTTCCATTTTATAATTTCTACCTCTTTGTTGATATTTTCATTTTGTTCATATATTGTTTTCCTGATTTCCTTTAGTTCTTTATTAATGTTGTCCCCTTAGCTGTTTGAGCATATTTAAGACAGTTGTTTTAAAGTGTTTGACTACGAAGTGTGATATCTATGTTTCTTCAGCACTGGGTTTTGCCACTTTATTTTCTTCCTTTGAATGTATAATGTTTTCCTGTTTCTTTGTATGTCTTGTGAGGTTTTTGTTGTTGTTGTTGTTGTTGTTGAACATTGGACATTTGAAAAGACAGTTACCTTTCCCAGTCTTTGTGGACTGGTCCTATGCTAGGGAAATTTCTCACTAATTAGCTGAGCCTTGATTGTAAGCTTTGTGATCAGCCCAAGGGGAAATCTTAAGGTCTTCTGAGGTATTGTTTGAGCATGCATCTTGCCTGGGCCTGTATGTGTATGTTTTTGAATTTCCTGTGTACATGCTGTTTTCAAATGTCTTTATATCCCAGAGTGTCTCCCCTCAGGGCCTCCACCCATTATCTCTTAACCCAGGTTTCTGTGGGCCAGTCTCCCTACAATTTTCCTGACCAGTGCCCACTTGTTCTTCCTGCTTGAGATCCAAATTAGGACAAAACAGAGACCAGTCCTTCAGGCAGGCCCTGGTAGGTTAAAATGTTGAAAATAAAATCTGCTTTGCTTCCTCTGACTTATAGCTTTTTTTTTTTTTTTTTTTTTTTTGGTACTTTCTTCATTTGGCTTTGGTGTTAGAGTAATATTGGTTTCATAAAATAAGTTGGGAAACAATCCTTACTCTTCTATTTTCTTTTTTTTTTTTTTTAAAGATTTTATTTATTTATTTGAGAGAGAGAGAAAGCATGAGGTGGGGAGGGTCAGAGGGAGAAGCAGACTCCTCGCTGAGCAAGGAGCCCAATGCGGGACTCGATCCCGGGACTCCAGGATCATGACCTGAGCCGAAGGCAGTCGCTTAACCAACTGAGCCACCCAGGCACCCCTTACTCTTCTATTTTCTGAAAGAGTTTGCATACAAGTGGTATTACTTCTTCCATAAATGTCTGATAGGATTTACCAATGAAACTCTCTGGACCTGGACTTTTCTTTGTGGAAGATTATAAATTGTTAATTCAATTTCTTTACTTGATAAAGTTCATAAAATAAGCTCAATATATTCCCCCAAAATAGTTCCCAAGGTATTTCCCCAAAATGTTCAAAGTGGTGGGATTGTGGTTTTTCATTTTCTTTTAAAATGTTTTCTTGATCAATTCTACTGGCCACATTTTCAAAGATAACCATGTTATTTTATAAAAAAATTATTTGTTAATTATATAAACTGCTAGTAAAAATAAAATGTTTATAATGCAATGATGAATGTTTAATAAAATAAAGGGCAGGGAGGGAAAAATTCACCTGAGGGTTGGTTGCTCTAGACTATTCCGGAACTCAACATTAATTGACAAGCACCTTCCGTGATGATACACTAATGAATAATCCATCAGAGAACTTCTGGCTAACCACAGCATATTATATATATGCATTCATAAGTGTTTCCTCCCCAAGCCCAACTAAATGACACTGAAAGAAGAAATAAGGCCTAAACCCAAGAGGACAAAGAGAAAAGGAGGGGAAATGAAAACTGACAAGTCCATCTTTTAGAAACTGAAGGTGGATGGGCAAGTTGCACATGTCTTAGCAGAACAGAAAGCTAGAACCGAAGCTTACAAATGGGGAGGACTACATCTGGACAATCCCTGCTGCAAAGACCCAGAACAATCTCAGAAATTTGAGGCTCCAGCTGTTCTGGAAGGCAAGGATGCAAGTGGGCTGAAAAAGAAAAGGATTAATCGAAGTTCTTTAAAACAGTGGTTAGAACTCCAGACAGCTAACTTGTTCTCCTTTACCTCAGCAAACAATTGGATGGATTTAACCAAACGTGCTCTGGACTTGGGTTAACCTGACAGAGGTGAGGGTGGGGTTAGAGTATCATATGAAAAGTGGCAGGATAAATGAGAATCTGTCTACTTGTTGACAACCAGGTTTTTATCCTGGAGGCAAGAGGTTAGAAGATTCCTCTTTTAGAAAAGTGGACCCACCCAAGGCAAAAGTTTTATAGGAGCTATCAGCTTAGAGTCCTCCAACCAAAGAAATGGGTCCACATATAATTCTAAGGTAAGTCTTACTGATGTACATGGAGTTTAAAAATAGCATTATCAATATCTCATTCTTAAATATGATAGAACAATCAAGCATTACCAGAATTTGAATAAATCCCACTGCATGAGAGACAATAGAAATAAATAGAAAAGCAAACAAACAAACAAGGGGAAACAGAAAAATACAGAGAATCTCCCCTCTGAAAGACCAATAATATCCCTAGAGAGATGAACATTATATTATATAAGAGCATGATGATATAAAAAGAAAAAATGAGATAGTTCTTTAAAATTCAAAACTGTGATATCAAAAATTAAATATGTATTGGATGGGTTAGAAAATAGTTGAAGATATCCTCTAAAAAGTGAAATAAAAATTAAAGATACAGATAATATGAGAAAAGATAGTAAAATTGGAGTCCCAGTCCAGGGGGTCTAATATCCAAATAAGGATGGTTTCAGAAGGAAAGAATTGAGAAAATTGTAGTGAAGAAATAGTTCAAGAAAATTCAGCAGCACTGAAGGGCACACATTTCCAGATGGAAACAGTCAAATTTGTACCTAGAATAACAAATAGAGAAAAGACCTACACCAAGACATATTGTGAAATTTCAGTAATGGGGACAAAAAAAAGAACGTAAAACCTTCTAGGGAGTAAAAATAAAAACAGCTCACATACAAAGGACCATGGATCAGAATGGTAAAGCCCATCTCAGCAATAAATTAGGAACTAGGAGAAAATTATATAAAACCTTCAGAATTGTGACGTAATTTGATTTTCCATCTAGGAACCTGTATACCGGGCCATACTATCAATTTAGTTTAATAGTAAAATAGAGATATTTTTCAGACCTTGAGGAACTCAAGTGTTTCACTCCTATCATACCTTTTCTCAGGAAGTGATTATTATAGGAAGTGCTCTATCAAGAAGAGGGAGGAAACCCAGAAAGGGAAATATTGGGATCCAGCCAATAGGAGCTTCAACACAGGAGAGAGAAACCAGGTCATATGGGAACAGGATTATGGGGTGTCTGTGATGGAGATGAAACTAACAGATAACCTGAAGAGGCTGAACATTTATTATTACTACATAGAATATTAAGGGGGAAAAATAGACTTAATTACTAACACCAAGAATAAGAGTTGTAAAAGAAAATACATTTAATCATTGTACATTTCATGGCCCTTCTATAAATAATAGTCACATAGTCACAATAATATAAGCACTGAATATTGATTTAACAAAAATAGAGTGCTATAACTAACCATACTGAGAAGTGGAAGATGAAAAGTGGGTGGTATTAGAAAACTAAATTTTCATCTTCCACAGTAAAAGATTAATAGGTAATAGCAAAAAATGAGATGTGAGTTAATAACATGGAGTGAAATATTTTAAGAAACAGCTAAAAACAGTGGACATTCTTGTGTCAGTAGACCAGGAATTGGTAGAGTATTGAGATGAACAAGAAGCTGCTAGGTTTATTATAACACGGTAGGACTACTGGACTCTAAAATCTATGTATATGTATTATGTTTCTCATTTAAAAAATTAAAATCATTTTAGTGGGGTGAATTGAACCCAAAAGATAGGTTAAGTCTTAATGCCTAGTACTTACGACTTTTTTGAAAATAGGGTCTTTGCAGTGTAATCAAGTTAAGATAAAGTCATATGATATTAGAGTGGGCCCTATCCCCTACAACTGGTGTCCTTATAAGAAGAAGGAGATTTGCAGGTACACATACACACAGGAAAGAAAGTCATGTGAAGGCAGAGACCAAGATTGGAGTGATACCCTACAAGCCCAAAACATCAAGGCCTGCCAGCGACCACCAGGAGCTAGAAGAGAGGCATGAAACAAATTCTCTCCCAGAACCTTCAGAGGGAGCATGGCATTGCCAACACCTTGATTTTGAGCTTCTAGCTTCCAGAACTGTGAAAGAATAAGCTTCTGTTCTTTCAAGCCACCCAGTTTATAGTAATTTGTTACAGCAGCCCAAAGAAGCTAATGCAATCATTTACTCAATTTCTGTGTATCCGAATTGGAGCAGGAGATGTTTCAGAGGGTCCAATTCTTCTAAATTCATTCCACACTTGAGGTTTGGAAACAACAACAACAACAACAAAAACTAATCAAGTTTAGCTGTTTTGGGGGTGGGGCACAGTATAAAACCCATCTGTTCAATTAAGGGATGTGGGAGGACTGGCAAATGTGAAACACCGATTTTGGTCTCTGGTTATAAATATTTAAGTGTATGCCTGTCTGAGGTTTACTTTCTGTTTTTAAAAATACTGTTCTTTCCTGCTATCTCTGAAGAAGAATAGTTACAAAGAACAAGGGCCCCTTTCCTTTATACTTCACATAGTAACAGTATAAAATGTTGAACAGAATGAACATTACTCAGAAAAGCAAACTCTTTTATAATGTACCTAAAAATTGATTACTAAACATTTTTTTCCAACTAACAAGTATCTCTGAACTTGTTAAATATCATTGTTATATGAAGTTATAACAGATATAAAGAAAGCACCTGCATTATTTACATTTCCTATGCTTTTGATTCCAGTGCATTGCCTTGGGGTCCAATATCTTCTTTAAAATAGTTCAAGTAATGAGGGGATGCCTGGGTGGCTCAGTTGGTTAAGCTCTGCCTTCTGCTAAGGTCATGATCCCAGGGTCCTGCTCAGCGGGGAGTCTGCTTCTCCCTCTGCCCCTCCCCTCTGTGCCTGCACACTCTCTCTCTCAAATAAATAAATAAATAAGATCTTTAAAAAATAGTTCAAGTAATGCGATATTAAGATCTCAAAGCAGTTGGTTACAGGTTGTAATAGGTTGAATTGTGTCTGCTCCCCTGCAACCAAAAAAAAGATAATGTTGAGATCATAACTTCCAGTACCTCAGAATGTGAATTTCCTTGGAAATAAAGTCACTGCAGGTATAATTAGTTAAATTAAGATGAGGTCATCCTGAACTAGGATGAACACCTAATCCATTATGACTGGTGTCCTTATAAGAAGACAGCCATATGGGGGTGCCTGGGTGGCTCAGTCGGTTAAGCAGCTGCCTTTGGCTCAGGTCATGATCCTGGGGTCTTGGGATCAAGTCCCCACATCCAGCTCCCTGCTCAGCGGAGAGCCTGCTTCTCCCTCTCCCTCTGCCTGCCACTCTGCCTACTCGTGCTCTCTCTCTATCTCTCTGTCAAATAAATAAATAAAAATCTTAAAAAAAAAAAAAAAAAGAAGAGACAGCCATGTGAAGGCAGAGGCACAAGGAGAATGCCCCATGAAGGTGGAGGCAGTGATTGGATTGATGCACCTACAAGCCAAGGAACACAAGGATTGTCGGCTGTCAGCAGAAACTAAGAGACGTAGAACAGATGGTCCCCCAGAGCACTCAGAAGGAACTGACCCTACAGACACCTTGATATTAGACTTCTGGACTCCAGAACTGTGAGAGGATACATTTTTCTTGTTTTAAAGATTTTATTTATTTATTTGACACACACACACAGAGGAAGAGAGCAAGCACAAGCAGGGGAGAGGCAGGCAGGGGAGAAGCAGGCTCCCCACTGTGCAGGGAGACCAATGTGGGGCTCGATCCCAGGACCCCGGGATCATGACCTGAGCTGAAGGCAGACGCTTAACTGACTGAGCCCCAGGCACCCCACATTTCTCTTGTTTTAAACCACCGACTTGGGCGCCTGGGTGGCTCAGATGGTTAAGCGTCTGCCTTCGGCTCAGGTCATGGTCCCGGGGTCCTGGGATGGAGTCCCGCATCGGGCTCCCTGCTCCTTGGGAGCCTGCTTCTCCCTCTGCCTCTCTCTCTCTCTGTCTCTCATGAATAAATAAATAAAATCTTAAAAAAAAAAAAAACCACCGACTTTAAACAGCATAATGTGAAATTTACCATGAGCCACCCAGTTTGTGGAATTGGTACAGCAGCCCTAGGAAATGAGTATGTAGGGATTTTACCAAAATTATGATACCTTTAAAGATTTTTCAACTCCAGTCTTTTCATTCGTTTATTCACTAAATATTTGTTGAGTGACTACTACCTGTTTAGCACTCTTATAGGCACTGGAAATAAAATAAGGCAGAGAAAGGCCCCTGACTAAATGAAGTGAAAATTCTAATGGAGGAGAATAGCAAAAAACAGATACATATGTAACATAACATAAGGTAACATAATGTAACAATACAACATAAGCTAGTGTTAGGTGCTATGAAGAAAAATAAAACAGGGAAATGTATTAGAAAGTGGGATACAGAGGTCAGGGAAGGCCTCTTTGAGAAGATGACATGTGAGCAGAGACCTGAATGAGGAAGGAAGGAAGCTAGGCAAGGGTTGATAGAGAGAACCAGTACAAATACTCAGTGCATGAATATGGTCAATGTAGAGGCAATTAATCAACTGGGAAACAGGGAAAGGAGATGAGACCAGATCAATGTAGGACCCTGTGGGCCTCATTAAGGATTTGGATTTTATTCTAAGTGTGATGGGGAAGCCACTGGAATGTTTTTGTTTTGTTGTGTTGCTTCTTTTGTTTAATCGGAGAAATGATATTATCTGATTTAAATGTTTTAAAGATCTCTCCAGTTTCTCTGTCAACAATGCTTTCTAGGTGAAGAATGGAGGCAAAGAAATCCGTAAAAGCTTTCAAATAGCCTGAATGGGAGATGGTGGTGCCTTAGAGCGTCTTTGGAGGTGGCATCATGCAAATGTATACAGAACAAATTTACAGATAATCATCTAAGCCTATAAATGTCATTTCCTTTTCAGGTTCAAAATCATGGGTTCATGGGATTCTTCCACATCTCCTGAACCCCTTTAAATTAGAAACTAGTAAGGGGTTTCTGAATAAACCAGTTAATATCCATTTGAACATCTTATTCACAGCTCAAAAATTTACAATAACTCCAAAGTTAAGGGATAAAAATGAAATTACTTCTGAAGGATCTCAGGATTAATTTTTTTAGGTAAACAACTTACATAATATAATTAAAATTTTACAAGGTATAGCAAAATAAGTTATATATATTAGCAGTATCAAATCAATTCTTTAAATGCAACTAAAATAATTCTTCTACTTATAGTATATAGGAATCTCAAAATTGTCTAAGAATTAGTAAAAGTTCACAATTCTTAGAGTGGAAGGAGTTGGCTTCCAAAATTTAGTGAAATTTAAAGTGAAATTTGGGGCGCCTGGATGGCTCAGTCAGTTAAGCGTCTGCCTTCGACTCAGGTCATGATCCTGGGGTCTTGGCATCGAGCCCCATGTCGGGCTCCTTGCTTAGCAGGGAGCTTGCTTCTCCCTCTCCCTCTACCACTCCCCTTACTTGTGCTCTCTATCTCTCTGTCAAATAAATAAATAAAATCTTTATAAAAAATAAAGTGAAGTTTGTTCAGTTGGTAATAAGTGAACACAATTAGTAATAGCGGTCATTAACTTTAGAAAATGCAGTGATTAGATATCCAAAGTCAAAGCCTGAAAAATTTTTCCCAGGACAAACAGCCTCTGTTCAAAAATGGGCAAAAGACTTAAGGGCTCCTGGGTGGCTCAGTCATTAAACGTCTGCCTTCGGCTCAGGTCATGATCCTGGGGTCCTGGGATCGAGCCCCACATCAGGCTCCCTGATCTGCGGGAAGTCTGCTTCTCCCTCTCCCACTCCCCCTGCTTGCGTTTCCTCTCTCACTGTGTCTCTCTCTGTCAAATAAATAAATAAAATAAAATAAAATAAAGACATTACCAAATAAGATATGCATGTGGCCAATAAGCACATCAAAAGATGCTCAACATTATTAGTGATTAAGGTAACACAAATCAGAACTACAGGGAGACACCACCACACACGCATTAGGACGGCTAGTATCAAACAAATGGAAAACAAGCGTTGGGGAGGATGTGGAGCCGTTGGAACCCTCATGCACTGTCGGTGGAAATATAAATGGTGCAGCCACTGCGGAAAACAGTTGGGTGGTTCCTCACAAAATGAAACATAGAATTACTATAGGATCCAGCAGTTTCACTCCAAGGTATATACTCAAAATAACTGAAAGCAGGAACTCAGACAGATGCTTGTACACCAATCTTTGTAGCAGCATTATTCACAACAGCTAAAAAGTGCAAACAACCTAAATGTCCACCGATGGATGAATGAATATGCAAACTGTGGCATGAATCCACACTGGTAAATTATTCCTCTTTAAAAAGGAATGAAATTCTGATACACACTATAATGTGGATGAATCTTGAAGACACTATGTCACGTGAAATAAACCAGACATAAAAGGACAAATGCTCTTATGATTCCATTTATATGAGATATCTTGCATAGTAAAATTCATAGAGACAGAAAATAAAGTAGTAGCTATTAGGGACCAGGGGAAGGGAGGAATGGGGAGTTATTATTTAATGAGTACAGACTTCCTGTTTGATATGATGAAAATGTTCTAGAAATAGTGGTGGTGGTTGCACAACATTGTGATTATACTTAATGCTACTGAATTGTACACTTAAAAATGGTTAAAATGATAAATTGTATTTTAGGCATATTTTACCACAATAGAAAGGAACAAAGCATGTGCTATGATGGTTCATTTTCTTAGCCAACCAGTTTCTGAGCTCTAGAACAAATTCCTTATGGGGGCAAGTCACCACTCTTGTTCTGAAGGCTCAACCCCTTACATGTTCACAGTGGTTCTAGTTTCAGAAATGGGGTTTGATAGAGCATGGCTGAGGCCTCCCTTCACTACACGTACTAGAGCCTGTGATATATCTCATTAGAGTTCCTAGTCTGTATTTTTTTCCTCCACTGTTCTTCTGGAAAGCCTTGAAAAAACTTAAGTATTCTATGACATCTGCTTTCTCTTTTCATTTCAAATCTTCTCACAGTTGACCAAGAACGACTAAGTCATTCTCTGAGTTGAAGTTTGCACACGTATCATGATTTTCCTTAATACTTTCCATAGGTTGGGGCACCTGGGTGGCTCAGTCGTTAAGCTCGGGTCATGGTCCCAGGGTCCTGGGATCGAGCCCCGCATCGGGCTCTCTGCTCGGCGGGAAGCCTGCTTCTCCCTCTCCCACCCCCCCGCTTGTGTTCCCTCTCTCGCTGTGTCTCTCCCTGTCAAATAAATAAATAAAATCTTAAAAAAAAAATACTTTCCATAGGTCGATTTTTAAATTCAGATCGGGCCAATTGTAGGTGACATGAATGTTGTCAATAGTGCCTCAAGACTTTGTTGGCGACAACATGCCTTGACAACTCAGCTCTTGTATATGTGTCCTGGTTTGAGCAATCCGTCCAAGCACAGCCAGCAAAGCAGCATCAGTACGATGTATCACTGGCAGCTGTGACAAACCGCACAGCCTGCAGGTCAGCACCACGAGTAACACCGTAGTACACACATGGGAAGGCAAGGAAACACAAAAGTTGTAAAGCAAACACAAATATGAATACAACATTTAAACCAAAGGAGTGCTTTGCAAAAAAAAAAAAAAAGCCCCCCAAACCAACAACAAAAAACAATCAAATGTCTAAAAAAACTCTGGAACGAAGCCACAAGAAACAAGTTCCTTTTACTTTAGTCAAAGTTTAGTCACATGAAAGCGATAACTGGGAGAAATGTTTTTCTTAATCTGTGGAGAGTTTCATTTGCCAAGTAATCCTCAGACGACTTTCCCTCCCTTACTGCATCATGTTTAAGTGAAGTCACAAAGACTGTTAGATTTATAATAAATGCAGCGATGATGGAAATTCACAATGAAGTAGAAATAAAAATGTTCACACGTGCATGAGTAAAAGTTAACAATGAAGAGAGGTGCCTGAGTGGCTCAGTTGGTTAAGTGTCCGACTCTTGATTTCAGCTCAGGTCATGATCTCAGGGTCCTGGGTTTGAGCCCCGAGCCCCATGTCCGGCTCTGTGCTCAGCTGGGAGTCTGCCTGAGAGTCTCTCTCTTCCTCTTCCCTGCCCCTCCCCGCCCCGCTCTCCCCCAAATAAATAGATCTTTTTAAAAAAAGTCATCAATGAAAAAACATACCAATCATTCTTGAAATCAAGTGACCAGAAATGGAGTGAGGAGGACAGCCCTGACTTCTGCACAACTCACGTTAACACTGGAGTCTTTGGAGTCACTCATACCAGCAAAGTTTTTACTCTAGCATCTTAAACTTCTATTCCCACAAGTGCCTTGCCCTTTCATCTCCATGTTATGTGCTCATGCTGTTCCCTCTAAATTGAATACCCACTTCTTCTCTCCCAGTCCCCAGGCCCCCCAGGTTGAAATCCCACATACCATATGACTCAGTTTAAATGTCCATCCTCAATGAAACCTTTCCTGAACTCCTCAGCTAGAAGCACTGCCTCTCTTACAAAGTACTGTAAGACCATCTGCATTTCTCTGAAGGCACTCCCCTCTCTGCAAGGTATTATATTTATTTATGGACACATATGATCTCTCTGGACTCCTAAACACAGGGGTTCTCCAGGGATCTCTGCTGGACCCTCTTCTCTTGTCAGTTGTCATTACATCCACATCCACACAGAGACACACGCACACCTCCATTGTAACCATTTCCTCCCTGCTTCACAATCTCTTATTTCTGTGAACATGACTCCAAAATCTCTGTTCCAATCTTTAGTCCTGTGGCACTCTCAAATTGCAGTCCCTCATTTCTCCCTGCTTGCACCTAGCTGCCCCTTTAATTATTTATTTATTTATTTGTTTATTTGAGAGAGAGAGAGAGAGAGAGAGAATGAGCACGAGAGTGGGGTGGGGGGCAGAGGGAGAAGCAGGCTCCCTGCTGAGCAGGGAGCCTGATGTGGGGCTCCATCCTGGGACTTCAGGATCATGACCTGAGCAGAAGGCAGATGCTTAACTGACTGAGCCACGTAGGCGCCCTAGTTGCCCCTTTAAGCCCCACATACATTATGTCTACAATGGAAATTATCATCTTCCTGCCCAACTTTCTTCCTCTGTTCTCCTTATGTTAACGACACTGCTGCCTCCCTCCTCTCTTGGGTGCAAAATCCCTCACCTATCCTCCCTGCCCATGTCTGGTCAGTTACAAAGTCCTGCCAATTTCATTTATGTAATACAGTCATCATTTCAACCCTTTCTTCTCACCCCATTTCCCTTTCTTCCAACTTCCAACTACTCTCTTATTTTGTCCACCACTATTAGCCCCAGTATCTAGAAGGGTACCTGAAGTGGAAAATCAGTAAATATGTATTGGAAAAATGAACAAGTTTCCCAAGCCAATGCCTCTGCTCATGCGATTCTCTCTTTTTAAAAAAATTTTAAAAAGATTTTATTTATTTGACAGAGAGAGAGCACAAGCAGGGGGAGTGGCAGAGGGAGAGGGAGAAGCAGGCTCTCCGCTGAGCAGGGAGCCTGATGTGGGGCTCGACCCCAGGACCCCGGGATCATGACCTGAGCCGAAGGCAGATGCTTCACAGACTGAGCCACTCAGGCACCGTGAATGTTGTCCTTTTTAAAACGAAGAAGACACAGTGTCTTACACAATTTCACTCACTTTTGACTACATTCTTACAGCTGTTTTCCACTGCAGCACTTACTACAATTATGAGGGCACTTAAAGCTAATAAAACGTTCAAATTCTGCTCTTGAAAGATATACCTACAGTTCCTCACTTAATCATAAATCTTTATTATTTGTTCTCATTTCCAGCGTCTAAGCAACTCTACTTTATAAATTTTCCTCACATCAAATATCCATCGAATGCACTAGATAGATAGCAATAAAAACCTCAGTCTTTTTCTTCAGCTGTACTATGCTTCACTTAATTTCCCATTTCTCCTTGTTGAAAGCATTTCTAATTACATTTTTATATCTATTGCATTTTCAAGTTTTTAAGTTTAAACTACTCCATAACACCTTTAAAATTTTCAG
Organism: Mirounga angustirostris; assembly: GCF_029215605.1. Lineage (NCBI taxonomy): Eukaryota > Metazoa > Chordata > Mammalia > Carnivora > Phocidae > Mirounga > Mirounga angustirostris. Next base: position 65,654,613 of record NW_026991712.1, on the reverse strand, counting down.
ATTAATCCAATTTCTGATGTCCTATTTAAAATTTTGTCTCTTCTAGAAGGTTCTATGCTATTTATGAGCAGAGGCCATTTCCTGGGTTCTCCCTGTAACCAGCATACATAAAATATTTGTTGACCAAATTGATTAATAAGAAACGAGAAAAAGTACATCTTTTTTTTTTTTTTAAGATTTTATTTATTTGCGAGAGAGACAATGCGAGAGAGACAGAGAGCATGAGAGGGAGGAGGGTCAGAGGGAGAAGCAGACTCCCTGCTGAGCAGGGAGCCTGATGTGGGACTCGATCCCAGGACTCCAGGATCATGACCTGAGCTGAAGGCAGTCGCTTAACCAACTGAGCCACCTAGGTGCCCGAGAAGAAGTACATCTTAAGGAATTAGAAGGATGCCTGAATCAAACACGTAAATAGTAGCAATGAGATCATGCCGTCATCATTAATACAGTGTAGTGCAGGGATCCGCAGAGTGTGGTCCACAGACTCCAGGGTGTCCGGAGACCCTCCTGGGGGAGATCTAAAAGCTCAAAACTCTTTTGGTACGAATACGAAGATGACATTTGCCTTTTTTGCTGGGTTGACAAATGCCATGATGGTGTGAAAGAAATGGTCAATAAAACCGCAGTGCCTCAGCACAGAGCAAACTACACTGCTAGTCACTGCATTCTTCACTGCTATGCACTCACTTTAAAAAATGCCAATTTTAGCTGATCATGTCTTCAACGTAGAAATTACTTTTATGATAACTCAACCTCTGAGGTCACATCCTCTTCATACTCCATGTACGGGAAGTGTGCATAAAGTGCTACATCCTTGGCTACATGCTGCAGAATGCAGGTTGTCTGCCACTGTTTGCATTGTGAACTAAAAGTAGCTGGTTTTTTCATGAAACACCATTTTACTTGAAAGTATGACTGATAGACAAACTATGCTTATCGTGACTTGGGTATTTGACATTTTCTTTAAATGCAGTAAATGAGCCCCCCACCCAATCACTTTAAGGAAAACAACTGACAGTGCTTGTTGTCAATGACACATTTCAAACTTTCAGGTGAATATTACAATTCATCCACCACCACGAGCTAGTCCTTAAAGACTTTTCTCGCAATATCAGCTGTGCTATTAATGGATATACTTTCTCATATTATGAAATGTGCCAACATTTGGAAAATCTGCATACAAAATGAACCAATATTTTCTAAATGAAGAATGCATGATTTATAAAATGGTAAAATGATCTATTCAGAGATCAAGATAGTCCAGTGGATTTTAATGTAATAGGGTATGAAAAGTATTAAATAATATTAAATAGCGTGTAAACACGTAACCTAACAAATGCACTTTGTAAGTTGACAAATGTTGGAAGTTAATTTGAAATAATAAGAGAATCTAAGATTTTTTTAGCTCCTTTTCTATAAAATTGCTTATATTCATGATTTTTAAGTTATACCAAATTCCTTATTTAGTATTTTTGGGGGTGTTTCTGATAATAACCCTAAATTGTTTTGTGTATTGAATTCTTCCTGAAAGTTACATAAATGTATGCACATCATTCTCACTAAGATTATTAAAAAGTTATCCCTGCAAGTTCATAATATACACCAAGTATACATCTTCTCCTGTAAGTCCCTTATTACTGTGAGCCCTCTTTGGAAATATTTTTGCTTTGTTCTTCCTTTCCATTAACATATGAGAAAAACCAAAGAAATGAACCAGGGTCTACATGAACTATTCCAATCTATTCAATCCTCTGCTTCTGTTCCTTGTCCCTTCCTAATAGCAAATATTCCTTTGGATGTTTCTGAAATCTCTTCTGAAGTCTTGCTCACTTTTATGTGACAGAGGGTGTTAAGTTGTGGAAAAAACACTGGAGTAGAAGTCAGCAGTTCTGGGTCCCAGTGTTTTCACTAACCAATCATGTAGTTTTAAAATTTCTCATTTGTCCAGCCCTCAGTGTCCTCCTCTGTAAAATAAAATTAGAGAAATGATCTCTCTAAGTCCTCTTTCAGCCTTAAGAATTCCCTAAAATCTCTAATTAAAATCCAGAGTATGTCTGACATCCCTCAGCGAAAGGTAGTTACAGGTTCTGAAAATACTCATTATGATTTTTCCTTTCCACCTTTTTCTTGCTCCTGGCTAAGGATTGTTGCCTCTACTAAGTTACTCAGATCAGATCTTCCACCTTCCCAGCAATATCCTGGGTCTGCTCTCTCGACTTCCCTTCTTGATTTAGAGCAGTCATCCGCTCAAAAACTATTTTCAGAGAACAGTCTCTGTGAGGCAGGATAGGTCAAATCTGATTACACTTATAGATAATACAGTTAGCCATTTATTGAAGTCATTTCTAATGTGTGGAGTGCTTTGTTAAGGGCTTTGTAAACATTATCTAACTTATTTCTCACAACCACTCAATGAGGTAAGTATTTTTATTCACATTTTACACACGAGAGAACAGCCTCAGTGAACTGCCCAAGACCACGCAGGGCTATTTTCTCTAATATTGTCTAAATTAGACATAAAAGGCTCTAACAACACTGGTCATCTTTCTAAGCTAGGCTGCTTAGAAGCACATGTCTGATTATCATGTTTTGACCTTGCACTGTCCAATTCTGTCCAAAGATATTCACAAGATCTGCATTACAAACTAAACTGGCTTCCCCTTTGCTTCAAGGAAAGAGTTGCAGTATTTGCTGATCATTAAGATTACTATGGCAGATCACTGCATTTGTTTTCATCAAACTGCCTTTAACTCTAAATTCCAGTAAAACAATGGAGATTGATATACTTTAGACACTGTCTTTCAAAATAGAACCTTCTAAAAATGGCACAGCAAAATTCTCAAGAGTAATTTCCAAACTTGGGAATTCATTCCAATTGCTGATTTGCCAGACCCATGTTTTGGTGGTCTTCAACCTAAAGTTTTTTTCAAAGAAGGTTTTGTTTTGTTTTGGTGGGAAACTGTTATAGTTTCTTTTCTCTACTTCAAGAATACACTTCGTTTTGATTTTGTGAACTTACTTTCTGGATTGCATTTACGTTTTGACCAGTTAAGATATTTTTGACAGAAATTTCATTCAAAAAATTATTATGCCTTGGAAATGGTATTTGAATAATTTGGGCATATTGCTTTTGAAATAGAATTCAATGCCAAAAATTTAATTATTTTAGTGGAAAATAGCAAAGCCACTGAATTGTCCCTTCCATTAGCCAGCCTCAGAGAGGTTATTATCTCAAGGAAAAGCACATTGTCACTCATCAAAAGTTAGGATATTTCAAGTTACAAAAGGATAATTCTATGAAAGAGAATCTGTTGACTATTATGTGCATAGATACTGCTTTTCCAGGATCATGCCACAGCAACTTCTTGTTAAGGACCTTTCCCATCGGGCTAATCAGTCCTTAATTGTTCTGTCACCATCCTCTAATTTCTCTCCTTCAGTAACTTTCCTTTTCCTTGGCTTGTAGATGATTTATTTCCTCGCTTACTTCTTCTCTATTTTTTTTTCTTTTCCTAAAGCCCCTCCTTACAGTCCCTCCCTCAAGTTTTCTTCCACATTTTTAGTTTATCAATATCAAAAACCTCTCATACTTTTTCTTACCAGCTTATCTCCTTAACTCAAAAATTAGAGTGTAGAGAACAAAGATAAATAACATTTGATTGGGGGTACATCATAGGTAGAAATATTTGAAGTATTTAGCTTTTATTTTGTTACTTATTAAAATAAAAGAGAAAGGAAATAGATGGATGGCTTAGACAGGAATACTGAATATCAAAGGCCGCTAAATTAAAATAAATTCCAGTTTTTGATTTATGTGCTCTTTTTCTCATGTGGAACTCATAACTCTTTTATGTATTTGCCTTTATTTTGGGTTGTGTAACAATGTTCTGGCCTAGCCTCTTGCCTTAGAAGATCTTTGGGAGAGCCTGTCTCTGCAAGAGTCAATACATGCAACCACTGTGGAAAACAGGATGGAGGTCCCTCAAAAAATTAAAAATAAAACTACCACATGACCCAGCAATGCTACTTCTGGGTACTTGTCCAAAGAAAACACTAATTTGAGAAGACATATGCACCGCCATGTTCATTGCAGCCTTATTCCCAGTAGCCAAGACACAGAAACAACCTAGGTGCCCATCAACAGATAAATGCATAAGGAAAATGTGGTGTATACATATACAATGGAATATTATTCAGTCATAAAAAGAATGAAATCTTGCCATTTGTGACCGTACCATCTGGTCCTTGAGGGCATTATGCTAAGAGAAACAGGTCAGACAAAGAAAGACAAATAAGTATGATCTTACTTATAGTGGAATCTAAAACAAACAAACAGCTACAGAGACCAGAATGGTGGTTTCCAGAGGTGGGGGTTTGGGGGTGTGAGAAACGGGTGAGGGTGATCAAGAAGTAAAAATTTCCAGTTATAAAATGAATAAGTCCTGGGGATGCAATGTGACTATAGTGACAGCATGGCGACTATAATTACATGCTGTATATGCTACGTAGCCCAGTCATGCTACATATAATGTTGTCTTGCTATACCTGAAAGTTGCTAAAGAGTAAATCTTAAAAGCTCTCATCACAAGAAAAAAAATTTTGTAACTATGTACAGCGACAGAGGTTATCTAGATTTATTGTGGTGGTCATTTCGCAATATATGCAAATATCGAATTATTATGTTGTACACCTGAAACTGATATAACGTTATATGTTAATTATACCTCAATAAAAAAAAAAGAGTCAATACAGGGTAAAGTCAGATCTGACAAGTGCCAGCTTTAATCACAGTTTCTCCCTGTAATAGACGTTAACTGCTAACATAGCTGCAGTGTTAACCCAATTTTCTGGTCCCTTAGAAAAGAGCTATGGTAGATAAATAGACAGAAATGAAAGAAGACAGAAGGACAGAAAGAAAGAATAAGAGAAAGAAAGTTAAAAGCAGTGCTGCTCTAAGCATATCATCTGAAGAAGAGGTAAAATCATCAGAAGTGTTTCAGAAACAGGTAAGACTCGGGAGGCACACTACAAACCATTCTGAACCTTTTGTGATGTCAAAGTTCTAGCAATTCATGAAGTATGTTTTAAACTCAGATATCATGCTGCTGTCCCAAATCGTAACTCTTGATTAACATGATTTAGATGAAATAACCCTGTATCTATTCCTTAAATTCAGAATCAGAGGCCTCAGTAAGGTGGGACAATACCATTTTTACTTCTTTGGTGCTGTCCTTTCTTTTCTAACCTTTAAAGGATGAAATTGATAATTGATCATTTTGCCAAAGTCTTGTAAGACCCTGGAGTTTGCAGATGGCATTAGAATTTGTAATTAGGGCCCACACGATCTCTGCCACAGATAGCCTCACTGGGAACGGACTCGGTCTCTCTTTCAGAGCTAAAAAGTTTCAGAAACCTCTGGGAGCAGGTTGGGGGAGAAGACTCAGCGGTTTATTCTCTAGTCCTCTGTCTTGAGAAAATATAAGAATATAAAGTTATTTCTGTTACCGCTTCCCTCATAATGAGGCGTTGAAAGAAATTCCCAGATTTAATTTTTCCTTTGAGAGCACAGCTCTTGCTAGGTCTAGATGCAACAGGCTGAGAGGTCACATTTATGGCTTAGCCCCCACCAGCAAAGTCAGACTGTATCACTCTCTTTTCTGGCTGGATGACATACCCATTTTCAAACCGTTGTTTTAGAGATGCTGAGGGAAAGAGATTAAAAACTTTTTTTGAAAAAAAACAAAAAAAACAAAACCAAAAAACATTACTCACTCGCCCCTGAAGTACTCCACTTATTTTCATTTTTGTGTGTTACTTTCCAGTTCTCTTGATAGGTAAATGTATTTTTATGTAGTTGCAATTTCAGATCCTCTTTCTTAAAATAATAACATTGTTTGAAAGTTCTTTTTTCAAAGCCCCTGTTGCTGTTTACCTCCATGGTGGCTTTTTTTTTTTTTTTAAAGATTTTATTTATTTGAAGAGAGAGACACAGCGAGAGAGGGAACACAAGCAGGGGGGGGTGAAAGAGGGAGAAGCAGTCTTCCCGCCGAGCAGGGAGGCCGATGCGGGGCTCGATCCCAGGACCCTGGGATCACGACCTGAGCCGAAGGCAGACGCTTAACGACTGAGCCACCCAGGCGCCCCCATGGTGGCTTTTACTAAGCCTGTGTTCAGAAACCAGTGTGAAGGGGTAGAAAGGGGAGCTTTGTCATTATATAATATTGGTACTGATTACTAAAATCTCTAGCATGTTCTTTGACCTAAATTCATGTTATGCTTATGTTTTAAAGTATCCCACCCTCAACATTTTATTCAATTTTGTGGGAAATTAAGTAGATATATTATCTGACATCTTAAGGAACTATACAACAATTTATTTTGCTACAAAAATATTTTCTTTTCTTTGTTTCTTTAATTAAAAAAATTAATTCCAGCATTGTTAACATACAGTGTTACATTAGTTTCAGATGTACAATGCAGTGATTCAATAATTCCATACAACAATTTTTGTAGAAAAAAAAAAAGCAACCAAGAATTGCTTTGCTTATTTAAGATAGACCAGCTAAGTGTTGCCATGGAATAAGTGACATCAGCAGGCCATTGCATCTGAGAAAATTGTCTGGAGCATCGTGTTTATGAAGGAGAAATAAAAAGGAAAGAAAAGCTTTAACTTGACAGGAGTCAAATCTCCTAGGAATAAAAAGTATTAAGTACAGTTGAACTTTCATGATTTTCAATTTAGTGTTCTAAGGATCATTCTAATTATTACCTAGAGAGACTGCTGTTAAAGGAGTGTTGGTTTCCCTAGCTTAATTGCCTATTATGAATTTAGATTTTATATATTACTTAGGCATACTCGCAAAATTCTGTTATATTCCTATTCAAATAGAAATGGAAAATTACGGGGCACCTGGGTGGCTCAGTCGGTTAAGCGTCTGCTTTCGGCTCAGGTCATGATCCCAGGGTCCTGCTCAGTGGGGAGCCTGCTCCTTCCTCTCCCCCGCTTGTTCTCTCTCTCTCACTCACTCTGCTCTCTCTCTCAAATAAATAAATAAAACCTTAAAAAAAATGGAAAACTATGTGAGAAGACCTATAGAAAAATACATTAGGGAATAATGTTTTGGTGATTTTTCTGTGGTTGTTTTCAAGGCACATTTAAAATGGTCTCAGTGCTTCTTTTTTGTTTTCTCAAGAGGGAAAATTATAATATCTGAAATACTGAAAGACTTTAAATAGCCTTTAAGATTTACAGAGACCATTAAAAGAATAATCTTCAAATCTACAAATTTGTCATTCATCTTTCTCTGAGAATACTTTTCCATTTGCCTCTCGTTTTATATCATAGAGTGGTGATGAATGCCTTAAGGAGTTATCTCATCACTCCTGCCTTCAGGTACAAATAAGTCTTGATCTGATCTGGAAGGATAGATTTTATGTAGGGAGCTCAAACACTTTTTTAATATTGCCTACTTCATTTCTGGTTGTGTAAATCCAACCTGCTGAGCCAGCCTCAGATTCTACATATAGATTTATTTTAGGGCATGCAGTAAGCTATGTCCCAGGCATCAACTGTTGAGATAGCACGGTTTGTCTTTGATATTATCCATTTCCGCTATTGGGACCTCTTTTCTTCCAGGCCCCACCTGCTGCCCTACCTGCCACACACCTGTGATAACAGCCCTGGGCAAACGTTCAAGGAGGGCTGGTTGAGCTGGCACTCAGGACATTTTTTGCTGACTGAACCTGGGTTTCCTTTCCATGGTATTTTTCCCTTGTTCTTGAAACAAGGTAATTTTCCTTCATTGTCCCTAGACAACTCTATTGAAAATTCCTGAAGACTCAGAGGAATATGGTTCCAATATGAAAGTTTTTTTTTTTTTCCTTTTGGAGAAGCAGACTAACTCCTTTTAAATCACACGATTTATTTTTGCGTGGAGATGTAAATGCTTCTCCCTCTGTGGCTCCCACAATGAGCAGTCAATACACAAGATGGACGCCGGGGATGCTGACGCTTCAGGACCCTCTTTTTCTGCACAGGTCTTTCCAAGGCTTTGGGAAAGGCCTGAGCAATGTATTCACATGTTGTATGTTTTGCAAAATAAAGACATTTTAGCTACCCTCAGTCAACAGTGCACTCTCACCCCTTTGACTTTACTTCCGCAGCATTTGCACTTGTGTTAGGGATGTTGGAGTGGCTGTGGGTATTAGATGATCCTGGTAAGAGGAAGTTCGATTGGTGATAGTTTTAGTTTAGGTTTCATAGTATATATTTATGTGGTTTACAGTCATTTCTGTGATTGATTAAGTTATTGCTAGGTGTCCTGGTGAAGGAATAGCTTCTGGGAACACTTCTACCTCCCACTATGTTAACCTACCCAGCATCATGACCTAAAGGTGCAAAGTTAAGGTTTATATAACATACAGGGGTTCTATCACATCTCATCAGGACAGTGTAGGTAAGTGGTGGAGCAATGTGTCTAAAATGTCCCAAGCTAGTCTATGGAAAATTCTTCCAAACACCACAAGTATAAAATTGTAAGCAGAAGTTTCAGTTTGCATCAAAACCTAGGCATAACTGTAGCTTTCCAGTTGGAATATATATATATATATGATGGTTATATTCACATATATTCATATATCATAGTCATATATCCATTCACATATCAATAATGATGGTTATACAATTATCAAGATACCATATATATTTTTTCTTTTGTGTTGGGAGTTGTATGAAATAGAATTGTTCAAAATTCTTTTGATTTTAGGGCACAAACCTGTAGCAGTATTAAAAACAATGAACATTGCATGGAGCACTGTGTATTATACGCAGACAATGCATCATGGAACACTACATCAAAAACTAATGATGTACTGTATGGTGACTAACATAACATAATAAACAAACAAACAAACAAACAAACAAACAAACAAAAAACAATGAAAATGTCTGTGTACCAGGTTGGGATGATTTATGCATCTCAAACCTCAATATGTAAAAAGTTTTGATCAACTATACTGCAAGAAATACTGAATTACTTTTCTATGCTCTTTATAGAAGAGGATATTACAAAATAGCTGTTATATGAAGAGGCTCCCAAAGGGAACTAAACCAAAAATTGTGGGAGTATTATAATGGTATGTCAGGCAGTTAATAAATAAAAGTATTAGGGGTGCCTGGGTGGCTCAGTTGGTTAAGCGACTGCCTTCGGCTCAGGTCATGATCCTGGAGTCCCAGGATCGAGTCCCGCATCGGACTCCCTGCTCAGCAGGGAGTCTGCTTCTCCCTCTGATCCCCCCCTCTCATGCTCTCTCTCTGTCTCATTCTCTCTCTCAAATAAATAAATAAAATCTAAAAAAAAAAAAGTATTATATAATTTTCTTGGAGTTTGTATTATTTATGGTATTTATCAGCATTAAAAAAATTTTAAACTGGGGCACCTGGGTGGCTCAGTCAGTTAAGTGTCTGCCTTCAGCTCAGGTCACGATCCCAGAGTCCTGGGATCGAACCCCGCATCGGGCTCCCTGCTCAGCGGGAAGCCTGTTCTCCCTCTGCCACTCCCCCTGCTTGTGTTCCCTCTCTCACTGTGTCTCTCTCTGTCAAAAAAATAAATAAAATCTTAAAATAAATAAACAAATAAATAAATAAAAATTTTAAACTTATTGAGAATTCTATTATCATTCTCATTTTTTACCTAACTTGGCATTTGTAATTTCACATTCTTTTCTTTAAAGAGACCCCCCCCTTAATAAAAAGCTTTTGTACAGTGAAGGAAATCATCGATAAAATGAAAAGACAACCTACTGAATGGGAGAAGATATTTGCAAATGACTTATCTGCTAAGGGGTTAATATCCAAAATATATAAGGAACTTACACAACTCAACACTAAAAAAACAAAAAATCTAATTAAAAATGGTCACAGGAGCCGAATAGACATTTTCCTAAAGAAGACATACAGATGGCCAAAGGTACATGAAAAGATGCTCAACATCACTAATCATCAGGGAAATGTATAGCAAAAGCATGATGAGATATTACCTCACACCTGTCAGAATGACTAGAATCAAAAAGATAAGAAATAACAAGTGTTGGCAAGGATGTAAAGAAAAAGTAACCCTTGTGCACTGTTGGTGGGAATATAAATTGGTATGGCCACTGTGGAAAACAGTATAGAGGTTCCTCAAAAATTTTAAAATGGAATTATCAAATGAACCCATAGTTCCACAATGGTGGAAATGAAAACACTAATTTGAAAAGACACATGCACTCCTATGTTTATTACAGCAATATTTACAATACCCAGGATATGGAAATAAGCAATGTCCATTGATTGATGAATGGATAGAGAAGATGTGGTATATACATATGTATACACAATGAAATATTACTCAGCCATAAAAAAGAATGAGATCTGGCCATTTGCAGTAACATGGATAGACCCAGAGGGCATAAATGTTAAGTAAAATAGTCAGACTGAGAAAGAACAAATATCATATGATTTCACTTGTATGTGGAATCTAAAAAAACCCAACAAATTAACAAACAAACAAAAACAAAAATAAAGAAGAAAGAAACAAAGAGAAAAAAAAAAACAGACTTTTACGAAGAACAAACTGGTGATTACCAGAGAGGAGATGGGCGGGGGGATGTGTGAAATAGATAAAGGAGATTAAGATGTACAAACTTCTAGTTATGAACCAAATAAGTTACGGAGATGAAAAGTACAACATAGGGAATATGGTCAATAATATTGTAATAACATTGTTTTATGAAAGATAGTGACTACACTTATGGTGATGTGCACTGAGTAATGTACAGAATTGCTGAATCACTATATTGTACACCTGAAACTAATATAATACTGTATGTTAATTATACTTCAATTAAAAAAGATTTAAAATTTAAAAAATAAAGAGGGCCCCAAATTATATAAGCTTCTGTCTGTATGAAACCTGTGTATGCCTCTGAGTGAGATAAGATGAGCTAAGCCAAGCTAATCCCTGGCATCTGACATAATGAGCTAGTCAAATAAGAAATGAAGCTAATAAGAATAGGTAAAAATAGTCAAGGTACTGTAAGCTAGGCAAGAAGCAGGAAGTATACATTTTTTTAAACAATAACATTTTCTGTCAGTCGATATGATGGGCATAGGTTTAGATGAGATTACTTAAAGGAAAGTATGTGAATTGGTTATATATCTTGATTTTTACTGCATTTATTGCATTTATTCACTTCCTGTCTCCCATCCTGAAATATCCTATTAGTTTTTGAACACTGGAGGAAAGTAATGTTAAACATTTTTTAAGCAGTGTTTTGAGGTGGGCTTTTTTGCCACCTAGATTTTTTTTATGGATTCTTACCCAATATTAGAGGGTTTTTCTCTAAACTGCACAACCCCAAAACATATATAATAAGATACTCAATGTATTCCTTAATTGAATTGTCCTCTATACCCACTTATCCAGGGCTCTGTCCAGGGGAGCCTACATTTCATCTCAAGAGTGTTTACAAATTCAGTTCCTTAGAAAGTGTAACTAGTGCCAGGGACATGTCAAGCAATAGATTGTGATAGCATCCTAGGACCAGTTTTCTTGGTGCTGCGTCTATAAATTCTTCTTACGATGACTGGTTAATATTTACTCTTCATTACAAAGGTCTGAAGTTCTGGGGCAAGCAAAGGCACATTGTTTGTGGTAGATTCTTGTCTCTGGAATTTGTATTCCTTGTTAGCCTTTTGAGATTGGGGAGTTTCTGATCCTGTCTATCCCAAACACATACATGAAGTCATCATAAAGTGCTATTCATTCTTGTTGGTTTTCTATGGCTTGACATTCATACTGATGGGTAATGGTATTGCAGGAAAAGTATGCAGAAGTTGTCTGCTACTTCCACTACAGCTTGGATATTAACCTTTTTATTCTTGAGTTAGGCCCTTTTTCTCTGGAGTATTTATTACTAGGTTTGCATTATCTGACATAAATCCTATAGCCAGCAATCCCTATCAAAATACCACCAACATTTTTCACAGAGGTAGAACAAACAATCCTAAAATTGTGTGGAACTACAAAAGACCTCATATAGCCAGGGCGCCTGGGTGGCTCAGTTGGTTAAGCAACTGCCTTCGGCTCAGGTCATGATCTCAAGGGTCCTGGGATCAAGCCCCGCATCGGGCTCCCTGCTCGGTGGAAAGCCTGCTTCTCCCTTTCCCACTCCCCCTGCTTGTGTTCCCTCTCTCGCTTTCTCTCTCTCTGTCAAATAAATAAAAAAATCTTAAAAAAAAAAAAGACCCCAGATAGCCAAAGCAATCCTGAAAAAGAGAAACAAAACTGGACACATCACGATTCTGGATTTCAAGCTCTATTACAAAGCTGTAATCATCAAGACAGTATGATACTGGCACAAAAACAGACACATAGATCAATAGAACAGAATAGAGAACCCAGAAATGTATCCACAACTATATGGTTGACTACTCTTCGACAAAACAGGAAAAAATATCCAATGGAAAAAACACAGTCTCTTCAACAAATGGTGTTGGGAAAACTGGACAACAACAGGCAGAAGAATTAAACTGGAGTGCTCTCTTATACCATACACAAAAAGAAATTCAAAATGGATGAAAGACCTAAATGTCAGACAGGAATGCATCAAAATCCTAGAGGAGAACACAGGCAGCAACCTCTGTGACCTCAGCCACATCACCTTCTTACTAGACATGTCACCACAGGCAAGGGAAACAAAAGCAAAAATGAACTATTGGGACTTAATCAAGATAAAAAGTTTCTGTACAGCGAAGGAAACAATCAACAAAACTAAAAGACAGCCTACAGAATGGGAAAAGATATTTGGAAATGACATATCTCATAAAGAGTTAGTATTCACAATCTACAAAGAACTTATCAAACTCAACAACCAAAAAATGAATAACCCAGTTAAGAAATGGGCAGAAGACATGAATAGACACTTTTCCAGAGAAGACATCCAGAAGGCTAACAGACACATGAAAAGATGCTCGACATCACTCATCATCAGGGAAATACACATCAAAACCACGATGAGATACCACCTCACACCTGTCAGAATGGCTAAAATTAACAACACAAAATACATCAGGTGTTTGTGAAGATGTCGAGAAAGAGGAACTCTCTTGCACTGTTGGTGGGAACGCACACTGGTACAGCCACTCTGGAGAACAGTATGGAGGTTCCTCAAAAAGTTGCACTACTAGGTATTTACCGCAAGGATAGAAAAATACAGATTTGAAGGGATACATCCACCCCGATGTTTATAGCAGCATTATCAACAATAACCAAATTACAGAGAGAGCCCAAATGTCCAACAACTGATGAATGGATAAAAACGATGTGGTGTATATACACAATGGAATATTATTCAGCCATCAAAAGAATGAAATCTTGCCATTTGCAACGACGTGGATGGAGCTAGAGTGTATTATACTAAATGAAATAAGTCAGTCAGAGAAAGACAAATACCATATGATCTCATTCATATGTGGAATTTAAGAAAGAAAACAGACGAACATATGGGAAGGGAGAAAAGAGGGAAAGGAGAGAGGGAGACAAGCCATTAGCGACTCTTAATGATAGAGAACAGAGTTGATGGAGGGAGGTTGGTGGGGGATGGCCTAGATGGATGATGGGTATTAAGGAGGGCACTTGTTATGATAAGCACTGAGTGTTGTATCTAAGTGATGAATCACTGAATCCTACTCCAGAAATCAATATTGCACTACATGTTAACTACCTAAAATTAATTTTTTATTTTTTTAAGATTTTATTTAGTATTTATTTATTTATTTATTTATTTATTTATTTATTTATTTGGAGGGGGGAGAGAGAGTGCGCGCGTGCATGCACATGTGGGAGCAGGGGGAGGGACAGAGGGGAAGGGAGAGAGAATCCTGAGCAGACTCTGAGCTGAGTGCTGAGCCCCACATGGGGCTCTATCTTACAACTCCAAGATCATGACCTGAGTTGAAATGAAGAGTTGGTCACTCAGGCTGGGCCATCCAGGCACCCCTACCTAAAATTTAAATTAAAAATAAATAAATAAATAAATAAAATAAAAAATATTATAGCCAGTATATATTTGATATGTAATAATTAACTGGATTGAGAGACCACTAGGATCCTGATCTGTCTGCTTCTGTCTTTCTCTTACTCTTTTATTTGAGCTCTGCTAAAACACCACTAGACAGTTTTGCCAAGACTGTAAAGGAGCACAACATAGTCCTTAGAAAATCAAGTTGTATATGTCATGTTTTCCGCATATCCTAATGCAACATGGGTATATAAGAATTATATCAAAAGACTTTTGAGAGGCTATTTGGAAGATGCATTGGGCTTTATTTTTTTTTAAAGATTTTTATTTATTTATTGAGAGAGATAGTGATAGAGAGAGAGCATGAGAAGGGGAGAGTCAGAGGGAGAAGCAGACTCCCCGCTGAACAGGGAGCCGGATGCGGGACTCGATCCTGGGACTCCAGGATCATGACCTGAGCCGAAGGCAGTCGCTTAAACAACTGAGCCACCCAGGCGCCCTGGGCTTTATTTTTTAAAAATTTAATAAATTTCATCTACTTGAACTATATTTAATCACATGTTGGTTTTATTGCCATTAAGTATTTGAAATTACCTATATCTATTGTTTTCTTTGTGTTGGAAGAATGACTCCGTGGAGGTTTGTGAACTGCTAACACAGTATGAATGATTTTCTGTAGATTAAGTGTCATGTGAGGTCCAAATAATCAGTTCCCAGAAGAACGGCAGTAAATCTGTCAAATGTCATAACCTAGTGCTCACTTGAGCTTATCAAGTCATAAGCCTTTTCTGTTTATTAAACTAAGTTCAAGGAATGCAAGGAGAATATGACCTACCATATTTCTATTGCATTTTAATCACAAAAAGACAAATTTCTTCCAGCTAAATGCTCCATAATCTGAAAACACTGATAGTATAACACTTTTATTCAAACATCCCAGCAAATCATTAGCCATGTGTAACACTTGCCATAGAACATTCAGATTCTATTTGGCCAAGTTTGACTTTGCTAATATTTTAAGTAAGTTTTTATATATGTATAACATTATACATGTATGATGTAATATTGATATCATACAAACCTATATATGTATATATGTGATCTTTATGCACAAAAAGATTTTAATGTAAACCTCTAAAGAATTAACAAAAGAACTGGAAATCAGAAGACTTGGATTTTTTCATTTTGTTTTTTGGTATTTTTGTTCTAATTATTAAATCAATATGTATACATACAATGCTCATTTTTTTTGAGACTTCCAATTCACAAGCATGATAAGGCTCTGCATTTATTTAAGATCTCATTTAATTTCTCTCAGAAATGTTTTGTAATTTGCAGCATACAAATCTTGCACGTATTTTGTTCAATGCAGTTCTAAGTATCTTGTATTCATACAATGCTCATTTTAACAATGAATGAACATAAAGAAAAATGTTAACAGTCTCTCCCTACTCCCCTCCTTTCCTAACTCCTACCTTCTAGTAACCAAGAGTATCAGTTAGGTGTTCTCCCACATCTTTCTCAAAGACAACATAGTTTTGTAGATCATATTTTGCCCATGACTAGCTGCAACACAGAGCATGAGTCTCAAAGGCTTCAGTGTCCTCTTGCCAAAAATAAGAATGATTCAAAACCAGAATGAGATACTACTTTACACCCACTAGGATGGTTAAAATAAAAAAAGACAGACAATAAGAAGTGCTGCTAAAGATGTGGAGAAATTAGAACCCTAGCACATCTCTGATGGGAAGGTCAAATGGTGCAGCCCCTGGGGAAACAGTTTGGCAGTTCCTCAAAATATTAAACATAGAGTTACTAGATGACCCAGAGATTCTACAACTAGGTATATACGCAAGAGAAATGAAAACTTTGTCCACAAATATTCTTGACAGCATTATTAATTATTGCCAAGAAGTGGAAACAACCCAAATGTCCATCAACTGATGAATAAACAGAATGTGGTGTATCATGCAATGGAGTATTACTCAGCCATAAAAAAGAATCAGGTACTGATACATGAGACAACATGGGTGAAACTTGAAAACATTATGCTAAGTGAACGAAGCAAGTCACAAAAGACCACTTAATATGTGATTCTGTGTATATGAAATGTCCGGGATAGGCAAATCATTAGAGACAGAAAGTGGGTTAATGGTTACCAGGGGCTAGGTTATCAGACTTCTGTTAGCCTGAAAATATTCTATAATTAGATTCTGGATGGGTGCCCAACTCTGTGAGTATACTAAAACTCAATGAACTGTAAACTTTATTTTATTTATTTATTTATTTATTTATTTATTTATTTATTTATTTATTTATTTATTTATTTATTTAAAGTAGGCTCCAGGCCGGGTGTGAACTCCTGACCCTAACATAAGACCTGAGCTGAGATCAAGAGTTGGATGCTTAACCAACTGAGTTACCCAGGCACCCCTGAACTATAAACTTTTTTTTATTATGCTATGTTAATCACCATACATTACATCATTAGTTTTTGATGTAGTGTTCCATGATTCATTGTTTGCATATAACATCCAGTGCTCCATTCAGTACGTGCCCTCTTTAATATCCATCATTGGGCTAACCCACCCCTCCACCGCCCTCCCCTCTAGAACCCTCAGTTTGTTTCTCAGAGTCCATAGTCTCTCATGGTTCATCTCCCCCTCCGATTTCTGCCCCTTCATTTTTCCATTCCTGCTATCTTCTTCTTCTTCTTTTTTTTAACATATCATATATTATTTGTTTCAGAGGTACAGGTCTGTGATTCAACAGTCTTATACAATTCACAGCTTTAACTTTAAATGGGTGAATTTTATCGTATCTGAAATATATCTCAATAAAGCTTTAAAAAAGAAAAATAAGGATAACTTAGTTGTTCTCCAAGGTCTCTTTAGATTATAGAATTTCTTTCTCATACAATGTGAAAACAGTTCCACATTATTTTCTTATTTCAGTTGATAAATTCATCTCAATAAGATCTTAACCTGTCATTCAATCTACTACATTTTTCCCAACCTCTTAAAATGGTTCTTCATATCGGGCGCCTGGGTGGCTCAGTTGGTTAAGCGACTGCCTTTGGCTCAGGTCATGATCCTGGAGTCCTGGGATCGAGTCCCACATCGGGCTCCCTGCTCAGCAGGGAGTCTGCTTCTCCCTCTGATCCTCCCCCCTCTCATGCTCTATCTCATTCTCTCTCTCAAATAAATAAATAAAATCTTTAAAAAAAAAAGAAAGAAAAAAAAGGTTCTTCATATCTATGCTAAAGTTTACTATTTATTCTATGACATGAATGTTAACTTTTAATTAGGACAATAGGGAATCCAAACTATCTTGGTAAAGAGAAAAAGAAGTGAGTAAAAACGTTTCATAACCCGTGTCTTTCTGGCTTTATATACACAGTAGAGTTTATTATTCATTCTGTTAATAAGAGATTCAAGAAAACAAAATATTGGATTAATCCTGTATGTATGGGATATCAAATTTCAGTTTTTAGTATTTTTACTACAATTACTACATTTGGTAGCCTGAAAAACAAATACACAAATAAACAAATCAGCTGTCATTTTAGCCACGGCAAATGCCATCTCTGTAGAGACATTCAGGAGCTGCTCCAGGATATCTCAGAAGGCAGGGGGTTCATGGGCTGCAGGCTGTCTAGAAAGGGGAGGAGACAAGAGACTACATTTGCATAAGATGAAGGAAAGTTCAAGTGACCATTTATGTCCATGTACATTAAAGAAATATGGAGGTTAAGTAGGGTGTGTCAGGGGGAGTGTGCTAAAGCCTCTCCACCACCCCTTTCTTGGTGCTGGGGCTGACTTAGCATTTTCTTAGTACTAGAAATATTTTTTTTCCTTGCTTATACTTTCTCTGTAGAAAATTTCCCTATTCATACTCAGAGAAGGCAAACCCGAACATGACCATGACTCCCAGATGATGGACAACTGGACCAGAGTTGGGCCTTTGATTCGAAATAAGCTTATAATACTTTCTTCTCTTCGAACTCTCACTTCTTGGAACTGGGACAAGATTTTGAGTCAGTTATCTGAGAGGTTATGTATTTGATTGAAGTAAGTTGTAACTTAATGGGAGACTTAGAAGATAATCTGGAAAAATAAGTTGGGGCCAGATTGTCGAAAACTCAGCATGCCAGTTTAAGGAGTTTGATTGTAAATTTTCGAGGTAAAGGGGAGGAATTAAAGGTTTCTAAATAGGGGATCAACAAAAATAAAGTAATGGTGCACAAGAAAAGCTGAAGGGAGACAGACACTGGAGATAAGTCTATGAAGAAGACTATTGTAATAGTCCCACTGAAGGGCCGAGACTAGAATGTGAGAGGAAGGAGTGAAGAAGGTGGCAGAGATTTCAGAGGCATTGAAGTGAAAGAATCAATAGCAGTTTGTGGCTGATCAGGTGTGGGAGCACAGGGATGAGGACAAAGGATTAGATAAGTGTGAGGGTGATGTCAAATTTCAGTATGGGGAGATTGTCGATACCATAACATAAACAGGAAGTCTGGAGGTGGAGGCGCTTCGGGATTAGGTTAATGATTTCAATTATGGATTTCACTGATTGCCAGACATCCGAAATTAAATGTCCAGCAGGCAGTTACACTGAGAGGACTGGAGCTGAGGACGGGTCCTAGTTCCATCTTGGGTCTTCATAGTGTGACAGCTGATGCCATAAAGCTGGACAAGATTTCTGAGGGAGGGCTGGGGGAAAGGAACAGATGGCTGAGAATTGACCCTTGGGGGGTACCCACCACTGTTCCGGGACAGGAGGAATCAAGGAAGCAACTGCCAGAGAAGGAGGGGTTATGCCAGAATCTCATCAATTCTCTGAACACCAGGAAGAAAAGATTTTGGGGAGGAGGAAAAGCGGAGTAAACTGTTTCAAAAGCTACTGAGGAAAAAAAAAAAGGAAAAGTTTGTGTATTCTATTGGTTGAGGATGAAATGTTTTGAATATATCTGGTAGATCTGTGTGGTACAATGTGTCATTCAAAACCACTGTTTCCTTGTTGATTTTCTGTTGGGTAATCTGTTACTGATGTAAGTGGAGTGTTAAAGTCCCCTACTATTATATTACCATGGATTGCTTTCCTTTTGTTTGTTATTAACAGTTTTACGTATTTGGGTGCTCCTATATTGGGTGTTTAAATATTCACAATTGTTAAAAAAAAAAGCTGCTGAGAAAATGGGAATGGAATTATTTATCACCAACATCATTAAAATACAAGGTAAATTTTAAGTAACCAGAGTATGAATAATGATAATAGCAATACCATTTATATAAAACTTTACAAAACTATTTTCACAGACATTATTGAAATCCATTGATTTAGTCAACAGATATTTACTGGACACTGATTATGTGCAAGGCATGTGTGCTAGGAGAGAGTAGTAAAAAATACAATATGGTTCTTGCCTTCTTGGAACTCAAAGTTTAGTTTTTCTTAGCATTCATGAGAGATACCCAAATGAGGGATAAACCTCTATATTAAGAATGTTTCTTACTAGATTTTTCTATGGTAAGAATATTCCTTTTTTCTGGGTCAAGAAATGTAAATTAAATCAAACAATAGGAAGTCCAGAGTTTATGTCCTTCTTCCAGGAAACACGGAGACCTACTAAGATACATCCCAATATTAGCTGACTCTCATTCTGATACGGAGAGCAGGTGGATGACATTAGTAAACTAGCCAGACCATCTAGACCCTTGCTACTTAAAGTATGGTCTGTGGACTAGTTGTGACAGCATCGCCTGGGAGCTTGTTAGAAAAGCTTAATCTTGGGTACCACCCCAGACCTACTGAATCCAACTCTGCATTTTAATAAATCCTCCAGTGTTTCCATGCACATTCCAAGTCTATCAAGCACTGATCTACACTACTTTCTTAAATGCAACACAGAAATCTCTTTCTTCTCAGAGAAAGAGAGCTAAAAGTAGGGAACAAGTATTTACTCCAGATCTGCTATGTAATAGACACTGTAAGTCTCCCCAGTGTCCTATCATACAATACTTAAAATAACAACAGAAGTAGAATTCATGGCTCCCAAGCAGTTGAAAAAAACTGAGGCTCAAGTGGCACCATTGTCACCCAGCTAGGCAGTGTCAGGACCGGCATTTGACTTCAGGTGTTTCCACCTTCAAAGCTTTTTCTATAACACCAAGCCTTGAGTATATGAAAGAAGGCATCCAGAATGAAATGTTACTTAAGGATTTCACTAAGGAAAGCATGATTCAGAATTGTATAACTATCAACATTGAGATTAATTTTATCATTGCAAAGTGCTTTCTTTTTTAGTCCTCACAATAACCAGGTTAGGTAAAAATCATCTCCATTCTGTAAATAAAAAAGCTGAAGCTCAGAGGACCTCAAGATTTGTGCATGGTCATAAAGCAGTGAGTCAGAATTGGAGTGAAGGTGAAAAGGCTTGACTGTTAACTGCTAATACTCTGAGAGTCTAGTCTCTAAAGTCATTGAAAATGCTTAGAAAGCCAAAGTTACTCTTTTACAGCTGTTGGCTGCAGTAGCTTGGAGCCAACTGGGTTGGTATTTGGGGCATCCAACCCTCCCTAACATGACTAAATGAAACCATGTGGAACCCACCCATCATTATGGCTGGCTTTGCCCTGTACTATCCACAAATATGTATTAAATTTATGAGGTCTTATGATCAAATCTTCAGAAGAGTGTACAAGGCTCAGCACAATGTGACCCTTGGTCTCCCTGCCTATTCTCTCTCATCTTACATGACTTGGCTCTTGGCTCTGGGTGCCCAGCCACCGTGGCATTCTCTTATCACTTCCTAGAATAGGCTGTGCCCCTTCCCAACTCAGGTCCTTTGCATAGGCTGTTTCCTTGTCTTCTAATACTCACTCTCCTCTTTGCTTGGCTAACGTTTATTCTTTCCTTCTTCAGGTTTCACCCTTAATTTCACCTCCTCAGAGAAACTTTCCCTAAGCCCCTAGTCTAGGCCAGGCTCCCCTGTTGGCCCCACTCAAAATCCCCTGTGCTTCTCCATCATGGTCCTTATCACAGTGTAATTTACTAATTATCTGGTTAATTATTTCTTGCTCCACTAAACTGAATTACAAGAAGGCAAGAACTGTATTATATTTGATACTATTGTCTCCTAGCACACATGCCTTGCACATAATCAGTGTCCAATAAATTCATATTCTGATGCTTGAAATTTATCTTGTATTTTAATGATGTTGATGATAAATAATGAATTTGTAAATTCATTGCAATTGTAAATTAATTGTAATATATTTTCTTTTATTTTAAAGATTTTATTTATTTATTTGAGAGAGAGAATGAGAGACAGCACGAGAGGGAAGAGGGTCAGAGGGAGAAGCAGACTCCCCGCCGAGCAGGGAGCCCCATGCGGGACTCGATCCAGGGACTCCAGGATCATGACCTGAGCCGAAGGCAGTTGCTTAACCAACTGAGCCACCCAGGCGCCCTTTTCTTTTATTTTAATAGCTGATCCTAACTTTAGCCCACCTTGTGGTTTTAAATGACATGCATAAGAAGGGCAAAAGTTAACCAGACAAACACAGGCAGATTTTCATTCGACTGTGACAGGAATCCTAACTAGACAGAAAGGATCTAAATTCCTCACCGGACCTCTTGCCCATAGGATGATGAATCAATCCTGAGATTCACACTTAAACCAGAAGAATTTTGGCAATTTTTCTGGTACTACTTGTTCCTAGGAGGAAGTATGTGTTTGCAGACAAATGTGTATGCTTTTTTTTTTTTTTTTGGTCAGAAAATATAGACTATGTTATGCAAGATGCTTCCAACTTCTGCCATAGTTGCCAAGACATTAAGATAAATTTTAATTTATTAGTGTCCAACTTTAACTCTTCAAAGCCTGGTATTTTCTACTTCTTGGCTCTTTTAACATGATTTCTGTTCTATTCTGTGTACCAAACAGACTCAGTCTCTGCCCCCAGGAATATTCCAGCAAAATAATAATAATAGCTAACTTCTAATAAGAGCTTATCTTATGCCAGGCACTGTGCTGGGAACCTCATGCAAATGATCCCATATAATCCTCACAATCCCTTGAATAGAACCATTATTATTTTCACCCTCATTTTAAGGTGAGAGGGGAGGTTAGGTAATTTATTCAAAGTCAAGTTTGAAGTTTGTTAGATATAAACCAGGGTGATGTTCACAGCCTTTAACAGCAGCTATGGTGAGGACATCCAGCAATCAGAATGGACACTTGACTATGACTCTGCAGTAGGATCTAGGGAGAATTCCCTTTACTTCCTGGATTATGGACTGGTCTAGGGTTGTGGGCAGATAGACCAGGAATTTAATTGAATCTCAGCTCTGAATATTAAGACGTTAGTAAGAGGTTGTCAAGTAAATAGAGTATTAGATGGAGAATCAATTCAGCAGACACCTTATTCTGCCTGACACTATGTAAGCTGCTGAGGGTAGAATAGGAATGAGGATGTGATCTCTCTCATCTCAGAGAGCTCAGAATTGGGAGACCTGAGAGCTGGTCTTAGTGCTGTTTTCAGGAACTGGGCCACGTTGAGAGAGTTACTAGCTTCTTGGACTTCTTGGAGAAGGGATTATTTTTCTAATCACTAAAGCTCAGGGGAGGCAGCATGGCGATTGATTTTTATGGAGCCTTAAATCATCAATGACCACTTTTTTTTTTTTTTTAAGAGAAAGAGCAAGCAGGGGAGGGGCAGGGGGAGAGAGAGAGAGAGAATCTTTTTTTTTTTTAATTTTATTTTATTGTGTTACGTTAGTCACCATACATTACATCATTAATTTTTGATGTAGTGTTCCATGATTCATTGTTTGCTTATAACACCCAGTGCTCCATTCAATATGTGCCCTCCTCAATGCCCATCACCAGGCTAAACCATCCCCCACCACCCTCCCCTCTAAAACGCTCAGTTTGTTTCTCAGGGTCCACAGTCTCTCATGGTTGGTCTCCCCTCCAATTTCCCCCCCACTTTGTTTTTCCCTTCCTACTATTTTTTTTAAACATATAATGTATTATTTGTTTCAGAGGTACAGGTCTGTGATTCATCAGTCTTACACAATTCACACTGCTCACCATAGCACATACCCTCCCCAATGTCCATCACCAAGCCATCCCATCCCTCCCACCCCCCACCACTCCAGCAACCCTCAGTTTGTTTCCTGAGATTAAGAATTCCTCATATCGGGCGCCTGGGTGGCTCAGATGGTTAAGCGTCTGCCTTCGGCTCAGGTCATGATCCCAGGGTCCTGGGATCGAGTCCTGCATCGGGCTCCCTGCTCCTTGGGAGCCTGCTTCTCCCTCTGCTTCTCTCTCTCTCTCTCTGTCTCTCATGAATAAATAAATAAAATCTTAAAAAAAAAAAAAGAATTCCTCATATCAGTGAGATCATATGATACTTGTCATTCTCAGATTGACTTATTTCGCTTAGCATAATACCCTCTAGTTCCATCCACATTGTTGCAAACGGCAAGATTTCATTTTTTTGATGGCTGCATAATATTCCATTGTGTGTGTGTGTGTGTGTGTATATACATATGTATATACACACACACACCACATCTTCCTTATCCATTCATCTGTTGATGGACATCTTGGCTCTTTCCACAGTTTGGCTATTGTGGACATTGCTGCTATAAACATTAGGGTGCACGTACCCTTTCGGATCACTACATTTGTATCTTTGGGGTAAATACCCAGTAGTGCAATTGCTGGGTCGTAGGGTAGCTATATTTTCAACTTTTTGAGGAACCTCCATACTATCTTCCAGAGTGGCTGCACCAGTTTGCATTCCCACCAATAGTGTAGGAGGGTTCCCCTTTCTCTGCATCCTCGCCAACATCTGTCGTTTCCTGACTTGTTCATTTTAGTCATTCTGACTGGTGTGAGGTGGTATCTCATTGAAGTTTTGATTTGGATTTCCCTGATGCCGAGCGATGTTGAGCACTTTTTCATGTGTCTGTTGGCCATTTGGATGTCTTCTTTGGAAAAATGTCTGTTCATGTCTTCTGCCCATTTCTTGATTGGATTATTTGTTCTTTGGGTGTTGAGTTTGATAAGTTCTTTATAGATTTTGGATACTAGCCCTTTATCTGATATATCATTTGTGAGAGAGAATCTTAAGCAGGCTCCACGGCCAGCACTGAGCCTGATGCAGGGCTTAAACTCATGACCCTGAGGTCATGATCTGAGCCTAAATCAAGAGTCAGAAGCTTAACTGACTGAGCCACCCAGGCGCCCCTATCAATGACCACTTCTAAAAGATGTTTAACTTTCTTCACACACATGTCATGTCCCATTCAGCTAATATTGTTTTCTTTATTTGGTGGCACCATGATAGCCTGAATGTGAAACTCTACAAGGCAGTAAAATTGATTCATACTGTTCAATAATTCAGACCAAGTAAACCCTGTGCACAAATATGCAATTACATGAATTGCTGTTATTGATGTAGGAACGTAACTGTTTACCCAATGGAAGCTAAAGGTGTTCTCTAATTAAAGTCTTTTAAATTCATGCTGATATTTGTACAGTTGAGATCCTAATTATGTTCAAATAATTCTTGGTGCTTCAGGGAACATGTGGCTATAGAAAATATTAATGTTGCTATAATTATTTTCAGCGTGTATTTAATGATGTAATGGTTTATGCAATGGTAATGTTCAGATGCAATGGGGTGTTAATGATGTGATTGTTGAAAACAATAAACTACATTATCATTAAAAAATCTGTGACTAGGCAATCTATTTTTTGTTGTATCTGCTAAAGCATAATATATTATGCTAGAGCATTTTTTCATGTGTATGATAAATATCATGTGTTGATTTCACACATGGTTCATCATCTATATGAATACACCAGAATACGACTTTCCAAGGTTCATGCTTAGAGTGCACTCAGAATGCACACACTCTGGTATTTATCTGTCCTTGTAGACAACACATATTTCTAAATATTGTCAGTAACTGATATACTGGTAAGGGAATCAAGAGAAACTAGGGAGATGGGTAAAGAAGAGCTATTTTCACAATAGAGCTCTTGTGAAAAAGATTGACATGACATCTCATCTCCCAGGCCCCATTCCTTTATTACTGGTAGCATGCTACTCCACACATTTGTTTACTACACTTAAAGCCTGAGTGAACTATATTCAAGGAAAGCTTCCATGAAACAACTACACCTACTTTAACTACTGAACAAGACTGCTTTGTTCAAATCTCCAAGACCGTTGGAGCTGGACATGTGTATGTTCAGAATAATGATACTAAAAATGTCCTCATTTTATTGTGTGTGAATACATCTGTGGAGGGGGACATTCAGCTTTGGCTATCATCGACAATTCATGGTATAGTGCTGCAGTGGGGCAAAGCTGAAAAGTGTTCAGGATCCAAAGGCAGATAGACCTGGGTTCAGAGTATGGCTCTGAAACTTATTAGCTATGACTGTGGTCAAGATGCTTAACTTCTCCAAGTCTCCATGTCTTTAGGCCTTGGCTTCTCAACAGTGGCCCTATTGATATTTTGATAATTCTTTGTTGTGGGGAAATAACCTGTGCATTGTAGGATGTTTGGCATCTCTACCCACTAGATGCCACTAGCAGTCCCCCCTAGTCATGACAATCAAAAATGTCTTCAGGCATTGCTCATTTCACTAGAGTAAATCACCACTAGTTAAGACCCACTGCTTTGGATCTTAAGTTATGGATTTAGAGCCCACTTCATACCCTTGAAGATGTCCACATTCTAGTGCTTGGAACCCATAAATGTGTAACTTTAATGATAAAAGGGGATTAAGGTTGCAGATAGAATTAAGATTGCTAATAAACTGACCTTAAGACAGGAAGATTATTCTGGATTATCTGGGTGTACCTAATGTAATCACAAGGGTCCTTAAAAGCGAAAGGATGAAGGAGAAGAGGTCAGAGTGGTGTAGTGTGAGAGGACTTGGGTTGCATTTGCTAGCTTTGAAGATGGATGAAAGGGTCCACAAGCCAAGGAATGTAGGCAGTCTACATATCCTACCAAGAGTGTATAAGAGGGAACACAGTCCTGCCATTACCTTAATTTTACCCCAGTGAGACCCATCTCAGACTTCTGACCTACAAAATAGTAGGATAACAAATTGCTGTTTTAAGCAATAAATGGTAACTTGTTACAGCAGCAATTAGAAAACTACTACAATAGAGCTATTGTGAGAATTATGAGAGGATGCACACATGTTACTATTTACAGACAAAAAAATAGTGCTCAATCAATATTAGTGATATTTTTTATTTGAGAAAAAAAGATTGGGTCATAGTGCTTTCATCTGTCACTTCCAATAGTACCCTAGGCCTTTTAAAAGGATTCATGGAACTGAAGGATACCAGACACATATCCTCTCCCTAACCCTAACCTTAACCCCTAACCACTAACCACCAATCCCTAACCCTAACCCTAAACCCTAACTCTAACCCTAACCCTCACCCTAAAATTATCCCTCTGGAGAGGTCTCTGAACTGCAGGACAATAGGAACATACCCTCACACTGTCCCTAATCCTAATACTTACCATTATTCTGACCCTAAACTGAACCCTAATCCTAGAACTGAGGGAAAAAAAAGATTATATATATATATATCTCAAATGTATACACACACACACACACACACACGGAATATTACTCAGCCATAAAAAGAATGAAATCATGCCATTTGCAATGATGTGGGTGGAGCTATAGAGTATTATGCTAAGTGAAATAAGCCAGAGAAAGACAAATACCATGTGACTTCACTCATATGTGGAATTTAGAAGCAAAACAAATAAGCAAATGGATAAAAAAAAAAGGAACAGAGAGGCAAACCAAGAAACCGACAATGCACTGATGGTTACCAGAGGGGAGGTGGGGAGAGGTTAAATAGGTGAAGAGCATTCAGGAGGGCACTTGTTGTGAAGGGTGCTGGGTGTTGTATGGAAGTGTTGAATCACCATATTGTACACCTGAATCTAATATACTGTGTGTTAGCCAACTGGAATTAAAATAAAAACTTAAAAAAATAAAGTAAAAATAAAAGGATTCATGGATTTCATGCAACATGCTATCTGGACATACCACTTGTTCAACTGTAGCAAGAAATCCCTCATTCTGTCTTGGTATTCATGCTGCTGCTTATGTGTTCAACCTACAACTCTGTGCTCTATATTCCCAGCTCTCTGAGTCCTTGACTATGTTCTCCTCTAAGGCCTTCCTTTTTGTGGTCACTACTCTAGACATGTGCCTTTGGCTCTGTCCTTTGAGTTCTATTTTGAGTATGATATTTTTCTTATTTTCTGGGTATTGCAGAACAGCAATGATAAGGTATGTAAGCCTATGTTTCAAACCTACTGTATCTACATAAGTTGTTCTAGCCTACCAGCAAATCCTCTTCCTGGGGTGGAGACAGGACAAGTGGGATAGCTTTGTTCTGTGTCCTTTGGTGCTCTGTTGTTTGGTGCCATTACATTTATTTTTTTTTCCTTCAAGTTTTTATTTAAATTCTAGTTGGTTGACATACAGTATAATATTAGTTTCAGGTGAAGAATTTGGTGATTCATCACTAACATACAACACCCAGTGCTCATCACTACTGATGCCCTCCTTAACCCATCAACCATTTAACCCATCTCCCCATCCATGTCCCCTCCATCAATTTGTTCTCTATAGTCAAGAGTCTGTTTCCTGGCTTGCCTTTCTCTCTCTCTCTCCTTTTTTTTATATTTTCATCTGTCTTGTTTCTTAAATTCCACATGTGAGCGAGACATTACATTTACAATCATGTTGTTTTCCCAGTAGACTGATCTTCTTATCATGATAAAATGTCTCTCTTTGTCTCCACTAATTTTCTTTTCTCTGAAGTCTATTTTATCTGATATTAATATAGCCATTAATGCTGCTTTTTAAAAAAATTAATGCTTGCAAGATATATTTTTTCCCATCTTTTTACCTTCAACCTACT
Organism: Mirounga angustirostris; assembly: GCF_029215605.1. Taxonomy (NCBI): domain Eukaryota; kingdom Metazoa; phylum Chordata; class Mammalia; order Carnivora; family Phocidae; genus Mirounga; species Mirounga angustirostris. Next base: position 65,626,558 of record NW_026991712.1, on the reverse strand, counting down.
AATACAATTATATTTGAGATGAGTTTGGATCTCATTGTTGGATCATGTTTTTAAATCCATTTTGTCAATCCCTGTCTCTTAAGTGGTATAATTAGATGATTTACATTTAAAGTAATTATTGATATGTTAGGGTTTAAGTCTACCATTTTATTACTTGTTTTCTATTTATTTCTTGTTTCTCATTCCAGTGTTTCTATTTTTATCCTCTTATGGGTTACTGGAATGTTTTTAGGATTTCTTCTTGATTTATTATTGTCTTTTTCAGTATATCACTTTACATAGTCTTAGTGATTGCTCTACGTATCACAATATACACATGTAATTTATCATAATCTACTGGTATCAAAATTTTCCTACTTCAAGCAAAGTATAGAAAACTTACTTCTATTTAGGCCTCTTTACCCTCTCCACTTTTTAAATATAGTTGTTTTATGTGTTGCAATACATTGAGCACCACATCAGATGCTGTTATAATTTTTGCTTCCACCATCAAAACAATTTAAGAAACATGAGGCATAGGATAACAATGGAATAGATCGAGAGTCCAGAAATAAACCCTGACATTTATTGTTAATTATTTTTCAATAAGGGTGCCAAGGTAATTCAATGGGGAATAAATAGCCTTTTCAACAAATGATGCTGGGACAACTGAAGGGGGTATGCCAGAATCTCATCAATTCTCTGAATACCAGGGAAAAAAAGATTTTGGGGGGAAGAAAGAGGGAAATGAACTGTTTCAAAAGCTACTGAGAAAATGAAAATGGAATTATTTATCATCATGATTAAAATACAAGATAAATTTCAAGTAATCAGAGTATTAACAATGATAACAGCAATACCATTTTATAAAATTTTATAGCTTACAAAAATATTTTCACAGACATTGATATCCATTGATATATTCAACAAATACTTATTGGACATTGATTATGTGCAAGGCATGTGTGCTAGCTCAGCATTCCATTGGCTTCTACGGGACACCCATATTATCAAGGTCAGAAGCAACAATAACTGACACAAATTTCAGGGCATTCACAGTGGCTCCAGATCATGTTTGTAAACTCTAGCTTGTATTTGCTTTCCCCAAACTTATATCGATTTTCCCTTCCCATTTGCCTGCCCTGTATACTACAAGCTTTAGCATCAGAAGCAGGAACAACAGCCTTACAGAAATATATTAAGCTTCACAATTACCTGATGTCACACTGCTATACCCAATTCTCTTATGTATGTATAAATATATTCTAGTGGTACTGCCTCTATGATTAAACTCTGCCTGATACACCGAAACCAATAATCCTTCGTCAGTTTACCACAGATCTCTTCAAACTGGGCTTTCATCATTTTAAGCAATAGTTTGGATTGGTGGTATAATTATTTTTTAAATAAATATTTTATTTTAGAATAGTTTTAGATTTATAGAAAAATTGGGAAGCTAGTACAGAGAGTTTCCAATTTCCCTAATCCTTAGTTTATCCTATTATTTTTTAATAACAGTTTTATTGAGATATAATTCACATACCATATCATTCACCTATTTAAAGTACACAATCCAACGGCTTTTAGTATATTCAAAGAGTTGTGCAGCTATCATCACAGTCAATTTTAGAACATTTTGATTTTCTGCCCCCCCAAAACTTATATCTACTAGTAATCACTCCCAATTTTCCTCCCACCCTAGGCAACACTAGTCTACCTTCTGCCTCTATACATTTGCCTATACTGGACACTTCACATGCTTGGAATCATCCAATATGTCGTCCTTTGTGACTGGCATTTTTCACTGAGCACTATGTTTTCTGAGTTCATTCATCTTTTACCAAGTATTGGTGTTCACTTCTTTTTATTGCTGAATAATATTCCATTGTATAGATATGCCAGATTTTTAAAAATCCATTTATTAATTAATGGACATTCGGGTCACTCATTTTTTTGGCTATTTATGGATAATGCTGCTATGAACAGGTGTGTGCTAGTTTTGGATGGGCATATGTTTTCATTTATCTTTGGTATATACCTGTAAGTGGGATTGTTAGGTTTATGTTTTGTATTTTGAGGAACTTCCAGACTGTTTTCCAAAGTGGTCACACTCTTTACATTTTCACCAGCAGTGTACAAGGGATTATTATCTGTATTCTTTTGATTATAGGGTGTGAACTGGGAGCTCATTGTGGTTTTTATTTGCATTTCCCTTTATGACCAATGACATTGAGCATCTTTTCCTGTGCTTTGTTGACCACATGTATATCTTCTTTGGAGAAATGTCTATTCAGATCCTTTGCTTATTTTTAAGTTGAGTTATTTGTCTTTTATTATTGAATGGTAAGAGTTCTTAATATATTCGAGATACAAGTCTCTTATCAGATATATGATTTGCAAAAATCTTCTCCCATTTTCACTTTCTTGATGGTGTCCTTGGAAGCACAAAAACTTTAATGTGGATAATATCTAATTTATCTTTTTGTTATTGTTGTTACTTGTGCTGGGAACATCATCCTTTAACTGAGATCCTGAACATTAATCTGATTTCACAACACCTTCACTGGCAGTTGAATCATTTAAAAACAAAACAAAACTTGTTATTTTAATAAAATTGGTATCTCATTAGGTAGAAAAGGATAGAAAAGCTGGGGTATAAGTTGAGGGGTATACCAAGTACAGGTGCTCCATCATAGCTACATTTATAGCAGATGAACAGAGAACATGTGTGCAAGGTACCCTAAATGTCTATTGCAGTCTAACCCTTGCACTACTGAGATATGCTCTACTGACAACCAACACTTTAAGATGGGGGCTGCACACAATCTCTTAAAAATACAAATTTACAATGGGGAGGGTTGGTGAAACAAGCCATAGGTCCTGTTCCTACACCTGTTCCCAAGACCATAGCTTATATTCTTCATCTTCCTCCACAACCCATTTAATATTTTCTTACCCGTGGCCATTATTTCAGCCTCTCTGGATTCTCTGCCTGGTGGAATCACCTACACCTTCATCTCTGGGGGTACTGAGGCTTTGATGGTCTTACTCCATTAGGCCATAGTTACTGCATTCATTTATTATTATTCACTGAGAATGGAAACACTAAGGGATTTTCCAATGAGTCCTTCAAGTTGTAAGCTCTTTCCTGACCCATAAAGTAGCAGCAACCTTGTAATCACAGTCAGCTATTGCAAGCCAATAGAATAACTCCTTTCTCTGCCTGTTGACTCAAAAACATGAGAAGTCCTAAGTGAGCAGACATTATTTGTTCTAGGTTCAGTGAAATATTATTATGTGTCTGGTGAATGCATTCCCTTCTCTTTGGGAACCAGGACATCTAATCTAGAGTTGCAGGGTTGGGAAACATAAAGTCTGCAAGTGGGCTCACGAAAGTGATGCTGAGAGGACCCCATTGCTTGGTTTCTGGACCTGTGTAGTGCATTGTGAGGAGCAGGTACTCGCTGTATAGCATGCATTTGTTGAATGCATATATCACATATGGAAGGACTCTGCAGCAACCCTGTGGGATGATGTCTCTAAGCTGGCACCTAACTGATCCTTTCCAAAGACTGATAAGGCTGATGTTCCGGGAAATGTGGTATACAGAGAACTAGTGTATCCCATGGCCATATGCCCATGGTCACACACCCTCTTGCTGTGGAATGGTTTCTTTGGTTTGTGGCAGTGTTTCACAGAATCTCATGTTGGTAAAGTACATTCTCTAAAGCCCTTAGAGAGCAGTGCTGTCCAAAGTACTGCAGGCAGAGACTCATCAAGAAAAAAAGAGAAACAACCCAAATAAATAAAATCAGAAACGAGAGATGAGAAGTAACAACTGACACTACAAAAAATACAAAGGATTATAAGAGACTACTGTGAACAATTATGTGTCAACAAACTAGAAAACCTAGAAGAAATGGATATATTCCTAGAAATATACACTCTTCCAAAATCAAGCCAGGAAGAAATAGGAAATCTGAATAGACCAATTATAAGTAATGAAATTGAATCTGTAATCAAAAAACGACCAAAAGATATAAGTCCAGGAACAGATGAATTCACAGGTAAATTCTACCATTTAAAGAAGTGTTAATACCTATTCTCCTCAAACTAATTCCAAAAAACAGAAAAAGAAGGAAAGCTCCCAAATACATTCCATGAGGCCAGCATTACCCTGATATCAAAATCAGACAAAGACACCACAAAAAAAGAAAACTTCAGGCCAATATCCCTGATAAACATAGATGCAAAAATCCTCAACAAAATATTAGCAAACTGCATACAACAATACATTAAAAAGATAATTCACCATGATCAAGTGGGATTTACTCCTGGGATGAAAAGATGGTTCAATGTTTGCAAATCAATTGATATAATACACCACATCAACAAAATGAGGATACAAATCATATGATCATCTCAATAGATGCAGGAAAAGCATTTGATGAGACTCAACATCCATTCATGATAAAACCTCTCAGCAAAGTGGGGCTAGAGGGGACATATAAAAAACCCACAGTGAACACCATACTCTGTGGTGAAAAACTGAGAGCTTTCCCTCTAAGGTCAAGAACAAGACAAGGATGTCCACTCTTGGCACTTTTATTCAATATTGTACTAGAAGTCCCAGCCACAGTATTCAGAAAAGAAAAAGAAATCAGAGGTATCCATATTGGTAAAGAAAAAATTAAACTGTCATCATTTGCAGACAATATGATATTATACATAAAAAATCCTAAAGCCTCCACCAAAAAACTACTAGAAGTAATAAACAAATTCAGTAAAGTGGCAGGATACAAAATTAGAAATTTGTAGCATTTCTGTACACTAATTACAAGGTAGGAGAAAGAGAAATTAAGAAAACAACACCATTTACAATTGCACCAAAAGGAATAAAACACCTAGGAATAAACTAAAGCAAAGAAGTGAAAGGCCTGTAATTCGAAACCATAAAACCCTGATGAAAGAAATTGAAGATGACACGGACAAATGGAAAGATACTCCCATGCTCTTGGATTGAAAGAATTAATATTGTTAAAATATCCACATCACCCAAAGCAATCTGCAGATTCAATACAATCCCTATCAAAATATCAACAACATTGTTCACAAAACTAGAACAAATAATACTCGGATTGGTATGGAACCACAGTAGCTCCCAAATAGCCAAAGCAATCCTGAGAAAAAACAAAGCTGGAGGTATCACATACCGGATTTCAAGATATACTACAACGCTATTGTAATCAAACAGCATGGTACTGGCATAAAAATAGACACACAGATCAATAGAACAGAATAGAAACTCTAGAAATAAACCCACGATTATATGATCAATTAATCTTTGATAAAAGAGGCGAGAACATACCATGGGAGAAAATCTTTTCAATAAATGGTGCTGAGAAAACTGGACAGCTACACGTAAAAGAGTGAAACTGGACCACTTTCTTTTACCATACACAAAAATAAACTCAAAGTGGATTAAAGACCCAAATGGGAGACCTGAAACCATAAAAAGCCTACAAGAGGACACAGGCAGTAATTTCTTTGACATCATCCATGGCAACATTTTTCTAGATCTGCAAGGGAAACAAAAGCAAAAATAAACTATTAGGACCACATCAAAATAAAAATCTTTTGCACAGCAAAGGAAACCATGAACAAAACAAAAAGACAACCTATTGAATGGGAGAAGATACCTGCAAATGATATATCTGATAAAGGGTTAATAGCCAAAATATATAAAGAACTTACACAACTCAACACCAAAAAAATCCCTAATCAGATTAAAAAATGGGCAGAGGACCTGATAGACATTTTCCCAAAGAATACATATAGGTGACCAACAGATACTTGAGATGATGCTCAACATCACTGATCATCAGGGAAATGTATATCAAAACCATAATGAAATATCACTTCAGAAGGGCTAAAATCAAACTGACAAGAAATAACAAGTGTTGGTGAGAATGTGGAGAAAAAGTCACTCTCGTGCCCTGCTGGTGGGCATGTAAATTGGTACAGGCACTGTGAAAAGCAGTATGGAGGTTTCTCAAAAACTTAAAAATAGAAATACCATAGATCATAATAATTTCACTATTGGTTTGACCAAAGAAAATGAAAGCACTAATTCAAAAAATATAGGTGCCCCTACATTTATTGCAGCATTATTTACAATAGCTAAGATATGGAAGCAACCTAAATGTCCATCAATAGACAAATGGATAAGAAAAATGTGATATACATATACTAATGGGATATTATGCAGCCATAGAAAATTATGAGGTCTTGCCATTTGAGACAACATGGATGGACCTAGAGGGTATTATGCTAAGTGAAATGAGTCAGTCAGAGAAAGACAAATACCGTATGAGTCCACTCAAAAGTAGAATCTAAAAAAACAAATGAACAAACAAAAAGCAGAATGAGACTGATAAATACAGAGAACAAACTGATGGTTGCCAGAGGGAGGAGGGTCAGGGAATAGGCAAAATGAGTAAGGGAAGTGGGAGGTATAAGGCTTCCAGTTATGGAATGAATAAGTTACGGGAATAAAAGGCACAACATAAGTAATGCAGCCAATGATATTGTAATAGTGCTGTATCAGGACAGATGGTAGCTACAGTCGTTGTGAGCAGAGCCTAATGTATAAACTTGTCAATCACTACTTTGTATACCTGAAACTAATGCAATATTGTGTATAAATTATATTAAATAAAAAAATTAGCAAAGAAAAAAAGTACTGCAGGCAGGGAAGTCACATCCTTATCCAAAGTGCCAAAGACTAATTACTGCCCCTCCAGGATTGAACGGATCCAAAAGAATCAATTTATCCAGGAGGCTAAGTGGCCTTCCCAGGGGGTACTATACTGAGAACACAGCTTTGGTCTCTGTTGCTTCCCAGTTCTGTATTCAGCAGTGGAAGCTATGGTGAGAGAGAACTTGTGATGTCCCCATGCATAACTTCCAACCTTGCCACCATGCTACTCTGTATGTGGGTGCATTGTGCAAGACTCGGCCAGCTAAGAAGAGTTACTCACTTTACCGGGTTATTGGGTGTTTCTTCTGCAGTGGGTGTTTTCTGGTGGCTATCAAAGCAAAACACAAAGCTCTACCTCTCTTTGCCTACTCCCAGAAATCTATCCACATATATCTTCCCCAGACCTCCTTGTCTCTAATTTTCCATTTTTGCTGCTTCTAGGACTTGATTAACCAGCCAAGACATTCACCCCTGCCCACTCCTCTACTGGGGTTGGAGACAATAATATAGAAGATAGAGGGATTCTCTGTATAGGGGAGCAGAGATTTGGGATGATGGTTGAAGAGAGGAAATGGCTGAAGAGAGATCAAGATAATTTTTTTAGGATAAGAGGAAATCAGAATGTGTCACTACTGATGGAGATAATGCAATAGAAACAGAAAACTGTGATGTAGTACACAGAGAAGAGAATTACTGGAGATGGATTCTAGTAGCCTTGAAATGCATTATAAATGGCAGTTTGTTATTTGAGGATAAATTACAATATATTTTAATCATTTCTATATAAATTTAATGCAATTGTACAATTAGTTATTCAAAAAATATATTAAGCCTCTTCTAGGAGCTAAGAACATGCTATTTCTAGGGACATAGAGATAGATAAGAATTTCTTAAAGAACTTCAATCAGAAATGATTGCAGAAAAAGTAATTGCAATTCAATGTGACAAACGCTATAATAGAAGCATGGAATTAAGGATCTTCATTTTGATATACTATGCCGCAAACAGTCAAATAACTGCTTAGATATATAGTCTAACTAGTGTAAAAGAAACTACTTCTTTCAGGATTTAAAAATATCTCTTATCTGCTTTCTTGTACTTACAGGGGAGAATCAAAAGAGAAACTAATTCTTTTTAATTTGTCCTCTTTTTTTCCTCACTGCAAAATAGAGGTGATGTAAATGTAAATGTGGTTATAAAAAGTTACAATTATGAATAATTGGTACTGTCAGTTATGGATCCTGATAAATTGCTGGTATGTAGAATCATTAAGATAATTGGCAAAGGAATGTTACAAAATCAGATACTGCTTCCCTAAAAGCTTATTAGGGGGAAATAGCATCAGAATAGAGAAAATAAAGCTTATTTTATTTGGGCTTTACTGTCTTTCACTGAGCATGCATTATGCATAAAACTGCACAGTATCGTTCAATTTCTAGAAGGTTTACTTTGAGGTCAGTGCAATTCTAGAAAGAAAAATGTAAGTCCAGATATGGAAAACATCTTCACATTTTAAGACGTTGTTCTGTATTTCTCATATTAATACCACTCACGTGTAATGTCTTCCGAGGGGAACACAGATGATGGCCAAATGGAGCTGACTCTGGGCAACATACAACAGTGGCATTTGGGAGTAACTGGAGCTGATCGATTTTTAATTTCAAGATGTCAATGATCTCTTCTCTACAAAAGAGCTGCATGTTCGAAGCATGTCTCAGATAGGAACTTCCCAAAAGGAATCATGAGATTTGACATGAAAGTGTGTACCAAATCTGATGCTGGTCCTGGGAGATAGCAGACTCCGATGAAAGCCTTCTCTGTGAGCTTTCCTGCTGTCCTCAAGAAAGGGTCCGATGGGGACTCAGAGCAGTGCATAAAGAACCCTGCTTCACTGAAGGTCAGAGCTTGCCTTAAAAACTGCTCACAGTCAAAGTCTCCAAGCTGGACAAAGAGGTACCTGTAGCACATCAGCGGGCGAAAATTAAAGTAGGATCCCTGCTCGCTCTTTGTGGGGTGGCTGTACACTGGCTGTGTTCTCCCACAACCCTCTTCAAATAGCTGCTTTCTCTGGGATCTGCAATCATACCTTTCACACCTAGAGGTGGTAACAGCTCCCTGCAATTGCTAGCACCAGGGTTCTTCCCCATCTTTTGTTGGTTTCCCTAAACCCTGCCTACACTTTTATAAGTAGACCAATTATTAATCCTCTTCAATGACTCAGTTGAATTGTGCTGTTTTCTGCTGGGATCTGAGACCCATGCCCATTCCGCTTGTGTCAAAACTCGAAACAGATGACTCTGAGGGTGCCTGGGGGGAAAAGTGTGAAGGTTTATTTATAGTTCACCCTTACTCTGTTCTGGGCTGGCGCTCTAATATTCTTATGTATATGTCCAGTCTTTGTCTTTTTATTTTACTTTGGTGACATTTGTTCCACTTTGCTGCCTTACCCTTATATCAAAATTTAAAAATTGTTTTGATAATATTTCATTTTTAAGAGTTCTTTGTTGTTTTCTGTTCCTATTACATAACATATTGTTCTTGTTTTAATAGGAAGCATCTCTTATTTCTCTGGGGATATTAATTACAGTTTATTTTTTGCTTTGGTCTTTGTCTTTTGTGTCAGAGGCTATGCACACTCAAAGGGCTGGTGATACTAGAAAGCAGATGAGAAACTGTGTAGGGAGGGGCTTGCAAACTGATGAGCTTCATTGTAGGTCAGTGGTTCTCTACCGGAGGTGATTTCTCACCCCCACCCTCTACTACTGACAGACATCTGGCCACGTCTAAAGACATTTTTGTATATGTGCTGCTGAAGTGAGCTCTGAAGACATTTTTGATTAGGTGAAGGATACTACTGGTATCTGGTGAGTAGAAGCCAAGGATGCTGCTAAATATCCTAAAATGCACAAGGACAACAGCCCCCACCCCTGCCCCTAACAAAGTGTTATCTGGTCCAAAATGTCAATAGTGCTTAAGTTAAGAAACCCTGGGCTTGGCCAGCCTGCTCTTTCATTGTGGACTCCATATATCAATAGCTAAAGGACGTTTCTCTAGTGTATGTGGTCAGTTTCTCCAGGGAAGAATTTTCCCCTACTGGCAGATATATACCTAGATGCTCATATTTAGAATGGGCAAAGGATGGGGGCTGGCAAGGCACTTGAGCTTTAATATGCAGACTTTTGCTTAAAATTCTGTTTTTACTCTTGCACTTCACCTCACCATTCCTTGTTAGTACCCTCTGGTTCAAATTTTCCAGAGGGATGGTCACCAGGCTGAGAGAGTTGGGGATGAAGACGTGATCTTTTTTTACAGACTTTTTAACAATCTTATTATTACTACTACTCATCATTGCTTTTTAGGTGCTAGTGTCTCCACTTTCTGAGCTACACAGGGATCCTGCAAGTCAAATTGGCTTGTTTCTGGCCGGTATCACCTCTGCAGGCACTTAGATTTGACCTCCCTGTGTTCTGCTAAGTCATTTATCATTTCTCTATCTGATTTCCCTCCTAGTATAATGTGGTTTGGGGTTACAGATGTTTCCTAGATTCAAAGATGAAATTTAAGTTTCTGTTTCTCGTTCTCCATGTGAGAAGAAGGCATTGGAAATGTCTTTAAGAAGGAAGTAATCAGGACTTTTCTGCCAAATTGCAGAAAACTCTTATTCTCTCTATCTTTAGTTCTTCAAGTTCACAATTTAAGCATAATATGTGTGCTCTTTTGCAATATGCTGATAGAAGCTCTTTGAGCCTCTCTCTTTTGAGCCCTTGTTCCTCTGTCACAGCTGTACTATAGCTGTTCTTTTCTTATGCAAAGAGGGCAAAAGTATTGAATAAGTGCTTTGGAGGTCCAGAAGAGAAATGAATACTTTGGTAGAATGAAGGAGGGTTTAAAAGAGGTGAATATTTGGTTGAAATTTAAAGGCCAACTGCCTTTAGCTGTCAAAGAAGGGAAATAGAAGGGAAGGAGCAAGGTGGAGAGAGTTCTAGACAGAGCAAATACAACTAAAAAAGGGTGGAGATATGAAAGAACTATTAAGGAGAAAAATAATGGCTGACTATTCTTGGTGCTTAACCAATAAACTCATCTAATTCTCACATTAATCCTGAGAAAGATACAGTGATTATTATCATGTTCCTAATTACACATATGAGGACACTGAGGCATAGAGAGGGTTAGCCCAAGGTCCCTTAGCTAAGGAGTGACAGAGCAGGGATTGAGACACAGGCAGTGTAGCCCCACAGAGAGTGATCTTTATGACCACACTAGACTGCGACTCTATGAGAAATGTCACTACCAAAGTTGATGAGTACTGGGTGATAAAACCAGTGAGAAAGTTGGGAGTCTGTTTAAAGTGTCTTGTATGACAGGCTGAGGAGTTTAGAATTTATCGCATCTCTAGAACCCACCAGGTAATAGATCCTAAGCAAGGTCAAATTAATGGTTTATCTCTCTTTTTAAAAATTTTAATTCCAGTATAGTTAACATACAGTATTAGTTTTGTACAATATTGTGATTCAACAATTCCATACATCACTTAGCACTCATCGTGACAAGTGCACTCCTTAATCCCCATCATCTATTTCCCATCCCCCCAGCCACCTCCCCTCTGGTAACCATCAATTTATTCTCTGAGTTAGGAGTCTGTTCCTTGGTTTCTCTCTCTCTTTTTCCATTTTGCTCATTTGTTTTGTTTCTTAAATTCCACATATGAGTAAAATCATATGGTATTTGTCTTTCTCTGACTGGCTTATTTCACTTAGCATTATACTCTCTAGTTCCATCCACGTCATTGCAAATGGCAAGATTTCATTCTTTTTTATAGTTGAGTAATATTCCATCATACACATACCCCCCCCATCTTCTTTATCCATTCATTTATCAATGGACACTTGGGCTGCTTCTACAATTTGGCTATTGTAAATAATGCTGCTATAAACATAGGGGTGCATGTATGCCTTGAATTAGTAATTTTGAATGTTTTTGGATAAATACCCTGTAGTGCAATTACTGGATTGTAGGGTAGTTCTATTTTAACGTTTTGAGGAACTTCCAAACTGTTTTCCGGAGTGGCTGCACCAGTTTGCATTCCCACCAACAGTCATGAGGGTTTTTTTTTTTTCTCCATATCCTTACCAACACTTGTTGTTTCTTGTGTTTTTGATTTTAGCCATTCTAACAGGTGTGAGGTATCTCACTGAATTTTGATTTGCATTTCCCTGATGATGAGTGATGTTGAGCATCTTTTCATGTGTTTGTTGACCATCTGGATGTCTTCTTTGGAAAAGTGTCTGTTCATGTCTTCTGCCCATTTTTTAATTGGATTACTTGATTTTTGGGTTTTGAGTTGTATAAGTTCTTTATATATTTTGGATATTAAACCTTTATTGGAGATGTCATTTGCAAATATCTCCTTCCATTCAGTGGGTTGCCTTTTAGTTTTGTTTATTGTTTCCTTTGCTGTGCAAAAGCTTTTTATTTTGATGTAGTTCCAATTGTTGATTTTTGCTTTTACTTTCCTTGCTTTGGGAGACATATCTAGAAAAACTTTACTAAGGTCAGTGTCAAAGACATTACTGCCTGTGCTTTCTTCTAGGATTTTTGTGGTTTCGGGTGTCACATTTAGGTCTTTAATCCACTTTGAGTTTATTTTTGTGTAGGGTGTAAGAAAGTGGTCCAGGGCGCCTGGGTGGCTCAGTTGGTTAAGCGACTGCCTTCAGCTCAGGTCATGATCCTGGAGTTCCAGGATCGAGTCCCACATTGTGCTCCCTGCTCAGCGGGGAATCTGCTTCTCCCTCTGACCCTCCCCCCTCTCATGTGCTCTCTCTCTCTCATTCTCTCTCTCAAATAAATAAAATCTTAAAAAAAAAAAAAAAGAAAGTGGTCCAGTTTCAGTCTTTTGTATGTTGCTGTCCAGTTTTCCCAACACCATTTATTGAAGAGACTGTCTTTTTCCCATTGGACATTCTTTTCTGCTTTGTCAAAGATTTGTTGACCATATAATCATGGGTTTATTTCTGGTTTTTCTATTCTGTTCCATTGATCTGTGTCTATTTTTGTACAGGTACCATACTGTTTTGATTATTATACCTCTTTAATATAACTTGAAGTCTGGAATTGTGTGATACTTCCAGCTTTGCTTTTCATTTTCAAAATTAATAGTTTATCTCTTAAGTCCTCAGGATTAATAACTCCCATGCACCAAATGAAAAGTTCTCAATGTTTCTCTTTTCTGGAATCTCTCTTAAATCCTAGGGCTGAGAGTTGCCTCCAGAGCAGCTGGGTTGACCTAAACCATTTCTCTAACCTTATTGCTGCTCCAACTATCCCCCCACCCTGAGATGGTATGGCCCCTCCCAGGCAACTGCAGTACTGATGCTTTCTGGGCAATTGATCTTTCTGCAAATGGGTCCCTGACCACACATGCCTCTGTTGATTGCTTCTGGAAGGATCAGAAGTCCAAGCAAAAATCTAGAGAAACATTTAGAGAAGGAGTGTTTATATGCTAATAAATTATTCCTTGGAATGTGGGGCAATTTCTCATTTTGTTACCAGAGACTAACAAGTAATGGGACAATTAAATAGTTAATGGATATGGATACATTAATGTAAGTATGTTATAGTTATAATGAATTATGATGTTAAAGTCTCTTTACATGAAAGTGCAATATAGTCTTACATTGGTAGAAGATTTTGGGCCTATATGCTATTGGGCACTTGAAAAAATAATGAACAAGTATGATTAAGCAAAAAAAAAAAAAATATATATATATGATTAAGCACTTCCTAAATGCTATGGAGATACAAAAAAGTGTCTGGTATAGTCCAAGATATCAGACAATATATAATCTAACCATGTGTCTTTTGAAATGGTTTTATATATATCTTTGTTTCTTATTCTTTTTCCCACATCTCAGTTATAAATAACTGAAATAAATGAGTCCTTCCAGATATGGACTCTTTTATCAGACATTCATACATATGTCTTACAAAACTTAGCACATGGCTAGCATCATAGCAGGAACTTAGTAATCATGGATTCCTTTTTTATTTGTAGTTTCTATATGCTTTAATGGTCTCTGAAGGAAGGTAGATTTTTTATTCATATTAATAATAGAACATATATATATTTATTAGTATTATTTATTTCTGGATATACATTGTATTAAGCTAGTTAATTATTTCCAAATTCATGTAAATGCAAATAATATAAAGGTTATCATACTAATTTTCTTCTGATTATAAAAGTAATACAGTATAGAACATGTCAAAAAGTAAAAAAATCAAAATCACCCACAATTCCCTTATTCAGAGATAAGAATTGTTAATATTGTAAAATATTTCCTCTCCAAATTTTTATCTATGGAAATACCTATACTGAGGAGATCATTAGAGGTGATGCAATTTATGTGTAAGGATGCTTATTATAACATTATTTATCATATTTAAACCTAAAAGCAACAATTGTTCAAAAGAGAGTAATGGTTAAACTTATTATCAATTATCATATCCATATCCATGTTCAAAAGAGAGTAATGGTTAAATTTATTATCGATTATCATTTTGTAGGCATTGTAAGTTATTGCAGCCATTATGCTTTTATAGCAGCTTTATTGCGATATATTTTACATACCATAAAATTCACTCAAAAAACACTCATTCACTGTTAAATGCAATGATTTTTAGTATATTCACAGTTTTGTAACCATTACCACAATCAATTTTAGAACATTTTTACCACCCTAAAAAGAAACCTGTATCTGTAGCAATCACTCCCCCAATCCTCTCTCTCCACTCAAATCCAGCCATAGGCAGCAACTAATCTAGTTCCTATTTCTATAGATTTGCTTATTCTGAACATTTCATATAAATGGAATAATACAATAAGTGGTTTTTATGTCTAACTTCTTTCACCGAGCAGGAAGTTTTCAAGGTTTATCCATGTTGTAGCAAGTATCTGTACTTCATTCCTTCTTATGGCTGAATAATTTTTCATTGCATGGATATATCACTTTTTGTTTATCCATTTATCAGCTGATAGACATTTTGATTATTTCCACTTTTTGACCATAATGAATAATTCTGCTACGAATATGAACATTCATATACAAGATTTTTGTGAGCATATGTTTTCAGTTCTCTTGGGTATACACCTAAGAGTGGAATTATTGGGCCATACAGTATATGTTTAAACATTTGAGGAATTGCCAGACTGTTCTCCATAGTGGCTGCACCATTTTTCCTACCAGCAAGGTATAAGGCTTCCAATTTCTCCACATCTTCACCAATACTTGCTATTATCTTTTTTTATTATAACCATCCTAGTGAGTGTGAAATGGCATTTTGTGGTAATGTTGATTTGTATTTTCCTGATGGCTAGGATATATATATATATATCTTTTCATGTGCTTATTGGCCACTTTGAAGAAATATTTACTCAGATTCTTTGATCTTTTTTAAATTGAGTTGTCTTCTATTATTGAGTTGTAAGAGTTCTTTATATATTCTAGGTATAAATGCCTTATGAGATACATAATTTGTAAATATTTCCTCCCATTCTGTGGGTTGTCTTTTCACTTTCTTGATAGTGTTTTTTGAAGTAGAAAAGTCTTTAATTTGGTGAAGTGCAACTTATCTATGTTTTTGTTGCTAGTGCTTTCAAGTGCTAAATCTGAGGTCATAAATATTTAGCCTTTTGTTCTAAAAGTTTTATAGTTTTAGCTCTTACATTTAGGTCTTTGATCCATTTTGTTAATTTTTGCATATCATGTGAAGTAAGGGTCCAACTTCATCCTTTTGCATGTGGCTATCCTGTTGACCTAGCCCTATTTATTTAAAAGGCTGTTCTTTCCCATTGGATGGTCTTGGCATCCTTGTAAAAAATCAATTGGCCATAGATGTATGAGTTTATTTCTGAGCTCTCAATTCTATTCCAATGATCTACATATGTGTCTTTATGACATTACCACATTGTTTTGATTATTCTTGCTTTGTAATACATTTTTAAATCAGGGAGTGTGAATGCTCCTACTTTGTTCTTCAAGACTGTTTTGGCTAATCTGGTCCTTTGCAATTTCATGTTAATTTTATAATCAGCTTGTCAGTTTCTATGAAAAAAAATCAGCTGGGATTCTGTTGAGTCTCTAGATCATTTTGGGGAATATTGCCAGCTAAACAGAATTAAGTCTTTAAATGGGCTATTTTCCCAATTTTTTAGTTTTTAATTTCTTTTAATAATGTTTTATAGTTTTCAGAATTTTATTCTTTTGTTAAATTTATTCCTAAGTACATTATTCTTTTTGAAGCTATTATAAAAATTGTTCATTGCCAATGTATACAAACAAAATGAATTTTTTTTTGTATATTAATCTTGTATCTTGCAACTTTGTTGGATTAATTTATTCTCATTGTTTTTTAATGGCTTCCTTACCATCACCATACAATATTATGTCATCTGTGAATAAAGTTTTATTTCTTCTTTTCCCATATGAATATTTTCGGTTTATTTTTCTTCCCTAATTGCTCTGACTAGAACCTGTAGTGAAATGTTGAACAGAAGTGGTGAGAGCAGACATTCTTGTCCTGTTCCTGATTGTAGGGGGGAAAGCATATAGTCTTTCATAATTAAGCAGGATGTTAGCTGTGGGTTTTTCATAGATGTCCCTTTATTAGATTTAGGAAGTCCCTTTTATTTTTATTTTATTGTGTTTTATTTTTTGTATGTATTTTTTATGTATGTATTATTTTTAATGTATGTATTTATTTAACATGAAACCTGTCAAATGCTTTTTTCCTGTACTTATTGAGATAATGATGTGCTTTTTTTTTTTCTATTGATATATAAGTTGATTTTAAGATGTTGGAACAATCTTGTATCACTGGGATAAATCCTACTTGTCATGGTGTATAATTCTTTTTATATATTGTTGAGTTCAGTTTGTTAGTATTATGTTAAGGATCTTTGCATCCATATTCATAAGAGATGCTGGTCTATAATATTTCTTTCCTTGTGATGTCTTTGTCTGCTTTTGGTATCAGGGTAATACTGGTCTCATGAAATGGTTAGGGAAATGTGTTCTCCTCTTCTGTTTTAGGGAAGAGTTTATTAAGAATTTGTATTAATTCTCCGAATGTTTGGCAGAATTCAGCAGTGAAAGCAGGGCCTAGGTTCTTTTCTGGGTAGTTTTGACTGCTAATTCAATGTCTTTACTTGTTAAAGTCCTATTCAAATAGTCTATTAATTCTTGAGTTAGTTTTGGTAGTTTGTTTTTTTCTAGGAATTTTTCCATTTCATCTCATTGGATGGACAATTGTTCATAGCATTTCTTTATAATCCTTTATATTTCTCTATGGTCAGTAGTAATGTCCCCTCTTTCATTACTGATTCTAGTATTTTGAGTCTTTTTACTTTTTTTTTTACCTATCTTGCTAAAGATTTATCAATTTTGTAGATCTTTTCAAAGAACCAGCTTTTTGTTTAATTTTCTCTGTTGTTTTCCTGTTCTCTATTTCATTAATTTTTGCTCTAATCATTATTATTTCATTCCATCTATCTGCTTGAGTTTAGTTTGTTCTTTTTCCAATGCCTTAAGGTGGAAGTTTAGATTATTGATTTGCGATCTTTCATCTTTTTGAGTATAGGAATTTATAGCTGTAAGTTTCCTCTAAGTACAGTTTAGCAACATTCCATAAGCATGATATGTTGTATCTTCATTTTTCATCCATATCAATGTATTTTCTTATTTCCTTGATGAATTTTTCTCTGACCCATTGATACATCTTCTTCCATTCTTTTACTTTCAGCCTATTTGTATCTTTGGATCTAAAGTGTGATGTAAGGATGCTCCGGTAGTGCAGTTGGTTGGTTAAGCGTCTGCCTTCGGCTCCGGTCATGATCCCAGGGTTCTGGGATCGAGTCCCTCATGTTGCTCAGCAGGGAGCCTGCTTCTCCCTCTGCCTGCTGTTCCCCCTGTTTGTGCTCTCTCTCCCTCTCTCTCTCTGACAAATAGATAAATAAATCTTAAAAAAAAATAAAGTGTGCTGTAGGCATCAAAAAGTTGGATCTGGTTTTTCTAAATCCAGTCTCACAGTCTTTGCCTTTTGATTGGATTGTTTAATCCAGTCACTTTTAATATTATCATTGATATAGTTGAATTTATGCCTATCACTTTATTTTTGGCTTTCTATAGGTCTCTTTTCTTCTTTGTTCTTCTATTCCTTCTTTATTGCTTTCTTTTGCATTAAGTGCTTATTTTCTAGTATAATATTTTAATTACTTTGATAATTTTTTCACTGATTTTTGAGTAATTTCTTAGTGACTGCTCTAGGATTTATCATATGCATCTTAACTTATTAGAATCTATTTCAGATTTACAATAACTTAATTCCAGTGAGATATAGAAATATTACTCCTATTTTACTCTAATTCTTCTTCCATCCCTTTTGTGCTCTTATTATTTTACATATCACATCTATATATGTTACAAACTCAACAATACACTGTTATAATTATTATTTTATATTTTTTAAAGAAGGTAAAAATGGACATCCACATGCAAAACAATGAATCTAGACACAGAGCTTTCACAAAAATTAACTCAAAATTTGTCCATAGACCTAAATGTAAAATACAAAACTATAAAATTCCTAGAAGATAACATAGGAAAAAACCTAGATGAATTTGAGTTTGGTCAAAAAACCCCAAAAGCACAATCCATGAAAGAAATAATTGATAAGGTAGACCCCATTAAAATTTAAAATTTCTGCTCTGTGAAGGACAATGTTAAGAGAATGAGAAGACAAACCACAGATTGGGAGAAAATATTTGCAAAAGTCACATCTGATAAAGCATTATCATTCAAAATATACAAATAACTCTTAAAATTCAACAATAAGAAAACAACACAATTAAAAAGTAGACTAAAGATTTTAGCAGATGCCTCAGCAAAGAAAATATACAGATGGCAAATAAGAATATGAAAAGATGCTCCATGTTTTATGTCATCAGGGAAATGCTCATGAAAACAACAATGAGATACCATGACACAACTATTAGAATGGCCAAAATCGAGAACACCTACAACATCAAATGCTGGTGAGGATATGGAGCAACAGAAACTCTCATACATTGCTGATGAAGAATGTAAAATGGTACAGCTACTTTGGACGACAATTTGGTAGTTTCTTACATAACTAAACATATATTTACCACATGGTTCAGCAATTGTACTCCTTGGTGTTTACCAAAAGGAGTTGGAAACTTATATTCACACAAAGATGTGCACATAGATGCTTTATTGCAGCTTTATGTTTAATTGCCAAAATTTGGAAGCAACAAATATGTCCTTCAGTCAGTGAATGGATAAATAAAATGTGGCCAGACAATGGAATATTATTCAGTGCTAAAAAACAAATGTGCTATCAAGGCAAGAAAAGACATGGACAAATCTTAGATGTATATTATTAAGTGAAAGAAGCCAATCTGAAAAGTCTACATACTGTATGATTACAAATATATGAAATTCTGGAAAAAGACCAGTGGTTCCTGGGGTTGGAGGGAGTGGAGAGATGAATAGGCAGAGCATAGAGGATTTTTAGGGCAGTGAAAATACTCCATATGATCTAATAATGATGGATATATTTCCTTTTTTTAAAAGATTTTATTTATTTCAGAGAGAGAGCACGAGTGGGGACAGGTGCAGCAGGAGAGGGAGAAGCAGACTACCCCCTGAGCAGGGAGCCTGATGTGGGGCTCGATTCCAGGACCCTGGGATCATGACCTGAGCCAAAAGCAGACGCTTAACCAACTGAGCCACCCAGGTGTCCCTAATGATGTATATATTTCACTATACATTTGTCCAAACGCATAAAATGTAAACACGAAGAGTGAACACTAGGTACACACATAGGAAAAAATGATCTTTGGGTGATTATGATTTGTCAGTGAGGGTTTATCCTTGGTAAAAACGGTACCACTCTGGTTAGTGATATTGATGATGGGGGAGCTATGCATGTATTTAGGGGGAGTATGTGGAAAATCCCTGTACCTCCCTCCCAATTTTGTTGTGAACATAAAACTGCTCAAAAAAATAAAGTCTTAGAAAAAGGTGAGAGGAGAAAGAACAGGTATATATTTATAGAGTTTGCTATGTAAACTTTCTTATTTACCACTTTGATTCCCTTCTTTTTTTCTTGTGGATTTGAATTACCATCTGGCATCACTTCCTTATTCCAGTACAGCTTTGCACCCACCCACTTTCTTTGTTCTGTTATTGTCAAATATATTACACTTCTATATGTATGGGTCCAGAGGTTCCTGGGTGGCCCAGTGGGTTAAGTGTCTGCCTTCAGCTCAGGTCATGATCCCAGGGTCCTGGGATGGAGCACTACATTTGGCTCCCTGCTCAGCGGGGAGTCTGCTTCTCTCTCTGCCCCTCCCCCCACTCATGCTCTCTCTCTCTCTCTCTCTCTCTCTCTCTCTCTCTCCCCCTCTCCTCTCTCTCTCAAGTAAATAAATAAAATCTAAAAAAAAAACTATTATATATGTTATGGGTCCAGAAACATATATATATGTTGTTTATACAATTACTTTAAAAAGCATGAGTGAAATAAATATGAAATATTTATTCATAATTAATTGAATGATTAATTAAATCATTAATGATTAATTAAATTAAATAATAATTAATTAAATGAAATAATTCATAATTAATATGAAATAAAATGAAATATGCATTTAGAGTGCACTTTATAATCACATTATTACCTTTACTGTTACTCTTTGTTTTTCATGTGGATTTGAATTACTATCAGGGGTCACCTGCTTTCATCTTGAAGAACTTCCTTTAGTATTTCTTGTTAGGCAGGTCTTCTAAAAACAAATTCTCTCAGTTTTCACTTATCTGTGAATATCTTTATTTTGCTTTCTATTTTGAAAAATAGTTTTGCTGGATATAACATTCTTAGTTAATCTTTTTTCTTTCAGCACTTTGAATTTGCTATCCCACTTCTTTCTGGCCTCTGTTGTTTCTGCTGAGAAGCTAGCTGTTTATTTTATTGGGGTTCCCTTTTACATGATGAGTCTTTTGCTGCTTACAAAATTTCCTTTTTATTTCCATATTCATATTTGCCATTCTTTTTGTCTTTCAGCATTTTTACTATGATACTTCTGAATGTGGATCTCTCTGTGTTTATTATGCTAGAAGTTCTTTGAGCTTCTTGATGATTCATGTTTTCATCAATTTGGGGAAGTATTCAATCATTATTTCTTTGAGTATTTTTTTTAAAGATTTTATTTATTTTTTTCAGAGAGAGAGCTCATGCATGCAAGTGCAAGGGCAAGTGGCAGGGCAGGGGTAAAGGGAGAAGCAGACATCCTGCTGAGCAGGGGGGGCTGGATCCCAGGACCCTGAGATCATGACCTGAACCAAAGGCAGATGCTTAACTGGCTGAGCCACCCAGGCACCCCATCTTTGAGTATTTTTTCTGCTCCTTTCTCTCCTTTCCTGATACTCCCATTACACATATGTTGGTGTGCTTAATTGTGTCCCACATTTCTCTGAGGCTCCGTTCATTTTGCTTCATTTTCTTTGTTCTGTTCTTTGGATTGTATGATCTCTATTGACCTATCTTCAAATCTGCTAATTCTAATGAATTTTTCACTCCAGTTATTGTTTTTTTCAATTCCAGAACTTTGATTTGGTTCTTTTTTACAACTTCTCTCTTTGATATTTTCTTTGATGAAACATTGTCATTCTACCTCCCTATATTTCTTTAAGCAAGGTTTCTTTTATTTCTTTCAACATATTTATAATAGATGCTTTGAAGTCTTCATCTGTTAAATCTGACATCTGGGTACTCTCATAGGCAGTTTCTGTGCCTGTTTTCCCCCACATATAAGACATAGTTTCTTTCTTGTCTTTTCTGTCTTTTTCTTTGTTTCTTTCTTTCTATCTTTTTCTTTGTATTCTTCTTCTTTTGCATGTCTTATTTTTGTTGTTGTTGTTCAAAACTGGAATTTTAGGTAGTAAATTATAGCAACTTAGGATACTGTCGTCCCTCATCCTGGGGGCTTGTTTTTGTTGTTGTTTGCTTATTTGTTTAGTAACTTGGCTGGACTATATTAATCAAGTCTATTTTCCTACCGTGTGAAGCCTGGGATGTTGCCTCTCAGAGGGCATATCCTTGAGCATGTGCATAGTCCCTGGCATGATAGTGGGTTTAGCAGGGCACTCTTTAACTGTCTCTTCTCTTGATCTCTTGATTGCACCATCTGCCTCTGTTGGTATCACATGTAGCTATTAGGCTCCATTAATTGCTGGCTGACTGGTTTACTGTTTTCAGCAATGTCCTGGGGCATTAATTGCTCCATAGTCTGACTCAACTACAGAAGTAGTTTGCAGAGGTAGTTTTTGAGACCAGTTTTTGAAGTTTTTTTCTGAAACCTAGGAGTTCATACTGTTGTTTTCTCTGGTAAACTAGCTGGCCAAGATTTAGCTTCTTGTTCTCATGGAGCTACCAGCTTTCTCTTAACTGCTTCCCACCAAATTCTCTCTTGTTTTCAAGAGCACCCATAGGCTCTTTGTTTCAAATAAAGTTAGTTCCTTTGGGCAGTACTTCAGAGATTTCTTTTCTTATGGACTGCCTGCCGCTTAGGCAAAATCTCTAAGCCACTGTTCCAGAGCTGGGGGTAGGGGTGGGGGTCCACTTTTATCGGAGTGACACTCCTAACTTATAAGTAGGACACTGGGGGAGGGGAGATTCTCCAGTGAGGTCAATTGGAATACCAGTACTCTCTTGGCTTGCCATCCCTAGAGTACAGCCTCCACCATATGTGTGGAGTTTGGATGGATGAAGAGCCTCTACCCTCTCAGCCTCACTCACCAGGAATTTATCTTCTGCAACTTGGATCTGGGAGGATGAGAAATTCTGGTGGGCCTCCCTCTCTCAGGGAGATACCTGATCCCTCGACTAGTTGCTGAGGGTAGGGGCAGCTCCTTGGCCATACTCACCTGGATTGGAACATCTTGCTGGAAGGTAGGGGTGAGGAGGAAGGGAATGGGTCATGGCTCAAGTGCCACAGACTTCTGTTCTTATGGAGATTTAGTAGATTTTCTTGAATAAGTGTTTCTTCATTTGCTGTATGCACTTAGGGCAATTTCCAAAAACTTAAAATGGTTGTTTGTTTGTTTTACAATTTTCACAAGATATAGTTGTTTTGCTGGGGCCTGTGTCCATAGAGCAAATTCTTCCTCTATTCCAGAAGTGGAATTCCCAAGAGTCATCACATTTTTAAAGAATATTTAATTACATAAGAAGATGGTCATGACAAAACAGCTGATAGAATTACAATTTAGGGACACCTGGGGGCTCAGTCAGTTAAGCATCTGCCTTTGGCTCAGGTCATGATCCTGGGGTCCTGGGATTGAGTCATATGTCAGGCTCCTTGCTCAGTGAGGAGTCTGCTTCTCCCTCTCGCTCTGCCCCTTCCCCCCACTTGTGCATATGCTTGCATGCTCTCTCTCGCTTCCCTTTTCAAATAAATAAATAAAATCTTTAAAAAAATATTTTCAGTAGAGCACCAATTTTGTATATCATGTATATGTACAGTGGTTTTGAATATATATATATATTATGTATTAAAAGAGAAAAGACTGGAAGAAAATACACAAAGTCTTAACAACTGATCTTTTAGTTATTTTCCAAATTTTGTTTAATGAATATGTATTGTTTAAAAAATTAAAATAAAATATAATATTTTGGTAGCTTTAGCATAAGCATGTTTTCACTGACATGCCCTCCTGGCTGACTATAGTAATATTGTAGGAACAGCAATATTGTAGAAAAGTTTGTATAAGGGGCGCCTGGGTGGCTCAGTTGGTTAAGCGACTGCCTTCAGCTCAGGTCATGATCCTGGAGTCCCAGGATGGAGTCCTGCATCGGGCTCCCTGCTCGGCAGGGAGTCTGCTTCTCCCTCTGCCTCTCCCCCCTCTCATGTGCTCTCTCTCATTCTCTCTCTCAAATAAATAAATAAAATCTTAAAAAAAAAAAAAGAAAAGTTTGTATAAGTACATTATACTAGTAAGTACCAATACATTATAATTATGGGCCACTGGTATATTTGTATAAATCAGATGACAGAGACTCAAACTGGTCTATTTTGGGCAGTCAGGAAATAAAATTATATTTTACACACTTTCCACATTTGTCTTTCCAGTTTCTTGCTTGTGATGGTGATGGTGATGATGACAATGACAAGAATGATAGGCAACTCTGTGCACTTACAATATGCCAGATCCTTTCCCTTTATTATTTGATATAATCTTCATATTCTTTTGAGATAGATACTGATATTATCTTTATTTCATATGTGAAAAAGCTAGGGTATAGATAGAATAAGTAACTTGCCTGTTTCAATTAGGAATGGGAATAGAGACCAGTAACAGAAACAGAAAACCTGATTATCACGGGCTGAAACATTTAGCACTTTTTTTTTTTTTGCATGGTAACAAAAATCAAGAGGACTGGCCTCCTTGCATTTTTGTTCTCTTCCATCCTTAGGGTGCAGCATTTGGCCTCAGAATTGCAAAATCCTTCTAGATCTCCACATTGTTTCTTGAAGGATAGAAGAGTAGAAGATGGGCTGAAGGGGATATAAGCCAAGTTTATCCCTTTAAAAACCTTTCCCCAGAATATCTTCCTTGTAAATTCCATTTCCTTCTCATTGGCCAGAATTGGGTCCATGATCACTCTCATCTTAGAGGAGTTTGAAATAAATATCTTAGCTCTGGAACTTCTATGGTTGAAAAAGACAAGGGGGGAAGACAATGGCTTTTGGGCCATTCATTCATTATATTACACAGTCCAACGTCATATAGCTAGTAAATCATGCTGGTAAATTCTCTTAACCTCTCTAATCATCTGCCTGCAGGTATTCAGAGATTCTATTTAGAGTATACAAATGATTATTATAACATTTTGCCATTGGTATGACTTTTAGATTTGTAGTCACAGAGTCAGGCAGAGGATTGAGAAGAATTTATGATCCAAGAGATGACACCAGGAGGGCTGGAGAGCTGTTGTCTGAGAAAGATCTAAACAGAATGCAGACTTAATCATGCAACAAAGGGATTAGTTTAATTCAGCCAGGTTTAACAAGGGGAGGGCAAAGGGAGGTTTGTAGAATTCTATTTCCGAAAACCAAGCCATAATCACGAAAAATTAAGCTGAAAAAAAAAAAAAGATAACACAAACCCAGGGAACAAGTATTAGAATTCTCTCTTGTCACATTTCTCATTGCAAGTATGCATCCTCAGGGCTGTGTCCCTGTCTGGGATCTCTGGTTGATAAGCAACCGTCTCAGGGTCTCAGGGTCAGTGCAATCACCTCAACTTGTCTAGGATGTTACAACTCCACTTTTGTGTATCTAAGTGTTCTTTCAACCATATGGAGTTTTATAATTAAATGTGGATATAATAAAATTAACCAACCCACAAATAATACTGTTGTGTAAAGTATAGGAATAAGTAATCATTGGGGAATCTCCTGTATTTGCTATTTAAAGTATAATGCTTAAAACAGATTACCCATGTGCTTTCAACTTTATCCACAGTATTGATTTCAGACTTATAATTTTAAATTGACAGGGATAGAATTTGGCTAATTTTATGAATAGTTCTTAAATTTTCAGGATAACTATGAGCTTCACTATTTATGTGCGTGTGTTAAATTTACTAACTTACAGAATTGTTTTGCTTGTAGGGATTGTTGAGTTTACCTTGCCAAACATTTGAAGTCCTAAAAGAGAATAGTAAATACGTGAACTTCGCATGGAGTTAAGGAATGTAGTTAAGGAAGTAACTAAATAACTTGGGGGATTAACTACATTTGTAAATGGGAATGATTCTCATAGAAAAATTTAGCCTCTTTAGCTTGAGTTAATCAAATATTAGTAAAAGAATAAGTGAAAGTGATTCATATTTTATTAGAATTATAAATAGAATAACATGACTTGTAAATTGCACTTAAAATGTAAGGAAATCAGGTTTTAAAGTTTGTAATGTTAATCAGTAAATATTAGTTTAAAACCAAAGTAACTATAAGTAGTTCTTTCTCTGCACAAAAGCCCCCTTGGACCTTAAAAGGCTGCACATTGACACATTTTCATTCTGGATGAATAGAGGCTTTATGTAGCAATTCACTGTTTACACAGCCCATAGCACTTGTCTAGACAAGGACAATAAGCTGGTTAATGCCAAATATGAAGGGAGCAGCAGGTTCCAAGAACTCGTGGTGCACTCTGGTTAATGGGAGGGATCTTTCTCTAAGATGCCTGCCATTCTATCCTTTGCATAGCATTCTACTTAAAATGATTTTTTTTTTTTCTAACTATGAAGAGAAATCTAGCCTCGGACTAAGGCAAACAAAGGGTGTCCCATTCAGCAGGCTTGGTTCGTCTGACAATGGAGCCAACCTCCTACTGCTCACGGGATTCCTATTCACATGGATTTGGGCCTGTGTTCTCATGGTGAGAGGCTTCAAGACTCTCTAGAACAGGGAGAGTTTTATATTTTTTGTAAAATAAATGATTTTAAATTGTATCAGCATCCGTCCTTGTCTAACAGAACTTCAGTTTATTTATCTTGGTTATGTCAGAACTCCTGGGTTGGGAATTCATCCACTTAAGTATCATGTGATTAACTGTCCTCTATAAAGTATTTCTGTTTCTGTGTGTCTAAGTTAATCATCAGTAGAATAATGTCCTGTTTTGTCAGGAGGAATGGAGGGCTTACTAGTTTGTTCTTATTGGCATCCCCTTATACAGGGCTGCTGGAGAAGGCATTCACCAATGGGATTTCATGAGTTTGAGGTTTATTGGTAGATGTGTCTGTTGGATTGGACATCAGTGGCCCTGTCTTTGATAATGAGTTATCTTGTCCTATGTGACAATCTGCTTTACAAGTAGTCAAGAGCCCTTTGAGGGACTCCATCCTAAAATCTCTGTTACTTCAGCAAAGCTTCCTTTGTCAACTGGCTTTATTTTAATAATTTTACCTGATGCTTTCAAGAGTAACCTAATTTCCAAAGCCCTTTCGTGTGAGGGATAGAATTCACAACAAAATGGCTTCCCTGATAGCCAGGCAGACACACTGGGAATGTATTACTCAATCCTTTGGCTTCTAGAGGTGATTTCTAACCATGGAGTCCTCAGAGCAGAAGGGATTTGGGATTGGTTTCTAGCCACATCCCTGGGCACAGGCCTCAGTCCTATGGCCTATGCCTTTTGGTGTGCCTTCCATGTGGCCAGAATACTGCCTCTCCTGGGCCCTCTCTCAGCTCTGTTAACCTCTCTGACTCCTGAGTCTGGCATTTATTTAGCCAGGGCTGTCTGTTTTCTCTAGCTGGGGCACCAGATCCAAGTGTGGAGGAGAGTGTGGCTGAGGCCCTGCCACCATCTGGCCTTGGCATGGTTCTGAACACAGCTGCTTACATTTTAATACAATACAAACCACCTGGGGGATCTTATGAAAATGCAGATGCTGATTCCAAAGGTCTGGGTGTGGGTGGAGCTGAAAGTTTGCATTTTTATCAAGTCCCCAGGGGATTCTAACGCTGCAGTTCTTGGGCCACGATTTGAATAATAAGGATTTAAAAGACATTTTAGGTATAGGCACATCTTGGAGATACTGCAGGTTTGGTTCCAGACCACTACAATCAGGGAAATACCACAATAAAATGAGTCAAATGAATTTTTTGGCTTCCCAGTGCATATAAAAGTTATGTTTATACTTTACTGTAGTCTATTTAGTGTGCTACAGCATTATGTCTAAAAAACAATGTACATATCTGAATTAAAAATACTTTATTGCTAAAAAATGCTAACCATCCTCTGAGCTTTCAGCCAGTCATACTCTTTTTTGCCGGTGGAGAGTCTTGCCTCAATGGCTGGTGACTGATCAGTGTGGTGGTTACTGAAGGTTGGAGCAACTGTGGCGATTTCTTAAAATAACAGCAATGAAGTCTGCTGCTTCGATGGACTTTTTCTTTCATTTGAATACTTAGAGACCATTGTAGGATTACTAATTGGCCTATTTTCAATATTTTTGTGTCTCAGGGAATAGGGAGGCCCGAGGAGAGGGAGAGAGAGACAGGGGAACCGCCTCTCCGTGCTTCAGAACACACATAACATTTATCAATTATTCTCACCATCATATATGGGCACAAGAGTGGCGCCCCAAAACAGTTACGGCAGTAATATCAAAGACCACTGATCATGGATCACTATAACAAAGTAATAATGAAAAAGTTTGAAATATTATGAGAATCACCAAAATGTGACCCAGAGACACAAAGTGAGCAAATGCTGTTGGGAAAAATGGTGCTGATAGACTTGCTCCATGCAGGGTTGCCACAGACCTTCAATTTGTAAAAAATGCAACATCTGGGAAGTGTAATAAAGTGAAATGCAATAAAATGAAGAATGCTTGTAGTCAATGAATTGATTAATTTCTGTCTTCTATCTCTTTTCCTTTCTTTCTTTCTTCCTTCCTTCCTTTTTCTCCTCTTGTTAGTAAGAAACCTGTGCTTGACTGGGCGCGTGGGTGGCTCAGATGGTTAAGTGTCTGCCTTCAGCTCAGGTCATGATCTCAGGGTCCTGGGATCGAGTCCTGTATCGGGTTCCCTGCTCAGTGCAGAGCCTGCTTCTCCCTCTCCCTCTGCCACTCCCTCTGCTTGTGCTCTTCTGTCTATCTCTCTGTCAAATAAATAAATAAAATCTTTAAAAAAAAAAGAAACCTGTGCTTGACTAAGGATAATGTAATTTCTGTCTATTCTCCAAACTTGAGTTACACTTTAAAACGTCGCCTTCTACTCCTACACCAACATTCAGGTAAAGAGATGTACGGTGATGGCGGCGGGCTGAAAACTCATCTTGTCATGCAAATGGAAACCTTTTAAAATGTCCTTCAATTCAAAACTTCTGCCTAGATTCACTGTGGATCCTTGTTTGTAGTGTGTCAAATAAGACTCTGAAGATAATTTCTTTATATCACTTGTCTTTACTCCCTTTTGAAAAATAAGGCTCAGTATTTTTTTTTAATATACTCTTTAGAAAAAAGTAATTTTCCTACTAAATTCTGGTGACATTACTGCTTTTGGATCACAAGATTCCCATCAGTAGTTGTCATTTATAATAAAACTTATGTGTGAGATAGCTTGCCTCTTATGCTGGAATGGGGAACAAATGTTTTTCATGATGATTAATAAAAACAACAAAATTCAAAGGATATTAAGTTTCTAGTCCTTAATTTTAAAATTAAAAACACTACAGTAATTATTTTGCAAGGTGTGTGCTCTCTACATTTCAGTGGCTTTTTTATTCTATCCTACTATTTCTTTTTTTAACTCTTGTAGCAGCAGCTGGTCTCATACACTTAGCAAAGGGACCGAGTTTCCTCTGCGTGTTGTCATGTCAGATGTGGTCAATGATATCCTGTTTCTGAAGGAACAAGTACAACTTCCTTCATACTGCAGAAGCAGAAGCTGCCTCAGAGAGTGAATAAATTCCACCCAGAAAAATATTCTAAAAATTATTATCATAACTTAACTTTACAAGAGAGGAAGCCCTAATGATAGCTAAACAGTATTATTACTCCATGTTAACTTCCAATTTCCCAACCTTTGCTAGGAGAGCTAGAAGTAGATCAAAAAAATGTGGATGATGTCACTGGGCTGGTGCTTCAGTTTACTCCACAGGTGCTGTTTAGCTGAAGGGAGCACCTTGAATTTGCTAGGCTGACTCCTATTCATTTCAAGGATGGGCAGGATGCTTGCTTGGGATTGGGTGGTCCCTAGGGGCAGTGGGGTGGGCCTGGACCCTCAGAGGAACATTTATTCACTGGAGTGAAGTAGTAGGTCAAAACTGCACACCATACTTTGTCACAAACTATCAGATTTCTCTCCTAAAAAAAGAACCTATGTATTATGCTGCCAGTTTCTGGTTCTGCCAACACTATTTCTATCACTTCCCTGACTTAATTGATGTCATGTTACCTAAATATCATTTAAATATTAATACAAATAGCACTGCTAAGCATTTACTATGTGCCAAGGATAGTTATTAAATTCTTTCAATGACTTCATCTCCATGTTGAGAATAAGGAAACAGACTCCAAGAAGTTAAGTAACTTGCCCAAAGTCCAGGAAAACAAGGGATGGGGGTGGATGTGGTCTGCCTTGAGTTCTGGTAGTAAGGAGGTGCACTGTCTGCAGATAATTTAAATATAATAAAACTAGCTAAGGGGCTTTTTTGGTTGGACATCTGACTCCTGATTTTGGTTTGGGTCATGATTTCAGGGTTGTGAGATTGAGCCCTGTGTCGGGCTCTGCATTCAGCACCGAGTCTGCTTAAGAGTCTCTCTCTCCCTCAACCTCTGCCCCTCCTCCCACTTGGGTGCTCTCTCCCTAAATAAAATAAATAAAATCTTAAAAAAAAAAAAACCTACCAAAAAACAAGCTAAAAGTCAGACTACCTTGTTTGCATTTTTGAAGCATTTTAAAAACTTGTGGTAAAAATATACATGGTATAAATTCACTATCTTAACCATTTCTAAATGGTTAAGCTCAGCTCAGTGGCATTAAGTCATTCACATTGTTGTAACAACCATCACCACCACCCATCTCCAGAACTCTTTTCATCTTGCAAGACTGAAAATTTGAACCCATTAAACAATAACCCCTCATTCCCACCTACCCCCAGTCCCTGGCAAACACCATGCTACTTTCTGTCTGAATGGATCTGACTACTCTAAGTCCCTCAGACAAGTGGGTTTTTCCTTTTGTGACTGGCTTATTTCACTTAACATAATGTCTTTAAGGTTTATCCATGTTGTGGCACATGTCAGAATTTCCCTTCTTTTTTTAAACGCTGAATAATATTTCATTGTATGGATATACCACATTTTGTTTATCCATTCATCCGTCAGTGGATACTTGGGTCGCTTCAACTATTTGGCAATTAAGAATATGCTCCTATGGGGCGCCTGGGTGGCTCAGTTGGTTAAGCGACTGCCGTCGGCTCAGGTCATGATCCTGGAGTCCCTGGATCGAGTCCCGCATCGGGCTCCCTACTCAGCGGGGAGTCTGCTTCTCCCTCTGACCCTCCTCCCTCTCATGCTCTGTTTCTCATTCTGTCTCTCTCAAATAAATAAATAAATAAATAATCTTAAAAAAAAAAAAAGAATATGCTCCTGTGAACATGTTCCATGGGTGTGTGTGTAGTGTGTGTGTATGTGTGTGTTTAAATCATTATGTACCAACAATGCTAAATAATGGCAGTGATAAAATACTCCTTCCCGAAAAAACATTTTTTGGTCCAAGTTTTAAGCAACTATTGTGGGCATTACTGGATTTTAATAACACAGTATATGCCTCAAAATTAGAGTATTTTACACATTAGTTTTCCTTTCATAAACATTGGATTCTACCCGGAAGTTAATTTGTTTAGAGAGTAAGTTTTTGATGGTTTGAATTTGTTGGAGCTTGCTTTGACTGCAGTTCATATCTTGAACCCCTGTACTATTACATATACCTGAGTTTAAATACTAAATTTAAAATGAACAATGATAGTATATGATTGTAAAGACAAAGAACAGAACTTGAGTTACTGATGCTGTCATTCTACGTGAATAATTTGGAGTTTTTGTTTTTCTCTAAGATTTTAATTAATAAAACAGATGTCAATTGTGTGGTATCATCTTTTTGTTTGTAAGTATAAATTTTAGTTCATTCATTAAATATTTGGATGAATTTGAGTACCTTTAGCTTTGAAATTTACTTTGTAAAATTGTTAGTTGTTTTATTGTTTTTATTTTTATTTTTTTTTAAGATTTTATTTATTTGTGAGAGAGAGAATGAGAGACAGAGAGCATGAGCGGGAGGAAGGTCAGAGGGAGAAGCAGACTCCCCGCTGAGCAGGGAGCCTGATGTGGGACTTGATCCTGGGACTCCAGGATCATGACCTGAGCCGAAGGCAGTCGCTTAACCAACTGAGCCACTCAGGCGCCCTGTTAGTTGTTTTAAAACTAAAGAATTAATTGAGAAAATAATGATCATTTACTGATTATTACATGAGTATTACTGAAAATAACAGTTGTATAGAGGAGCGAATGTTAAAAATAATAATCTACTCTGGTTGTTAAATACTCTGGATACATCAAAGTCACAAGCTTATATATAGCAGGGCATGTGTTCAAATCCAGATTGGTCTAATTCTGTGCTGTTTACCCCTAATCTATGCTATTTAATTACTAGCAAGTTTGCCCATTTTCTACAGATAGTTTGCTATCTACCTGTATAGTATAATGGTTAAAACACCTACTACAGAGTGACTACTTTGTGGTGAACATGGATTTTCCTTATCAAGAAACTTCTACTCTTAGTGGGAAAGAAAAACTGTATAATAGGTTGAGTGTTTTCAGAAAATTAACCGGTATCTTATTTTTTGTATTGCTCTTGTTTTGCAGCTTTGGGGAATGTGGAATAATGAGAATCAAGATCTTTTTCCATTTCTACCTAGATGGAGAGCCCTATGTTGTACTTATAAAGTCTAAGCACCTTATACCCATTCTATGCCGCGTGGTGTTAAGGGTGGTTCTTGAGTTCGCCAGAGAATCAGTACCCAGCAGGTCAGCATGCACCTTTTCTGTTACTAGTGGACTGAAGAGAGATATTCTGGTTTGACTCAGGGCAAGGAATAAAGACTTAAATGGGAAGGACAGGAATGCCTATCTGTATACGTGTGCTGGGGGCGGGGGGTGGGGGGGAGGAAAGAGTAGAGGTTTCCCGAGATGTAAATGAAAGTAAGGAGTTTGAGGGGTTGCTGTATATGATGGAGTGGGGCATATAAGGTGGGGAGTCGATCCAGACTGGTCATTCCATGCTGAGGCTTTAAGTGGCTATGAAGGCTCTGTGTCCTCCTGCAGCTGGTGGAGGGGGTTGCTGCAGTGTGTGTGTGTGGGGGGGGGTTGGTAGTCTCTGAGTTTACCAGAGGATCAGTACCCAACAGGTCAGCATGCAACTGCCACATCATGTAGCTAGAGAACCAGTTTCCTGAAAGTGCATGAATTCAGAATTCTTGGGTGATCTCATGGGAGTGTGGGGGCAGGGAGGAAGCCCATGGATTGAATTCTTAAGATTCAAGAGAATGAGAATAAGAAGCGCATTTAGTTTTAATTTTAGAAATAATGGAATGTGACATTTTTTTCCACCTGAGTAGTGAAGAGTAAAATTCCTGCTTGCTACACAAATAAACAAGCAAGTGCAACACAGGGATGAGCAATGTTGGGCAAAGCACAGAATGCACAGAGATCACTTGGGGGTGGGGCAGAAGGCCTCCTAGGAAGAGATGTCCAAGCCAGGAATGAGGAGCATTAGCCAGGAGAAAGGGTATTGGGATGCACCAGGGAAAGAGGAGGAAGAAGTGTGCCCCAGGCAGAGGGGATAAAAGCACAGAGGGCAGATGGGAGAAAGAACAGGAGTATTTGGAAACATAGATGGTTGGACGGTTGGCACCAGGTGACATAAGATGTGACAGATCTGGAAGACCCCACACTGAGACACTAGGGATTTACCTTGAGGGAAATGGGGCAAATAGTTGGTGTGCTTTCTGCAGAGGAATGAGGGATGAGATTTAGGCTTTAGAAATATCACCCTGGCTGCCAAGGGGAGTAGAGACTATAGTGGGGTAAGACCAGCCAAAGAGAGACAAGTTGGGAGACTATCTGTTGTTCTGTGAAGCCTCATCAGAACTTTATGAAACCCTTGAGGCACCTTGAATTTGCATTTTTCACAAATCCCTAAGATAAATTCATTCTCCATAAGCACCTCAGGTTTTGTGTTAGTTTCCGAGGGCTGCCATAACAGAATATCACAAAGTGGATGGTTTAAGATAATAGAGATTTATTATCTCACAGTTCTGGAGGTTAGAAGTCTGAGATTAAGGTGTTGGCAGGGCCAGGGTCTCTCTAGAGCTTTAGGGGAGAATCTCTTCCACACCTAGCCTCTGATATTGCTGGCAATCCTTGGCATTCCTTGGCTTGTAGATGCATCGCTGCAACCTCTGCCTCCATCATCACATGGTTTTCTCCTTGCATATCTCTGTCTTCACATCATCTTTCCTCTGTGTGCATGTCTGTGTCTCTTCTCCTTTTCTTTTTTTCTTTTTTAAAGATTTTATTTATTTACTTTAGAGAGAGAGCATGAGTTGGGGGGAGGAACAGAGGGAGAGGGAGAGAATGTCAAGCAGACTCTGTGCTGAGTGCAGAGCCTCATGACCCTGAGATTACCACCAGAGCAGAAACCAAGAGTTGGAAGCCTAATGGACTGAGCCACCCAGGTGCCCCCTCTGCTCCTTTTCTTATAAGGACATCAGTTAGATTGGATTTAGAGCCAACCCTGCTGCACTATATCCTCATCTTTTTTTTTTTTTAAGATTTTATTTATTTAGGGGCGCCTCGGTGGCTCAGTTGGTTAAGCGACTGCCTTCGGCTCAGGTCATGATCCTGGAGTCCCTGGATCCAGTCCCACATCGGGCTCCCTGCTCAGCGGGGAGTCTGCTTCTCCCTCTGACCCTCCCCCCTCTCATGTGCTCTCTCTCTCAAATAAATAAAATCTTAAAAAAAAAAGATTTTATTTATTTATTTGACAGAGAGGGCACAAGCAGGGGGAGCAGCAGGCAGAGGGAGAAGCAGACTCCCCGCTGAGTAAGGATCCCGATGCGGGACTTGATCCTAGGACCCTGGGATCATGACCTGAGACGAAGGCAGACACTTAACCGACTGAGCCACTCAGGCGCCCCAGTATGATCTCATCTTAACCAATTACATCTGTTAAGATACTTTTTCCAGATAAGGCCACATTCTGAGATTCTGGGAAAGACATGAATTTTGGGGTGATGCTATTCCACCTAGTACAAGTTTAATGTGAGCATATAAAAGCTGATCACTACTGGCTTTGAACCAAGAGGCCCTGGGATGTTGCCTCAGCAGTTACTTTCCCTTTGCAAGGTTAAACCCAATGTAAGGATGGACTACTGTATTCCAAAAGTATGTTTCCTTAGATTGTTTATGCACAGATTATTGTATAGATTCACTTGGCTTTTTCATATCTATAAAGGTTGTTATTGAGATTCTAAGAGTAGAAAGATTCTAGAGGTATCTGCTCCACTGAAGTAAATGCTATATTCTTCATTGAGACAACATGTTTTCTTTTTTTTTTTAATTTAAATTCAATTAGCCAACACACAGTACATCATTAGTTTCAGATGTAGTGGTCAACAACTCATCAGTTGCGCATAACACCTGAGACAACATATATTTTCAACTCAACATAACTTATAAGTCTCCATGAGAACAGAAGCCAAATAAATTTTTAAGGCACAATGCTATTCAAACATCCATGTCAATTTTAATTAAACACTAAAGGGAAAGTTTGAGTAATCAACTGTTTCAGGGGAAATACTTTTAATTTTGAATGCAAAAATCTATGTATAATTTAAAAGCTTATCAAAAAATTCAGAGATATGTCAATTTTAATTAAACACTAAAGGGAAAGTTTGAGTAATCAACTGTTTCAGGGGAAATACTTTTAATTTTGAATGCAAAAATCTATGTATAATTTAAAAGCTTATCAAAAAATTCAGAGATAAAGCTTATATTTTGTCACCAAAAGGTAGTTTCAGCTATTTACCAAAATGATAAAAATAAAACTGGGACATCCAGAAATTGAGGTAAATTCTTACTATATCACATGCATATTTAGTATAACATAGGGACATACTGTACGATTTACAGCACAATCTCTCTGTAGAAGGAAAACATATATAATATACTGTTAGATGGGTAGCTTAACATTTTCCTTGCTTTTAGTCTGTACTAGAATACTTAAGCTTTATTGTTTTTTCTATGAATCAGACCATGTAGTCTACAACAGTCATGACTATTTTGAAGATTACACATAAGCAAAAAATTTAAGGATCCTAGACCTGTTTTTCTTGTCTGTGGAGGAAGCTCCTTTTGGGTCCTGAATCCATCATGAAACATATTAGTTATCTCTTCTAATGAGAAGTCATATTTTGTCAGACTAGCATCAAAGGTCTTTTTAAATTTGTTCATAAAATTTTGAACCCTATATGGCCCTATATGCTTCTCTTCAGGTTTATATCACTCTTTGGTAAGAGCCATCAACCACATGCAAATCCACCTAGCTGTGCCATCACCTGGCCTAGCCTAGTTTTCCCAAACACCTCATGGAGTGGTATGGGAGACTTTGCTGGGTGCCTTGTGAAAAGCTACTAACACTGTGTTTGTTTACTTCTTTTTATCTGACTAGTTAGTAACTAAGTGTGGTGGTGACCTCATCAGGAAGGTTTGTCCTTTTTGTCCATGCTATGTATCTCATAAAGTTCATTGCCTCCTTTAAGTGCTATTTATACAGCTTTTCAATTCATTTAGTTAATTCATTCATTAAGCACCATTATTAGGACATTATTAGATGCTAAAGATGCAAAAATGAATTAAGTTGGTATGTTTTCAGGGTACCAAATAAACCAGGCATGCCAATCAGCATACCTGTTCTGCATCATAACATAAAATGAAGCAATTAGAAAGCTCTATCTCTAAATCACCAAAAGGAAAAGGGATACATTATTATGTGGTATGCATGTTTATTAAAGTTCCTATGAATGTAGCACCAAGTGTTATAAACATATGATGATATATCTCAAGCCTTACCAAGATATGATTACCAAATGAAGTCACCTGTATGTCCAGGCTTTACTAAGAATTACTATTTGATACATCTAAATAAAGTCACACTTTTGATAATAAATTATTTTGCATTGAGTCCTCACTCATGAAATTATTGCTCTTCAGTGCCATATTGGCTTTTTCTCTCTCTCCCTTCCTATATCCATACACATATACAGATGTGCACACACACACACACACACATTACTACTATTAAATTTTTTGGTTCATTCACTTGAGAATAAGTTGCAGGTACCCGATCTAAGTACCCGATCATATCTCCTAAATCCCTAAATACCTCCTAAGGACAAGAACATTCTCTTACATAAGCACAATTCACTAATCAAATTCAGGAAATCTAACCGTGATATATTATTATTATCCAACATACATCCCATTTCAAATTTCACCAATTTTCCCAATAATTAAATATCTTCTATGGTATTTATTTCTTTGATCCAGGAGTCAATCAGGATTACACATTTCTTTGGTTGTCATGTTTCTTGTCTCCTTTTCTCTAGAATGGTCTCTCAGCTTCTCTGTGCCCTTTATGAAATTCACACTCTTGAGTATAGGCTAGTTGTTTGCGGAAGGTCCTTCAGTTGGGTTTCTTTCATTATTTCCCCAGGTTATTTTTCAGAGTTCCCCAGGGCACTGCCTCATGTGTGATCTGGAGCCGGTCCTTCCAGTTCTGTCTGGCTGATTTAACTGCCCTCCACATGGCTGCCGCTTCTGTTCCTACACACTTCAAGAGAAGGCCCAGCTCTCTCTCTGTTGACAGCCACCACCCAGATCCACTCAGGCCTCTGAGAAAGTGCACTGCAGCCCCATGGCCTCTCACTCCAAACTCTGAATGGTTGCTCCTTAATTCCTCACAGCACACCCGAGGCCGGGCTGTAGCTTTTCAACAGAACTTCATTCAGTGTTTAAGGGTAACACAAACATAACACAGAGAACGATGTCAAACTGCTACTAAAAGTTGTTACTCTTAGAGCCCACAGGCTAACACATGACCTCAGAGTCTTTAAATAAAGTGGTTCCCACCTCCGTATGGAAGGGTCAGTTCACTCGATCACAAATGCTCCCATGCTGTCCATGGTAGGGAGTTCGGAACCAGCAGGGTACCAAGGCCTGGAGAGAGTAAACCATTATCCTCAGTGTCCTCATTTCCTGATTTAGGATAGGAGGATTTACTTCCCAGGATGAGAGGTACTAAGGACATCCATTCCCTTACCTGGGAACCTTACTTCTGAGTATTAATCAGGCTCCATGGTGCAGCAGGTCCAGTCCTCCCAGACCACATTTACTAAAGTTAGACTGTCTAGTTTTATATTACACCACATGTGGGCCACCAAGAATGCAGCGTGGAAGAATTACCACAAGCCAAATACAATTCCTTTATAGCCTTTCCTCCAGCATGCAGTGAAGAGAAGAATGGTTCTTCACACCCCTACTACAGCCAGGTTTTCATTCCTGATCTGTAAACAAATGCTTGGGCAAGAATCAATCATCACATCTCCCAAGACCAACCAGCAATTTTCAGACATAAGAAATTCTAAATCTAGATTGAGGAAAAAATTATAACTCTGCAGGAGCATAATTGAGCTTAAGATACACCCAATTTACATTACTAAATAGACTGTTCAGATCATTTGCATTTGGGTTACTTCATCGCGTTTTGGCCTTCTTTTAGAAAAACAGTGAGTACTTACTTGCCCTTATACCTACACAATTAAAAGGCCCATTGAAGTGATGTTTACAAAACCTGATTTAGCAGTTCGGCCCCAAAGGTAAATTCCAGTGTCTATCCCAGAGGTGAAATTGCTTATAACTTCAAGACTGGAAGGCTTTCCACCCTCAATTATTTTTACTATTTTAAGGCAGACTTTCAGCATTTTTAAATGTCATACCTTTCCAGCTTTTTCACCCAGAGTCCTCTCTCAATGTCTTTTTTTTTAAGTGACAGAATCCTTTTTTTTTTTTTTTAAAGATTTTATTTATTTATTTGTCAGAGAGAGCGAGAGCACAAGCAGGGGGAAGCAGACTCCCCGCTGAGCAAGGAACCCAGTGCAGGACTCCACCCCAGGACCTTGGGATCATGACCTGATCTGAAGGCAGATGCTCAAGCGAC
The DNA here is from genome assembly GCF_029215605.1 of Mirounga angustirostris. Lineage (NCBI taxonomy): Eukaryota > Metazoa > Chordata > Mammalia > Carnivora > Phocidae > Mirounga > Mirounga angustirostris. The sequence goes on along the minus strand of NW_026991712.1, from coordinate 65,587,890 downwards.
TGAGCCACCCAGGCGTCCCTCTCTCTCAATGTCTCGTGCTCCTGCCAAACAAGAGCACTTTGCTAATCTCTGATTCTACCCCTTACTTTCTCACTTCCCCACTCTTGCTTCTGTGGGCCTCTCATCTTGAATACTCTCCCCATCATCCTGAACTCTCAAACTTATACTTAGCTGTCAGAGACCAACTCTAATGGCATCTCCCAGTCTTTCCAACTGGATGTGATAGATCTTTCCTCTTAAATCTCATAGCACGATATTTGCAACTTTTTCTTTTGGCAGTTATGTTCTACCTTATGTTGCATTTACTAGGTTCATGTCTTATCTGTCCTACTAGGCTTCCTTCCAGTGCTATACTCCTCTTCATATCTCTCCCATCATCTGGCATGGTGCCTTGCAAATAGCAGGCATTCCCAAAAGATTTGCAGAGTTGAAGTGAACTAAAACCTAGTGAATACAATATCTCAGTTGATAGCTCTGACCTAAATTACATCACATGGCAAATCTGAAGATACTAGTTCAAGAGTGAGAGATGAAATGTTTCAATTTGTTGTTAATTTGCCAACCACAGCTTTGGCTAATCATTAGCAAAGACAGGCATTATAAATAGAGCCCCTTTTAAGTTAAAACTTACTGACGTTTGATGACACAGAGTAGAGCAACTGGATATAATGGTTCCTGGGTTGTAGAGCTTGAAGTTTATGAGAAAAGTACAATCCCAGCTACATGAGAAATAAGAAATTGCTACTGCTGTCTCTCCTATTTGGTTGGCTATACTGAATGGAAAGTTAAAAGTAGAAAAAAAAAAAAAAGGATGTAATAGGCTAAAAGATCTTTAGTGACACATTTCTGGGGATGTTTTAGTCATTCTATTACTGTTATCAAATATAGTCACTGAAGGCCTATTAGAACAGGCTGCTGGTCAGGTAATTCTATCACAACATAATGGGATGGAAAAAATATCATATAACAAATGACACAGGTTTCCCTTGGGAGAGACTCACCTTTCTTACGGACACAGCCTTGAGAAACCTGTGAAGAGTGACTACTTCCCTGTAGGGTATAGGTTCCGATGGTTTGAAGTCTTCTGAGGAGGAAGAGAGACAAAAAGAGAAATTTATTTGCATTTGGGGTGGGGCAGAGGGAGAAAGGAGAGACAGGAAAACGAGGACAATAGATGCCATGTTGGGTGGAATACCATGAACTAAGCAAGGTGACTCTTCTCAGTGATCTCATGCACACTCAGGAAATTTTACAAAATCACAAAAAGCTTGAGGTGATTGGATTTCTTCTGAAAACCAACAAAATGGCCAAGTTCTGCATCATGGTTTTTGTGGTAAATAAATTTGAGACGGTAAGCTCTGGTGCAGGGGCCTGAGCCAGAGAAGAGCTGGAGGCCTTAAGTTGATGAGAGTCCCCAGAAATCCTGGGGACTTCCCCACCCCTTGGAAATTAGAGGCTTTGAAAAAATTTCCCCCAGAGTCCAGAAATAGACAGGCCCTTAGATAAAATCAGCATTACAGAAGTTGGGTGGTCACAGGCTTATAATCTAATACTCCAGAAATAATAACTCATGACTTATTTACATAAACATTACCTCTGTTTATTAAATAAAAAAAGCAAATAATGCTTGAGGCGGTATAATGTAGCATTTATTTCTTTATTTATTTTGTATATTTGAAACTTTAAGGTTAGTTTATTAAGTTCAATGATGAAAGCCATCAGAAGAATATTCTCCTGGAAATTATTTTTTCTTAGAAAAAAAGAAAGAAAAATCAACACGTCAGCACAGCCACACATGCTGTGGCAGTCACACCTCTCTGCAGATGCGGATAGTCCATTCATCGGTCAGATCACTCTCTGGGTCAGCAGGATTATTGTCTGGATCCTCCTCCTCATCCAAGTCATCCATTTCTTGGAACAGAGATTCATCTACCTCCACATTGTTTCCAGCATCTTCCAAAAACTGGATATCAGATGTGTCAAGACTTATGATCTGTTTCAAAGAGCTGTTTCCCACTTAATTTATTTTTTCCTGCTTGTTCTTCTTCTTTCATTCGTTTCTTTTTAATTTCCAAGAGTTCTGCATCAAACTTGGCCTTCCAACTTAAGAAATTCTCAATTGTAACAGGAGTGCCATGAATGCTTTTCAGCTTCCTCTGCCTCTTTTTCTTTTTGTTTCTTTTCTTCTTCTCTTCTAGTTTTTATTTGATCCACTATTTCGTTTAGTTTTTCTTGCACAGCTGTCACTAAAGTAAAGATCATCACCATACCAAGGTTTTCTTCTGCCTGTAATGCTAATAGTTTTAAAAATGTCGGAGACATCATTATCTTCTAGATTTTCCTGAGAGAATATTTCATAAAGAGGAGCTTCATCTGGGTGTTTTTCACTGTATGTAAACTTGAGGGTAGTCTGGACAGTTTCATCATTTTCTCCAGCTTCAGATGTCACAGTAATGGTGAAACTGGGTGGATTTTTCTGATAATACTGTGAAGGAGTTGGGGTAGATGGACTCCAGAGCCTCCAGCTCGTTGCACAGCTCCTCGCCGTAATCTGTCATCGTGGCCCTCGCTGCTGCCCATGGATCGCCCAGCCACCCAGGCGGCGTGTTGCAGCTGGGACTGCGGCCGAGCTGGGAGAGCTGGCAGCAGCCGGACGGGTGCAGGTGTAGAGTCCCCGGCTGGGAGGCTCGGGGCCCAAAGCCAGGCTGGGCCTGCTGAACAACAGCCCCATATGGGCCTACGCCTTCTCTCTAGTTCCTAATGTAGCATTTATGAGGAAAGATTCTGGAGCCACATGCCTGGGTCTGATCCTTAACTCAACCTTTTACTAGCTCTGTGATACTAAGTAAGTTATTTGACCCTTTGTGCCTCAGTTTCTTCATTTGAAAAATGGAGGAAATGAAAGTAGCTCTCTGAGAACCAAGGGTCTAACAAGCCTATTATTCCTCTGTGAGACTTAGCCATTAGTTGACTATCCAGCTCTGTTCTCCTAGTGACCTGGAAAAAGTAGAAATGCCAACTATGTTACTAGACATTGTTGTTTATGGTAAAAATGAGCCCTGAGTGGTACATTGCATCTGGACTGGGAGGAATTAGAAAAGAACGATAAATACCAATGGGAATATTAGGCTTTGGGCTTCCATGAGTATGGTGACCCTTAAAACTAGGCTTGTACCTGGCAGGATCCTTGTAGCTATAACATCAACATCCTACAGGAGATATTAATATATGACCCAGCAATTGTGCTGTTTGGTATTTACCCCGATGAATTGAAAACTTATGTCCATATGAAAATCTATGCATGAGTGCTTACAGCAGCTTTATTCAAAATTGCTGAAACTTGGAAGCAACCAAGATGTCCTTCAATAGGTGAATGGATAAACAAACTGTGGCACATCCATACTCTGGAGTATTATTCAGAAATAAAAAGGAATGAGCTAACAAACTGGGAAAGGACATGGAGGGATGTTAAAGGCATATTGCTAAGTGAAGGAAGCCAGACTGAAAGGCTACATACTGAATGTCAACTATATGACATTCTAGAAAAGGCAAATCTTTGGAGAGAGTAAAAAGATTAGTGGTTGTTAGGGGTCTGGAGGAGGGAGGGAGAATGAATAGGTGGAGTACACAGAGTTTTTAAGACAGCAAAACTATTCTGTATGACACTGTGAAGGTGGATATGTGACATTATGTCTCTGTCAAAATCCACAGAATGTACAAAACCAAGAGTAAACCCTAGTATAAGTTATGGACTTAAGTCAATAATAAGGTATCGAGCGTGGTTCATCAAGTACAACTGTACCACACTAATATAAGTTTTTAATAATAAGGGAGACTGTGTGTGGATAGAGGGATGAGGGGGTATATGGGAACTCTCTGTACTTTCCGTTCGATTTTCTGAAAATTGTGAAGAATGAAGCTTCTGAGCCAGATGGATCCTGCACTCTCCCCATGTGGGTCTTTTTCCTGCCCCAGAGCTATTGGTCTTCTTCAAGAATTGCCACTGAAGAAAGAAATGTCTGAAGTGGCTGGCAAGCTTTGGTTCATCTCCTATATCCTTCTGAATAGGCTGGTGGCTCATGGTCACTTGGTCTGAGCATTTGATTGAGCCTAAGAAGATCTCCTGGTGGGCTATGCACTAACTAGCTCATAAAACAGTTGTGAAAATTAAGTGAGGTAACATTGGCAAAGCTCTCAGGACAAGATTTGGGCCATGTAAATGTTACATGATTGTTAGTCATAATTTATTACAGGAGTGGTTGTTGTTAAACATTTTAATAATTACATCTCAAAAAATTATGAGTGATATGCCATCTGCAATATCAGATCAATATATACTTTGTATGTATATATCCATATGGATATATATGTTACATGTATAGATACAACATATGTATTTATTATATAATGTCTTGCACATAAGTTGGTGTTTGTTTTATATTCTTTTCTAAGATGGTCCGTCAGGTACAGCCACAAGAGGAGACATGGGAAACCCTCAGGAAAAAACAGTTTATTATATTCAAAGATCCCAGAGACAGGAGGCACAGCATGCCACGCAGGGCCACAAGGGTACCAGGGTGGTGAGAAGGCAGAAGATAGGAGCAAAGAGGTTTAGGCCAGAATCTTTGTTGGGGTTTCCCCAAGAAAGGTAAGGCAGAACAGAGTAAACAGTTTAGGATTGGCTAGTTTGAATATTTTTCATGGGCTTTGGGCTACAAGGATGGCCCTTAGTTGCCATCATGATATCTGGCCCTGGGATGAGCAAGACAAAGGAATATTGTCTCCTGAGGGGCCAGGCTAAATAGATGAGGTCTGACTCTAGATTGGTTAGTTTGCATATGAAGGACATACTCCGGGCCCTCTCTAAGAATTGTCTAGGTCAGGGAAGAGCAATCTCTCCCCACCCCAACCAACGCTAGAAAGGTTTTTTAAGATGTCAAAAGATAGTAATAGAAAAAAAAAAATATATATATATATATATATAAATATATAATACGGAGACCTTCAGGCAATTCCCCAAATTCTATTATGTGGAAATGTTTCAGTGATTACAGCTTGGAACCCAAGACTACATCTTTAAAAACTCTAGCCTGTCCTCAGCCCAGCTGAGCTCCCTCCAAAATGAACAAATTGATCCCTGACCTTTTTAAATGAATTTATCTGCCTGAAATCTATGCTTTCCTTGCTATTATATCCCAAGCACCGAACATAATGTCTTGCACTCATTCAGTTCCTCATTTATCTACATTTATTGAGGACCTACAATGTGCCAAGCACAGAGCTAGTAGCTGTTAAAAAAAAATTCCTAATTGAAAATATGAACCATTTTATGTGCTCCCTCACACTCTCTTGGCCTCACACAGCTCCTGGGCCCTCTGCCACTTGCTTTTCTTCAGCTGTTTCTGCAGCTGTCAGCTCCTCGCCTGAGTTCTACTCAGTCTATACTGTCCTACAGCCTGAGGCCAATGTCCAGAATCTGTGCTGCCTCCCACGACCTCCTCACATGCACATGGACGAAACACCATGCCACAGCTTAGAAAAATCTGGCTTCACAGACTGAGTGGGCCAGGCAACGTCACAGAAGTTTGGGGGAGTTCACTCGGTGGGGCAGACTTCAATGCAGATAAACTTCTCTGTCTCTCTCCCTACAATGGACTGTTTTGAGGTATGGTGTTCTAGTACAGTAGCAGGAGATATTCCCTTTATAGAAGAGGCTCTCTGTGCCTCTTTTCAAAGGAGTGACACCTCTTGTGTTTACTCCTAGCGTCACTTCCTTTCTCCCTCACTTTTGCTGCCTGGGGATTGCATCGCCCAATGAAGCAGTAGCAATTAAGTGTTGCCTTAGGCTCTGTTTTCTGGTGAATTCCAGCGAAGCCTTACTCATAGATCCATGCCTTAATAATCCCAGTTACCAACCCTTCTGCATATTGTACTTCGGGTCCTCTCCTTGCCCCTTGCATTCAATTTACATTCCAATTTCACTCAGCTCAATGTCATGACTCTCCTGCTTATGTCTCTATTTTGGCTCCATGTACTCCCATCCTTTTTTATCCCAGTCCCTGTTACCTTGTATTTCTTTTTCCAGCCTTTGTTCGTCCTTCTACTATAGTTAATAATATTTTAATTTTGGGGGGGGGAATTACTCGTCTCCTACCCTCATGTGATTCACATAAAACTAAACTTCCTTCCTATACTGTCCAGGTCTTGGCCAACCAGTGTATTCCATATTCTTAGTCATAATGATTAGTTTGGAGATAGCCGTATGACTAAGTTAGTCCAAACAGAGCTGGTCTTGAGAACTTTGTTGGAATTACTGAGGAATAAAAGCTCTTTTTTTTTCTCTTAAGAAGAGAAATGAAGTAAGCTTGGACATGGAGTCAGTCTGAGAATGAAGCCAGATCCAAGGGAAAGGGAAAGGGAGGCTGGCTTTTGATGAGGAGGTTCAAGCTGCTGAATTCATTCATGCCTGAAGTTTTCTACCCTTAAACCTTAAAGTTTTTTGAGGGAATAAATTGCATTTTTGCCTTTTGGTCCCTGTAACTGAGGTGTACAGATAAATATAGTTTTTTTCTTTATAAATGCCTAAGCTCCTGGGCATTAATATAAACACCTGGGGTACCCAACATGAGATAAAAGTAGAGCTCCCTAGAAACTTGTGATCTCCATACCTTTCCACTACAGTGCTGTGGGATGAACTTAAATGAGTCATTTGGTAAAGACAAGGATTAAGTTACTGGCCCTGGGGGCAGACACTCCACACCTGGTACTCAAGTAGCCATTCCACAGTGCACCCTGTCTTGTCACATCTTGCCTCCCCCCTTTCCCTCCTGACCTATGTTTCTGTCTGAGTGCCTTGCCAGCATCTGATGCAACTTCTTAAATTCTTAAAACTGCAGGGGAATTTTATGGCCATTCAGGCACACAGTTCTTAAGTAGAGCAGAGCAGGTGGAATTTCTGGCACCCTACCAGGCTGGAGGTACAAAAGCAGGTCTACTGCCCTGGGATGTGGGGGCAGCTCTAGGAGGAACTTCCCAGCCTGACCACCTGTGCCTTCCAAAGTTGGTTCTCGTTTATCATTTCTACTTGACTCATATTCTGGTCTCTCCTAACTCTTTGTTGAGTGGGCCTCTCTTCCTAATACGGTTTTACTTCACTTTGCACACACTCTCACCTGCCCTAGGCCATGTTTCTTCAGCTCCCCTTGATGCTTTGGATCTTCTTCCTTCAAGTTGCCCCTCTAAGAAGGTGGGTCTTATCAATTCTTTCCAACCTGATGCATGGGACCTAGACATTCATGAAGTCTACTTACAGTGAAGGAGAGCTATTTACTCTGACTCAGGCTGTACCAGTGTGTCCCCAACCAGCAACAAAGGACACCCTGGGAACTCTTTGCCTACCTTACCAAGCTTCCTGTAGACCTCTAGAATTTAGGTATAGCCTGCTGTGTTCTCAGAGGAGAGTCCTCATGCAGTGATTGGATGTGCATTGAGCAAGATCTAAAGCACATGCAGGGGATTTCTCCTGCTTACACATGATGAGTGAATTGCTGATGGGTGAGGTCTTAAACCACAGACTGGAAAATATTCCCACTTATGTAATGGGGCAGTTTTGTCAGACATGTTAACCCCTTCAGTCCAGCACAATTTCTGGATATTTTCTTGGTGACCCTTACAGCAGCCATACCCCCCAGTCTCCTGGACAGACACACTCTGACAACCAGGTGACTCTCAGGTAACTATGCCGGTGGAATTCAGGTGTAAGACAGATGGAACAAACAATAACAGTAAAATATATTGAGTACCTTCTATATGTAAGGCACAGACTAGGTGGTAGTGGTTCAAACAAACAAAATCATTGAATTAAGACATTACAAACTGTGAAAAGTACTTTGAATGAAATGAGCAAGAGGCCAAGACAGAATAATAGGGGAGGGTGACCATTCAGGAAAGGCCTTTCTGAGGAGGTGGCATGAAGTACGACAGAGAGAGAGTGAGCGAGAGAGAGCAGTGATCATGCAAGCAGTTGAAGGGAGAGTGTTACAGCCAGAAAAAAACAGCATATGCAAATTCCCTGGAGGTCAGTTTGTTAAAGAAAAGGAAAGAAAATCAGAGCAGTTGATGGGTAATGAGCAAGAGGGAGAATGGTACAGGATGAGAACTGAGGAAGCAGCAGGTCTGATCTGGAGGCAGGGACTTGGAGGTTGTCAACATACAGAGGGCATGTAAAGTCATGGGAATGAATGAGGTCCCCAGGGGAGTGCGTGGTAGGGAAATAGGAGGGCAGAGGGCCCTCCGCTCAAGTGTTCTCCAGAAGTCCTGGTCCTTCCCTCTTCAGGCTTCATAAGCAAGATGTAGTACCCTTCTTCTCACTAAGAAGCCCAATGGCCTCTGTACAAAGTGAGCCAACTCTGGTTGTCCTCTCAGAAAGCCCAGTCCTTCAGCCCGTCCCCACACCTCTATCTTTCACTTTCAGATGAGTTTCCTACCCCCACTACTTAGGTAAATAAATGATCTTCATGCTAAGAGAAAAGGAAGGAAAGACAAAACCCCAAAGAACATTATCATCACCACCCAGCCAAGCAACTTAACCAACAAACAAAACTATAGTGTGAGCTCTCAGGAAGGAGATTACCCTGCTAGCCAAGTCTTGGGGGATAATTTGCTCTACTGCTGTTAGCCTTGGGGTGAATCATGCTTCCAGACTGCTCTGCTTTGCCTTGGTAGTCAGTTTATCTGTGTGTAGCACAGATCACATGGAAGGCTGGAACAAGATAATTTGGCTCTGGGCCAACCACAACCATTTCTGGATGAGCATGTGCCCCATTAAAAATGGGTCATGAAGCCAACATGCACCTGTAAGACATCACATATCTTTCTGGGTGGTGTGTGAGCTTCAAAGACCTCATTGTGTAATTACGTGTTTTTTTAATGTGAAATGGTCAAGATATTCTCTGATCTCTCTGTGAATACTCCCTACTTCTGGCAGATTCATCCTCTCACCTTCTCTCACCAATAGCTTCCACACTAAGCCAGGAACTAATTCCTGTACCAGAAAAAAAGCAAACAGGAAGTGTCCTCGTTGTGGCTGTAGATTACTCGCAACATTGAGGTTTCCTTTTAGAGTTTTGCACCCCTCCTTTTGTTCATTTTGCCCTGCCCTTTTCCTTCCGGTGCAGTGTTCAGGTCACTTTCCTGGCCTTTCTCTGTAGTGCTTAAGGACCACTTGTTTCTTACCTTCCCAACTGGTTCTTCCCCCTTACCCCACTATTCTGCCTGACTGATCACAGCTGTGCAGCTCAGACTGGTGGTCTGATTCACAACGTTGCTCTGATGTTTGATTTGTACATGCCTCGGGGCCCCTGGCTCCCTGTTAGGTCACAGGCCTGCTGTGCAACCCAGATCCACAACTTCTGCATGTTCTTTGCTCTCCCAGCCCAGCTTCCTGCCTGTCTTTATGCGCAGTCACCACCCCCACAGTTCCTCTGCTGACATATAATGCACACACGCACACTGCTTTTTGTTTCATTGCTTTAAATACCTGGCTGCTGTGGTGGTACATCCTTACTTATACACTTCATGACATTTGGCTCGCCGGTAACTACTCCATCTCTGACTGCTCCCCACCAAAAGAATCCCCCTCCTGCATCTTTTCCCTGGTGGTCAGCAGTAATGTATGTCACTGCTCCTAAGTGGGGTTGCAAGTTGATTCTTTTTTTTTTTTTTTTTTAAAGATTTTACTTATTTATTTGACAGAGAGAGAGAGAGACAGCGAGAGAGGGAACACAAGCAGGGGGAGTGGGAGAGGGAGAAGCAGGCTTCCCGCGGAGCAGGGAGCCCGATGCGGGGCTCGATCCCAGGACCCTGGGATCATGACCTGAGCCGAAGGCAGACACTTAACCGACTGAGCCACCCAGGTACCCTGCAAGTTGATTCTTAAAAGTGTTTCTCCTTCCTGTCGTAGGAACATCTACTTCACATTAGCTCATCAGTCAGAGTTTCTTGGGAAACCTGCATTCAGCCAGGGGGTGTAAAGAGGAAGGCAAGGGCTGGGAATGATAAACTGATGAGTTTCCAGCCTTCACTGACATTTAATATTAAGTCTGCCACATAGATAGCATTAGTGAAATCGTTTAAGGAAAGAAGTCGTGTGTGTCAGTAGCGCTGTAGACTAAAGCATTCTGGGTCTCCTGAGTGCATATGGTTCAGTTATACTTCCTCTTTCCTAAAAAAGTCAGGTATGACCATGTGACTTGTTTTGGACAAAGAAACACGAGCAGAAGTTATATGTGGTACTCCTAGGTAGAAACTTTAAGAACCAGTGTGCACTTTGGCATGTTTCCTTTTTTCTGACAAGGCCAGCACCATCTGATAGAAATACGATACCAACCATCTATGAACATTTAAATTTTTTAGTAGTCACATTAAAAAAGTAAAAAGAAAAAGGAAAAATTAATTTTAGTGGTAATGTTGTTTAACTCAATATATCAAAACTATCATTTCTACAGGTAATCAATATTAAAAATCACTCTTGAAATGTTTTGCATTCCTTTTTTTATATTAAGCCTTTGAATTGGGTATGTATTTTACGCTGAATCCCAATTTGGACTAGATACAGTTCAAGGACTCAGGAGGCAGATATGGCCAATGATTACTGTGTTGGATGGCACAGCTTTCAGACATCATGGAATCACAGCGATGAGGCCTCTGTTCACCTAGCTTTCTAGGGAGGGTGACAGAACAAAGGCCACACTGATGCGCAATGGATATGCAGGCAAGAGTGAGAAGGAAGCCTTTGCTGTTTTCAGTCCCTGAGACTTGAGGGTTGTCTGTTACAGCATAACTTAGCCTATCCTGACTGATGTGAAAATTGGTAAAAGGTGTATAGCACTGATGTAACAACATACAGAAATATGTGGTATTAGCTCAGGGCCCAAGCAATAGGTAGCAAGGAAATTATTACCCATTAGAAGGATAGTAATTCATTTTATGTAATGGCAAAACATTTGGTAAATCTCTCACTTTTCTAAAACTTAGAAGGTTGTATGCAATGCACTTATAGTTTTAGGGAAAGAGGTTGGATGACAAAATGTTAGTAGCATGTGTTATTTGCTGTTGACTATATTTATTAAGGTATTACAAGAAAAAAATCAGCTCCGAAGAGAATTGCTTGATTCAAAAGTAAAAATAAAAAGAAATAAAGATTGTCCAAGCTTTGGAGACTTTTATGGCAGGGGCTTATCAATGCCAAACATAAAAGATAAAATTAGGAAACGCATTTGACAGACAGGGAAGATTCACACTCAGCCTTACTATAACTATCATATCAAGGCACAAACATGGAAACCTCTGAAAGGATTAAATAAAATCTTTCAATTGGATAAAAGATATATCTCTCTCTCTATTTCTCCATCTCCTACTAAGTTTTAAATTTTACCACTAGAAAACTATGAGCCAGAACTTTAAAAGTCTGTGACTTTCAAGGCTTAAAAAAGACCTGTAGGTCCCCACTTTTTGATGGGCAGGAGGCTAGTCCCCAACAAAAGCATATTCTCCAACACTCACTTCAGATGTGCTCAAGGAGGATAATGCAACACAGAATTGAAGTACATTCTTCGTCCCTGAGTAGGAGGCCTTTACATTTATCCAGTAAGATTTCAGATTCTAAATGACTATATGTCTACCATACTTTTCCAAATTCTAGTGGAAAGATGGTATTAAGGCATAAAGAAAAAATATTTGAGCAGCAGAGGGATGGTAGAGATATTGAAGAACAAAGGGAATGAGAAGTTATGGGTAACCAATTAGATTCTCTTTGGAATTATTTAAGGAATAAAATTTAGAATTACATTTAAGTACACTGGTTACTGGACAATTTCCCAGAACATAAACTTTTACAGATACTGCGCTCACCAAGGCCATGACACTATGTATTGAAGTAAAACAAATCAAACCTGGTGTAGGTCATCATTAGGACATGGTGTATCTATCCTCCACACATCAACCAGACTGATCAGACCTTCTACTGAACAGTTCAGTAGCCTCCCATTCCGTTTAAGATAAAACTTAAGCTCCCTTAGCATGGTATCCCAGGCTCTTCATGATACAACTCCTGTTTTCTTTTGCAGTCCCATTTCTTGTCACTTTCTTATGATTTATGTTTCAGGAACACCAAAGTATTTTGAGTTTCATCCTCATACCATGATGCTTCTCTTTATTCCTACTTTCTTACAATCCCCCCACTCGTCCTTTTTGCCTGGTTAACTCCTACTATTTAAAACTTACTTCAAGTGCCATTTCAGAGAATTCTGTGCTGACTGCATGGATGATTAAATATTCCTATTTGACCCATCCCAAAACCTTGCACATCTATCATTAAGCTTATCACTTTTTTTAAAAAAAGATTATTACTTTGTATTAAAATGATTTATGTAGGGACACCTGGGTGGCTCAGTAGTTAAGTGTCTGCCTTCGGCTCAGGTCGTGACCCCGGGGTCCTGGGATTGAGCCCCACATCGGGCTCCCTGCTCAGCGGGGAGTTTGCTTCTCCCTCTCCCACTCCCCCTGCTTGTGGTCCCTCTCTCGCTGTGTCTCTCTGTCAAACAAATAAATAAAATCTTAAAATAAAATAAAATAAAATAAAATGATTTATGTATAGTTCATTCTTGGGGGCTTGGCAGATGCTCAATAAATGTTTCTTGAATAAATGTTTCCTAAATAAATGTTTCTGGAAGATAGAGCCAATGATCACAGAGAAGAGTGCGTGAGGGAATCCTTTCCAAAGATCAGGGTTAGCAGAAGCTTAATGAATGTTTCTTGAATAAGTGGCAGTTGAGTAGTTTGTTGCTAAAACAGCAGAATCTAACTATAGTTTACAGTCCTCACCTGCATGGCAGTGGTATTTCTATGCCAATAATGGGTCATAATTTCCAGAATTTATTTTTATACCTAATGGGTCACCACATTCTGATGGTATCAGAGAGGAATCCCAAAGTAGCTTGCGGACTTCCTAGCCTTAGAGGCAGAGCTGTGAGATGGAGATTAGAAGCCTAAGCAGTAGTAGTTCCTGTGGTGGAGGGAGCTAGTTATGGGGCAGTTGTGATAATGTCTTGTCTGATGGTACAACCATGGCTAAGGTATTAATGGCCCTTGACACAACTATGACATTTAGAGTATACTTATGGACTGTGATATGAAGTAACAGATACTTGTTAAGCAGCTTTTTGCCAAATACTGAGATTATTAGAAATTTGTAGGACTGTCTGCTCAGGAAACCACTTCCAAAGCTTCTCATCTTATAACTTACACTGTCTCTTCCTTGTGACTATCTTGGAACCCTACTACGCTTTTACATGACCCCCTGGGCGTGGTGGATTGGTTTGTGAGTGGAAGCATGAACCCGGAGGGACCAATTATCAAACTCCTCAACTTCAACTCATATTTAATTGCTCCAGAGATGGTCACCTGACCTAAGATTGACAAATAAAATTCCAAGATTGTTGGGCTTGGTAAAAGACATATCGGAAGTCGTAAGATGCAAGACTCGGAAGATGAGTGTAATCATCTTTCAAAGAGAAAAGAAATGAAAGATGTATTCCTGGTAGATCAGAGGAGTACTTCCAGCTATTCCTTTGATCCAACTGCTCTCCCCACAGTTTTATCACACCGTCTTGGATACAGAGAGGCAAGAAATTTCCACTTTTCCTTATGGTTATTTGAACTGGATTTCTGTCATTTTCAATAAGAAAATTTTACACTAATATATGCCAGGCAGTATGCTATGTACTAGTGACACATAGACAAAAATACTATGGTTCATGTCCTCAAGAACCTGCATTCTAGTGAAATAATAGTGTTCATACATTATCTCATTTTTAATTTTAGATATATCATTTTAGTTGACCCTTGTCATTCACAACAAAAAAATGTGGAAATCTTTAGGAATTCCAAAGTTGAAAATATAGTACAGAAGTAGACACTTCATTATGTGTTTTAAATTAGCAGATGAAATATTGAATTTGATGGCATATTCATTCCTGTCAGCACTAGAGACTCTATTAAATGAAACATCCTTCTATTTTATTTATCGAAAACTTTTAAGAGCCACATCTTTTGTCTTGGGTTTCTCTTCCATCACCAGTATAACTTAAAAAAGAAAATTTCCCCCTAAGGAACAAAGTTGTTTGATTTTTAATTTAAATTTTAGTTAGTTAACATACTGTGCAATATTGGTTTCTGGAGTAGAATTCAGTGATTCATCACTTACATACAACACCCAGTGCTCATCAAAGTAAGTGCCCTCCTTAATACCGATCACTCATGTAGCCCATCCCCCATCAACCCTCAGTTTGCTCTCTATCATTAAGAATCTCTTATGGCTTGTTTCCCTCTCTCCTTTTCTTTCTTTTCTCCCTTCCCATATGTTCATATGTTTTCTTTCTTAAGTTCCACATATAAATGAGATCATATGGTATTTGTCTTTCTCTGACTGACATTTCATTTAGCATAATACACTCCAGCTCCATCCACGTCATTGTAAATGTCAAGATTTCACTATTTTTGATGGTTGAGTAATATCCCATTGTGTGTGTGTGTGTATATATATACCACTTCTTTATCCATTCATCAGTTGTTGGACATTTGGGCTCGCTCAATAGTTTGGCTATTGTTGATAATGCTGCTATAAACATCGGGGTGCATCGAATCTGTATTTTTGTATCCTTTGGGTAAATACCTAGTAGTGAAATTGCTGGATCATAGGGTAGTTCTATTCTTAACTTTTTGAGGAACCTTCAAACTGTTCTCCAGAGCGGCTGCATCAGTTTGCATTCCCACCAATAGTGCAAGAAGGTTCTCCTTTCTCCACATCTTCATCAACACCTATTGTTCCTTGTGTTGTTAATTTTAGCCATTCTGACAGGTGTAAGGTGGTATCTCATCGTGATTTTGATGTGTATTTCCCTGACGATGAATGATGTTGAGCATCTTTTCATGTGTCTGTTAGCCATCTGGTTGTTTTCTTTGGAAAAGTGTCTATTCATGTCTTCTGCCCATTTCTTAACTGGGGTATTTATTTTTTGGGTGTTGAGTTTGATAAGTTCTTCATGAATTTTGGATACTAATCTTTTATCAGATATGTCATTTCCAAATATCTTCTCCCATTCCTTAGGCTGCCTTTTAGTTTTGTTGATTGTTTCCTTCGCTGTGCAGAAGGTTTTTATCTTGATGAAGTCCCAGTAGTTCATTTTTGCTTTTGTTTCCCTTGCCAGTGGTGACATGTCTAGTAAGAAGGTGCTGTGGCCGAGGTCACAGAGGTTGCTGCCTGTGTTCTCCTCTAGGATTTTGATGCATTCCTGTCTGACATTTAGGTCTTTCATCCATTTTGAATTTCTTTTTTGTATGGTGTAAGAGAGTGCTCCAGTTTCATTCTTCTGCATGTTGTTGTCCAGTTTTCCCAACACCATTTGTTGAAGAGACTGTGTTTTTTCCATTGGATATTCTTTCCTGCTTTGTTGAAGAGTAGTTGACCATATAGTTTTGGGTCCATTTCTGGCTTCTCTATTCTGTTCCATTGATCTATGTGTCTGTTTCTGTGCCAGTATCATACTGTCTTGATGATCACAGCTTTGTAATATAGCTTGAAATCCAGAATTGTGATGCCTCCAGTTTTTTCTTTTTCAGGATTGCTTTGGCTATTTGGGATCTTTTGTGGTTCCATATAAGTTTTAGGATTGTTTGTTCTAGCTCTGTGAAAAATGCTGGTGGTATTTTGATAGGGAGTGCATTAAATGTGTAGATTGCTTTAAGTAATATAGACATTTTAACTATGCTTGTTCTTCAAATCCATGAGCATGGAATGCTTTTCCATTTCTTTGTGTCCTCTTTAATTTCTTTCATAAGTGTTCTATAGTTTTCAGAATACAGATCTTTTACCTTTTTAATTAGGTTTATTCCTAGGGATCTTATTGTTTTTGGTGCAGTTGCAAATGGGATTGATTCCTTGATTTCTTTTTTTGCTGCTTCATTACACAGATTTCTGTACATTGATATCCTGTACAGATACTTCTGTACATTGTATATCCTGTGACTTTGCTGAATTCCTGTATCAGTTCTAGCAAGTTTTTGGTGGAGTCTTTCAGGTTTTCTCCATAGAGTATCATATCATCTGCAAATAGTGAAAGTTCGACTTCTTCCTTGCCAGTTTGGATGCCATTTATTTGTTTTTGTTGTCTGATTGCTGAGGCTAAGACTTCCAGTACTATGTTAAACAGTAATGGTGAAAGTGGATATCCTTGTCTTGTTCCCCTAAGGAATAAAGTTTTAAAATAAACCACAAAAATTACTGCTTAAGTGACATCAGAGAGAAACCAAAGCTCTAATGAGTTGTATGTAGATGTTTAAAAGTTGACCAGGATCAGCAGCCTCACAATAAACATGATTTAAATGGATGTTTTGACCAAATGACAAATTATTTCATGTCATGAACCTTCAGGATGATCCTAATATAAAGGTAGCCATGAATACTAAATTATGGAATATTTATGTCCTATTGTATTTACAGATGAGGAGACTGAGAATCAGAGAAGGAAAATGAAACCAAGATAATAAACACATCAGTGAAGGAGACTAGACTTGGGCATCAATCATATTAGCGGGCCTTCTGATTTCAAATCTTTTGGTCTGTTAAAGTATGGAGAACAATAGATTTACCTTTATGGTGTATAAAATCTTTTTGGTGTACAAAATCTTTGACACTTCTCCAATTGAGAGGTGGACTCTCTGTCTCTTCCAATTAAAATTAAGTTGGCTCCCTGACTGTTGTGATGCATAAAATATAGTGGAAATGATACTCTGCTAGTTTGGGGACCCAGAGCTTAGGAGACTGAGAGCTTCTATGTCTTGTCACTTGGAATACTCATTTGTGGAAGCCAGCCTCCATGAAGAAGTATGCTACCCTAAGAACACCATGTTGTGAGAAGCCAAAGCCATATAAAAAGGCCCTGGAGGATGAAATACCATGTGGAGCAAGAGAGACAAAGGAACACTGAGATGTTAGACCTATGAGTGAGACATACAAGCCATCTTTGAAGTGGACAGCTCCAATGACCCCAGCTGATCAACAAATGGATCAGACACAAGTTGCCCAGCTGAGGTCATCCTGAATGTGCCTGAATTCTCAACCTTCAAAATTTGAGCAAATGAAATAGTTGTTTGGGATACTAAATTTTGAGGTGGTTTGTTAAGAAGCAATAGATAACAGGAACCAATATATAGGTACCTAGTAAAGGTGTGTTGCCATTACAAAAACCTATAATATGTGGCATGGATTTTGAGACTGAATGGTGGGCAGAGACTAAAAGGTGTTAATGGAGACTGGAAGGACAGGAGGTTATTATTGAGGCTTGGCAGAAGGGCAACTCATAATGTACAGTTGCAGAATGTTTAGCAAAACTATCACCTGAAGTATTTTGGAAACATAAAATAGACCCAATGAGCCAGGGGATCTTGATAAGTAGGTTGTTAAAAGTGACAACTGGTTTCTGTATCTGCATACAATAAAATATGCATAGGGGGAAATAAGCTAATGAAGTTATCTTTTTTTTTTTTTTTTTTTCAGAATTCATAAGAAATATATAGGAGCCAAGACTTGCTGGCTTCAAAAAAAGAACTATTTCTCATCGGTTTTCCAGCTAAGAAAACATTTTTAAAGCACAAAATAGCCTCAGGAATAGATCAAAACCAGGGTGGTAAAGCAAAGACAGGGCAAATATAAAGTCGAACTGCAAGTATAAATCTCTTTAATAAGATCTCAGAAAAGTTTAAATTGATGCCTCATAGACTCTATCAGCTAGACTTTAAGAGTGTGCCTTTATAGTCCCTCTGTTAAACAACAGAGTTTCTAATAATTTTAAGGATATTGTCCCATCCTTAAGTAATGTTGCATAGGGCCAAAGGTAGAGAAGAGCCTATCTCAAAAAGATTTATGGGAATGATTTTTATCTAACAGAATGGATTATAGTTTTATACACAGGAATCCCATGATGTTTTTAAAAGAATTATAGCACCTTGAGATGAAAGGGTCAGAGAAAATATAAAATTAAAAAGATGCCTCTTGATTCTTAAACTAATAGAGGAAGGATTCATGCTGAGAAACTTACTCAGTGGAAAACACAGACTACTTCTTATGGAAAATGAGAAATGACTTACAGGGCAGAACCAAGAGCCACAGAGCTGTGTACCAGGGTGCAGGACCAGGGTTTAATGAAGGAACTGTCAACAGTACCTCTCTGAATGTCAGCGTTGTTATGAAACAGTGACTGTGCCTCCTGTTTTCTCCCATTTTGAAGATGCATGTCTACACTTGCTTGCCCCAGCATTATACATTGGTGTATGAGTGTGTGTGTGTGCATATGTGTGTGCGTGTGCACGTAAATGTGTGTGTGTGTGTGTGTGTGTGTGTGTGTGTGTGAGGGGGCAGGTAACTTAAGTCTTTAGTCACAGAACTTCAGGTTAAGAGGACATATACCTGAAGAACCAAATCCAAGGAGGTTTATCTGCACCCGGCTCTGAGATCTGCAACCTTAAGCCTAAGCCTAATGACATAATGGGATGAGACTTTTGGGGATTGGGGAAGGGGGTTAGCACATTTTGCATGTGGGAAGAATATAAATAGTTTGGGACCCTAGGGCAGACTATGGCAAATTAAAGACAACCACTAATTCCTTGATACTCTTCCCATGGATAAATGGGGAGTCTGCATTCCTCCCCTTGAACCTGGTTAAAATCTGTGACGGTTTTAATCACGTGAGTGTGGCCAAAGTGAAACTACACCAGTTTCTGGATCCAGGTTTAGGAGATGGGCAACTTTCTCTTCTTGTTTCTTGGAACTCTCAATCTTGGAAGCTAGTCACCACTAGAAAAGTATGCCTATCCTAATACCAGCATGCAGTGAGAAGCCCAGTCAAGTGAAGAGACCCTGGAGGATGAGACATCATGTGTCAGGAGAGAAAGCTAAACAACCAATGTGCCAAATCCCAATGGAATAATCATCTTAGAAGTAGATCATCCAGTCCTTGCCACCCCAACTGATGCCTCATGGATCAGAAACAAACCCTTCCTGAACTCATGATGTGTAAAAATCATGAGCAAAATAAACTAAATTTACTACATAGCCATAGGTAACCAGAACAACTTCTACTTCATTTTTTTTTTACCACTTCTACTTTGAATTCACTATTTAATCAAAAGCATTTGCCCTTCCCATTCATAAAAATTGTTACTTACACAAAATTTGAATCTATCTGACCTTATAATTTCTGGCCAATAGATGTGACAGAAGTGATATCTAAGTTCTGACCCTGGGATTCTGCTCTTTCTTTTCTAAATGCAAGAGCTTGAAGAAATGAGTCATCCCAGATGACCTTGCTGCTGAGTCCCAGGCTGACCATAAACTTATGAGTAAGCTCAGCTGAGATCAGCTGAGCCCAGCCCAGCCCAGAAGAACCCTCCTTGGTGGACCCACCCTCAATTGCCAACTCAAAGAATCATGAACTAAAAAAAGGTTGTTGTTTTAAGTTGTAAGTTTTGAAGTGGGTTAGTTAAATAGCAATAGCTAACTGGTACAACACCCTTCTATTTGGTTTACTGTTAAACAAGAACAAAGAGAAGTATTGGTTGTTCTGTCCAGTTTTAGGTAATTTTTTTTAACTCTTGTTTCTTTACAAATTTGAGGATAAAACCAATAAACTAACTTTTAGTATTTCTATGTGGCACAATATGAGAACACAGCAACACTGTGACATTTCTGCCCCAAATCAAAACCCAAATCCAATTATAAAAAACATCAGGCAAACCCAAATTGAGGGACATTCTTCAAAATTGTCAAGGTCATGCAAGACAAGGAAA
Source organism: Mirounga angustirostris (assembly GCF_029215605.1). Taxonomy (NCBI): domain Eukaryota; kingdom Metazoa; phylum Chordata; class Mammalia; order Carnivora; family Phocidae; genus Mirounga; species Mirounga angustirostris. The sequence continues at coordinate 65,567,988 of NW_026991712.1, read as the reverse complement.
CATTGAGAAACTATTCCATTGAAGAAGACTAAGGAGACAGGACAACAACATACAACACAGTTCTGGAATGGATAAAGAACATTTTTGGGACAACGGACAAAATTTGGGTAGTCTATGGATTAGATGGTAGTAGGGCATCAGTGTTAATTCACCAATTTTGATGGTTGTATTGTGGTTATGTAGGAAATGTCCTTGTTTATAAGAATTATGTATTGATGTATTTGGAGATTTGGGAGCATCACGTAGGAAACTTATTCTTAGTGGTTCAGTTTTTAAAAAGCTTGAAAAGAAATATTAAAGAAAAGAATATTAATGGTAGGGCAGTTCTGGTCCCATAAATATAAAGAATAGGTACCTCCCACTTAAGTCAATAATTTGTTCTTGATATTCAGACTTATTGCCCAAAAAGTGCTGAATAGGAGCCTATTTTCCATTATTTTAAATGAGAAAAATCATATGGTTGGCATATCAACTTAAAATACCCAACAGGAGTGCCTGGCTGGCTCAGTCAGTAAAACATGCAACTCTTGATCTTGGCATTTTAAGTTCAAGCCCCACATTGGGTATAGAGATTACTTAAAAATAAAATTTTAAAACAAACAACCTCCCCCCAAAACCACCCAACTAATTTCCCTAGCAGGGAACCAAACACAATAAAATGCCTAAAATGCCTATCTCTATATAAGAAATATCATGTTAGTATGTAACATGGTTAAAACATCACTTTCTGATCACCAAACAATTAATATAGTTATTAACAAACTTTTGCTTTGTATGTAACAACCAGATATAATCCCCTTTGCTGTCACTTAGTGTGCTTTAAAATGGTCTACACATTATGATATGAATATGATTATGATATTCTACTAATTTTATTTGACTCAAGACTTATTATTTATTTTATAATTCCTTATTAACTCAAGAAAATCTATCTGTGCTTTTGTTAAAAATATGAGTTTTGAGAAAAATATACAATTTTTCTATAAGTGGTGGTGAAAAATATTGTACTGAAAAATAGGTATTTCAGTGAAATTTATGTAGTAAAATCCAGAAAGCATTCTAATGAAAAAATTGTTACCTGTGGAGACATAAGTGTTATGCCTGCATATTATAAAGTTACAATCATTTCAGCTATAAGTCTTAAATAGATAGCTGAGTAAAACATAATAGATTGAACCTCAGAATTACATCTATACTGTATAATGTTATAAATATTCAAATGAGCAAGATCACTGGCTAGCAATGAGAAAACAGTTTAGACCTATACATCTATATGAACACTAATTCAAGATAAATTAAAGAGTCAAACACTTTAAACAGAACATCTAGAAGAAAATGGAATCAAATTTGTCCATTTTGTATGTGGAGAAGAGTTTCCTAAGTTTAGAAGAAATAGAAGTCAATGAGGGAAAAATACACAGATTTCGTTACACTGAAACTTTAAAGTTCTGTGTACGTGAGTTTAAAACAAAACAAATATTTACAGCAAATAGGAGACCAAAGTATTAAATAGTAAGAGCTCTCACAAATCCATAGGAAAAACAACAAAGACACTGATAGATATGTGGGAAAGAATGCAAAGAGTCAGTTTGTATGAGAAGATATACAAATAGTGAACCAAGTTATGGGGAAAAATAACTTTGTGAGTAGTCAAATTATGGAAAAAATTAACTTCGCTAGTAGTCAAAGAAATGAAAATCCTAACTGGGAACTATCATAAACATCTATTAAATTAGAGAAGTCATTAAAAATATCATAAACTCCAATGGCAATGAAGGGTGTGGTAAAACTAACTGGGTACTCTGCACATAACTAGTGTCTATATAAACGAATAGAACCCTTTTGAAAAGTAATTTGGCATGCTAACCCGGGAGCTATAAATATACTTTTTGGCCCATTACATTTTTGGAATTCACTATTCTTTTTGCACAGCAATGATCATTACAGAGTTGTTTTAATAGCAGAAGAAAGTATCTGTGTTGGACTGGGGAGAAAACTAAATAGCTAATGGTGAAGTAAGCTATGGCATCACCACTTTATACCATAGTATTCAGTCATTAAAATAACTCAAAATGAACAAAAGTGATGAGACAACATTTTGTTTTTTCCTTTTTTCTTTTCTTTTTACAGAGAGAGAGAGAGAGAGAGAGAGAGAGATCAGGGCAGGGAGGGGCAGAAGGAGAGGGAGAAAGAATCTTTTTTTTATTTTATTTATTTTATTTTATTTTTTAAAGATTTTATTTATTTATTTGACAGAGAGAGACACAGCGAGAGAGGGAGCACAAGCAGAGGGAGTGGGAGAGGGAGAAGCAGGCTTCCCGCCGAGCAGGGAGCCGGATGCGGGGCTCGATCCCAGGAGCCTGGGATCATGACCTGAGCCGAAGGCAGACGCCTAACGACTGAGCCACCCAGGCGTCCTGGGAGAAAGAATCTTAAGCAGACTCCACACCAGCCCAAGCCCCATGTGGGGCTTAATCTCAGGACCCCAAGATCATGACCTGAGCTGAAATCAGGAGTCAGACACTTAACCAACTGAACCACCCAGGCACCGGGTCAGACTATGTTTTTTTTTAAAAAAGTAGAACACAAAATTTTATACTGTGTATAATTACTCAACGTTGTCACATAGGAACCAATGCATACAAATAAATGGTAAGATTATATACCAGGATATTAACAGTGGAGGTAAGCAGTGATGAGGTGATAAAAGATTCTTTAAAAAATCTTTTCTCTGTTTTTCTGAATTGAAAAAGAACATATATTGCCTTTATAATTAAAACAAAACAAAAAAAGGAAGGAGGAGAGGGGACCTGGTTGGCTCAGTTGGTAGAGCATGCAACTCTTGATCTCGGGGTTATAAGTTAGAGGCCCACGTTGGGTGTAGAGATTACTTTAAAAAAGTAAAAGTTTAAAAAAAAATTTAAAAAGAAGGAAGGAGGGGAGGGGAGGACAGGAGAGGAGAGGAGAGGAGGGGAGAGGAGAGGAGAGACTATGTTCTATGTTCTGGTGCTTGTAGTCAAATGAGAAATTTTTCCTATACAACTATTCAATAAGCATCTCTGTAAGTCTGTGAATCATACAGATGCTGGTGACTGCACTCGGGAAAGCATAACTTGATCCTAGACCACTGTAAAAAGCCAGAATCCTATAAGGAGCTGACGACAACCCTAGCAAGACTGAGTTCATGTACTAACCTGCCCAAGGAGACTTTCCATATAGTCATAGCTGTTGTAATACTTCACAAGGCTTCATAAACACATCAAATGCTTATTGGCCAGGAAATAAACCTGGTAGTTAGTTATTTTTGTTTATGCTCAACATAAAGTGCGTCTGTGTTTTTCAACTTTTCATAAGGTTAAGGTCACAGTGTTTTTCCATTATAGAGTTGCTCTTGGAAGAAAAAAAAATCAGCAGTCCCACCATATAGTGTGTTTTTAATGTAGGAATGGTCGGTAGAAGGATTCATTTTTTGTTTTTCAAAGATCATTTAAAAAGTTCAAATTGGATTTATGCTGGTCGTATTTTAAATCAAGGAAGTACATTGGTCATATCATTTTACTTGTAGCTTTGCTGTTCTTAGAGTGGAGGATGTTTAAAATGAATGTAATACAGTAGGGGGGTAATCTTCCATTTAGCTTTACAATTCTATCAGCAAAACGCCAGGGGAGAAGGAATATCATGTTCTCTTTGAATTGCGTTTTTGCAACCTGAGCTTCAAGTTCAGGTTTCTTGACGCACCCCTGGGCATTGAATCTGAATTAATTATTGTGTCCAATTTCCTCCACCTAGCCCCTGAGACAAGTCAAACAGGCCAGCAGTGGTTACCCTCATGGCCACTAGAGATCATATCAAAGGAAAGTGCAGAGCAGTACAATGTTCTACTGGTAAGAATTTACCCATTGAGAAAGATCGAAGGGAGAATCAGGTTGGAACAAATTGAAAGCTATTGGATACACTTAATATCTTCTAGTTTAATTACACCTTCCAGGTATGGATTAAAACACATCACAAAGAACTTTGCTATAATGATTGAAGGAGGTATTTTCTTTCTTTTTGTACTTCAGGAGAAATGAGCTGGCCACTATCTACAATGTGGAAGGCAGGCCTCACACCAGGTTGTATGTGTATATGCCGGTCAGGTTGATACCCATTCTTATGGGGAAAATCGTTCTTCAAGACAGGTCTAAGATTTGTCCACCTTAAAGAATGACTCATAAAAACAAAAAGCAGATCTAGGCTTTTTTGAAGTTCCTGCTTTTCTGAAGATTTGGAAGAAAATGTTACCATCCCTCAAAATGTGATTTCCTATGATAAAAAGTTCCTAATAAATAATGAGTGGATTAATAGAGGAATTTCATCATTTTGTCCTCTAAAAAGCATGCACTTGCTCTCTTTCTGTCTTGGTTGTTACCCTCCATAAAACCCAGTAATGAATCACTGAAAAGTTCCATCCTAGGGAAAGTAAAATATGATAGCTTTTCTTATTCTGTTTATTAGAGACATAAAAGAATTCCTTCCAATGTAATTCAATGTTTGGGGCAAGTATTTCAGAATGACTTTGCAAATCACCTTTGAAGTAAAGAGGATGACATATTGAGTTTAATTTTGTACGAAGGAGTATTTTTAAATAAAAAAATAATAAATAATAAGTATTGCTATTAATAATAAAGTAATAAAAGTCAACTTCTGGTAGTGGGAGAAGATAGTCCTTAAAAACAAGTCTCTGAGGGATTGCCTGGGTGGCTCAGTTGGTTGAGGATCTGCCTTCAGCTCAGGTCCTGATCTCAGGGTCCTGGGATGAGCACTGCTTGGGGCTTCCTGCTCAGTGCGGAGTCTGCTTCCCCTTCTTCCTTTCCCTTTGCCCTGCCCCCCCTCATGCATGCATGTAGGCTTGCTCTATCTCAAATAAATAAATAATAAAATCTTAAAAAAAACAACCACCAAGTCTCTGGGTAGTACATTTTTCTAAAGTTACAAAACATTGTGTCTGTCAGTTGTGAGTTAATACTTACCGTATTTTCTTCCAAAAATCAGAACAGATTCAAGATTAACTCTACACTAACATAAACCTGGCTTGCATTCCAATGTTGCCTTCTTGAATCAGAGAGAAAGTTTTAGGCTTTTGGCTAATATTCTGGGGAGTTGTGACTAATCTCAGATACAACTATTGTCAAAAGTTGTACTGTGTTCCCCCAAAAAAGATCCGGTTGTAGTTCTAACTTCCAGTACTGCACAATGTGACTTTATTTGAAAATAATCCTTATTGATGTAACTGGTCACAAACAGAGTGGAATAGGGTGGGCTCCTAATTCAATACAATTGGTGTCCTTATAAAAAAAGAATGTCATGTGAAGAGATAGGGACACAAAGGAAGATGCTGCATAAAGATAGGGGCAGAGATTGGCATTGCGCTGCCACAACACGGAATGCCTAGGACCATTGGAAGCTAGGAAGAGGCAAGGAAAGATCCTCAGAGGCTGTTGGGGGGAGCATGGACCTGCCAATACCTTAATTTCAACTTCTAGCCTCCAGAACTGTGAGATAATAAATTTCTATTGTTTTAAGCCACTGAATCTATGGTACTTTGTTACAAATGCCCCAGAAGATGAACAAATCTTAGAGGTAGGCCAGTGTTTGGGAGAGTGTCATTCACTACCAAGTATGAAATACCTCTTCTGCAGCAAGAAAATGGAGATAAAGAAAAAAATCTAATTTTTTCAAAACTATATTGAAGTTTGGGGTTGTTGACTATGAAATTTTGTGACTGGCTAGACATTAGGAATCTTCACTGAAAGTCCTAGTGTCTCAGCCATGTAATTGTGTCTTGATAAGATTGTTTAAGATGGGATAAATGACCAGGGTGACGGGGCACTCATGCTGTGATTAAGGCCTGGAGCCAGGTGTCTGCCTCCAGAAATTGCTTGTAGGAAATCAAGATTGGGCCCTTGCAGGGAAATGATATCCATCTTAGCTCTGGCCTAAGGATTCTCAGTTGGAAGTGGGGCCCAGGTGCGGCCTTGGGATTCTTGGCTGTTCCTAGGCTGTGAGGATGTGTCTGGGGCATGGCAGATATCAGGACAAAGTGCAGGACTGCAGCTTGGTTCTGTTTTGGGGTTAATGCTGGAGAGGCACACCGCGGGCTGATGCTGACTGCTAAAAGCTGGGCTGTGTTGGAAAGGGCTCTGATGCTGTGCCAGGCCCTGTGGACAGAGCTGTGATTAATGTTCTCTCATTAGGGAACTCATGGAAGAGTATGGGAATGAGGAATGGTCTTGAATTTGCTGACCCTGGACTGAGGCTGGCCTGTTGGGCTAAAATGGAAGGTTGAGAATCCTTGTTTCAAAGCTGAATAATCCAGGATGTTTAGCAGTTAGTTTATGATTTAGTTCCCAAGAGTCCTGGTCTAGGAAAGATTCACAACCTTCACCAATCACCTGGAAACTTGTAGCAGTCAGAATCCTGAGAGAAAGGACTCTCCCTAGCTGAGTAATTGAGGTGATTTTAGTAGAAGGACTATTTGCAAAAGATTTAGAGAGAGAAAAACAAAGGATATGGCTTACTTTATGCTAGTCAGGACAGGGAACCATTTCTACATTTCAGTGGGAAGCTACAGGGGAAGAGGACAATTACCAAAACTGGGAGATTGCTGTGTGAACATGGCTCCTAATGGAAGTTGTGCATTCAGGAGAGACTTGCAGGCAAACGTGAGCCTCAAATCTCCTGCTAGTGACTCCCATTGGAAGCAGGAGGGTAAAGGAGCCCGTGGATGCAAACCACACATTCAGCCTTTGGGGTCACAGAGCAGGGGGAGGCCATGGATAAAGGGACTGCCAAACGCAGACATCTTTTAGTCAGGATCCTTCTGATTGCAAGTGACAGAACTTCATTCTAATCTAACTGAGACAAAAAAGATTTATTGGAAGTCTCAGTGGAAAGTGCAGGCATGCATTTGAACCTCAGGACTCACACATTGTCACTTTGGGTTCTCAGCTCTACTTTTCCCCCCTCTGTTTCTGCTTTCTACTCTTAAATCAGTTTCGTTCATCAGCAGCTTCTACCTTCATACCTTTAACACCAAAGAGAGCCTAAGTCCCTTTGCCTATGTCCAGTGTGAAAAATCTCAGGATTGGCTTGTCTTACATCTGCTGAGTTCTAACAAACCAGCTATACCCAGCACTTTGGGGTGCTGGGACTGACCCCACTAGATCCATGTGCTTGGAGAGGTGGGAGGAAGAACTCCCCAAAGAAAAGTTGGCAATCCCAGAAAAAAAAAAGGGGGGCAGAAAAAGAGACTAGGTATCCACTGTAGGAAGAACATGGAAGTGGCAGTGAGCCGCTTTCTCAATGGGGAAATCGAGCAGGTGGAGGAGCATTCTGTGCTATATACTGTAACAGGGGCTCAGGCTGAGACGTGCGGAGAAAAGGCAGGGTCGGGCTTTAACCAGAAGCCGTAACCTTTGCTCAAATTATTATCTTTCTTGTTGCTACGGCACACACCTTACTACCTTTCAGGAGGACAAAAAGGATGAAATTTTCAGCCTGGTGTCTGACCCGAGCTTGGCTTTCTCATTGGATCATCATCACTCTCATGCAAATTGTGGTCCAATGTGACAATATATTTGCTGTTCTCCAGGAATGACCCACACAGCCATGTCTGGCTGACTGCTTTTCATGTATCTCCATCTTTCGTGATCTTGCTCATCATTCAAGAGCCTACTCAAATCTCGCTGTTGTCATCAGAACATCCCTGCTCCCTCCCGCAGGAAGGAAGCTTTCTGTTCCTTATTCTTCTGTTACCATCAGAGACTATTTTAAATATTTGTCAAGGCCAGCTCTCCATTAGACATCTTTTTTTAATTATTATTTTATTTTTATTATTAACATATAATGTATTCTATATTTCAGAGGTACAGGTCTGTGATTCATCAGTCTTACACAATACACAGAGCTCACCACAACACATACCCTCCCCAATGTCCATCACCCAGCCACCCCATCCCCCTAACCACCTCCCTTCCAGCAACTCTCAGTTTATTTCCTGAGATTAAGAGTCTGTTATGGTTTGTCTCCCTCTCTGGTTTCATCGTGTTTCATTTTTTCCTCTCTTCCCTTATGATCCTCTGCCTTGTTTCTCAAATTCCACATATTAGTGAGATCATATAATTGTCTTTCTCTGATTGGCTTATTTTGCTTAGCATAATACCCTTCTTTATCTATGTCAGCCTTCCTCACCAGATGGTGAAACCCTAAAAATGGGTCATCCCCCCCAACTCCCATACACTTGTGCCTGGCACAGGGCCTGTGTATTTTTGAATTGTTGAAAGAATCGCAGGAGAAATGGGAAGGAATGGGGATTTGAACTTAATTTTTTTTTTACTTGAGTACAGTTGACACACAACGTTACATTAGTTTCAGGTGTACAATTTAGTGATTCAACTTCTCTATACATTATTCTATGCTCACCACAAGAGTAACTGCCATCTGTCACCATACAACACTATGACAATATCATTGACTACATTCCCTATGCTGTGCCTTTTCTTCTCAGGGCTTATTCATTCCATACCTGGGAGTGGGAGATAGAAGTTGGCTTTCGGGGCGCCTGGGTGGCTCAGTTGGTTGAGCGACTGCCTTCGGCTCAGGTCATGATCCTGTAGTCCCGGGATCGAGTCCCGCATCGGGCTCCCTGCTTAGCGGGGAGTCTGCTTCTCCCTCTGACTCTCCCCCCTCTCATGTGCTCTCTCTCAAATAAATAAATAAAATCTTAAAAAAAAAAAAAGAAGTTGGCTTTCAAAAAGCGTGCACTGCCTAAAACACTGAGCTCCTAACTCTACCATGGTTAAACACGTGATGAGTATTGTAAAGCAAATATATTTCCTTTTAGAAGCTGCTGTGCCTCATAAATGCCAGGGTTGAAATCCTTTAGGGAATATTTTTACAAGAACTTTTAGAAAAGTATTGATCGTTAAGCCAAATTGGTCAAATGTGCAAAGGCATCAAACACCATTTGCTTAACCAAATGGAGAGCTTGATCTGATCTTTGCAGCCATTGCTATATTGTAACTCTTGTATTCAGACATTTCACTCCAAAATTGGTTTATACTTGACTGTTAAGAAAGAGAAGTAAAACTGTTCATTGAGTGGATTGAAGGTCAATGGGCTTTCCTTCTTTCTTTTTTGGTGCTAACCACAGGTGTCTTTAACTGTATGAAGCCTTTCCAAATGACCCTTTCAGTTTCTACAGCTACTACGTTGTGAACTAAAGCTCAACAGTTTGTGGATTTGACAATTTGACTTGGTAATCCCCTAAGCAGAATCTGAAAAACAAAACAACTTAATATCTCTGTGAAGAGTTCTGCTGAAATTCAAGTAAATAAGTCTTCAGTTTTATGGCTACTAGTTAATAGCACATCTGTGCCAGGCCACAGTAACCAATTAAATAAAATGTAGCCTCTAGTTATTAAAGTTTCCATTTAACAAAATTATCAAAGGAGGTAAAGGAGAGGACTTAAACTTTTTTGTTACTTATAGGACATCAAAGAAACAATCCCATCTTCCTCCTCTTTTCTCCATCAAACTAAAGAAGGAGAAAGGAAGGAAGGGAGGGAGGGAGGGAGGGAGAGCGATAGGAAGGAAAGAAAAAAATGCAAACATTTTCAAACCATCAAACCAGGAAAATTTTAACAATGTCTCAAGAATAGGTACTATGTTTCTTAGATGAAAATCTTTAATTTAGCTGAGTAAACTAGAAATAGTAACACTACTCCTCTTTTGGCTCTAAACCCCTATGGTGACATTTTATTGAATCTACATTTCTACGCTAATTGCTACAATTTTTCTAGAGTAAAACAGAACAGTAGTACAACAGTTGTGATGACACTCAAAGTGTTCAACTGTGACACACGAATGACCCACATTGTAAGGGAGGTTGGGAAAGAGGATATTTAATGTTTCCAGCTTCTATAGTAGAAGATGACAAGAGAAAAAAGGAAGTTAGGAATGACAACTGGATTAGCCAACCAGGTAAGAGACATGGCTTGCAGGTGGAATGTGTAAGGTATGTTGGAGGAAGGGCAAGTAGATGACATCTCACTGGGGCTGAGTATAGGTGAGAATTAAGAGATGAGATTAGAGAAGATAGCTTGGCACCAGGACCCTACCTGCCAAATGAAGGAGTTTGGCATTTATCCTTTTAGCAACAGGGACCCACTGGAAATTTGAGTAGAAGAGTGATATGCTTAACAGTGTTTGAGCACCAATAATCTGGCCAGAGCATTGAATGTATTGAAGGAGGAGTCTAGGAGACCATTGCAGTGGTCCCTCCGTGAAATGGACATGAGTGGGAATGGTGGCAGTAGTATGGAATAAAAAGTATGACCATGGAAGAGATTATAAAGTATGAATGGTCAGGACTTGCTGACTCATAGAGGACCAAGAAGAGGGAGCATCAAAGATGACACTGCAGCTTTACGCTTGGATAACTAGGAAAACATGTAATAGAAGTAGGAAATTAAGAAGGGAGCTGGTCTTAGGAAGAAGATTAGTTCAAGTTTAGATGTTGAGTTTGAGGGTTTAGATGTTGAGCTTGAGGCAGAGACAGCAGACTGTGCAATGGAAACATGTAACAGGCAGATAACACACAGCCCACAAGATATTGGACATTAAGAATAATGGCATTTCTGGTGCTGCTCTGGGACATATTTGGTGCAGGAAGTACTATGGTGTTTCCTAGAGGAGGGTTTACAGAGTGTTTCAGAGAAAGGCAAATAATTTTCTATACAGTCTGTACTCAGTACAAGTGAAGCCTGAAAACTTTTTGAGATTAGTAATAATGGCCCTCAAAACAAGAAGTGGACATTTCATGGCAGTAGGATGAAATATTCAGATGTGTATCCCAAAACCTGGGAGAGGAGAATCCAGGCGGTATAATAGCTGAGACAATTCCCACAACCACACTGACTAATTGTTATCAACAATTTCTGAGTGAGAAAGAACTAGAGTATTCAAAATCACCTGTATTTTTATATCTAAGCTACTCGTTCAGTAAACATTAGGTGTAGTTCTCTTTCTAAAAGATGCTGCCATTCCAACAAGACCCTTTGTCAGATCCCTAAGTTAAAGAACCTCTGCATTAAATTGTTACAGATAGATAACTAATCAGGGTAGAAGGGAACTAACTAACACAGTCAAGATATTGTGCCAGAATTGACACGCCCAGCACAGACACCTCAGAATGCTGTCTCGGCCAGGCCCCTATTTTGGTCTGCCTGTGCCTGTTGCAGCAGAGCTGATGCTGTCTGAAGCTTAAGTGGAGCTAAAGGTGATCTCCCTGCATGCAGTCATTGGGCTTGAGGTTGAGAGGATTCAGTTAAGAGGTAGAGGAGGGGCGCCATGGTGGCTCAGTTGGTTAAGAGTCTGCCTTCAGCTCAGGTCATGATCCCAGGGTCCTGGGATCCAGCCCCACGTTGGGCTCCCTGCTCAGTAGTGAGTCTGTTTCTCTCTCTCCCTCTGTCCCTCCCCCGTTCATGCTCCCTCCCTCCCTCTCTCATAAATAAATAAAATCTTAAAAAAAAGAGGTAGAGGAAATAGATGTGTTCATCAAATTTTCTACATGAAGTAGGATTACCTTTCTAGTTAGAAAAAAAAATTATTAATAAGAAAAACTTCTGAGCCCCCCAAATTAGAATATTCTTAAAACATCTTTTTGAAGGAGATAGAACAAGGTGAATGCAATCATCCTTATAATAGTGTAGTTTTGTTAAGTCAGTGTATCTCAACTTCCTTCCAGAGTTTTCATCTTCTCAGAGTTTATCTGTACACTGGGTTGCCAAGTCGACCAAGAAACATCCAGTAGGACTCAGACACCTAAACTAATTTTTATGAATGCCAACCATAAGACTTCTTTTGCTTCATGTTATATAAAGCCCAGAGCCCAGCATTCACATTCTACTTCAGTTTATATTTTGAACCCTGTTTTCCTTTCATAGATAAGGATGGTTATGAATGTGTATAAGATATAATCGTATGTGGATTTACACTATTTATGTAAAAGATATAAGATGTATGTATACATGTATGGGGAAGATAGTATGTGTGCCTGTTTTAAAAATGTAAATGGGGCAAAAGTTACCCCCCCTAAAAAAAAGAATCCCAAAGAACAAACAATAACAACAAAAAGTCTTGATTATCCATATAAATGAATTAAAATTAGAGGCTAAGTTTTCTGGCTTTTTTTTTTTTCCTAGAAAGAACAGACATTCAAAAAAGCCAATTGATCTCAGAGATTTCTTGAAAATGCCATTATTTTGTGCTCTGGCACTTTCTACAGTGGGAGTCCTTGTTAGTCAGGGGCAGGGGAGAGGAGAGACAGCTGGGAAAGAGGGCAGAGACTACTGACAGTGGTGGGCCAAGAGACCCTTGAAGGTACAGAGGACACCAATGCTTAGAAACTAGCAGATGGGTCCACTGCAGGGAATGAGCCAGCAACTAGGCAATTCAACTTAGCAAACATGCACCAACTCAAACTGTGATGAAAAATATAATCAAACCTCTGCTTTCACTTTCTCAACTTGTGGTCTAAACTCAACAGGAAAATTAAGATCTTGTCCTTTGGACCTGACAAAAATGCTTGAAAACTCCTCATGCCAGACCTTGAGTCCTATTAGCAAACAGGCTGTTTCAGCTCCTTTCTTGTTGGGGTGCCTTCTGCCTTTTATGTAGATCTCTGGTAGCTGAGGTACCTGGCTAGGACTCCTGTCTCTTGATACCCAAACCTTTTGCCTGGTGGGTCACTTGAATTTCTGGGCCACTAGGTTTCCTCATCTGATTCTTCCTCTTTCTCCTCTCAGAGTCTGGAACTCGTCTGCCCACAGACCTTCCTTGATCCTCTCTATCATTGACTTCTCAGCACTCTCCCATTCCTCTTCCTAGCTGAATTCCCAATCCTGGCTCTTAAGCCTTTCCATATTGTATCATGAAAATTAAGACCTCAAGGAATGCAAGTTCTTCAACTCCACACTTGGTCAAAGCTGGAACATATCTGTGATGTTCACCGCTGTTTGCCCAGCACCTAATAGTGCCTACATATGCTTGGCATACTATAGACACAAAAGAAAGAACAAAAGTTAAAATAAGTTGGTAATGTATTATTGACCCCAAATAGGAAACTTAAGATTTTTAATAAGGTTGAAACAAAAAGATGCTCTGCTTTATCAGCAGTTTATTAGAAAATTTTTTTAAAATGAAAAAATTCATATGCTTATAGTTAATTGAGATTTAAATCCTAGTAAGTCTTTCACCCTGGCCTCCTCACTGCGCCCCAAACACACCAAGTAGCATCCTGCTTTAGGGCCTTTGTATTTGATATTTCCTCTGCCAGAAATGTTCTTCCCTTAATTACTGCATGGCTCATGTGTCCTGGAATGTTTTTTTCTCTGTTTCTTGAATGGCTCATATGTTCACTTCCTCCATATCCCTGCTCAAATGTCACCACAGAGGGAGGCCTTTCCCTGACTCCCCAGCTAAAATAATAACACCCTACCACTTTCTAGATCTTTTGCTTTGCTTAATTTTCTCCCACCTGACACATCATATGTTTATGTGTCCATTTCTGTCTCCTCCCACTAGAATTTATAAGCTTCATGAGTGAACACCTTTGTTTTCTCCACTACTGTATCCTCACTCCCTGGAATGGTGCCTGCTTTAAGGCAGGTGCTCACTAGCTATTTTATTGAATGGGTAATTCAAGGTAGGAACTTAAATATGCACTTCTCAATCTGATGGTTAAAACTATATTCTTTTTTTTTTTTTAAGATTTCATTTATTTATTTGAGAGAGAGAATGAGTGAGAGAGAGAGAGAGCATGAGAGCAGGGAGGGTCAGAGGGAGAAGCAGACTCCCTGCCGAGCAGGGAGCCCGATGCGGGACTCAATCCTGGGACTCCAGGATCATGACCTGAGCCGAAGGCAGACGCTTAACGACTGAGCCACCCAGGCGCCCAAAACTACATTCTTAATCAGTACTGTAGTTCAACTGAATAATCATTATTGTTGGAACATATAAGAAATCATGAAAGAAAATAGCCTATTGTATTTAATTCTACTGCATTTAACTACAGACTATGCTTATATTTATAAGTATTGTGACTTGAGGTACATTTTCCTCATTTTTATTTACCCTTTTGAGCCTCATTAACCTATTCTAAAATATGTTACTGCTTACTCAACAATATTTTATCTTCTGGCTAAATAAGACAGAACATCTGTCTCCTAAATTACATATAATAAGTGATAAAAGTACAAATAGTACAGATCCATGTTAGGAATAGGAAAAGCAGACCTCTTTAAAAAACACTCATGTTTAATCTTTAAATGGATTTTCTGTGGGGCTTTTGACAATCTGATAGCCAGAGTGCATTTACGAACTAATGCTTTTAAAGCCACCCACTAGTCATTCGTGGGTAATTCTATTGAAAAAAATTTTTTTGTCACATCTAATGGTAAGTCCCAAGCCCATGGTATGGGAAAGGATAAATCAAATGTGGGTATTTGTTATGATATCATATATTAGACACCAGAACCTAACCGCTGGCTTCCCTGCTAAGTCAGAGCACCCAGAAAAGCATACATACACTTGTCATTCCTAGGAAGTTAATGATCAAAATGGATATAAAAGGATTATAAACAAAAATCAGGATAATTGAGGTGCGGGAGGGCAGGAAGGGTAATGTCCAGAGAATATCGTGTGGGTGGTTGAACAGTTGTCAGGTTCATAGATTTTTTTTAAGCCTCCCAAGCAAGATTAAAACTTTATTCTTTAGTTATTGAAACATAAAGCAGAATCTCCTGCCGCTCTTTTTCAAGTACAAACTGTTAGTAAAAGTACAAACTGTTAGTAAAATGTCTATACGGAAGCCTTGAGGCCTCTCCTTCTCTTCCAGAAGCTAGATTTAACAAATAAGAAGGCTGGTCTGGAATCAGAAAAACACTTTCCCGGCATTAGGAAAGTTACTCAACTTCTCTGAGCCTCCCCACCTGTTAAGCAGAGATAATAAGAATGTATATCAGAGGTAATTGTAAATATTAAATGAGATAATATACACATGTGCTAAACTGGAGACTGGTGATTTAGTAAGCTCTCAATAAATTAATATTAATGATTATTTCTTCCACATTCTTTCTATAGCCTCACTTTTTCTCTCTGCTCCATTTCCTTTCCCTGTGTCTTTCCCTCACGACAGAGCCCGAACTGTAATTATTATTTGTAAATATGTATTGAGCATCAATCAATTACCATTAAACAATAGTTCAGAAGAGTCAATATGTATGTGAGGATTTACTAAGCAATTACCAGAAGCAACAGGCTGGGAGAATCAATATGTATGTGAGGATTTACTAAGCAGTTACCAGAAGCAACAGGCTGGCTGAGAGGTCTTGGCCTGGTTGGGTATGCAATCACACAGCCGAGCAATGCAGGCTGTTACTCAGGTTGGGGCAACACTGCTGTTGAATTGATGGTGGTGGCTGGGCCTGACTGACTCTGAGAACAAAGACCTGAAATGTCTGGTTTCTTAGGAAGCCTGTTCCCATTTGGGAACAAGAAGTTTCTGGGTAAGTGCTTCCTGTGGTGGAGAGTGAGAAGGGCTCCTTTCCCTGCCTCCTAGAGTTCCTGAGCTCAGGAGAACAGGCTCTGTGAACTCTGGGGCATGACTCTTTCAGGATGTTTCTGAGAGGTAGGCCTATCCAGAAAAACACTTTCCTGGAATCAGAAACATTTGGCTCAACTATAGCTGGACAGGGAGCTGTGAAAGTTGTTTCATGGAACCCCTCTCTGTGCTTCCCTTGCTCATACCTTTGTCTTACCTGATCTCTGCTCCCTACTCCTTACCATGCCTTTCACAGAACTACTGCTCCCAGCTTCCAAATTTCTATATCAGCCATTCCGAAATGTTTACAATTTCCCGAAGGAGCCCTGTCTTCTCTCCTTTGCTTATTAAAGAGCTGCTTCCTCTGCCTTTAATGTGCTTCTTGGCCTGTCTCTTATTTCTCAAGACCTAGTCCTGGTACATTTCTGGGCAGTCTCCCTTCATCCCCATTGTACAACAAGGTGTCCCTCAATGTGTTCCCAAGGTCTCAGTGTTTGTAGCCATGGTGGCTCTCATCAGGCAGTCAGTATGTAACTATCATGACTATTCATTCTTCTGTAAGCGCCTTGATAGTACAGACCATATATGTTTGTTTAATCTCTGTGTCCCTAGTACATGGTATATACTATGTATACATAGTACAGTCCTGATGCTTTGAAAGTGCTTAGTAAATGTTGGTGGAACAAATTAATAAGAATCTGAATTACAATCCTCTACATACTCCATCTGCAAGTGAGCTGCTGACTGCTAAATTGTTCAATAAAATAGTGTTGAAAAAGTGTACACTTTCACCTATCTCCTTTGGTGTTAAAAAGGTTAATACCTATTTGGCAACAAAAGTTTAATGAGGAGCCTTAAGTTCCTTGGAGGAAAGGGGCCATACATATTTTAAAATTCAGTAGCAACTCCTATCCATGGTTATTGTCACATTTCTCCTTGTGCTCTGCTTATAGAGAATTCAGATGCCCCAAACTACTTAATAAAGTGGTACAATTTTTAGAAAATGACTATTTATTACCCAACATTCTTGTAAGATGAAATAAAAGAGATATTTTAAATGAGCAAACAATGACGACGACAACAACAACAAAACTCCCAAACAATCATTGATTTGATTCACATACTCTCCACCCTCCAACTGGGGAAAACCAACTTTTTTTTCTTAAAGAAGAGTATGGACTGCCAACTGTTTCCATTTTCTTTCCGGAGATAGTATGTCCAGACATCACATGACACATTGCCATAGGCAGCAATTAAAGAAGATGGGTAGGACACAGATTCAGAAATGAATCCAAGAAAAATATTCATTGGGCATTGGTGGTTGCTCTACTTGGTTTCTGAGAAATCTACAAAGAGATCCTTGCTGAGTAATAGTGAGGGTTTATTGAACACAAAACCCTCCCCTCCCAAACATCTAGCTCTACTATGTCCCTTAATGTTTTTCAAAATAAACTCTTCCACCTACCTTTGCTTCAGGGTGCCCTTGGCATTGATGACTGGCCTTCCATAAATGACAATGGGTAGAGCTAGGGGATTCCAACTCTGATCTACTTTCCAACAATATTATCACCTGGAGTTTGTAAAATAAATGTAGAAGGAAAGGCATTAAAATCTTGAGTTTTCTGGAAAGCTTCAAAGATGAGCATAAAAATATGCAATGAAAACAGAATGGTTGATATGCTTCTTGCCTCCCTGAGACACTTCCAAGAAAATGCCCCAAAAATGTCACCATAAAGAGAGACAACATTATCACTATCAGTGAAGAAAGTAAATATATAAACTTCTGAAGTGTAATGTAAGAAGGGTTCTGACCAGCTAGGAGGTAATGCAGTTGTTGTAAAAAAAAAAAAAAAAAAGGCATGGTCTTAGACCAGGTTCAAACTCTGCTCTCTTACTTAGTAGCTGTATAAAATTGGACAAATTACTTAATTTCATGAAATATACCTTTCTTATTTTTAATTTGGATTCCTAACTACTTTACAAATTTATTGTTCATTCACTCAAGTAACTGATAAATGTTTGATTTTTGAGCAATTACTAGAAACCAGATACCATGCTGGGTGCTAGATATTCAACAACAGGATATGTTTCCCTCATGGATTTCATTGTCTAGGAGCAAAGATAGTTGAATAATAAAATCATTACAATATATTGTGACAACTGCCTTAATACTGGTACATTCAAGGTAGTACAAAGGTGAAAGTGGTTGGGTCCTCTTAGGACAATCAAGGAAGTCTCCAAAGAAGAGATGGAGTTTAAGTATCAGCTAATGTTTAACAGATGAGCAGAGATAGGGAATGGAAAGACTTTTGGTGCAAAAACAACAGAGTGGCCAGTGGCATGATGTGAAAAATTTAGAAACTTCAAGAGTTCAGGAAACATCGTGTGGCTCAACTTATTTAAGCAGTAGGAGAGGATTGGTGACCATCTGAATAAAAAGGCTTAGCAAAGAGAAGGATGACACCCAGGCTTTTTTAGGAAGAGACTCAGTTGAGGTTGATGTCCTTTACTGAGGGACACAGAGAAGGGGTATTAAGAAGAAGGGATGACAGAGATAAAGAGGCAATTTGGGGACAAGTTGACTGTGTGAGGGTTCTATGAAACATCTAAATGAAATATCTTGTAAGCAGTCCAATGTACCGGTCTGGAGCTCAGGAGAGAGAGCCGACCTGGAGATTCAGGTTCAGAACCCAGAGCCTCATATGTAAGACCAGATGAGCACTTGGATCTTTCCTCCACATAGACTGGCCTCAAGGCAAATGAGGAAGTCTGGGTTGTGGGGGTGATGTCCAAGGGGAAATCCATACTTTTGTTCAGAGTCTTTGTGGGGAAGAGGTATGCTTGGGAAACCCTGTGGTCCATCCTTACAGTAGACCTGCCATAAAGGAAAACCTGCCATAAATCAAAAAGTATTGCAAAATTATAGAAGTTATTTTATTTGCTTACATTTAAAAAAATATTTTGAAGGAATACAAAGACCACAGCAATACTTCTTAAAACCCCTGTCTCTTTCTCATTTGCTTCCCTTTAATCACAAACTGCTCCTTTAACCCTCCTACATGTCCTGAAAAGCCTTCCCCCACTCCTAGCCCCCACATCTCCTATTCCTTTATCCCTCCCACTTTCTCCTTATCCTACATCACTAAAATCCCCAAAAACGAGACTGATAAGGCAGGAAGAGGCTTCTTTGGAGGGTGAGGGAGGAGAAGAAATGAAACCTACAAAGTCAGGATCTTTTTAGAGGCCAGGAAGAGGAGAACGGTTGGAAGGACTCATGCATTAATAATATTGTTCTTGTTACAGTAGACTCAAAAGCCAGGTTGATCATCTAAATAAGTCATGCATGCAAAGAAACCTAGCAGAGAGCAAGGATCCTTGTTCCAGGGAATGGGATAGAAACTAAAAAGAAAAAAAGGTTCTAAGTTCATGGGTGAAATGTGTTTCCTAAAGAAATTCCCTGGGCATCAGGCAACTGCTGCAGCAACTTGTATATGTTGCAGTGATCTCTGGTACAGGAGAAAGAAGCTGTTAAAGTTTCTGCTAAGGCCTGGATATCATTGGAAGAAGATATAGAGTGAGAAGAAAACAAGAGTCAGGACAGAAGCTTAGGGAGCAGGTTGATGGAGAAAGTCAGTGAAGGATTCTGATGAGAATCTGTCAGGAGGTGGAAGAGAACCTGGAGTTTATGGTGTCTTGGAAATTAGGATGCATTTTTTTCAAGGAGACAGTTCCAAATGTCCCATAATCATCAAATTTGATACAGAATGGAAAGTAATCATTGGATTTGGCAATTGGGAGGTCACTGATAACCTTAGCAAAAGCATCTTCAGTGAAATGGTAGAGACAAAAGGCAAATTACAATGTGTTCATCGTGAAAAATGAAAAACTGGAGACATGAGGACAACCATCCTGAGAAGCCTGTCTGAGGACGGGAGACAGCACAATAACTAGAGGAGTTTCTTCCCTCCCTGTCTCCCTTTCCCCCCTCTCTCTTCTCTCTCCCTCCATTTCTTCCTTCCTGATGGTCAAGATTTGAATATCTTTAAAGGTCGTTAGGTAGGATCTTGTGAAAAAGAGTCTAGAAGTTCAGAAAGGAAATTATAGAGATGGGGGCGGGGAGTACAAGGTTAGATTGAAGGATTCACCAGGAATAATAGAAGAAGGAATATGCTTTGCTCTGAGAGTAGAGGGAAGGAAAGTTTTGGTAGGAAAGCAGGAGGTCATCAGTCAGGAAGTTGAAGGAGTTTCTCTCTGCTAGCATTTGAGTTCTCTGCCAGGCAAGGTCATCCACTGAGAGTAAGGTATAAGGAGGGAGGAGTTGGGTAGGGGGACACAGGGAGAAGTTTGGAATAGTGAAAGTATAGAATGGGAGGGGGGACAAGATAAATGGCACAAAGGGTTCATATTTTTGAGACCACATGTTGGAACCACCTAGTATATTTGAGACTCATAGGCTACTTTTCCCAGCTGCGGCCGCATGAGGTGCAGAGATGCTATCATTAGATGTATTCAGGGATGGCAGTTTGAGGCAGGTGAGGCATTCAATAAATACCTGCTTCCCCACGAAAAAAGTACAGGTTAGTAGTATAGAAAACATACAGTTGTGACTTCCTAGCAGGAAGAAATGTTTTCATTTCTTGAAGTGAAGTTTAGTCAAGTAAAGTCTAATTGTGGCATTTAGTCAAGACCATGAAGGTCTTCTAAAATTGTTGGTTTTAACTTTGGGCAGATAAACTGCAAAATATCAGGTAGTGCCACTTGGTTACTGGACTTCAGGTTGTGACTGCTGTTATCTTGAGGACACAACAGGAGTAATCAATTCCCTTTTTGCCCTACCCACATCAAGGGAGACAAAAGAATTCCAACAGGTCTAATCCTCTTGCCCTTGCAGACAACCTCTAACATACCAGGAAGTACTAGAACAGTGACTTTGGGGAACATGCTCACAAAGTGTCCACACACATGAGATCATTTCTTACAATTATTGCATAAAGGCAGAAATATTTCTTTCTCAGAAAAGAGATCTGAATTCAGATAAGGCAGAAGCAAATACAAAAGAGCAAGAATCAGAATCAACCAATTTGTCCTTTTTTATCCAGTTAAGAAAGCAAACCCACTCTTCCAGCAGATAGGAGTCAAAGCAGGCAAGAGAGATGGAATGAATCAGAAGGAATGCTCAAGGACTCACGGAGGTCATAGCTATGCTCCTTGAAATTGCAATGATTGTGTAATATTTTAGAAAGAAACCTGCACCTGAGCCAGAGCCCATCTTGTGGCATTAATTTTGGTACGAACTGGGAACACAGCTCATGCGTGTATGTGTGAGTGTGTGTAGAACAAAGTGGAAGGAAAGGAAACTAACATTTTTTGGATCCTTACTATGTGCTAGCACTTCACTTTTTCTCATTTAATTCACATATCAGCCCTGTGCCATAGACGTGATTTTCTTTATTTCACAGAGGAAAGAATCTGGGCCTCAGAGTGGTATGAAAGCTTGCTCAAGTTTGCCTTTAGAGACTGCACACTGCATGGCTTAGACATGAGTCAGGAGACAGGCAGAAAGGGCCTGAGGACTTAACTCTGCCACTAACCACCCCTGTGACTTGGGGAACTATTTAAACAAAATAGTACCTGTGATGATAGTTTTTTGTGTAAATTTGTCTAGGTTACAGTCTCCAATTATTCAATCACTATTCTAGGTGTTGCTATAAAGGTGTTTTGCAGGTGTCATTAAAGTCCATAATCAGTAGATTTTAAGTAAGGGAGATTATCCTGGAAAATCTTCATGGACCTGATTCAATCAGTTGAAAAATTTAAAAGTAGTGCTGGGGCTTCTTGAAGAAGAAGAAATTCTACCTGGGGACAGCAGCTTCACTCTGCCTCAAATCCCAGACTACTCTTCTCTACAGATTTTGGACTTTCCTTGTCAGCCCCCACAATCACATAAACCAATTGCAACAAATCTCTTAATATGTACCTCCTACTGATTCTGTTTTTCAAGAGGAATCTTGGCTGATACAGCACCTCCCTCTGGTGGGTTGTGCAGATTAAATGAAGTAATGTATGGCTGGCTGTATGGTAAGTACCTGACATGGTGCCAGAAACACTAAAAAGGGTTTGAAAAATGGTATTTACTATTATGATGACTTGACAAACACAGGTTGGATCTTCATCTAGTTGACTTCCAACCTGACTCTTTACCCAACAATTTGGTCAAGAACTGTAGTTACTGGGTCTGGGTTTTCTCCCTAATTCAATGTGACCTGGAGCAAGCCACAAACTCTAAGGGCCTTGGTTTCCTTTCTGTAAAATAAGGAGCTGTACACCAAATGATTTCGGTACAAACTCTTCCAGCTCTGATGTTCTCTGGGTCAGTTTTGACCTAATTTATTAGATTTTTATTAGGCCTGGTCTATTTCATCCAGCTACCAGACAAGATCTATTCCAATACAGTTACATTCAAGGCTGCTCCTACACGAATAACCCTCTAATTACTGGGTGGTTTATGGCCCGAGAATACAAACTAAGTTTAATCTTAACCTGAGCAAAGCATTCTTGTTCTTTTAGCCAGTAGTTACAGAGCTCCGGCTCTACCCCAGACTATAGGCTCTAGGGAATAATAAAAGAACATTAAATCTGGTTTCTGTCCTCGAGGAACATAGCAAGACATCTAAAAATCAGATACTACTATGAGGGACTATATATTTAAGTCTAAGCACTATTGGAGTTGAGAAAAGGGGGGAGAATGAGATCATTCTGAGCTGGAATGATCAGAAAGGCTTAATAGAAGAGGCAGGGATTCAGATAGATGGCATGTCTATGTAAGAGATGAGAAAGAAGTTAAATCTTCCACCCTTACTATGCATCAATTATTCAACAATGGTGGAATAAACAGGTAAGATTTGGGCAGCTCTTTACATTGCTGCTTACCTTTGTTGGCACAGATGATATAAAAGTGAATGCTTCATGACTTCAGGTTTTCTCTCCTATTCTACCTAGGATGTTCTGTGCAAGGATGAATGGACAGCAGTCGTACTACCTTGCACCCATTTACACATGGATACCTTCAAACACCATGACAACCCCCATCATCCATGCATTAGGGCACCCCCCATAGAAAATTAAGTTCCATTAAGATGAGGTCCATGCTTCTCTTGTCTGCTATATAAATATTCATGTAATAAATCAATGAAATCCTTGGTCTCCAGAATATGGGAGACATAAAGGGGAAGCTTCCCTAACTGAAACTTTCAATGGGATTAAACCACTAAAAACAGTGATTCTTAGACTTTGGAAATTCTTTGATTGTCAATGTCAGCCCATTCTGACTCCCTGCTCCCACTCCCTGCAAAATGTTGCTTGAGCCCTACTGGTAGGGCTTCTTCTCCAAAGAGCCACTGACAGAACTTCTGCCAAAACTTTGCTGGAGCTGAACAAAAAAACTAGTCACTGTGTGTAGAAGAAAAGTTATGCTTGAATAACAAGCAAACACCAGAAGGATTAATTTTATAAGCTTACCTTTGAGATCAGATAAAGGCAGCTTAACTTTTTAAAGACAATATTTATTTTTATCAGTTTAATAAACATCTCTTAGCAATACTGATAGTCATCTTTAATGGGTAGGAACAAAGAAACCTTAGTAACAGTTAAACTTAAATTGTTCACTAATCTTACTTCAGTTTATTGCCTCTTTCATGATGATCTTTTGCTAAATGAGTCTAAAAAAATACTTGGTGATGTGTGTAAACAAGCCAGAAATTCTCAAGACTGTGGTCTAATGAAAGCAAATAAACAGGGTTTACAAAATAATTCAGAACACTGAAAGAGACAGTGTTTGAGGTATAAATATAGATTTCTAGAAATAAGAAGTTAATGATCATAAGTCAATATCCAAAAGGATCACTATAAAGATTGGAAGTGGAAAAATATCCTCTGTATTCAGAAACATTTCCTAGTCAATTGCAAAATAATTCTGCCCATAGATTATTAACATTTACATTCCAACAAATTTTTGTAAATATTTATTCAGCTCCAACTACGTGCAATGAAAGTTCTCAAAACATACTGTATCCAATCAATGCAATAAATCATTGCATATTTACCAAGGACTGGACTATGAATAGTCTGGGTAATGTAGTGTACACATGCTGTTTTTGTCTGTCAGCCTCTATATATTCCCCCTTCTTCTGTTAACAACACCTGAATTTTTCCTTTGGGGAGCCACTCTCTCCCATTTAACACTATGTGTTTCTATGAGATTGACTTCACCCTGCTAGCTCCAAGGATATTCAGGTAATCATGACCCGCTCAGTTGTCCTTTAACCACAGTGGGATTGATTTAGAGGTGGGCATATAGATTGAAGTAGAGGTGAATTTGGTGATAAAAGCCAGGCCAATGAGACTAAACTCTGGGGTTTTATTAGAAAAACTTGGGCAAGATGGGCGCCTGGGTGGCTCTGTCCTTAAGCGTCTGCCTTCAGCTCAGGTCATGATCTCAGGGTCCTGGGATCGAGTCCCACAACGGGCTCCCTGCTCAGCGGGAAGCCTGCTTCTCCCTCTCCCACTCCCCCTGCTTGTGTTCCCTCTCTTGCTGTCTCTCTCTCTCGAAAAATAAATAAAATCTTAAAAAAAAAAAAGAAAAAAGAAAAACTTGGGCAAGAAAAGCTCTCTTCCCACAGATTGAAAAGAGCGACGAGTTGAGACCCTGTTAAAAAAACACCAACACAGAAGATGGAGAGCAAGACCACGTTTTAATGGTGGTGCTGGCCACCTTCCCCTTGCCCCCAGATCTCTCTCCTCCTCTCTACTGGCTGACTAAATGGATTCTATCAATCTCTCTTCTCCTCTGGCTTCCAGGCGGGAGTGCTGTGAGGAGATCAGAGATATTAGATCATTTCCCAGTCCTTTTCTGTGGCGTTTGCTCAGGTTGGCTGTCCCTCTACTGGAGGCTACAGCTCCTGTTAGGAAACCCTTTCCATAAAACTCTCTTATCTTCAGATTCCAGTAAGCACTCTTGCCTTGCTCCTTTACGTCTAGAGATGATAACAATGTCCCACTATTACTTGCTTTGGTATATCAACAACCCTTATAATTTTCCTAAACCCTGTCCCCATCTTTGTAATTAGTCTTTTTTTTTTTTTTTTTAACTCAATTGAACGGAGCCGTATTTCCTGCTAGGACCTTGACAGTTAAAATGACATTATAGTTCTTAATCCAGACATGCCTAAAGATAGTGATACTCCTAACTTCTCAACTACTTGAGCCAATAAATTCCCTTTTTCCTAAAGGCTGTTTGAATAGGATTTTCTGCCTCTTACAACAGAGAGTCCTAATATAGTTTGTCAGGTTGTTTTGATTGCATAGACTCACACAAAACACTTAAATAATAGGGAGAGGACACTCTTATGGACCGAATTGAGCCCCTCAATTCATATGTTGACTTCCTAACCCCCAATACTTCAGAACGTGATTCTGATTTGGAGATGGGTTCTTTAAAGGGGTAATTAAGTTAAAATAAGATCATTAGCATGGGCCCTAATCCAATCTGTCTTGTATCCTTCTGAAAAGAGATTAGGACACAGACTTGTACAGAGGGAAGACAGCCATCTATGAGCCAAGGAGAAACCAGTATCTTGATAACAGACTCTACCCTCTAGAATTGTGGGAAAATAAATTTTTGTTGTTTAAGCCACTTAGTCTTTGATACTTTGTTATAGCAGTCCCAGCAAACTAATACAGGCACCTACAAATTATAACTGGGAAAGATACTTCTCGAGGCCAACAACTCTCTCCAAGTCTCTAAGTCAACATGGTCTCTTAGCTCATCTGTGTCTCTCTGTAAATTGGTTCCATTTACATGTTTATGTCACTGGCTAGTCCTTCCATATTTCCCAATCCAAAGGATCCTAAACTAATTGATTTGGCTAACTGCCATTGATACTATTAGGGTGAGACCTTTGCACTAACCCACCTCATGAGTTTCTAGCTAGCAATGGATAAGAAGCATTTGGATCATATGCCCTTGTCTGGTTCCACCAGTGGCTATCATGTGTAGGGAACAATTATATGGTGGTTCTCTGCATAGAAAGTGGAGGGAGGGTCAGTTTCAGGGAGAAAGAGAGGCTGTATACAGCTGGCATTTGATAAGTCCAGCATTTGGTCTCCTGGGTTGGTAGCATACTGCTCAGATCTGGCTTCAATTTTTACTGTAGTAGCCAATTCTTCATTTCAGTGACTCACAAGGCCTGCTGTCTTGATCTTGAGTCTTATGAGATACCCTAAAATCTTTACAATAACCACACTATTGTGCTTGACTTAGTTTGATGTGTTTGTTACTTGAAAACAAACAAAAAAAGGCTTGATTAAAATAGTGTCCAGCAGTATGATTACATTTCTGTCCACAGTTTCTTCTCCCTTTGGGGAGGTCAGGGGTGGCACATGGAGGTATTTGGCTGGGGTAAGGGCAACCTTGTGGGTAACTTCAGCTTTCAGGCCTACTCTGCTGCCCAGTACTCCCCTCCAGCAGAATGGCAGGGCCATTTCATTTGTATCCAAAAGCCTGGAAGTGTGAGAGTTTGAGTGTGTGGGAGAAGCTTGATATTTTAGCAACACTGAATATTTTGGGACAAGATGGGCATACTTGGAAAGCCACCTTTTAGAGGCAAAATGTAAAAACACTGAAAGATTTAAGACAAGAGAGCCATAAGATCAACTTTTCATCCCAGAAAAAACACTCTGAATAATGGAAAGTGGTTTGGAGATAGGCAGGCAAGAAGTAGAGCCAGGCTCAAAGGGAGGAAGCCAAGCTAGAGCTGATGATGGCCCAAATGAGTTGGAGCCAGTGGGGATGAAAAGAGGAAGGCACTGAGAAAAAATGGAGGGATTACAAGTGTGGCTAGAGCCCACTGTTCAATACCCCAGGAGGAGCAGGTGTAAAGGTACATCTACTATGCTAGGGACCTTGGCGTTGGCATTAAAGAAAGGGATGGGATGATCAGGACCATGCCCAAGCAACTCTGCTTTCAGTTCTTCTCTCTGCTTAAAGCCAGGAAAGAACTTGGAGACCCATCAGGACATTGTAAATTCCTTAAAAAGACAAAAGGATTAGCTCTGTCATCTGCAGCAGAGGTAGTAGGGTTGGAAAGAGAAAACTCTAGATCATTTGGAGCTGGATATAACTGGTGAAGAGCGAAACAGCAGCCCTTGGGGAACACTGAGGAGCATCCAGCATGGAATTGGGGTCAGATTACTATCTGGGCTGTATTGATGCAGCCCAGCCCTAGCTGGTCTTTTAGGGAAAGGAGCTATTTAAGGGGGAAGAAAAGGGGCTTTGAATTTTAGGTGGCTGCATATTAAACTTTTTTTTCCCTAACCATATTTGCATACCTCCTCTTCCTGCTCCCCATACATTTTAGTGACCACCTGAATGATGAATAACAGAGGCCAGACCTTTGTCTGGTGAGGTAGATTGTATTATTGTCATATAAGTAATTGCATTTCCTTTTCTCCCTCGGTTGACATTAGGTCTCGCCATGTGACTTGCTTTGGCCAATAAAATGTGAGTAGATGCTTAAAATGTGCTCCTGTCATTTGGCTTGGCCTTTGCATTCTTGCCCTCTGTCATAGAAAGAGCCCTCTCCTTTAGCCTGGGTCCCAGAGTGAGTATAGAAAAGCCTGAACCACTTACAGGCTGGAGCAGAGCCACTGTAGGCAACCTCAGACCCATGAGCAAGATACCTTCCTTTTATAGGTCATAGAAATGTGTGTTTTCTTTTTTTATTACACAGCATTATTACAGCAAAAGCTGACTAATTTAGAAATTAGTCCCTAAAAGTATGGTGCTGCTGTGATAAGAACTTAAAATACTTGTCCTTCCCTTGGGACTGAACAGCAGGCAGCAGGAAAGTGTTGAAGACTAGAAAGATGATGATCTTGTAGAGCAAGATTACGTAGTAGCAAATATTTGGTAAAACCTGCAATTACTTGAGGACAGAAAATATACCTCATGAATGGGTGGTTTTGGGTGACAAGATTTCAAGACAGACTGTTATTAGTATGAGTTGGTTGCTGCTCTTGATCAAGGTCTTCAGGGATTAAAGAGTGACTCCAGAGATTCCAGGACTTGGAAATATGAAAAATGGATCTGTTTCTCATCCTCAAATAGAAAAAGGAAAAACTGAAAAATGCTGAAAGCTACAAACTCTGATTAATGCTAATTAAGACCAAGTCTCAAGACAAAGATCAAATAAATATTACTATCATACTCTTTGTTAAATGTGTTAATGGATTAAGGTGGTATCCAGTGAATTCTCTTATCTGGGCCAAATAGCTCATAGAAAAGAGATAAGGACTAGGTTCCACTAACTTAATAAGCTCAAACGCTATAATTAAGCCTAGAGAGAAAGAGAGGCATGACGTGAAAATTATTGTAGATATAGTTGTCTCATGGAGCTAACTTAAATCACACAAAAAATTAAAAATAGTTTTTGGGGAGAAATATAACTCCCAAAGCCCTATTGCCTGGATTAAAAGAGACTGTGGCTCTTTGAGCCATGAAAAAGGCTTAGGATAATAATGTATCAAAATTGGTTCATTAATTGTAACAACTATACCATACTATGTATAATTTTAATAATAGTAAGAGCTAGGTATCCGGTAAATGGAACTCTCTGTACTATCTTAGCAACTTCTGTGTAAATCTAAAATTATTTTCAATTAAAATTTTATATAAAAAAATGAAAGACTAAAAGTTTTTCCTCTAAGATCAAGAGCAAGCCAAGGATGTTGACTCTTGCCACTCTTATTCAACGTAGTACTGAAGGTCTTAGCAGGAGCAGTCAGACAAGAAAAAGAAATAAAAGGCATTTAAATTGCTAAGGAAGAAGTAAAACTCACATTTACAGATGCCATGATACTATACAAAGAAAATCTTAAAGACTCCACCAAAAACCTATTAGAACTAACAAATGAATTCAGCAAATTTGCAGCATATGAAATTAATAAACAGAAATCTGTTGTAATTTTATACACTAATAACAAAGTGGCAGAAAGAGAAATCAAGAAAACATCCCATTTACAATTGCATCAAAAAGAAGAAAATATCTAGGAACAAATTTAACCAAGGAAGTGGAAGACCTGTACTTTGAAAACTATAAGATATTGATGAAAGAATTGAAGATAACACAAACAAATGGAAAGATACCATGCTCATGGATTGGAAGAATATTATTAAAATATCCCTACTACCCAAAGCAATCTACAAATTTAATGCAATCACCATCAAAATATCAATAGTATTTTCAGAAAAACTAGAAAAAAGAATCCTAAATTTCATATGGAACCACAAAAGACCCCCAAATGGCCACAGCAATCTTGAGAAAGAATAAAGCTGGAGGTATTACACTCCTGATTGCCAACTATACTACAAAGCTGTAATCAAAAAAGTATGGTATTGGCACAAAAAGAAACACATAGATCAATGGACAGAACAGAACAGAGAGCCCAGGAATAAATCCATGCTTATATGGTCAATTAATCTATGACAAAGGAGACAAGAATATACAATGGGAAAAGGACAGTCTCTTTAATAAATGGTGCTAGGAAAACTGGATAGCTACATGCTATCCAATTCATGCAAAAGAATGAAACTGGACCACTTTCTTACATCATATGCAAGAAATAAATTCAAATGGATTAAAGGCCTAAATGGGAGACCTGAAACCATAAAAATCCTAAAAGAAAACATAAGCAGTCATGTCTTGAACATCAGCCTTGGCAACATTTTTTCTGGATATGTCTCCTCAGGTGAGGACAACAAAAGCAAAAATAAACTACTGTAACTACACCAAAATAAAAAGCTTTTGCACAGTGAAGGAAACCATCAACAAAATGAAAAGGTAACCTACTGAATGGGAGAGGATATTTGCAAATAACAGATCTGATAAGAAGTTAATATGCTAAATATATAAAGAACTTATACAACTCAGCAGCAAAAAACCAAACAGCTGGATTAAAAAATGGGCAGAGGATCTAAAATAGACATTTTTCCAAAGACGACATACAGATGGCCAACAGACACATGAAAAGTTGCTCAACAAAACCATTAGGGAAATGCAAATGAAAAATATGATGAGATATTACCTCATACCAGTAGATAAGAAATAATAAGTGTTGGTGAAGATTTGGAGAAAAATGAACCTTTGTACACTGTTGCTGGGAATGTAAATTGGTGCAGCCCCTGTGGGAGAGTAGGGAGGTTCCTCAAAAAATTAAAAATTGATATACCATATAATCTAATAATTCTACTACTGGGTATTTACCCAAAGAAAATGAAAATGCTAATTTGAAAAAATACATGCAACTCTTTGTTTACTGCTGCATTATTTACAATAGCCAAGATATGGAAGCAACCTAAGTGCCCATTGATAGATGAATGGATAAAAAAGATGTGATACACACACACACACAGGAGTATTACTCCAACATAAAAATGAATGAGATTTTGCCATATGTGACAACATGGATGGACCTAGAGGGTATTTATGTTCAGTGAATAAGTCAGACAGAGAAAAACAAATACCATGTGATTTCACTTACAAGTGGAATCTAAAAATCAAAACGAATAAACAAATAAACA
Organism: Mirounga angustirostris; assembly: GCF_029215605.1. NCBI lineage: Eukaryota > Metazoa > Chordata > Mammalia > Carnivora > Phocidae > Mirounga > Mirounga angustirostris. Next base: position 65,537,710 of record NW_026991712.1, on the reverse strand, counting down.
AAGAACAACAGAAATAATCTCATAAATAGAACAAACCGTGGTTGCCAGAGGGGAGGGGGATTAGGAGATGGGTGCAATAGGTGAATGAGACTGAGACATAAACTTCCAGTTATAAAATAAATAAGTTACAGAGATAAAAAGTATAGAACTGGGACTATAGTCAATAATGTTGTGATAATATTCATGGTGACAGATGGTAGCTACTCTCGTCCTGGTGAGCACTGTGTAAAGTATAGAGTTGTGTCAGCTGCACACCTGAAACTAATAAAACATTGTATGTCAACTATACTTCAATAATAAAAAAAAAATGAACCATGAAAAATTTAAGACCTTATGGTCCCCAACATTCTGCAGGCGGGTAGCAGGATGAGGAAGCCGCTCAGCTGCCAGGGGGTACATGTTTTCCTTCAGAAGTGGCCAAGAAGGATAATGGAAAATTACCTCTCAGAAGGTGGAGTCAAGAGTCATGAGAACAATGAAAAGAAAAGCTATTCCCAGGGAACAGAACTGGAGCCTAAACAAAGAACATTTCCTACCTTCAGGTTGGGGACTTGGCAACATTTGCCCAGGGGGATTTCAGAATTGCTACAGACCAGTGACTGCTTCCCCTTCTGTGATGGGCTATTTATTTTTGCTATCCTGTGTCTGTCCTGTATGGTATGTTGAGTGGGGGTACTATTCAGAAAATTATCACTTCTGTCTCCCCTTTCTCACTTATATGAAGAATATCCTACCCTCTCCATTGATGTTGACCACATGAGTTGTTTTGGCCAATGAATGTGAGCAGAAGCTTTGAATGTGCTTGCAATATTTGACTTGATCTCTCTGCCTTTCATGTTCCCACCCCCTACGTTAAGAAGAGTTTGCCTAGGGGCGCCTGGGTGGCTCAATCATTTAGCGTCTGCCTTCAGCTCAGGTCATGATCCCAGGGTCCTGAGATCGAGCCCCACATTGGGTTCCCTGCTTGGCGGAAAGCCTGCTTCTCCCTCTCCCTCTGCTTGTGTTCCCTCTCTCGCTGTGTCTCTCTCTGTCAAATAAATAAAATCTTTAAAAAAAGAAGACGAAGAAGAGTTTGCCTAGGAGCCACTGTTCCTTTAACCTCGGTCCTAGAATGAAAGACTCCTGGAACATACCTGAACCCGACCTGCAGCTCAGAGCAGGACTGCTGTAGCTGCCCAGTCAATCTGTAACTAAGGTAAAAACATTTTGTTATTGGAAATCACTGAGAATTTTTGGTACACAACAAAAGCTGATTAATACACACAGCAAAGGTTCCCAAGGAACTGAGGGATGACTCTAGATGGGGTTTGCACATAATAAAGGTAAGGGAGAAGGTGGAAGAGAAAGTTGTAGGGTGTTTCCAGGTAATGATCCACTTTATCTCCCAAATCAGGATAGAGTATTCCAAACATCATATTCATGGGAGACACTAGAAGTTTCTCAAATGACTAGAGTCCAGCAATTTATATCAAACTTTAATAATTAGTGATACCATTAAAATCCAGATAATAACTATAGTCCCAAACAAGGTCCTATAATATAGAAACTCCTTGGGAATGAGATTGTGATATAAAATGCTAATGAATATTAGAACTTCTTAGATCATTTTAATGCAGAATACACAAATCTTAATGACACAATCTCAATTGTGTTTTTCTGATAACTATCTTGAAAGCAATTATTAAAATAGACATCTAAGGGAAAAATTAACTGCTATATTTATAGAACAAAATTTAAAAAGCACTTGTTCATCTTTTGAGCTATAAGTTTGCACCTGTAAGATGAACAAAAGTAAAATTAAAACTTTTTACTGAAAAATTACTTGCCAACAATGGCTTAATAATAATTTTGATACTTATTTTGCACTGATACAAACTTTATACATTTAATATCATGCAAAGCAATATTTGATCCAACAAAATACCAACACAACAAAATAATTCAGACTTACCCATGAAGTTTGTTTTAACAGGAATTGACCTATGTTCAATGACTGCAAACCACTTTAACTGGTTTTACTTGTTTATATAAGAGACATTTTTAAAAAAGACATTTATTTCCCATTTTTCCTGGCATTAACTAGGGACAATCTTGCCACAATTCTACTTTACAAAACTACAAGGAAGGAACACTCAATTTGATGTTCATGTGAAACATAATTACCCACTTTTCTTCCTTTACAACATGTACTCCATAGTCAGGATGACAAGCCAAAAAGTACATAATACACTGCCTGTCATTAATAACAAGTATGCTCTTTTGAAATTATTTCACAATAACACTTATTCAAAATATCCTTTACTTGTTTTTTTTTGACTATTATATTAGAGCACCTCAACAAGTATTGCCTGCTTCAAATCAAAGAGAGAAATAAAAATTTATTGAATAAATGAGTTGACTAGATGCAATCATAAATAAGTATTGTAAATTTTAACATGTACAGTTTCATCTCTGCCCATGTCTCTTAAGGAAGTTACACTGGCAGGGTAAGGGTCTGTGTGCCAGGATTATAGAAAGATGTAGCTCTTCCATCTTGCCCTAAATAAATATCATGCATCCTTCGAGGCTCTTCACAAAACCCACATACTGAATGAAGTCTTTCTTGAGTCTCCCAAGCATATCTGATCTCATTTTCCTTTAAATCCATAGTGTGTAATTTGCCTCTCTATAAGAATAACAAAGCTAGTAAGAGTCAAAATTATACTGACTTATCATTGAGAACTTCCAAAGTGCTTTGACCATGCTAAAGGATATTATTCACCATCTCATTTCTTCTTTACAGCACTCCTGCAAAGCAGGTATCATTATTTCCACTTTATACATGAGGAAACTGGGAAAGAATTTGAATTTAGGATTTAACTTCAAAAATGATAGTCTTAATAATTCGGCTGGAAATAAAAGGTTTTTTTTTTTATTTCCTAAAATGTTTGGTATTGGCCCTCTATATAACTTTCTGTTCCTCAGAGAGGAGCCAGCCACACAACAAATGTAGTCCTATAGAGATCACCTTACAGGATCTAAACTGAGATGTCCCTGAGACTTTAGTTATGATGCAGAATAAACTGTATCTGGTAATAACTTTAGCACTGTATTTTTTGGATATGTGGTTCACTTATTATTTTAACCTTCCAAAGCCAAAAATTTTAAAGCACTCAACTCAAACTACTTTTATTGGCCTGGAAATGTTTTATTGCAGTTTGGCTGACATTTTCTTTCACAAATGTCATGAGCACTGCTTAAAAATGAATTATGTTAGAGTGTACAGTACTACCTTTGTTTTGAAAAAATATTATGATTTTATGAGCACATGAGGTGGGTCTCATGGGAACCAATATTAGCAATATCTAGCTTCCTGATTTTCCAGGCATGCTTATATTTCTATTTAGCGTAAGGAGCTTGGCTTGGAAAAAGGCATAGATTTAGATTTACTTTTCTGGGATTATGTTGAATTCTCATAATAGCCTTTAAAGGACAGTCCACTACGACTTAACTAAAATCTTGCACATAGGCTGTTCATATTCCTTCCTATTTTGTAGCTTTAGCTCTGGTAATTGTTGTTATGTTAACACTGGTGTTCAGTGGGTCACTGAAATCAAATTAATGCAGGCATCTGAAAAATCAAGCATCATTTGAGTTCATTCATCAATATTCTCAAATATAAAAGGTACAAAATGAAGGAAAAGGGATGCTATTTATTATTAGCCTTGGAGAATCCTGAATGGATGGACATAGATTGTAAGCATTTTACTGGAAAAATAAAAATTATTTGTGGAAAAAAAATCCTAATTAAAGAAAATAAACACCAAAATAAGGACAAACTTCTTCAACAAATTCTTTTCCGAGTCTTTAATAAAAATACTCAAGTCTCAAATTGCATTTCCTAGGTCTCTGGAAATGCCTGTAGATTCTCCCTAGTTTCTTGGGCCAAGCACAGGGTTCTCCAAGTGTGGTCCCAACCATTAGCTCCATCATCATCTGGGAACTTGTTAAAAATATAAAGTCTTGGGCCTCTCCTAGGCCTCCAGAACCAGAAACCTGAAGGTGGAGTAAGCAATCTGTGTTTTAACAAATTCTCCAGACACTCAGATGTTCTGCTCTGAAGTTTGGGAACCTCTGGCCTATAGAAATTATTCTCAAACATTTCTGCACAGTAAAATCCCCTGGACAGTTTGCTTAACCATGGGTCCCTAATCCAGCCCTTAAGATTTAGTGGTAGTAAATCCAGGGAATTACCTGGGACTCTGCATTATTTTATTATTTTTTTTAAATAAAGCAGGTCATTCTGATTTAGGTGGTCTGTAGCCCACAATTTGAAAAATTCTGGCTTGAAGTGGAATTTAAGTGTTGACAAAAAGAGTATTTTTTTTTTCCCACAAAATTCCCCTCCACAATTGAGCAAAAGCCTTTGAACTCTGACTTCCATCTATAATTTATTTAGTCTAAAGAATCCCTGCTTGCAGAGGTATTCCCTCATTCCCCCACTGTCTGAGGGACCTGAAACCTTTGTGGGCTCCATCTCTGAGGCTTTGCCCACAGCTTCCACAGGTGTAGCGTGTGTTTCATTACAGAAGCTTACACAAAAGAAGTGATGTAGTCCATACATTTGCAGGATGTAAAGTATTAAGTATATGCTCAGACAAGATAAAACACAAGTGAGGATCTAATTTTTTTTTCCTGAGATAACTGGAAGGAGATCCCTTCAAGAAAAGGGACCTCAATCCTTACATATCCTGCCATGAGAATACTTTGTTCTAAAGGTGACTTTTAAATGGAGTTTTGGAAATTATTCATTTAATCCATGGACACTACTAAAAATACTAATGGAAGTAGGGGAATTCTTGGTTCACTTTATGATTCTTCTAATGAATTTCTGCTTGCTCTATAGGTCTTTCCACTTTGTGTGGTAAGAGGTAATATAAATTTTTGGATAAAAAGAAATAAATAAAAAGAAATAAAAAGAAAGATATATGCTGTATACTGGTTTCAATACAGAAGCAATACTACAGAGATGTATATATGAATATAAATGTCCCATAGCTCCCTCCAATTTTATCTACTGAATATATTTTTCAAATAGCCTTTTTTCCCCTTAATTTAAGAATATATGCCCATTCTAAAACATTACACATAATCTCCCATTCTGAGGTAAGCACTGTTGATATTTTGGTGTAGATCTTTCAAATTTTCCCCAATATGTATATTTATTAAAAATGGTACCTACTTGGGGCACCTGGGTGGCTCAGTCAGTTAGGTGTCTGCCTTTGGCTCAGGTCACGATCTCAGGGTCCTGGGATCGAGCCCCTCATTGGGCTCCCTGCTCGGGGGGGAGCCTGCTTCTCCCTCTCCCTCTGCTGCTCCCCATGCTTGTGCTCTCTCTCTCTCTGTCAAATAAATAAATAAAATCTTAGAAAAATGGTACCAACTTTTTTGTTAACTAATATGTGTGGGCATTCTTCTATATCATTAGAATGGAAAATCCTGTATTTCCTAAAGCATGATTTGTAGTATGTGCCACAACTGATGTGTGAGATTATTTTTTGATATTGTATGAATATATTTTAAATATTTTCAGTGATTACATTTTTTGTGAATAATTGAAAAATATAGGATATTGAGCCTGTAATTTTGCAGATGCTGCTGCTTCTGCAGATACTGTAACAAGACCAAGGAAGGAAGCACAGTGATAATCAACTTGATGAAAAATGTGTGGATTACACTGTGATCCTCAGTTATGTCCATGTATATCTTGGATGACTTCTTGGAATTGAGTGGTGGTCAACCCTGTCAGGTCCAGTTTTCCCTTTTAATGACAATGTTTTATCTCTTGTCAAATTTTGAAATGATAGTCAAAGATAGCCTGCCTATGAATTTAATAAAAGTCAGTATAATGCCCTACCCTGGATAAAAGGAGAAACTAAAGAAAATAATTTGTATAAATGAATATACATTTTAGTAGTTAAATGCTTGAGCTTGACTATAGTGGAGAATATAATGGGAGATTTGCTGAGACTATGAAGATGCAAGCGTAGACAGATACAGGTGAGTTTCAGGGTGACTTCAGGGCACCATGGCTATCGGATAGGCTGATTTTTCCAAAATTGTGAACAATGTTTGGTAAAGTTGTGAAGAAAACAGAATATGGTCTTGCCTGATGTACAAAGCTGCTATATTTCTGGAAAAATCGGTGTATAGTAAAACTGTGCAAAAATTTTGCATCTACATGTTAGAAAGATTCAGGTCTGGCTTAGGTAATTATAAATTATGAATAATATTTAGGTCTGGCTCACTAGTTTTTTCACTGACTTGGATATTCTGTGAGACATATAAAGTCACTTGGAATTATCAGTCAATTCTTGTTCACATGGGAATATGCCTGGCATTGCAGGCTAACATCTCTGGTCCCTGCCTAACAAAGCCAGGAGTGCCTCCAACCCCTGATGATTGCAACAACCAAAAACACTCACAAATTTCTGAAATGCTTTCAGGCCATAGCACAGTTCCTGAGAGCCATTAGTGAAAATCACACAGAGGGCTAGTGTGGATTCTTGTATACTGACTGTCCATGTGACAACCGTGCTCTTTTCTGAAGTACATCAAAAGGACACTTTTTTTTTTTTAAAGATTTTGTTTATTTGAGAGAAAGAGAGAGAGAGAGAGAAACAGCATGAGAGGGGAGAGGGTCAGAGGGAGAAGCAGGCTCCCCGCTGAGCCGGGAGCCCGACGTGGGACTCAATCCCAGGACTCTGGAATCATGACCTGAGCCGAAGGCAGTTGCTTAACCAACTGAGCCACCCAGGCGCCCTCAAAGGATCACTTTTTGAAGTTAAAAATCATTTAGTATGCCAGCTATGTAGAAATACACATAATTGCCATTTGGAATCAGACATGCACTTCATTTCTTTTCCTGACTCAGCCTTGTTGTACATTGGTGGTGAAAAAAGATTTCTAATGCAGAAAAGTGAAGTTTATGACAGGAATAAAGGGTATTAATTGTGATTCGATTAAATCAGTCACATTTTTTGCTAGGTAGCAGCACCAAAATCAATGCATTAAAAACATTACTTCCAGTCAATGCATTAATAGCATTACTTTGTATTCTTTTTTTAAATTGAAGAATAATTGACATACGATATTGAATTAGTTTCAAGTGTACAACATAGTGACTTGGTAGATATATACATTATGAAATGATCACAATAGTCTAGTTACCTTCCAACACCATACAAAGTTGTTAACAATATTATTGACTGTATTCCCTATGCTGTACAATATATCCCTGTCTGGAAGACTGTACCTCTTAATCATCCATCCCCCTGTCTGTCTTCCTGCTGGCAACCATCACCTTGTTCCCTGTATCTATGAGTTTCTATTTTGTTTGTTCATTTGTTTTGCTTTTTGTGTTGCACATATAAGTGAAATCATACAGTATTTGTCTTTCTCTGTCTGACTTATTTCACTTAGTGTAATACCATCTAGGTCTATCCATGTTATTATGAATAGAAAGATTTCATTCTTTCTTATGGATGAGTATATATTGTTTATATATTAATATTAATATTAAAATAAACAAATATTATATATAATATAAATATATTAAGTCTTCCACTCCATTAGCATAGAATATCTTTCCATTTATTTGTATTGTCTTTAATTCCTTTCATCAATGTCTCACAGTCTTTCACCTCCTTGGTTAAACTTATTCCTAGATATTTTCTTCCTTTTGATGCAACTGCAGATGGGATCGCTTTCTTAATTTCTCTTTTTGATAGTTCATTATTAGTGTATTAGAAACGTAACATATTTTTGTATATTGATTCATATCCTGCAACTTTACTGAATTCATTTATTAGTTCTAACAGTTTTCTTTTTTTCATGGAGTCTTTAGGGTTTTCTATATATAGTATCATGTTATTGCAAATAGTTTTCCTTCTTCCTTTCCAGTTTGGATGCCTTTTATCTCTTTTCCTTGCTGAATTGCTGTGGCTAAGACTTTTAATACTATGTTGAATAAAAGTGGAAGAGTGAGCATCCTTGTCTTGCTCCTGATCTTTGAGGGAAAGCTTTCAGTTTTTCTCCACTGAGTATGTTAGCTGTGGGTTTTTCATATATGGTCTTTACTGTGTTGAGGTATGTTTCCCCCATACCCATTTTGAGAGTTTTTATCATTAATGGATGTTTAGTTTTGTCAAATGCATTTTCTTCTTCTATTGAAATGATCATATGATTTTTATCCTTTGTTTTGTTAGTGTGGTGTATGACATTGATTGATTTGCAGATGTTCAACCATCCTTGCATCACTGGAATAAATCCCACTTTAATATATTGTTGGATTTGGTTTGTTAATCTTTTTTTTTTTTTTGAGAATTTTTGCATCTGTGTGCATCAGGGATATTGGCCTGTAATTTTCTTATAGTGTCCTTTGTCCAGTTTACTTATCAGGGTAATGCTGGTCTTGTATAATGAGTTTGGAAGCATTCTTTTCTCTTCAATGCTTTGGAATAGTTTGAGAAGGATAGGTATTAACTCTTCTTTAAATATTAGGTAGATTTCACCAGTGAAGCTGTCTGATCCTGGACTTTTAATAACTGATTCAATTTCATTAAGAGTGACTGTTCTGTTCATATTTTCTATTTCTTCCTGATTCATTCTCAGAATATTCTGTTTCTAGGAATTTCCATTTCTTCTAGGCTGTCCAATTTGTTGGCAAATAATTGTTTTAGTAGTCTCTTATGATCTTTCACATATCTGTGGTATCAGTTGTAACTTCTCTGCTTTCTTTTCTGACTTCATTTATTTGAGTCCTTTCTCTTTTTCTGTTGATGAATTTGGCTAAAGTTCCTCAATTTTATTTTTTAAAGAACCAGTTTTTAATTTCATTGATCTTATCTATTGTTCTTTTAGTCTCTACTTCATTTATTTCCACTCTGATCTTTATTATTTCCTTCCTTCTACTAACTTTGGGCTTTGTTTGTTCTTCTTCCCCTAGTTCTTTTTAGGTTTAAGGTTAGATTGTTTATTTGAGACTTTTCTTGTTCTTGAGTTGGCCTGTATCACTATAAACTTTCCTCTTAGAACTGCTTTTGCGTCCCACAGATTTTGGAATGTTGTGTTTTTATTTTCATTTGTCACAGGATATTTTTTTATTTCCTGTTTGACTTTTTTCACTGACCCATTGATTGTTTAGTAGCATGTTGTTTAGTCTCCATGTTTGTTTTCCCAGTTTTCTTCTTGTAATTGATTTCTAGTTTCATACCGTTGTGATCAGAAAAGATGCTTGATATGATTTTAATCTTGAATCTAATGAAACTTTTGTGGCCTGAAATGTAATCTATACTGAAGAATGTTTCATGTGCACCTGAGCAGAATGTATATTCTGCTGTCTTCAATGCAATGTTCTGTATATATCAATTACATCCATCTAGTCTAATGTGTCATTTAGAGCCAATGTTTCTTAATTTCCATCTAGATGATCTATCCATTGATGTAAGTGGAGTGTTAAAGTCCCCTATTATTATTGTATTATTGTCAATTTCTCCCTCCGTGTCTGTTAATATTTGCTTTATATATTTAGGTGCTCCTTTGTTGGCTGCATAAATATTTATAATTATTATATCTTGTTGTATTACTCCTTTAGTCTCTTACAGCTTTTGTTTTAAAGTCTATTTTGGGGCACCTGGGTGGCTCAGTCTGTTGGGCATCTGCCTTCTGGTTTGGGTCATGATCCTGGGGTCCTGGGATTGAGCCCCATGGTGGGCTCCCTGCTCAGTGGGGAGTCTGCTTCTCCCTCTCCCTGCTCATGCTCTCTCTCTCTCTCAAATAAATAAAATCTTAAAAAAATAAAAATTAAAAAAATAAAGTCTATTTTGTCTGATATACATATTGCTACCCCAGCTTTCTTTTTGTTTCTATTTGCATAGAATATCTTCTTCTATCCCTTCACTTTCAGTCTGTGTATCTTTAGATCTGAAGTGAGATCTGAGTCTCTTGTAGGCAGCATATAGATGGGTCTTGTTTTCTCTTTTTAATCTATTCACCCACCTTTTCTTTTGATTAGAACATTTAATCCATTTACATTTAAAATAATTATTGATAGGTATGTATTTATTTCCATTTTGTTAATTGTTTTCTGATTGTTTTGTAGTTCTTTTTTTTGTATATGAAAATTTAATATTGTCATGTTTTCACCATCAAAACTTATGATCTTGGTCTTTCCTTCTTGCCTTTGTATAAGGTCAAAAGAGAGACATTGGGTACTTTGACAACCTTAAAGCAAACGCCAGGAATGTCACTGACAACATGACCTTTGTGACCAAATCCAGCAACCAGAACCTCATCATTTTCCTCAATAAAATTCAAACAACTGTGTTGGGTTACAAAGGCTGTGGGTTTTTTTTTTTTTTTGCCATTCTTGATCAGCTGGACCTGACACACTTCCTGATGGCAGAATTTGGCTGTTTGGCTTCAACCCCTACTTTTTCCAGCACAATTCCCTTCGTATGGGAAATGCTTCCAAAAGGGTTGGACTTCAGGGCTGTGCTCACATGGGCTTTCTTGTACTGTTTATCATACCACTTCTGATCTTGTTGGTGGCTACGGAGCTTCCTGGAAGTATGAAGACCATGACACTTGCCCATCCTGCCAGTGCCATGGGCCTGAGCAAAAGAGCTGTAGTTCTTTTCTGTTCCTTTCTTCTTGTCTTGTCCCTTCCCTTGTGATCTGATGATTTTCTTTAGTGTTATGTTTGGATTTCTTTCTCTTTATTTTTTATGTATCTATTATAGGTTTTTGGCTTGTGGTTATCATGAGGTTCATATATAACAACCTATGTATTTAGTACTCTTTTAAGTTGGTGGTCACTTAAGTTGGAACACATTATAAAAACACTATTTTTTTATTCCCTATCCACCATGTTTTATGTTTTTGATGTCATATTTTACATCTTTTTATTTTGTGTTGGTGTTGTCCTACAGGTCCCTTTAACTATCTTCATTTTTAAAAATTCTTTTTTCTTTTCAATTTGGGTGATTTCTACTACCCTGTCTTCCAGATTGCAGATCCATTATTCTGTATCACTTAATCTGCTGTTTATTCCCTCTAGTGTATTGTTGATTTCTGTTATTATATCCCATAGCTCTGATTGGTACTTTCTTACATTCTGTCTCTTTACTGAAGTTCTCACTGTGTTCATCCAATCTTCTCCTGAGTTCATAAAGTAAACGTCTTTATGACAATTACTTTGAACTCTATTGGGTAGATTGCTTATATCTGCTTTGTTCAGTTCTTTTCCTGAGGTCTTGTCTTGTTCTTTCACTTGGAACATATTCCTCACTCTCCTATTTTGCCTAACTCTGTTTCTGTATATTAGATAATTCAGCTACATCTCCCAGGCTTAAAGAAGTGGCCTTATGTAGGGGTGTCCTGTGGGGGCCCAGAAGTGCAGTTCCCCTGGTCACCAGAACTAGGTGTTCCAGGGGTGTCCTGTGTGTGGGCTGCATGCCCCCTCCTGTTGTGGCAGGGTCATGACTGCTGCAGGTATAGTGGTGGGTGGGACTGGCCCAGAGCCAGACTTTGTTATATCTGTTTTTATAGTTATCTGATACCTAAGGTAATTATACTACATTTTTACTTATGTAGTGATAAAAAAAATTACCTTTAAATTCTCTTATTTCAGTAAAGCGTGAGAGTTAATTTAAAGAAGATATTAAGTAGATATTAGTGCAGATGGTGCTATTCCAAAGATAGCACATGAATGATTAAAGTTCTGGAAAACTTCACCCACAACATTATTTTCATGAGTTAAACATAATCCATTTTACCAGTTTTCTAATATTGAGCTTTTAATTTGTTTTCTATTATAAATAATGCTTCAAAGAATGAACCTCTTCTAGCTAAATATTATTCATATCCATGATAATTCTTTTAGGAGAATTCACAGATGTGGAATTGTCAGGTAGAAGGGCAATGGTTGTATTATTTTAAAGTTTGAAATTAGTGTTCACTAACCATTTCTCTAAGTTTTTATTGAGACATGTAGGAGGTTAGTAAAGCAGTATTTATGACCCAGAGGAATACTTTCTTCTTTGTTAATCAAAAGGTTGCCTAATGCAATTGCCTTCAAGTGACTTCCAGGACCACATGACAATTCCTCCCAACCTGGGGAAGCCCCGTGGTAGGAAAAATGCTTGGTCGGAAGATCTAGTTTGTAGCTGATGTTACTCTTTCCACTTAATTAGCTTTGTGATCTTGTGCAAGTCACAACCTCTCTAAGTTATAATTTTCGCACTCATAAAATTGTACTAAAAATAATACACTGTTTACCTCACTGAGCTGTGAAGATTAAATGAAATGATATATGTGAAAATGGCTTGTAAATGCTAAAACATGATGTAAAATGTTGTTGGTGTTATAAAAGTGCAATATATGTTCCCCTCTTGAGAGATTTTGCAAGTACACGTCTCTGGCTTCACAGATACAAGTCATCTCACGCAATGCAGATAATTTTTTAATGCCATATGGAGACAGTATCGAGAGAAAGTGAATGGTATGAAAGAGAGTTAAATTCCAGTGAAAACCCTATCCTCTTCCCATGATACACATTATCTGAATGGTTTCTTGTCATGGATGGATTCAGGTAAAAATCATCCAAGCTGTCTATCAGAGAACAATGATGTTGACAAAATCCAGAGAGTAGAGCCCAACATGAGTGCAGTGTGTTCAGAAGGACAGGGGGCTAACACTGAGGGCACCTGGCTTTAGATTTAGCTCTGCCATTTAACTACCTGGAATCTGAATTTTCTCATCTGTAAAATAAGGGAGTTAGATTAAAATCTAGTCACTAGGTCTCCAAGGTCTCTGCTCATAGTAAGATTCTATGATTCTACGGCTCAGTTAAGAAATAAAGGGATTAGGGGCACTTGGATGGCTCAGTTGGTTAAGCGGCTGCCTTTGGCTCAGGTCATGATCCCAGGGTCATAGGATCGAGTCCCGCATTGGGCTCCTTGCTCAGTGGGGCGCTGCTGCTCTCCCTGCTCATGTGCTCTCTCTCTCTCTCTCTCTCTCTCTGTCAAATAAATAAAATCTTTGGGGGAAAAAAAGAAGAAATAAAGGGATTAACCTTCCCAAACTCCCATCCTGGGCAAGACAGAAAATGCTGAAGCTAGAAGGTCTCAGCTGGGCCTTTGGGAGGAGCAAAGATTCTACTCTGTGACATCATAATATCCAGCCCAGGCTTAGCCATGGCTACTGAGTAGAAGGTAACAGAAGGTTCAGCTATTGATATATTAGAGGTGGGACGCTACCTGACTGAGCTAGAAGGAATCAGCCAGCCATGCCTCCAGTTCAGGTATGTAACAACTGCTAAGCTTAAAACAGAAATTGCTGGTATCTAAAAAAACAGGAGGAGAAGACCATAAGATGAGTGTATCTTCAGGCTTAGGAATAATAGTATAAGCACAGAGACTATGCACCAGATACTTTAAAGTGAGCAGAAAAAAGGCCAAAGATAGTCCCACCAGAAAGAGAGCTGAGGTGCATCCTCCCAACAGCCAGACTTATTTATTGTCATGAAGCCAGATGAGGACATTTCCAAGGCTGTTAGCTCCTCACTGTTCTCTCCCCAACCATTGCAAAAATGCAAAAGAAACAGTTACCTCAAAAAGTCAGTGTAAAATTACTTTGTAAAGTAGTTTACATTTATTGCCTGGTAATGTTTATTCTTTTAATAGCTTCTCCCCAAAATGACAGGGAAAAATAACTAAACAAAAAATAAGTTAACTTAAAGAAGTATTTTAATAGAAGATAGTATAAAAATAAAAACAAAAGTAATAAAAAGAGGAGAAATAAATTTATTATGGGTTAGCAACCAAGATTAATTCTAAAGTCTGGTTTTGAGATTTCAAGGCTTAAAAGGCAAAAAGGCCATCATCTCCTATAAACAGTGAAAGAGAAGGGCCTTATGGTTGAGAAGTAGGTAAAATAGTTCAGCTGGAACCATTTACAGCTCCTCGCCCTCTAAAGCACTCACGCCGGTGAAATCATCACTGGGGATGCAGACATTTCTGTTTTCTTTACCTTGCCTTGGGGTTTTGGCTTCTAAAGTATTTGTTTCTTCCTGGAGTCTTGGGGCCCTGAGAGGCTCGAGTGACGGGCAAATAGCTGTTCTGTTTACCAGTAGGGCGGAGCATGGGGTGGGTGCCAGGTCCTGACTCATCTCCATTGGCCTCTCTCTGTGTCTCAGCACACTGAGACCCCGGAGCCGAGTACAGGACTGTTCAGGCAGGCACGCTGAGATTTGCCTGCAAGAGCTAAGTTTATTGCCACATTCCCTCAGTAGAAGCAGCAGGCTAGTGTTCTGACAGGTAGATTAGTTACCCACAGGAGACCCCACCAGCAATAGACAAGGAGAGGGGAGACCCAATCTCTAACCACAGGACACAATTTTAACACTCTTTGGCCTCCCAACACATCAGGAATAAATATATCTCAGCAGTAAGACCAACACTGTATACACCATAAAAGTAATAATAACCCAAAACGTGTCAATAAATCCAGAGGTCGAGATAAAAACAAAATGTACTTTCACATTAACTCTAGTATATATCCAACTTCCCTCTAGAGAAGGCACTATAATTTTTACAATTTCATTATGACCCAACCTCTTAGGTCCTTGCAAATTAAAACTTCATCAGTCCAATTTTTAGAATTCATTCTTAGTCAGTGACAACGAAGTTTAGGTCTAACCTAAAATAATATCCAAAAAACATAAAATGTCCTAACTTGTCTATACATATTTATTGACTATAATGTTCTCTGACCATTGTGTTAGTCACATACCACAGAATTTTAAGAGTTGGAAGGGAACTAAGAGATCATCCATTCCAATGTCTTCATTTCCAGAAGAAAAAACCAGCATAGAGAAGTTGTGTCTTGACTTAGGTCATTAAGCTAGTGAGTGCTAGCTTGGGGACCATAGCTTAAAGCCTCTTACTTTCAGCCTGGTGGCTCCTTCAATACTCCCTGCTCCTAATTCATGCTGAATGAATTTATTGGTTCTTATTTCAGCTATTTTAGAATATCCTAAGAGAGGAAATCTTATTTTACCCCCTTGATGTGGTTATTGGTAAATTCAAGTATTCTATGTAGGTGACACTAATCACCAAAGCTCTCCTAGCCTTTACAATCCAAATAAAATAAGCTTTGGTCAAGGTCAAGAAAAGGCACCCAAGACCTCATAGATAACAATGAAAATAAATCCTGGGCAATCGACAAGTTACTCTGCCTTGAGGCCGGATTAGGAGTAGTTTGCTGGGGAAAAAAAAAAAGGCATTTATACCATTAACTGCGTTTTTGCTTTATAATAAATATGCAAACTTTCTGTGGCCTTGTCTTTTCCAGTTTAGGTAGATCGCTTTGTTTATGTATATGTGTGTGCATACTCTGTGATATATATATATGTGTACTCCATAAATAAATGTATATATGAGTGGAACACTTCATCTGGCAGGTGTGGATATTATACCATCTGTGGTAACTGGCCTATCCTTATTACCTAATATGTCTCCTTTATGAGCCTTTCCTAACTTATCCTGCAAATTAATATTTTATTTGGAATTACCTTGATAACTTAGGAGCTGCCTTAGATTTGTTTGTTTTATGTAGAGCTGTATATGTCTTGCATCTCTAATTAATCTGTAAGTTTGAGCCCAGGCACTCCCTGGATACAGACACTCAGAGCTTTTTCCAATTCAATTCACTGCAAATATATTAATATCTGTCTAAAGTCTCCAAATTTGAAAGAAAATGAAATGAAGAATTGCTAAGTATAAATATAGATCTTGTTTTCATAGTCATCAGTTCCAGAGGTCTGATGAATATTTTCTAGGTCACTAGATTGTTTTTTAACCAACTGAAAAACATATGTCCTGTAAGGATCTTCCATATGTTTCTAGCTATCCACACAGATTATCTTTAACAAAAAGAATTATTAAATGATCACTAATAGAAAAGAACATTCCATCATGACATAGGGCTTAAACAGGGCTGTGGTAGTATCTTTCAGCTTCCATAATAATTTCAAAGGTTGTGTAATATATTGAGTAATTTTGTACATACTATAGGATAAAACTACAGGAGAAAGTTGATTATGAAAAATGGAAGGATAAAAAGAACTTTAGTTTCAGATTCTTCATTGTGGGTATTGAACTCTCAAATCTCTCCAGTAAACCGGAAACACAGGTATGCCAACTGAACTTTTGAAGTGTTTTCCATCAAATTACCCAAAAAGATGCATCCTGATAAGTCTTATTTAACAGCCTTGGGAAAAAAAAAAAAAAGTAAAGAAAGCTACCTCGCTAGAGATCAAGACATTTGATTCTGTTGCTGCCACCACCTGGGGTGCCTTGGCATCTGGCCCCACCTGGATCTCTGACATATACAGGACTTTCCTTTATCCCAGCCCAGCCTCCATGCCTATTCTCCTAAGAATTGTGCAATGAGACCTTTGTAACCTGAGGCCTGTGAAGTCTGGGAAGGAATGTGACACAGAGCCCACAGATGTTGCTGCCACCAGGGCAAAGAAGGACCTTTCCTGCTGGTCACCTGGTGCCTGGGGGAATCTCAGAAGGGGAAAGGTATGCTCTAAAAGGAGTGGGAATGGAGCCCTTAGCAAGACTGTGAAGCAATCACTCCAGTGTCTTTTCCCCCTTGTCTTTGCCAACCTCCAGAGTCATGCTTCATGCTGTTCCCAAGAGTAGTCTCAGATCCATTTTTGAACCACTTCCTTTCCTACTCCTAACTGCATTCCTGTTGAAAGCTATGTGCTGTAGGTCTCATTCTTCCAATGCCCCTGTACATGCTGAAGGGTGATCTTAATGGGGGGTTCCATATTAAATAGTGATGTCGATGGTAGACTGACAGGCACTTCTGGCAAGACAGCTAGAGAGATCTTTGTGATCTGAGGCCTATTGGTACTTACCAGCTAGCAACAAAATCTCTTCTCCCCACCACCCCCACATATAACTTCCTCCATCAATGACAAGTGCACAATCTGCCCACTGGCAATACTTGGGGTTGTTCCACCTTCATTCCTCTACCCAGGGAATTATGTAATGAGCTGAGTCATGAAAACCCCTCTTTTAAGTTGCCCAAACATCTCAATGGCCACACAAGTGGACCTCTAACTAAAAGGAAGAACTAAAAGGAAGTGAAAGACTTAACCCTCAGTCTTATACTGTTTAGTACAACTAAATATAATTAACTGTAAAGGACAAGTCCTGTATTTTATCAATATTGCTTATAAGCCAAAGGTGGTACCTGAAAAACAGACTTTTTAGCCAGTTGAGAAGACAACTTACTTGACAATTAGAATACCAGTATTCCTCTCCTCCTTTTAAGCATATTTAGAATGCAAAGTCATTATTATTAGAAGAGGGGGGAAAGCATTTCTTTTATGTTAGAATAGGTTCCTTTCTTTGTTAGGAACTGATACTATCTCACACCTCTAACCAACATATTATCTCTTGATTACTCTGTCCTTTCAAGGTGGTTACTGTCCTTTCTCCTTTCTTCCCCAGTGTCAGTTTCAATCCACTTTGTATTTTTTGAAAACTTAATATATGACAATTAAAAAAACTAAATGTTGGGCATAAATTGGGCTCTTAAAGAATTAAGACTTCCGTTAAGGAGACAAGATATACACCTGTGAAGAGTTCAAAAGCAAAAAAGGAACTGCATAACTATGTGAAAAATGTTTGCATTGTGGACTTCAAAGTGCCCCAGGTGCTGAGTGCAGAGTAGAAGTGAAATTGTCCTGAGAGTTCAGGTTGCTCATCACAGCAGAACCGGGACTTGAAGAGAAAGAGTAGTGATTAACACAAGCTTGGAGAGAAAAACAATTTTCTAGTGCAAATTTCACCCCGGGCACAACAGGTCTTCATAGATCTTATCTCTACTTTCCCTGTGCTTTTACAACTCCTTCTCTGCATGCAAGGCAAACAATTCACATGACTTTGTCGGGATATGGAAAACAGGAGTCATGGAAACATGCCACACCAGAAAAGATGAAACCAACCCTAACAGGTGGTTTCTGTGAAAGGCCCTGCATGCTGTACCCTAGGTTGTGTCTGATTTTAATTATGGACATGGGCTTCCTGACCTTATACCCAAAAGTCGACATGTTCCAAACTTAATTCATTATCTTCCTCCAAAGCTGCTCTCCTTTTGTGATTCCCATCTCAGCCAATGACCTCACCATATTCCCAGTTACTCTCGCTAGCATTGTGAGTCCTCTCTTATTCCTGGATCTCTCCTCCCCTTCACTTGGTCTTCAAACCCAGGAGGTTATCTCCACATCTCTTTCAAATCCATTGCTTCCTGCTAGTTCTGCTTGCTGCTGCCCTGGGGCAGGCTCTCATCCTCTTTCCCTAAGATCATCCAGTTCCCCAACTTCATTCCTCTGCATTCTGTTATTCACATCTTTCTAAAATAAGTACTGGAGGTTGTCATTTGCCAGTTTAAAAACAGTTCAAGTTTTCCCACTGTTTAAAAAATGAAGATTAAATTCTATCTTGGCTTTCAAGGTCTTTTCACCTTCTCTAGCCACTCTCCTCTGCCACCTATTCACTCAGTCCTCCCCACTTTATTCACCAGAGGGACCTCTCTTCTTTCCATTCTCCAGCCTGCCCAGCCCTTTCTTGCATCAAACTGTCTTACTCATACAGTTCTCTTCTTCTTTTTTTAAAGATTCATTTGAGAAAGGGGGAGGGGCAAAGTGAGAGGGAGATAGAGTCAAGCGGACTCTGCACTGAGCACGAAGTCTGACTCAGGGCTTGACCTCACAACCCTGAGATCACAACCCGAGCCAAAACCAAGAGTCAGATGCTTAACCAACTGCACCAACCAGGCGCTCCATACAGCTCCTTTCTGATAGCTGAACTCCTACAGGATTCCTTCTCAAATGGGTAACTTTTTCTTCCTCAATTATTTATGATTTTCTTATGACATTCTTATTTTTATGACCATTTATGCTGAAGGAGTGAGCCAGGTGGGGTTGGAAGACCAGGGATAAGAGAGTAGAAGAGTTTCTTAAGATAGGAAATAGCATGTGCAAAGACTCAGAGGAAACAGAATGGTGTCTTCAAGGAACTGAACAGTGTACAGTGGTTAGTGGAAATTGAATCTGAGGAGAGAGCAAAGAATTGGGGAGAGATGGCACTGGAGAAAGAGGAAGAGGCTGGCCCTGCTAAGGAGCTGGGATTTTAGCTTAAGATCAGTGGGCAGTTTTTTTTTTTTTTAATAAAGTTTATTTTTTGGTAATCTCTACATCCAACATGGGGCTCGAACTCACAATCCCAACAGTAACAGTTGCATGCTCTTCCAACTGAGCCAGCCAGGTGCCCCCAGTGGGCAGGTTTAAAGGGTTATAAGCAGGGGAGCTTTAGATACTATTTGCATTTTTAAAACAATGTAGTGTATGGAGAACAGATGAGAGTGGGGAAAAAGGAGAAAGGACTGTCAGGAGGGCACAGTAAACCAAGAAGATGATGAGTTTGGCTTAGGGTAGTGACAGTGGGAAAGAGGAAGGCAGTGGACTTCTGGAAGGCCCAGGAAAGATACTAGTAGTACTAGGTGCAGTGTCACTTCCCACAATGCCCTACTGAGCAGATCGGACTTTATCTTGTAGGAAACGGGAGGCAACAAGGATTTCTTGGCTTAGGTAAATCTACATTTTTGAAAGAGAACATTGAAGATTGTGTAGAAGATGGCTAGAAGGGGAAGACTGGTTGCAGTAGGACAGAAAGGCAATGCTGTTGGGGGGTGGTGTTAAATATTGACAGTGCACAGCTGCTCAAAGCAAATGGGCCCCTCTTGGTACTGGTGATCCTGCCCTAAGCACAGTTTAATGAAAATAAGCGTTTTAATTGAAAAGTTATACATGCATGTAGTAAAAATTTAAACATCATAAAACTTTATGCTATAAAAAACAATTCTCTGTCTCATCCCAGTCCCCAGTCCTTTTCCTCTATGGAACTGGACAAATTTCACATACTCTCCAGAAGTGTTCTATGCATATACAAACATTTCTAAGTATGTATTATGCATATGCTCTCTCTCTCTGTCTGTTAAAGTTCCCAGGTCACCTAGGTATTCAATAAACCTTGGTGAATAGACATCTGTACCTCTAAGTATTGTTCCTGATGGTCTCTGTACTATTTTTCCCTGAGAATTATTGGGCATTTTATCCTCTATTACTTTTCACAGTATAAATTTTAATTTGACACTGTCCTTTTCTCTAACTCAGATTTTAGATGAAAGTCTTGATTAGAAGACAAGTTTCCTACCTGCCAGGTCACTGATGACCCTCAAAGTCTTCAAGGTGTCCCTTTCAGGGTGTCTACCATCTGGTAGCCAAGGTCATCATCAGAAAACCAAATTGTGTCCTTTGACACCATCCTGAGATAGCCGTCTGCTTCCCACATTTTTCTTTCTCAAAGTCATGGCCTATACCAGAAAAGATAAAATATCCCCAGGAGCCTTATGTATATTATACTATATAATGTATACATATCTTGATACATATCCACATACATGTTATAATAAGTGCTTGTTTTAGAAGATCAAATCTTCTGAATAGCACACAAATAGTAAGTGCTATTTAGGCCATTATTGGCATTTACCCGTCTCTCAAACATAATTTCAGTCAGCTTTACATACAGACAACATTTCTTGCCAAGTTCTGAAATAACAGAAATAGCAATCATAAAAACAACTTTTTTTGTATTTAGCACCTACTGTATTAGGGTACTCCAGAGAAACAGAACAAATAGGAGATATCTAGCAATGTTTATATCTATATCCCTATCTATATCAATGATTTATTATAAGGAATTGGCTCACACAATCATAGAGGCTGACAAGTCCTAAGATCTTCAGTTGGCATACTAGAGACCCACGAGAGCCAATAGTGCAGTTCTAGTCCAAATGCCAGCAGGATAGAGACCCAGGAATTGCCAATGTTCAGTTACAGTCTGAAGGCTGGAAAGAACTAATGTCCCAGGCCAAGGCAGTCTGGCAGGAGGAAATTTCCTCTTCCTCGAAGGAGGGTCAGCCTTTTTGTTTTATTCAAGCCTTCAACTGATTGAATGGGCCCACCCACTTAGGGAGAGTAATCTGCTTTACTCAGTCTACAGATTCAAATGTTAATCTCATCCAAAAACACCCTCACAGACACACCCAGAATAATGTGTGACCAGATACCAGGCACTCCATGGCCCAGTCCAGCTGACACATAAAATCAGCCATCACATCTTTTATGTCACCAGCAGGTTTAGTAATTATCTCATTTAATTGCCACAAGGAGCCACGTGGAAAGCAGTGTTATTTCCATTTGCTCAAAAGACATTTATTTAACAAATGTTTGCACATTTTAGAGATGAGGAAACTAAGGTTCAGAGAGTTGAAGTAAGTTGTCTAAGGTTCTCACCTAGGTCTAAATGATGCCATCTGGTACTCTTAACCTGTGTGGTAGCTGCCTCCCAGCACTGTTGCTACATTCCCCACAGGTCTTGAGGTGCCGCACCCTTTGTGATGGGACATGTCTGAAGGCATTAGCTGTAGGTCCAAACTCAGGGGCAGCAGTGGAAGCCGGGGGGGGGGGGGGGGGGGATGGAGTGGGGTGGGGCTCATTTTTTTTTTCCACATATCTGAATATATCAAATTTAAGTGCAAATTGGAGCTACTGGGAGGGCTCCACTTTCCTTTGCCTTTGAGGTAATCCACAGAACATTAATAGTTGCTCCCCTTTATTGAAAGCTACGTGCTTGTGCTTTGCATGAATAATTTCATTTAATGTTTGCAATGACCCTGTGTTCTTCCCACCACTCCACTCTTCCGTGGAAGGGGGAGGATGACATGGTCACTGTGGACTGCCAAGTGCAGCGACTGTGAGGTATCCCTCTTAAACCACTGTCTTCAGAGCCACCAAGAGTGCCCTACATTGCCTTCAAGGTCCCCATGGGCCAGCAAAATCCTGTAACACTCCCTAAAATCTGCCCATAAAAACAGCTTACAACATGCATGAATCAATAATTCTACAGGTGTGTGGTGTCTGCTGATTCACCCATGGAACAGGCCTGGGCTTTCCCTTCATTTGGTTTGCTCCTCATGGCCTGACATGTTGCTGCTCCTCACTTTCCATCTCCTCTAGCACTTTTAGGAAACATTGTCCAGTGACAAACTTACTGTAAGTCCCTAAATCAATCTCATTTAAAGGACACTCCTCTGTCCTCTCTTCCTATAGCACTGTCTAGGTTGCTCCCCAGAAGTTCTCTTTGTGGTGACAGCAAAAGCAGTCTTTACGGTGTTGCTGAGTTAGCTTCAGCCACAGCAAACCCCTTGTTTGAGAGAGGAGGAATGGAGATCAGGAAGGCATGTGTCTTACCCAAGTTCATGGTTAGAAGCAAAGGCATCCATCTCCCAGTTCAGTGTTTCTGGTGTACCTCATAGATATCAGTTCTGATGGGAGTGGGGTTCAGTCCAATACAGTGGAGGATATCTCCAAGGCAACATGTGAGGGGCAGACATGCAGGTTGTACCAGATGATGGTGGGGGGAGGTCAGCACTTCTTTTGCATGTCTGCCTCTACGTACAACAATGCACAATGATGTAGGTACAGCATGAACAAAGCAAGGTATCAGTAGAAAAACTGGGACAAGGCGGTCCTTTTTTATCAACAGAAGAAAATTCCCTTTGGTTTTCTAGCTTCACTGGAAGGCCCAGGAAAGAGCTGAGATTCTTATCTGTCTGGAATTGCAGCAAGTGACTCACTATGGCCCCCATTCCCAATGGAAGTGGCTTTGGCTTATATCATGTGTTTACAGAAAATCAGCTTGTAAGTCTGCATGGATCCACCCATGATCCACCTTTGTAGGCCAACGGGCAAGCATTTGGGCTCTGTGGGATGACATTACTAGATGACATTTCTAGATCAGAGCCCTGATCTGGCCCCCTCCATCTCATCACTGGTGTTTCCATAGCTTGTGAACCATATGACAGAAGCTGAGAGTAAATACGCTTGTTTCACCAAAGACTCTGAGAACCCTCTACAAGAAAAACACTAACACAAGGAAACAATCATTGGTGGTAACAACTCGCAAAAGAAAGAAAAATAAAACTTTTATTTTATTCAAGATCTTCCTACTTTTTATTTTTAAACAGAGTAAATGAAACTTAGGTACTTCGAGAGCAATAAAGTAACTGAGAAGGCGGCACATTCTAGAGGTGGATAAAGACTTTGGAAGGTACCCAGAGATGTGGGTGCTCGTCCTGGATGCCAAGGACTTATTGGTGCCCTTGGACAAATCATCTACTTTACTGTTTGACCTGGGATTCTCGGAATTGGGAGACCTGTGTTTCTACCCAGGTTCTGTTAATAATTATCTGATGTTGACATGAACATTCTGTGAGCCTCAGTTTCTTGATTTATAAAATGGAAATAATAACATATACCCTGCCTACCTGTCCCAGTTGTTGTGTAGGTTAAATGAACCTATGTGAAAATACTTTGTTAACAATAGAGTGCTCTCTCTGTTTTTTCCTATGATGCAGACGTAATATCTTTTGCTGAAAGTGAAGAAGATTGGAGGAGAGTGGTGGAGCATAGTAAAAAGACTGGGGCCCTCTAGGACACAGAGAAGCATGTGGGACAGGGTTGCAGCTGGGTTTGGAGACCTATGGTGGCAACATCTGCCTCACCAGTGAATGTACAATTGAATACTGGCTGCAGTGGTGGAAGAAATTAGGGATATCGACAAGGGAATAGGTACAATGGTGATGCCAGAGTCTAAGTTGAACAGGGAAAGTGTTGAAGAAAGGGACATGGCTGACAGATTCGGGGAGTTGGAGGTGTTAGTGAAATGTAAGTGTTGTGTGCACAGAGGAGTTAGCTGGTGAGGTAGGCAATGACAGGCTTGGAGCGTGAGGTTGGAGTTCAAGGTTTGAGAGTTGGAGGAAATCCAGGTATCCTAGTAGGGCAAGGAGTCATGAGGGAAAGGGTGCTGGCTGGGAAAACCACATGGGAGCTGAAGGGCACCAAGTCAGTGACAGGACTTGGGGTGGAGAAAGAGCTGAGTGCCAGAGTCCTGAGAGAATATGGAAGGTGTCAGATCTGGGAATGAGTATGGGGGGGGACAGGGAACCTATGGATGGTAGACACACCAAAGGTAGGGGGCAGAATATGTGGAAGGGCTGGGAGGAAAATGCTGAAGCTATTTCAGGATAAATGAGGCTCAGAAAACAGAATGACCCAGAGGCATGCTTGATTTAAAATTTGATATAAGTTATATATAAATCAATCATTTTACATTTTGATAATCAAAAGTTGTAGGGGCATCTTGGCCTCAATACGCAAATATTTAAAACAAATTATAATGGATAACTCCTTTTAACCAGTGCCATTTTTTAATATAATAGGCCCAGTGGCATGCTGGAGCCAGTTAGTATCAGTGGATGAGAGCCACACATTGTTAAATTCTCTGGAATTTTGCAAGCTAGGTGTCATGTTGGTAGCTTGCAATAGGTCTGGAGGGAATAGTCACACCATGAAAATCTGCAAACACTATGAGGTTTCTCTCCCCCTGAAAATCTGGTTGTTAAACATTTCCCAAGACACCACTGAAGAGGCCTAAATACAAACTCCAAATCTGCCCAACTTTATAGTCCTGTTACTGTGGGTTTAACTGCATCACTAACAGAGATATGTCTAAACCCCTGATACATGTGATTGTAATCTTATTTGGAAGTAGGTTCTTTGCAGATGGAATTAAGATATAAGTTAAGATGAGGTCTACTGGAGTAGGGTGGTCCCTTAATCCAGTTTGAGTGATGTCTGTATAAGAAGAGGAGACACAGAGACAGACACACGGAAAGAACACCATGTTAAGATGCAGACACAGGGAAGAATGCCATGGCTATAGAAGCAGAGATTGAGGTACCTCAAGGATTGCCTACAACTCCAGAAGCTAAGAGGAAGTTGTGACCCAGATTCTCCCTCAGAGCTGCCAAAATGAACCACAG
This sequence comes from Mirounga angustirostris, assembly GCF_029215605.1. NCBI lineage: Eukaryota > Metazoa > Chordata > Mammalia > Carnivora > Phocidae > Mirounga > Mirounga angustirostris. The sequence continues at coordinate 65,512,642 of NW_026991712.1, read as the reverse complement.
CTACCAACACCTTTGATTTCAGATTTCTAGCCTCCAGAACTGTGAGAGAATATACTTTTGTTGTTCGTTCTTTTTTTTTATTTGTCAGAGAGAGAGATTGAGAGCACAAGCAGGGGGAGCAGCAGAGAGAGAGAGAGAAGCAGGCTCCTCACTGAGCAAGGAGCCCGATGTGGGACTCGATTCCAGGACCCTGGGATCATGACCAGAGCTGAAGACAGACGCTTAATGACCCAGCCACCGAGGCATCCCTACTTTTGTTGTTCTAAGTCACCCAGTTTATGCTACCTTGTTACAGCAGTGCTTGGAAACTGATATATGTTATGCTATCAAGTTTGGGCACAAAGCAAGCGGAAGTTTCCCAGTGTGAACCACAAAGGGAAGATCCCTGGTCCCTGTGCTCTGGCTCACAGGGGGCTCCTCCCCTCCTACCTCCTCCAGCATGTATTTTCTGTACCATCATCTGGTCCTTATTGTTAGCTGCCTTGTATTGTGGATTATGCTTTTAAGTGTAGACATGTTGCTGCCTCCTCTTCTAGGTGGTAACCAGAGGTTGTAGACTCATGCCTTGTGGATCAAAGTTGCTAAATGTGATGCTGGGGGAACCATTTCTGGAATGTGTGTCTGCCTTTAAATAAAAACACCCCGTCCTGCTGGCCAAGGAAAACCTGACTAAGATCTGCCATCTGGGGACTTCCACAATGTGCCCAAGGGAGAGGGAATGTCTCTTGGCTTTTGCCTTCCCCCAATAGCAGCTGGTAGGCATTTATTCACTGTGAATTTGCTGCCTGGACCTCTTACATCTTCTGTCCTGGCCCAGCCAATGAGTAGATGGGTCTGAGACCTCAGAAGTTCAACAACTGCCCCAAAGTTTCTGCCTTCAGACAGAAGCTTCAACACAAACTTTATAAAGGTTATAATTCAAATCCCCCAACTGACTACTTGACAACTACTGCAAAACTTCAGCCTCAGAAGAATGCAATAAAAGGGTGGTGCCCCTCTAGACATGGCTTGCCCCCACCCTGATGTTCCATGAGTGTTTTTCTCAGAATTCTTGGAATCTCAGGTGGCTGAGGGAGAGGCCTCAGGGATACTGAAAATCAAGGGTGATTTGGGGTGAGGAATCTTTCAAAGTTGAAACTCTTGTTTACAGTCCATTTCTTTTGAACACCAGAGGGCGGTACATCTACACTGAATAGCCAGTCTGCCTTGCTTCAGGACTGAAATCCTGGGAACTAATGACATTTTTTTTTTTAATGTGAGAACAAATGCTGAATTGAATATTTATTCACTTGACTATTTTGCTTAGACCTCTGATAAAGTTACAGAGAAGGCTTTTGAGCTGATTACTAAATGTCCAAGCCCTGGGACCTGGGGCAGGAAGATTCTCAGAAGGGTGCTGGGCAGGGTTGCTGCTTCCCTTGTGGACAAGCACTTGTTGCTCTCACTCTCACTCCATCCAGAGATTGTCTAGTTCTGGTCAGTTTTGTGGGAGGATTTAGACTGTGTCCCAGGTAAGAACTACCTTATATAGAGACCCAGTTTGTCACTTCTGGGCTAGTCATTTTAAACTGGTTCCATGGGATTGCTCTACTTAGTATCTGGAGGTGAGGTCTGGCCCTGAGAGAATGGAGAAGACAGAGAGGAGAAGATGCTGTGAGGAGGATCGAGGGAATGCAGAGATCCTAACAGTTATTACCCAGACAGTAGTAGGGCTCTGGTGATGGTGGCCACTGACCAGTCTGTGCCTGTGGTCTTATACCAGCTCCTACCAATGCCCTCTGATAGTGAGGACATCCAGCAGAATGTTCATGGTTTCTGGAGCAACACAGAAAACTGTACAGTGCATTGAAGAGTCTGGAAGGAGCAGGACTAGAGCAGTTGGGGAGGCTGGGAGGCTTGCCCATGGGAGTGGTGGTGAGGGCCCTGGGAAACAGTGACTGGGTCAACATCTAGAGGAGGGCTTGTCTCTGGAGCTCTGAGGCCTGAAAGGAGAGCCCAATTTGGACAGGTGCCTGCCTAGGTGGCAGGAGGGAGGAAACACCACATCAGTGTTCATCTAACCTTGCATGTCTGGAAGCCATGAATGTGTGTATGCAATTGTAGAAAAATCTGCACCCAATTAATGACTCATTCAGAAAGGGATTTGTCCACTTTCACCCCTTGGGAGAGGCCAAGCTTTAGTCATTCATTTCTGATCACCTTCCCATGGCACTCAGCAGAGACAAAGACTGTTCTTAGCAATGGCATGTTTTGTCTGGTATGTTGTCAATAGCAAAGTAGCATTTACTATATAAGATACAAGAAGGTCTTATAGACCAAAAGCTGTGATAATGGGTTGGCTGCAATTTAGTGGGCCAGCTGAAAGAGAAAACCTTGACAAAATGAGGGAAGAATGTATATCTAAAATAGAAGGCACAAGGTAATTGTCATTATTCGGATGAATAAGATGAAATGTACCAATGAGAAGATCCACTTTGGACACTAGAAATTGGTGCAAAAATCTTGGTGCTGTGGACCCAGAAGTCAGAGGACTGCTCTGCTTCCCAGGCCTGTGACCACCGCAGGGGCTGTCTGGCCATGTACACCGATAAGAAAAGTATCTCTTTGTCATTTACAATTATATTGTTCAATACAGCCTTTTTACTTAAGGATATAAGACAACAGAATTTGGAAGCAGGGCACTGAGATTTCACTTCAGTTCTAGCTTTTTGCCCCTCGTCATTGATGTTCATGCTTGGGGAAGACACATGACCACACTTAGCCTGTTATCTCTTTCTAAAAATGAGCACTGAGTATCAAATAATGTAATGACCAGTGAAAATACTTAGGAAATTACCAAGGATATAAGTGCAGTTACTGGTCTCTAGAGGGCATCCTTAGCAATTCCTTCTCTCAAATATATGTCTGTTCCCTGGGCTGGGTGAGGCTTCACTTGAAAGGGGGCTTCATTAGAGTTAAGATAAAGATATATCTTAAGGTCAGTACTATTATTAAAATACCACTTAAATGCTAAACAAATAGGAATGAAAACTATTTTGCTTTCCAAGTACTGTTTTCATAGGCTGTTTAGCTACATTCAGATGACAATTTGCAGAACAATCACTTTGTATTGGAAACCCTGTTGAAAAGGACTTTTGCCTTGAGCAAAAATTTTTGCATTCTACCTTTTTTAGCTAATTAACATAAGAAACATCAGGGATCTAGAGGGGAGGGGGGTGCGGGGATGGGTTAGCCTGGTGATGGGTATTAAAGAGGACACGTAATGAATGGAGCACCGGGTGTTATATGCAAACAATGAATCATGGAACACTACATCAAAAACTAATGATGTAATGTATGGTGATTAACATAATAAAATAAAATTTTAACAAAAACAACAACAAAAACAAAAACAGAAACCTACCAAAAAAACCCCCAAAACTATCAGGGAACAAGTATTGGTAAGAACAAGGATCAAGGGTCTGCTTACAGACACTTTGTCAAAGAAACACTTCTGTTGGACCTGAAGCCTCCTTGGTTATTACAGAAATGGTTTACTGTAAGTAAGTGACAAGGTGTTTAAATTTCACACTGTGAAATACATATTGCATTTCCTGATCAGGGGACAAGACTTGGTCAATTTTTTTTTCAGTAACACAGGTCTCAGATTCAGAGCTTTATTTAACTAGATACTGTCCTTGACACCGAACTACAAGGTAGACCTCATTAATGAATGTGCTCATGGTAGTTCCTTGTTTGTCATTACTCCAACAATTTTTTTTTTCTTGAGCTTTAACACACACACCATCTGACTCAGTCACAGATTGATAAGCAAGGGAATATCGCAGGCAGGAGTCCCCTGCAATTAGACTGTAAGCGTCTGAAACAAAACTCTGGAGTGAGAGCTTAGGCTGTGGAATAGCCAACCGGCTTCAAAGCCTGGGTCTACTGCTTACTAGTTGGCGACCTTGGACAATTTATTTAACCTCTCCTCTCTAAAATAATTCTACACTCCTCTGTAAAATAAGGATATGAAAGTACCACCTTATAGTTTTGTAGGATTTCAAAGAGATAATCTAGTTAATGTGTTAGTTACTACCATCATCATCACCATCATCACCGCCTCTGAACCTCACAACCTCCACTATAGTGCTCTGCACTGTGTGACAAAAGGGGAGCAATTTCCCTTTGTTGTACAACTGACTCTACCTACTGATGAATTATAGATTTCAGACGAAATCTACCAGGATTGCCCATTCAAATTCTTAAAGCCCTTCCAGTGTATTCTGTTCTTATTTTAGGGGGCAGGAAGAGAGTAACTTCTTAACAATTGCCCAAACCCCAACCCCAGAAGACAATCATTAGATCTATGTTTATAAAAGTTCCTGGCATAATCTTGCCACACTGTAGTAGACTTTGTTAAAAGGTCTGAGAAATAGAAAGGTTTATATTTCATTACTGTTTTACAGAGAAGACACAGGCTTATAGTGACTTGCCCAAAGCCTAAGAAACAGGAATGTTGTTTTTGGATAGTCTTTCTTAAGTTAAATTATGCAAAGTCAAATTCTGTTTTGTGTTTAATAACACAGATATAATTATCTTTAGTAAATGTTTTCTTAGGAAACCCAGGCAATGAAAAATTCCTCCACAGAGCTGCTTGGTTGGCAGACGTTTTCTATGTTATTTAACTGAGGAGTCTCTGTCCACAAGATCTGGTGAATAAGTGAAGTTATGAACAGTGGCTCTCAACCTGGGCAGCTATTTAGAACCACCTAGAGCCCTAAAAATGCCTGAGCCTAGCCCCACTCTGAGATTTTACTTCAGGATAACTCAGAGATTTTGCTTTGGGATAATCTGGTAGGGCCTAGGCATCAGAATTCTTAAAATCTTTCTAAGCAATTCTAGAAAGAGTTCCCATCTAGTTCTTCCTCTTTAGCCTTCTATGATTCTATATTCTCATGCTTACTACATATATATATAGATTTAGCACATTAAAATGCCATCACCTTTGTAACTTCTCTTTAAAAGGGACATTTTTTAACTTTGGAAAATTATGAAACATGATAGGAATTAAACAATTTGTTCTTCTAAAACATATATAAACACTTGATTTTACAAAAGAAATACCAGGATTGTTCCGTAGTTGTCTGAGATACCACTGGTGTGGTAGCCAATGGCCTCTTCATTTTACACAATCAAGCAATCACCTGTCTTTTTCCTTTCTAAATTAGCTTAACAGAATGAAGCTTTCCCAAAGACTCTTCCCATTGAACTTTACAGAATGGTAGCCTGAATTCCAAACATTGTAATAATAACACAATGTAGAGAGGTAATAAAAATAGTAAAACGATATTGATAATACTGAATAGGATTTGTTGGTGCTATATGCCCTTGCACATTGCATGTTCAAAAATGAGCGATAGCTGCACTTGCCGAGATATGAAATTTAAATGAGACTGTTTACTCTAATTTTCATGACTGATAGATTATTTTGGTTGAATATCCAAATTCATCTGGTACCTGCTACAGATTCTGTGCTGATGTACTAGTCATTTCTTATAATAACCCTAACCCTATGCAGTAACAGAGACAGGTACATAAAAGGTCTCTAGGAGCATCTAAGGGAATGGTGAAGACTTCATAAATAGGAAACACAGGGAAAACTGGCATGTAAACTACTCCCTCCTCACCACATACGATTCTCTCTCCAATTTTCTACCTCCCAGAGAGGCCACTTTTGTTCAATCTTGGAATATCTTCTCAGCTCTCCTCTTTAAACTTGAATGATTCAATCGGCAATGCTTTTACAATACACTTAGTGCATTTTGCATTGAGGAATTATTTGTGTGCTTGCCATGACTTATTTCCTTTTACAAACATCACTTGAAATTCACTGCTTCTAGAAAGCCTCACCTGGTTAAGTGGAATGTGATCCCATTAATCTCTGGCTATATCTTTAGATGATATATCAGAAGCCATATATGCATAGGCATGTGCTGATATCCTATGTGTGAGAGCACACGTCTGCATATTTCTTTTATTTCTCCAGTTTAAGCACCCAGGGACAGGTATGTTCAATGGAACATATTCTAACTGCTTAGAATACATTTTGCTTCTACTAGCAACCCTTCATCTAGTTCTTTTCAGATCTCTGCTTGGTTATTTTTGTTCAGGAAAGCTTTCCCTGAGCTCTGTTACACTGATTTACATGGTCTTGTAACATCTCTCCAAAGTCTCATTTATATACTTATTTGAGTGGTCATTTGATTAATACCTGCCTTTCTTGGTAGGTTGCAACTCTGTGACCACAAACCCAGAGTTTACATTTGATTTTGTTTACCAGTGTATTTCTAGCATTTAGCCCAGTGCCTGGACCTAGTAGGTGACTAATTGCTGACTGACTAAATGAGTAAGAAACTGTGTGTTTTCTCTTTGAAACACAGATACAGTTCTACTTCCACATAGGAGTTTTGAAATACTTAAACAATTTTCGAACTCATGACTTATGCAATACATTAAAAGATTAAAAAGTAATGATTAAGAAGATTTAAGAAGTGGTTCATTATATAAAAATAATGAATTTTACTAAAAATATTAAACTGAATTTGAAACATAAGGTGTAATTTTTAAAAAGAGTCACCCATAATTTCATATTATTATAGCAACTATTTTCATTTCATCAAAGGATGTTGCCCTTAAGCTAATATTATTTTCATTCTAAATGTCTTTAGCTCCCCTCCCCCCACCACTTCTCTGCATGATGTTAGGCTGCTTCCTAAACTCTGGCTAGAAATCAGGATCTACGGGAAATAGCTTTTTATTCCTTTGCATCTAAAAAAAACCCCAATGCTATCTAGAGACAAGATTGCTTTGAAAGGCTCACATAAAATAACCCTAGCTTGCTACCCGTTGTGCTAAGCAGCCCACCTTAAATTCTGCCTTCAGCCTCAGGAACCAGACCCCATTGTGCCAAATTCAGAGTGACACCTATCTCATTTGATTTAAGACTTTTTCAGTTATCGTACTCAAAATCATAAGAATTGTCCTCTCATGTGACTTTTTGTTGCATATGAAAGTTAGGACATTGTTTTAACAAGAGGTTCCTTCATTCTTAAAACCACTGTGTTTACTACCATGACTCAGTGCCTCTTGACCAAGATTCAAGTAAAATGTTCAGATATGAAAATTAATAATTAATTAATGATTAATGTAATGAGCAATTAAAGTCTCCTTATTGTTACATGGTCTTTCCAGTGTTTTTTTAATTATTCAAGTATAGTTGTCATACAATGTTATATTAGTTTCAGATGTACAACATAACGAATTAACAATTACATGCATTACGAAATGGTCATAATGGTAAGTGTAGTTATCATCTGTCACCATAGATGTCATTACAATATTATTAACTATATTTCCTATGCTATAATTTTCATCCTGTGACTTTATTTTACAATTGGAAGTTTGTACCCTTTAATCCCCTTCACCTGTTTCACTGAACTCCCCATCCCTTTGGCAACCATCAGTTTCTTCTTTGTATTTATGAGTCTGTTTCTGTTTTAGTTTTGTTTTTTAGAATCCACTTATAAGTGAAATCATATGGTATTTGTCTTTCTCTGACTTATTTCACTTAACATAATACCCTTTAGGTCCATCTATGTTGTCATGAATGGCAAAATTTCATTACTTTTTTATGGCTGAGTAATATTCCATTCATATCTTCCTTATCAACATTCATCTACTGATGAACACTTAAGTTGCTTCCATATCTTGGTTATTGTAAATAATGCTGCAGTAAACATGGGGTGCATCTTTTTGAATTAGTGTTTTCATTTTCTTTGAGTAAATACCCAGAAGTAGAATAACTGGATTGTATAGTACTTCTGGTTTTAATTTTTTGAGGAAACTCTGTATTGTTTTCCATAATGACTGTATCAATTTACATTCCCACCAACAGTGCACATGGGTTCCCTTCTTTCTACATCCTCATCAACACTTTATTTCTGCATATTCTCTTAATTGGCAGTTCTGATGGAAACCTGGAGGCAGTTCCATAGTAGCATTTGATTGATCCAAGCACCAGTTGACTAATGATCAACAGTAAATGTAGCATATATTTTGGTATCACCTGGTGCCTTGTAATGGCAACCTTTACTGTCATGCATGTTTTATTCTCTCTTTGTTATGTTTTCCAGAGGGATTACGAATTGGCTGATAGAGTAACAAATGAGAAGTAATCTGACTCCACTGACCTGTTTACCCTGGATCAGAACAATGGAAAGGAGTAGCCTTTTGTTTTGAAACAGTGGAACAGGTATGGAATTGCTCCTTTCATTGTTGCCTTCCTTTATTTTTTTGCACATCTATTTCCAGACCAGTTAAAAACAGCAAATTGCTCCTGTTTTGAGAACACTGAATCGGAGTTATAGGAACAGGTACTGTGGGTTATTTGTAACATTTACAAGTTTTCCCATCTTCAAGTTGCTATTTATATAAGTGCCAAAGTAATGAGTAATTATGCTAGGGAGAATTATTACTTTTAAACATAGGATTAGCATTTTGGATGTGTGCTTAGCTTTAAGATACAATGTTATTTGGATAAGAAATTTTGCTTCACTAAATAGATTTCAATGGAGGAATCACAGAAGTAATAAAATGGTAAAGCATGTTGGTTTCCCCAGTGACAGCCATTGAAAGTGTTTTTGCTGTGTTTAATGATCTAATTTCCCTTGCCCACATTCATTTTCTGAGTCTTGAAGAAAACCTTTCAAGAAAGGTATAGTTTGATTTTTTTCCATTTTTGAGAATTCACATAATAGAAATAGGTGAAGCTTTTTTTTTGCTTTGAAAGGAATATTTTATGTCAAGATGAAAAATTTAAGCATTTGTAAGACTCCTGGAATTAGAATCTTTAAATAAGTGTTTATTTTGAATTGGATGTCCATCATCACCAGACTGCTGAACCTTCTTTCAATCATATCTGTTATCAAAAGACAGGTGAGCTACAGATGTTTTAGTAGTGACTGTATAGTTGTCAGTGCTTTAAGAAATGATATTAATGACATTGTAATGTACCAAAAAGTAATTTAAGTTCAGAAGATTAAGTAACCTATACTGGATGATCAAAATTAAATTACTAATAATTTTGCATGACAACATTTTTTTTCTCCATTGGATGGCTTATAGATGAGGGACTATGAATAAATAATAAAGACTTGAATTTTACATAGGAATATTAGAATTCAAAAGGCTACAGAAAAAGAATTCATAAAGATTATATTTTATATAAGGAATTAAAAAAGAGTATGGCTCCATTATTTAGTATTTAGTTTAAGGTTATTTAAGGAGAGTTTTTAGAAGACATTTTGACTATTACTCTGTAATTAGTATGTTCTCAGGGCACATATCTATTTTTATATATTAAAACAACTAAAAGTTTCAATGTATTACGCCATTGAATTTGGAACTAAATGTCATCTACATCAATAATGTATGAAGAGTCTGGTTTCTTTTATCAGTAAGGAGACAGAAAAGGAAGCACATTGTTGGTGTTTGATGTATAGAGAGCAATTCTACAGTTTTCTGGTCCCTTTATGTTTCAGTCTGTAGAATCAGCCAACAACTAACCACACTGACCAACTATTGACCAACTATCTTTATCTTGTGTTCCAGTGGTGATATAAAAGGGCTTTTTTTTTTTTTGTCTTTAACAGACTTTATTTGTTTGAAAGGAAATCTTTTGGGAATAGAGCAAAGAAGGTGAAACAGTAATTTCCAAATTCTTTGTAACAACTCACTCTGCATATTGTTCAATCCACACCATAAAGCAAGTCAGCTACCAGATTTTATTCAGCAGGAATGGATTACAGTGTGATTGGATTTCTAAAAGAGATGATTTGAAAAAATACATAAACCAAAGTAATAGCAAGCTACCTACCATGTTTTCCTGGGTGTGAGTTTCTATGTATGAAACTATTTGAGAGATGGAATCTGCCTTCCTTTTTTCCATTGGGAAGAGGAATGTGTAGAGGTATGGCCAAGGGGTAGGGAAGGATAAGTCCTAGGCAGTTTCCATGACTATTCTGTGGAAAGGATTGAGGGTAGCCCCCCAACTGACCCCATCTCTCTTGTTCTATACCTGGATAACTTTGAAGGGGATGCCTTGGGAAAAAAAAAGTTCCAGTCACAATGTGAGAATGTCCTCCCTCCTCTTTCAGCCCCCAAGCCCAAAAGTCTTCTTTTCTTTTGATTTATGCAAACAAATGATCAAGAGAGTCACTGGCTACCACATCTATGCAGATCCAAGGTTAGGCTTAGATACAAGGACTGTAATAGAAATATGTGCCAAGTTCTACAGAAATAAGTGTTTGTATTATTATCAGTCCAGATTTCATCTTTTCTGTGAAGTTCTCCCTAACATCCCCATTCAAGTTAACCACTCAGTTTTGATTTAATTACCCAACAGACATTTATCATACACCTAATACATCCTAGGTACAATGTTGGGCTTCTGGTGGCACAAAAACAGAATCTCTGCCCTCCAGAAAATTCCTTCTTGCTCTATCCTCAGTACGTGTTTAACCTCTAAACAGTAGTTTCATTATTGGCTTATAGTTTTGTATCTCATATTAGTCTGAAATCTCCCAGAAGACTTGGCCTGCATTGCAGGCTTTGAATAAATAATTGAATTTTCTGCTGTGGGTATTACCATAATCTGTTTAGCAGATTATCTTCAGTAACGTGTAAATCCTTTTCCTGGATTAGTGATAGCAAGATCCCGAGTAGGAAGGAATCAAAGCTGGTCATGGAGCATGATGCTCAAAACTGTGGAAACTGTGCATGTCTGCGACTTGTTAAAATTGATTTTAGGACATCTGTTGATTTATGGGAGCCATGATATCTCTTATTTCAAGAAATAGATGAAGAGTAAATATATTTCTTCCCCTCAAATTGAAACTGTTTCTTTGGAATGCTGAATATAGATAAATAGATAAAGCAAAGATAACTATTTGCCATACTTCCATTTCTTCTTAGTTCTCCTGAATAACTCTCCATAAACTTTTGTTATGAAAGTGCCTTAACCCAGATTTATCGCTGCTCCTTTTATCTGTACTAATAATGTCTACACAATACACCTGAATAAATTTGTTTGAATATCTTAGTATATCATTGTTATTTCCGCAAAGTATTCATTTCCAAGTACCAGGAAGCTACACTCAACTTAAAGGATAAGTAGATGCAATAATTTAAGATTAGCCTGGCTTGGAAGTGCTTGGGGAACCACTGGTGGTGTTTAATTGAGAGTATATGACACTTAGGAGTTCTGGTTAACAAAGACCAAAACCTAGCTAAAATATGCTCAAAAGAAAAAACGTGTAAATTTGTGTATGGAGAGGAATTTTATTGGCTAAATCCAAGGAAAAGTAGATTGACAAGCTGTGGGAGGGGAAGAGTTGCAAGTGCACCTCTGAAAAAACTGGAACCAGAAGACTGAACTCTACTGGGTCTCTCTCTCCCATCTTTCAGCCACTGCTCCTCTTCTATGGATCAGTTTCAAACTCTCTCATTTCAGGCCAGCCAATAATACCTCAATCTTACATTTTACTGGTTTTACCATCTGTAAGATTGTTCTGTATATAAAAAAAATGCTAGGGAAGGACTCTTATTGGTCTGCCTTGGTACCTACTCTTGCTCTCCTCAACTGACATCAAGTAAGACTGAAGCAGCTGTCAGGAAAGGCATACGTTGCAACAGGAACTTGAGCATTCCCCAGAAAAAGGAGAGCTAATAGTAAAGTGGTCTGCTACAATGATCTATGGCCCAAATTTCCCAAAAGGCATTTGTTAAGCTGGCTTATATAACCCCTAACTCCATATCTTACAGTCCTAAAATTTGAATCATTATATTGATAAATTCTTAGTTTGTGACTCAGGATCTTGCTAACCAGTGACATCTTAAAATCTCAGAGAGACTGTGGTCCTATTCCTTGTCCACAAAGCCACACAGAAATCCCTATCTTCCAAATTCCACCCACTTGTGGCATTTAGTATGACTTGTGAGAAATCGGCTGGTTGCCTCCATTCCTGGGAACGATAGGTGGATGTATGGTGCAGGGCATCAGTATCTTGAGCACTTGTGTGTGTGGTGGCAGTAGGACAGAGGGGACAGGGAAGGAAGTAGGGAGGGTGTCAGTTTTTCAGGCACGTCTTCCTTCAGTTGTGAATAATCAGCTGGGCTGTGGTTTCAAGATAGGGCTCACCTGTAGGACTGGAACACATAGATGAATGGCATACCCCAGGCCTTGAATTGCTTACTCCCTAGGGAAGTTGTGATGGGTAGGCAAGAAAAGTAAGTTAGAGCAGTAATGAGTGTTAAGTGCCACAATTTACTGAACGGCTGCTAGTCAGTATGCACATTAGAGTTTGTTTTGTGGCAGGCAAAATCAGATTCCTTCTCCTCTTACCCTTGTGTGAACCAGGAATTTGGGACTGGGGTCCTTCTGGCCTCCAGGGACACTACTTTCACAGGAGGCTGATTGAGGAAGGGACAGTGAAGCCATGCCATAAAATAAGCCCTTGTCCTTGGCACCTTTAGGCAAGATTTTTGCCCAGGTCTGATTTTTTCAGTACTCTTCAAAGCTTTGCTTTTCTTCCCCCAAGAAGATAAAGGCGCACAAAAATACTTTGGAATTCCTCATATTGTTGCTGTTTATTGAATTCCTTAGGACCACAAACACTCACAGTACCACACTGGGGCCTCAGGGACCTCTAAGGCCATCCTGACCCACCAGTCAACATCTGGGGGCTCTGTTCTTGCTTATGTTGGTTTGGTCATTAGCCTGGTGAGAACAGAGTTGGGAGATCAGCTCCATTTGACCCCATCCACCACTGGGATGTGCCCATCCACTTCAGCTGCTGCCACCGTTGTCACCAGGGATTCCCTGTGTTGAACATGAGTATCTCTCTAAAGACATCCTAAGCCATCCTAACACCAATAGAATCAAAGTAAAATGGAAGATTATTTCCACTGCTAGCTAAATTTGGAAAATATACATAAAAGGAGCTGTTCAAATTCTGGCAAAAAAGAATCTACATTGGGGGTGCCTGGGTGGCTCAGTCGTTAAGCGTCTGCCTTCAGCTCAGGTCATGATCCCAGAGTCCTGGGATTGAGCCCCGCATCGGGCTCTCTGCTCGGCGGAAAGCCTGCTTCTCCCTCTCCCACTCCCCCTGCTTGTGTTCTCTCTGTCGAATAAATAAATAAAATCTTTAAAAAAAAAAGAATCTACATATGCTGACCTGTGAGGATTCATTTTCAACAATTCTGAATTAGCTGGGTATTTATTTAACATTTCACTTCTATATAACCATGTGGACAAAGCCATACTCCATTTACATGACTGCTTGTAGCCTTTAACACCCTGACATGAAGCTCTACTTTTGGCTCTCCTAAACCTTTTCTCCTCTCCTTTTGTGGCTGATATAAAAATGTACTTCAGATTGTCATTTACAAAAGGTTAAAGATAAACTGTCTTTCTCTTCAGAGAGTGGGACCCAGTATGCATAACCTTCATGGCTATTTCCCCTTTTTGCTTTTGCAGCCTGAGAAAATGGCATGTAACATACCTAACCAAAGACAGCGGACTTTGTCTACATCTGGAGAAGCTCTATATGAAATTCTTGGTCTGCATAAGGGAGCATCAAATGAAGAAATTAAGAAAACCTACAGGTACAGAGAAAGTTCAATGATGACATTCTTGTACTACTAGTGATATTTTGTGATAGGCAAGTGCCCCCAATTAAAGACATAAGCTTCTTGCCAAGACCAAGTAATTGGAGTTTTGAACCTCATGTTCCCTGTTCCACAACATAGGCAGTTAGGAATAGACAAGTATGACACTGACTTTCTTTTTTTTTTTTTTAAAGATTTTATTTATTTATTTGAGAGAGAGAGAATGAGAGAGAACACATGAGAGGGGATAGGGTCAGAGGGCAAAGCAGACTCCCCGCTGAGCAGGGAGCCCAATGCGGGACTCTATCCAGGGACTCCAGGATCATGACCTGAGCCGAAGGCAGTCGCCCAACCAACTGAGCCACCCAGGCACCCGACACTGACTTTCTAAAAGAATGCTCTCATGATTTTGGGCCTTAGGAAAAGGAAGCCTGTGTTCTAGGCCTGCAGTGTCAGAGAAAGAAAGACACAGATCACTGAGAATGACCAGGAGTTTTAATGCCTTCAAGAAGCGTGTGAAGAATAAATGACAGAGGTGAAAATTGCCATTTGGATCCAAATAGTTCTGTGAAAATGGTCAAGGAGCTTGATCCAAAGTCACTATCAATCTTTTAGTTTATATTGCAATTAAGGTTCTGGGGACAGAAAGTCTTTGCTGTTTCATTGCTCCCCAGAGTTATTTAGGAGTATGCCTGGGAGCTGCTCAACCTTCTGTGTGTAGATACCCTTGGCTGAAAGTTACTAAACTTGATTCTTAAGGCTTCAGGCTTAGACACTGTGCTGGAAATGGGGGTTTGGAATCAAAGTAATTGCACTGCAAGCTTACTCTACCTATAAAGATGCTTCCCAAAATGAGAAAAAAAGTGGTATCTAACTACCTTGTAAGCTTTAAAATCCACTTTACAAATGTGACTTTTAATTGCCTCAATTAATTTTGTAAGCTAAAATTTCAGACCATATCCTAATTAAGGCACTAATTATGCTGAGTTGTTTGCAAGTTTAATAATTACAACCTAAAATCTTTTCATGTAATCAGTGTCTTGCTATTAATTTTGTTTTAATGTCATACAAATATCATTTTTTCAGCTGATTAGGGTGCTAGTATGCTGCCAAAAGCATCTACTTCTATCTAAATTACACATTTGTATTCTGCAAGTTATTCAAAATATATGAGCAGGCTGAAAATTCACTGAGAACATTATTCTTATATTCAGAGATCTGGCTCAAAGCAGTCACAATATAGTGAAATTAAAAGTCAGTGAAATTTAATAAAATTACAAATTGTTGAATCCATACTCTACTTGACCAATGTTGTAATCCTTGGTTGTGCTCTTGAAAGCAAGGCTGAATTAGATTTCTTCTTTTACATTTTATTTTTATTTTTGAACGGCTAATATAGTCACCTGATTAAAATGAGAACATGCAAACACATATACAAAAAAAAGTTTCCCTCCTACTCATATTCCCCAGTGTCCCTCCTCAGGGAAGACAATTTTTTGTGTACCTTCCAGAGAGATTTTAGGCCTATATAAGCTTATATAGAGACCTTCTGATCTGAGCAAAATGGTGTAGACTTGTTTCTCTCTGCCCCTTCCTGTCAAGCATGACTAAAAGCCTTGGAAATAACACAAGAGACAACTAAAGAAGAACCCTAAAAGGTAGAAAGAGGAAGATGAATTAGTTAGGGACCAGAGGACCAAGGGAACAACACAGTGGCAGGGCATGTTATGATTCTCCATCCAAGAGAATGTAACCCAGGCCCAGCCTGTCCTGACGCCCAGTCTAGCAAGAGAAGGCAGCCAGATAGCCTTATTCTTCCTCCGAACTGAGCAAGAGTCCTGCCAACAACTCTAGACAAGCCCAGAAGAATAGCAAGAAGAACCAACTGAATGTTCCCCTAACAGTAACCTACCAGAGAACTTTCCCACCAGTCTGAGACTCCTCTCTCCCACCCAGACTCCACCTGACAGGGGAAATAAGCAAGTGGGATTCTTCCACAACAAGCACCCAGCCCCAAAATTGCTTTTTGTCTCTGCAGCCTGGAGATTTCCTTCCTCCACATAATGGCACCAAGCCACTCAACCTGGGAAGTTCCTTCTACTTTCTCAGCTAATACCAACAAGTACCAGTGGGGCCTCAGA
The DNA here is from genome assembly GCF_029215605.1 of Mirounga angustirostris. Taxonomy (NCBI): domain Eukaryota; kingdom Metazoa; phylum Chordata; class Mammalia; order Carnivora; family Phocidae; genus Mirounga; species Mirounga angustirostris. The sequence goes on along the minus strand of NW_026991712.1, from coordinate 65,496,794 downwards.
AAAGGAGACAAAGAAGACAAACACAGTACCATCAAGGCTCTGAAAATTAGACTGTCATTGGAGCCACAGCCCACAAAAGGAGCCTATGACCAATATGCTAAATCTAAACAGAGTAAATAGCTGTAAAAATAAAAAATTTAAGTAGGACCCAGAGTCTCCTAATAGCCAAAATGCCCAGATACAATTAAAATCACTTATCATACAAAAAAACAACAAGCAAGAAAATTGCAACTTGAATGAGAAAAGATAATCCTTTGAGTCTCACACTGAGATGAACCAGGTACTAGAATTATCTGACAAGTAACTATCATAAGAAAAATTCAACAAACAATTATAAATTCTTTTGAAACAAGTGAAAAAAATAGAAAATTTCAGCAGAGAAATAGGAATTACAAAACAGAACCAATAGAAATTATAGGACTGAAAAATAACAGAAATAATAAAAATACCTTGAAGAGCTCAATAGTAGAGTGCAACTGACAGGATAGAATCAGTGAAGTTGAGGACAGATCCAAAGAATTAACCCAATCTGAACAAAAGAGAGAAAATAAACTGAAAACGAACAAACAGAGCCTCAGGAACCTATAAGACCATAGCAAAAGAGTAGAACTGGTGTCCTAGAAGGGGAGAAAGAGAGTGGGCCTGAAAGAGTATTCAAAGAAATAATGACTGTAAATTTCCCAAATATAACAAAACATATAAATTCACAGATCAAGCAGCTAAGTGAATTCCAAAAAGGATAAATCCAAAGAAATCCATGCCCAGACACATCATAATTATATTTCTGAAAACTAGAGACAAAGAAAATATCTTGAAAGCAGCCAGAGAGAAATAAGACATTACCTATAGAGGGATACCAATTCAAAAGACAACAGATTTCTCATCTGAAACAACAGAGGCCAGAAGTAGCACACAATTTTTCAAGAAAGAAAAGAAAGAAAATTACTGTCAACTGCAAATTCTATATCTGTGGAAACTATACCTAGGGATTTAAGGGAAAATAAAAAAATTCCCACATGAAGGAAAACTAAAAGATTTTGTCACTTAGCCAGATTTACTCTTAAAGAATGGCTAAAGAACATATTACAAAAGAAATAATAAAGGAAGGAATCTTGCATCATTAAGGAAGGAAGAAAGAACAATGGAAAATGCAGAAATATGGGTAAATACAATATACTCTCATCTTCATGAATTTTCTGAATTATATATGACAATTGGCACAAAAATTCTAACACCATCTGATACTCAAGACAATGATATTTAAAAGTGGGGAGGAAAAGAAAACCTAAATGAAAAGTTTCTGTACTTAGATTGGTAAAACACTGATATCAGTAGACTGTGATAAATTATATATACATACTCAAACATTAAGAAAACTATACAAACTAATATACTCCAAAATATTACAATAAGGCTCTTCAGCCCTGGGAGATTTCTGGGAGGCCCTAGCCACCAAACTTCCAAGCATGCCATGAATAGCCCAAACTCCTAGCCCTCACTGTGATGGCTCAAAGATGGCATCCCTATCATAGCCCTACAACAAAGCTACCTGACTCTGTGTTCTCCTTGGTAACTTGAATGAGGCAAATAAATAAATAAATAAATAAATACATACATACATACATACACTTTAGGTGTGTCATTAGACCCTTCTTTTCTTGATACTGACTGGCACATAAAAATCCTTCACTCCAAACACAGTAGATTGTTGATCTATACCTCATACTGCTGTCTACTTATAATGAAGCCAGGAAGGCTGATCAGAGCATGTAGCATATAGTATGTCTAGAGTCTCTTAGAATCCTAGTGGCTTTATAACAACAAGTCTAGTTCATTATTCAACAAATATTTACTGAGTACTGTTTTAGGCACTGAGAAAATTGCATTGAACAAAAGAGATGAAATCCCTATATTCCTGAAGCCTATATTCTGGGCTGGGGGAGCAGGTAGGCTTAATAATAAATAAAATATACAGTCTATCAGATATTGGTAAGTGCTGTGGAGAAAAGCAAAGCAGTTTGGGGAGTTCTAGGAGTTATATATTCTCTTTAAGATGTTCCATGTTGATTTTAACACTAAAATCCCTCAGTTGCAGTGAATTTTAAGTATAAAGTAGCAGCAGTTAAGAGTAGAGGGTATGAAGTCAGAAAGACCTGGATTCAAACCTCTTCTCTTAGCCTCATTTTCTTCATAAGTAAAATGCAGTAAAATGCAGAAAACAGTACTGACTTCAGAGGGTTGCTAAGGATTAAAAGAAATGATACATGTAAAGTGTTTAGCCAAGTTCTGGCACACAGTTACTGGGTACCACAAAGAATATATAAGGCAGCAGAGAAAGAGGCCTATGGAAGCATTCTTCAAAGTTTGCTGGGGCATAGGTGTAAGAAGACTCTCCAAGAAATGTGTGTGTATGCATGCATACACATGTATGTGTGAGAGTGAGTGTGTATGTTGTATGTGTGATTGTGTGTTTAGATTCTGTGATGTATTCTGTTGAATACATTTAAAATAGTGTTACAACTGTTTTATTTTAACATGCCAATGTCTGTAATATGCTGAAAATTACACCCTTTGCATCTGTTTTATCTTACAAAAAAATTTAGATACCAAGTTAAAAATGTTGACAGGACAATTTCTCAAATTTATTTTAAGGAACATATAAGCAAAAAATTAGAATCTAATTGATAGAGGGAGGGAGGGCGGGAAAGAGAGAGAGAGAAGGAAACCTAAACATCATACCCAAAATGATTACAAGGAGCCATTTAGGTTGATTTGGGAGAGAAGGCCTATGGGGGCCTTCCCTGCAGCCCTTTATATGTTCCATAACTCACTGTGCTGTTCAATCAGAGCATGAAATCCTCACAGGTTGTAATTCACTCTTCTTTTCTGCCTTTCCCATTCCATCAAGTCCCTCGGGGCAGGCATTATGTTTTGTCTTCCATTGCACTTCCATTAGTCCTAGCTAATATTTACCAAATTCAAAAATGAATTGGTCAACAAATAGATTTTGCCTGTGGGTATATGTCTGTTTCTCCATACTAATATTCTCAGCTTCTTCAGGAACTTTTCTCAAATGTTTTGTCACTTAGCTGAACAGGAAGTCATTCACTGACCCAGTGAAGAAAGGGACAGCTCAGCAAGGAAAGACCATAGTTTCAGATTGGGACACAGTACATTTTTTAGGGCTGTGAGACCTTCAAGTAAAATGTAGTTAGGGGATAAGGAAAGGAAAACTCTGAGAAAATAGAGCCAGTTATGTAATATAGAAAATGTGTCTTGGGTATTCAAAATCTCATATGCAACTTAAATGTTAGTTTTTATTTACACTGATGTGTACATTTTTTAATTTAGATAGAAACAAAATTATGATGCCAAAAAGGGAAGCCAACTGGTCTTCCTAGCATTTTGGGTACAAGAGTCTAACAAAATGCTGGCCTACTAGATGAGAAATGAGACAAATATCTAGCCCTTCCTTAGCTCCTCAGAAAACCACAAAATCAGAGTGAACTAGTTTTGTACATTAGCATCTGGGTTTCTGTGCCTCATGAATGAGCTTGTCGATGAGGTACCAAATATTCTTTCACAGGGTATCAGGGACTTGATTTTTCTACTTCATTCAATTTCACATGGAACTTTCTGGAAATCATCCTCCTCTGAAGAGGTGAGTTTGCTCAGAGTAGACCAACATGAGGCAAATGCTATTTTCACAAGAAGCAGGAAAGAGTGTCATTTCCATAGTGATCTGTGGCAACCCCAATCTGTAGTGCTTTTACCCATCTTTATTAGCAATTATAGGTCATAACAGAGGCTGCTTATGAATAAAGTGTAAATGTCAGGGGAATGCATAGCTAATAGAAGAATTGTAAATATTTACAAGGCAAAGTGATGATTCAAGCTCACAAGATAAATTGAAATTAATCTCTATCAGTACTAATTTGTTTCCTGAATTCTAAAACCTTCCACTAAAAAGAAGATTATATGAGGCTATGTCAGAGTTATCTTTCAGGTCAGCGGCATAACCTCCCTTGTTCCATAGCAAATCTACTTGGGCCTCTTAGTTCTTCACACAACTTCATTTCTTTCCTGGGCACTAGAATCATTATGATCAATGAATTTTTTCCCACTCACTCATTCACTCAATGTCCATTTAGTTTTGGATACATATTTATATTATACTATGAGAAATGAATACACATATCTATCTATGTATCTATGTCTATCTATATACATGTAATTTGTACCACTTAAAGGGCTCACCTTATAAAGAGTTAGATTTAGTAAGGTTGAAAGATACATACAGAAAGACAAGCAAAATAAGGGAGACTGTGGTGAGTGGAATAGATTGACTTGATTCTTGTCCTAGAAACTATGCTAGTTTCTATTAAGAAATTAGTTCTGACATATCTTTGGGAATCTAGAAGCTACTCACCTTCCCACAGCTGTACACACTCAGGAAAGACCTGAGAAAGCCCTAAGTTCTCAATTCTGACTGACCTTGTAGATCTGTACAAGCAGGAAGTAAAGGCTAAGGCAGAGTTGTAAACTGTCTGGCTCAGCATTGAAGATGTGTCCTAACATACATACAAAGCCCACCAGTGAAGGCTGGGAGATTCTTGGTTCTAGGTAAGAAAATCTCTGTCTAATCCTTAGTTGGTAAGCTAATGGAACAGAGACTTCAGTGGCCACACATGACTAATACAGATGTTACAAAATTAGATCAGAAAAGTCACTGAATAAACAATTACAATAAGCAACAATTAAAAATCATTGGGACAGGGGAGAGTCTAATTTGCAGAGCTGCCAAATTATAATATTCAAAATGTCCAGTTTTCAAAAAAATATATGAGGCATGCAAAGAAACAAGAAAGTAAGGTCTATATTGGGGGAAGGAGGGATCTATAGAAACTGCCTTTGAGAATGCTCCAAATCTGGACATGTTAGACAAAAACTTTAAATAAGCTAAATATGTTTAAAGGTTAAAGGAAACCATGTCTAAAGAACTGAAGGGAAGGTTGAGAATGATACCTCACTAAATAAAGCATATCAATTAAAAAATGAATTTATATAAAGGAACCAAAATAGAAATTCTGGAGTTGAAAAGTATAGTAACTGAAATGAAGAATTTACTGGAGGAATTCAATAGGTAATTTGAACAGGCAGAAGAAAGAATCAGTGAAATTGAAGATAGGTCAATTAAGATTATACAGTCTGAGTAACATAAAGATAAAAGAATGAAGAAAAATGAACAGATCCCAAGAGACCTGAGTATAGCATCATGCATTCATATATATATATATATATATATATATATATATATATATATACACACATATATATAATGAGTGGAAAGAGAGAAAGGGGCAGAAAGAATATCTGATTAAATAATGGCTGAAAACTTTCCAATTTAATGAAAAATATTAATCTATACATCCAAGAAGTTCCATGAACTCCAAGTAGAATAAACTCATGAAAATCTTCACTGAGATATGTCATAACCAACCATTCAAAGTCAGAGTATATTTCAAGTAGCAAGAGAGAAGTGACTCATCATGTATAAGGGATCTTCAATAAGATCAACAACTGATTTCTCATTAGAAACCATGAGGCCAGAAGGCAGTGGGATGATATATAGTCAAAGCACTGAAAGAAAATATGTCCACCAAAAATTCTATATGTAGCAAAATTATCCATCTAAAATGAAGGAGATATTCATTTATTTCTAGATAAATGAATAACTGAGTCATTGGCAGACCTTTCCTATACGAAATGCCAAAGGAATCCTTCAGAGTGAAATGAACATTAGACCAAAATTTGAATCTACATGAAAAATTAGAGAACACCAGTAAAAGCAACTTCACAGGTAAATATGTTTGTAGATCCTCTTTTTTCTATCTGATTTAAAAGACAACTGCATTAAGCAATAATTATATATCTATGTTGAATGACACAGAATGTATAAGGATGTAATTTGCAGCAATAGCTGGAAGTAAAGGCTAAGGCAGAGTTGTAAACTCTGGGGAGGTGGAACTATAACAGAAGTTTTTGTATACTTTTGACAGCATATTAATATGAACTAGATAGTCAAAGATGTTAATGGTAATCCCAAGGGTAACCACATACACACAAAAAGCCTTAAAAATATATAAAAGAAAGATATAGGAATTATATCATTCCTAGTAATGGAGAGAAGCCAATAATAATAATAGGAGAATTGAACAAAAAAGATGTAAGAATACAAATAGAAGGGTGCCTGGGTGGCTCAGTCGATTAAGTGTTCAACTCTTGATTTTGGCTCAGGTCTTGATCTCAGGGTCATAAGTTAAAGCCCTGCATTGGGATCCACGCTGGTCATGGAGTCTACTTAAAAAAAAAAAAAAAACATACAAATAGAAAAATGGCAAAAGTCCTTCCTTATCAGGAATTACTTTAAATATAAATGGATTAAACTCTCAAACTAAAAGACAGAGATTGGCAAGTGGATTTTTATAAAATGATCCAACTGTATGCTGTCTCTAGAAACACTCATCTTAGATTCAAAGACAAATAGGATGACAGTGAAAGTACGGACAAAAATATTATATGGAAGTAGTAATCCAAAGAGAGCTGGAGTGGCTATACTAGTATCAGACAAAATAAACTTTAAGATAAAGTTATCAGAAACAAAAAAGGACATTTTTTTTAAGTCAATCCTTTAAGAATATGTAGCAATTAGAAACAAATATGTGCCTAACAACAAACAGAACCCCAAAATACATGCAGAAAAAACTGAAGAATTGAAGGGAAGGACAGATGGTTCAACAGTAGTAATTGGAGACTTCAATACCTCACTTTCAATAGTGAACAGAACAACTAGACAGAAAATCAGCAAGGAAACAGAAGACTTGTACAATGCCATATACCAGTTAGAACTACTGTACATCTATAGAACACTCTACCCAATAACACAAGTGCATATGGAACATTCTCCATGTTAAGCCATATGTTTGGCCACAAAACAGGTATCAATAAATTCAGAAACATTTAAGTCAAACGAAGTGTGTTCTCTGGCTACAATGGAATGAAATTTGAAATCAATAACAGAAGGAAATTTGGAAAATTCAGAAACGTGTAGAAATTAAACAACACACTCCTAAATAACTAACGCATCAAAGAAGAAATCACAAGGGAAATTGGAAAATACTTTGAGATCAATGAAAGCAAAAACACACCATACAAAAACTATGGGATGCAGTGAAAGTAATTCTCAGAAGGGAACTTAGAATAGCAAATGCCTACATTAAAAAGGAAGAAAGATCTCAAATAACCTAATCTTCCACTTTAAGAAACTAGGAAAAGAATCACAAACTAGACAAAAAGCATGAGGGAAAAAAGAATAGTGAAGATTAGAGTGAAAATAAGTGAAATAGAGAATAAAAGAATGAGAAAATCCACACAACCAAAAGCTTGTTATTTGAAAACACTAACAAGATTGACAATTTTTTACCTAAACTGACCAAAAGAAAGAGGAAACTCAAATTACTAAAATATGGAATAAAAGCACAGGGACATTACAACTGACCTTACAAGAAAAAAAATTATAAAAGAATACTATGAACAATTGCTTACCAATAAAATTTGACAACCTACCAACTTTCATTCCCACCAACACTGTAAGAGGGTTCCCCTTTCTCCACAACCTCTCTTAACATTTCTTGTTTCTTGCCTTGTCAATTTTTGCCATTCTAACTGGTGTAAGGTGGTATCTCAATGTGGTTTTGATTTGAATTTCCCTGATGGCTAATGATGATGAATATTTTTTCATGTGTCTGTTAGCCATTTGTATGTCTTCTTTTGAGAAGTGTCTGTTCATGTCTTCTGCCCATTTATTGACTTGATTATTTGTTTTTTGGGTGTTGAGTTTGAAGGGGGGGAAATCAGAGGGGGAGACGAACCATGAGAGACTATGGACTTCGAGAAATAAATTGAACGTTTTAGAGAGGAGGGGGCTGGGGGGCTGGGTTAGCCCGGTGATGGGTATTAAGGAAGGCATGTAATGCATGGAGCACTGGGTGTTATACACAAACAATGAATCACGGAACACTACATCAAAAACTAATGGCGTACTGTATGGTGACTAATATAACACAATAAAATAAAATAAAAGAAATAATAAAAGAAAAGAAATAAAATAAAATAAAATAAAATGAACAACCTAGATAAAATGAACAAATTCTTAGACACACACAAACTAACAAATTCACTCAAGAAGAAATAGAAAATCTAAATAGATCTATAAAATGTGAAGATTGAGTCCATAATCAAAAAAATATATCCAACAATGAAAAGTCCCTATCCAGGTGGCTTCACTGGTGAATTCTACCAAGGAGAAGGAGAAGGAGGAAAAATAACAATAATGCTTTCTCAAGTTCTTCCAAAAAAGTAGGAGAGAGGACATATCCTAACTTCTTCTATAAAGCCAGGGTTACCCTGATATTAAAGTTAAAGACATCACAGGATAAGTACAGGATAATCAATCTTATGAATATAGATGCAGAAATCCTCAACAAAATAGTAGCAAACTGAATTCAACAACATATTAAAAAGATGATACACCATGACAAGTATCATTTATTCTAAGAATATAAAGTTGGGTCAATATATGCAAATCAATGTATTTTACCATATTAGTAGAATAGAGAATAGGGCACCTGGGGGGCTCCATTAAGCATCTGACTCCTGATTTCAACTCAGGTCATGATCTCAAGGTCCTGAAATTCAGCCCCACATTGGGCTACATGATCAGTGGGGATTCTGCTGGAGACTCTCTCTCCCTCTCCCTCTGCCCCTCCCCCCCCACTCACTCCCTCTCTCATTAAATTAAATAAATAAATCTTAAAAAAAAAAGACTAGAGAAAAAAATGGCATATTCATCTTGATAGATGCAGACAAGGCTTTTGACAAAACCCAGTACCCCTTCATGATAAAAATACTCAACAAACTAGCAATAGAAGGGAATTTTCTCAACTTGGTAAGGGGCATCTATAAAAAACCCATAGCTATCTTCATATTTAAGAGTTAAAGATTGAAAACTTTCCCCCTAGGATCTGAACCAAGGTAGGAATGTCTTCTCTCACTACTTCCTTCAATGGTGTATTGGAATTTATACTAAGGCAATTCAGCAAGAATAAGAAATAAAAGGAGTCCAGATAGGAAAGAAAGAAAACTAAATCTATTTACAGATGACATGATCTTATACATAGAAAAACATACTGAATACATACCAGTGTGCACATACACACACAACTAGAGCTAACAAATGAGTTCAGCAAAGTTTTAGGACTTAAGTTCAATATACAAAAATCTATATGCTAGCACAATCCAGAAATAAGATTAAGAAAAGAATTCTATTCATAATAACATCTAAAAGAATAAAATACTTAGGCAAAAATTTAACCAAGGAAGTAAAAGACTTACACTGAAAACTACAAAACATTGTTGAAAGAAATTAAAGGCCTAAATACATGGAAAGACATCCCATGTTCACAGATTGTAAGACTAAATATTATTAAGATGAATCTACATATTTGATGCAATCTTATCAAAATTCCAACTACCTTTTTTTGCAGGATTGGATAAACTGATCCTAAAATTCACATGTAAATGAAATGCAAAGAACCTAGAATAACAAAACAGAATCTTGAAAAAGATGAAGTTGCAGGATTCAACATTTCCTGATTTCAAAACTTATTACAAAATTTTAGTAATAAAAACAGTGTGGTACTGGCATAAAGACAGATACAAAAATCAATGGAATAGAATTAAAAGTTCAGAAATTAACCATACATCTATAGACAAGTGAATCTCAATAAGGATGCCAAAACCATTCCATGAGAGAAAGAAAAATCTTTTCAACAAATAGTGCTGGAATAACTGGATATCCACATGGAAAAGAATGAATTTGGGCACCTGGGTGGCTCAGTTGGTTAAGCGACTGCCTTCAGCTCAGGTCACGATCCTGGAGTCCCAGGATCGAGTCCCGCATCGGGCTCCCTGCTCAGCAGGGAGTCTGCTTCTCCCTCTGACCCTCCCCCCCTCTCATGTGCTCTCTCTCTCTCTCAAATAAATAAATAAAATCTTAAAAAAAAAAAAAGAATGAATTTGGTCTTCTACCTCACACCTTATACAAAACTTAATCAAAATGCATCAAAGACCTAAAACTACAAAAATCAGAAGGAAACTTGGTACAAATCTTTAAGACCTTAGATTAAGCAACTGTTTTTTAAAATATGATACAAAAGAGGAAACAGATAAACTGGACTTCATCAAAATTAATAACTGTTGTGCACGAAAGGACTCTTTTAGGAAAATAAAAAGACAGCTCACAGAACTGTAGAAAATATTCAAATCAGACATCTAATATGTGTTTAATATCCAGAATATATAAAGAATACTTACAACTCAACAATAAAAAGACAACTCAATTTAAAAATGGGCAAAGTGCTGTATGGTGACTAACATAACATAATAAAATAAAATTAGAAAAAATAAAGTTTAAAAAAATAAAAAATAAAGTTTTAAGAGTATAGGTCTTTCAAAAAAAAATGGGCAAAGTGTTTGAATAGACAGTTTTCCAAAGAAGATATACAAGTTGCCAATAATCACTTGATTAAAATCAACATTACTCATCAGGAAAATGCACATCAAAACCCCAATAAGACACCACTTCACTTTTAGTAGGTTGGCTACCATTAAAAAAATGTTGGGAAGGATATAGAGAAATTAGACTGCTCATACATTTCTGGTAGGAATGTAAAATGCTACATCCACTGTGAAAAATAGTCTAGTAATTTCTCAAAAAGTTATATATAGAGTTATCATATCACCCAACAATTGTGTGCCTAAGTATATTCCCAAGAGAACTGAAAACATTCACACAAAACCTTGTACATGAACATTCATAATAGCATTATTCATAATAGCCAAAAATGAAAACAACCTAAATGTCCGTTAACTGTGGATGAACAAAATGTGGTACATCCATATAATAGAATATTATTCAGTCATATAAAGAAACAATTTGTAACTTATGACAAAAGAAGCAAGAATATACAATGGGGAAAGGACAGTCTCTTCAATAAATGGTGAATGGTGCTGGGGAAACTACACAGCTACATGCAAAAGAATGAAATTTGACCACTACCTTACACCATATATAAAAATTACCTCAAATTGGATTAAAGATTTGAATGTAAGACTTAAAGTCATAAAAAGCCTAGAAGAAAACTTAGGTGGTGCCCATACTACCCAAAGCCATCTACAGATTGAGTGCAATCCCTATCAAAATGCCAACAGAACTTTTTACAGAACCAGAACAAATAATACTAATATTTATATGAACTACAGAAGACCCCCCAATAGCCAAACCAATTTTGAGAAAGAAGAACAGAACTGGAGATACCATAATCCCAGATTTCAAGATATACTACAAAGCTGTAGTAATCAACAGTATGGTACTGGCACAAAAATAAGACACATAGATCAAGAGAACAGAATAGAGAGCCCAGAAATAAACCCATGCTTATATGGTCAATTAATCTACGACAAAGGAGGCAAAAATATACAATGGGAAAGACAGTCTCTTCAATAAATGGTCCTGGGAAAACTGGACAGCTACATGCAAAAGAATGAAACTGGACCACTTTCTCAAGCCATACACAAAAATAAACTCAAAGTGAATTAAAGACCTAAATATAAGACGTGAAATCATAAAACTCCTAAAAGAAAACATAGGCAGTAATCTTTTTTTTTTTAAGATTTTTTATTTATTTGACAGAGAGAGACAAAGCAAGAGAGGCAACACAAGCAAGAGGAGTGGGAGAGGGAGAAGCAGGCCTCCCGTGGAGCAGGGAGCCTGACGCAGGGCTCCATCCCAGGACCCTGGGATCATGACCTGAGCCGAAGGCAGACGCTTAATGACTGAGCCACCCAGATGCCCTGGCAGTAATCTTTTTGACATGGGCCTTAGCAACATTCTTCCACATATGGGATGTTTCCTCAGGTATGGGAAACAAAAGCAAAAATTAACTACTGAGACTATAGCAAAATAAGAAGTTTTTGCACAGGGAAGGAAACCATCCACAAAGTGAAAGGGCAGCCTACTGAATGGGAAAAGATAGTCACAAATGACATATTGGATAAGGGGTTAATATCCCAAATATATAAATACTTCTATAACACCACACCAAAAAACAAATAATCCAATTAAAAATAGGCAGAGTACCTAAACAGACATTTTTCCAAAGAAGACATACAAATGGCCAACAGACACATGAAAAGATAGTCAGCATCACTAATCATCAGGGAAATGCAAATCAAAACTACAATGAGCTATCACCTAACACTTGTCAAAATGGCTAGAACACAAAAGACAAGAAATAGCAAGTATTGGTAAAGAAAAAAGAAAACGCTGGTGCACTACTGGTGGGAATGTAAATTGGTGCAGCTAGTGTGGAAAACAGTATAGAGGAGGTTCCTCGAGAAATTAAAAATAGAAATACCATATGATCCAGCAATTCCACTACTGGGTATTTGTTCAAAGAAAATGAAAACAATAAGTTGAAAAGATATGAACCACTATTTATTATAGTTATTTACAGTAGGCAAGATATGGAAGCAACCCAAGTGTTCATCAATAGATGAATGGATAAAGAAGATGTGGTGTGTATGTGTGTGTGTGTGTGTGTATGTGTGTATATATATATATATAGTGGTACATATGCATGTATTAGATCATGTATACACGTATATATACTATAATGGAATATTACTCAGCCATAAGAAAGAATGAGATCTTGCCATTTGCAACAACATGGATGGACCTAGAGGGTACTATGCTTAGTGAAAAAAGTTAAACAGAGAAAGACAAATACTGTGATTTTGCTTATATGTGGAATCTAAAAAACAAACCAAACAACAAACAAAAAACCAAAAGCAGAAACAGACCCATAAATACAGAAAACAAACTGATGGTTGCTGGGGGGTAGAGGGGCAGAATGGGAAAAATGGGTAAAGGGGAAAGTACAGGCTTCCAGTTATGGAATGAATAAATCAGGGAGATGAAAGGTATACTGTAGGGAAATAGTCCATGGTATTGTAATACCATTGTAGCTACACTTGTGGTGAGCATAACATATCAAGTTGTTGAATCATGATGTTGTATACCTGAAACTAATATAATATTGTGTATCAAAAACACTGATATCACCTCATGCCTGTCATAATGGCTAGTATCAAAAAGACAAAAGATAGGGCGCTTGGGTGGCTCAGTTGGTTAAGCGACTGCCTTCGGCTCAGGTCATGCTCCTGGAGTCCTGGGATCGAGTCCCACATCAGGCTCCCTGCTCAGCAGGAGTCTGCTTCTCCCTCTGACCCTCCTCCCTCTCATGCTCTCTGTCTCTCATTCTCTCTCTCACAAATAAATAAAATCTTAAAAAAAAAAATTTTAAAAAAGACAAAAGATAAGTGTTGGTGATGATATGGAGAAAAGGGAACCTTGTGCACTGTTGGTGGGAATGTAAATTGGTGAAGTCACTATGGAATACATTATAGAGGGTCCTCATAAAATAAAAAATAAAACTACTATAACTACTATATGATCCAGCAATTCCACTTCTGGGTATTTATCTGAAGGAAATGAAAAAAACATCTGGAAAAGATATATGTACCTCTGTATTCATTGCAGCATTATTTGCAATAGCCAATACATAGAAAGAACCTAAGTGCCCATTCCACTTCTGGGTATTTATCTGAGGGAAATGAAAAAACCACCTAGAAAAGATATATGTACCTCTGTATTTATTGCAGCATTATTTGCAATAGCCAAGACATAGAAACAACCTAAGTGTCCACTGATGGATGAATTGATAAAGAAAATGTGGCATATATACAATGGAATGTTATCAAGCTATAAAAAGGAAGGAAATCCTATCATTTACAACAATGTGGAGAAATTTCAGGACATTATCCAAAGCAAAATAAGTCACACAGAGAAAGACAAATATCTTATGATCTCACTTACATGTGGAATCTAAAAAAAAGAAAAAACTCATAGATGCAGAGAACAGATTGGTGGTTGCCAAAGGCAAAGGGTGGGAGTAAAATGGCTAAAGGATAGTCAAAAGGTACAAACTTTCAGTTATAAAATAAATAACTCCTGTATAAAAATATAAAACAAAAGGAGCAGGCTACTTTTAATAAAGATCAAATTGCCACAACATGATGATATGTGTACACGATGCTTTGCCGTAAATATTATAAAATATGTTAAACTACCATGGGAAAAAAAGCATCAAAAAATTAATAGCATTCCAAAAAAAGTTGTTAAGAAAGTGTTAAATAGCTTGGAAGTTGGCAATTCAGTAGTATATTTTTAAAAACAACAAAACAAAACAAAACAACAAAAACAAAGTTCTATCTACTCAAATTCATTGAAACAAAGTTAGAATTGTGGTTTCCAGGGGTTGGGAGTGGGGAGGAGGAAATGGGAAGTTGTTCAACAGATACAGAGCTTCAGCTTCAGCTTCAGCTTTGCAAGGTAAAAAAAGTTCTAGAGCTCTGTTGCACAGCAACGTGAATATAGCTAATGCTACTGATCTGTACACTTTAAAGTGATCAAGATGGTAATTTTATGTTATGGGTTTGTTGTTGTTTTTTTTTTTTTTTTTTTTACCACAATTAAGGAAGGAATGAAGAGAAAGAAAGAGAAAGAAAGAAAGAGAAAGAAAGAAAGAAAAGAAAAGAAAGGAAAAGAAAAGAAAAGAAAAAGAGTGGAAGAAAGAGAGGAAGGAAGGAAAAAGGAAAGAAAAGAGGAAAGGAGAGGAAGGAAAGAGAGAAAGATGTGTTAAATAGAATAACAGTAAAACTTCAAAACCAGACTTTGGTGCACAGCCAAATCAACTGTGGAGCTTTTGCAAGCATACAGATGTCCCAGACCTACAGAATTAGAACCTCTAATAGTAGAGCCATGACACATGAGTTTTTTAAAAACAACATCCCATTCACAGATGATTCTGAGCATCAGATGTTGAAAACTACTGATTTAACTGGTGAGCACAAGAGAAATGATAAACATAGGTGACTGTAGCAACACAGTCAGATTGCCTATTCTGTTCCCAGTCCTTTTTATGAGAAGTGACCTTCCTTTGGTTTATGGAGAGTGAATAAAATCCTGTATCTGACATGTCCACTTTACTCTCAAGTTCCTGCTCCTGGCTTCCCAGTTCTTTGTCTGCCCTATCCTTACTTGGTGTTTGAATACTCACTTGCTTTTGGTGCACTGGTCCCTTTGGATAATAGTCCTGCCAGCCTTGGCCTCAAGAGACCCACATATGTCTGCACTGCCTTGTCTAGCCTCCCGGTCAGGACAGGGCAAGAATCAGGAAGACATCTTGGAAACCAAGGGAAAAGAAGGTGTGGTCAACAAACCTTATAGAGAGGTCAAGTAGAATGAAGGCTTCAGTTAGGATGATGGAATGGAGAGCAAGAAATCAGATTACAGTGGGTTGAAGAGAGAATAGATACTGAGGATACAATCTTTTTGTGTAAACTATGCTTTGAAAAAGTGTTATGAAGAAGGGAAGGAGGAAATAATTCAATAATTTGAAGGGCAGGGGAGGACATAAATATAGTTTACCTTTTTAAAAAAATGATGGGGTATGTTTGCTTGCTGAAGACAAACAGAGATTATTGAATATACTGGAGTTGGGGGCAGGGTAGGGATTGATGACTGATGGACCAGGATTTGGGAAGATGCACAGGTAGATCCTAGAAAACACTGGCGAGGTTAATCTTAAAGAGAAGAGGTTCTTCTTCCCTCCAAATAAAAAGAAGAGGGAAAGATGGCACAATCACGCAGAATTATTTCCTTCTAATGAGCTTTTTTACCTCTTTTGAAGTAGGAAATGAGGTTTCTTGTTGAGAAGGGTGAGGGAATGAGGAAGAGGAATCAAAGAGAAGTTGTAAAAGTTGGAATAACTGCCACAGAGACTTGAGAGGGAACTTACTGAGGCCAAGCAAAAGGATTGGCAAGCAGCTTAGCATACCAGCTGATGTAGAAAATTGTAGGTCTCTATTGGCCTCAGTTTGCATGGTTGTGCAATTTTCTCCAGCAATGTTGGTCATCCCAGAAATGGGAGTGGAAGCGGTGGAAGACTAATTTCCTTGGTGGTATGACAGGAAATCCAAACATTTATAGAAGTGAATCATTTGATTTGAGTGGCACTGAAGCACATGACCACAAGGTTCAGACTGTGTAGTTAAGGAAATTAAGTCAGTGAGGCTGGCAGTCTGGAAGAATAGGTCCTGGTAAGTTTAAAAAATGGGTTTAGGGAGAACAAGAAAGTGAACGCTTAACACAAGGATGTATCAGGGAGTTAAACTATATATTTTTGCACTGAGAAACCTAAAAGATAAAGACACTGGGGACCCTACAAGAATTTTCAGGCTGGACCACCACTGGAAATTGCTAGGAACTGTTTGCAGCCTTGACACAATTCACTATCACCAGCACTTGAGCTGTCAGACAGCAGGTAGAAGGCCTACAGAGAGCAAGTGCCTGCTAAGGGCTTTGACTAGGACCAGGGGTGGGTGCTGCCATTGGAAGTAGGAGACAGGGTTTGTATGGCCATTTCGTCTACATCTCAGTTCTTCTCCCTTGATGTCAGAGTTCAGTAAAGATTGTTAGCTTTAAGAAAACAAGAATACAAAAATTTTCCCAAGAAACATAATAAAGTTAGAGGTCCAGAAACTTCTGTTGGAAACCTGAGCCAAATACAGAGATCTTAAGTTGTATGCAGCTCTCAGATTCTGGGCAAGCTATAGGCTGGTAAGAAAAAAAAAAAAATTAAAAAAAATGTAACACACAGAGATCGTAGTGGTCTGCTAAAGGCTTGAAGGTTTACAGTGGCCTACTGGTGTCAGAACATCAAGTCCTTATTTCTTAAAGCAGTACTTTTATGATTGGTGTAGACAAATACTTCTAATATTGGACACATTTTATCTACTGTGCACAAATATTCTAGTCTATTCTACCTTATTAGGGAGGGTAAAAAGCTGGTTCTTAAAATTAGCCTTAGAAAATAATTGTGAAAGACATGTATCATATGACCTCACTGATATGAAGAATTCTTAATCTCAGGAAACAAACTGAGGGTTGCTGGAGTGGTGGGGGGTGGGAGGGATGGGATGGCTGGGTGATAGACATTGGGGAGGGTATGTGCTGTGGTGAGCGCTGTGAAGTGTGCAAGACTGCTGAATCACAGACCTGTACCTCTGAAACAAATAATACATTATATGTTAAAAAAAAAAAGAAGATAGTAGGAAGGGAAAAATGAAGGGGGGGAAATTGGAGGGGGAGACGAACCAGGAGAGACTATGGACTCTGAGAAACAAACTGAGGGTTCTAGAGGGAAGGGGGGTGGGGGGATGGTTGGCCTGGTGATGGGTATTAAAGATGGCACGTTCTGCATGGAGCACTGAGTGTTATACGCAAACAATGAATCATGGAACACTACATCAAAAACTAATGATGTAATGTATGGTGATTAACATAACAAAATAAAAAAATGTTAAAAAAAATAAAAGAAAAAGAATTGTGACCAGAAAACTATATAAGACAAAGATTTATCAATTGGAATTTAAACTTTTCAAAAGTTAAGTATTTTTAACTCTCATATTAAAAAAAATACTCAAGTATGATGCCTCATAAAGTCAAGTTATTATATAGTCTAGTAAAAACTTGGGAAGATTTTTTGCCATAAAGTGGTATCACTGCTTTGACTGCCACTAGAGGTCAGCACTTGACTCTCCATCTGGTTTTATATGAGGTGGGGGGAAGATCAATTCTCTAAAACAGATCATCATTTATGGTTCCTATTGTTATCTCATGCCATCTGTCTTGAATGACGAATGTGACCGTGGATCACAGAGAACTAGAGAACACCCTGACAATTGCTGGGGTGAGCTGTTCTGATATTCCATCTGCAAATGTGAGGAAATCATAGGACTGTGTAATGTGGCGTTCAGAGGCCCTGGGTGCCTTGGTGGTCAAAATACTTGAATCAGATACTATGGGAGCAGGTGTTGCAGAAATAATTACATGGTAGAGTAGTATTGGCATTATTATTTGCAATTTGAAGCTAAATGGTGCCCTGAATTTGCTATTCTGTCCCTTTTGCAGGACTCTGTACTAATCCTCACCCAGTGGCTCCTCTTCCTTGAGCCCCACTAACACTCTTGTTCCTGCTTTCTTTCAGCAGCAGACTGTATTAAGTTTCTTGTGGGGAAGGAAAATGTACTGGGTACAAATGCATGAAGTGTTTGTAAAGGGTTCAAGGGACTTGGGGGCTGATCAAGGGAAAAGATACGACCATGAGAGGCAGTAACACACGACAAGCTTTATTGAGTGGGGCTCAAACAGGATTGCTTCAGAGGGGAAGACCCTCACAGCATGAGACCACCCAGAGGCTTACAGCTTTGGAACTACCCTCAGAAGGGAGGGGACAAGGGAACTCAGAGAGGAGGAGAGGCAAGACTGTTGGAAAGGGGGCTTACATGTCTAGGTGATGTCACTCAGGAGCATAGTGGGAAGTCTCTGAGTCAGCTCCAGAGGGCCATAGTAGCTTGGATTCTTAGAACCACAGGACTCTATCTTATCAATAGCCAGCACATGTAGGGTGAGGTCTTGCAGGTATAGAAAGTGAGTAGGCTCTGAATGGCTGATAATCTGCTTCTTTGGGCTATTTAAAAAAAATTAAATGTGTAAAAATTTGAGTTTTACACTGGTGAGCTTTTGAACTAATGGGTCTCAGCTTACAGTAAAGAAACAATACAGAGGCAATCTTTGGGCTATTTATATAACAGTGGTGTAAAGCCTTTTATGCAATTAACATTTACACTTGACCCTTGAACAACACGGGTTTGAACTGTGCTGGTCCACTTTTATGTGGAATTTTTTTTTTTTTTTTTTTTTTTAGGTAAATACAGCCCAGTACTGTAAATGTATCTTCTCTTCCTTATTATTTATTTATTTGACAGAGAGAGACACAGCGAGAAAGGGAATACAAGCAGGGGGAGGGGGAGGGGGAGAGGGTGAAGCAGGCTTCCCGTGGAGCAGGGAGCCCGATGAGGGACTCGATCCCAGGACCCTGGGATCATGACCTGAGCCGAAGGCAGACGCTTAATGACTGAGCCACCCAGGCACCCCCCTTATGATTTTCTTAATAACATTTTGTCCTCTAGTTTACTTTATTATAAAAATACAGTATATAAGTTAATTGACTGTTTATGTTATCAGTAAGGCTTCTGGTCAACAGTAGGCTATTAGTAGTTAAGTCTTGGGGGAATCAAAGTTATACATGGATTTCTGACTGGGTGGGAGGTCGGCATCCTAACCCCTGCATTGTTCAAAGGGAGTTATATACTCGACTATACTTGAAAGAGGAGATGGACATAAAAGATAACCATGAGTTTCTGGTTATCACTGACAAGGTAATTTTGATCAGGTGTCCCTTCCACTGGGAAATTTGGTGTCCCCACCAAATTTTATACATACATCTTAAAAGCATTTGAAATTAAAGAATTACTGCTGACTAGGTCAGGATAAGGAAGAAGAGAAGCTGAGAGGCTGAGCAGGGCTCTCTGGAGAAAGGAGAAAAATCTGGGACCTTACCTAACAGTATGGGAGTCCTGCAATTGTGTTTAGACTCTGAAGTGCTGTACCCCAGGACAAAGGACAAAATGGAAGTAAATCATCTGTGGTTCACTATGACTTTTGTGGTCCTCCATAAACCATATTCCCTGGTATTCATGTCCTTGTATAGCCCTCTTGAATCTGGGCTGGCTCTCTGACCTAATTTAACCAACAGAATCTGGTAGAAGTGATGGTGTATCTAATTCCTAAAAAGGCCCAGCAGCTTCTGCTTTTGCAGTCTGGTTTAAGCTAGCCATCTCTTAAGAAATATGACTATCCTGAGATTATCATACATTGGGGCTCCTCATCTAGTCACATGGAGAAGCCACATGGAGAACAGAATTCCCAGCCAACAGCTCTCACTGAGCTCTCAGCCATAGCCAGCACCAAATTACCAGCAGGTCAGTGAGGTCATCTTGGAAACAAATCCTTCAGCTCCAATTGAGCAGTCCTAGCCAAAGCCAAACAGAGCACAGAAAAACTCCCCACCAAGTTCTGCCTAATTACAACATTATAGGCAAATTAATAAAATATTTATTGTTTTAAGCTATTAAATTTCACCATAGCTTGTTACACAGAAATAGATAATGGAAAACACCAGTCTTTTATGGACTCTAACTGAACTTTAAGCCATCAGGGTGACTGAAAAAAATCTCAGTACCTAATATTGGATTGTGATGACCCCTTATAAGTGCCTCCAGATATCTGAAAGTAGGAAATAAAACTGCTCTCTGGTATAAGACAACATTTTCTTAGTAGTCCTATTTAAATTTTTTTCAGTTTTATTGGGAAATAATTGACATACATCACTGTATAAGTTTAAGGTGTATAGCATGATGATTTGATTTACATACAATGTGAAATGATGGTTGCAATAGGCTCAGCTAACATTCATCATGTCCTATAGATACAAAAGAAGGAAAGAGAAAAAATTTCTGCTTATGATAAGAACTCTTAGAATTTACTTTTTCACAACTTACCTATGTATCATATTCTTTTAAACTTTTTAAAATACAATATCTGGCCACAGTGATAAGCATAGAAGTCAAGACAATATGAACAAGAATCAGCAGAAATGAGACAATAGACACAGCACCATGCACAACCTCAGGTATTAGAATTATCAGATACAAATTTTAAAATATCTCTGATCAAGAAATAAAATACAAGATTGAGAACTTCACAGAAAACTAAAAATTATTAAAAGGGACATTTCGAATTTTTTAAATGAACACATAAATTTTATAACTAAAAAATACAGCAACCAAACTACAGAATTCAAAGGTAGGGTTTAGCAGGTTAGAGATGACTGGAAGCTACTCCTGAATAAAATAGCAAGAAAAAATTACAAAGGACAGGAAACAATGCAAGAAGATAAAATACATAGAAGGTCTATTAAGAAGGTCTTAGAAAAAGGCAACTGGAGTCTGAAAAGGAGAGTAAAAAGAGAATGAGAGGAAAACCACTTGAAAGCAACGTGTGTGTATTTTCCAGATTCATGAACAATATCAATCCATATATACCAGAAGCCCAATAAAAGCCAAGCAGAACAAATAAAAAGAAATCTATATCAAAGCACATCACAGGAAAACTGCTGAAACCAATGATGTAAAGCCTTTATGGCGACTAGAAAAAAAAAATACAAACTATCTTCAAAGAACAACAATTAGACTTAAAACAGATTTTTCAACAGAAATAATGGAATTCAGAAGACAATGGACTGAGATCTTCAGTGTGAAAAAGAAAATAATTGATAACCTATAATTCTATATCCATGGAAAATAACCTTCAAAAATGAAGGTGAAATAAAGACAATTTTAAGTTAAACAAAAACTGTAAGAATTAATTATCAGCAGATCTGCACTAACATATACAAAAGGGTGTTCATAGGCAGAAGGAAAATAATTTTTGATGGATGGTTAGAGATGTAAGATATAACCAATAGCAACAAAATTGGAAAATGAGTAAATGCGCACAAACACTAATTAATTGTGAAAAAGATCATTAAATAATAATTGTATTAAATAGCAATTCTTGAGGGACTAAGAGATGGAGAGAATTAAAGTACATGCTACCAACAACACTTAAGTTGGGAGGAAAGTAATCGTGTTCATGTTCTAAGATTTTTATATTGTCTTGGAGAAAGACAAAAAGTACCTTCACATTGGACTCTGATAAGGATTTTGTAATCTATAGGAAATTCCCAAGAGGAATTTTAAAAATGTGTAATTTCCAAAGCAACAGAGGAAAAAAGCAGAAAAATTAAAAAGAATCAATCCAAAAAAAGGCAAGAAAGGAGAAGAAAGAAAATATATTTTAGATGGGACAAAAAAAAATGGAAGTGGTAGATTTAACCTGAGATATATCAATAATTATATTAAAAATAAACATAGACTAAATGCTTCAATTAAAATAAAAAGACTGTCATTGTGAATTAAAAAACCAAAACAATATGGTGTTCATAAAACACACATCTAATATATAAACATACCGAAACTTTGAAAATTAAAGTAGAGAAAAATATATTCTATGTAGATGCCTACCAATGAAAGTTGGTGTTGCTTTATTAATATCAAAGTGATGGCAAAAAGTGTTACTAGGGATAAAGAGACATATTTCAAATGACAAAAGTTCAATTCATCAGGAATGTGTAACAGTTGTTAATTTGTATGCTTCAAAAACCATGGCCTAAAATACAGCAAGAAGTGACAACTATAAGGAGAAATATGTAAACCTACAGTCATAGTGGGAGACTGTAGGTTTAACATACCTTGTTTGATAGATTAGTATAATGGCTAAGAGTATAGAAGATTTGAACAAAAAAATTATCAAATAAAATCAAGAATGAAGCACTTAACAGGTATGGAATATGTAGTCTTTAAAGTACACACGAAACACTTATAAAATTAAATAATGAGACTAAAGCAACTCTCAAATTTTGAAGGATTTAAATAAAATAAAATGCTTTCTCACTGTACTGCACTCAAGCTAGAGATCAAAAACAAAAAGATAACTAGAAAATTCTGATATATTTGAAAATTTGGAGGCACAATTTAAACTAACTCATCAGATCAATGGAACAGGATAGAGACCCAGAAATGGACCCTCAACTCTATGGTCAACTAATCTTTGAAAAATCAGGAAAGAATATCCAGTGGAAAAAATTCTCTTCAATAAGTGGTGCTGGAAAATTGGACAGCCACGTGCAGAAGAATGAAGCTGGACCACTCTCTTGCATCATACACAAAGATAAACTCAAAATGGATGAAAGACCTATATGTGAGACAGGAATCCATCAAAATCCTAGAGGAGAACATAGGCAGTAACTGCTTCGACATTGACCACAGCAACTTCTTTTAAGACATGTCTCTAAAGGCAAGGGAAACAAAAGCAAAAATGAACTTTTAGGACTTCATCAAGATAAAAAGCTTTTGCACAGCAAAGGAAAGAGTCAACAAAACTAAGAGGCAACCCATGGAATGGGAGAAGATATTTGCAAATGACATTACAGAAAAAGGGCTGGTATCCAAGATCTATAAAAAATTTCTCAAATTTCAATACCCCAGAAACAAATAATCCTGTCAAGAAATGGGCAGAAGACATAAACAGACACTTCTCCAAAGAAGACATACAAATGGCTAACAGACACATGAAAAAATGTTCAACATCACTAGCCATCAGGGAAATACAAATCAAAACCACAATGAGATACCACCTTACACCAGTTAGGATGGCAAAAATTAACAAGACAGGAAACAACAAGTGTTGGCAAGGATGTGGAGAAAGGGGAACTCTCTTACACTGTTGGTGGGAATGCAAGCTGGTACAGCCACTCTGGGAAACAGTATGGAGGTTCCTCAAGCCGTTAAAAATACAGCTACCCTACGACCTAGCAATTGCACTACTAGGTATTTACCCCAAAGACACAGATGTAGTGAAAAGAAGGGGCACATGCACCCCAGTGTTCATAGCAACAATGTCCACAATAGCCAAACTGTGGAAGGAGCCGAGATGCCCTTCAAGAGATAAATGGATAAAGAAGATGTGGTTCATATATACAATGGAATATTACTCAGCCATCAGAAACAACGAATATTCACCATTTGCACTGACATGGATGGAACTGGAGAGGATTATGCTAAGTGAAATAAGTCAAGTAGAGAAAGACAATTATCATATGGTTTCACTTATATGTGGAACATAAAGAATAGAGCAGAGGACCACAGGGGGAGGGAAAACTGAATGGGAAGAAATCAGAGAGGGAGACAAACCATGAGAGACTCTGGACTCCGGGAACCAAACCGAGGGTTACAGAAGGGAGGGGGTTGGGGGGATGGGGTAACCAGGTGATGGGCATTAAGGAGGGCACGTGTGGTGATGAGCACTGGGTGTTATACTCAACTAATGAGTCGTTGAACACTACATCAAAAACTGATGATGTACTATATGTTGGCTAATTAAACATAATAAAAAATATAGTATATAATACATACAGCATATAATGTGTTAAAAAATAAATAAATCACAATTAAAATGAGAAAATATCTAGAAGTGAACGTTAAATATTAAAACTTGTGGAATGCAGTTGAAGTAGTACTTAGAGGAAAATTTATAGAATTAGATACACATATTAGAAAACTGAGTCCAGCAATAAATAAAAAATAATACATAATGACCAAGTTGAGTTTATCCAAGAACACAAACTTTATTTAATATTAGAAAACCAATCAATCACATTAACAGAGTGAAAGAGAAAAAATGTGTTTCCTCAACAGATGCAGAAAAAGCATTTGATAAAGTTCAACATCCATTTACTGTTAGTGAATTGGTAAAAGAGAAGAACTTGCTTTTTTTTTCAAGATTTTATTTATTTATTTATTTAGTTATTTCAGAGAGAGAGAGAGCACAAGCTGGGGGAGGAGCAGAGGGAAAGGGAGAAAGAATCTCAAGCGGACTCTGTCCTGAGCATGGAGCCTGATGCAGGGCTTGATCCCATCACCCTGAGATTATGACCTCAGCCAAAATCAACAGTTGGACACTCAACCAACTGAGCCATCCAGGCACCCCCAGAAGAACTTAATCTTTAAGATACTAAGACATACTTTAAAGTACTATTTTCAAACTATTATTGGCCCAGAAATAACCAAGCAGACCAATGGAGCTGAACAGACAGCCTAGACATACAGGGAAAGGATTTTATTTTTTAAATAAATGGTGCTGGGACAGTTGGATAACTACATTTTAAAGTAAGATTGGACACCTACCTTCCACCACATTGAAAAATCAGCGACAAATCAATCCTTGACTACCATGTGAAAGGCAAATCTATAAAGATTTTAGAGTTATAGAATTTATAGGACAATATCTTTCTGAATTCAGGATAAAATTGATCAATTCAACTAAATTAAAATTAAGAATTTCTGTTCATCAAAAGATTCCAGAAAGAAACTAACAACAACAAGTTCCCAGAAAGGGAGACTATATATGCAATACATATAAATGACAAAGGATTCATATATAGAATATGTATTTTTTTAAATACTACAATTTAAACATCAAACTAAAAACTGGCAAAAGACTATGAACTTAAATAAATGATATCCAAATGGCATATATATGTATATCAGCCCATTAGTAATTAGGAAAATGCAAATTAAACCACAAAGGGATATATATATATATATATATATATATATATATATATATATATATATATCACCAGACTGTCAAACATTAAATGTCCACCAATACCAAATGTCAGGGAGATGTGCACTAGGACTCCTATACTGGTTTATTATGTTTTCACTTGGGTGTTGACTTAGTCCAAGAGGGCACAGGAGTTCCACTGAACTTCTAGTATTATGACAACTATCAAGTTCCATTATTGCAACACTTGCCATCACCTGGGTTTGCTAATCTAGGGTTTGTTTTCACCTTCAAACTCTGGTTTATAACAGTTCATTTTCCTATTTGCGACCAGTCTCTTTCCCATTATAGCCAATTTTTTTCTAGAAAGAATAGTCTATGTCTGAGCTCAGCTTTTGCTTCTTTTGCTACCTGAGCTTTTTCAAACTCAGATTTTGCTTTTTTTTTTCTTATCTTTGCATTAGATGCTGACTCTGTCACAAGGATAGTTTTAAGGGTTCTAGGATATGAGAAGAAATCACTCTTCCTTTTCTATTCTTTCTTCTTAGGCAGCAGGTAGCTTCTTCTGGGACATTGGAGGGGCAATAAACTTTGTGGCTGAGAGAGTTTAGCAGAAAGTCATACCGCAATGGAGAATTTTTTTTGTTTTTTAAGAGAGGGAGTAGGTGCGAGAGGGAGAGGGAGAGAGAGAATCTTAAGCGAGCTCATGGGGCTCCATTTCATGACCCTGAGATCATGACCTGAGCCTAAGTCATGTCACTTAACCAACTAAGCCACCAGGCACCCCCGTAATGGAGAATTTTGAAATAAGAAACAATAGGTGGTCATTGGAGAAAGCAGCTGAAAATGTGTTGAGTGGGGAAAGGCAACTTACAGACAGCCATGCCAGGATGGAACTTAATTCCCGGAAGCTTAGATACCACCTTTCCCAAACAAGGTTTCCTGTGACATTTTAACCCCATGGAGATAGCTCTGGCCTAGAGGTGGGGCAACATGGTCAGAATCGGGTCTTAGATGACTTAGAGACTGGTAGAGAGTAGTAGGTAGATCTGATGTTAAGAGGATTAGATGTTAAGAGGAGAGAACTGGGCAGAACACTGTAATTTTTATTAGACTTATGCTACTGCCTCAGAATAGGGGCATTAAATAATTACAACTATACATCCTATGTTTATCTTATCTGCCACTCATTGAATTCACTATGCATTTCAGTTGACAGTTGTTACTGGATTTTGAAGTGGAAGTTAGAGGGATTGATGCTATTATTCTAACATCAGTTATAGCCATACCAGATTAATAGGTGACTAAGTACAGAGAGATTTAAAATAAAAGGCACACATTCTGGTTGTGTATTATGTCACTTTTAAGTATAAAATGAGAAATTATAAGAAAGATCTTTAAAATGAATTAGGTGAATTTTATATTTAAATGTACTCTAGTTTCTTCCTTTCACCCTAAATTCCATACATGCTTCCTTGCTCTATAGGCAATTCCCAAAGATGGGTCATTGACCAACTACTTCCTGAGCAGTTTTGTAATTTTGGCAGCTGCCTCTGCTAGCCATATTTCCCAAGGATTCCTCAGAGCCAAGAGTATCTGCCAAGAGGAGTCAAAATGCTGCTGACGACCAGGAATTGGATTTGTTACAAATGGAGATGGTTCAGCCCTCTGAATTTGCCAATGCTATTGTTAGAGGAGTGTGATAAATGGTTGAGTGCATCTGCCCTTGTGAGCTGACAAAGATCTGAGCAGCTTAAAATATGACAAGAAGCCAGGCTTCTCTGGCTAAGTCTTGGGCAGTGTGTATCAGTCTACAACTGAAACTTAAAAACAAGAGAATGTATGCAAAGAGGCACTTTTCCCGGGTTTCTTTTTTCAAGGCAGAAGTAATAGCTCTTGTATTTGATTGGCCTGGAAATGATTTCTGGAACTAGTAGGGGAAAATGCTGCAATTGTATCCCAGAGCACAGTGTGAGAATTCCAGGAATATTATGCCATTGAAATTAATGTGTTTAAAGAATCCACTTGATGTTTTTTGATGATGATCATTGTATCATTGAAGTTAGAGGACTTCTTCTTTCTTCCTTTTTTTACCCCTTTTAATTTGGTAGTAGGTAATTTAAGAGAACAAACTAAACTTTCAGCTATTAAAAGAGAACAACATTTATAATGAGCTTAAAAATGCTTACAGAAGGAAACTACACAAGTAATCTGGTTTTTTCTTTTTTTTTGTAACAAGAAAAAACAAAATAAAGAATCACCTATAATCGTAATGTGTAGCTAAAAGCACTGGTAATTGTGGTTATAACCTTTCATGTTTTTCTTTCTTTTCTACTTGTTTTTCTGCTTTATTCCATTGTGTGTGTGTGTGTGTGTGTGTGTGTCAAGGTCACCAAAGATTTCTATATCACTAAACCCAGTGATCAATTCTTAGTCCTCATCATATAGGACCTATTAATGGCATTTGACACAAATGACCGCTCTCTTCCTTGAAATACTTTGTTAACTTAGATCCCAAGATATATTCTCCAGATTTTTCCTTCTGCGTCATTGGCTTTTCTTTGTTCTGCTTGTCCTTTCTTCCCAAAGCCCAGGTTTTAGACTTCTAAAACCAATCCCTTGGGAATCTTTTCTAGTTCCATGGCTCTAAATACCATCTACCTTCTGAGAACTCTCAAACATAACATCTCCCACAATAATTCTTGCCTAAACGCCAGGCTCATATATCTCTCTTACTTCCATGTCCACTTGGAAGTCCAATAGGCATCTCAAAGGTATCTAAAACACAACT
This sequence comes from Mirounga angustirostris, assembly GCF_029215605.1. Classification (NCBI taxonomy): domain Eukaryota; kingdom Metazoa; phylum Chordata; class Mammalia; order Carnivora; family Phocidae; genus Mirounga; species Mirounga angustirostris. Next base: position 65,468,631 of record NW_026991712.1, on the reverse strand, counting down.
CTAAATCCTAGCAAACCATGCCCTACTGCAAAAAAAAAAATCTATTGTCAACTCATTAAATAGTAACTACAAACTTCTGTTTGCTCAGGCCCAAACTCTGGGGCCATCTCTGATTTCTCTTTCTTTTATATCCCACATCCAATCCATCAGCTAGCCCTCAAAATATATCCAGAATCCAACCACTTCTCATTATATCTTCCACTACCACACTGACCAGAACCACCATGAACTTTTCCTAAGAGAGTGTCCCTGCTTTGGCCTTTTTCCTCTCCAAGAGTTAGTAATCTTTCTAAAACTAAAGTCAGATCATACCACTCTTTTTCTCAAAAAACCCCAGTGGCTTCCCATGTCACCTAGACCAAAAGCCAAAATCCTTACAATGGCATACTAACATTCTGTGTGCCTTACTTTTTTAATTTAAAAATATAAAAAAGGCAGCATAGTGCTGGTTAAGAGCATGTGCTCAGGGTCAGATTGCCTGTATTCAAAGCCTGGCTCTAATTATTAGCTGTATGATATTGGGCAAGTTACTTAGCTTTCTGGTGGCTAAATTTCCTCACCTGTAAAATGGGATCATTATAATACCTATTTCATAGAGTTGTGGTGAATATTAATGAATTAATATTTATAACATGCTTATAATAGTGCTGGCATATAGTAAACATTATAAAAGGTTTTTTAAATGACAAAATAGGCATTTTGTGCTATTTAGCATGATTTCATCATGAATTCTGCACATAAAAAACATCTCCAATGGTCCTATCTATAAGAATTTATAGAGGGGCACCTGGGTGGCTCAGTTGTTAAGCGTCTGCCTTCAGCTCAGGTCATGACCCCAGGGTCCTGGGATTGAGCCCTGCATGGGCTCCCTGTTCTGTGGGAAGCCTGCTTCTCCCTCTCCCACTCCCCCTGCTTGTGTTCCCTCTCTCACTGTGTCTCTCTCTGTCAAATAAATAAAATCTTTAAAGAAAAAAAAAAGAATTTATAGATAACTCAAATGTCTCTCAAAAAGCGTGAAATGTTTTGATTAAACAAATTTAAAATGAACTATCATTGCTTTATTCTTTTTGTTTATTCTGAGTGCAGAGTTGAAATGGATTTTACACCATAATTTATACTTTTAAGTATTTTGGTACTTTTTAAGCACACTGATGCTGAGCTGCTTAATCACCTACTTCCTAACCAGCAATACTTTAATTCTTAAAGTGGCGTGATTTTTTTTCCTGTTTATTGGGTAGATTGACTTATAAAGTATACCCTACTTTTCTGCTCTATTTATGGCCTTTTATTATTGCATTAAAATGAAGTGGTTAAGCCTAAACCAAAACAAAAGCTTAAGGTATATTCCTATATATAGCTATGATGGGCATAGTAGGGAGAACGAGTCATATAAAATTTCCAGTACAGAGTCATGAAATTCATTGACTTTATAGTGGAAGAATTACTATAGACTCAAGTTTTGCACATGGCTTCAATCATTATTTAAATCTGTCTGTAGAGGGAAGTGAAGGAAATGGCCACCAGTCAGACCCTGACTATCATAGCTCAGTTCTTACCATCATTTTACAGGTTTTTAAATACTTGAGTATAATTGAAGAATAAATAACCCCCAAATATCTCTTTCTCTCTCTCACATACACACACACACACACACACACACACACACACTGCAACATAACACATACACATACCCTTCAGGAACTGATTTATGATCCACAGAGAAGCGAGGACATTTTACTCACAAGTAAACTTCTACAGATTATTTAAAGTGGAAAGATCTATTTGAAAAGAAGTCAAATATACATTTGAAAACAAGGGAAGTCCTAGTAGTTGTTCATAAAAACAAAAGGGAGTAAGGATTTGTGGAAGATCTGTGAAAAGGGTCATACTATTTATTCAAGGGACTATGAATCAGGTTTTTTTTTTTTTGACAGTTGAGTTTAACTTTTTGAATATGTGGTGTGAAGTTTTGTTAATTCTAGAAACTTGTTACAGTGCTAAATGGAATTTTGGTATAAACTGACCCTACTGTACAAACTCTTAAAGGCCTCTGCATATTGAGATGGGCCACTGATCAGCTGCCAGGTAAAAACAAACTTCACATATTTGCCAACAGAAAGAACAGACTCTACAACAATGCAGCAGTTGAGAATTCCTTTGAGGATGTGAGGAGAGAAACAATGCTACTGTGCCTGCACATCAGAAACAAGAGACAACATCTGATGAAAACTTGCTTAGTTACATCAACATTTTTGTGAAACTTAGCACTTCACAGTAATTGCATGTAAAAACGGTGTACAAATGAATAGTGCCCCTCCTAAAATGTCAAAGCAATTCTTGTCAAATAACACTTTTCCTCACTTTTTTTTTTTAATTTTAAAAGAAAATTGGCCCTGAAACACCATCCAGACAAGAATCCGGATGATCCAGCTGCTGCTGACAAGTTTAAAGAAATCAACAATGCCCACACAATACTTACTGACATGTCAAAGAGAAACATATATGACAAGTATGGATCACTGGGACTGTATGTGGCCGAGCAATTTGGAGATGAAAACGTTAACACCTACTTCATGCTGTCAAGCTGGTGGGCAAAGGTAAATCAATTTTTTCTTTAAAAACAATTTCCTAGAAAAATCATGGTATTATTCGTTCTTTTAGACTCCATCTCAGAGAAAACCTAATCTTACTATATTATTAAACTCTTGTAAATAAAAAGAGATATCACTTTGACTGAAAGCTGTTATTTGAGGATCTTTTCTTTTTCTTTTTTTCTTTAGCTTGTCAAATAATTATAAAATACAGCATGACTTAAAATACCTGTAGACATTAATTATAATTGAATTTGAGGCTTCAGGTTAATTCTGACTGCCCTCCCTCCCCCCATAATGACTAATTAAGAACTGACTCACAGCTCAAAACAAAAATAATTTATTAGTGTGACAAGTGCTTAGTAAATTATTATAGGACAAATTTAACCATGTACTTTACTATCTAGAGCATAAGCTACCTGAGCAAACACAGTACTTGGGAGAATGTATGGTAATTATGTGATAGGCTCATGTGGGGCCTGACTTCAAGTAGTGGAGAAGGAAATGAGGGGGGAAAAGTGAGAATTAAGTAGTGCTGGAAGGATGTTGAAGAGACACAGAGGGAGAAATAAAAAAAAAAGGATATCTGGTCAAGAAGAAGGCAACATTTTTAAGGACTTAGTGCAATCAGAATTGACTTCTGACAGTAAATTTTGTGTGGTTTCCTAGGAATACCTAGTATATGAGTGTTTGATGATAGTTATATATATATATATATCTTCTGATAAAAGGGTATTTACATGTGAACTATACATATGGTCCATCAGCATATTTTTTGTACAATTCATATAATTTGGGAAATCGTATGAACTCACATTCATATGGGTGGTAATAATTTAAAAAGCTACAGATCTCCAAAAAGAGGGATTGTTATTTTCTTCCACTAAAATAAATCTTGCTAAATTGAAGAGTCTTATATATGCAGGAGGAGAGAGAATATATTTTTATACATAAGCATGGAGCGTCTGCAACCTGAAGCCTCACTTGTCTTCTGTAGTCTCCAACATTTCTTTTCCTAGAGATAACTGGGATTCCAACTGAAACCCCCTTTCTCTATTGTTGAAGACCTGGGAGGGAGACAAGTTCCCACTGAGTGGATTTGGACCTTGGAACAAGAGTGTACATAATGACAATGTCATTTATAATAGATTGAGTGTTCATATAACAGTGTGGGCTTACCTGCAAATCTAACCTCCAGGCATGACATTCTCTCCATGGGAAGGTATATTTGGCATTCTAGATAATTTACATACCAGCACCTGGTTGCATATTGGGGCTGGCCTGCATAAAAACGAGAATAGGCTTCCTTGCTGCGGAAGTTGACAAAATTGATCAAAATTCATATAGAAAAGCAGAAGCTGTCCAAAAGTATAAGAGATTTTTGAAATAATTCCTGATATGGCTCTTTAAAAATACAGTTACAAAGAAATTTACCTTCTTCTTCTGCTTATATCAAAAACCTAATTGCACAGTGCCCATTAGAGAGGGCTGGCACATAGTGATCATGTATTAGGTGTGCACTGCAAGAATGATTTATTGTACCAATGAAAATATGTATTTCAAAATATTGGACTCCTACTTATGCCTAGTAGTGTGCTAAGCACTGTAAGTATATAAGGCAAGGTTATTTCTGCAACAGGCAAACAATCTAGTTGGAATAATTAAAGAACAAAACAGTATATGAATTAAAGGAAATTTTTGGAGAAGAGAAAAATATGGGAATTGCATGGTAAAGACAAAAAAGGACAAAGGTAGGTAAAAAAAGGAGTAGCTGGTTGGGGCAGGAGCTCAGGAATACTGCACAGGAGGGTTGGGGACGCAGCTGGTGAGGAGAAGGGTGTTGCAGTTTTGTTTTCAGAGTAATTTACTTAAAGTCTATGAAAATGTAGAGTACACATGGCAAAAAGATTATCGGCATGAGTGTGTGACTGTAGGCTCCATGAGCCACTGTAGGCTCCACCCCATAATGGGGACCAGAGTCAGAGATGGGGTGCTGGGCTAAGAAGCAGGAATGAGCCAGGTGAGGCTCATCGACATTAAAGATTTCTACTTTAACTTCCTGAAGAACTACATATACACAAGTTGATCTTTATCCTCTTTCTCTTTTTAGATAAAATCTGCATTCTGATTCAAAGATGTATAAAACACTTCCTATGCCAAATAACGTATTTTTTTAAAAAAATCAAATTTATTTTGCTCAATTAACAAAAGTTTTAAATTGGAGGTTGGGAAAGTTTTTCATTTTTAGCTATGGCAGACTTAGTAAGCAAACCTTTATCTTTTTCTAAAAAGTATTTTTATATATTTATTTTTGATTGAGAGAAAACAAACATGGGGGAGGGGCAGAGAGAGAAGCAGGCTCCCTGAGGAGCAGGGAGCCCAATTCAGGACTCGATCCCAGGACCATGGGATCATGACCTGAGCTGAAGGCAGTCGCTTAACCACCTGAGCCACCCAGGGACCCCTAAGCAAACCTTTTATATGCTTGTGGGGAAACCCTGGTGCTGGCTGTTCATGAGGAGGAACAAGTTGTTTATCTATTAACTACTTCATACATTCATTAATTCAATAGGTATTTATTGTCTTCCACATGCCAGGTACTAAATCCTTAGGTTAGGAGGGACCGAAGGGTGACTAACATATAGTTCCAGCCTCCAAGAACCTCAGTCTAATGTGAGACAGACATATAAACTGATCAATGTCTTAAATTGAATTTTGTCCTGAAGAAATTTATATGGAGTACAGCTGGGGCACAAAGGAAGGAGAAACTGTTTTAGAGTGGGGGGGGGGGGATCAGGAACGATGTCAGAGAGAGGATCTTTGAGATGAATCTTCAACACACAGTGGGCATTTTTTAGATGGCTGGGGAATGGGAAGGGGCCCTCTGGGCAGATGAATCCACAGGGAGAGCAAATCTATCAGGTATGGCAGGAACAGGGCTGTGCTAATTCACAGAAGGGTTTGAAGCCAGATGACTATTAATAAGGACCTCAAGCCTTTCCTGAGAGGCAGGAAAGTTGCTACATACATTCAAGAGAACATGTATTTCAGAGAGCTCCAACAACAACGTGCAGAGTAGAATAGGAGGCAAGAGTAGAGGCAGGGAGGCTAGTTAGGAGGCTATTGAAGTGTTAAAGGCAGAGATAACAAGATCTTTCTAAAGTCCTACCATCAGGATAGAGACAAGGAGGAGGGTGTAAGGGAATTTGAAGAGATTCTGGCAGGACCTGGTGACTAACAGAAATGCGGAGGTGGGAGGGAGAGCGCTCAAAATCTCTTCTTTGGTGAGAATAATTCAGTCCCCTTGGTTAGCTCATTTGATCTGTAGAGATTGTGTTTGTTTTGTTTGCTCTACTCTTAATAATGACCACCATAGCTTATGAATAAAGAAGAAAACATCACCCTTCATTACTTAGGCTACAAGTCACTTCCTGTGAACTTGTTAGGCAAAACTTTATAAGGAATTTGTTTCCAAGGCAACTAAAAAGGCAGTTCTTGTATGGAATAAGGATGAGGGTGAATATGTGGTCTGCAGGGTGAACTGCATTATCTTCAGGTCTCTGAAGATACATGGATGCACACTTAATTTCTGGGGTTCTCCCACACTCCACCACCCCTAACCCCTATTTTGCTTTGCCTCTGCTTCCCCTAGACCCTGTTTGTCATCATTGGCCTCTTGACTGGCTGTTATTTTTGCTGCTGCCTATGCTGCTGTTGCAACTGCTGCTGTGGACGCTGCCGGCCCAAATCGTCGGTGCCAGAAGAGGACTTTTATGTGTCCCCAGAGGATCTTGAGGAGCAGATCAAGACTGACATGGAAAAAGGTGGAGTAAGATGAGAACAGAGCTAGTGGGTGTCCCTTCGCAGGCCTGACCAAGCATGAGATCCCTGACGATGGTTATCACTAGAGTGAGAGAGATCCAACAACCCAATGAGGGGAATCCCAAAGACAGTCATCTTTGGTACCTCTTTTGGAGAGGATAAAAGGACAGTTACCTCTCCCAGCTGCAGAGAAAAGTAGAACCTGACACCATTAAAAAGAAACATGCTGACCACAAAGCAAAGCCAGTACAATTCGTGATCTCATTACAGGAGCATGAGCTCTAGGTTCAGGGAGGTTTGGGTGGGAATGCTCAGGCATACAAGAACCAAGCCTGTTACCTTAGGATCTCTATTTACATAGAAGGGAGTGGACATCACAAAAAGTCAACAACCCTTGACTTTTCTTCTTTCTGATTACCTGATAAATGAGTTTTGGGTAGAACTGGGGAAGGGTGATATTTCTTCCCTGGAAATGTAGCTTCCTTTCAAATCCACACATTCAGAGCTAGCCTCAACCAGCATCAAGAATATTGTGCTATGTAAATGGGACTGTTTGCTTTGCTAAATCACCTCCACATGTTTGTCTATGTGTATACATGACCAGGAAATATTACTTGATTCTTCAAGCTCATTCCACCCAGAAAATGATAAAGAAAAAAAGTATAAAGAAAGATAAAACCTCACAGAATTCACAACACCAGGAATACTTCATATGCTCTGGGAAATGCCTTTGTTTAAACAAGCTGGAGTCAAACCTGCCATTGTCCTCTCTGTCTTGCAGCCATAATCCTACTATCATTTTCTCCTTTAGAATGCATCATTATTCTGCCTTACAGACTTCATCACTAAATCACAAAGAACCTTGGACAGCCAAATAAAAGAATTACTTGATAATTCAGACAGTGGCCCATTGTTGTCAGAATTGCTGAATTTAGGAATGGTACACTTCTCTGGACTGTACTGATTCTTTTGATCACAATGAAATAGAATTTCTATGACATCAAGCAGCAGAGACTATTTAAAGACTTCCACATACCTTTTATTCCCTATCAGATGTGATGCTAAGCAATAGTGTTATTACCCACCCTGACTCCAGCTTGAAGGAAGAAATCTTCAATTATATGAATCATACTTAGTCCAAACAATTTTAGGATCGGGAGTCAGAGAAGACTGAGGGATTTTCCTGCAACCTGTGACCCCTCTCTATGGGGACCAATGCGTGGTCATTCTGGCAAAGAAGGGGGTTACTCTAACAATTTTTTATTACTGCCCCGGTAGACAAATCGTGGGCCCATGGTGAGATATAATTACAATTGCCTTTTGCCTTATCTGGGCTATAAAAGGACAATTAATCTTTTAATGAGGACATATATACCAAAAAGAGCAAGCAAGCAGTACTACTTAAAAATGGGTTAAACAGAAATATATATGTATGTAAACTCCTCTCCATGGAAGGGCCAGTGACCTTGCATAACTTGCTTAAGAATGATGATCCCAGTACATTAATCCCATCTGCCTTTGCAAGGGAGTTAAATTGTTATAAGATCACATTTACTGGCTCTATTGTCTACAGGATCTCCCATAACATCCATCAATCCAGTACAGTATTCAAATACTACAGAGGATAGAAAGGGACAGTGAGATAGGAAAGTATTGTCATCATTATCCACTGTGTCAACCTTACCTTAACTTTTCCTGTATAGTGCAGAAATCAAAACTAGGTGAATTGAACCTAGATATCCCAAATCTACTGTTTCATACTTCTCTGAAAAGCCTCAAAGTCTTTCCTCTTTTAAATTAGATAAAAGCTCTACCAGGTCATTTCAGCAGACCTCTTTGCAGTTTTTTTTTCTGGAACAGAAATTTATACTCAGTGCCAAATTCCACCCAGGTTTCCTTCCTGCAGGATGGCTGGTGATAAATCTGTGTGCCTCTTACTGTTCTCAGTTCTGACACCCCAGAGTTACCAATTCCATTGCAGAGGTCATATTCTAGACTAAGTAAAGCATGATTTCACTTGAATGTGTTACTAAGAATCCTTAAGCAAAAAGAAAAGTTTTATTCTATGCCCAAATATTTAAAAGCTCTATGCAGAGTTGATTCAAGTTTTAGAGGGCTTGACACTTACATAATTTGGGCAGTGCTCTTTAAGAAAAAAAAAGCACAAAGTTACAAATACAAAAGTAGGTCTGAAAACAAATATTTATTTGTAATGAGAAAAGGAAATCACAACAAAATGCAAAGCTTAAAAACTGAAAATACCATAAATATCAGAAGTCTAGAAAAGTAGCAATGGTTTAATTAACAGCCTGGCACACCTCTGTAATACTTTCCCCCTATGTTTTCTGGATGCACTGTTCTTTGACTGCCTCTTCATTTAACAATAATTTTGGAATATAATTTTCTATAGGAAGAATAGAAAAATAATTCTGTTTTTCCTCTAGTGTGTTTGAGCAAGATTTGTTTTCTCTCATGGCTTTATAACTCATTATTGATAATGTCTAAATTTTTAAGGATAGCTATTAAATTTGAAAGACTAGTCTATTTCATTTGTAAGATTTGGAAGAATTTTTCACAGACCACTTTTTAAGTCTGTGCATTTCCAAATTTGTTGCCCCTACATCATCCAATACTTCCAATATCAGAGCCCCCTGGGCACAATCATACAGGGTGACATCACCTCTGGCGTGGATCTTCATGTCTCCTCAGCAAGTGAACTGGCATAGGGAGCTATTATGCCGGTATGGCTAGCAATAATGAGCTATGCATAGATTCGTTGCAAACCCCAAAAACATATGCCACTAAACTCAAATGGGATCTATTTCCCCTTAACTGAATCCCCCAAATATCCATAGCCCCTCTGTTGCCCTTCATCAAGAAGAAACGTGTGATGGAGGGAAAATCAAAGTGGAAAGAGACACTGTTTTTGCTGATTATAATTAAAATATCTTACTTTTGCAAATCTACAAAAATATAAGCATATTGTTAGGGCCCCAAAAGGCCCTCAGAAAGATCTGCACAGATAGAGGTCCCTGAAGCTTAAATTTCATTAACCTAACAGTAAATTCACCAGTGCTCTTCAGTCTAACATTTCATTATGAAAATTTATGCCTTATTTGCAGCTAGGTGCACTAGTTTCAGATTTTTACCCCACTAATTCAGAGACTTAATGTAGTTTACAGATAAAATTAATGTAAGTTAGGGCTCGTAAAGATGAAAGAGAAGATTCCATGTGAAGACTATGCTTTCTGGACTGTGATCCAATAAATGGAATACGGTCTCTTCTGTTCTACAAAAGAAGGGGACCCACTTAAAGTTGTTTAAGAAAATAAACTTGAGGGGTGCCTGGGTGGTTCAGCTGGTTAAGCGTCTGATTCTTGGTTTCAGCTCAGGTCATGATCTCAGGGTCCTGAGGGGCTCAGTGGGGAGTCTGCTTGAGATTCTCTCCCTCTCCCTCTGCCCCTCCACCTGCTCATGCACACACACTCTCTCTCTCTAAAATAAATTTTAAGAAAACAGAAAATATACTTGAAAGGGACTACTAATCATTTAGATATCAAGCTACTCCTGACAAATGATAAGAAGCATATATCAAGATTTGAGTCCATTGGAAGGCACTGGTGAGCCCTGGGGCTTTAAGATTTTTTTTTCAATGATTCTGAAATTAAATAAAATATGGTAAACATTTTCTCACTTAGGGAATTTTTAATTATCTTACATTGAATCTAATCATACAATCCTAGGATTTTATAGTTGGAAGAGATCTGAGTAGTCAACCCTCACCTCCCCACAAATTTTCTAGCAGACTGCTGACTAACCTCATTTGAAAGCTGCTAAGGGTGGGGAGATTTGGGACCTTGTATGAAAGTAAGAGATATTCATAAAAATTCAACAACCAAAGAAGGATACAGAGTCAAAAGCAGGTTTACACCAACCTTCTGGTACTAGTTCCCCAAGGATAAAAACACTTTTAAAAATTTTTGTGTAAATATTTATGGGGTTTCATTTTACAAAACTGGTATCGTATCTACATATATTTTTTGCTGCTTCTTTGCAGAGCAAAAATTTTGATGAAAAAGGTGTCAAATTTTTAAGGGGATTATGCTTTTAATGTCATGTCTAAGAACTTTTAGCCTAACCCTGAGTCATGAAGATTTTCTCCAATGTTTTCTAAAAGTGTTATAGTTTTATGTCTAACATTTAGATCTATGACCCATTTTGAATTCATTTTTGTTTATGGTGTGAGACTTAGGTCATCTTTTTTGGGGGGAAGGCACATGGAGTTTAATTGTTCCAACACCATTTGTTGAAAAGATTATCCTTTCTCCATTGAATTGTCTTTGCTCCTGTCAAAAATCAGTTGGCCATATTTCTATGTTTATTTATGGACTCTATTCTGTTCCATTGATCTATGTGTCTATCCCTTCACCAATAATACAGCCTTGCTTTCTGCAACTTTAAAGTAGGTCTTAAATTCAGCTAATGTGATTCCTCCAACTTCATTCTTTTTCAAAACTGTTTTGGCGATTCTATTTTCTTTGCCTTTCCATATAAATTTTAATATTAGGTTGTCTAAATCTACAGAAAGATACCAATTTTTAAAATTAGAATTGCATTAAATTTGTACATTAATTTGGGAAAAATTTAAGTCTTTATTACTATGTTGAATCTTTCAATCCCCCAATACAGTATGTGTCTCTATTTATTTAGGTCTCATTTGATTTCTTTTATGAGTGTAGTATAGTTTCATCATACAGAGATGGTATGTTAAATGAGTACCTAAGTATTTCATTTTGGGGAGAGCTAGTGTAAATGGCACTGGTTTTTAACTTGGGTTTCCAATTGTTCATCACAAGTATTTACAAACATTTTTGTGTATTGACTTTATATCCTGTGTTCCTGTTAAGCTCACTTACTAATTTGTGTTGTTGTGTGTGAATTCTTTGGGATTTTCTATGATGACAATTATGTTATCTGCAAATAGAAATGGTCTTATTTCTTCCATTCCAATCTGCATGACTTTCATTTCTTTTTTTTTAAATTTTATTATGTTATGTTAGTCACCATATAATACATCATTAGTTTTTGATGTAGTGATCTTTTTCTTGCTTTATTGCACTGACTAGGATTTCCAACACTTGGTTTATTACTCTGCTGCAACCATCTTCAAATTCTTAGCTTTTGAATCAGCTATACCACATTTTCATTTTGCATTGGGTTTTGTAGTTATGTAGCCAGTACTGCTGAAATATTTCCCTGTATGGACTATAAATCCTTATTTCAAGCTTGATACTCACTGGTAAGGAACAGAACAAAATTCCTCCAGAGCATAATGCCCTGCTTTTAGGGAAGACTGAAGTTAACCGAGATGATAAGGTGCAGTGGGGAGAAGTAGGTGGAGCAAGAGTTTTATATTAATTATCAATCTAAATGCTATGCTACAGATTATACTGTGCTTAGAGACTTGGCCAGTATATGAAATTACAATTGAAAATTTATTTTTCATATGTATTAATTTTCAAAAAAGTATGGTTAGCATTTATTATATTACTCTGAATTTAATTTCCAGAAATGCCAAGATAAAAAGTATAATAAAACTAATATGAGATTATCCTCTCTCCAGAATAAAAGTTATAGCTGCTTAATACTTATTGCCTCCTATGCCTAACTAGACTAACAAAGAAGAAGAAAGAACAGGAACTAGCTAGAGGAATATATTTCTGATTTGAATTCAGTGACTAAACACCTCAAACTTTGCTTTTAAGGACACATTATAGAACATTGTACAAATCTCTTAATTTATGAAAATCCAAATTTAAAATATCAAACTCTTTTTTAACCAACTGACTTATTAAAAAAAACATTAGAAATGTTTTTCACCTACCTTGATATATTTAATAATTTTAGTTTTATATCTAAAGCCTATAATTTTTCTTGGATTTTTTTTATTAAGTGCATATTTCAAACATGCCTACTCCTCAACACTGGCTAAAGCCTAAGATAACTTCTGATGCTGTAAAATAGTACCAGTTTCTGTCTGAGAATAGTGGTATAGGGTAGGATTTGGCAGTAGAAAGGAAAGATTGGCTTTAGTATTTGTATCTCTTTCAACTATGTGAAAGGGTATAATTCATATATAATATAATTCATATAATTCAGCTTCTACCCTTAGTTCAGGGGAAAAGTTCAGTGGCATCTTCAATATTCGCTGGAAACTACAGAACTTATAAATGGATATCCATTTCTTTCTCAAAATAAAGATATACTCCCAGTGGGATCCTAGGAACACAGGGAAATACTATTATTCTTATGAATCAATCAGGATCAAATAGAAGAAAGAAAGTGTCTAGGGGAAGACCATCACCCCCTTTTTTTTTATCTTGGAAAATTTGAAACTTGAAAGGTAAAGGTAATGGGCACCAGGTGATTTTCCTTCCTTTCAAATGTTCACAAATTAGAAGTTCCACTTTGTGAATTTTTTAGCGGTATATTTAAAACAATCTCATTTAGACCCCATACTCCTCTGTTGGCTGAAGACCACAACGAAATCAGAATACTACTAGCCAAGAGAACTTTGTAGACCATCTTGAGGTACCCTGTTTCCCGGGACTCTGTGTCTACGTGTGTGTGTGTGTGTGTGTGTGTGTGTGTGAGAGAGAGAGAGAGAGAGAGAGAGAGAGAGAGAGAGAGAGAGAGGGCGAGCATAAGCAAGAGCATAAACGAGAACCAGTTACCTCTAAACATCCTGGCAAAACAAACCAAGAATACAACAGTTAACTTCAGGTTGGTTTGTTTGTTTTTTCCAAACTGAAGGCAATGGACTGAAAACTCCCAGTTAAATCCTAAAGATTTTTTGTGCAATCATGATTTCCCCACTTTTTTGGAAGGAGAGGGAATAAGATATCTAAAGAGAAGAATTTAGAGTGTTGACCTTGGATCTAAAAATATGAAATTCAGTGATAGAAAAATCTATTGATTGCTTAACTGCTCTTGATACTCATTGGATAAAACCCAAATAAATTCACAGCCACTGAGTTGAAGAGGCCATATGGCTTGTAATTAGACTCTTGCTCTCAGCCAAGATATTGAGACATTTATTACATTTGCTCTTTAGCATTCATCACACATTGCTGCCCAGGAAAAGGGCACAAGGAAGTGATTAAATTCACCTTCCCTTGTTTCACCAACCCTTACTCAATCTCCTTCCTACCTCCTTCCCCCCAACCAAAAGGAACCCATTTTTAAAATTAATTCATGGAAAAAAATTCTTGCAACTAACTAATCCGAAGTCCTTTGGTTCTTCTTTATATGACTATATCAAGTAAGCTCACCAAGGCTCTGGCCAGGAGACCAGAACAAGGGAGTGTGCTCAGAATGCTACCCCAAAAGCGGCTCAAAGTGGATCCAAAGTCTCTTCAATTTTTGGCTATCAAGGTTCAGTGAGCAAATTTACTGGACAGGTTTATTAAGATAGTTTTTCCACAGCAAACATTTATTGAGCACTTAATATTTGTTAGACACTGCAGTGGGAGCTAGAAAAAAAAAATACATGGCCCCTGCTATCTTGGATTTTATGATCTAGCAGAGGACATGGGGCAACAAATGTCAAATAATGACACAAAGAGCTAGTTAATTTAAAAATATAATAAACATACCAAAGAAGAGGCACAGGGGCTGTGATAATAAACACGAGGGGGCCTGACTTGTGAGACAGTGTAACAAGGAACAGAAGCAAGAGCATAAATAGGAACCGGTTATCTCTGAACACCCTGGCAAAGCAAACCAAGAATGCAGGTAAAGACAGCTTCCCTGAGGAAGTGACATTTAAAGCTGAAGACATAAAGAATGAGGAGTTAAGGGGGAGGAGATTATGAAGATAGAGAACCCTAAAATGGATGAATCTTGATACCAGCAAAACATTTGGCACAATATCTCCCCGCAATGTATGGATAAGATGGCAAATTATGTTCTCATGCCAGACAAAGCAGTTACGGTCATATTGGGCTTTTCTACTGAATAGTTTTATCAAGGAATTGAATGAAGCAGAAGTTGTGCAGAGACCATATTTGCAAATAACCCAAAATGGAATATGTTCAGACAAGGGCTCATACCATCAAAGTGAAATATGATAGAGGAAAAGCAGCTGGAATCCTGGGCAGTTTGTTAAAGAAAAAAAAAAAAAAGCAGGAGCAGTAAGATTTAACTAAATAAAGGGGGAAATGTGAAAGGGTATAATCCAGCTTATATAGCTATATATATATATATACTATATAGCTACAATCCAGCTATAACTCAGGAGGCTCTGAGGAGAAAATTACAAAAAAGTAGAGGAGGTGAAATTTTATTCACCCATAAAAAGTAATGAAATACTGAACCATGCTACAATGTGGATGCACCTGGAAACATTATGCTGAGTGAAAGAAGCCAAATACAAAGGAACAATTATTGCATGATATAATTTATATGAAATAACAAGAACAGATAAATCTATTGAGGCAGAAAGTAGACTGATGTTTGCCAGGGCCTGGGGAAGGGAGGACTAATGGGTCCCTAGTTTCCTTTTGGGAAAATGTTTTGAAACTAGATAAAAGTGGTGAATTATACTAAATTGTTCACTTTAAAATGATTAATTTTATGTGACTCTTACCTCACTTAAAAAATACACATCGTAGAGAAGGGTAGACCAAGATTTGACTAGAGAAAGAAACTAAATACCCTTCCTTCAGAAATGGAGAAGTTTTTTTGTTCCCCACAAATTCACCCATGGTAGGGAATGGAAGATACCATGGGCCTAAGCAAGGCATCAAATTCACAAAGTGAGGGGAGATAGGAAAGTTGATTATCAGCCTCTTATGCCAGCTACTTTGAGAGCAGATACTGCTAGTGGCCACAACTGAGGGCTTTGGAGTCAGACAATTCTATTTCAAGCCCTAATTCGATAGGTTCCTGGTTGAGATTTTGGGGGTAATTCACTTAATTCCTTAATCTGTTATTGCCTTTATTAAATATTGAATACATACAGCTATCATGACTTGACTTTATACTTTTCATAAAAAGAATATTGCCATTACCTTTTCAGTTCCTTGCTGACTTTCCCTCTGCTATCTTAAATCATTTGTAATCATTTTTTCCCTTCAGTTTTATTGAGATATTTGACATACAGTGCTGTTTAAAGTGTACAGCATAATGACTTGACTTATATATATTTATGAAATGATTGCCACAATATGTTTAGGTAACATCCATCTTCTCATATAGATACAAAAAAAAAAAAAGGAAAAAAAGGTTTTCCCTGTGATGAGAACTTTTAGGATTTACTCTCTTCGCAACTTTCAAATATACCATACAGCAGTATTAACTATAGTCATCATGTTGTACATTACATCCCCAGAAATTATTTATCTTAAAACTGCAAGTTTGTTACCTTTTAACTACTCACACTTCTGGTAACCACAAATCTGATCTCTTTTTCTATAAGCTTTTTTTTTAATCCACATATAAGTGAGATCATAGAATATTTGTCTTTCTCTAACTTAATTTCACTTAGTTTAATGTACTCAAGTTCCATCCATGTTGTTAAAAATGGCAAAATTCTTTCTTTTTTATGGCAGAATAATATTCCATCACATGTTCATGTGTGCCAGCATACACACATACCTTTTTTTTTATCCATTCAAACATTGATAAACACTTAGGTTGTCTCCATCCATGTCCTGGCTATTATAATGTAATCATTTCCTTACTATCCTTTTTAGTATTACAACTATATATATTTACATTCCTAACGAGTATATTGGTTGGTTTTGCATATTTTTGAAATTTAAGTGAATGGACTCCACATTTATCCTCCAACTTGTTTTCACTCAACATCATATTTCTGAGATGCATTCACATTGTGACTGCTTTTCATTCACTTTCACTTCTGTATAATAATCTTCTGTGAGAACATACCATAAATTTATTTATCCATTCTACTGCTGACACATATTTGAGTAGTTTCCACTTGTTTGCCATTACAAACAATGCTGCTATGAATGTTCGTGTACATGTCTTCTGGTGCATGAGTGCTAGGAGTGAATACCTTAGTCAAAGCGTTTGTACAAGTATACCTTATTAGATGATGCCAAGTTGTTCTGCAAAATTGTTGCACTAATATCCATTCCTACTAACAGTTAATAAGAGTTGCTCCTGTTGCTCCACATCCTTGACATCACCAGACTAATTGTGTGTCACACTGGTGGGTGGGAAATGGTATACTACTGTGGTTCTAATTTTTGTCTCCTTGATTACTAATAAAGTTGAACATCTTTTTATATGCTTATTTTTCATTTGAGTTTCTCCTTCTATGAATTGCCTATTCAAATCTTTTGCAGATTTTTATTATATCTATCTTTTTCTAATTTTTTAAAAAGATTTTATTTATTTATTTGACACACAGAGAGAGAGAGCACAAGCAGGGGGAGCAGCAGAGGGAGAGGGAGAACCAGGCTCCCCAAGGAGCAGGGAGCCCGATGTGGGGCTCAATGTGGGGCTCGATGCAGGACTCAATCCCAGGACTCTGGGATCATGACCCAAGCCGAAGGCAGTCGCTTAACCAACTGAGCCACCCAGGTGCCCCTAACTGATTTTTTATATTCGGGTTTAACTCTTACATTTATTCCTGAATATCAATTTTTATATAATTATAAATAATTATAATTATATAATTATATATTAGTTTTCTACTTGTTTTTCAGAAATGTACTTTTTTAAACATTGATTTTGAATTAAAGAAACTAGCTAAACTCTCCATTTCCAATTATTTATCTGTAAATTCTTCAGGGTTTCTATATAACTGATCAAAATTGGATCCTAATTATGAGTCTTGCTGTAGGTTTTTGATCAGGTTAAGAAAATAGTCTTCTATTCCTTTTTTGTTAGAACTTTATCATGAGTGTGAAATTTTATCAAATATTTTTTCTTCACCAATTGAGATGGTCATGATTTTTCTCCTTTAATCTGTTAATATGAAGAAATATATAAATTGTTTTTCCAAAGGTAAGATAATCTTGTATTCTGAGATTAAACCCAATGCAGTCATAATGTATTAACTATTTTATTTTTTGATGAAATGGGTTTGCTGATATTTTGTTTTAGATGTTTGTATCTATGTTAATGATTGAGGTTGGTCTACATTTTCCTTTCTCAAACTTTCCTTATAGGGTTCTATACCAAGATTCTGCCTCATGAAATAAATTAGAAACTACTCCTTCTTTTTAAACTTTTCTTAAAGAGTTTATGTATTATTGGATTTATTTCTACAACATTTTGCAGGACTTTCTGGGCTAATGTGCAATTGTACAAATTTTAAATTATTGATTCAATGTATTAATGTTTATAGGCCATTTAGATTTGCTATCTTTATTAAAAAACTAGTTTTTTAAAAATTTCCTCTTATTACCTTTCATGCATCTGTAAGATCTGTATTACTGTCCCATTTTTCATTCCTTATATTGGTTATTTCTGCTTTTTTTTTTTCAGCCATTCTACCAGATATTTGAAAATTTAATTGGTCTTCTCAAAAAAAAAACTTTTGGGTTTGATTCTCTTGTAATTTGTTTCTTTTTAATTTTTATTCTTTATTATTTCTCTTAACTTATTGTTAATTTTCTAACTTCTTAATTTTTACACTTAATTTTCAGTGCTTCTTCTTTTGTGATATTAAGCATTTAAGGCTATAAATTTTCCTATACTTATTATATGACCATTTTAGTGTCACACACGTTTTTATATTATTCTTATAATCTGAGTTCTAAATATTTTCTAATTTCCATCATAATTTTTTTCTTTTTTGGAGGGGATGTCTCTCTCTTTTTTTAAAATTTTATTTATTATGTTATGTTAGTCACCATACGATACATCACCAGTTTTCGATGCAGTGATCCACGATTCACTGTTTTTGTACAACACCCAGTGCTCCATGCAGTATGTGCCCTCCTTAATACCCATCACCGGGCTCATTCATCCCCCCACCCTCCTCCCCTCTAAAACTTTCAGTTTGTTTCTCAGAGTCCATAGTGTCTCATGATTCATCTCTCCTTCCAATTTCCCCCCTTCATTTTTCCCTTCCTTCTCCTAATATCCTCCATGCTATTCCTTATGTTCCACAAATAAGTGAAACCATATGATAATTGACTTTCTCTGCTTGACTTATTTCACTTAGCATAATCTCCTCCAGTCCCATCCATGTTGATGTAAAAGTTGGGTACTCATCCTTTCTGACGGCTGAGTAATATTCCATTGTATATATGGACCACATCTTCTTTATCCATTCATCTGTTGAAGGGCATCTCGGCTCTTTCCACAGTTTGGCTATTGTGAACATTGCTGCTATGAACATTGGGGTGCATATGGCCCTTCTTTTCACTACATCTGTGTCTTTGGGGTAAATACCCAGTAGTGCAATTGCTGGGTCATAGGGTAGCTCTATTTTTAATTTTTTGAGGCACCTCCACACTGTTTTCCAAAGTGGCTGTACCAACTTGCATTCCCACCAACAGTGTAAGAGGGTTCCCCTTTCTCCACAACCTCTCCAACATTTCTTGTTTCTTGCCTTGTCAATTTTTGCTATTCCAACTGGTGTAAGGTGGTATCTCAATGTGGTTTTGATTTGAATTTCCCTGATGACTAATGATGATGAACATTTTTTTCATATGTCTGTTAGCCATTTGTATGTCTTCTTTAGAGAAGTGTCTGTTCATGTCTTCTGCCCGTTTTTTGACTTGATTATTTGTTTTTTGGGTGTTGAGTTTGAGAAGTTCTTTATAGATCTTGGATACCAGTCCTTTATCTGTAGTGTCATTTGCAAATATCTTCTCCCATTCTGTTGGTTGCCTCTTTGTTTTGTTGACTGTTTCCTTGATGAAGTCCCAGAAGTTCATTTTTGCTTTTGTTTCACTAGCCTTTGGAGATGTATCTTGAAAGAAGTTGCTGTGGCCGATGTCAAAGAGGTTACTGCCTATGTTCTCTTCTAGGATTTTGAAGGATTCCTGTCTCACATATAGGTCTTTCATCCATTTTGAGTTTATCTTTGTGTATGGTGTTAGAGAATGGTCGAGTTTCATTCTTCTGCATGTGGCTGTCCAATGTTCCCAGCACCATTTATTGAAGAGACTGTCTTTTTTTTCCATTGCATATTTTTGCCTGCTTTGTCGAAGATTATTTGACTATAGAGTTGAGGGTCCATATCTGGGCTCTCTATTCTGTTCCATTGGTCTATATGTCTGTTTTTGTGCCAGTACCATGCTGTCTTGGTGATCACAGCTTTGTAATATAGCTTGAAATTGGGCAACGTGATGCCCCCAGCTTTTTCTTTTTCAACATTTCCTTGGCGATTCGGGGTCTTTTCTGATTCCATACAAATTTTAGGATTGTTTGTTCCAGCACTTTGAAAAATGTCATTGGAATTTTGATCAGGATGGCATTGAAAGTATAGATTGCTCTGGGTAGCATAGACATTTTAACAATGTTTATTCTTCAAATCCATGAGCATAGAATGTTTTTCCATCTTTTTTGTGTCTTCCTCAATTTCTTTCATGAGTGTTCTGTGGTTCTGAGTTGTTTTTCCCTGGCCTCCTCTTTTCCCTTTTTGTTTATTAATTGGTCACTAATTCGTTCTTCTGCCTCGCTTACCCTAGCTGTTAGATTATCTAGATTAGATTGGATCTCACTGATTGCATTTTTAAGTTCTGCCAATTCAGCTTTCATTTCTGCCCTTAGAGACTTTGTGTTGCCATTACTTGATTTCTCCATTCTAGCTATTGTCTTCACAATTGCTAGCCTGAATTCCATCTCTGACATCTTGGTTATATCTGAATCCATTTGTAAATCTGTGGCATAAGTCATAGTCTCTGAGTCTTTCCTATTTTGGGGGTTCCTCCTCCTAGTCATTCTGTTGAGGGGTGGTTGAGGGAATGTATGGAGTCCAAATTATTGACCACAACCCAAGCAAGATGCACCTGTTTTCTAGGGAACTTAGGGTTACTGGCCTCTTCGTTTCCCAGCCTGTCTTCTGGGGAAGGGGCCTGCTGCGCTGTTACTCAGGCAACCCTGTTTGGACAGAGTTACCCTGCCCCCTGTGGCTGGGTATGGGCTCAGTGAAAACCGGTTTTGGGGGGCTTTTGTTCTGTTCTGGTGGCTTTCCCTGGCGCCTTTCCATGTCTCTTCCGAGAGTTAGAGCAGACTGCCTCAGAGTGGAGAGATCGCAGTCTGTTCTTCAGTGAGCTCTCCAGGCCACACTCTCTCCGTTTCTGTCTGTGCTGCTATAAACTGCAGCATCCTGGGTTGTGGGACCCTCAGCAAGCCTCCCAGTCCTCGCCTCCAGGTCGGGGCATGTCTCTGCCCTTTGTGCTTCTAAAACCACCAGCCACCCCAGTTCACACATGCAGCCCCACCTCTCCGGGTTTCCATCCGGGGGGCTGCCCTAAAGTCCTTTCCCCATCGTTACCAGTCTGCGAGTCTGTGCCCAGTCCCCAGCATGGGAGGCTATCGCTCACCTGCGGTAGAGGATCCCGACGGCTGGGCTCCCTCCCCCTTCCATTTATCCTCTGATATGTGCCCGGAATCACAGCTCCCCAGTTCGTACCTCGAAACCAACTGCCTGCAAGATTCTGTTTGTGGAGATCCAGATCTATCTTCTTACATCTCAGGCTGATTTTGTGGGTGTTCAGAGTGGTCTGGTAGATATCCAGCTCAATTCTGGGGACCGGTTGGAATAGGGTCCCCTACTCCTCTGCCATCTTTCCCCCACTTCATAATTTTTTCTTTGATCTATAAGTTAGGCCTATATGTGTCTTAATTTGTAAACCTGTGGGGATTTTTCAGGTTATTTTTGTTTGTGTCTAACTTAATTGCGTTGTGATCAGAAATTATGGAAAACATGACTCAATAGTTCAAAATATCTTGAGGCTTGCTTTACATCCTATAACTTAATTTTTATAAATGTTCCACATTGCTTCAAAATAATACATTCTGCATTTTTTAGTTTCACTGTTTCATATATGACTATTAAATAAATCCAATTTATTATATGTACTAGTTTGCTAGGGCTGCTGTTAACAAAGTACCACAGACAGGGTGGCTTAAACAACAGAAATTTATTCTCTCCCAATTCTCGAGGTTAGAAGTCAAAGTTTAAGGTGTGACAGTGTTGAATTCTTCTGAGGCCTCTCTTCTTGGCATGTAGATGGCCATTTTCTCCTCATGTCTTCACATGGTCTTCCCTCTGTGTATCTATGTCCTAATATCGTCTTATAATGACACCAGTTATATTGAATGAATGCCTACTCTGAGGACCTCATTTTAACTTAATTACCTCTTTAAAGGTGCTCTCTCCAAATATGATTCACATTAGAGGTACTGGGGGTTAGAACTTCAACATATGAACTGAGGGGGGGGGGCAGTGTGTGTGACACAATTTAGTCCAGAACACTGTACTTATCAAATGTTTTATATCCTTAAAGAATTTTTTGTTTGCTTCATCAGTTACTGAAAGAAGCATTCAAATCTTCTACTGTGATGATGGATTTCTCTATTTTTCTATAAAGTTCTATCAATTTTGCTTCATGTATTTTGAGGCTATTTTATTAGTGTATATAAGTTTAGAACTTTAATAGCTATTTGGTGAACTGAATATTATATTACATAGTTACTCTTTAGCTCTATCAATGCTTTTTGTCTTTTGCTTTGTTAAAATATAGTTACATTAGCTTTCTCTTTAGTAGTGTTTGTGTGGTAAAGATGTTTACATCTTTTTACTCTCAATTATTTTGCTCTTATATTTTTTTGATGTGTATTTTACAAACAACATATGGTAGGGGGTGGGATTTATTCAGTTTGAGAATATTTTTCTTTTTAAAAAGGTATTAAGTCCATTTTATTTATTATAATTAATGATGTATTTTGATTTTTTTTTCTACTAACTTACTCTTTCATGAGAGCTAGTATAGTACAGTTTTTAAAAGACTTAGGAAATACTGCCTAGGTTTGAATACCAGCTCTATTATTGACTACCTGAGTAACGAGGGCTAGATACTTATAATTAGTTATTACTTTATTTTTTTAATTATCACTTTAAATTGACATTTTTTTCTGTTTATTTTTTCTTTTTAATGATAGAATATTTTTTTCATATTTCATTCCTTTCCCTCCTCCAGTTTGGAAATTATATTCTCTGCCCTGTTCTTTTAGGGTAACATTTATCAAGCATACTTGTTATCAAAGTTTAGAATTAATTCTTATCTTTACCCCCTCCTGAACAATATAAGAACTTTTTAACATTTTAACTCTGATCACTTCCTTTTTCATTTATACACTATTCTTGTATTCTAGTTTTATCTTAATTTTAAGTCTCCTAAATTATTATTATTGCTGTATACAGTCAATAAACCCTTATTTTTATTCATATACCTACCATTTTCTTTACCAATCATTCCTTTTTACAGCACAAATTTTCCATCTACTAATACTTTTTTTGTGCCTGAATTACAGCTTTTAAGCTGAATCTATTGGTGGCACAATTTCCATTTTTATTGTCTGAAAATTCTTCATGTCCTTTAACCTCTTTCATGTTTATTTTTGTGTTTCTCTGTGTGACATTCTGATTAACCTCCTCAGATCTGTCTTCCACTTCATTAATTCTCTCTTTAGCTGTTAAACCCATTCATCAGGTTTTGAAATTTTCAGATATTTTGATCTCAAGTTCTTTTGTATTAGTTTCAAAATCCACTTGATCACTTAAACACATATAATTTTTTTTTTTTAATTCTGTGTCTTTAAAGTGAGGGATTTGAAGTCTTTCTGAGTCTGATTTGGCCTTCTATTGTTTCTACTAGCTCTCAGTGTGCATTGTTTTTGTGTGTAATCTTTCACTCTTTCCTTCTCAATATTTCAATCTCTCTCTCTCGCTCTCTCTCCCTGTTTTTTACTGAGTTCATGTTTCTTACAATTTTTTAGTTATTTTTTGAGGGTCTCTATTTCTCTAACTCTATCTCCCCTATCTTTCTATTCATTTTTACCTTGAGTTCATGTGTTTTAGCAATATTTCAGTGATTCTTTGAGATCTGGGTTGAAGATGGGGCCATCCTCTTCTGGTAGGTGCTTGGGAGCGCATCTTATACTGGACCATTTTAAATTAAACTATCAGCTTGCAATTTCTTAGAATATATATTTAAATTTGGTCTGCCAATATGTGTGCTCATTGGCTTGCCATTAAATATTTGTAGGGGAGTTCTTTCTTCTTTTACCTCAGCACCAAAACTCAGGACTAACAAATGTCCTTGTAGATATAGGGGTATGGTGATTTAGAGAGTGCATAACCATTTTGGATACTAGCTTTATGTGGGGAGCTTCCTATTAAACTGTCATCTAAGCAAGCTCTGGGCTTTGACCTCTCTCCCAACCAGGGCCATATATGTAATTGTACACTGAACAACTTTAAGAGGCATTTTTAATACAGATATACACTAGGGTCTATGTGATGGATCTGTCCTCATCCCCACAAGATGGTGAAAACTAAAGTTCAGGTTCACCAGGTTCAGCAATTGCCTGAACTTGAAAGTTGGTTTCAGTGCTTTCGTTTTCTAATTCCATAACTGACAGAACTTAACTGAAGAGTAAAACAGTGTCTCCTCTCTTTTGAAATCCTTTAAAGGGCAGGCATCCTCAATATCTTATGAAATGAATTGGTTTGTCAATCATCATTTCAACAAAAATATCCACCACTTGCCCCACTAAAGGAAATGTAACATGATCAGATGGTGTTTATTGCTTTGCTTTGTTTATTTTTAGATGTGGACTTTCCAGTTGTTCTCCAGCCTACAAATGCAAATGAGAAAACACAGCTAATCAGAGAAGGACCTCGAAGTTATTGCACAGACTCTTAATATTGAGACCATTGAGGGTCCACAGTACCCCGTCTTGGTTAAACCATGTCACCAGGTGGTCATGGGTGGGGCAGGGTAAAGGATGTGAAATGCTGTGAACTTTTCCACATTCGTATTTTATTTTTTAGGTTAGGGAAAGATGATCGCTACATAATTTTCTCAGTATGCAGTCTCAATCTTTGAGTAGAATTCCTAATGAAACACATTCCATTTTGATGAATAAAAGCCTGAAGAGTTGTTTTATGCTCCTTGCATGAGGTAAGATGGTGGCACTGGACAAGTTTCATGAGCCTGCCCTTTATGTGACCCAGATCTAATTCCTTACAGACAAAAGTAGCATTCCAAACAGAAGCCACTTTCATCTATCTAACAATACAATATTCCTATCTGCCACAAATATCATCAGCAAAATACACATGGAAACTTAAGAGGAATTTTTTGTGTGTGTGGAGATCTTTTCCTGCCGATATTTAATATGGCTACAGAAATATTTCAAGAGGCAGGAAGAAATTATTAGGTAAAAAAGACAAATCACTTAATTTTAAAGTATATCTTTGAAAGATTAAAAGTTGTTATTTACTGAAAACTGATGAGTAAAACCAGGAAGAAACAGGTTTTGTGTACTTTTAGACTGGCATAAAAAAACAAAAACAAAATCTCAACCTGGTCAAATGGTATAAATGATCCAGAAAATCATACTGAGTCCAAACCAGCCCCCCAAAATATGATGACCATTTTTAAGTAAAAACATTTTTTGTACAACTGACCTAGATTAGACAGCAAGGAAAAGAAACATGTAAGGTAAAAGGTAGAATTCTAAACTCTACAGCCTAACTTTAGATTTAAAGGCATATTATTTACCCCATTTTTGGTGGGAATAATTACATTTACCAGAAAATGCTCAGCTCTGTGCATATTGAACAATTAAGGTCAAAGGTCATGTCTGCATTTACTGTTTGATCCTTATATTCATTATGTGGTCAAAGCCATGTCCTAAAACCATGTTCTAAAATAGTACAGAAAGTGTTTTTTCTTAGTTCTTTATATAATATTGTAGTTTTCAAGATCTTGTTATGTTTTTATGTAATATTGCATGAAATGCCATTTTTTTTTTGTTTCTTATTCCCACCATCACCAAATTACAGTCAAATAATCCTAAAATACACATTGTAAGTGAAAATTGGTGTTACAGCTCTGACAGTTCTGAAGTCATTAAAATTCTGCTTTAACTCTTGAGTTACTGGAATTTTTTTTAATTGACAATCAAGTACGAAAAGCCCTGGTTGGAAAGTTAGGAAAGCTGGTTCTAATCTAAACTCTTGCTACCTAGCCCTGTGACCAAGTGAGATGAGAATTATGGCTAATTGCTGACTCCATTTTCCTATTTGCTCTGATCACCTTCCAAGTTGCTGTGAGACAAGATGAAATAGCTGAGGTAAAAGTACTCTACAAAGCCAAGTGTTTGACAAATACTGAGGTGGTTTTACATGAATCTATATGTTTATACACAGACAAATATAATGTGACTTCTTATGTAGATAAACTCTTACCCCAAAACCCATGAGGATACCTAGTACTAACAGTGACCAGCAAGTGCTTGGAACTCTATATTCAACAAACAAGTGCTACTTTCCATTTGAAGGGAACATAAGATAAATAGCCCTATCTGTGAATAATTTGAGCCACTACATTTCCTTCCTGGAGTCTTTTTAAGCAAAAAGGTCAGGTCTATTTTTGAATTGCAGCCTGTAAATCACAAACTTCCTTTTTCTCTCCCAGACCTCATTTTTCTTACATGGAATTTTTTACTTCTGCTCCCAGCTTGTCCAGAGAGCTAGTACAAGAGTAGAAAGATGAGAACAGGGCATGAATCAGAATCAGAATCAGATGGTGGAATTAAATTCATAAGGGGATTCTTATTAATGTTCTCCATCAAGGGCTAATTACTGGGTATAATCATGTGTGGTAAATGTTAAGGACATGAATGTGTATGAATGAGGAAATGAATCTACAGAATGCCCCTTAGCTACATAGAAACAAGGATCAACTCTCCATCGAAGAGAGGCCACTTAGGCATCATGTTGGGGGTCAACTGAAGCTGCCATCCAGAGTCACCTGTGGTTATTCTGAATCCATAAGCATCTTAGCAAAGAAGCACCAAGAAGAAACATGCTCACCATGAACCAGCACTTCAGTGGCTTACTACCTAGTCCTGGGCTCCAGGTTACCAGAGTAAGGGATTTTGTATAAGGTTTCAAAGTTCATCCATTTATTTTTTGCTGTTTTACATAAGAACATAATAAAAAAAAAAGTATGCCTTTTTCTTTACCAAAATACACATACCTTAATTCTTTGAGAATAAATGACATTCTATTTCTACATTTTAAATGGTATGGATGCTAAAACACATTTGATGTTTCCGAGCCTGGAAATACACCCACCTGGTAGTATACTGCTTGATTTTTTGATCTACACAGAGGGTTCCAATTAGGGCTACATAATCTTTGTGACTGGCACAGTGATGCCCCCTCCGAGATGTACTTATCCTAACTCCCAGAAATAGTGACTATATCACCTTTTATGGCAAAAGGCACTTGGCAGATGTCATTGTTAAGGATTCTGAGATAGGGAGATTATCCTGGATTATCCAAGTGGGCACGATCTAATCACATGGCTCCTCAAAAATGGAGAATCTTCCCTGGCTATGAGAGAGATGTGACTATAGAAGAATGATCAGAGGGGTGCCTGAGTGGCTCAGGTCCCAGAGTCCTGGGATTGAGCCCCACACTGGGCTCCTTGCTTAGTGGGGAGTCTGCTTCTCCCTCTCCCTCTCCCTCTGTCTCCTGTCTCTCACTCTCTATCTCAAATAAATAAATAAAATCTTAAAAAAAAAAAAAAGGAATCGTCAGAGATATGCTTTGAAGTTCGAGGAGGAAAGGGACCATAAACTAAGGTATGCAGACAACCTCTAAAAGCTGGAAAACTTAAAGAAATGGATTCTGCTCTAAAGCCTCCAAAAAAAGAAATGCAGCCCTGCCACCACCTTGATTTTTGCCCAATGACACCCATGTCAAACTTCTGACCTTCAGATTGTATGAGTTTAACACTAAGTCAGTGCTCCTCACTTGTTTCTTTATTGTCCTCACTCCTTATTCTAGATTTCTTTTTTTTCATCCCTTCATCCTGAGTGAGTGTCTAACTTCATTTTCTCCTGTCCCTTCCATTCCCTGTTTCTCAGTGCTCCATCTCCTTTCCTGTTCTTCTCCCTTCTTCCACTCCTACCTTTCTTCCATTTGACTCTCACCCCTCTGTTTTAGTCTCCTAATCTCTCTGCTGGCCAGTAGCAACTCCATCTCCACAATTTACTGGTCTTTTACATGAATTGAGCTATTGTAAATCTACCCCCCAACCGGTAGGGCAGGGAGAGATAGCAAAAAATAGTCCAGGTAACAATATTCTTAAAGGAATGTCTCCCCCCCTACCCCCGCCAAATTCAAGCACAAATAATCATAATGCTAATAGGCCAAAGGGGAACAGAAGTATTTTTTCAAACAATTCTGAGTATATTAACAAATAAATATAATTCATATTGACCACATTCATTATTTGAATGCATGGCAAGGTAATTTGAGACATTAATTTTGTTTTGTCCTTAGTAAGACTCAAAGGAATAAGGGCTCTCCTTCTGAGATTCCATATTAAAAAGGTCACTTCCTTGCTACCATGACCTTGGAGGTTAAAAACGAAGGTAGAGAGACACCTGGAAAACCACCACCCAGGCTTTTGTTTGGGTGCTTGGGCTGTGAGAAGGGCTGTTAGAAAGATGTATGCTGAAATTTGAGGAAGAGAAGTAGCCCCATCATGAGGGACATCTAGACTAAAGATGGGTTGGGAGTTTGGGGAGGAATTCCCAGAGTACCCCAGACTTGTGTCTGTTAGAATAGGCAGTTAGATTCTAACAGGATACCTGAAGCCTAGCAATGAGGAAGCCATGGCCAGCTATCAGGAAAGTCAGAGGCCTGTCCTGGTAGCACTCCACTAAGAAGCCATATCAAAGCATGCAGGCCCAAGATGGTGGGTGCCATGACAGGAAACTCCCGACCAAATAAGGAAGAAAAAGCCAAAACCCTGCTTCCAAAAAAACCCTGCCCCAAGTAAGGAATATTGCACTCCCTAGTTGGCAACGGTCAATAAAAGATAGAAACCCAAACCCCAGGGTGCGCAGCTCTCTCTTCAGGTTGCCTGCTCTAACATCTGGAGAATATACTTGAGCTTTAATAAACTTCACACTTGTGTCACTCATCCACTGTGTTGTGTCTGTCCTTGAATTCTTTCTCATGAGGAAGCCAAGAACCTTCAGCATCATCTTTGTGATGGGCTGGGTCAAGGCCCCAGGGCCCAGGGTCTCCCCAGTTCACTGGTAACATGCCCACAGGGGAGAGCCCCTCTGATGAGATAGCACTTGGATGCCTGGGTGACAAAATTAAATTTTGGCTTCTTAGCCATAGCAAAAGATTCCTGTACCCACACCTGGCCCCTCAAAGGAACCATGTAGGGTTGGACACAGAGACCTAAGGAGCAACCAGGCTGGAGTAAGATGAGGGGTTGGAAACATACTTGGAGGAGGAAGACAGAAACCCTGAGGACCCCAAACATCCCTAGGAAGTGGGGGGTAGGGCGGGGGGACTCTCAAAATGTGGCTGAGGTGAAATTTCAAACTACCTTGTTAAACTTCAACTCTGAGTCAGAATTAATTTAGAACATATAACGTATTGAGACCATGAAGAGGCTTCCCCAAGATCTTTTCTCAAATGTCACTTCTTCATACGCTTTCCCAGACCACCCTGCCTAGAACTGTACCCCACCTCATGCTTCCTATTCTATACTTTTTTCCTTAGTGCCTTTCACTAACATACTTTTTAATCTTGCTTATTGTTGTCTCCCACACCATGAAGGCAAAGATTTTTGGCTGTTTTTGTGTCCTGTTGAATCCCCAATGTTTAAAATAATGCCTGACACATGATAGACAGCCTGGGAATATTTGTTAAATGAGTAAATGTTTAACCTGTATCATAGAATAGAGAAATTCCTACCTGCTAGAAATGCAAAAGCTGCTAGAATCTTTAGTTTTCAGGGAGGTTTAGTATATTATTTTTTGGATATTACTATGAACAACTTAATTATTATAAAATTAATGGTAGCTTGGCACCCAATCAAGCCTCTGACCCAATTACAGCATTATCTTTTTTAAAAACTTCAGCACGAGGGGGAGGGGGAGCAAGTTGGCAGAGGAGTAGGAAACCTAAATTTCGTCTGGTCCCAGGAATTCAGCTAGATAGGGATCAAACCATTCTGAACACCTACGAACTCAACAGGAGATTGAAGAAAAGAATAGCAACAACTCTCTGAACAGAAAAGCGACCACTTTCTGGAAGATAGGATGTGCGGAGAAGTGAATCCGAGGCGATACTCGGGAAGACAGATGGTGGGGGAGGGGGCCTCCGACGGCCGATTCCGGCAAGTGATAGAGCAGCAGAGCACAAAATCGGAACTTTTAGAAGTTTGCTCCGCTGAGGGATGTCGCTCCAGTGGCTAAGCGTGGGGTGGAACCCTCGCTGGGACAGTGTGGTCTCGGGACCCTCGGGGTCACAGAAAGACCGGGGGTGCCTGAGTGTGACAGAGCTCCCAGGTATCAGAGCAGGGAAGCCGGCTGCAGAGACAGAGCCGAGGAGTGGGCTCTCAGCTCGGGGTTGCCATAAACCATGATCCGGGGCACAGTTGGGCCACTGCTCCTCCAGCAGGGACCCAACAAGCGGCAGATCCAGGGGGACTCCCCTTCCTCCCCTGGGAGGAGCAGTGGGGAGCACACCGCAGGGATCTGTTGGATTTGGAGACTCCATACGGGTCGGGTGCCAGAGATAGAAACGCTCTGTCACAGGCTGGGTGAGCACACAGTGCAGCCGGAGACCAGGGAGACGGGAGTGACTGACTGCTTTTCTCTGGGGGCTCAGTTCTTGACTCCTCCCGAGGAGTGGGGCCCGAGTTCTTGGCTCCTCCGGGGCAGAGATTGGGAGGCTGTCACTTTCACTCTTGTCCTCCAAAGCCGTAGGGAAAGCTTGCAGGGAACAAAAGCTCCCGAAAGCAAACCCGAGCAGATTACTTAGCCTGGCTTGGCAAGGGCGGGGCAATTCCACCTCCGGCAAAGACATTTGGGAACCACGGCAACAGGCCCCTCCCCCAGAAGATCAGCAAAAACAGCCAGCCAACACCAAATTTACCAATCAATGAGAACAGCAGAATGCCAGCACTAGGGGAATACTGCACATAGAATTCATGGCTTTTTTCCCATGATTCTTTAGTCTTTCAAAGTTAATTTTTTTAATTTTCTTTTACTTTTTTTTTTAATTTTTCTTTTTCCCTTTTTCAACCAATATCTTATCAATCCCCTTTTTTAAAAAATCTTTTTTATTTTTCATTTTTAGAGTCATATTCATCCCTTCATAGTAGTTAAACTTATTTTTGATATATATATATATAAGTTGGTCTTTCTTTAAAATTTTGGGATACAGTTTCTTCTAACAGACCAAAATATACCCTAAATCTCTAGTGTATGGCTTTGTTCTAGTCTCCTGCCTGATCACATTCTCTCCCCCCCCTTTTTTAATCCTCTTCTTTCTTTTCTCAAACAACTTCTTTTCAATTCCTTTTATAAAATCCTTTAAAAATTTCATCATCTTTACAGTCATATTCCATCCCTTCATTGTATTTACCCTTATTTTTGTACATATATAAGCTTTTCTTTCTTTAAAATTTGGGAGGCACTTTCTTCTAACACACCAAAATACACCCAAAATCTAGTGTGTGGCACTGATCTATGCACCAGCCTGATCATATTTGATCATATTCAGGTTTTTTTTTTGTTGTTTGGTTGGTTTTTTTTAATCTTTTTCTTTTTTCTTTCTTTCCCTTTCTTTTCCCCCAGTTTCGGGTCTCTTCTGATTTGTTTAGTGTATATTTTTCTGGGGTTGTTGTTACCCTTTTAGCATTTTGTTCTCTCATTCATCTATTCTCCTCTGGACAAAATGACAAGATGGAAAAAATCACCTCAAAAAAAAAAACAAGAGGCAGTACCGACTGCCAGGGACCTAATTAATATGGACATTAGTAAGATGTCAGAACTAGAGTTCAGGATGACGATTTTAAAGATACTAGCTGGGCTTAAAAAAAGCATGGAAGATATTAGAGAAACCCTTTCTGGAGAAATAAAAGAACAAAAATCTAACCAAGTCGAAATCAAAAAGGCTATTAATGAGGTGCAATCAAAAATGGGGGCTCTAACTGCTAGGATAAATGAGGCAGAAGAGAGAATTAGTGATATAGAAGATGACAGAATGATAAAAATGATTGAAAATAAAGAAGCTGAGCAAAAGAGAGATAAACAACTACTGGATCACGAGGGGAGAATTCAAGAGATAAGTGATACCATAAGATGAAACAATATTAGAATAATTGGGATCCCAAAAGAAGAAGAAAGAGAGAGAGGGGCAGAAGGTATATTGGAGCAAATTATAGCAGAGAACTTCCCTAATTTGGGGAAGGAAACAGGCATCAAGATCCAGGAGGCACAGAGAACCCCCCTCAAAAACAATAAAAATAGGTCAACACCCCAACATCTAATAGTAAAACTTAGGAGTCTCAGAGACAAAGAGAAAACCCTGAAAGCAGCTCAGGACAAGAGATCTGTAACCTACAATGGTAGAAACATTAGACTGGCAACAGACCTATCCGCAGACACCCAGCAGGCCAGAAAGGACTGGCATGATATATTCAGAGCACTAAATGAGAAAAATATGCAGCCAAGAATGCTATATCCAGCTAGGCTGTCATGGAAATAGAAGGAGAGATAAAAAGCTTCCAGGACAAACAAAAACTAAAGGAATTTGCAAACATGAAACCAGCCCTACAAGAAATATTGAAAGGGGTCCTCTAAGCAAAGAGAGCCTAAAAGTAACATAGACCGGGAAGGAACACAGACAATACACAGTAACAGTCACCTTACAGGCAATACAATGGCACTAAATTCATATCTTTCAACAGTTACCCTGAATGTAAATGGGCTACATGCCCCAATCAAAAGACACAGGCTATCAGATTGGATAAAAAAACAAGACCTATCGATATGCTGTCTGTAAGAGACTCATTTGAGACCCAAAGACATCCCCAGATTGAAAGGGAGGGGGTGGAAAAACATTTACCATGCTAATGGACACCAAAAGAAAGCTGGGGTGGCAATCCTTATATCAGACAAATTAGATTTTAAACCAAAGACTATAATAAGAGATGAGGAAGGACACTATATCATACTTAAAGGGTCTATCCAACAAGAAGATCTAACAATTGTAAATCTCTATGCCTCTAACATGGGAGCAGCCAATTATATAAGCCAATTAATAACAAAAGCAAAGAAACACATCGACAACAATACAATAATAGTGGGGGACTTTAACACCTCCCTCACTGAAATGGACAGATCGTCTAAGCAAAAGATCAATAAGGAAATAAAGACTTTAAATGATACACTGGACCAAATGGACTTCACAGATATATTCAGAACGTTCCATCCTAAAGCAACAGAATACGCATTCTTCTCTAGTGCCTATGGAACATTCCCCAGAATAAATCACATCCTAGGTCACAAATCAGGTCTCAACCGGTACCAAAAGATTGGGATCATTCCCTGCATATTTTCAGACCACAACGCTTTGAAACTAGAACTCAATCACAAGAGGAAAGTCAGAAAGAACTCAAATACATGGAGGCTAAAGAGCATCCTACTAAAGAATGAATGAGTCAACCAGGAAATTAAAGAAGAATTTTTAAAAAATCATGGAAACAAATGAAAATGAAAACACAACTGTTCAAAATCTTTGGGATGCAGCAAAGGCAGCCCTAAGAGGAAAGTATATAACAAAACAAGCCTTACTCAAGAAACAAGAAAGGTCTCATATACACAGCCTAACCCTACACCTAAAGGAGCTGGAGACAGAACAGCAAATGAAGCCTAAACCCAGAAGAAGAAGAGATATAATAAAGATCAGAGCAGAAATCAATGAAATAGAAACCAAAAGAACAGAAGAACAGATCAACAAAACTAGGAGCTGGTTCTTTGAAAGAATTAACAAGATTGATAAACCCCTGGCCAGACTTATCAAAAAGAAAAGAGAAAGGACCCAAATAAATAAAATAATGAATGAAAGAGGAGAGATCACAACCAACACCAAAGAAATACAAACAATTATAAGAACATATTATGAGCAACTCTATGGCAGCAAATTAGATAACCTGGAAGAAATGGATGCATTCTTAGAGATGTATCAACTACCAAAACTGAACCAGGAAGAAATAGAAAACCTGAACAGACCTATAACCACTAAGGAAATTGAAGCAGTCATCAAAAATCTCCCAACAAAAAGCCCAGGACCAGATGGCTTCCCAGGGGAATTCTACCAAACATTTAAAGAAGAATTAATACCTATTCTTCTGAAACTGTTCCAAAAAACAGAAATGGAAGGAAAACTTCCAAACTCGTTTTATGAGGCCACCATTACCTTAATCCCAAAATCAAAAAAGACCCCACCAAAAAGAATTACAGACCAATATCCTTGATGAACCTGGATGCAAAAATTCTCACCAAAATACTAGCCAAGAGGATCCAACAGTACATTAAAAGGATTATTCACCATGACCAAGTGGGATTTATCCCTGGGCTGCAGGGTTGGTTCAACATCCGCAAATCAATCAATGTGATACAATACATTAATAGAAGAAAGAACAAGAACCATATGATCCTCTCAATAGTTGCAGAAAAAGCATTTGACAAAGTACAGCATCCTTTCTTGATCAAAACCCTTCACAGTGTAGGGATAGAGGGTACATACCTCAATATCATAAAAGCCATCTATGAAAAACCCACAGTGAATATCATTCTCAATGGGGAAAAACTGAGAGCTTTCCCCCTAAGGTCAGGAACACGGCAGGGATGTCCACTATCACCACTGTTGTTCAACATAGTATTAGAAGTCCTAGCCACAGCAATCAGACAACAAAAAGAAATAAAAGGCATCCGAATCTGCAAAGAAGAAGTCAAACTCACTCTTTGCAGATGATAGGATACTTTATGTGGAAAACCCAAAAGACTTCACCCCAAAACTGCTAGAACTCATACAGGAATTCAGTAAAGTGTCAGGATATAAAATCAATGCACAGAAATCAGTGGCATTCCTATACACCAACAACAAGACAGAAGAAAGAGAAATTAAGGAGTTGATCCCATTTACAACTGCACCCAAAACCATAAGATACCTAGGAATAAATCTAATCAAAGAGGCAAAGAATCTGTACTCAGGAAACTATAAAATACTCATGAAAGAAATTGAGGAAGACACAAAGAAATGGAAAAATGTTCCATGCTCATGGATTGGAAGAACAAATATTGTGAAGATGTCAATGCTACCTAGAGCAATCTACACATTTAATGCAATCCCTATCAAAATACCATCAACTTTTTTCAAAGAAATGGAGCAAATAATCCTAAAATTTGTATGGAACCAGAAAACACCCTGAATAGCCAGAGGAATATTGAAAAAGAAAAGCAAAGCTGGTGGCATCACAATTCCGGACTTCAAGCTCTATTACAAAGCTGTAACCATCAAGACAGTATGGTACTGGCACAAAAACAGACACTTAGATCAATGGAACAGAATAGAGAGCCCAGAAATGGACCCTCAACTCTATGGTCAACTAATCTTCGACAAAGCAGGAAAGAATGTCCAATGAAAAAAGTCTCTTCAACAAATGGTGTTGGGAATTGGACAGCCACATGCAGAAGAATGAAACTGGACCACTTCCTTACATTACACACAAAAATAGACTCAAAATGGTTGAAAGACCTCAATGTGAGACAGGAGCCCATCAAAATCATAAAGGAGAACATAGGCAGCAACCACTTTGACCTCAGCCACAGGAACTTCTTCCTAGAAACATTGCCAAAGGCAAGGGAAGCAAGGGCAAAAATGAACTATTAGGACTTCATCAAGATAAAAAGCTTTTGCACAGCAAAAGAAACAGTCAACAAAACCAAAAGACAACTGGCAGAATGGGAGAAGATATTTGCAAATGACATATCAGATAAAGGGCTAGTTTCCAAAATCTAGAAAGAACTTATCAAACTCAACACCCAAAGAACAAATAATCCAATCAAGAAATGGGCAGAAGACATGAACAGACATTTTTCCAAAGAAGACATCCAAATGGCCAACAGACACATGAAAAAGTGCTCAACATCGCTCAGCATCAGGGAAATCCAAATCAAAACCTCAATGAGATACCACCTCACACCAGTTAGAATGGCTATAATGAACAAGTCAGGAAACAACACATGTTGGTGAGGATGCGGAGAAAGGGGAACCCTCCTACACTGTTGGTGGGAATGCAAGTTGGTGCAGCCACTCTGGAAAACAGTATGGAGGTTCCTCAAAAAGTTGAAAATAGAGCTACCCTACGACCCAGCAATCGCACTACTGGGTATTTACCCCAAAGATACAAATGTAGTGATCTGAAGGAGTATGTGCACCCCGATGTTTATAGCAGTAATGTCTACGATAGCCAAACTGTGGAAAGAATCCAGATGTCCATCGACAGATGAATGGATAAGAAGATGTGGTATATATACACAATGGAATATTATGCAGCCATCAAAAGGAATGAAATCTTGCCATTTGCAATGACGTGGATAGAACTGGAGGGTGTTATGCTGAGCGAAGTAAGTCAATCAGAGAATGGTAAGTATCATATGATCTCACTGATATGAGGAATTCTTAATCTAAGGAAACAAACTGAGTGTTGCTGGAGTGGTGGGAGGTGGGAGGGATGGAGTGGCTGGGTGATAGACATTGGGGAGGGTATGTCCTATGGTGAGCGCTGTGAATTAAGACTGTTGAATCACAGACCTGTACCTCTGAAACAAATTATACATTATATGTTAAAAAAAATAAAAAAAGAAGAAGATAGCAGGAATGGAAAAATGAAGGGGGGGAAATCGGAGCAGGAGATGAACCATGAGAAATTATGGACTCTGAGAAACAAACTGAGGGTTCTAGAGAGGAGGGGGGTGGGGGATGGGTTAGCCTCTTGATGGGTATTAAAGAGGGCTCATACTGAATGAAGCACTGGGTGTTATAAGCAAACAATGAATCATGAAACACTACATCAAAAACTAATGATGTAATATATGGTGATTAACATAACATAATAAAAAAAAAAAAAAAAAAAAAACTTCAGCACCTGCCCTCCCTTACTCCTCATTGATACGAAGGCAAATCTACTTCCAGAGCACCAGTCCTCCAACAAAGAAAAACCTTTATTTGAGAAACAAAGTCCTCCTCTCCAAAACCCCTCTTTTTCCAGCCTGCACTCCTCCTAAGCACCTAAATAACATTTACCTGTATATTAGTTCTGAGCAGTTCTAGACTACAAAGGGCCAGAAATTTAGATTAAATCATGTATAACCAGTTTCTGTATAACAAAGCCACTTCCAAACTGTAGATGGCTCAAATTAGCAGTGATTTGCAGAATAACATCTTACAGTCAGAGTAAGTTCTGTGCAGTGCTAAAAACGAAGTAGGAACTAATAAATACCTGTTGATTAATTCTTACAACATATGTCATTTCTGAGAAAAGCCTTTCTCCAAAAAGAGACCTAAACATGCTCAGCATCAAATGAATGGGAGTGATACAACTTTCTGGAATTTTCATGCTGTTCAGGGCTGTCCCCAAGAAGCAAAACTAAATTCCCAGAATCAAATCAACAGTAATAGGACAGCTGTTAACACATTCTGCTCGCTACTGGGGCTGCCAACCCAGCTTTCTAATAGCTGAAAATCTTATTATCAACTTCTTCAATGCCTGAGAGCCCCCCAGGTACATCCTTGTTCCCAGACCCAGGAAGAGGGGATCTTACCTGGTGAAGGTTTTATGCTTCTGAGTAAGCTGCTCTGGTACCCAAATAATCTTCACTCCTGAAATGTTGTCCAGATTCATCTCTTCTCAGAGATCTGCAATGCACTTTCTTTTCTGGTGAAAAATAATTGGGGGGAGATTTTTAGTGCAGATTTTCACTTTGGGAATGAAATTCCAACATTTCCTTAATTTTTTTAAAAAAATGATCTATTCAGGCATGTATACATTAGCTATTTACTAAACTGGCATTTTTCAGGATTATTTATTATAATTGCATAAAGCAATATTTCAAAGCTAACTAACCTAGGTTTAAGAGGAACAATGAAGGCATCAGGAACTGAAACATATAATCAATATATAGATTAACTTATTAGCATAACAGTTTTGTATAAAATGCCTTCATTTTATACATATACATATACATATATATATAATATACATATACATATAATCTAAAAGTTTATTGTATTTAGCATGGAATTTATTTTTTTTAAGATTTTTTATTTATTCATTTAAGAGAGCACACACTTGCAGGTGGGGGAAAGTCAGAGGGAGCGGGAGAAGCAGACTCCCCACAAGTAGGGCACGTGACATGGGGCTCAATCCCAGGACCCCCTGCCCCCCCAATCATAACCCAGGCAGAAGGCAGCTGCTTAACTGACTGAGCCACCCAGGTGCCCCTGGGATTTATTTTTTAAACTCAATATATAGCATACTCAGAAAGTAAAATTTTAGCTACCAAAACCTGAAAGATACAGGTTATTCTGAGTAAGAGGGTAAAGTTTTAATAGAAAATAAAAACGATTCACTTCCCTGATTCTCTTCTGCTTTTCTTTGTTCTCTCTTACCTCTTCTCTAGCACATCCCATCCCCCAAACTAAAGGATTTGAAAGGAGGTGGGAAGTGATCGCTTTTAGGATCACAGGAGCATTTGTATTTGAACAAGATGATTTATTCTTTCATGAATTAAAAATAAATCTGTCAAATGAACAATAATAACCAATAGTCATGGTACTTAGTACCTGACACTGCCCTAAGAGCTTTTTCCTAGCTTTATATATTTTATATTTATATATGCACTTAATACACTATCTATGGGACAAGTACTATCAGCATTATCGTTTCCCATTTCCAGACTAACAAACTAAACCA
The DNA here is from genome assembly GCF_029215605.1 of Mirounga angustirostris. Classification (NCBI taxonomy): domain Eukaryota; kingdom Metazoa; phylum Chordata; class Mammalia; order Carnivora; family Phocidae; genus Mirounga; species Mirounga angustirostris. Next base: position 65,430,128 of record NW_026991712.1, on the reverse strand, counting down.
CAGAAAGTTTAAGTAACTTGGCCAAGATCACCCAGCCAGTAAGGGGTAGAGCAGGCCCGTCCTCAAATCCATAGTATTAATAGCTGCACTATATTGCCTCTCCATGGTGATCTTGTATTTCCAACTACATTTGTCCTTCCTGAAAACTAACCCTCTCCACCTCCCTGCTCAACTCCTTCCCAGAGTTCTCTTATTTTCAAAAGAATACTCCATTGGGGCACCTGGGTGGCTCAGTCGTTAAGCGTCTGCCTTCAGCTCAGGTCATGATCCCAGGGTCCTGGGATCGAGCCCCGCATCGAGCCCCGCATCGAGCCCCGCATCGAGCCCCACACTGGGCTCCCTGCTCCGTGGGAAGCCTGCTCCTCCGTCTCCCCCCCACCCCACTTGTGTTCCCTCTCTTGCTGTGTCTCTCTGTCAAATAAATAAAATCTTTAAAAAAAAAAAGAATATTTATTATGTACCCCACATTGAACCCTGCATCGAGCCCCGCATCGAGCCCCACACCAGGCTCCCTGCTTCTCCCTCTCCCATCCCCTTTGCTTGTGTTCCCTCTCTTGCTGTGTCTCTCTGTTAAATAAATAAAATCTTAAAAAAAGAATACTCTATTTATTATGTACCTTTTTCTTTAACTGCCCTTTGTAGCTTAAGATTCCTCTAGGTAATCACCCTTTCTTAATCCTCAGTGCCTTCTTCAAAAGCATATCTTCAAACACTCAAAACCCCCAAATCTGAAAGAGCAAATTCCCAAATACTTCCTCTGTCTCTACTTCCTCTTCCTCTTCCCTCCTCCTCCTCCTCCTCCTCCCTCTCCCTGCAGCATTTCTTTACTTGGGAAGCCTTAGTGGCCTTGGTAGCTGTCTGCCACTTTCTCTTGTCTGACCAGTGAATAATTGCAACATTAACCAAGTGAGTGAAAAATTGGATTTTCATTTTAATTTTAAAGGTGATTGTAGAATAGTTGATATTCGTAAACAATCCTGACAAAATTCTGGTAAAGTTCCTGTCATAATTTTCCAAGATTATAGACAGTGCTAAGAAAACTTTTAATATATTTTTAAATAGCAAGCATATATAGGGCACTTACTATGTGCCAGACACTATTCTAAGTGCTTAATACACATTAATTCACTTAAGCCTTACAGCAAACCTATGAAGTTGGTACTATTATTTCTCATTTCACAGATGGGAAGATTGGAGCTGTTAATTAACCTGTAACTTTAGTAAGAAGAGAACCAGCATTTGGACTCAGGTAGCCTAGCTCTAGGGTCTATCTGCTTAATTACTATACCACCATGGCACCATAAGACATTTGAATTCTGTAATGTTAGATACAACTAGTTATTTAATATCAAAACAGTGCTTATACTCAATATACTTGAATTTGTCCCTCCCCCACTAAAGGTGAATACCATAGGTCTATAAATCCAAGTTAATAATTCTATTCCATTATTCTGATTCCATAAGATTGGGATGAGAACATTTACTATTATATATAAAAGCAAGGCATTTCAATATCACTCATACAATAGGATGTATAATCTTTTCATGACTTTAATTATCTATTCATAATAAAATTGAAATTATAGTCAATTTTTCTCCATTGTACAAAATAAGGTACAAATTGTGAAGTTTCTATTAGTAAAAACATACCATTATTTATGTCAGATATCTAAATTAGCAAACCTTTATTTCTTCATAGGAAATATAACTTGGCAAACAAATTTTTCCTAAAGGAACTGGAACTGGAACTTGGTCTCCCACCATTTAAAATAAATGTGTGTGTGTGTTTTGCAGCAATTTATTTTGTTTCTGGTAGTCTATGTCAATTTGCCATTGTGAAAAGCACAGTACCCTCCACACTCTGGATACACCTGTGCTTTATCTTTTCCTTTGGCATTCACCATTGTTGAGCCTACTATATATCATTTATTGTCAACTTATTGTCTGTCTGTCCTTCAAAATGTGTATTCCATCAGAGTAGAAATTTGTGGCTGTTTTGCTTACTGCTGCATCCCCAGCACCAGAACACATGTACCTGGCACATAGTAGAAACTGAGTAAATGTTTAGTAAAGGAATAAATATGAATCTATGAAGCAAATCTCCCTGCAACATCTTTTCCCAGCCTGGCCCCCCCCAAATCATACCTCTGGGAGAGACACTGTATGAACAATATGACAGTCCTACTTTTCTTGAGTGTGAAAGACTGCAGATAACTTGAAGTCTTATGGAGCCCTGGGAATTGGATGGGTCAGTCCTGCAATCTGCCTGTAGTACAAATTGTTCCCATTAACCTCCTTAATGGAGGTAGGGGCCTGAGGGCTAGTCTCATTAAGATCACATAGTTATTCATCATGTAATTCAAGATTTAGTTTGGCCTGATAATACTATTAATCCTCATTATTCATAGATTCCATATTTTGCAAATTTCCCTACTTGCTAAAATTTATTTCATGGTCATTCATAATAATATATCTTAAATAAGATATCTAAACAGTAACACATAAAACACATGCTGATCACTTAAGAAAAATGTTGTGAACAGAGGCCCACAGGAACTTAACCTTGTATTTCCCCTGGGAGCAATGGTTCAGTATTCACTAAACCACTGTTTGTGGTGACTGTATAGAACCTAACTACCGCAAATAACACAAATCCACTGTATCTCCCCTGGAGTTCTCCAGAATGGTTCCCTTTCTGACTTTGGAAATGTTATCTCTGTGGTTTCTCACAACAAGCAAGTGTTCTCATTTCAATCTTGTGGAAGCCTTCTTGGAGATAGTACACATTTACAGAAGGCCATGGATGAGCACTAAGTAAACCTGAGTTCAGCCCTGCTCCCCCAATCTGGAGAATCATCCTGAAGAAATTATTTAACATTTCTTGGTAGAGCTTCCTGATCTGTGGAATGGTTTCCTCAACTGAAAGGAAGAACTTGAAAGTTCTTTCATGTGCATATGTGTAAGGTATTTTTCAAGTTGAACAATGTTTTTTCCTTCAGATCTCAGGGTATCGTAAATAACTTTTGTGGAGCACCACTGTTAGTTAACAAGTCTTAGGGATTTGATCTTTGTGTTCTAGAGGTAAGAAGAGAGTTCCCTTTAATAAATGGAACACTGCTACTCCCAGAATGTCCTGGTCATTGTCTAACCTTGCCTAACATCAGAAACTGCCTTTCAACCTCCTTCCTCCTAGGAAGAAGTCCAGCAGTCCAGTCTAACTCAAGTGTCCAGTTGAGGACAGGGAGACCAAGTAGCGCTAAGGAGAATCCTAGCTGGTGACTTAGGAGATCTGATTTCTCATCTGCCATTACTCAACTCTGTGCCTGAAGGTAAGTCATTTCATATCTGTGGTCATCAGTTCCTTCACTTCTAAGCAATTTTTATTAGATGACAATTATGAAACTGTCTGCCTACACATATATAAAATAACTTGCATATAGTTAAACAAAAATGTAAACAATACCAAAGAATGCAAAAAAGAAAGCAAATTTCTTTTTCCTCACCAATTCTGTCTTAGTTTCCTAGGTTTGCCTCAAAAAAATACTATAGACTGGGTGGCTTAAACAACAGAAATGTATTTTCTCACAGTTGTGGAGGCTAGAAGTCCAAGATCAAAGTTTCAGCAGGTTTGGTTTCTTCTGAGGCCTCTCTCCTTGGCTTGCAGATGGCCACCTTCTTGCTGTGTGTTCACATGGTTGTCTCTATGCATGCACATGTCTGATGTTTCTCCTGTGTCCTAGTCTCTTAAGAACACTAGTCACATTGGATAAGGGCCCACCCTAATGACCTCATTTAAATCTAATTACCGTTTTAAAGGTCCCTATCTCCAAATATAGTCACATTCTGAGGTACTGGGGGTTAGGGCTTTAGTACTAGAATTTGGAGAGGGGTAGGGGAAAATTAGTCCATAATATATGCCATCAATCTCTCAAAATTGTACCATATTTTAGTTGCTTTATATTTGGACCATGAATTCTTTATAAAGCTCTTTGTAATTTTTTTTTCAAAATTTTCTAATTATCTTTGGCTTGCAAAAATGACATGTTTTACAGTATCTCTAAAGTCTTCCTGGTCCTTAATGACATTACTATTGTGAAAGAATCCACTTTCTTCTTGAGAGATCATCTTCACAGAGCCCTCTGACCCTTTTTGTTTTTTCCTAATTTGTCTTGATTGCTTTCTTGGTCTGCTGCATCACTGCCAACCTGGGATTTAAGTTCCTTGGTCAGTTCGCTTTTTTCTTAAATCCTATGTTCTCCTCTTTCTTGTATCCTTTCTCCCCCCCACCCCTCTTTGTTGTGGTGGTGGTGGTGCTGAAGTACATCTGTGGCAGACAGAGATTTGCTGCTAGATTGCCAGATTGCCTTTCAAGAAGGAACTGCCCAGCTTCAAGGAGGATGGTTAACTGAGAGCCTCCAGGTGTTAACTCCTCTAGGGTCCACCTCAGCTTTCCAGAGGAGGTTTTCAGCCTTTGGCCAATGACTGAGCAAAGTGATTGTATGAAAACCTTGTCATTCCTATCCAACTCAGGAGTCCTCTAAAGAGAAATCTTCGCTCTGCAGGTACCAAGGCAGAGACTATCAGGTCTGCATTGCTGCGTCCTAATACTACATAATACTGTGTCCTCCCCTTTTGCATTCACAGGACGTTACTCCCCATTATAATTCTGTACTCTGGTTTTGTGTCAGCTTTTGCTTCCTAGAGAACATCATCAGTATAACATCTTCAAGTAATGTTTATTTTTTGTTTCAGAAAAGAATTTAAAAGATTTAAATTTCAAAAGATTTAAATTTTATGACACTCACAAGTGTGTCCTATTTGTTCTCATAGGTGATTGCTACTTTGATTGATTATACAATTCTGGGTTCAAAATTATTTCCCCACAGAACTTCAAAGGTCTTGCTCTACTGTGTTCTAGCATTCAGTATTGCTGAGAAGTCTGATTATAATCGGATTCTCTTTCCTTTGTAGTTAGCCTGTTTTTTGCTTGTTATCCCCATCTCTGAAAGCCTTTAGGATTTCATCTTTATCCTCAGTGCTTTTACATTTCACTAGGCTGTCCAGGCATGGTTTTTCTCATTCATTATATTTGGATGGCACTTTTGATCTGATGACTAATGTCTTTCTTCCACTCTTTCCCATGCATTTTCTGTTATTTCTCTTTCTGGAACTCTAAAGCCTTGTGTCTTCTGGGCCTATCCCCCATGCTTTTAGATTTTCTGCTCTCTATATTTTTGTTTCCTGGGAGGTATTTTCCATTCTATCTTTTATATCTCCAAAATTGATCTTTAGCCATGACCAATATGTTATTTTTCACTTTGGCAAACTTTTAGTTTTCAAGAACTCAACTATTTTCTCATTGCTCCTTTTTAAATATCAATTCAAAAAACAGTTCTGTACTCTTCCTTGCATTATCTGTTTCCTCTTGAATCAGTTGCTGTGTGTTTATCTTGGACTTTCTTTTTTAAGTTGTTTCCTCTCAAATGTCTGGTAGACATTTGTTCATATTCATGAATAAAGGACTACACTGATTTGTGTCTGTAAAATGGCTGGTCCTGTGGACATGCAGGCTTTTACATTAATGGTGCACGGGAGGAAATAGCCATGCTGCCCTCCAATCCCCCAAACTACTAACTCAAGGAGAGTTGCTATCTGAGAGTGGGGTGAGGTAGCCTTTCTTTCTCTCCATGTCTATTATTATTAGGCTCTACTATGCCTATCTCCCCAGCCCTGTATTCACCACCTGGGCTCTCCCTAGGCTAATCTACTCTGCTTAAGCAGTTCTCCAGGCAGCTCCACCTGGGACAAATGCAGCAGCAGCTGCAAAATGTTGTGGGCCTTTGACCTTTGTGCTGTTGCCTCTGTGCCTGGAGCCTCTTGCGAGCTCCATGGGGAGAGTAGTTTTGTCTGCTAGCTTCTAGAATGTGCACTCTGAGCTGTGTTTTTCTCCATTCCGGGTTATGGGTCTACATAACCTCATTTGTATTCCACATCCCAGAAATTGTTTAAAATTTCAGGTTTGCTCATTGCAACTACTTTTGTCTCTCATGCTGCATACACTTTTTTTCTTTTTGTCTTTATTAGCTCTTCACTGGAATCCCAGGAAGGAGGGCAATCATACGTGCCCACCTATATGGCTATAGGTGAGCCCGCCCTGATGGCTGCATGTAATCCTGACCCCTGGACACAGTTCGGGGACCAAGGGTGAGCATCTAACTGAGGCCAGACAAAGAAGAGTTTTTCAGTCAGGATTGAGAAAGAGAAGAGAGTCTCTGGTTGATAGACATCTTAGTCTATTTAGGCTGCTGTAACAACATACCACAGACTGGGTAGCTTATAAACAATAGATATTTTGTTTCTCACAGTTTTGGAGGCTGGAAATCCAAGACCAGGGTGCCAGCATGATCAGGTTCTGGTGAAGACCCTCTTCCAAGGTTGCAGACTGCTGAACTTCTTTCTCACTGTGCCCACACACAGTGGAGGGGAGGAGGGATTTCTCCTAATTACCTAATTCTCCTAATTACCCTTCACAGGCCCCATCTCCTAATACTATCACCTTGGGCATTAGATTTTCAACATGAATTTGGGTGTGTGGCAGGGAGAGATAAAGACATTTGATCTACAGCAATAGGTTGTGAGGGGGAAACCATGTTGCCAACTGTGAGCACTAGAGAAATATAGTGAGGCACAGAGAGGCACTGAGAGAAAAACCTTAAGGAAGCCCAGTTTCATTTCCTTCTTGGTTTCCCTGGGACACCCCTGTACCTTACAATAAATGTCTCTGATTTACATTAGCTCTGTGTGAATTTCTGTCACAGTAAGAGAGCCAGAAATCACACACCATCTTGGCCCTCTTGGAGGGTGTTACTCTGGCTGGCTGCTGCGGAAAAAGCGCAAGAAGGGGTTAGACCAGGAAGCCAGTTTCTCCCACAGTGCAATGATGGCCATGACCTTGACCTCAGCAAATAATAAACCCCTTACCTGTAAAATGAGGAGAAGGTAGGAATAAGATGAAGGCTCTTTCCTTGCGGCCTAATTTTCAAGGTTCTGTCAACAAACCTGGGGGAAAGGGTGCAACATATGTCCCCAACTTCCCACAGAGGTAATTTTTTTTAACTCTCAGAAAGAAACACTATGTAATTTTAAACATATATCAGCTTGTTACGTTCAAAAATGGCAAACTGTTCACTAGGAAACAAAAATAAAACCCACCATCATTTTGTTCAAATGGTCTGTACTTGTGTCCCCTGACCCCCCAATTTTTAGCTTCCTTTAACCGTTTGCATGGCCTTAAGGAAGCTGCTTTCCCACTTTCCCCTAACTCCACATTTTCTCTTCCCTAATTTATCTCTTCCCCAATTTCACATTAAAGCTTTTACTTTGGGGAATTGCTGTCTTACCTGGGGAGAGTTAAGAGATAATTCTAAACTACTCCCCACAAATAAGACCGATAACTTCAAAATAAAACTCAATTTGTTCAAACCCACATTACATCCTGTTGGTTCAAAGACCCTTGAGGGCAGAACCCAAGTCACTAGGCGGTTTTTACGCTGTGCTTACAACCGAGGAGGGGCTCAGGACCCTTGTTAAGATGCAATGTAAATAGGAACCGGATCAAAAAGACAGTGTTTAACTTTCTTTCCTCTGCAATGTCGGGGGTGTGCGTGGGCACTTCCTCTAGTGACTCAGTGACTGAAGTCTTCAGCTGTCTTAGAAGACCCGAAGAAGGAAGCTGAAGCAGAAGCAGAAGCAGCCTTGGGTTTCAACCAGCTTCGTCACGGGGCCTGCAGGCTCCCCTTCCCGGCTCCCTCAGCTGGCTTCCTACCTGGAGTCCCTGAGCGGCTCACCCCCAGCTTTCCTCAGCGCGGCCCCCGCGGGGGCGGCAGCGTCTCGTTAGCGCTCGGGAGTTCGACGGGGTGGTTCTGGAAACGACGCGCAACAGCTTTCTGAGTTCAAAGTGCGGTAAAATATTCTTAGCGTTTGTGATTTGAAGAACCCTAAAGAAGTAATAATCTTTGGTTTTTAAAATCTATTGTGACAAAAACTCGAGCCAGGCAGGAGTCGAACCTACAATCTTCTGATCCGTAGTCAGACGCGTTATCCATTGCGCCACTGGCCCTCCACATACGGAGAAACTGAGGGGAGGTACAGATTACAGAGTGGTAAGGCCACACTCGACAGCCATCCCCAATGTGGGGTAGTAAAGGAAAAGTAAAGGAACGTGGCCTCGAATTCTCTGAGTCTCAGCACCACCAGCCCCGGACACAAGAGAAGGGGGCCCCTTTCCCCGGTGCGTCCGGATCCCACGAGGGGCCGCTGGGTTGTCTTTCTGCGCACGCGTGAAACAATACACAGTCATTTACTCATTCCCCTCCCCGTTCCCCAGTTACGCATGCTCTATTCGACTTCTAACCCGCGGCTGTGCTTGCTCGGGTTTCTGAGTTTGAATTTCAAGGGGCACGAGAGATCTACCCGTCCCTTCGATAGCTCAGCTGGTAGAGCGGAGGACTGTAGCTGACTTCCTGGCAAGAGACATCCTTAGGTCGCTGGTTCGATTCCGGCTCGAAGGAGACAGTGTTTTGTTTTGTTTTTTTTTCTTTTTTAATACCAACTTTGTATGATTTACGGCCCGTTCCACGGGCCCCTTCCCTAATACACATAATATTCCAACGAGCAATTGAGCAATTGGAAGTGCTTGCAGTTTCGCCCCAGTTTTGGCCTACGGCAGTATCGCCCGTGTGAAATCTTTTGTGAATCCCCGCAACGTGCGGTCCTAGTAACAAACGCCGAAGTGAGTCTGCGCTCGGCGGGGCGGCTGCCGGGTCACGGCCTTCTGCTTGTCTCCAAATCGTCTTCGGCGTTTCGCGAGTCCCCTGAGCACACAGAGAAAAGTCCCGAGCCAGCCGCCTGCCCTTTTCCTCAGAGCTCCGTGGCTGGTGGGCAACGCGGGCGCTCGTTCCAGCTGCCGTGAGGAGACGCGGGTTTCGCTGGAAGGAGATAGCTCATGGTCAACAAACCTGGGAGTCACTAGAGAAACGCGGTACAAAGCACACAAAGCTTAGACGGTAAAAATTATGAAGGAAAGCTGAGAGCTTGCCCCACCACTCCCTTCGATAGCTCAGCTGGTAGAGCGGAGGACTGTAGGCGCTGCGCCCGTGGCCATCCTTAGGTCGCTGGTTCGATTCCGGCTCGAAGGAGAGGAGTGGATGTTTTTGTTACCTTGGCCTTAACTGTAAGGCAAGATCAAGAACATCATAAAAAAAATAGTTTCCGTTTCTAAATGTTCTGACCTCTCTCTAGAGGAAGAGATAACGGCTCGTGCCCAGCGGTGGGGGATTAGCTCAAATGGTAGAGCGCTCGCTTAGCATGCGAGAGGTAGCGGGATCGATGCCCGCATCCTCCAGCTTTTTTCCTCTTCCCTTGTGGTAGCTTTTCTTTCGATTCTCATTCAACTCGAGGTAGAACCTGAAATCTGCCATCGGGCAAGCGAGAGATGGGACGAGCTTGAGCTTGAGGTTACCCCTCCCTAAAACTTCCCAGACAAGGGATAATGGGTGCTGACAGAGTTTATTCTCACAACTTAAAAATCTTAGACCCATTGACGTTGGGAAGTTCACGAAATTGGTTCTTTCTCTGTCCAAAAATGGCTACGGATTACAGTTGTATCTGCACTCTCTTTGTGATTCGTGATTGATAGCTGCACTTCCAGAGACCCATCGATACTAAACTGCCCATATTTAGGGGGAACGGACAGAAAAACAAAACAACACAAAAAAACACAGAACTTGGAAAGGGACGCTGGCTACCTTAAACTTATGTTGAGCCGAGGAAGCGAGAACTATTCCGCTTCATGTCATCTGAGTTCAGTGGGGTGCCCAGCTGTGGGCAGATCTACTGGGATAGGATAAAGCAAGGGGTACAGGAAGAGCGGCGAGGAAGTGGACAGGGGCCTTAAACCCAGAGGCTTGCTCCTGAAGGAGGTTGTTCTAATGCCATTTTCCTCCTGGGAAGTAACTGTGGAGAACTGGGACCAGCACTCGAAAGGAATTAAATGGAAAAAAAAAAAAAAAAAGATCTGTTTATTGAGCATAGTCTATTTTGTTAAAGACAAGACAAAAACAAAACAAATACACTGTCACTGAAAGATTCAGAAATTGAGCAGAACACACACAAAGGCTTTTCTGGTAATAAATTCTTCCTACCCTAATTTACTAGAATATAGCCATTAAAAAGCTGTTGAAACCATACTGCAGTTCTCAACACAAAACATACATTTTCAAAGACAAAGACAAAGGCAGCAATATTACTTTTTTTGATGATTACAATTAATAAATGACAATTCTTTTATCTCCTGTTCCTTTTAGTGTTCTAGGCAACCTGCACATTTTTTTGTTACCAGTGTGTACAACCCGCTGCATTTTATTGGTATATCTTTCCTTTTCTAGGGCAGTCTCCATTTTTATCTCATTTTACTCTTTTCAATAAAGTCTTTAAATTGAGTGTATAGTGGGGCGCCTGGGTGGCTCAGATGGTTAAGCGTCTGCCTTTGGCTCAGGTCATGGTCCCGGAGTCCTGGGATCGAGTCCCACATCGAGTCCCACATCGGGTCCCACATTGGGCTCCCGGCTCAGCGGGGAGCCTGCTTCTCCCTCTGACCCTCTCCCCTCTCATGCTGTTTCTCTCTCGCTTGCTCTCTAAAAAAATAAAATCTTTAAAAAAAAAAATTGAGTGTATAGTGATTCGTTTAAAACATATCATTATTTTCATGAAAACAAATTTACAAAGTAGGAAAAGGAATCCTTTTATCAAATGATATGGCCCAGTTTCCAGTTGAGATTATGAATGCTCTAACTGGCTGACTGGAGGAGCTAGCAGTAAAATTATAAATGGCTATAAGAGCAAGAAATGTATAATAAGTGGAAGGAATGCTCCCAAAATTCTGGTGGAGAGCACATGGTCAGGGCATGGGAGTTGGGCAAGAACTCAAACAACATCTCAGGGTTAGCAACTCAGGTGTGGAATGGAATTCATATCAAAAGTCTAAAGGTACAAGCTGAGAGGCACTGTTGCACGGTAGTTAGTCATGTGGGCTGTGAAATCCAATGGCCTTTCTTGGCTTTCACATTCCCTAGCTGGGTGATAGTGGGCAAGTTGCTTGACATCGTGGTGCTTCAGTTTCCTTGTTTGTTAAATAGGAGTGATAAAATGGTACCTACTTTTAATTGAGATGTAATATGTAAAGCCCTTATTACAGTGCCTGGTACATAGTAAACACACTATAAACATTAACTGTTACCAGTGTATGTGATCAGTACCATAAAGGGAAGGCCTGGGGGGAATATTCTGAGGGTTTGCATGTGTGTTTATACAAGTATATATGGAAGTGCAGGAAAGAGATGCTTGGATCTACTGTGGAGGGAAAGTAGAACAATCCTAAAAATACAAAATGATAGTTAAATAAATTATGGTATGACCATTTAAGGGAGTATATATAACCTTTGAAATTATACTTATTAAGAACTATTGACATGGGAAATGTTCATCTAATGCTAATTTAATAAATTGGGTACAGGCCAATATAAACAATAACAATATAAACAAACATTATCTGTAGAAAAGACTGAAGAATACATTAAAATATTAATAGTGATCTTTAGATAGTAACATTACTGTGATTTTTTCTTCTTTAAAACTCTAAAATATTTTCTAATTTCTGTCGTAAACATTTATAAGTTTTAACTGAAAATATAAGATGCATTTTTTAAAAATAACAGCTAACAGCACCTCCTATAAGCCAACCACAGTTCTAGTTACTTTACATGTATTAACTCACATTTTTTTCTCAAAAAGAAAACACCAGGCCCAGATGGCTTCTGTGGCGAATTCTACCAAATAATTAAGGAAGAAATAATACCAAGTATAGGCAGACTTTCAGAAAATTGAAGGAGGGGAAAGCTGTCCAACTTGATCTATAAAGCCAACATTATCCTGATCCCAAAGCCACACAAAGACATTATGAAAAAAGAAAACTACAGGCCAGTATCCTTCATGAAAATAGATGCAAAAAATTTAAACAAAATTTTAGCCAATTAAATCCAACAATTCATAAAAAGGAAAATACATCATGACCAAATGGAATTTATTCCAAGAATACAAGACTGGTTCAACATTCAAAAATCAACATAACTCATCATAGTAAACAGGCTAAAGAAGAGTAATGACATGATCATTTCAGTAGATACAGAAAAAGCATTTGACAAAATTCAACATCATTCCTGATTTTGAAAACTATCAGCAAACTTGGAAGGGAAGAGAACTTCTTCAACCTGATAAAGGGCTTTTCATGAAAAACACATATTTAATATTATACTTAATAGTATGAAGCTTTTCTCCCAAGATCAGGAACAAAGCAAGGATGTCCATTCTGAGGTTTTTAGCCAGGACAGTAAGGCAAGAAAAATGAAGTAAAAGACCTCCTGATTGGAAAGGAGGAAGTAAAATTATATTCACAGATATCTCATTTTTTAAAATATTGATTACATGTTGAAATAATAGTTTATATTTTGGGGGGTTAAATGAAATACATTAATAACATCAATATCATTTGTTTCTGTTTTTTAATGTGGCTACTAGAAATTTAAAATTATATATATGTCTCATATTTGTCAACCACATCTTATTTCAATTGGACAATTAGGTCAAAGAGGTAGGTAGGAGCCAGATCATGTCAGGCCTTAGAGACCACAGTGAGGATTAATGTTTTTATCCCACGGGTAATTGGACCATTAGTGGGATTTAAATAGGGAGTGACATATGAGAAACAGATTGCAGAAAGCAAGAGTGAATTCAGAAAAATCAATCAGAAGGCTGAGGTGGAGGGATGGTGAGGCGGGTTGTGGGTGTTGAGGGTGGAGTCAAGAAGGGCTTGGAGTTCAGACACAACCATTGGGAAGGCCTTAGGCTAAAGCATTTGCTACTTGTTGGGACTGTCACTATTCATTTCTGGCATATGAATTATGCTAGGAAATGTTCAGAGAAAAGTAAAATATGTTAATTTCTAACATATCCTCAGAGATATTTATGATGAATTAAAATGTACAAACAACAGATTTGGAGGAGTAATTATCAAGAAGAAAAGCTTACAGCCAGAAGTTTGTAAGCTATCTAATGAAAGAAATGCCTTAGTGTTAGATTTGGAAAGTACTTTTCAAGTAATTCATTTCTCTTTGATTTTAGATTTTGTAAAATGTTTCTTTTCATTAAAAAAATTTTAAATCACATACACAAGCTGCCTGTTGCCAGATAGACAGCTAAATTGAAGAGACTGACAATGTAGGCAGAAAAAAAAAAGTTAAGTATTGTATAGATATCATGAATTGAGTTCTTGGTGTAAAAAGATTGCAAGAATCCTTCTACTGGAAAGAGTTCTGGGTTATATTTTTTTCAAGTAACTTGTAAAGTTGGTTAGAAAAATGCTTTTCTAAATCACACCCTGAGCCCCAGGATACCAAAAGAAATAACATACTGTGCATATGTCTCCTGTGGTCAGATGGGTTATATATAGCAGGACTGATCAACAGAGCCTAGCTCTTGGAACACCAGCTCATCTAAGTCCTGAATGAAGTGCTGCTTTCTCCCCAGTGGTCATATATTAGTGTTCTCACTAATGGAGGGAGGGAGGGAGAGAGAGAAAGATGGATGGATGGATGGATGGATGGATGGATGGATGGATGGATGGATGGATGGGTGGATGAATGGATATTGCAGGAAAGAATTAATAACCTCACTGTCTTAGTTTAAGAGGATCTGATCAGCACAGTATTAAGCACTGGTCTTTGTTTGGCATGGAATTAAAGTGATTTTTCAAGAGATGTAACTGGGGCTGGAGTTGACCTGCAAGTCCTGGTTCACTCATGCCCTAGTGTTCCAGGCTAACTAAACTTCCTTCTTAAACAGTCCCTAATTCTCTGCCTCCACATCTACAGCATCTGCCGTTCTTTCCCTGTTTTAATGACTTAGTCATCCACCAACTTTCTCACTTCCAGTGGGTACAAAAAGGAAGAATTCTCCTTCCTTTCTACCTTAGATGTTGAGCCAGAAGCAAGATCAGCATTCTAGTGCCTTTTGTTTTCTCTTGCTTCCAGCAGGACTGCATTCTCTCTGCCTCACTGCTTTGCTTCAAACTGTATCAATTTTTTACTTCTTTTTAGCTCCACCTTCCATTTGACCATAAGTCCGCTGCTCTATCTGATGAATGACTAGCTTCTTGAGCTAAGCGTTGATTATTTCAAGTACCTGTATTTGCAATTACCTATGCTAAAGAGACAAAGAGAACATGGGTAAATGAAATGCTAAGAACATTCTGGAATCCTCAGGAAAGTTAGCACTCCTGACACTGATTCCCTGGGACTCTTCTAATGCCTCCTACTCCCAGAATGGTCTCTCTTGTTTTGCAAGTTAGGACGAAGAGCTGATGCTCTTGTAACTATTCTGGGGTTAGAAGTTCACATCACTCTGACCAGGAAGTATAAAATCCACTACAAGAAGGGGACCCTGTTCCGTCTGGAGAATCTTTTAAATACACTCCAATTTTCTTCCAAGATTTTTTTATATCACATATTCTAGAGCTGGTTGTCCGGTATGGTAACCACTAGCCATGTATGGCTGTTATTACATAAAATTTAACACTCAGATCCCAAGTTGCATTATACACATTTCAAGTACTCAATAGCCACCTGAGGCTAGAAGTTACATAGTACAGATAGAGAACATTTACATCATTGCTGAAAATTCTAAGTGTGCTGTAGAGCATGGTTATGGTACAGCTTAGTGGGTGAGGTCATGGGCTCTGTAGTCAAAAGATGTGTCTCTGAATCTGCTTCACAACTAGCAGCCAAATGACAAGGCAACTACTTTGCTGAGCTACACAGTTGGCTCAATGGAAATTATAATACCTATTAAAGAGAGTTATTATAAGAAGTGATTAGTACTCTGCACATATTTTTTATGTTTGTTGTGGCAGTACACAGTTGACCCTTGAACAACCTGGAGGTAAGAGTGCTGACCCCCTGTGCAGTTGAAAATCTTCATATAATTTTTGACTCCCCCCAAATTTAACTAGTAATATCCTACTGTTGACCAGAAGCCTTGCTGATAAAATAAACAGTCAATTAACATATATTTTTATGTTATATGTATTATATACTATATTCTTAGGATAAAGTAAATGAGAGAAAAGAAAATGTTGTTAAGAAGATTATAAGGAAGAGAAAGTACACTTACAGTACTGTATTGTAAAAAAATCCATATATAAGTTATTGTTCAAGGGTCAACCATAGTACTAAAAGTAACAGATTTTAGAACCCTCTTTTCTTCCTTCCCAAGATGAACACAAACCAAAATTCACATTTCATTTCACTCCTGTGCTCTGTCTCCTGAAGTCTGGGTCCATTTGGCCCGGTAGCTAGAGGTCGAAAGAGGTCAAAAGTCTTCTCTTTCTGTTATCATGCCTTAATACTGAGTCTGCTCGGGTGCCTGGGTGGCTCAGTTGGTTAAGCGACTGCCTTTGGCTCAGGTCATGATCCTGGAGTCCCGGGAACGAGTCCCATATCGGGCTCCTTGCTCAGCAGGGGGTCTGCTTCTCCCTCTGACCCTCCCCCCTCTCATGTGCTCTCTCTCTCAAATAAATAAATAAAATCTTTAAAAAAAAATACTGAGTCTGCTGTTAGGCATGTAGTCAGGTTCTTACAGATCCATCTTGCTTCCTCTGACTTATCTGGGGGTTTGGGAAATTGCTGGTCCTCCAGGAGGTGAGAGCAGTGGTGGTTTTGCTTCAGCTTCTCAACTGCATAAACATAACCCTGCCCTAGTTTGGTAGGACTTGGGAATGAGGGGCAACTGGGGCTTCCAACAAATCAACTCCCTGTGTGTAATTGCCCCAGTTGGTTTCAACCCCCATCCTAGTTGTGGTGAGTGGGGGTTTGGGAAGGGAAGATGGTTGTCCATCACTCCTCTACAACCTAGGACTCTTTCAGGAGACTAATCTGGTTTTCATGACTCTGTGGAGGCACAGATCAACTCCAAATCCCAGAGCCTTGAAGTTGACTTCAAATCTGATTCAGTTTCAGAATTTTCCCTATCTTTCAGACTCTCTGAATGATTTGGGAGCAGACTAAAATTTTCTGGTTCTTCCCTAGAGTAGAGTGCTACTCCCATGTCCTACTCTCAATTCACATGCCTACTTCATGGACTGTGAAAGTGGGGAGGAGCAAAGAATGGAGAAAAGAGGATAAAGAGGAGAAAGTGATAATTACCTATCAACTTGATTCTTAAGCCTGTGAGATTCTTGCTAGTTTGCTGGTTCGTCTCCTAGAGGCAGTTCTAAGAAAAAGTACAAGACAGGAAACAGAAAAACAGAGGAAAGGCTAGAGATCAACTTTACATCAAATAATTGAATTGGAGATTCTCAATGTCAAAATTAATATTGTTTTAAAGGTTTTTTTCCCCTACAAATACTGTTAAGCTAGGTTATGGACACCACTCACTTACAGATAAAAGAACTGAAATTCAGCCAGGTGAGGTCAGTTTCCCAAGACCACAAAGCGAGGTAGACATGGAAGCTGGATTAAGAGGATTGTCTCCTAAATAATCCTAAAAATTGTATGGAACCAGAAAAGACCCCAAATAGCCAGAGGAATGTTGAAAAAGAAAGGCAAAGCTGGTGGCATCACAATTCCAGACTTCAAGCTCTATTACAAAGCTGTAACCATCAAGACAGTATGGTACTGGCACAAAAACAGACACTTAGATCAATGGAACAGAATAGAGAGCCCAGAAATGGACCCTCAACTCTATGGTCAACTAATCTTCGACAAAGCAGGAAAGAATGTCCAATGGAAAAAAGACCGTCTCTTCAACAAATGGTGTTGGGGAAACTTGTAGCCACATGCAGAAGAATGAAACTGGACCATTTCCTTACACCACACACAAAAATAGACTCAAAATGGTTGAAAGACCTCAATGTGAGACAGGAATCCATCAAAATCCTAGAGGAGAACATAGGCAGCAACCTCTTCGACCTCAGCTGCAGCAACTTCTTCCTAGAAACATCGCCAAAGGCAAGGGAAGCAAGGGCAAAAATGAACTATTGGGTCTTCATTGAGATAAAAAGCTTTTGCACAGCAAAGGAAACAGTCAACAAAACCAAAAGACAACCGACAGAATGGGAGAAGATATTTGCAAATGACATATCAGATAAAGGGCTAGTATCCAAAATCTATAAAGAACTCATCAAACTCAACACCCAAAGAACAAATAATCCAATCAAGAAATGGGCAGAAGACATGAACAGACATTTTTCCAAAGAAGACATCCAAATGGCCAACAGACACATGAAGAAGTGCTCAACATCGCTTGGCATCAGGGAAATCCAAATCAAAACCTCAATGAGATACCACCTCACACCAGTTAGAATGGCTAAAATGAACAAGTCAGGAGCCAACAGATGTTGGTGAGGATGCGGAGAAAGGGGAACCCTCCTACACTGTTGGTGGGAATGCAAGCTGGTGCAGCCACTCTTGAAAACAGTATGGAGGTTCCTCAAAAAGTTGAAAATATAGCCTACAACCCAGCAATTGCACTACTGGGTATTTACCCCAAAGATACAAATGTAGTGATCTGAAGGGGCACGTTCACCCCAATGTTTATAGCAGCAATGTCCACAATAGCCAAACTATGGAAAGAGCCAAGATGTCCATCAACAGATGAATGGATAAAGAAAATGTGGTATATATTTATAAATGGAATATTATGCAGCCATCAAAAGGAACGAAATCTTGCCATTTGCAATGACGTGGATGGAACTAGAGGGTATCATGCTAAGTGAAATAAGTTAATCAGAGAAAGACAAGTATCATATGATCTCACTGATATGAGGAATTTGAGAAACAAGACAGAGGACCATAGGGAAAGGGAGGAAAAAATGAAACGAGATGAAACCAGAGAGGGAGACAAACCATAAGAGACTCTTAATCTCAGGAAACAAACTGAGGGTTGCTGGAGTGGTAGGGGGTGGGAGGGATGGGGTGGCTGGGTGATGGACAGTGGGGAGGGTATGTGCTGTGGTGAGCACTGTGAATTGTGTAAGACTGTTGAATCACAGACCTGTACCTCTGAAATAATAATATATTGTATGTTAAAAAAAGAAGACAGTAGGAAGGGAAAAATAAAGGGGGGGGGGAATCGGAAGGGGAGATGAACCATGAGAGACTATGAACTCTGAGAAACAAACTGAGGGTTTTAGAGGGGAGGGAGGTGGGGGGATGGGTTAGCCTGGTGATGGGTATTGAAGAGAGCACGTTCTGCATGGAGTACTGGGTATTATACGCAAACAATGAATCATGGAACACTACATCAAAAACAAATGAAGTAATATATGGTGACTAACATAACATAATTAAAAAAAAAAAAAAAAGAGGATTGTCTCCTGACTCACTATGCACCTTCACTGCATCATTGGTGGTTGCTCAGACTCAGACCATCTGAGTCACCCCTGTGGATCCTAATTTCATAGCCTCAGAGTCCCTTTCCTCCTTTCCTTCCCCACTGCCTCGCCCAGTGCAGGGCATCATGACCTCTCACCTAGGCTATTGGCAACAACCTTCCATCTGGTCTTTACCTAGGTCACCTTCACCCTAATCTATCCCAACCACCACTGTGAGACTAATCTAATTAATGCACAGCTCTCATGGAAAAGTTTCTGTGAGAAACCTTCAACAATTTCCAACATGTTGCCTAATTTATTAAGTGTTAAAAACTCTTTAGCCCAGTATTGTGGCCTGCCAATGTGCCAGCAGCATGCTCTGCACTCCGACCCAAAGCACCATACACTCTGAGCATTCCCTGCACTCCTGTGCCTTATTGTCTTTGCTTCTGTGCCTTCCCTTGGAAAGCCCCAACTATGCCCCATCTGACTATACATCCATTCATCTAAGTTCTCAGTGGATCAACCCACCCATGAAGCCCTCCTGATGAATCCAACTCTGAAATCTTGTAGCTCTTTATCACATTTTGTTTTGTACTGTTTCTATATATGACTGTCTTATTTCCACTGTTAGACTGAGCTCCCTGAGGACAATAACCTGTGTCTTGTTTGTCTTTCCATCCGCAGAGCTGAGCACAACGGGGACACATGATAAACACTCTGAATATTTTTGAAAGAATAAATTCCTCTAATAAGGATAGTCTTGGCTATATTGTATATTATTAGTTTAAGTGCTTTTCCTTAGGTTGAAGAGTCTTTTACTGTAGAGACTTTATCTTCTCTAGAAAATAACTCACATATTGCGTTCAGACCTCCATAGCCCATGTAATGATAAATACAGTTAACTGCCTAGGCTAGGTGAACTGAATTAAATCAGTAAGAAAAAAAATGTCACCGATCCCTTCTTTACTGGAGTTGCTAAATAGATATTGAAAGGAATCACAAAATTCTCCTAAGATGCCTGAAATGTTTATGAATACATGTAACTTATTATTAGCTAATAGAGCTTCTTAGAGTCTCAATAAGCTTTCAGTGCACACAGCAATAAGACCATAAATAACCAGTCACACTGGCCTACTCTTCACTTGTGATTAAGTGCATATGGCGATATATTGACAAAATGTGGTCACTGTTTGAATATTTTTAAATCAAGGAGAAGTTAACCTGCAAATTCATCACATATAAACAGATATGTAGCTCTTTTTCATTTTTGATCTGATTTTTAATTTTTAAATAACCATATATTGATAAACAGTTCTTTCACAAATTCCTGGCAAACATCAAGATTGCTATTTATGACTCAAGAGCAGACCAAGAATATCAGAAATGACCAGGGATACTATCATTTAAAAAATCAGCTTGGAGGAGGAGGCAAATGCAAAGAGGTGTAGTACGGATTTCAGACCAGAGAAAACCCAGGTATGGAAGCAGGACTCCATTTTCACTTCAGTTGGCAATAGCACTGATATCTGTTCCCTGCTTTATGGAAAAATGAAATAATGGGTCTACTACCCCACATGCCAGTTACTACCTCAGTATTGATTATTGCTGCAAATTAAATTTAAATTTTAAAAGATTGCCAAGTTTTCTTTGTGTTTTTGGTGTGTGTAAGGAGGGGTTTGTAGGCATACAGGATGAAAGAGGGGGTTAGGGAGGAAGGAGAACAATGTGGAAGAAAAAAGAACTTACTAGAATTTTATTCACAACTTTTTTAAAAAAATGGGATCGTCGACTGGTGTTTGGATTTTTTTTCATAGACACTTTTATGGTGAAAAGGATTGAAATCAGTTTTTAAATTGGAATTTTTCCCAGAACACAACTCTTGCAAAGATGAAAAAATTAACGTTAAGCAAATCTTTTTAGATGATTGCCTTCGTAAAGCCTGGAGCATGGTTTTCAAGACATGTTTTCATGTTTTCAGTTAAGACAGTAAGATCATGCTACTCTTGGTGACTCGCTTCCTAAACTCTCAAGACAGAAATGGCATTCGTTATACAGTTAGACTCTTGGGCTGCATTCTCCCCAGTCCTGGAGCAACCCATCACCACGCTCTTACTGAGTGCTCACAGAGGGCTTGGCTCAGTGACTAGGCATGCAATTTGCATTTATTGTTGACAACTGTCCGCTTCAACCTCCCTCTCCTCACAACCCTGTCTAAATGGGGTTTGTAATCCTTTTTCCCACCCACTCTCTTCACTCCCTGGGGCAGGAATGTTGGCTCCTGGTCTCTGTCACCTGTCAGAATCCATCCTCCTGTCACTGGCTTATATGGACAAGTCAGCCGACTGTCACGTGACCCCCACCCCCCCACCCCCACTCGCCAATGCTAAAAACAGCTCAGGCACCTGCTCTGAACCTGGGCCTGAAACAATGTCTTCCACCGAAAAAACCATAAAGGACACTTAATCACCCAATCTTTGGAATTATTTCCAGAAGACACTTGCAGAAACCATTCGGAGCACCCTTTCCCTGGCAGCGCACACAGGGACGGCCAGGAGATGAGCGCATCTTTGAATTATAAATCCTTTTCCAAAGAGCAGCAGACCATGGATAACTTGGAGAAGCAACTCATTTGTCCTATCTGCTTAGAGATGTTCACGAAGCCTGTGGTTATTCTCCCCTGTCAGCATAACCTGTGTAGGAAATGTGCCAGTGATATTTTCCAGGTAGGTTTGTTTGGAATTTAGGGGGTAAAAAAAAAAAGTCTCTTTTCTCAGAATCAAGTGCTTAACTTTTAAGTAAATTCTTTTAGAAAACCTTTTAAGGCTGCATTCATTTTAAGAAAAACATTTTTTTTTTAATGATTTGCTCTGTGCTTTGCTGTCTGCCTCCTCCTTACTCCCAAGTCTAGTTTTACTTAAATACTAAGAATCATATTTAAAAAAACCAAAAACCTCAAAACATTGAATCTGCTTTCAAATTGTAAATGAATTGCTGCCCAAGACATTAACGTTGGAGTTTCTGGCTGGAACTTTTGGTTACGAAAACATTGGATGGAAAAGTGCCTGATGCTGAACATGGTACACAGCCGTTGACTGTGGATAAGTGCTGGCCCTGTATTTTGGGACCACTTGCTGAGAAGGCCCTAAGGGATTATCTTATGGCCAGCTTAAAGTAGAGGTTGATGTTGTTTGCAGTAACAGAGTGAAAAGAAGTCTCAGAAAAGCTACCTGTGGCATTACTCAATTCCTCTTTTCTTGCTTGGCAAGAACAGGCCTCTAACCCGTATTTGCCCACAAGAGGAGGTACCACCGTGGCCTCAGGGGGCCGATTTCGCTGTCCATCCTGTAGACACGAAGTGGTTCTGGACAGACATGGGATATATGGCCTTCAGAGGAACCTGCTGGTGGAAAATATCATTGACATCTACAAGCAGGAGTCCACCAGGTATGCTTCTTCCCTGTGTCAAACCCATTTGAAGCTTGTTTTTGTCTATTTGTTCTAATGGATCAATACACCAAACGCTTGTTTGCCCATTACAGACATTGTTTTTCCAAGTGAGTCCTTCCCAATGTGAGAATTGCTCATGGAAGGAGAAGGCAGCTGGTGCCCAAGCCTTTGTATCAATTTAAGAATGAAGTAATTCATTCAGTAATACTGAAAGAGGTATAATGCGGCCCATCCCTCTAAGCCTTGTATTACGTATGTTTTAGACATCTCTGCACTTCACAGGTCCTTTGTAGCTCCAGATTCTACATAGCAGAAAACCTATAGTACAAAATTTTAAGGAAAACTAATAGAAATGGCATTTTCCAAAATAGTCCAGTTCCTAGTCTAGACAGTCTCACCTGAAAATTGTCTAGATGATCATAATAAAAACAAAGTTCTCTAACATAGTTAGTCATGGTATGGACTCTGGGAAGTTGCAAAGCAATGCACAGTCCTTCCTTTAGTAAGTTAAAGTTTAGAGACATGGGGCAGGGGGAGATGGCATTCAGGTTATGTTTCTCTAATCTCTAGATTGTATTTGTCTCATACTCTTAGCATTCACCTGTTGATTGACTGATACTCAGTATATACATCTATTCATTAAAAAAAGAAAAAAAGTCTTCTTCCTCATCGAATCACATTGGTTATAGAGTTCCTTTCCTAGAGACAACACTGTAGGAGTTCATTCCTAGAAGCCATGGTGTGAAGAGCCCTTTTTCAATTGTACACAGGTCAGTCCGGTCCACAAAGCTTGATAGCAATATTGAGACCATCTGGAAATGAACTCATTGTGATTCTTATTAGGAGACATGTATTTATGGAACATCTGCAGGGCTCTAAGAGCCTTGCACTCTTGGAAGGAAAGCTGTTCTATAAATCTAACATATAATTATTTTAATCATTATGCCTATTAGTTTCTGCTTAAGATTCAAACTAAATTAGATAGTGCCAGAATCTAGATGGAATTGGGGAAGAAGAGTAATTGCCAGTGACATATTGCAGAGACACAGAGTCAGCTATTTCCCTTGTTTCCAGTCTCTGGAGAAGAAGGAAAGTGCTATGGTTGCCGTTGTTGCTTCATTGATTGATCTGATTGTATTACGTTACTTTAAAATGCAAATGCACACACTGTCTCTTAAAAAAATAACCAGTCAATTAATAACCCAGACAATCATTAAGGGTGTTTATATAACAACTGATTCAGTGCCTAGTAGAGTGTCTTGCATGGAATGGTTACTTTGTAAGTGCCCGCTGACAAAGCAACACCACAAACCTTCTTACATGTTATTGCAATAATTTCATTTTGCTACTTGCTACAGTGAGAGCCTGAAATATGGGAAATAATAGCAATAATGCTATGAAATGCAGAGAAGAAGAGATATTAAAACTTGTAGCATTAGCAAAACCACAAGATACATCTTTACTTTAACCATAAAGTCTACATGTGCATTTGCCAAAAAAGTGCCCAGGTGAGCAAACTGTATAAAAGTAATGAACAAAATTTCCAACCATGAAGCTCGTAACTGTGTGCATTAGCGGTATTTTTCTGATTATCAAGTTCTTATGCTGTTATTTCTTGAACTGGAGACCTGCCTTTGGGACATTTCTACTGGGTGGCAAAACCACAAGTTGCAAAGAGGATCCAGGTGTTTCTGTTTGGGCATAAACCCAGGTGTTCTCTGGAGGCCGGCAGCCTTGCCAGCCCAGAAGCCTGAGTCCATTAGGCAACCTTAGAATAACCTTGGATGTACAGAGTGAGATGAACCCATCTCTGGCTCACCGTCATTGGGGTGGGGACATAAAAGAGAGGGGCTGGTCAACTCTGACCTCCCACAGGAAGACTGGAGACTGTAGATCTTGACCACACCTGGCCTTCTTACCTAGACTTCTGCATGGTGCTGAACTAGCCATTGTTTGGGGAGGTGACAAAAACAGGAATTTATTTCGCTAATATTAATCATGAAAGTTATAATAATTAACTTTATAATAAGTAAAACTAGTATGTGCTGAGTACATGTCAACCACTATTCAGGGTGCTTCACACATGAATCGTGTATGATTCTTTAATTCTCACAACAATCCTGTGAGATTGTGATTATTATTATTATCTTATTAAAATTTCTGAATATTCCACTGAAGCTAACTCATATACATCATTTAAACAGTCAAATAGTACAAGACCTCTAAGGAGGCCTCCACTCTCACCGCACTCTCTCTCCACCCCTAAGTCTCACTCCCCAGAGGCAACCACTTTTCATTGTTTTAGCTGTTTTTCTGTTATCACCCAGTGATATCTGTATACTACGACTATACTCCCATTTCTTGATTTTTCATTTTAGACATTATCTACTTTTCACTGCAGATGATCAGGTCAGTGTCCTCATGTGGCTGGGCTTCGCCTACTTTTTTTTTTTTTTTAAGATTTTATTTATTTATTTGAAGAGAGAGACACAGCGAGAGAGCGAACACAAGCAAGGGGAGTGGGAGAAGGAGAAGCAGGCTTCCCACTGAGCAGGGAGCCTGATGTGGGACTCGATCCCAGGACCCTGGGATCATGACCTGAGCTGAAGGCAGACGCTTAATGACTGAGCCACCCAGGTGCCCCGAGGGCTTCACCTACTTTACTTGTACTCTTCCCTGGGTTGAATCTTTGTTTCCTAGAGCCTATGTCTTTCTCTTTGCTGGTTTATTCTACTGTTTTTGTGGAGCAGATCCTCAAGTAATCTCCCAAAATACGCAGAAAGCACTCCACTTTGCAGCCTCCCACACACTCCTGCCTTCAGAATACCTGGC
Source organism: Mirounga angustirostris (assembly GCF_029215605.1). Taxonomy (NCBI): domain Eukaryota; kingdom Metazoa; phylum Chordata; class Mammalia; order Carnivora; family Phocidae; genus Mirounga; species Mirounga angustirostris. The sequence continues at coordinate 65,405,365 of NW_026991712.1, read as the reverse complement.
TTCCGAAGTTCCAGAGCCTTTCCTGGGTTCCACAGCTCAGGTCAGCTTGCTCCTTGCAGGCTTCTCCCCTTCAGGCACTTAGCAGAATAAGATGCAACTCAAGCCGGGCACTTCCTTTCATACACATGTTCTCAATTTCAACATTTGGTCGACATCGCTCATCTGCTGTCATCTTGCTCATTTTTTGTCCTTATTGATTTATACTAGAATGTGATTCTTACGATTTCCTCACTCATTTTAGTGGGATTTCCACAGGAAACACAAATAAAAAAGGCATAGGTTCATATTTAATTAGAAGACCCTCGGGCCAATTTTCAGATATGAATAAAAGCGGAGCCTGAAACAGGTTAAGTAACTTGCCTGAGGCCACACAGCTGCCACATGGAGAAGCTGAGCTGGAATTAAACTTGGAGATCAGTTTGACTCTAAAGGCGCCGCCTGCCATGCGTCACCAAGACCAGATGCCCACCCTTTGGGAAGCTCCAGAATGGTCCCAGCAACCTGAGGCCAGAGACAGCAGGCTACAGACTCCTTGAGGCTGGCTGGCACTGAATGGCTAAGGGCCACTGCCCACATCTGGAGCTGAGACCTGAGCCACAACTGTGAGCTCAGACACTCTCACCTCCTGAAAGTGCATTTACACCATATCTATGCCATGTTTGACCCAAGTCTGTTATATGTTTTAAGTTGTCTAAAGGTTTCTATTATACACTTATAAGTGGGTGATGCCCCTGGGCCCGTGTTGCCACCTAAACAAGAAAAACCTGATAAGGAATATGGGAAGTAGTTCTCAGCCTGTATGCACTATGGAAAAATAATCACAATCAAAACTAAACATACAGCCTTATGGCTATTGCCGCATTTTTAGTGTTTACGTATACTGGGTGTATATTTATACTATATATATTGTATATATTTATACATATATATACACTCACATACCTGAGCTCTGGTCAGAGCTGTTGACATCAGAATAGCACAAGGGACACAGGCTGTCCTCAGGAAATGCTGCAGGGAGATGAGCCACAGAAGCATCCTCTGTGCCATTTTCCAGTAAATGTGCTCCAGACACTTGCCTGACATTTATTATTATGAGATGGAGATACATGGTAGGGAAGGTATTGGAGGTGGAGAAGCCTTTGACCAAGCAAAAGCAAACCACCACTCCTAGTCTCTAAATAACCCCCAAAGGGCTTTGTCATTTATAAGTGGGAGTCTTCAGAATGCTGTCTGGCCTCTTCCTTTGCTGCTCATGAGTGCCAAGTGACCCTGGGTTTTCCCCATATTTCACATACCTTCCCCAGATGAGTGGTTTTACGTTAGATCACAAGGAAATACTACCCATTAATCTGGCAAATTATCTTTCATTTCTCATTCATTCAACAAATATTTGCTGAGTACCCATTCTGTGCAAGGCATTGTTCTGGGCACTGAGGATCCAGCAAAAAAAAAAGACAGACCTGTCCTCGTGGAACTCACATTTTGGTGGAGGAAACAAACCTGGGCAGTTTACTTTCCTCAGTTGACTTCCGAGAATATAGCGGAAATTCAAGTCAGGAGGCCACAGATTTTATGGAAAACATATTGCTATAAGACCAGGCAAAAATTCCTTTTACAAAAACCAAATTCTGAAATCTTGAAGCTGGAAGCCCATACAATTTCCTTACCAGACCCAGGGCTTCTTCCAACAGCCCAATCTCTTGACTTGACTCCTACCTAGTGATTTCTAGATGTAAATCGGTATATTCTCTGCCTTTCTCTGAGTTTCTGGGGCTGCAGCTACATGGTAGCACATCAACAGCAATGGTTTTTAAACCATTTTATTCATGTCTCACAGTAGAAGTACATTTTACATTGTGATACAGTGACTATTACATACATGGATAGATATATAGATATGAAATATACACTTTTGTTTCCAATGTACTTAGATATGTGTACACACATATATGTACCTACATACACATCTATCTTTGTACGCCAGAAACAAGAGTTTCACATATCATTACCTTATTCTTATTACATGTAGTTCACAGTATTTACTGTTCTATTTTATTTTGATTTTAACAATGCTGGTCATGACCCCCAAATTGATTTCATGACCCATAATAATCGATTTCATGGCCCATTAAAACCTGCAGTTTTTTAAAAGAGGATCTTGATAACAATAGAAAAACTCAGCCCCAAATCTTTTAAATAACCATGCTTTTAAATAACTATGTGTTTGGGAATGTGAGGAAAGGTTATGGATTTGTATTTACACTTTCCAGGTACCTCTGAAAACTATTAACAACCTCAGCCTTTAGATAGGATATGTCAGAATTCCAGGTTTTTGCAGAAGTAGGCTACACCCACATCTCTCACCATGCTCTCCAGAGAGGGCCTAGAACACCACGACTTGGCATAACTTTGATCTTGATGATAATACATAAGCCACGCTGATCATTAGGGGAATATACAAGGCCCTACCACGTGCTGTGAACTTGGGCTGCTTGTGATTCTCCAGCTAACAGGTTATTCTTAAACGGCAATGACTTGTCACTCCTGTTTGATGCTTTCAATTCCTCAGCGCTTGGTCATCATCTAACACAAACCCAACACTCCATTATCACCTGTTGCAGGTCCGAAAAGTTTTGGCTGGTGCTGAACTGTTGGGAAAACTGAAACTTGGGGATTATCTGTGAGATCCTTACTTCCAAGGTTACCACCACGTCCCAGAGCAGCATTTTTCTTATTGCTTAAAGTGTTGTTCACCTTCACTGAGCACTCACTAACTACTCTGAATCAGTGTCAACTCCTCACTTGGGAAGTTATTTATATTTAATTTTCTTAACGGCAGAAAGAGACCCAAACAAATTAATGAAGCAGGTGCTGACATTTTCCTTCTTACACAGAGCTACTTCCCACCAGTGTCTAGATTAATCATCAGTGATTTGGGTTCCTCCAGCCCACCCCCCTCCTCCTTTGCGTGAGAAATGTGTTTGCTGGAGGCTGGAGGGTTGGGACCTAGCACCTCTGCAAAGCTGGGATAGTTTGAGATCTAGTTTATCAGCCACTTCTCCTTCTTTACCCATAATTGGAAAGTACCTCAAGAGACTTGCGAGTATGTGGAGACAGGGCTAGAGCACCTTCCTAACACAAAAACCAAATGTTCAACTTTCAGGAATTCCACTAGACGTGTTTTAAACCTTCAATAACTTGAAATCAGCCATGACGAGAACACTCACGGCAGAAAATGTCAAATGCTACAGATCAGAGTGTCTGAGTCCTACCCCCTACCCCAGGCTGGTTGTTAGAGATCTGTCAGCACACCACTGCTAGCCCCGCAGGGCAACTGAATTGGGAGGGCTCTGAGCACAAGAAGGGTACCCTGGGAGTTTTCTGAAATAGCAATGCTAATCACCCCTCTCTGCTTGGCCCCAATGGAAGCTGACACATTTATCTGCCTACCTCCTCCCAGACCAGAAAAGAAGTCTGACCAGCCCATGTGCGAGGAGCATGAAGAAGAACGCATCAACATCTACTGTCTGAACTGTGAGGTGCCCACCTGCTCTCTGTGCAAGGTCTTCGGGGCACACAAGGATTGCCAGGTGGCACCCCTAACACACGTGTTCCAGAGGCAGAAGGTAACAGAGCCTCTCCGGCCCCTGCAGCAGCAGCCCCCTCCAAGTGCCCGCGGGATTGGCTCCCTTCGCTGAAGGGGACCAGCCAAGCCACGTGGCCCTGAGGCCAAGGGCATGGAGGCTGGAGCAGGAAGGGGTGCTGTGCTGGTGAGCACGTGGCCACTCGCTAGATCCCCTGGAGAGGACAGGGACTGCTAGAGAGGGAAGGGGTGCGCAGGGTCAAGAAGGTGTGCAGAGGGCAAGGGTCGCTGTTTTTTGTGTGCTTTGGAGGTTGCTGAAGAAAAGCAGTGTGTTGGCACCTGGTCTGAGCCGTTTGAAGTTCAGACCATAGATATGAACAGGATAACTTTTCACTCCAGGCACAGGAATTTTTCTTCATTCGCTAACAAAAGGTTCTGTTTGCCACACCCCTCCCAGGGCTTTTCTCCCCCACTCCCATTGTAGTAGGCTTCAAGGCTAGGTTAAGCTGGCCTCCTGGGCTTTGCACCGAGACCAGTTGCTGAAAGGCCCCCTCTGAGTCTGGCACATACCCCCACCCCAGGGCCTCAGCCCTCTCACTGTGACCAACTATAGTTTGTCCCCCAGCTTATCACTGACCTGCCAACCTGGTTTCATCCATTGGCAAGTAGCAATGTGCCCATTTGATGCAAATAACGTGCAGTGCTGTGCTAAGATAGATGTAGCCACGTAGCCACTCCCAGCACCTAGGACTTGAGCAGCTCCATCTCTCAGCTTCTTTCTGTGCAGAATCATAGGTTCCACATTTGGTCAGTGTTTTACTTGTGAGGATCAGAGTTGGGATCAAATTTGAAAGCCAAACTTCCAGGCAATACCAGTCATAACCAGTGAGCACTAGCCACTAAAGAAGCAGGATTTAGCAAGATACCGATAACATTTACTTATTTTTCAATCCGCTTACGATTTATTTCCCCTTTTTCCTTCCACACCCACCCACCCCACTCAAGTCATGGCGTGTTAGAACTGAATAGTACTTGTTTCCCTCAGAGCCCTAGAAACTCACGTGGGATGGACAGAAGGACAGACTGGCAGGACTTCCACTCCTGTTTGGGCAAAGCAGCTTCACTTTTACCTATTGGGATTCCATATTAGCTTCGTTTTGAAGAAAGGGTTCTGAAGCTTTAAAATGTTTTACGACCACTGTTCTGGTCCAATCTTCTCACTTTATATCTGAGAAAATTAGGGTCCAAGTTGATTACATGTTTGCCCAACATCATAAAGAAATTAAAGGCAGAGTTGGACCAAGCAGGTAGGTGTCCTAAGTCCCCACTCAGTGCTACCTGGTGGTCCATAGCCAGTCTTGGAAAGGGTTAAGTACAAACAATGGAATCTCTTTGAGTCAAAAGAGGAGAGGAATTTCAAGTTGAAAATTCTCCCCTGGAACCAGTCGAATGTTACAGTGTCAAGTTTGTAATGACTTAGTCTAGTATGTATGTATTTGTGCACCTAGCACATAGAAGGTGCAAAATATGTTCTATCTATAGTCTATAATTCAGTGTTTATAATTTTTTTTAGCAGGGTCACAGTCTCCATTAAAGAATTTGGTGACAACTTGGGGCACCTGGGTGGCTCAGTCAGTTAAGTGTCTGCCTTCAGCTCAGGTCATGATCCCAGGGTCCTGGGATAGAGTGCCGCATCAGGCTCCTTGTTCTTCAGGGAGCCTGCTTCTCCCTCTGCCCTCTGCCCCTCTCCCCCACTCATGCTCTCTCACTCACTTACTCTCTCTCTCTCAAATAAATAAAATCTTAAAAAAAAAAAAGAATTTGGTGACAACTATGAAACCTCTTCCCAGATAAATGCACTTATATACACATCCATACAGAACTTTATTTACAAGACGAGGAGGTTGAGAAGCCTTCTAAGCCTCACTGTTACTCCAAAGGGGTTCGATGGACCCTGGATTAGGAATCCCTGAGGACAACACCGTGATTTATCTGCAATCAGTACTGACTAGAAAACTCCTAAAATCTTGCATCCTTCTTTTCCCTTCATTAGTCTGAGCTCAGTGATGGCATCGCTGTCCTTGTGGGAAGCAATGATCGAGTCCAGGGAGTGATCAGCCAGCTGGAAGACACCTGTAAAACTATTGAGGTAAGTGAAGCAACTCCAACCAAGTCTAAGCGAAGCCTGAACTCCTGGGGGGGTTGTGGCTGCCTCATGCCACACAAGCTCTCCTTACAGAATGGCCTCCTTCCTCATGTCTCTCCAACATTCTCCTGGCTCAGGAAGAACCAGGAGTCAACATGAGTTGGTTGGTTACTACATGAGTCAACAAGGCAGATTTTGCCACACTTACTAGGGTGGTTGTGACATTTGTTGTTCTTTCTTGGTCAACCCATTTTGAAAGATTACCTACAAGAAAAATCAATTCCCAGTAATGAAAATGAATGTTGTCCACCATGATAGCACTATTTCTTTGTGGATATCCAAACGGTCTTAAGACACACTAGTTAGTGCTTTGGAAAATCCTGTGCAGGTTCGAGCTGCCTATCTGCGCTCTGACAGCAAAGGCCGCAAAGGGGGACAGTAGGAGGACAAAGGTGTGTCTGACCGTGGTTGGAGAATGATCCACTAGCTGGGAGCTCACTGAGACCAGAGTTTTGGCTCATCCGTCCCTGCCTCTGTCTGGCCCAGTGCCTTGGACATAATAAACACTCAGGACAAAGGTGATGAACAAATGCATGAGTGGCTGACTGCCTAGCTCACACTTAAGTTTGGCCTATAAGAAATACTGTGAATCCACCTTCCTCTAGATCAAATATAAACTGTGTAATTTCTGAAGACAAAATGCTGAGCCTAAAGAGGTTCAGCTATGTGGCAGGTATGCTGTCAAGAACTGAAGATTCACAGACTAGTTAAGCCAGACGGCCCACGGGGCAAGTGCAAGATGGCTGGGTGAGTGCAGCCCTCTGGATCTGTAAACTGGAGCCATTTATTACCATCTCCCTGCTCTAAGGGAGTTTGGGGGGTTACTTGTTTTTTTCAGTTGGACCTCAGGTGCAATGTTGAGGCATTGTCCTGCTCAATCTGTGCATATTGTCCTTATTGCTGTGGGCAAGGGCCCACTTGTTATCTGTGTATTTCCTTTCATCCCCATTTCCTACTCTCTTCTCTGTAAATAACCACTCTAACATGTTTGGTGTTCTGTTTACCTATACTCTTATAAAATCTTTATTGTTTTATACACATGCCTTTTACTTTTATAAATGGTATTGTGCTGTATTTCTCATTCTGCTTCTTACTTTTTTTAAACTAAGCATTAGGTTTTAAGATCCAGTCTCATGTACATTCAATCCCTCATTTTTCTCCTCTGTAAAAATGGGACATAGTACTATTTTATAGAGTTACTGTGAGAAATTAAATATGGCCAGTGCCTAGTATAGGGTGAGAGCCTGGTAAGTACCCTGTTTTCATTATGTTATCATTAGAAAGGCAAATTCCATCAAGAGCCAAAGGCTGGTTCCTGGATGATGATTTCAAGGCACTGGCCATAACCAACTCATTTTAGATTTACACATCATTAAAATCAATGTCCTCTCTTCTCCATACTCAAATTCCTGAAAAGATCATGATAAGTCTGGGATCCATTTATAGAAGAAAAATTTTCTCTTGGCGAAGAGCCCAAAGAGATTACAAAATGGACAATATAAACTCTTTTCTTTTTGCTTACTTACAGTAAAGGCCAAATACAGCTTAATCAGTAAGCCATGAATCAGCACTCCAATGTTGAGTCTTGAGTGTATAAATAGGAATATGTTCCTTGTGGGCGAGTGAGATAATCTCTATACTCATCTCTGGTCAGGCCTTCATCAGAGACCTCTGTCCAGGACATAGAGGCTACAGAACACAAACAGGAGGAAAGCTCTGTGGGTCACATTTGGCCTTGAACAAATGACTCAGGCTCCATTTAGCTAGCTAGCCTCAGAGGACACTGAGAGGGCGAGGAAAGATTTGACAACTGGTTGTCTTCCCGGAGGCCAGTCAGGGGCACAAGAGGAAGCAGCTGTTTTTTCTTTCATTGAGAACAAGACAAGAAGGAACAGGTTTGAAGTTAAGCCAGCAGAAGGGATTTAGTGCAGATATCAGGAGGAAGTTCCTGGCAGTGGAGGTCAGGATTATTACCCCTATTATTACTGATGAAAACATTCATCAAACATGACGCACGTTTACAAGTATTTTCACAGGTTACTAGAGGAGTATAATTGTTCCCTGTAGGGCTTTCTGATGAAGCTGTAAATTGGCATGAGTCTTAAAAGTGTCCATCCCTTTTACCTGTTTATTTCACTTCTGAGATTTTTACCTTTAGGAAATAAAACTGTACAGAATGTATATATTCATAAATAACCCCCCATATACATTTATAGGGGGAGAAAACCCCAGAAACCAAAAGGTTAGGAGCAGTGAACAGTGATACTATTGTCTTCCTTATATATGCCTATATTTCACATTTTTCTAAAGCAAGCCTGACATTTTTAATAACCAATAAAATAAAGAATGAATGAACGTGGCTCAGATAAGCACAGTTCTTTCAGATCAGTTTAGGTGGCTCATCTGGAGATGTAGGTATTGGCTCAGAGCCTCATGGGGGTCTCTGATTTTATGATCCCTATTTGATGCAAATAGCCTCCATTTGAAGAGGCCAGAGGCCAGAGACCCTGCCACAAAAGGCCACGGGGTGCATCTGTAATCACCGAGGTGATCTCCATAGAGTCAGCACCATATCCGTGGGCAAAACACCAGAGGCTCCCCTTGTGCGCGGCAGCCTGCAAGGCAGCATGTCCTGAAGCACCGCAGGCTCTTGGCTTAGAGTGAAATGGTCCTACCTTGCAGAGCAGATGAATTCTGCTCCGGAGTTCAGGTCACAGAGCTCCTGTTCTCCCATTCTCCCTGGGGTGGTTGTTTTCCTTCCTGGCTTTGCTCACCACCTGCCAGGAAACATTTCCCGGGAAGCCAGTGGTGGCTCCTGGCCAGGGGGTGGGGAGCTGTTATTAATGAATTCTCTCTTCTGATTGGTGAAGAACCCCTTAGGGATGGGAACTGGAGTAGTCCCTGAGTGGGCACTATCCTTCCCTAATTACCTCGCCTCTTCCCACTTGGGGCCCTGACACCTGCCCTTTGGTAGGAGTGTCCATCCCTTGCACATGTCTAATTTTGTCCCTGGTCATGTAATGTCTTGCAGGGCTGGTCTGGTCAGGCACCCAGCCCAGGACCAGCCCTGGAGAGCTGCTGAGCTTAGTCTAACTCACATTGTGGACTCCTTCTTATCCTTTAAAAATCACATATGCTGTTGATGTGAGTTTACAATGATTCTGAGAGTGGCTTTGAGAAGGACTATATTCGCAAAAGGGCAGTCTGACCTGTGTCAAAAGGGGGAGTGGCATTTTTTTCTCATTGCTGTGGGCTGACAGTGGGTGAAGGAGGCTTCAGTCTTTTTAGCATGCCTGGCTGAATGTGGTTCAGCCCGAGATATTCCCAGAGCTCTCTCCTGCAGGTTGTTGGAGGGCTTTCTAGGCTGTTCTAGACAAGCCCGCCACGGTCTGGAGCTACACTTGCCTTTCCAGGCCAGGCAGTGTTCTGGGACAGGCTGGGACTCAGAAAGAGGGCTGCTGGTTGGAGTAGACAAGTACACTTCCTCGGGAGCTGCTTCCAGAAAAATGGGCTTGGCTTTCCTTCTGCATCCCTAGAAATCATAACCTCCATCTTACAGTCTCTACAAAGGGCACTTATCCTATGTCACTGGACACCAAAGAGAGTAGTAGGCTATTAATACTGGTCCTCCTGAAGCAGGCATGCAGGCAGGCAGGCCTAGAAATAATCCTGTTTTGTATGGATGCACGTCTAAAGGAAACAGCTACAATTGAGTAATAAATATTTGATCTTGCGCATTTCCATTATCTGAAAAATGACAACTTTAATAAGATCCTCCACTGGTTTTTGCAATGAAAACAAATCTATTGTACTTCTAAAACAATAATTTTACCCAAACAGCTTTTGGGACATTGTCCATGCAGTTACAAATATGAAGTCTAAATATAAGAATTATTTTAATAAGCATACCAGAATTTTTAAGGCAACATTTTAAAGGCAATATAACATATGCTTAAAAGACCGGGTTTCAGAATTTGAATTTTAGCCATCATTTAACTATATGACCTTAGGAAGTGACCTAAGCTCTTTGGCCCTCAACTTGCTCACTGGTACAGTGGGGTTAATAATACCTTCTTCAGAGTGTTATTGTGATGCCTAAGTTGGGGTAAGAGGCACATGCCAGGGGCCTGATTAAGTTACCTCATATTATTCTCACAGTCAGTTTGGAAAGAGCACACTTATTGTAATGATGCTAATAATTGTTTGAACCACTGGAGCATCAGAAGCATCTTTTAAATGGTGTCAGAATAAGACTATCAGGGTCTTGGTCATTATGATGTGGGGCTAAGCAACCCCCTTCAGACGGAAAAACTGAACACAAATGGTAGAAGATGTTAACCCTATTCTTGATCTAAGAGGCTTGGAGGTAACTTAAAATATTGGCACCAGGGAGGCTAAGGCTCTTCTGGGAAACGTGTTGACCCTGCACTCGGGACAGGAGCAAATTAAACAACTGCTCAACTCGCCATGTTAAGCAGGGCTCTCTGCTTTACAGAGTTTACTCAAGGAGCTTCTAAATGCTCTGGACAGACACCCCAGGAGTAAGCTTTAGAGATCCCATAAATTAGAACATAATTGTTCCTCTAACATGAAGTGGCTGGCAACGTGATACAGTGGAAAACAGTATGAATTTGGGAGTTCCAAGCCCCACGGGCTCTGGGTAGAGTTGCTTCGCTGAGTGAACTCTATCTCTTCTGCCTGGAAGGGACATGTAATTCTCCTTTGTCTTCTCTAGTGTAGCCCTGCAGAGACCCAGCTTCTCGTCCTAGTCTGCGCTCAGGGGACTTCTCCCAAGTGCTAGCAATTGAGGCTTTACCAGCAAAGGGTTGGCTGATTTCCGCAGGAGAATCTTCCCACCTTAAGATAATTCTTTCTTCAGTGTTACTAACCTGCTGTCTGCTTTTTCCCCCCTTCTTTTGGGGGTGGTGGGGAGCGAAAACCCTGTTGGGCTTAACGAAGGGAGTTCTGAAGTACTGTACTTCAAACGAAGCCGAGTGTGTACTCCCAGACCCAGAGCGGGAGCACCGAACAAGCGTGGGTGTTGAAGAGCGCTGGAAGAATGTGGTGGGTATGTGAATGAGCCGGCTGGAGCCAGTTGCTCAGTGACAAGTGCTGGGGCGAAGAGCTTATCTTCAGCTCTATTTTTGTCCCAGAGACATGTTCCTTACATGGTAAGAGCAGTGGTTCCAATTGTCTTAGGTTTTCCTCTCGTAACCCTGGCACATTCCCAAGCTGGGACTGACACTGCAGGGCCAGGACATATCATTAATGTCTTCATGCTGGAGATGACCACTCTGAAACTTGCCAGTACTGGAGAGAGACATTTTGTAGCCTGAAGACTCTGAAATATCTCTACATTTACCTCAAGTCATAGAGTCTTGGAACTGTAGAGTCAGAAGGGAGCTTGGCAATCACGCAGTCCCCTCCCTTATTGTACAGATAAGAAAACTGTCCTGAGGCTAAGAGGCTTCCCCATGGTTGCACAGCTGTTTTTGTGCTGTTTTCTTTCTCTGAATGAAGCAGAGGCTTGGAGTATCTACTTACATATCTATTTTCTGGAACATAGAAACTTTTGAGGACTGAATATCCCTAGATACAAGTCATATTTCATTCATTCACTCAGTCATTCAGACCATCTTTCTCATGTGTGCACTCCATGCCATATTCTGCACACATAATGCTGAGAAGTGGTGATGAACTAAACAGAAAAGATTCCTGCTCTCAGGAAGGTTTTGTTCTAGGAGGGGAGTTAGACAATAAAACCAATAAATGACAAGATCATTTCAGGGAGTATTAAGTGCTTGGGAAGAAGGTGAGCCACTGAAAATCTGGCCATTAAAAACAATGGAATGACGGTACTTTGAGTGGCGGGCTCTATACTCTTTAGTAGAAGATTGTTGATTTTTTCCATGGAACGTTTCTCTTTGCAACTGCATATCTTGCATCTTATCTCTACTAAAATATAAAGGAGGCTAAAAATTAGAGTCTGTCAGTTTTAACATTTCTATGAAAGCAAGAACTAAACAATGGGTTTTAGATAAATATTAAAGGTTACCTACTCACTTCTAAGGAAATGACCAAATGATTACTTGATTTTTTTTCTTTTTAGCCGGATATTATGACATTGGTTGGAAACAGGTACTCCACCTGTCATCATTTTACCATTTTAATATGGACAGCATAGTTTTCCCTTTATAAAATCACCACTTATTGGTATATTGCATCCCTACTGGGTTCACCTTAGAGATGGGATGAATCTTGTTTTCATTTAAGGGCTACAGACAACTTTTATTTGGTTCTTCTAACTGTCCTGGCAGACCCAGGAGGTGGGTCATACTGCAGTGGAGGCCATGCATCAGAATATGCTTGGAGCAAATACCTAGTGCATTTATGATGGAAGTTACTTCAATTGCTAAATATGCTCACACAGGCACGTGTACACACACACACAGGTCATAGGAACCACAGATATCAAAAGGAAGAAAATGGAGAATATTTTAAAAAATAAACTTCAAAGTTCAAAAAGCATATATCTTGATTCAATTACTATCCAGAGAAGTGGGGGTACGGGGAGGGTACACAGCCAAGAATTTTTACTGAAGCCTTTTTTTTTTTTTTTACCAAGCCTTTTAACTGAAATAAGTGAAAAAGAATGTTAAAAGCAAAAAGAAATCTTTGAGGTGAGGACGTTTTTGTAGAGAAGAGATAAAGATGGTTGCTATCATGCTTGCGCAGGTAACAATCATCCTTTAAAGTATGCTACCTGCAGATGTTTTGATGAGGCAGAAGTCCACATTTTTCCCATTCCATTTTTCAGGTTACTAGAAAGTCACTGTTGAAAGCATTTCAGATCCATATTTACAAAGGCACAGTAGGTACTGAAATTCAGAGTAATCACTATCACTAGCGAGCTGGCCTCTAGGAGCATATTTTTCTTTCATAGCATATACCTGTTCTCTAATTACTTCAGAGGGTGAGTCTGAGGTGTTTGTTGTTAACTGACTTTCATAGAACTTTGAAGGTCTTGTAGTCCAGAAGGGTGGAAAGGCACCCACCTTAGTCAATTCAATTTTAATTTCATGGAGTATTTCTCATTTGAATCTGACATTAGGTTAACCTGAACATCTTAAACTCATTTCTATAAGTTTGTAAGTATGAGTTTCATACTTCCAAGAAGTGTATTTTTCCTATTTCAGAAACAGATTTTTCTGACTCTTACTATATTTTGCATAGAATTATACTAAAGGCACATTAAGCAAGAGAAAAAAAGAAGTTAAGGTTTTTGTTAGAAAATATAATAATTTTTCTACCCTTCTCATGAACACCGGAAAAATTATGGCAGGTTTTTAGATCTTCTAATGCCTGGTACATAGTAATTAGTGAATTTTGTTGAAGGAATAAACTAATGAATATAATTCTGAAACAATTTGAGGTTTCTTTAAAAGTCTACTTGTTACAGAGTCGATTTGTTAAAAGACATACTTGGTTCACAGTAGTTCACAAAAATTTTTTTCAAGTTACTTTCCAGTATCTCACAGCAGGGTATGGTAAGAGTAGCTGTAACCTAGGAGTTCAAAACCCTTGGCTCTAGGCCAGGCATCAACAATAAATGGCAGAATGGCTTGAGAAAATGATTTAACTCTGCTGGACTTCAGTTTCCACGTGAGTAAAATGATTTCTTTGGAGCAGGTTACTTCTGATATTCCATGCAACTTCAAAATTCCACAACTGAATAATTCAAATTAAGGATAATTGGATCTAAATTTAATAAGCACTGATACAGTACCCATAATGTGTCAGGTAATATTATAAGGGTTTTATACAGCATGTAGTCTTATAATAATAATAATCAAGCATAAACTGCACACAGGGTAGCATTTCATACACTGTAAATAAGTAAATAATAGTTGCTATTAAAATGATAGTAATTTTTATTAAAATTAATATAGTAAAAACCATTAGGAAACCCAATGGAAATAAAATATACTTGGAATTGAAAATAATGTAAAAATAAAGTGGTTATTTCATTTTAACCACTAAATAAAACACTAGCCATGACACATGACTTCGCATCAGTCTCACTATAAATAATTTGGGTTTTGTGACCATGAAGGCTCTCATACATATTAAATCATATAGGAGAAAACTTTTGAGAAACAAAAATATTCTACCAGTATCACATCTTACTATTTGTTATATATGTTTTAAGTGCACAATTTCTTTTAGAAAAATAAGCTAGAAACCATCGTATTTTGCAGTAAACAGGAGAGCTTCTGAACATCAAAGAGGCATATTTCAGGAATGCAGTAGGCACAAGGTTTCCTGTGAGCTTAAAACAGAAAGCAATACAGTGAAAGAACGTTTGATTGGGAAGCTACTATGAGGCTTCAGCTCTGAGGCCTCATAATCATCCAAATCTCAAGCCGAAGGGCTGGAAATGGATGCAAATTTGACAAGCCCAGTGATTTCCATGTCTGGACATGCTTTGTGAGTCCTTGTCCTATTACCTTGACAACTGTCAAGTCTCCATGAATTTTCATCCCCTCCTCACACCTCCTCTGCTGCTGTTCATCCTTTATGGCCAAAGCTGGGCATCACTTCCAGTAAAAAGCTTTTCCTGAGCCATCCACCCCTGCTCCCCGTGAATGTCCCCCACCCATATGCTTCCATAAAACCTGGTATAAATCTCTAACATATTTCAATTATTCAGCCTACTAGGTTGCTATTATATTATTGGTCCATAGTCTTTCTCATTCAGTGACCTGAGCTCCTTGAGAACAGGAATTATGTTTTAGTTCATTGTTGGGTCCCCAGAGCCTTGCCTAGTGCTTGACACAAATGATATGCTTAAGAATTGACGTGGATGACAGCATTAACTGGTAATTATTACTAAAATGGTTAGAATCATTGGATCTCGTTCATGAATTATTATTGGCCAGAAAGTATGATGAGAACTGACTGTGTTCCAAGGGAGGCAGTGGAGGGAGAGGTGTATTTCCTGCACATTTGTGGAGTATCTTCATAATCAACAATTTGGTTTAGGTTATCCATTTTTTCCCCTTACTCCAAGAACAGTAGAGAAATGGGGGGAAAATGAAACACAGTTTTAAAAAAACCTGTTCAACATATATATATACTGAACATCTGTTGTCCAAAGTGGTCTAGGCAGACCCAGATTCTATCCTTAAAGAGACTATACTTTAGAGATTTAAGATACTCACATATAGGAAAAGAGTGATACGTGACACCTAAGTGACCAGTGTTACTCAAATGAAAGAACACATAATAAGGGTCACAAAGGTCAGAAATGTCAGATAAATTGGCTGGATTCCCAAGAAGACCCCATTGGGAAGGAGAGCTATGTTGGATCATTGCGTCTCAAAGCCTGTTCTCAGCTGTAAAGGTCCTGGACCCAGAGATGGTCAGGTCCAAGGAAATTGGCATATATACACATCAAGCTTACTGGAGCTTGAAAAACCAAAAGGCCAATGACCGGGCCAACTGGAAAGTTAATTATGATTTGAACATGGACTCAGAGAGAAGGAAGTTAAATGGAACTGGAGATGCTTCAGCCACACAGTGCAAATGGACAAGTCTGATTTCCCATAGAGCCTTTCTCTCAGGGAATCAAAGACCAAATCCAGTATTTCCCTGTCTTAGACAATATTGGATAAATAGAGGACTAGGTGACTAGAGGTGTATGCCATTGATGGTAACTATCATGGGATTTCAGAAGAACTAAAAGACGGCATTCAGTCATAGAGATCAAAGAACATTTTATAGGAGAAGTGGTATTCCAACAATGTCTTTAAGATTACTTAGACTTTGCAACTGTGAATTGGGGGAGAACATTCTAAACAGAGGGGAAATGAACAAAGAAAGTGAGTGGTTTGTTTTTGCTGGATATAGGGTATGTGATGAAGAATAGTACAGATTTATGAAGGAAAGCTAGAGCCAGGTCATGGAGAAGCTGGAAAGTCAGTTATGAAGTTTAAATATTATTGTTTGGGCAATGAGTAGTCAGAGAAAAAGCACCATACCCCAGGGAAATGTACTCCAGGAAAATGAATTTGGCTGTAGCGTATGGGTTTGCTTCAAGTAAATTCCAGAGGCAGAGGCCAATGGGAAGCCTCAGAATCTCCATGGGAGGACTGAAACTAGGACAAGAGTAGTGTAGGTGAAGCAGAGAGAGACTGAAGGGTACAAACCAGGAAGTACCACGGTGTTTTCCTTACACACACATACATATACACACACTCACCCGAAGGCAAAATACAAAACTATAAGCTATCTAACCAATACATAATTTTTTAAAAACCTGTCCTAATTTCTATGGAATTCTCCATTTATAAAGAACATCGTGAAAAATCATTGATCCATTTAGCCAATTTGGTTGATTTTGGCTTGTCTAAGTATAAAGTTTGATAAATATGAGCTTTTCAAAGCATCAAAACAATGGGAATCTATAATTAAGGGACAGCTTCAAGAAAAGGAAAAAAATACCTTATGTAAGTACATTTTCTTATCTCCCAAAACATTCCAGGTGATTTCTCCAAATAGACACTCTTTCAAACACTTTCTAACATGAGCTAACCCAACTAACAGGAATGCTGCAGAAAACAGAAACAGGAACTTTGTGAGAAGTTTGATTACTTGTATGGCATCCTGGAGGAGAGGAAAAATGAAATGACCCAAGTCATTACCCGAACCCAAGAGGAGAAACTGGAACATGTCCGCACTCTGATCAAAAAGTATTCTGATCATTTGGAAAACGTGTCAAAGTTGGTTGAATCAGGAATCCAGTTCATGGATGAGCCAGAAATGGCAGTGTTTCTGCAGGTAAGTCTCCTTTTGGTACCTAATAGAACTAACCAAGAAGGTGGGTGCTGGAGAAGTGTTGTCATCATATTTTTGTTATTTTATGTTCATCTCATTTTGATTTATTTTACCAAGTAAAATATAAGCTCATTATGTGTTCATGTCTCCATATTTTTAAACAACTCCATAAGCATATATTTAAGGGACCATGACATCACTTAAATATAAGAGGGTTCTGGTATAAAACAGTAGTAATTCATGGCATTTAGAAACTAAAATCTGAGATTTTCAGTCAGCAGAGGAAAGAATTAAGTCTTTGATGAAAAGAATTTAAGTAGGTCTGTCTTTTGTTTGCTTTCGCAGAATGCCAAAGCTTTGTTACAAAAGTAAGTAATTTTCATTTTATGGAAAAATGCATACTTTTCATTTTCCCCGAGGCTATCAAACATTAGACAGTGACAGAAAGTGGCAACTTGTCTTTGTTGCAGAATTTCTGAAGCATCGAAGGCATTTCAGATGGAGAAAATAGAACATGGTTATGAGAACATGAACCATTTCACAGTCAACCTCAATAGAGAAGAAAAAATCATCCGCGAAATTGATTTTTACAGAGGTTTGTTTTTCTTGTGAGCATTTGGACAAAGTTGCAGGTGTGTGAGAGCTGCAGCTGGGTTCAGCAGGAGAAAGAGGGGATTCAGAATCACCTCCAGAATGGATGTCGACAATTATACAAGGATCATAATCCAATGTGAAACTCTATTTCATTACAGATTCATATAGTTGGTTGACAGTGTTTATTTAACTTTGCACAGCACAGTGCCCATTATAATGCCATTATTGGGCATTTGACTCTGAGTAGTCAAATACTTAATAATTGATGGTGATGATGATGTCTCAAGATCAATCCTATACAAGGTGTTAAACACAATGATGTGAAGTGCCATCAAGTGCAAGGTTAAGGATGAGATAAAAATAAAATGTAGAAGACATTTGGATAGATATTGTAGCTCATCCACTTAATCAGACTTTAGAGGGCAAGAATAGTAAATGAGTTACAGAATAAGTCACACCTGGAAACAAAACTGGCTCTCTGTGACCAGCTGTATTTCATGAGTTATAAATGCATCTCTACCATTTGGTCCAGAGATCGCCTTCTTGGAAATGTGTCCTCATGAAATAATTGAAAAGAGGAAAATAACCTTGGGGGCGCCTGGGTGGCTCAGTCGTTAAGTGTCTGCCTTCAGCTCAGGTCATGATCCCAGGGTCCTGGGATCGAGTCCCACATCGGGCTCCCTCCTCTGCGGGAAGCCTGCTTCTCCCGCTTCCACTCCCCCTGCTTGTGTTCCTGCTCTCGCTATGTCTCTCTCTGTCAAATAAATAAATAAAATCTTAAAAAAAAAAAAAAGAAAGAAAATAACCTTGGAACTGACCAAAACTTTGATTGTCTTGATTCATCCTAGCCCATCTAGATGACAAGACTCCTTGGCTAGACCACTGATAACCATGAAGCTATATCAGCAAGTCTTCAGGATGAATCTTTTTTTAAAAAATGACTTAATATTGTCTCTTCTTAATATTGCCTGAGGGAATTTTTTTTTTTAAGATTTTATTTATTTATTTGAGAGAGAGAGAGAATGAGAGACAGAGAGCATGAGAGGGAGGAGGGTCAGAGGGAGAAGCAGACTCCCTGCCAAGCAGGGAGCCCGATGCGGGACTCGATCCCAGGACTCCAGGATCATGACCTGAGCCGAAGGCAGTCGCTTAACCACCTGAGCCACCCAGGCGCCCTTGCCTGAGGGAATATTAAGATCGTGTTAGGAAAAGAGTCACGGCATTAACTGTAGCAAAAGTCAGCATTCTGAACAGAGGAGGTAAGACATTAAAACAAGACAGGGTTTTGTATGTTTTCTGAGAAAGGGAAGAGAGTTGCATTTCTATTTAATCTGACAGAGATAAGTGACTATCCCAGCCCCAGCCCTCTAGGAGCTTGCAGATGTGACAGAATATGGTATAAACGTGACCAGGCTCTGAAGGGTGGGGGGGTCAGGTGCATAGTTCACGGTAGTAGTAAGGACTGCACTTTGTACTGGGGAGGGGAACAAAGAGGATGGTGATGGTTGGGCCCGTCCTCCCATTTCTCCTGTCCACATTTAGCTAGAAGCACAAGCCCCAGCATGGCATATTTGGGCCATAGTCCAGTGTCTGATGAAGAAGATTTCCCTAGCCCTGACCTTAATCGGGGCTGTAAGGACTGGCCATTAATTGATTTCACAGCTGCAGTGATAATTATAATGATTTTAAAAACACATTACCTTACCAGGAGATGAAGATGAAGAAGAGGGAGAAGGAGAAGAAGAAGGAGAAGGAGGGGAAGGAGAAGGGGAGGGAGTAGAAGTGGAAGAGGCAGAAAATGTTCGAACAGAGTTATCAGGAGAAGAAAGTCCGGAGAAAGGCTTGCAGCCCTCTCAGCTGGCCTCAGAGCTCCAGGCTGCCCCAGGGGCACTTCCAGCTTCCTCTCCAGAGTCACCTCCAGCCCTGCCACCTGTTGCAGATGCCCCAGTGACACAGGTAACCATTCACCAGTTCCCTCCTACAGGATGCACGGGCGTGCCTCCTTGCTGACTAGCCTAAACATTTATTCTGCCTTAAGAAAAGGGTAATTATAGGCCAGACATTGGTATGTCGAAGACAAAAGAATTCAGAGCAGTCTCAGCGTCAGGGAGGACAGTCCTCTAGTGATTCAACGAGGTTCAGTGTTGTTTTAATTGGTTGGTGAGACCGAGTTTAACACGATTTCCCCGCCAATAGCACCCTCGAATCTGAAGCAATGTTTGGAGATCTGTGTGCAGGGGAGAGGGGTATGTGTGTAACATGTTAGTTCCTAGAGAGCCAATGTCATGAAGATTGGGTCTGCTCTGAAAACAGATACGGGGTACAGGGTGAGAAATAATCTAAGGTGAGAAGTAAAAATGACTATACCTACAGGACTTTGACTTTTCTATAGATAATAAAGGAAGTAGATAGAGAAGTCATGCTAGTTTATGTCCCTGTTGCTGACCCTGACATAGAACTACATCTTTCATTAAGTGGGCAAACAACGTCTAATTTTCTATGTATCTGCCATTTGATGAGATTATGTTAACAGAATTGTTAATAGAAATTTCCCAGGAGATAACTCATCCCAAATCCTCTATCTGATTGGCTGACCCTTAGTTTCTAAGATGTCACCGTCCAGTTTTCAAGCCTTTGTGCTGATGTCCTGACACCTTCAGCAGAGAGGTCTCGACCTGTGGAGTTTGTGGGCAATGTAGATTCATCAAAAAGGTGCCCTGGTTTTGCACCTGCTTTCAAAGTGGATTGAAATTATCTATAGAAACAAAACCTCAGAGGGGAAACTCTGAATTAGAGAATTATATTCTATGCTCCGTCTCCATAGGAAACCAGGCTGAAATACTATTTATGGTTCCTAGAATCTTGAAATTCTGGGTATACCAATCGCACTGAGTTTGAAAGAGGTGTGGTAACTAAATGAGAGTTGGATGTGGTCAACAAGATCAATTTGGGATTTTAGAAAAGAGGTTTGGGGAGCCCACCTGGAATGTCAAAATATTAATTGTGGCCAGTAGATCGACCTTTCTCCTATATCAGATATTTTATAAGCAAACTTCATTTCAGGCATCTGCTGTGTGTCTGTCCAGGCTACCATCTGGTGAAGGACAAGCGCAGAAAAGAAGAGGGGGCACGTGAAGGGGCCCAGAGAGAGGGGAGCTGGCTGCTCTCCTTCCCTGAGCGCTTGCAGAGGGTGGGATGAACTAGAACATGCGCTAAATCAGGCACTGCACAGAGAGCTCATTAGTTTTCAAACCCAAAGGGAACTAAAACCAACTGCTTTTTCTTCTTCTTCTTCCTCCTCTTTTTTTACTTTTGAATGTATCTGTCCCGATTAAGGGGGAGGTTGTCCCCACTGGCTCTCAGCAGACCACAGAGTCTGAAACTCCAGTCCCAGCAGCAACGGACACTGCGGATCCCTTGTTTTACCCTAGTTGGTATAAAGGCCAAACCCGGCAAGCCAGCACCAACCCACCTTCCACCCCAGGGAGCGAAGGTCTGGGACACATAGGGCCTCCCGATTCTGAGGATCCGAATGTGCAGAAGGCAGAAGTGGCAGAAGCCGCAGCTGGTGAGAGGGCAGCAGTGAGTGGTAAGGAAACTAGTTCACCTGCAGCTACTTCTCAGGTTAGTGTTGATGCTCTTGTGTCCGAATGCTCCCCCACGCCACCTAGCGTCCTGTTGGGCTCAGAGCAAGAAAGAAGGGCTTCCCGAGGGGCAGAAAGAAACCCTGGCTGTGGGAAAAACACAGAAACAACTCATCCCTCAATTTGGGCTTGTGTGGGGGGCTTTTTGTTTCTTTTTAAGGCTGGTAAAACAAAAAAGAAAACAGATTGACTTCACTCTACCCATATGTGGTGACCCCACACCTGGCGTCCCAGGGGAGGGGGTCCAAGCACGCCTGGCCCTGACGCTTGCAGTCCATGCAGTCGAAAGCTGCTTTGTTCTCGGTGCCTGGCTGCTGGCCCAGGTTTCCCTTCGCCAAGGCCACTTGCCCTTGCTCAGCCTTTTCTGTGTCCTCCCCGGGCTCCCAAAGACTAATCCCCTGCTTTTGTGTCATTCCCAGCAACCGTGAAGGAGCACGTTTGAACTGGGTTCTAAGTCCGCTCTGGAAAATAACCTCTGGTTGATTCATGGATTCTGGGAGTGTGCTGGCTATGGCTAGAAAAAGAGAGTCTTGGCTTGATTAAACCAGCGCTTCCTAAACATGTGCTGCTGGGAGCAGAAAAGCACAGGTTTTCCTACACTGGTTTTTTTTTTTTAAGGGTCACGTAATACCTTTTTTTTTTTTCCTTTTTATAATGTACTTTGAAGGCCACGTCTTTTTCCTACAATGGGTTAGATGTTTGCATGGCTCAAAGATTCCCTAGAAGAAATATTCCATAATTTCTTCACAAGGAAGAATGCTCATGGTTGCTCCATACTCATGAACATTCTTAAATGATGGGTGGATATGAGTGTTGCCCAGACATGGGATGTCAAAGAAATACTCCCTGGTTCCGTGCTCCTGGGTCATCATGTGATTCTGAACAACAAACGGCATTTTTCAAAAATCAGAAAGTTGCTTATTGTCTTGACTGAATCTGCTCAAGTGAACCTTAATTTCATGAAGTAATAAAGGGAAATTATTTTTGGAAAACTGAAAGTAACATGCTTTTGTGTCATATATTTATTTTCAAAAATGGAAAAATGACAAAAATAATTGTTTGGTGTGAGGAAACATTTTGAGGTAGTTTTTCGGTTAAAAAGTGGAGTGTAAAGTTTTCTAGAAAATTTATGGGAACTTTATTTCTAGAAAGTTAATTGGGTTTCTTACATATTTAGTGGAAGTTGGAGTCAGAAGGAGCTCTTTTCTGAAAACAGTGGTGCAAAACCCCATGATAGGAGCATGTAATAGGCCTCCAAACCAAAACGCAAAATCCATCTGAATGATGTTGAAAAATATTATGTGTGATAATATCAGTGAAGCTTTCTTCTTGTTTTCTCACAGGAGTTAGCAATCTGCCTAGCACTTTTGGCTTTTCTTATACTTCACTACATCTGGCGTCAGATTCAGTGCTTGGTTTTTGCTTTAATGGGTAGGAAATATTTTCTTTTCCCTTCACTAACATCTCATGCAGTTTCTTCCATAATGTTCCTACTCTATAGGCTTAGAGATAAATTTCTCCCCAACTTTGAGGCTCAGCCATTGAACAAGAACCAAGTTCTAGATAATACTCATGGCTTCAAGCTCCCTCAGTGCAATCACCTCAAGGTGCCTTCCTGAGGAGAATTGCTCCGTTGTCTAATGCTGCATGGAAGGGAATCCTGACTCAGAACAGTGACTCAGTGGGCAATTATTCAGTAATCCAGTAAGAGTGGACCCTCCAAAAGGGCCATGAGGGGAGGACAGTTTCAAAAGGCATCAATAGTGCTGTGAGGATTCACTGCTCTTAAAGCAGAGGGAGGACCAGCAAAGGACTAGTTCAGGAATATATACAGTTTCCATAGATTAAGTAGCTACATTTCATTTGCTTACCCCAGAGGCACCCAGGCTGTGGCCGGATGACTCCTGTCAAAGATCCGCAGGCAATTCTTGTGCTGGTGGGCAGGTGGGCCGGGTGACTTCTCAGTTCTCTTTGAACCCTCAGACTCTACAGTCTTTCTGAGAGAGGAGATCTCTGAGAGAAAGGTATCCTGGGTGCAGCACCATCAAGGGGATTTCAGCCAGGTGAGATCTGAATGAATAAAAAGCAGGAAGACCAATGTTCATCCACCAGACATAAAGAATGAGAACCAAAGAAAAGTCATAAAACCAACAGCCTTTATTTTTGAGACACCTTTCTCATAGCCAAGCCTTTTCTTAATGACTGTTACAAGATTTGCATAGGAACTGACATCTTACTCCTTTAACAGCCTTTTGAAGATTATCAGTTTGATAATATTTAAAGATTCAAACCTCCTAAAGATTCAATTGCTGCTGGACCTGAGGCCCAGCTCCCTGTGCCTGTAGCTCAGAAGCAATTCAGGGCGACTGGTGCTGAAAGGCCTCAGCTATTTCTGGCTCATTGACTTTTTCCTGGGTTGACATTGACTCTTCTGGAAGCTCCCATCAGAGTTCCTTTCTGCCTCATTAGCTGTCCGTTCAGCAATGACAGTAGGATCTCCAGGGGTCCCTGTGATGTCACCAGTCAGTGACTAGGATCTGCCCCCAATGTCTAATAGTCAGCCCATTACACAGTCAGCCTGTGTACCCTAGAATGTTCCTAGTGTCCTTAGAGTCTGCTCATGATTTGTGGCGAAGAGCAGTGGGTGGAAGCATTGGCCATGGACTCAGTGGGGCAAATGGGGGAGAGAGAAAACTGCATATTTTTATGGGAATATCATGAATAACTGTGGATCTGAATAATTGTCTGAAGAGTTCAGTTTACATTCTGAGAATTCAGGTTGGGGGCTTTGTTGCCATAGAATGCTTCTCCGAGGCTGCAGGGGGAGAGTCATGCTTCTTGTCCGCCATCCACTGAGCCCATGTCATGTACCCCGACATTCACATGCCTGTCTGCTAAGCTAAGGGTGAGACAGATGGGAGTGCTCTGGAGTAAGTGATTGGCATTCCCTGTTGCAAAGAATATGGACAGATCAATAGACACCTCACCATAGTATCAGATTCCTGGCCTCTGTGGATTTTTTGCAGGCTGCTTTACTTTCACCGCCTCAGAACCCAACTCACTAAATTAGTATTTGTCCAATGCAAGGTTAGCTTATTAGAATTTCACACTTTATCCTTAGTCTTTCCCTGGACATTTAGGATGTGATACAAAAGCTCTCCTTGATTCCCGGGTGGTCTTACCTCTCTTTACTATGTGTCAGGGAATAAGCTTGCCTGAGAATCTCAAGCATTGCAGGCTTACCTACGGATCTGTAAACTCAATTCAGTCACCTTCAGACTTTTAAGAAGGCAAATGTTCTGTCTCCAGGTGCTTTCTTCACAGCCATTCACACAGTGAAACCTGCCATTGCCTTTGCTGCCTGTGATTTCTGATACCATACAATCTCCACTTTATCCCGTGCCTTCTCTCTTCACCTAAGCACACAGGCAATCCCCATCAGTGGCAAACTGGGATTCTGCTTTTTGTTAGATCAGACAAGCATTGTTGCCTTTCCCGCCCTCTTTCTTGAAAAAAATAAATTTCTCAACAAGGTTTGGCTTCAGCTTTGTGGCAAAACTGAATTCCATAGAAGAGAGACTCTTCTGCAGGATGCACTTTGAATCCTGTAACATCCTATTTCTCCCAGAAAACCCCGTGAAAGCCCCTGGACACGAACTGGTCTTTAGCTGCAAAATTGCCCTCTAAGTTTCCACCTTTCTAGGCCATACCTGCTGTATGTTCAGTCAATGCAGAGAGAGTTTGAGGGAAATAACATTTGATCTACTTCATGTATTAATGTTTACATTTATTTTGAAAAGGTGACATCACACCCTAGTCAATCTTAGAGGACAGGGCAGTAATAAGGTGGGAAGAAGGCAGGTCAGCTGCCCTTGGAAAGCAATCTCTGTGAGCCTCACCTCCTGGGCATGCCTTGTTCCTGGGCATGCCTTGTATGGCCATTTCTGGGTCTAGTCTGCTTCCCTCCATTGCCCTTCCTGAACTTCCTATACAACTTACATGCAAATTACACCTGGGTGCTAAGACAAGGACGACTCCCACCACCCACATTCATGGACAGTTGAGTATTTTATTGGGGATATATGTGGCAGTTAGATTTTTCCAGAAGTGGGAGCAGCAACAATGAAAGACCCTCCCTGTTCCCCTTCCTCCCTCCCTAATGAGGCTTAGTGGCCTTATATGGAAGAATTTGTCCAAAGTGTTTAAGGGGAGCTGTTCAGGGAACAGGGATTTCCAGAGAAACATCTTCCTATTTGGTGGATTAAGTAGGCAGCTGCTCTGGGTGACGCCTGAGCTGGACCATGGCAGCTGCCCCAAGGTCAGAGTACCTTCCATTCACCCCGCCCCACACCCCAATCAGAATCCGTTGCTTTGGAGATACGAACTTTGACATTAAAATCACTGCAATTTCTGCCTCTTTAAAGAACCTCAACTCATATATTTCACCAGAGTATGAAGTTGGGTTACCAGAGTATGAAGTTGTGGTTATAAGAGAACCTAGAAGATTTACTGTATCATAGCTCCTTGTTTAAGAATAGAATATCTACTTTTCACATTCCATTCTTCAAGACTGAAAATAGACAAACAAGTTGGGTAGAAATTCTGCCAAGTCTAGGGCACTGGAAGGATCCATGAAATTAGTAAAAAGGACTTAGGTTCCCGTCCTGCCACTTCTCTGCACTAACTTTGGGCATTTACTTTCTTTGAGCCTCAGTTTTCTCACTGGGAAGATGAAGCAACTATTCAAAGAAAAGATTCATGGATTTACACAGTAGAGAGTGAAACATTTAGTACTAAGAATTGTATAAATTATCTCAGGATGTTTTCACTGAGAGGGTTACAGACTCAGGCCTGACACAAGCCACGCTAAGGGACAATAGTAACAGGTTTTCAGTGAAATAGACAGCCCATCGCATTTCTCAAAATACATGTCTTGCCTTGAAGCTCTTCCATAAATGTCCATTTCCCAAACTCTTCCAAATCTCTTCCTAGGCACCCTTTCAGCTGAATGTTTACACAGCTGCGATTACCCCTTTTGATGCCATAAGCTCCATAAAATCCATGATGGCTCAACTCTAAAATCCACCTAAGGGCACTTACAGACCTCACTGCCCAGTAGAGCAAATTCTTAGAATATACACGGTAGAGGTAATCACAGAATACTAGATGAATGAAGAGATGAATGAAGAGATGAACGATACGTGGTTTAAAAATATACCTAAGTGTTATAGCTCAATCAGTTTTGACAAATATGTAGCCTTATATAGCCACTACCGCAATTAAGATGTAGAATATTTCCATTACTCTACAAAGTGCCCTCTTGTGCCTTTGCACTTAATCCCCTCCTTGCATCCCAGTGGGTACTGTGTCAATCTTTTACATGTTAGCCATTCTAATGGATGTGTATTCTATGTCATTTAATTTGCATTTCTCCAATGACTACTGATGTTTAGCATCTTTTCCTGTGCTTCTAAGTCATTTTAATATTTTCTTTGATGAAGTATCTGTTCACTATTGCCCAATTTCTTTGGGTTGTTTATCTTATTAGAGAGTTGTAAAAGTACTCTATGTTATTTTGGATAAAACTCCCTTATCAAACATATTTTGCAAATATTTTCTCCCAGTTGAAGGGCAAACATTTTTAGTTTTGATGAAGTTCAATTTGTCATTTTTTCCCGTATGCTTTGTGTTTTTTGTGTTTTAAGAAATCTTTGCTTAACTGAAAAATCACAAGGATTTTATCTCATTTTCTTCTAGAATTTTTATAGTGTCAACTCTTAAATTAGATCTAAGGTCATTGTAAGTTAATTTTTGTATTGTGAGATAAGGATTGAGGATTTTTTTTGTCTGCTTATTTTCTATATAGATATTTGTTCCATCACTATTTATTGAAAAGACTATCTTTCCCCCAGTGAAATACCTTGATGACTTTGTAGAAATTCAAATGACCATATATGTTCAGGTCTACTTGTAGACTCTCTACTTTGAACAATTGATCTGAATGTTTGTCCCTCTACCAACACCACACTGTCTTGATTATTATAGCTTTATAGAAATCTCTAAAATCAGGTAATGTAAGTCCTCCACTTTATTGGTTTTATTTGGCTTTATTGGTTTTCTCTCTCTCTCTCTCTTTTTTTTGTGAATTTTCTATTTCATTCATCTTTATTCTTTATTATTTTCATCCTTATGCTTATTTTGGGTTTAATTTTCTCTTCTCTTTCTAGTTTCTTAGAGTGAAAACTTGAATTATTGATTTGAAATCTTTCTTTTTTTCTAATATAAGCTTTTAATGCTATAAATTTTCTTCTAATCACTGTCTTAGCTGCATCCCGCAAGATTTGATGTGTTGTATTTTCACTTTCATTTAATTCAGAATATTTTCTAATTTCCCTTGGGATTTGTTCTCTGGCCCATGAGTTGATGAGTAGTGTTTATTTTCTAGATATTTGGAGATTTTCCAGATATCCTTCTATTTGATTTCTGGTTTGATTCTTCTGTGGAGAGAGAATACTCTTTATATGATCTCAATCCTTTTAAATTTAAGATATGTTTTATGGATGGGTGCCTGGGTGGCTTAGTTGGTTAAACGACTGCCTTCGGCTCAGGTCATAATCCTGGAGTCCTGGGATCGAGTCCCTCATCGGGCTCCCTGCTCAACGGGGAGTCTGCTTCTCCCTCTGACCCTCCTCCCTCTCATGCTCTCTGTCTCTCATTCTCTCTCTCGCAAATAAATAAAATCTTAAAAAAAAAATTTAAGATATATTTTATGGCCCAGAATACAATCAACCTTGGTGAATGTTCCACATGCACTTGAAAACATTGTATTTTCTGATGTTGTTGGGTGAGTGTTCTATAAATGTCAATTAGGTTGGTTAATTGATAGTGTTGTTCAAGTCTATGATATCCTTACTGATTTTCTGTTGACTTGTTTTACCAATTGCTGAGAAAAGAAGTTTGAGATCTCTGATTATAACTATGGGTTTGTGTATTTATCCTTGAAATTATATCACTTTTGCCTCATGCATTTGAAACTCTGTTTAGGTGCATTCACATTTAGCATTGTTCTATTGTCTTGAAGAATTTATCCCAAGATAAATGGTAAGCAAAACAAAATTCTTTTCTATCTCTCTCTTTTGTGTGTGTCTGCCTGCTTTAATGGGTATAAGGAGGGTCCTCATACACACATAATCTTTTAAGGTAGCTTAGCACAGTTAGAAGAAAGGTGGGGAGAGCCTAGAGGAGAAAGGTGCTGACAATCCTTAAGGTGTACCAAGTATCTGGCAATGGGGAAGGCCTCTTAGCCCCAGTTCCTTCCCAAGCAATGTACAGGGCCAAGCATAGCAGGAGCTGAGATAGCTGACGTATCTAATGCTTTTAAGTGACTAGGCTGAACTTTATGATTCAATTACTAGTTGTCACTGGTCTATGGTGCCCTATTTTTAGTTCTGATGTAAATTGCTGTATAAGCTAATATCTCTGTATATTTTCATGACACACTTATGCCCTAATTCACTCCTTGTCTTATCTAAACCAGTTGTCACAGAACTGCAGAGGCTAACCTATCATGGGCCAGGGACTTCCAGCACCAAGCTGTCTTCTTGACTAAGAAGATCCAAGATTCCCAACCCAAGTGTTGACAAGCAGGTGTACATGGTCCCTTCTACTGTCTCAAGTGTTTCCAGATTCTTCCTATCTAGCGTATCATGGGCTCAGGCACAGAACCTAGGAAACACATGGGTCCCCTACACCTTTGAGCTCTTCACTCTAAAATAGCAGAAGGGATGTGTGGAAGTCAAGGCCAGTGGGCAAGTGTCACCAAGGAAAACCAGCCCATACCATCTTAGTCCCCAATTCAGGCACTATAAATGTTATCCTGTGAGGTTACAAAGGTGCGCCCAGAGAAAAATAAAAAAACATTTCATGAGAGAGAGAATGGGGGAGGAGAAAGGAGGGAGAAAAAAGAAAGAGGAAGGAAGGGAGGGAGGAAGGAAGGAAACCAGCCTATGGTTTAACAAGCATGGGCTAGCAGAGTCTTTTCCCTTCTTGAAGGGTTTATTTCCTAGGTTCTCAGAAACCAATATATGTGTCCCCAGATCTAAGACTTTATTGAATTTCTCATCATCCCAAGATTCGGTCTCCTATAAAATATTCGTATTTTCCTAAACCAGGATGAACATTAGGCCGAAGTTCCGAGGAAAAGCAGCATGTGGAACTCTGAGTCTCCACAAGTGTCACATGCAAAAAGATGAAATCATTTTCATGCAAATGATCTTTGAGACCAAACCATTCATTCTGATTTCCAGGGTAATATCAACTCTAGTTGCCACTTGAGACTGAGAGGTAAGAGATGTTGGAGGCTAGAGGGCAGGAAAGCTGATTTTCTGAGTGAGATTAATCTCACAAGGTATTACAGAACATTTTAAAAAATAAAGCAGGAGACCAAGAACATGATTTCCCATGAGTGTGACTACGGGTCCCGTGTTCTTTGAAATGACCTATTTAATTTTCCAAAACAAACTGAAATGAATGAAAATTTAACTATGTTCTCTAAATTTAATTGAGGGACTCAGGGTGTCAGATTATTTTCAAACAGAAATCCCTACTGAGAGCGACTGCTTGTATTTTTTACAAATTAGGAGATTCAAGCTTACAAATCCCTGATATGCCAGCGCCCTGACTGTGCTGGAATTTAAGCTTGGTAAAAATAGAGAGAAAATTGATCAGGGCTCAGGACTGGCCTACATTTACTGCATAACACTGTCCAGGACTTAATAACTCTAGCAATTATAAGAAGTTATGATAATAAAATGCAGTCATTTTACATAGAAAAAGCTATAGGAGAGAGTAAGGTTTTTCTTAAAGAAGTTTTAATGAGACCATTACATTAACATTATTAATGCTTTTTCATTTGTATTCTTCAACTATAATTCTTTTTCTGGCCTTTTTTTTTTTTTTCCTGGTGGGAAAGTGACATCCTAATAACTGTCAATTTGGGGGCTTTTCTAAAAGGACAAAAAATATCTCTACTAAAACTGTAGGCTATGTTTCTCAGGATGAAATAGCATGCTTGGTAGATGTTATTTTAATAGGAAGCTAAAATGGATGTATCCATTTTAAAGAGGGAAATATAAGTTGTGTGTGAGCAGTATAACGCATTCATTTCCCCTGGCAACCTGTGCCTACAGCCCTACAATTCTGTGAAAACAGTAAGACAGGCACCAGGGAAAGCTCTCTGGGGGAGTTGTTACAACATAGCTAGTTGAGTTCTGCTCCCTGTGTCTTAAAACTGTTTATTATTCTGATTTAACCTAAGACCCTTGCTAGTATTGTACAGAATGTGGACTTTTTTTCTGTCTTTGTTTACATATCTTAGTGAATTCCATGAAATGCCTTCAACCCACGAAGAATTAATCCAGCACCTTGTTAATGCATCTGAGAAACCAATGCCACGTGGCAGTGCTGTAACTAATGTGTGTTCGCTGCTTTATCATTTACAAAGTCTTCCACAGAGGTTCTCTCATTCAAGCCTCACAACAACCCTGTACAGTAGGAATCGTTATGCTTGCACATTTTATGGTGGAGGATCATAGAGGATGCGCGACTTGCTCAAGGTCACAGAGCAGCGGGAGCTTAGAGCCCCGTGATCCCTTGCCCTTAGCCAAGGAGCGTGAGCATGCAATATACTATACACCAAGCTCGCATCTAGGAAAAGCGAGTGAATCCCCACTTTACCCGGGTTGATGACTGAAGCGAAAATAGTGTGCGCAGGGTCTCCCCTGCTTTGATTCACCACTCTTGACGCACTGGCACAGCTTCACGAGGGCAGAGAGGTCGTTTCTAGGCCTCCGCTGCTCGCAGGCCCGTGGCTGACCATTGCCTGACAGTACCCTGACCCTTTAGTTGCACCCCACACTGCTGACCAACCTGCCTCTCTCAGTCTGACTTCCAGTGGTGGAACTGGCCCCTCCTGTGAGTCCCACATGCTCAACAGCACTAGGTTTTCTCTTTGGATTTGGGGTCACTATTAATCACTCTCAGCACTCTCGTTAGAGGTACTTTGAGCAAGGTCCTCAGCCTTCCTGAGCCTGAGGTTTCTCATCTATAGGTTGGGCATAATAATACTAGCAACCTCCTAAGACCCTAGAAAAGGACCCATTTGGCCTATTTGCCTAACACAAGGCACAGAAGCTCCTGTCTGTGAGGAATTAATGATCTAATTAGCAGTTTTTTGTAATTCAGTACTTCTTTCAGAGTGGGTGAGAACACACACTCTATACTGAACACACAATCATCAGGTCCATATCTGAGAAGAAGGCTGGCTTTAAGTTTTTTGCCAGGCTGTGATACCAACGTTTTAGCTTCTTCCTGCTCCCCACCCCGACTCCATCAATGCCTAAATACCACGTTTGAAACAAACCAAATAGTATACGCCATAAATCTTACTCTGGGTTAAGAAAAAGTGAATGAGTTTTCTTTTTGCTTCAGAAGTCTGAGGAAATTACTCTGGTCTCTGGTCTCCCCTTAATAAGAAGCAGCAGTTAGTGACAACAAAGCCCCCAAATTAAATCCCTTTACCCATTTCTTTTCTTTCTTTCTTTTTTTAAGATTGATTTGTTTGTTTTGGAGAGTGAGAGAGAGAAAGAGTGTGTGGGGGGGGGGGAAGACAGAGGGAGTGGGAGAGAGAATCTCAAGCAGACATCCCGCTGAGTGCAGAGCCCAAAGACGTCCACAGGGCTGGATCCCCGGGCCCCAAGATCATGACCTGAGCCGAAATTGAGAGATGGACACTTAAACAGTTGAGCCACCCAGGCGCCCCTCCCTTCACCCATTTCTTTACTTAGTGTGTACAGCTGCAGATCCTCCCAAGAAAAAATGCTTTTAGTAGATGTTTTCCTTCTATAGATCTTTTGGAGTATACTTACTTTCTTCTTCCTTTAGCATTCATGGAGATTGTGCTATATTTACACAGCTCCGTGCTTCTTAATGCATCTTCATTGCTCCACCACCAAGCAGAAAAGTCTGTGTTCCTGTGAAAGAAATGCCCATGGTGGAAGACCTGCCCAGCAGAATTTCCAGGGCTTAGACCCTTGGCTGTGAATTACAGACCATGCCCCACTTATTCCTCAGAGACTGATGCATGGCTCAGGCTCTTGGGCGTACTCTCTTTTCCAGTCTGGAATCCATAATGCTTAAGCTATCCAAGGGCCCGAGGTTCAGGAATGCTAAGTAGGGAGCAGGCCAGTGCTTGAGTTTAGTCTTTCTGAATAAGCATTCTAAGCATGACCTCAGCAATCCCACTCACACCTGTTTCCAGCATCTGGCTTTGATTCTCTGACCCAGCCTAGCAGGTTCAGGGTAGAAGCAGGGTGGTTGCCCACTCAGCAGCCTCAAGTCTAGCTTTATCCCTTCTATCCACATTCCTTTAAGGCAAATGGATTTCATTATAGATGGGCAAGGATACTTTTGAATTGGCCAAGGAGGACTGGCATTTAACAGGTGGTAATAACCCGATCCTTCTGTCAGGTTGAATTTGTGATTGGCATTCACAGTAGTAGAGAGGAGATGGAGGCCCAAGCGTGGGGGCTTGGACACAAATTTCCTCACTGCCCCTAATACCTTCCAGTGGCCTGACATAGTGGCTCCCATGTCCACCACAGCTGTCCCTCAGGATAAGACACGGACATTTCCATTCTATGTGGCAGGGGTGTACATTAAGCCATCAGCATCCATTAATGTCTTAGTTGTAATTCAGTTTATCAGATACATTACTATCACCTGGATAAGCTAAGGAAATGGAACACAGGCAGGTAAATGATAATGGACCAGGATCACTGGAGGTGGAGAGAATGATCATTTGGAGAAAAGCAGATGATGGCACCTCATGGAGCCCCTAAGAAGCCCCGAGGAAGCCTGAGGGCACTGGTTACTGATCAGAGAGCTCACCCTTTCACTTGGGGCCAGCTAAAAAAATATTTTCCCTCTTAAATGTGACTACCAAGGCTTGTGCCAGAGTGAATATCAGGAAAGCATCTGTTTGGTTTTGTTCGGTCAGTGAACCATGT
The DNA here is from genome assembly GCF_029215605.1 of Mirounga angustirostris. NCBI lineage: Eukaryota > Metazoa > Chordata > Mammalia > Carnivora > Phocidae > Mirounga > Mirounga angustirostris. Next base: position 65,372,437 of record NW_026991712.1, on the reverse strand, counting down.
GGCAGGGTGCATTTAGGTAAAGGGGGCTGCTGCTATTGCCCCCACGCTAAGAGCATGTTCACTAAACTGCACCCAGTTAGATCCCCTCTGCTAAGTGCCCAGGGACACATCTGGCTTCATTTGAGCACTGAAGGCAGTTTCATGCTTTGATTATCAAGAATTTTGCCACAGGAAGCATGTTGGCTTAAAAAAAAAATCACATTTATGCCATTTGCAACGACGTGGATGGAACTGGAGGGTATTATGTTAAGTGAAATAAGTCAAAAAGAGAAAGACATGTATCATATGATCTCACTGATATGAGGAATTCTTAATTGCAGGAAACAAACTGAGTGTTGTTGGAGTGGGGGGTGGGGTGGGAGGGATGGGGTGACTGGGTGATAGACACTGGGGAGGGTATGTGCTCTGGTAAGCGCTGTGAATTGTGCAAGACTGTTGAATCTCAGATCTGTACCTCTGAAACAAATAATGCAATATATGTTAAGAAAAAAAAAAAAAAAGAAGAAGAAGAAGAAGGTAGCGGGAGGGGAAGAATGAAGCAGGGGAAATCGGAGGGGTAAACGAACCATGAGAGACAATGGACTCTGAAAAACAAACAGGGTTTTAGAGGGGAGGGGGGTGGGAGGATGGGTTAGCCTGGTGGTGGGTATTGAGGAGGGCACGTTCTGCATGGAGCACTGGGTGTTGTGCACAAACAATGAATCATGGAACACTTCATCTAGAACTAATGTTGTATTGTATGGGGATTAACATAAGAATAAAAAAAATTAAAAAAAAAAAAAAAAAAAAATCACATTTAGCATAAAAATCAAGCCAAAGACTCCATTGAGCATTTCATGCTCTTTTCTTTGACACTTTCCTACTAAAAAGTAGCCTTCGGTTAAGAGCAACAGGTTTGTGTGTCCTTAGAGACCAAAAAGGTAACATTAATGAAAAAGCAAGCCAGGTAAAAGAAAAATGTTAATAAAAGCATAAATACAAGATTTAGTTTGCCTCCCTCTTTAATCTGAGCATAGCATCTCTACAAGCACAACAAAAAAGGACACTGAAACCAGCCTTGCAGCAGAGAAGGCAAAAGGGAGTAGTGAGCATGATGGAAATCAGGAAAGAGAGAGAGCATACCCAGTCCAAGGGGACAAAGAGCAGGGGGTCTCCACGCAGGTACTGGATTGCTACATTTCTGCTTTGTCAAGAGAACCTGCAAATCCAGATTTTAATGTGAAGTTTCCTATTTTTTCCCCTAATTTGTAACTGTGGCATAACCCACATAGCATAAAAATTACCATTTTAACCATTTCTGAGAATATAGTTCAGTAGTCTTAGTATATTCACATTGTTGTACAACCCATCTCCAGAATTTTTTCATCTCAAGAAACTGAAACTCTGTAGCCATTAAAAAACAACTCCCCATTTCCCCCCTTCCCCCAGCCCCTGGCAACCTCCATCCTACTTTCTGTTTCTATGAGTTTGACTACTCTAGATACTTCTTGTATTCTGTAAGTGGAATCACAGAATATTTGTCATTTTGTGACTGGCTTATTTCACTTAGCATAATGTCCTCAAGGTTCATCCATCCATGTTGTAGCATGTGTCAGAATTTTCTTCCTTTATGAAGCTGAATAATATTCTATTATATGTATATGCTACATTTTATTAATCCACCCATCCATTGACGAACACTTGGGTTGCTTCCACTCTTGGTTATTGTTAATAGTGCTCCTATGAACATAGGCATGCAAATATCTGTATGAGTCTCTGCTTTCAACTCTTTTGGGTATATGCCCAAAAGTGGACTTGATGGATCATGTGGTAATTCTATGTTTAACTTTTTGAGGAACTGCCACACTGTTTTCCACACCAGCTGCACCATTTTACATTCCTACCAACAGTGCACAAGGGCTTCTCTTTCTCCACATCCTTGCTCCTGATTTTTTAATGTTGCAACTAATTCGAGTTTTTGTCCAAATACCACTCAGCCACACAGTTCAGACCAAGTAAACACTGTCCATAACCTGGAACTGTCCTGTGCACAGAGACAAATGTCCACAAGCCTCTGGAAGAATGCATGCTCCTTAATCTCCATCAATAACAAATGATTCTAGATGACATCATTTGTCAAGGCTGATGCTAGCACATCATGCAGCTTTGGGTGGAAGAACCTCTCATCACCCTACTCTTCTACAGAGTAAAACCCTTGTACCATAATCTGACATTGTTTTTTTTTCCTCTCAAAAAACATTTGATAGTAACAGGAAAAAAAATCCAAGGAAAAGATGTTGTTTCTGCAGGATCTGGTTCATGAATACCCAGCATTCCTGGTCAAGTTCATCTGAGAAAAATAGTCTTTCTCCTAAGCAAATGTATGTCACTCCCCTCTATGGTCTTTTGTGGATCTTGACTGAATTGCATCTTGCAGCTGAGACAGGGAAAATGCTGCCTCCCTAGTCCATTTCCTGCTTGTATTTTATGACTAAAATTCATTTCTCAAATTATCTGAAGTCCCATGCTGATACAGCATAGTGTTAGGTGAGGTTTGTAAGTTTGTTTGGTCACTTGAGAAAAATGTGTAAAATGTAGACGTAATAAGGGACTAATAATCCTTTCTTCATCTTTTTATACATTTCAAAGTAGACTGAAATGCAGGACAAACTCAAAGGCAGGTAGGGAGGTTCAGTGCTTGTCATTTTCTGTCCTTTGTTCAGCTTCATGGAACATCTGTATTCCCGAGAAATAGCATTTCCTGTGATAGAGGAGAACTAGCATTTGGAAAACTATTTAAAGGAATACGTATATACAATTCTATTTGAGGAAGGCTATAGGAAAAATGTCTGCTTATGATTTAATGGGCTGTACTTAGAGAAAGGAGGTTTCTAAATCTTTATCTCATTCTTCCTTTAGGAAAGAGCCATATATAAAGTTGGGCTACTTCGGAGATACACTGGGCAGGTCATGAATAATCATGATTACAATATGCCACAGGAATTAAATCCTATAATAACCAATTCTGACAAGATGAGCATTGCAAATATAATCATCTTTCCTTACAGGGGGTCACTGCTCTTGTATATAGTTCCTCATAAGCAGTCCCCAGGTGTTCTACATGGTAGAGGAGCCTCTTCACTAATGTAAGAAGAACGGAAGGAAGGAGGGAGGAGAAGGGAAGGGAGAAGAGGGAAGAAGGAAATGCATATTTTTAAAACACTTAATATAAGTGAGGCATGTGCAAAATGCTTTAGGTGTATTACTTTATTTATTCAGTACTTACAACAGCCTTGTGAGATAGGGTCTCATCTCTATTTTACAAAAAGAAAAACCTTAGTTTTTAAAGTCAGAGGTTAACTGACTTATCCAAGTCATACAGCTAGTAAGTGGTTAGTCTGGGATCCTGTGCCAGGCTCAACATTTTTGGCACAGAACTTCTTCGCTGAGATGGTTGGTGGGTCCCCAAGTTTACATAAACAAGACCAAGGAGATGGTGTAGTCACCTGAAAATACTCAGGATAAATCTCTGCTCTTGGCACCCACTCTGGCACTGGCCTTTCTTCTCTGAAAGACAGCATCTGTCCATATCATTTAGAAGGAAATCTAACAACTGCATGAAAACACGGGGATGTAAAAGGAGAAACCTCAACGACTTGATACCAAGTTTTGAAGTCTGTCAGGTGACTAACAGCTAGAACGTTTTCAGTGGAAGATAGATTTTCATCTCAAGTACAGGAAAGCACAAAAATATATACAAATCCCAAAAGCAGTACCAAATGGTTTGTTAGCCAGCAGCAGTTTTGCAAAGATTATAGCCCTCTACAGAAAATACCTTACCCAACTAGTTTTGCCCTTTAGATATTTCAGAACAGCTGTCATGGAAGATTCCTCCTGATTAGGGACTGCTCTCAAAAGAGGCTACTCATGGTCTGTATGTTTAGGCAGAATTCGGTATTTACTCCTATAAAATGGGTAGAAAAATTCTTCTACAGATCATTGATATGTCCAGATCACTTGGATTGGGGGTTTATTTGGTTGTGGTTTTTTTTGTTTGTTTTATTTTGGTTTGGTTTGGTTTTTGTTTTTAGGAATAGTTAAAGTGACTACAGTTGGGAAGAGAATAGTTTGATGTGCATAAAAAGGCACAGGATTCTATCAGGATCTTGTTTTTTCTACATCAACTTCAAGGACACAGAGGTATCTAACCCATTACCAACAGGATCTAATAGCATAATAGCAGCCTTTTTTAAAAAGCCCAATTTCACTTGATGTCTCAACTATTCCTTCATGGAAAACTACTTGCTTTGGTTTTATTCTACTGTGACCAAGTATGATTTCATGGCCCTTCTAAACTTTCTATCAAGGAACAACATGGCAGTTGGAAGGATAATCCCTAAACCATAAGGACTTGGGACAATTTTACTGAACTTGAAACATTACCCCAATACATATATTTAGGGTAAAATCTGGGAAGGTGCAGGAAAAGCACTCATTTTTCACTCGAAACTATTCAAGTGGCAACAACACAGTGTACTTACCAAAATTCTGCTTTGTCATGCCAGCTTTCTATCGTCCATTCACACAGCAGCTTCACAAAATCACCCCAGGCTTCTGCACTGAATGCATGTGCCTACCTCATTGCTTTGAAATCAGTGCCATTCTAATCCAGCAGGATAATTTTACAAGTGAAGTCATCAGAATATGTTAGCCTGTCTTCAGTAGCTCTAGGAAGAACTGTGTTTGTCAGAGTACCTTTAAATGTAAAGAGTCTGAGTATATACATCAAATTGCATTTCAGCAAGACTTCTTTATGATTGTCCCCCATTTATTATTTTTTAAACTCAGAACAACAGAAATTAATTTCACTTATGAGATTAGATTGATCAATTACTTCAAAATCACAACTGGTATCTGCCTGGTTTCTATAAAAGATAGATACCCTCTATAGAGATATCTATATAAAAGATAGATATCTCTTTAGAAATTTTGATGTCATTAGATGTTATTGCCTAGAGGAAAAAAGTCCTTTCACTCATGATTTGCTCAAAACTAAGCCTGCAGCTTTGCAAAAAAAAAAAAAAAAATACTATCTACATATACATATATAATATACAGCACTGTGTGAGTTTAAGGTATAAGTGATTTGACTTAACATATATTATGAAATAATGACCACAGTAAGTTTAGTTAACATCCATTACCTCATATTGATTCCAAAAAGAAAAAAAATGGGTTTTTTCCCTTGTGATGAAAACTCTTAGGATCTACCTTCTTAACTTTCAAATATGTCAGACAGCAGTGTTAACTATAGTCATCATGTTGTACACTGTGGACTTTTCTAAAGGCAAATTCCTATTAGTTCAATGCCACTTTCATCTCAGTAAATCATATACAAGTGGACTTAAAAAAAAAATAGCCTGGACTCTTTCCCAAGAACTTCCATCCACTGCATGCGTTACTGCTGCCCCTTTCTGGATCATGAGCGTGAAATGTTTTCATGGCTCTTGGCCATAGCCAAGACAGCCTGAGCTTGCTTTCCAGCCCTAATAATAATTATGTTCTATATAATAATAATTATTATTATCCTTTCTCCTGAGTAGAAAAGTGACTGGACCAACCCAAAAGGACTAGGCTCTTCTTCCTCTGATCCAGATTTTCTTCTATTGCAGATTGGATTTGAGGACCCTCCCCTCCAGGTACAGGCTGCAGCTTCAGGGAGTGGGAATGGAGCTGATTCTGAGCCAGCTCGTCATGTCTTCTCCTTTTCCTGGTTGAACTCCCTGAATGAATGATGTTCATTCCAGCTGCTGCCCTCGGTCTGCCTGGCTGAGATGCACACCAGCAGCAGGGAACCTAGATGAAATTAATATGATGCAGGTGATGAAAGGGACCTCTGAACAGGATTTCTGCAAAAAAAAACAAAAACCAAAAAACAAAAACAAAAACAAAAACCCTTTAATTCCAGATGACTTTCCAGAGGGAAAACAACTTTGAGAAAATAGTTGCTGAAAGTATTGGAAAAAAGAAACTTGATCTTATGCAAATCTTTTATTGTGTGGGAAACATTATGAAGAGTATGTAGGTGTGATACGTGTGTGTGCGTCCATAACGTGGCAAGTGTTGAAAAAGTGTGCACTACACTCTTGTCTCTAATAGGCATTGGCTTTTGTTATAATATCATAGTAGCTCTTACTCTTTTTCTTCTTTAACAATGCAGTTGGTCAGTGAAATTCAGTGTTAATTCAGAAGTGACTAATTTATCAATATATGGACAAAAGGTAAATCATTGACCAAAGATATGAAACATTTTACAAAGGTTTCCTCTTTTCCATAACAGATGTCACTGGATATATATCCAGAAATGTTCCTTAACTCTGGTGGCACTTTCGTAGTCCAGAAGGCTGAAGGCCTAGGACATTTCTGGTGACATTTTTCTAATCTAAGATAGATATGCAGATATCAAGCACTTAAAATGAAAAAGAATTTCCAACAGGAACTGTCTACTTTCTTATGTACCTACTGAGGCACCAGCCTGGTGAACTGTAGAATAACTGCATGTATTTAAATATATATACACACACCATACACATTTAAAATACATATATATATTTAAATCACCACTATAATGCCTCTTTCAAAACATAAGTATTACTTTATTCTGTATGAACTCTTAAATAAATGCTGTTTTTAACAACTTAGTCTTATAATGACTTATTCAGTGTTTCATGTGATCTTATTAGTACACTAGTCAAGTGTATTCAAAGGGTCCCAAGTGAAGAAGCATCTTCGTACTCCAAATTAATTTTGGAGCATTAAATATTCAATCGAATTTTTGTAAGTTATAACCCAACTACCAAAGATAAATGCATTGTAAAACTAACTGGATGTGCCTGTTCCGTTTTAGAAATGTGTAGTTTATATGCTTAAGAACTACAGTGATTAGGATTGGTATAGACATAAATGAGAAGAGCATTTGTGAAGTTATTAAAGTCAAAATATTTTTTTTGAAATATTTTCCCAGGTGCCATTTCATAGCAATTAAATTTGTTGCTTTAAGTGGAGAAGCTATCAAGCTTCTCCTATTAGAAGTAGGCACTGGAGGGCGCCTGGGTGGCTCAGTCGTTAAGCGTCTGCCTTCAGCTCAGGTCATGATCCCAGAGTCCTGGGATCGAGTCCCACATCGGGCTCCCTGCTCGGCAGGAAGCCTGCTTTTCCCTCTCCCACTCCCCCTGCTTGTGTTCCTGCTCTCGCTATCTCTCTCTCTGTCAAATAAATAAATAAAAATTTAATAAAAAAAAAAAAGAAGTAGGCACTGGAAAATAGCATAGAAAAACTGTATTTTATGGTACCAAAGTAGTAGCTTGATAAAGTGAGTCTTTCTCATACCACAAACAAAAACAAAAACAAGCAGTGTTGGCCCTGTAGTTTGGAGGAATGCCCTGTGAACACTTCTCCTCTTTGCCTTTCCTTTTTCCCCGCCCTCTACAATTATTTAACATCTTATAGTTAATCAGGGTTAGTTATTATTTCCATTATGAATTGATCTTCCAGTCATAGAATTATCAAGTCTTAAAGCTGGAAGAAACTTCCTAAATTATTTAACCTCACCTCAGAGGAGTAATCTGAGGTACAGAGAGGCAATTGCAGTATCTGTGTAAGCCACTGGTGTATGCATGTATTTTTAGTAGGAAATTAATGCAAGGAGTTTTGTTTTCTCTTGTGCTGAAGTCAGGGTGAAGGAAGCCAGGAGCTCAGAGTTTTACTCCTATGAACATTGAAAAGGAAAAATAAAGTCCTGATTACCTTTGCAGCTTTTATTAAAAATATAAATATCCAACATTCTTTTACACAACCAAATGGACCAAGGATTGGGAAAGATGTTTTATTACTGAAACGTTTACAAGGAAAGGTTGATTCAAAGAGCTTACAGATTTTGTTTCACCCACCCAAGAGAATGACATTCTCTTTGGCTCAGACCACAACAAAATAAATTGGGTGACTTCTGTCTGCTTCAAAACATTTCCTTCTGGGTCTATACTTTCTAAACACCATTAAAGACACCTGGAAATGAAAACTAAAAGTAGACAATACAAATAACATTTTGTTGCTGTTACTGCACGTGAATACACTTTGTGCATGCTAATTAAGTATAGGCTCCCTTGCTGTATATCGTCTAGGCTTCACGCTATAAAAAATAAACAAATGGTATCAGAGCAACGCTATGGTACGGAATAGTGTAATTTTTTTAAATTTTTTTGTGCTAAATGCTGCATCTTTTTGGCCAAACGCACCGTTTTATTTCCCAATAATCTCCATCAGTTTCCTGTTGCTGTGAGCTTGCTGCGCTAACTGTTCGGCCCTGGCCATTTCCAAGACTTCTCGGAGGAGGTGGAAGGTGAGATCCAGCGAGATGGGAGGTTCCTCGGATCGCCTCTCCCTCTCCGGTGTCTCTTGGCGGCTGCCAAGGGCATTCTCTGCTCCGCGCTCGGCGGGACCTGCGGGGCTGTCGAGCGGGCGCCGGGGCAGCGGCAGCTGCTGCAGCAACGCGCGGAAAAAGTTGGCGGCCGCCTCGTCCGGCGAAAGGCGGCTGCCGCTGCCGCCAGCGACAGGTGAAGAGGCGGGCAAGAGGGGCGCAGCGGGGCTCTTGTTGAGGTTACCCAGGCGGAGGAAATATTCCTCCCCCATGCGGAGCAGGACGGGCCGAGCCTGCGGCTGTTGCGGCTGCTGGGGCTGCGGCGGCAGCTGAAAGAAATCCAGGGGCTGGGGGTGCTGAGGGACCTGCCGGGCGCCCGGGATGGGCCCCCGGCTGACGAGGGCCCTGCATGGCGGGCAGGGCAGGAGAGCTACCAGCAGGACGCCCGCGGACAAGAGCAGCGGCAGCCGCATGTTAGGGGCGCTCGCTGAGGCAGAGAGGTGGGCGGAGAGCGGAATGAGAGAAGGGAAGAGAGAGAAAGAAAGAGTTGGTCAGAGTTTAGCTTAAATGGGAGGTGCGCCTGGGGTCCTCCTACATGACACCCACAGACGTGCCTCAGGGGTTCGGGCAGGCACTGTCCGCGGTGCTGAAGCTCTCGAACTAGGACTTCTAGAGTTGGAGGGATGGGGGGTTGGGGGCAGGAAAGGGGACTACTACAGAGCTCAGCACCAAGCTCAGCCCCTCGTCTTGCTGGAGTGACCCTTCTTCTTCCGAGACCCTCGAAGGATCTCTGGGTCCCCTTTCTAACGATCCCCAAAACTGATTCCCCGAGCTCTAAAGATCTACACATTTTAGATCTCCCCTGCCCCCACCCCGCCCTTTCCGGATGTTTCCGCGTCGTCCTCCAAATTGAGAACTGCTGCCTCGTCCTCCTCTTTCTCCATCCCAGCCCTTGCGTCCTTCTCTCAGGGGTCGGGATCGATAGCGGGGACTGGTCTACAATGCCAGCGAGGAGTAATTGGCAGTTGCAAGAATGATTAGCAGCCGTCTAAGTTTGCTTTTGACACATGCCGGCTACTACCGGAATCTTGAGGCACAGTCAGCACACACACAGGCACGCACACACACTCACACTCACACACATGCCCTCACAGGGACACCCGGCTCCGCCGCGCACCCCGTGGCAGCTCAGGCAATTCAAAGTTGGAGGCGCGGTTCCGTCTAGGCACTCCCTACCTTCTGAGGTGCTTCTGCAGGTGAGTGGGGCGCTGCCGCCTCTCTGCAGAGGAACGTCTCCGGGCTTTTTCAGGGGTTTTCTTCCCTCTCCTTTCTGTCCTCACTCTCTTTTTCTTCACCTCTTATCTTTCTCTTCAGTCTCTCAACGGACTTGGGCTCTGAGTTTCTCCACACCAGAGCCTGGAGTGGGATTTTATAGCGTCGACCCTCTTCAGAAACCACGCAGCATTTGCCTAATAAGCTGACGCTCTCTTGACAGCTCGATTGCGTGCTGCCTCTGCTCCTGCATAAATCATAGGGCCCTGCCAGAGAACGAGGGGCAGAGTTTTGCTATCTCAACACTGAATCTCACATCCAATTATATCAACAGATATTTATCGCCTCTTTGGTGACGTCAACGAGCCCGAAAATGGAAGGGCTTCTTATGACTTGTCCATTGACAAGAATTCTTGAATGAGATTTCTCAAGTGTGAAAACATACTGACCTCTTACTATGAAAGGTCAAATTTGGGGTCAGAAAGAGACATCGCAGGAGAGGGGATGGAAAAAGGAAATGCGAAGGACAGGAGGTCTATCAATGCACAGTCTTATGGGGAAAGCAGCAACCAGTTATAAGGGTTGAATCTGGATCCTCCTCTTTCCCCTCCCTCCTAACTTCTCTGACCAGTTGTCTCTGGCAACACCTCAGTATCTGAAAATATCCTTTTGCTAGAGACCAAGTGTCCAGTCAGCTTTCTGCCTGGTTAAGAATGATGAACAAGGAGATGGGATTGTAGGGATATCTAGCTTTTAAGCCTCTACCTGCTTTTTCTTCCCAAGAGCAAATAAAGGAATTACGAGTCTGCAGAAGCAAGACCAATATGTCTCTTGAAATGAGGCTAAAGTTTTTAAAAATGATTGGCAGGAGCAGCTTCTATGATGAAGTGGCCCAAACTAGGGTCAGTTGGGGATGCAGCAAGATTTTAAATTCCCCCAGAACTTCACTGCTCCTCCTTTGTCTCTCTTGTCAGAATCCAAATTAGAGAGAGAAAAGTTAAATAAGAGGTGCATGAGTTATACAATCTTCATTTGGTCTACTTGATGCAAACCCAATGAGAGAAGCATCCATTCTACCTTCCTATTCTATGTTGGGAAAGGCTTAAACTGCCTGATAACAGGGCTCAATTCATCAGTTACATATTTTCATTGATGAACATTGAGCCCATAAAAAGGTAATCTCATTCATTTTATTTCTAAATACTATCAACATGCATCATAGTATCCACATCAGGGACACCCAGATTGTTGTTTTTTTTTGTTGTTGTTTTTGTCTTTGTTTTTTGTCATCTCTTTTTCCAAATTTAAATGCATGGAAACCTGATAAATACAAAAATGCTCTCTGCACTACCACAGAATGCAATGCTAAGCTTATAAAACCATACTCAAATTTCAAATTAAATTGACACTATCACGTAAGTAGGAGGCAGTTACCTCTAATTTTGTAGTTCAGAATGCAATTCCAAACTCTGGTGTCTGTTATTTAAATCAGTTTCTAGATAACCATGAGTTCTTTATCAGAAATCTCCTGTTGCTCATTTCTGGTTAACTTTGCTGCTTCCTTTGTAGCTACATGACAAATGATGCAATCATATTTCAACTTCCATTTTGGGTCTATACTAATCCACAACTGCTCTTAGAAACAGAAGGAAGGTAGAAAGAGAAATGCTGGTAGTTTCCAGAGAATTCAGCCCATAGTTGGATCATTGTGCTATGGAATGTACTTTTAGATGAAATGTACATATGAGAACAAAGAAATGTCTTCTGGGAAAGATGTAGGTTGTTAATAGAAAATCAGAATTATATAGAAAATGGTTGAGCTTCTATAGGAAAGCAGTGTTTTATGTTTATAGGGGGCATACAGAACCTTGGTTTTTGTTATTGTGAGCTTTTTTTCCCTTTGAATGGATCTTAACTTTTTGCTTACTTTCCTTTATGACCCCTTCACTGTCCCCAGTGGCAGAATCAGCTTAGAGGTCAATCTGGAGGTGGAAGTAGATTTGGAAGAAGTTCAGGTAAATGGATACAGAAGAAGAACTAGGAAAGGGATAAGACCATGAATTTAGCTGGGAAGGCCTGAGAGGTTCCTCCAGAGAAGACACATGTTTTGGACTCTGACTACCCCATACTCCTTCAGATCTCTCTCCTTTGGTCCATATGAAGGATGTTGTTTTAGTATAGCTCCCTCATCACTGTTGAATTCTTGCTGTGAGATTTTCCTGGAGTAGGTAGTTGGTGGGGGACAGAGTGGCTCTGAATAGGGGTGAGCACAAAAGGCCTGGATCCCAGAGGAGGAGGAACTGGGCAGAGCAGCCCTTACTTGTGATTTATCCAAAAGTAAGATCTCATCAAATCACTGGATATTTACATTAGAAATGACTTGAAGAGATCATTTGGTTTAAATGAGAACCAGAGAGATTAAGTGACTTACCTAGGTAATGGTAAAGTCAGAATTAGAATCCAATTCTTTTGATTAGCAGCCTGTACTATTTCTGTAATATAACAATACCCTTTGAACCTCCCCCCTTTTCTAGCAGAGACACACAAACAAATAGAAGTGAGAAGATGAAGTTAGATAAGCGACACATTCACACACCAATCCTAGACTTTCCTTATATTAATAAATCTCTTAAGACATGAGAACACAGAGATTTTCTGTGAATGCTGATGCCCCAGCACCTGATCTTAAATCTCTGGATGCACACACTGCAATTTACCTTTCAGCTGAATCTTGTAGTTATAACATGAGGTTTTTAAATGTATTGCCAACTTACGATGCATTAATTTGATCTTCTACCTTAGTTCATATTGGAGAAAAAAGATCTTTGGATAAAATACAGAGTTATGTGGTTCTCAAAATAATGATATAAATGTGTGATTGGAGAAATAATATGATGCAGAGGACTTATATATGCAGTAAACTAAATTTCCAAGTCCATAAAAATCACCACTGATAGATTTGATCCTACACGTAGGAATAACTAGTAATTGGAGAACCAACTTAAATGCTTTTAGAACCTAAAAACACAACCCAAGGAACATGGGCATAAAAACAGGGATTATTTTACATTTTAAACCACACTTTTTCAATAAAAACATACTATAAGATATAGTTAAATTTTAAAAGACATGGCACAGTAGCCCAATAAATAAAGAAGTATCAGAAATAATAGGTAACTGCTGGGCTTATCCCTGTCATCTGCATCTCCTTGCACTTTCAAGGAGTATCCCAACATGTGCTTCTATTAACAAAATTCATGGCAAACACAGTCTCCAAGTTTGCTAACTGAAACATTTGTTGAAAGGAATCTACCATCTCCAATGACAGTCTTTAAAAATGCCTAGGGTAGACAGATGTTTTGGTAACTGTTTGTGCTTCAGATAGATTAGTAACTGCCTTCAGCTTCCATAGGTAGGACTAGGGAAAGGAAATCAAACAACACAAATACCTAACTGCTTCACCAGTAACAATAGCTTTTATTATCAAAGCCACTCATCCTCCTTGTAGAAACTTGGAAAAACCAGAAAAGTATAAAGAAAAATATAAAATTCCTCAGATTCCAAAATTGAAAGATAATCTCAGTTAATATTTTGTGTCCCTTGAGAATTTTTCCTGAGCACATACATTTATGTAATTGAAATAACAATATGCTTTTATTTTGAATCTCTGCTTTAAAAAAAAAAAACAAAAATAAAACAAATCTCTCTTATTTAAAACTTAAAAGTCATTGGTTGAAGGAATCTTTTCCAGATTCCAAGATTAAGTTTAGGACCTGTGCTCAATGCTCTCCTAACATCACGAATGTCCTCCATCATGGAGTTCACATTTTTAAATAGTTACTGGTACAATATGTATCTTCCTCTCTGGACTGTAAGCTGTGTGGCAGAGATTGAGTGTCTTTATACACTTCCATATTCAATACTCACAGCCCTTAGCATAGTGCCAAAACATAGTAAATAACCAATACACCTTCTACATGGATGAACTACATGAAGTATAGAAAGTGACCCATAAACCTATAATCAAGAAATAACTAGATGAACATTTTGTAACTAAAATGTTATAGTCTGCTTTTTTTTTGTTTAAAATATCTCAAACATTTTCCTATATCTAAAGTGACATCCATTTTATTGACTGCAAGGAGATGTACTGCAATTTCTATACATTCATTATATATCACCATACTAATGACCTGCTTTTTAATTTTTCTTCTACATCTTGCCTTCGTACCTTTAAGTAATACATCTACAGAATCATTTCCTTATCTTTCAAATATAAATAAGATCTCTTAACTTTCAGATGGCAAATGAGAATATTAGTATCGCTTCAGCTTTTCAAACAGCTTCCTGCACCTTGATCTCCCAGGCTCTCTCCTCTGTACTTTTACTTCTAGATTGTCAGTGTTAATCTTTTCATAATCATAGTTAAATCTTCTGTGTTTTGACATAGGTTGATCTAAAAACTTAAAAAGCAATATAGTTTTTAATCATTGACTATGTAAAAGTTGTTTGCTGCGTAATGAAGTCATAGACTCTGATTATATTTCCTTTCTTGTTCTTGTTTTACCAAGTTATCTTTTTTATATTCAACAGTCTGATTTTTCCTAGAATTATTGTCTTAATTTTGTTCCTGTTTTTTTTTTCAGATTTTCTATCATGACAAGTAATCTATCAAGCCTCCCCCTCTTTTTTAGGACCCCTCTCCTTGAGCACTATAACGTGCTGCTTTTAGACTGGTTACTTTCTAAATATGATGCACAGAATTGAATTCTCAATTGAATTCATTATCTAGAATCACATGATTTATTTCTTCCTGATTTCTGAATGTATTTTGCTGGACCACATCCTCAGTTAACTTTCTAAGAAAGGATGTATAGTAAGTAGATTTTCTGAATTCTTGCATTTCCGAAAATGATTTTATTTTACCCATATAACTGTTTTAAATGATACTTTAGCAAGGTACACAATTCCAGGTTGAACACAATCTTCCTCTAGAGCTTTGAAAGTATTGTTCCCTGTGTTTTATCATCCAGTGCTCCTGATGAGAAATCCAATGTCATTTTGATTCTCATTTCTTTATAGGACCCCTTTTCCTCTCTCTCATTCTCACTTGAAGATTTTAGTATTTTCTCTTTGTTGTTGATGTTCTGAAATTTCAAAATGATATTGGGTCTTTTTTTATCTATCCATTTGAATTTGGGGATTCTTGCTCTTCAAGTATATGAAAATTTCTTGCATTATTTTTATGATAATCTCAGTTTTCTATTCCTTCTTTCTGGGACTTTTATTGTAAGATGTTCCTTCCCTGTTGGCCCTCTATGTTTATTATATTCTCTCCTTTTAGGGCTCTTTCTTTTGTATTCTACTTTCTGGGAGGGCTCCTAAATATCCTCCAGCTTTTCAATTAGTTTTATTTTACAGCCATATATTCAATTTCCAAGCTTTTTATTCTTTCTCCATCCTTTCTTCATAGCTCTTATTTTTGCTTTATACTGTAATCTTTTCTCAAATTTCTTTAGGAATATTAACTAGGAAACATTAACCTTCTTTCTCTGACTTATCTATTCCATCCATGGTCATTTAAAAAATTATTTATCTTGGTTTCTCTATTTTACGTTGGAGACTTCCCTTAAATCTCTGAAGGTAACCTATGTATAAATGGTGGGAGTCTCATATTTAAGAATTAGGTGACACAAAGCTGGCTGGGAACTATCTGTGAAGGACAAGGACCTTGTTACTAAGCAGCCTTCCCTTTAGGGTGATCAGACGGTGAAACAGTCACTACTATGGTAATACCCATCAATGTCAAATTACAGAGAACTTTTCTGTGACACTATTCAATTTCAGTTGAGTAAAATATATGTATTAGTTTGTTAAAGCTGCCAACACAAAGTGCCATAGACTGGGTGGTTTAAACAGAAATTTATTTTCTCATATCTCTATAGGTTAAAAGTCCAAGATTAGGGTTTCAGCAGAGTTGATTTCTTCTAAGGCCTATTTCCTTGTCTTGCAGATGGCAATCTTCTCCCTGTGCCTTCACATGGTCTTTCCTCTGTGAATATGTCTTAATTTCATCCTCTTATAAGGACACCAGTCATACTGTATTAAGGCCCATCCATACAACCTCATTTTACTTTAATTACCTCTTTAGAGACTCCAAATATAGTCACATTCTGAGGTACTGGGGGTAAGAACTTCAACATATGAATGTTGGGGGGAGGCAATTCAGCCAATAGCAACATACTTTACAAATGTTTATTTCTTTGCTTTTTGCCTAACAGGTAGATATTTGAATGTTCAATGTTCTCCACAAAGGATGAGAAAGGTTGGTAGAGGGGTTAACTCTTCCATGTATAGACTTTCAAGTATCCCTTTGAATACTTGATCCCTTTTCTCCTTCCTGCCTTTGGTGAAATTTGGAGTTTCTAAGTCCTGAGCCCCTCCTGGGTTCTCCAGGTGGGATCCTTCCTTAGCTGCCTGCTCCTTTGTGTGCCAATGGCTTCCTTACCTCTTACCTCAGATCTTCTCTGTTTTCCTTCCTCAGCTACCCCTTTGCAGACCCTTTATAGCTGCATCCTCTGCCTTGTTTCCTCAGATACCACTTCATCTTTTGTTAAAACTTCTTACCTGCTTATGGTCCTCATCCTATTCTCCTTATCATTTTGGATTTATACTATCATTTTAATGTGATTTCAGAGGGAGGGGAGGTAAACACTCATGTATTTTGGAAAGACTTCTCTGAATAGAGAAGTAGAGAGTATATTGTTAGAGAGGAGATTGGAGGAGCAAGGAGGCAGATAAACAACTTATGGTCTTTACCATGGTCATTACCACTGGGCCACTGTAGCATGAACATCACATACCAGTGATGCCAGGAGCTGTATAAGACAATGGCAGGGTCTTCTATGATTGCTCCAGGAGCCTAGGACACTACCTGTGGGCAGCCACACTCCTGTTCAGGGATTTGTAGGGGCAGAGCTTCCTTTCAGTTCCCCATCAGTCAATAATTCTCTCAGTATCCAGAAATCATTGGGTGCCTCATCTCCTTTCTTCAGAAAATGGCAAGGATTTTGTTATTTGTCCCTTCATTTTTTCCAAAAGTTAGGAAGTAACTAACTCTGGGGAGATGATTCAGAGCAACAGAAAAGGGGCACGTTTCTGCTTCTCTAACAAGCCCTTGCCTTGATAGACATGACTGACCTTTCTATTTACATCATAATACATTGAATTTTCTGTTTTAGGCTCCAGATAATGGATGGAGGGCAGTGAGAAGATGTGTGTGAACTTTCTGTCATGAAGGGCAATTTGCAGGAACTAATCATCTTACAATAGTTGGTCATAAGAAAGAAATCCATCAACCAAGCATCCTGCATAGGTATTTATATTCATGAACATTTCTTGACTCTAAAGAAAGATTTCTCAAAGAGCTCTCCTAGGAATGTTACTGGTGTTACAAAGGGGAAAAATGGAGGAGGAGGGGGGATGTAAAGAAAGGTTTTTTATTGTAGAAATTTCTAGTACTTTAAAATATTTTTCCTGCACTGTAAATATTCAAGTCTTCAGCATTTCCCAGACTTATCTGACCACAAAGCAAGTATACTGTTGGACTACTTGAGAGATATAATAAGCCAAGGCATTTTACGCAGAGTCCAGCTACACTTTCTTTGGGATCTATATTAAAGTACATGACTAGAGCTACTGAGTCATTTTCTACCACTCCTCAGAGAAACTTTAAAGATGACACTTTTTACCCTTGAAGATAGGGTTTCAGGGTATGGGGAGATGTCTATTTCCAGTGCTTCTCAGGATTATCTGCCCTGGGAAGGGTCACCTGGGAAAGAGCTGTAGAGCCCTCCCTCACCACCCATAAATGGTCAGGTCTGTTTGCATACCTCCTAGTAAGGAGAAGGAGTTGGTCTCTACGGTAGTTTAACCCAGTCAAAATCTATGGGCCCACCTTGCAGAGGACCACCTTTGGGTATGAAAAGGCAGATGTGTCCTAGACAAAACTGATTGCAATGGGTGATATTGGGTTTTTCACTAAAAAAATTCAGTCACTCAAGAGGCAGGAGGCAGTGAGGGCTGTAAGGGTGGACAGAGACTATGAGCAGTCAACTTTTAGAAGCTGTGGATTTCAAAGATGTTCCTGGTTGTGGGTGTAGGCCTTTTTTGAACCTTGCTGCAAGCTCTTTTCATCTCCAAGGCTTCTGTCATCCACCTGTGGGAAATGTGATGTTAGCTTTCATTATGAGATTTACAGTTCTTTTCTCATGTGTGTGTGCTTGTTTGTTTTCTAGTTCTTTGTGAGATTACTTCCCCTTCTGGAGTCTGTAACTCCTGGTACACTGCTTATACATGGTGTTTACTGGTGGTTAATTGACTATGTTCTACTTAAGAGAAGGACTACCTTAATTCAAGGTGGTCTCACAATTGTGAGTCAACAAACCCTTGAAAGGATGGTTATATGAAACCTATATGTGGGAAAGAAAGGATAGGTCTCATTTGCCATAGTCACTGTTCTTTTTCGCATGAATTTTAGAAGTGATCTGAGCAACAGTGTTCCTGGGATAATGAAAAAGATTTTAATGGCCTCAAGCAGCAGTGAAGTTTAATGCTCCTATTCATATAAAGTTAAATATAGATACATACGTGAGCCTCACCTCATTTTCCAACTTGTTTTCCTTGTAGTTTAATTCTCAATAGCTATAAAGTTCTAATTTGTACTAACGTATTCTTCACAGCAACAACAATAATTGCAATAAAGGGGTTTTTCAAATTTGTATGGAGAAATACAATTATATAATCTGATAGATTTCTTCTGTAAAAAGAGTTACTCAGCTTTTTGAGGCAGAACCATATCCGATTCCTGTTTATAATGGAATTTGTTCTAATATCTTTACTTGAAGATTTCACTAAGAACAAAACTCTTCAAAGCATCCTTACAAATAGAATAAAGAATGTTACCTGGCTCCCTGTTCCTGTGGGGCCCACTAGACTTCTGATTGGTAGTTGTCCAATTACTTCAATACAGTTTTGACTCTATTATTTCCTAGGGGGGTGGCCTTAGACAAGCTATTTAAATTTTCCAAACTTATTTCCTTATTTGTCAAGCCAATATAAAATGTTGCTTTCTTTATTTGTCCCCTATAGGGTTATGGGATTAAATGAGAGAGTAAATTCAGGGCCTAGACTATAAGAAGCAATCAATAAATATTAGGTATTATATTTTTGAGCTAATGATGTGGTTGTTGTTACTGCTGAAGGCAGTGACCCTATTTAATCTCAGCTCCTCAGAGCCTAGCATTAGCTCAATATTTATTAGGTGTAATGTTCATTAATGAAATAAAATAAATATAATCAATAAGATTTTCTAATACTGGAGGTTTTTCAGTCACCCAGACGATTTAAGAGAAAAAAAATTAATTAATAGATTTAATTTTTTTAAGAGCAGTTTTAGTTTTACAGAAAAATTGAGCAGAAAGTACAAGGAATTCCCATATACTCTTTCTCCCTCCACCTTAGTTTTCCCCTATTATTGTCATTATTGTTAGTATCTTGCACTTGTATGCTACATTTATTACAACTGATGAACCAGTGTTGATACACTATTACTAATAAGGTCCATAGTTACCTTAGGGCTCACTCTTTGTGTTGTATATTCTGTGAATTTTGACAAATGCATCATGTCATGTGTCCACTATGACAATATCACACAGAATCATTTCACAGCCCTGAACATCCCCCCTATTCGTGTCTTCCTCCCTCCCTCCAACCCCTGATCTTCATACTGTCCTTATAGTCTTGCCTTTTTCAGAATGACATACAGTTGGAATCATACAGTATGTAGCCTTTTCAAACTGACTTCTTTCACTTAGCAATATATATTTCAGGTTCCGCCTTGTCTTCTCAAACAAAGACACATTTTTACTTAGGAATAGCATTATTTTGAGTTGAGAAATATCTGTTTGGCTGGTGTTACTCTACTTGGTAGATGTCTGCTCACTTTAGGATTATTTCTGTGTTGAAACTTCTATTCTTAGCCTGGTCATTTATCCATTTAACTAAAAGTAGGTGTACTCAAAGGAGAATTTTACATTATAAGGAGGGGTTAAAAATAACAATTAACATTACTAACAAAAAATAAAATACAAGAATATATACATCTTTTTTCTATTCCAAGATCAGTAAGTCCCTCACTTCCTAATGGGAATGCCTTTGGGACATGCCAGGCAGGGCTCTGGGCACTTTCCATGCATCATCTCAGCTAATCTTCCCAAAACTCCAGGAGGTGGGTTTTGTTACCCCTTGCACAGATGGGGACACTCTCAATTCCTGCCCCACAGGCTGCTATAGACTTGTCAGATTCTCTGAATTTGACCTGGATGGCCACTCACATCAAGTTGGCTGCGAGTTCATTTATTTTCTCCATACCCTAAATGTCCTTGGATGACCTTACTATTGTTCATTCTTAGTCTCTGCTCTAAAGCCAGGCAACAGAAAATAATCATTCATCATAATTTTTTAAAATCCCCCTTACTCATCCGTTTCCCTGAATCAATCTCCAGATAGATCCCCCCGGCTCCTTTATTTAGTCAGAGGGAGAAGGTGGGGACAGCACAGGTACAGCTGCCTTCGCAACTTCCCAGGAGGCCAGCCCTAGACTACCAGGCCTCTTCCAAGTTTCATTTCTTTGGTAATTTCATGTTCATCCCATTCCATCAAATATTCTGAAATATAGTTTTTTGTGCAGCCCTTCAGCTTCCTCTTACCTTCTTACTGTTTACACCTCTCAAGCACTTATAAACAGTATGTCTCTCCACTGTTCTAAATTTAGAAAATGCATAAATATATCTATTTGGCTCCTTCAGTGGCTTTTCTAGGTGCTTGAACTTTTCATAGGGCTTTTTGTGAGGGAAGATGGGAAAGAGTAGGCTTTTCACTAAGCTTCCTGAAGCTGGGTCATTTAGATTTCTGTAAAAGAGCTGTCATGTTCCTCCTGCTCCTATTTCTATGTCTAATCACGTGGCAGCTCCTGACTTGGAGCATGGTGCTACCGAGACCTCCATTCCCATATACACAGGTGGCCTCCCTGGCACAGGGCCAGGATGGTGAGACTGGTCAGGATAGGGTTGGGAGCACCAGGAAGGGGAAGGCTCAAAGCAGGGCCCTTGTGTCTATGCAAGTCTCAATTGCATCCCTAAAGTAATGGCAGGGCCCCTGAAACCATGTCAATTCTCTCCAACACTGAGCACCTTCTTTGGGCCAAGAATAAATGTAAGAATGAACATAAGCAGTGACTGAAAATTGGGACTTTGAGGTTTTAATGAAATACAAAAATGTCAACCCATGCTTTTATCTGCTGGGATTTTATCAGAAATCTTCTGATAGGAGGGTACCCTGAAAGGGGCTGAGCAGATTCTCAGGAACTAGCCACTAAGACTTCTCCTCTGGGAACTTTGGGACACTGCAGCAACTTCCCTTTTGGTCAAGAAAAGTGTAATAATGGCTTCCCTTGTTTATGCTTCTTCCAGAAGCCTTTACCTTCCTTATTTCTCATATCACTGGAGCTCTGCTAAGAAGTAGATGTTATTATCTACAGTCCATAGATGAAGAACCAGGGGCTCAGAATAGGCAAGTAACTTGGCTGATGTCTCCCACCTGATACATGGAGGAGTGCTGGGATCCCTAAAGAGTTCCTCTGTTCTCTTCTTCTCCCCTTTCTCACGCAGGCCTTCCAGGAGCTCTGGGGAGGATTTGGGTGAGGTCACATGGTTTCAAAGGAACAGGCTCCATATTTACCCCATGCTCCTGGTTTGTCTCTTTCCTCAGCACTAACCACAAGGTGTAATTATGAGGAATACCACACTACTTGTGTTCATGTCACTCAAAAGAACACGAACTAAAACATCTGGGCTTGGTGGGAACGTCCCTGGAAACTTACCTAGGTATTATCCATAGTTATGTGCTGTTTGCTCTTGGTTTTTCTTCTTTAATTTTAATTCTCACACCTCTTCTATATAAACTATGCTGAACATCCCATTCCATCTATCCTTTGCTGTCGTTCCCAGGAGCAATGGGGACAATCTCCTAAAAAATGTGCTTATCCAGATCCTCAAAATAGATGATTCCAACCTCCCCATATCTCTGGGCCTTGAAAACATTTATATGGTTTCTCATTCTATAGGATGTTACATTGATGTTTATGCTTCACACCGGTTTCTAAATTAATATTTGCTATATGGAGGCCTGCTAATTAATATGTACCTTTCCTGAAATTTCCAATCAGCGATCTGAAATGGGAGGAAGGCAGAAAGCAACTTGCAAATCCTGTGCATAATGAAGTGAGGAACAAGCTCACATAATGAAGACAAACAATTATACAACATTTGCATGATTCTTTTTTCTTGCAACATGAGACAAGACACACGGAGCTGATTAGCATACTGCCTTTGCCGTGAGTTTTGTTTATTTCCCCACCATTTGGTAGGATTCTCAAAGCCAAGAGCAGGTCACACTGTTTTGTCAAAGTTTTCTTATATTATCCTAGG
Source organism: Mirounga angustirostris (assembly GCF_029215605.1). NCBI lineage: Eukaryota > Metazoa > Chordata > Mammalia > Carnivora > Phocidae > Mirounga > Mirounga angustirostris. Next base: position 65,350,222 of record NW_026991712.1, on the reverse strand, counting down.
GAATGTCAGGCAACCAAGATCACCTGGCCAAATTCAACCTGACACTGGTGACTTCTGTTTCTGTGACTGTCCTGGGGGTGTGTCCCTCAGCTGATACACATATGCCCAGAGCAAGACCCCAATTCAGGCTATAACCACTGAATTCAACTGGCCATTGAGTCCCAAAATACTTGCTAGTCCCCAAAGTATTTACTGTGCTTCTACTATGTCCCAGCCCCCAGGCTAGATGCTGGAGATAAAATTGAACAAGTAAAATCCTTGTTGCCCTTGAAGTATTGACTGCCCATTGAGGAAGACATGCTAACAACATTTATAGTAAGTGTTCTGTGAGTACAAAGGGAGTCTATCCTGACAGGCGGGTGGAGGAAGGTTTGGGAAGAGCTCCACAGAAGGAAACTGATTCAGGCAAGCCGGGGATTCATCCAAGGTGCTTGAAAGGCTGTCAAACAGCCTGTTAAGAGCCCACCTTTTGTGTGACTGGGTAGGTCATATAAACTTTCTGTATCTCAGTTTCTTCATCTGTAAAATGGGGATAATAATAGGACTTACCTCATAGAGTTATTGCTGTGAGGATTAAATGAGTTGTATACAAAAACCTTAGTATGGATTCTGGAACACATTAAGTGCTCTGGGAGTGTTAGCTTTCACTATCTGAACTATGGCAGGAGCTGGAGAGGGAAGTCACAGTCTCAAGAAATGTTAAGTGCAAGTAAAGGCAGGATGTAGGGCAGAGGGAGAAATCCAAATGGATCTCATCATTTTGTCTTGGATTATGAGGCAGATGGTGAACATAGCATTTTGGGATAAGAAGAACCTAGGGAATATTCAGATAGAAATATCTAACCAGCGGTTGTAAATAGGAATGTGAGCTCTGGAGAGAAGTATGAGCAGGACTGGAGAACTAGAACCCTTAACAAGAGGTTGAAGCCATGGCTCGGAATGGTCTAAGTGGAACAGGATGAGAAGAGAAGCCAGGGAGGGAGCTGAGGACAGTCAAGATTTAAAGGATAGCCCGAGAACATGGGGGAGACTGAGGAGGGGTAGTTCAAGAGTGTGAAGGAGAACCAAGAAAGAATGGTCTCATGAGGCAGAAGGGAAGAGAGCTCTTGAAGGAGAGAGTAGTCAGAAAAGTAAAAATGCTACACAGAAGTGCCATGATATAAAGATCAAGAGAGATCCATTTGGTTTGGCAGGCAAATCCAGGGGTCAAAGGGCTCAAAAAAGCAAAAGGGAACACTGAGAAAGCACAGAGATTTTAACTGCAGGAAGCAACCACCTCCTCTAGGGCCAGGGAAACAAAAGGCAGAGGTGGGAGCCACTGGAATCCAGGCCCTTGGAGGAGAAGCCCCATGGAGCTGGGCTCTGGCCTCTAAGCAGGGAGTGCTGCCCAGTAGGTGCTGACATGTCTAGAGCTCAGTGAAGGGCCTCAGGGAGCTGGGACTCAGGGGAGGGAGCCCATTCAGCTAGAGCTGATGTCTTAGAAGCTTGAAAGACGGACCCAGCAGAGTAGAGTCTGGGACCTCTGAGGAGAAGGGCATGAGGATGGCTCTGGGGGTTCTGGCAGAAGCAGGAGACTGGAATCAGCTACTCCACATGGAGTATGGGGCTGTTGCTGGGGAGATGCTGACCAAAACAAGTTTCATCCTGAGCCCGCAGCAAGGTGAGTTCCATACTGATGAGTAAAAGCATCTTAAGGAGATGGGAAAGATGGAATCCAGCGCACAGGTGCAAGGATTGGCCGCGACAGAAGCAAGAAAACATCAATTCCTCTGAAAGGTGAAGATGTTGCACAAAACCAAACAAACAAAACACCCACTTTGTAAGTGAAGTGCTGAGTCTACTACCAAATGACCTAAACTACCAAATGATCTAAAGCACCTCTCCTCTTTCCCACCCAGTTGAGAACCAATCTGTAGCTTTCTCTATTTTAGGAAGTCTTAGGGCAGAATATAGATGAGTATGGATGATCAATGCACTATATTTAAGTAAATATTCTCCTAGGAGAATCTTTCAGGTCTTCACACACATCATCACTGAGGCCTTCTTGGACCACCCTACCTAAAATTTTTATCCATCCTTTCCACATACCTGAAAACCCCCTTTCTGTTTGTCTTCCTTAGTGCTCACATTCTTACTTATCAGATTTACTTGCTGTCTCTCCAAAAGGCAGGGATTTTTGTCTGTTCTGTTCATTGTTGTAACCCAAAGTTAAGACAATACTTGGCACAAAGTAGGCGCTCAATAAATATTTGCTGAATACATGAATGAGTGAAATACCCGTTGTAAGTACTACTGAAACAGGGAATAGGATACATATCTATCCACTAGTATTCAGATGCTTTCTCCTGGGCCCTGTGAGGGACATGGGAAAAGAAAATGGAGGAGTCTCTTCTATCACAGAATTTATAACATTTGAAGAAATGAAACAAATTAGCCTATATGGTAACAAAAGAATGACTGAACCCTGCCCTCCTTCTTTCCAGGCTATACTTCCCCCTTCACACTGGTCTACAGCCATCTGTCCCTTTCTTGGATCCCTGCAGACTCACAGTCCACAGCATCCTTTCTGCCCCCCAGCCCAAGATTCAGTGCCTTCAGCTGGTCAAGGTCATGAGCTCCAGTGGGCAGAGTTCTTGGCCCCCTCCTGGGAGTAAGATTAGAGGGTCTGGGCCCACTGGTGCAGCTTTCTCATACCTGACACGTGTATGTTTTAAAAGCCTCATCAGAGCTGACTTTGATGGGCAGCAGGAACCCTCCAGGCAGCGTGCTGCCAGTACTGTCAGCCCAAATTGGGTGATGGGGGGTTGGGGGTCAAATCACCAACTTTCAAGGTGTTAGAAGAGATCTCAGAGTGCTTCATGGATGCAAAGGATGAAAATCAGCAATACTGAATACGCGTGTGCTGTTCTTAGAGGAATCACTGGGTAATAGTGCTGTACTCTGGACTATTCCCATAAAATTCTGTTTATTCTTTTTTGAGCAAAACCAAATTTAGCGTACCCAATGTGTATGCACACATACACATGCCACATAGAAATGCACAGACATCACACACACCCACAATACACAAACACAGGCAGGTACTAATGTGTATGTGCAGACACACAAAGGCACACATACACACATTGCAGAGCTTGTCCTCAGCCAGAGAGTTTGGGGAAATAACTAAAAGAATAAATGAATGAATGAATGAAGTTAATATTTTATCTGTAATCACTTAATAGAGGATAGAACACAGTAACTATCCACTCTCAACCCTCCCAGTTTAAAACAGTTTCCTACTGAGGTAAGAGTTTAAGTTCTTTTTTAAAAAATTCAAAAGGGTTCCTCCCAAAAGCTTTTGCTATTACTAGAGTTTATTATTTTAAAGGATCCAATAATTTGTTGGAGACTTTTTCCTTTAAAGAGAGGAAGTCTTTCTGAAGAGAATGGCAGTGTGTTTACTAATAAATCATGCTGAAGCAGCAGAGTTGAGTTCCTGGAAAGGGCACTGGACTGGCAGCCAATTGAACTGGATTCCAATCATGTCTCTTTACTATTGTTAGATGCAACTGTGTGCAAATTACCTCTTCTCTCAGAGTCTCAGTTTTCTCATTTATAATTGGGTGGTGAGGTAGGAGAATATTTACTTAAATATAGTGCATTGATCATCCATACTCATCTATATTCTGCCCTAAGACTTCCTAAAATAGAGAAAGCTACAGATTGGTTCTCAACTGGGTGGGAATTTTGCCCTACTCCCAGGGATATTTGTCAATGTCTGAAGACAGCTTTAGTTGTCATGACTGGTATCTGGTGGGTAGAAGCCGGGGATGCTGCTAACCATCCTTCCATGCACAGGACAGGTCTCACAACAAAGAATTATGCAGCCCCAAGATGTCAAAAGTGCCAAAGTTAAGAAATCCTGCTCTTGACCCAACAGTTGATCTTGTACTTTTAAACCCTCTCCTAATGAGCAGACTGATAGACATCTATCTACCTACTGTTATGGACTGAAAAGTAACCTCCCAAAATTCATATGTTGAAGTCCTAACCCCCAGTATCTCAGACTGTGGGTATATTTGGAGATAGGGCCCTAAAGAAGAGGTAATTAACTTAAAATGAGATAATTAGGGTGGGTCCTAATCCAGTCGGTCTGCTGCATTTATAAGAGGAAGGGACACCAGGGACACAAAAACTCAGAAGAAAGGCTATAAGGAGACACAGTGAGAAGATGACTGACACTGGCCAGAGAGGCCTCAGGAAAAACCAAACCTGTGAACACCGTGATCTTGGACTTGCAGCCTCCATAACCGTAAGAAAATAAATTTCTGTTGTTTAAGCCACAGGGTCCATGGTATTTTGTTATGACAGCCCTAGAAAATTAATACACCCACTTCACAGATAACAAGAGGATTCATTTCCAAAGCAATGGAATGCCCACAGAGAAAAGACCTCCAACCTGACAGTTATGGGTCCCCAGGACTATTGCTTACTTCCCCACATCACATTAAAGGGAATGGCCAACCAGCAAGCATTGGCCCCTCCCCTTCCCCTTACATACACACACACCCCTACACACACACACACACACACACATACCTCAAGATCAGTTTATTGTCTGGTTCCTAAATATGATGGAACAGCCAAATATCATTGGACTTTTGAAGAAATTCTACAACACAAGAGAGACACCAAAATAAACAAGCAGAATATGTAACTCTGAAAGGAACAGACATACTTTAGAAAAACTTTTAAAAGTTTAACTTTTAAAAACTCTTTAATTAATATTCCTAGAAAGAGCAAAAAAATTATTGCATCAACAAAACACAAATAGCTAATGAGGAAGGACTATTGTAAAATAAAAATATGGCTCTGAAATTCAAATAAATTGTGGATAAAATCTAATAAAATCACCAGGTAGTGGGACACAGAGAAGTGAAAAACTAAGAGAAAAGGTAAGATGTATAGAGTATCAGACCAGTAAGCCTCATATCAAATCAATGGAGCGACAGAGAGAGAAAACAAAAGGGAGGAAATCATCAAAGAGATATCACAAAGCATTTTCCAAGAGTCAAAGGACATGAGTGTACAAATTAAGATGCCAATCAAGTGTCCAAGGCAATGAGCTATCTAAATTACATACATGCATATGCACGTGCACATATACACACCCAGGCTCAGCATTATAGAAGTTCAGTATTTCAGTAATAAAGAGAAGATACCAAGAAGCTTCAGCAGGAAAAAGAGAAATTTAAAAGATACTTACAAAAAAATAAAAACTCTCACCAGCATCAGACCTCTCGTCAGCTGTACTGAATCTGAGAAGACAGTGGAGGAAAGGCCTTCAAGGTTCTGCGTTAAAATGACTGTCAGCCTTGAATTCCATACTAAACTAACAATCAAGGATTAGGGTGGAAAAAGCCATTTCCACAAATGCATAAACTGAAAAACACCACATTTCACACTTGTAAGCAGTACCACCCTGAGACCCCTGCCCTGTAGGAGTGCAGTTCCTTGAAGTTCTAAATTTCCTCCTGGGCCTGATACTTAGAGCCAGATGGGGAGACCCAAGCTCAGATCTGATTTTGAATGGGATCTGGTCTTCAGAAATATCTTCTTTGAAATTTCCTAAGGCCTCCTCCAGAGCCTGGAACCAGCCAGGGTCAGCAGAACCCTCCTGGGAAGCACCTTAGCCCAGACCAGGATCCATGTGGGCCCTGGTCTTCTTTCATCCCCTTCCTCATGCTCTCTTATCATCTGCCCTACCCATACGCCAAAAGGTTTCTTGAGGTCCTGGGCCGACCCTGGTTCCAGAAGGACATTCTGGCAAGTGGAATGCTCATGCTGCATGGTTCATAAATTCTTCATAGAGTCATGTGAGACTGGGCTACCAGAATGGCAGTGTACTCTCTCAAACACTGGATGTAGGACAAGTTCAACACCAATAGACCCTTGACTTAAGCTACATGTGTGGGCCCATGTGTTAACTCTGATCGGGCTTTGTTTTATGGTGCTATATCTAATCCTTAGCACTCAAGGCCAACCCAGGGTGGCAGCAGGTATCCTTTACTCTATGTGACCCCGACTAATGTTCTCTTCTGCCTCCACTTGATGTGAGGACATTACGCTTTCCCAGGTCAGCTAAATCTATGCCTGATGAGAGATAAGCCCTTCCTTGTGCCAGTGAGGCCTCTTTTTGCATTCCTCTCTGCTGGTGCCAATGAATGGAAGGCAGGGTGCAGTTAACATTAACATAATCACTTTCTAGGAATGTAGTGGTTGCTGCATAAAGAATTCAAAAGACAGATTTGAAAGATGTATTGTTCTAGATTTATGTTATAAAATTCCAAGTGGTAAATTCAACATAACCAGAACACAAATTATTGTTCACATTTTCCTGCATATTCTGGATAAGAACTTCATCTGTGGTCATCATCAATGAAATACAGTAAAAACATTTGAGGGAGTCATTAGAAGCCAGTATTCACAAGTGGCTTGATGGATGATATTGCATCATATCTAACAATAACCGCATTCAATAATGGTATTACAGAATTGCAGAAATACAGATCTATATTGTTTCAATGCATACAGTTTCCCACATGAACTCACAAGAATCGTGAACAATAACAGTACTGCTATTTTTTTTCTCATGGTGGGAGATAGGAATAATGCACTTGACAATAAAGAATATGGAGAATACAGAAGAATCTTCACATATACTGCCTGAATATTCCTTTAGGTGTAAACTTCTTGGTTTTGCTATTAAGTATACTTCCTGTTGGAAATAAAATCCTTAGAAAATGAATCAATCTTTAAAAAAACAAAAAACCGGGCGCCTGGGTGGCTCAGTCGTTAAGCGTCTGCCTTCGGCTCAGGTCATGATCCCAGGGTCCTGGGATCCAGTCCCACATCGGGCTCCCTGCTCTGCGGGAAGCCTGCTTCTCCCTCTCCCACTCCCCCTGCTTGTGTTCCTGCTCTCGCTATGTCTCTCTCTGTCAAAAAAAATAAATAAAATCTTTAAAAAAATAAAAAAAATTAAAAATAAATAAATAAATAAATAAACAAAAAACCAAAATGCTGACAAGAAGCAATGTAATCATTGTCTTCCACTTGGCTCTAGAGTAAACCACATTTACTTAACCACACTTAGGTAAACAGTTTATTGACTGTAACCTTTTATAAACAACTTATAAACAAGACACTTAAGGGATGCCTGGGTGGCTCGGTCGTTTAAGCGTCTACCTTCGGCTCAGGTCATGATCCCAGAGTCCTGGGATAGAGTCCCACATTGGGCATCCTGATCAGCAGGAGCCTGCTTTTCCCTCTGCCTGCCGCTCCCCCCAGCTTGTGCTCTCTCTCTCTGTCTCTCTGACAAATAAATAAATAAAATCTTTAAAAAAAGAAAGACATGAGACACTTAATTATGATCATAAAACAGAATGTAAATGTCACCAACTTTAGCAACACAAGACATAAAAATTCAAATGATGGACACTGGGAAGTGGGAAGAGGGGTAAAGGAAAGCGAGGGGCCAATGGCTTCATCTTTTAAAGTGTGAAGCTAAGGATTATAGCTTCATGATAAATTTAGAAATAAAAGGGCATACCTGCTGCAGTCACAAAGTTACCCCATGAAGAAACTAACAATACTGATAAGACTATGTTGGGAGGCTGGATAGGGAGATGGTAAGTCTAATGAACTAAATTTTCATCTATTAGAGCACTAGATACAAGATAATGTCTAAAATTGAATTCGGCAAGATATTATCTTCTACAGAGTGGGAACTGAGATGCAGTGGGGATAAGAAATTTATTTTCATGACAAATATTTTATTTTAAAACTATATGAAGCATTTCTTTGTTAAAAATAAGTTTTAAGGGGCGCCTGGGTGGCTCAGTCAGTTAAGCGTCTGCCTTCGGCTCAGGTCACAATCCTGGGGTGCTGGGATTGAGCCCCATATTGGGCTCCCAGCTCAGTGGGGAGCCTGTTTCTCCCTCTCCTGCCACTCCCCCTGCTTGTGCTCTCTCTCTCTCTCTTTCAAATAAATAAATAAAATCTTTTTTAAAAAAATAAGTTTTAAATGCAAAAGAAACTAAAGTATGATGGCTGGACAAGATAATTTTTAAGATTCCTTTCACATCTAAAATCCAAGGGAAGTGCTTCCAAATCTTAGTCCACTCAGGGGGAACCCTGGAATTTTTACTGTCAGAAAGGCTACCTGAACAGAAGCTAGCCCATGCCACTGGGAATTGCACAAATATTATTTTGATATATGTCAAATTTCTACTCCTGACCTTATTTTATCTTCTCAGTAGCTCTATGAAGCAATTATTATAATCATCTGGGTTTTAGAGATGTGGTTCAATGAGATTAAATTAGCTTTCCTGAGTGACATGAGCTTTAAATTGCTAGAAGGCAGATGAACGCATGGTTTTCTCGTCACTCTAAGTCCTCTTCTTTCCCACCACATCATGCCTCTTGTGGGCAGAAAGAGAAAAGTAAGAAAAATTATCTGCCCAAGGGCCAGTGCCCCAGTGAGATGTTTATATAACTGCCCTACGATTATAGGTTAGCTCCTCGGGAATCCGATGGAGAAGGCTGGCAAACTATAGCCTCCTTTTCTACTTAGGCTCATGAATATCAGCGATCTGTCAGCACACTTCACCAAAGCTTTGAGAGCTCATCAAAAGACTTGGAAAGGCCCATTAAAGTGATGGGCACCAACAGAGCATACAGCATCCAGAGGGCACTGGCTACAACCATTTGGACTCCCCAACCACAGCATATTTTCTTATGTTTGACCCACCCTCCTTCTTGACATCTTTTGCAAGTCCCAAGTCATGGTGATATACTCCTATGTTTCTTTCTCATGCTGCAATGAGGAGAATGCTTCCAGGACACATGACTGTCAGGAGTGCAGGAACTCCAGGAAGATTCGGGGTGGGATGCAGCTCATGCCTGTCAGACAGAATTTCCCAATACCTATCTTCCCAGGGAGTGCTGGACCTCTCAAGTTACCTGCACCAGACTCCTGCTTGGTGCTGCAGGGCTGCAGAGTATCCAAAGAGGGTATGTTTCCTGCTACTATAACAACAGAGTCCTTGACCTGCAGAAATCCATGAGAAACTGGAGACAGCTTATATAAATCTCCACTGAAAATACTTTATATTTCAAGTGGCTCTGCCAAATTGGAAACTGTAGCCTTAGAGCAACTTTGTGAAGTCATTGTGGTCCCCACCTGATTCCTCCTCCTTCCTTCTCTAAGTGTTCTCCTTTCCCCGCCCCCAACACTGGCTTCCCAGAGATGGACTCCACAGTGCACCCTCCATTTGGGTCAGAACAATAATGCCTCTCCAGACTTCCTTCTCCTTCCCTCTTTTCTGTGAGCCAAATTTAAGAGACAGGCCAGTTAACTTGATAATTAAGGGCACTGTATGCTATATATTGATGTACCGTCCCTCCTAGTAACATGTTTGCATTCTGCAGGAGGCCTTCAGTGCCTAAGTCTAAGTGCTTGACAGATGGAGGGCCATGTGCGCCCTGGCAGGTCTACTGGTGTAGTGGCTATTTTGAAGCAAATAACTCCAAATTCCTCAAATCACCTCAAAGAGGCAACACCTGATGTCACTGATGCAGAGTGCGAGAGCCGTCCTGGGGCACAATGAATGACATGGGCCACTTAAAAGTTCCATTGTCCTAGCACTCTGTTTACTGTAGTAATGTGGAATATTGTTCTTTGACCTCTCCATATTTCTTAGTATTACATTTAGTGTTATTTCAGTTTCATCAGGCCTCTTTGGCCACACTAAGACCCAACGTACCAAAATTACACTATTTAGTAAAATAAACTCAGATCACTTCCACACTCCAAAGAAATAAGTGTAGTTTCCTTGACATGTGGACTTATATTTTTAATTCATGTTCTTAAAAATATTCAAAAAAGACATAAAGGGAATACATTCAAGGGGTCAAATTCAGTCTAAAAAAAAACAAGAAATAAAAAGGTAGTGAAATAAGTATGAGGAAAAGAGCAACTTACATGTAAATCTTACAGAATCATTTTTCATATTAGACTTGTACATTCTAAATGAAACAGGAACCGATGATTTATTTTTTATTTTTTAAAGTATCTTGGTTTTTTTTCTAAGATTTATTTGAGAGAGAGAGAGAGAGCGAGAGAGAGAGCACAAGTAGGGGGAGCAGCAAAGGCAGAGGGAGAAACAGACTCCCTGCTGAGCAGAGAACTGACATGGGGCTCGATCCCAGGACCCCGGAATCATGACCTGAGCCGAAGGCAGATGCTTAACCAACTGAGCCACCCAAGCGCCCCCAAACAACGTTTTAAATAAACATATAAGCTCTGTCTTTTAGTGGTTAGGATATATAAACTTAGCCTAAATTTCTTGAATGGATATGCAATAAACTATTTATAACATTTTCTCTGTCCTACTTAACTTATGACTAATCCTAAACAATTAGAGAGTCAGATGGCCGAGTATTTAAAGAAGCAAACATCCTAAATAAATAGAAGGTCATTTCTAACTGAAATCCTGAGCCCCAAGCCTCTTTAGATACATGGCTATGGGGTCACTCACCAACAGCTACAAAAGGAAGCTGCAAAAGGAATCCTACAGAATCCTGCAATTTGAAAATAAGGAAAAACAAAGGAGCCTTAAGATCTGGATAGCATGGTCATCTGGTGGGGCCAGGAAGACTCCCCAGGCACCTCTAATAATATCAAAAGCAATTTTCAATTTTCTATATACCTCATGAAATTCTACCATATGGACCCTTCTCTTGAAAATTTGGGAAATAAAAACCTGCATCGACTGCTGATTTTTTATGATGCCAACATCCCTAAAACCTCTCAACATCTCGTCCCCCAACAAGAGAAACCATTTATAAAGTAAGGCTGGGTCTGCCCCCAAAGCCTATCATTTCACTAACACTTAAAAATATTTTCTCAACATTCCCAAGCAGCGCTCAAAATCAGCTTGATATATATAGAGAGCCTCCTTTGTGGAATAACAAGATTATTTTTATCATTTTCTGATTCTCAAAAATCTGACCTGTCACCAAAGAACTAAAAATATAAGGATGATAATGATATCCTTCGTCATTTCCCTCCTGGCTAATGGCTGCATTACTAGAGTTGGGTTTTTATCTATTTTCTGAGGGTCTTCTCTGATCATAGCACTCATCTTTTCATTGCTTCAAGATATGGGATAGAATAGCTATCTTGGGAAGGTGGCTGATTTTTTTCCCCACCTTTAAAGACAAGGTGTTTTTGCAAAACATTCAGCTCAATTTACCCTCTGCCTATTCTCTTAAATCACATTTTTGAGTTGGAAGTATATTGGAATGGATCCTAGAAAACAAACGCTGACTGAGGAGAAGCATTTTGTTCTTTTACCACAGCCAATTCAACACAGCAGCAGCATTACTGAGTGCCTACTATGTGCCAGGAATATAAAGATGAATAAAATGTTCCTCAAAGAGCTCACAACTTACCAGAGTAGACAGTCCCTCTAACAAATAACAATAGTATGCTATGATAAGAGCTATAATTTTATTGTTGTTTATATAAACATACAAGAATAAAAACACTAGTAAGAGAGCAACAAATACTGTCTAGGGAAATCAGAAAGGAAATAGGAAGCCAAATGATGTATTAGAGATAGATCCCAACAGTCTCTTACTGCTCAGAGATTCTGTCCCAATCTTGATATATCTGGGATTGGAAAAAAAAAAAAACTGGTTTTGAGAGTTGTTAGGAACATACGCTTTTTGGTTAGAATTTGGAATATACCTGTGAGGGTAAGTCCTCTCCCATTTATTCTTGGGGGTTCATTTTGGTGTCTTTTTTAAGTCATGCACAGATCAAAGTACCTACTCATTGGTCTTGCAGATCCGTGAACAAAGGAGTGTTTCAACTGTAAATGCCTCACATGGAGAGAACTCATTACTCTAACATTGATGAATTCTATTTTCAGATTGGGCAAGATACATCAATATGTTGTCAACCATTATATTGTCTATTACGTTATCAACAGGTTTTCCCGTACTTTGACTGTAGGTCTGGGGAGGACAAGATAAAGGAGACTTCCAAGCAGGGACAAGAGTAGGCCCTTGTTCCAGTGGCAGAAGGCTAGGGACAGAGGGGACTGAAAACCAGTAGAGGACTGTCTTCATAGGGACATGACAGTGGAATCTAAAAATAGTGACAGATGGTATCTGATTTAGGTCTTCCTTTTCTCTGTAGTAAAGTTCATCAAACATCGTTACCTCATGTTGTTGTGTTAGTAAGTACTGGTGGAAAAGAAGAAGGTTCTATATCCATGCTTTGCAGCTGAGTGAACTAAAGCAGGCTGTGACAACATCAGAAAAATTCTTATGAGATGGCCAGAGGTAAAGGGGGCAAAGCTGGGAGAGGGGTGGGACTTGGGTAGCACCTAGCTGACTGGTAAGGAAGAGACCTGGGGTCCCAAGTGTTCCTTTTACAAACTCTCAACCAAGCATCCTGCTTTCAGCCCTGCTCCCACTCTTGCCTTCATGGATTCCATGTGTTTCCTACTCTAAGTCTTTCCAAGATTCTACCTCAAAATTGGCTTGCTTGCTTTCTCATTCCTTCCCGTTGCCTTCTCTCCCCTGCAGACAAGCAGCTTTCAACTGTCCCTAGTCTAATAAGCATGTTACTCTCTTCTGTTGGATTTCCCGCTTCCAAAATTGAGTTTTTCTCTCTCACCATCTCTCCTTTCTCTTGTTCTCATAGGTTCATGCATTTCAAATTCCTTTACAGTGAGGTTTTGCACAGGAGTGGAGATGAATGCATGTGTTCAATCTATGGTTTTCTTTCTCAGTATACTTTGTTTATCTATTCATTAACATTCTATTTACTTGAAAATAACATGACACCAGTACCTTGCTTACAATTAGCACTAGACCCCTAAAAGGGCTTATAAAATCAAGACCCTCAAGGTTGGAATGAACTATAAATCAACCTGTCTGAGCTCTCATCAGATGTTTAATCCCAGAAATTCTTCAGCTTGCCTGATACAAATTTAATTTATTGAGTAAAAATGCATAAAGCTAGGTTATGATTTTGTATATCGTTATATATCATATTTAATAATACTAACAATAGCTGCCACTTATGATACACTTTCCATGTGCCCCACCCTGTGCTAAGGGGCATTTATGCCTCCCCACAATCCTATGAGGGAAGTATTATCATGGTCCACTGCTCCGACCACCCCAACATTTTGCAGAGAAGGAACCTGGGGTTTAGTGCAGGTTTAGCACTCTGATTGCTGGTAGCTTTACATGACAGGCAGAGCCTAATTTTGAGCCAGCTTTCTCAGATTCCAAAGCTTATCCTCTTAGCTGTGATGGTTCCAGATTTAACACTATAAGACTCTTAAAGAACTTAATTGTTTCTGCAGGGTGTCTGGTGTGTGCTTTCTGCTTTTTTTCACTTGGAGTTTTAGCCATTAGTAATGTTGTACTTGTTTATTGTTGTCTACATTTGGGTCTTTAGGGTTATGATCCACAGTAGTCCCAGGTTGACTTTGTCTGCCAAATTACTTTTTTTAAAAATTAAGATGAACCCAGAAAATAAAAAGAGTTTTTAAATTAGTTTAGGTCAAATGATGAAGGTAAATGTTGTCAAAAGACATGCTAATAGTTTCTAGGTAGATAGATGCATTTATCATCCATTATATAAAATCACTATAGCTTACATATTGAGTATAGTTAAATTAGCATGTTGACCAAGCCAAAGATTCTGGGTTTGGTGGGTTCTTTTTGCTAAAAATAACCACACAGACCCTCTTACACTGTTGGTGGGAATGCAAGTTGGTACAGCCACTTTGGAAAACAGTGTGGAGGTGCCTCAAAAATTTAAAAATAGAGCTACCCTATGACCCAGCAATTGCCCTACTGGGTATTTACCCCAAAGACACAGATGTAGTGAAAAGAAGGGCCATATGCACCCCAATGTTCATAGCAGCAATGTCCGCAATAGCCAAACTGTGGAAAGAGCCGAGATGCCCTTCAACAGACGAATGGATAAAGAAGATGTGGTCCATATATACAGTGGAATATTACTCAGCCGTCAGAAAGGATGAGTACCCAACTTTTACATCAACATGGATGGGACTGGAGGAGATTATGCTAAGTGAAATAAGTCAAGCAGAGAAAGTCAATTATCATATGGTTTCACTTATTTGTGAAACATAAGGAATAGCATGGAGGATATTAGGAGATGGAAGGGAAAAATGAAGGGGGGAAATCAGAGGGAGAGATGAACCATGAGAGACTATGGACCCTGAGAAACAAACTGAGGGTTTTAGAGGGGAGGAGGTGGGGGAATGGGTGAGCCCAGTGATGGGTATTAAGGAGGGCACGTACTGCATGGAGCACTGGGTGTTGTACGAAAACAATGAATCGTGAATCACCACATCAAAAAACTAATGATGTATTATATGGTGATTAACATAATAATTAAAAAAATAACCACACAGTTTTCTTGTCAACAATTTCAATGTTTGAGGGTACACTGTTAGAAGAGGCAAATGTAACAGAAACTACCCAGAACCCCAAACCAGAAGACCCAGGGTTGAGTCACAGTTCTGCATTTCTGTATTTTGAACCACAGCTTCAGGATATGTAAAAAAGAAAAGAACCTAATGCACAACAGTACTTTGAGCACCACTGAGACAATGTATGTGTAAGTGCTTGGCAGAGAGTAAGAGCTTAATAAAAGCTCATTTATCAGTTTGCTCAAAGAGACTCTAGCAAGTGTTGAAGAAATACTTGTTGAATAAGTTAGGGAATAGGAGATATATTGGAGGATATGTACAAGCAAATAGAAGAGGTTGGGTGTCTGAAATATCTTTCTAAAGCATCCCCAAGATTCCCAGGGGTGGCCCCTCTAATTGTAACAGCTGTACTAGTCACAGAGAGGCAAGAAACTTGAAGTGTCAGCTCATTTAACTGTATAGGGATCTGCGATGTGTGGCACAGTATTACCTGTGACTTGTTTTACCTCTACCATTATTAACTATAAATCCTGCCCAGCAAATCTCAGCACTGAGTTTTATCTGAGTGCAGAAGATAGTAGAATCTTCTCTTAGACTCACTATGGATGTCTTCCAAGGATAAACGATGCCACAGGAAAGGCAATTTATCTAGGTAAATACTATTATCTTCTAATGTCCAAAGTCTGCTAGACATAAATTTAAATCCCAACAGAAAAGTCTTTGAAAGGTTTGCCTCTGTCCTAGGTCTTCCAACATCAGAAAGATTTCAGACAGAAAGGGGGACATTTTTCCTCTCTTGGATATTTGAGAATGATGGCTCAGACTGGAGGTGGCATTGGGAATCCCACCAAGAACTGAAGGCTTAGGCTTAAATCAGAGCAGCCCCCACGTGCAGATGTTTCTACAGAATGTCCAGTAGGGCCCTATATACCAGGAATATGTTGAGGGCACAGCCAACTCCTGTAGAGTCATTTCAGATTGGACCCAGGCTCCTTAGAAATCCTTTGTGTTCAGTCCCACTGAAAATGGCTTGATATTATGGATTCATGAAGAAAGGAAGGCATGGGACAAAAGATATTTGTCTCATATCTTTCCTGATTATCCTTCAAATGTTCCTATCCTAGAGATACGTACCTCTCAAGCAAGAAATCATTCTGACTCTCAAAAATGTCTATAAAGACTGAACTCCAGTCCCAGCTCTGTCACTGACAGAGCATTTCAAGTTACTTAATCTCTCTGAACCTAGGTTTGTTGTTTTTTAATTTAAAAAAAATTAATGAGAACATGGGACTAGATTATCTCTTTGGACCCTTCTAATTCTAAATATCTCTGATATATCCATTAATCTGACAGGAATGAGCTTAGCTAATAGAATCATATGACTAGCAGGGAACATTCCATAGCTAACACTACAGTCAAATACTTCTTATTTCCTCCTATTTTCCTCTGTTGAGTGTCTGATGGAACTGAATTATAGGGTGGGGCTTCTGGATCCTTGTCTGAGCTGCCCATACCAGAAAAAAAGATGAGCTATGGCCTTTAAGCTGTTGAAAAGTTGTATTTCTCATAACCTAAGTAACTTTGACACTATGCACCACAGCCTGACAATTAAATTTTTTTCTCTCTCTCTCTAAATTTCAACCAGTGGATATGCTACATTGAGAGTGAAACCATTCTGATGTAAAGACATCTCTTTTCTCTCATCAGAGCCTAAAAAGCTGTCAGTGCCAGTTTCCTTATTAGTAACCAATCTGCTTGCTCAGACAGTGCCTCACAGTTTAAACCAAGTGAAAATGCTGTTCTCCAAGAACAGAGGAGCAAACACAGCTGAGGAATCGAGTTGAGCTGAGGTGGTTTGCAGAAGGCCACAGGAGCTGAAATTAAATGTGCTGCTCACCTCACCAAGACAGGGAAAGCAGAGTGCTGCTCAAGCCAGTGATGTGTACATGGTGCCTGGAAAAACATTCTCTACGGCTGCATTCAAGGAATTGCTCAGCTCATGCCTTGGCCCACAATTGCCCTTCATTAGGCACTCTTTTGAATTGGCCCAAGTGACACAGTCTTCTCCAAGGGAGTTGCTTCCAGCTTGACAGAATAACCATGGAGCCCCATTCCTTTACTGCCAATGCACAGGAAACACGCCGTGTACCATCTTCAACCTAACCTGTAACTAGTTTATTGTAGAGCAAGAGAGTCTGGAAGCTTGGTCTGCACCCCAAAAAAACTCTAAGGCCCTTGAGCAAATGGGTCTCAAGGAAATTTGCTGAGGGTGGTTTGTCACAAAACAATAAGACCCCAAAGACAGGTGGCCATTAGTCCCACTCGAGGAAAATAAAACAAGGAGGACACTAAAAGGAGAAAGCGTTTTCATAGACTTCCATGTGAATATCATGGGAAGTAGGACATGGGTAATGGACGTGAGGGAGGAAAGGTGGAGTGAAAACTGGCATCCTGGAAGATCCCAGTAACAGAGAGCCCTGAATCTGAAGGCAATGGAAGTAAACTGGGAATCCAGCAAAGCCCATATTTTCTGTGGGCATTTTTGTCATCCTCCTTAGTCCCTCTCCTCCCCAGCTGTTGGAGCCAATGGTTCTGTCCTGCAGTCTTAGGTACTTTCAAAGGGACAAGTGAGCAATTTTCTGCCTCCAAAGACCCCTATATTTCCTTGATTCTCAGACCAGAAATCTCTTTGGAGATTTAGGTGACAATACCCATTTTACCATCATTAAAATGAAAATACCTTGTTGAATTAAAACACATCACCAGAAAAGCCAAGAAAATCAATCATTTGGATATGAGCACTGAAAATCTCCACATGGGTTCTTCTGTGTTCTTCAATAATACTCACTCTTCTGTCATAGCCTGGTGGTTATCTGAGTGTAAGTACTTTATTTTTTAAATATACATCCAGAAAAGTGTACATATTAGAAGTGCATAGCTTTACAAACTGAACACAACCATGCAACCAGCGCCCAGATCAAGAAACCAAAAATCACCAGAAACTCTTTCCCTGACCCCTTCCAGCCATTCTTCCCCTTAAGAGCAACTCTTATCTGGCCTTACAACAGGATAGATTAGTTTTGCTGGGTTTGTACTTTATAAAACCGAAACGATATGGCCTATTCTTTTCTGTATCTGTATTATTTCCCTCACCAGTGTTGGTGAGATTCATCTATACTGTTGGGTGTAGCTATAGATTATTCTCATCACGATGCAGTATGATATCCCACTACAAATATACCACACTGTGCCATTCTGCTGTGGTGGGCACTATGGTAGCTTCCAACTGGGGCCTATTTCAAATAGTGCTGCTGTGAACATCTTGATACCTGTTTTTGATAAACATATGTAGTCAGTCATATTTTCTTATAATATCTGGCCCTACAGTAGATGGTCACGTATTTATCTGCTTTTCCAGACCCCATTTTTAAAAGCTCAGTAAGAAAGTATGCGCTGGGTGTATTTAGAAATTTATTAGAAAAAAAATAGGGTGATCTGATTTTCACATTGTCGCTCCACAATATTTTGGCAGTTTGTTCTCTAAAATCAAGCAGCAACAACTAAGCTTAAACTGCAGCCTGAATTCTTATTACCGTGGAATCACAGCATTCTCACTTGACAGACTCCTCCCGCCTCCTGGCAACAGCTTGTAATCACCCCAGCTATGTCATCTATTTTCAGCTCATATAAAATTCTTTTTTTTTTCAAAAATACTTTTTCCCAGTCTAGTTTTTCTTCTTTAAAATTCTTTGATTTTTAAATTAAAATATAGAGTAGTTCAGCCTAGTATCCTATCTTCAAAATGACACTGAAAAATGTTTTATGGGAATGTGGGAGAGAATAACCTTTCTACTTCCTCAGAGGAGACCCAGTGTTCTGTATTTTTTTTTAAAGATTTTATTTATTTATTTGACAGAGAGATAGAGAGAGAGAACAGGTAGGCAGAGAGGCAGGCAGAGGGAGAGGGAGAGGCAGGTTCCCCGCCGAGCAGGGAGCCTGATGCGGGGCTCGATCCCGGGGACCCTGGGATCATGACCTGAGCCGAAGGCAGCCGCTTAACCAACTGAGCCACCCAGGCGCCCCGTTCTGTATTTTAATATGGAAACTTAATGAGCAGATTCAGAAAAACTATTCCCAGGCTATGTGTGTTGTGGGAGCAGAAGGTGAGTGATTTAAAACATGGTCTCCAATTTCTTTGACATCCCTCCCCTCAAGAGGTAGAATCTGGGTAGATGGTGACTGGTTTGACCAATTGAGTAAAGCAGAAGTGATGCTGTGTGACTTCATGGCTGGGTCATAAATGGCCATGCAGCTCCTATTTGGTTCTCTTGGAATGTTCACTTTCAGGATGTTCCTTCTCAGAATTTAGCCACCATGCTGTGAGGTACCCAAGCCACCTGGAAAGGCCACATGTAGGTACTTTGGTCAATAATGCCAGTTCAGCCCAGCCTTTGAGTTCATCCCAGCTGCTACGGGGTTGAATTGTGGCCCCCCACCCAAAAAGATATGCTGAAGATCTAACCCTCAGTACCTCAGAATATGACCTTATTTGGAAATATAGTAATTAGTTAAGATGAGGCCATTTGGAGTAGTGTGGGCCCTTAACATGCCCTTATCAGAGAGAGAAGAACATCATGTGAAAACACAGACACACAGGAAAGACAGCCATGTGCAGATAGAGGTGGAGAGTGAAATCATGCTGCCACGAGCGAAAGAGCACCTGGGGCCACCAGAAGCTGGAAGATACCAGGAAGAATCTGCACCTAGAGCTTTTGAGGGAACATGGCCCTGCCAACACCTTGATTTAGACTGCTAGCCTCCAGAATTGTCAGAGAATACATTTTTGTTGTTGTAAGCAACACAATTTATAGTATTTCCTTACAGCAGCCCTAGGAAACTAACACACCAGCCCAGGTGCTAAACATGTGAGTGACAAAGCCCTCAGTGATGCCAGCCCCTAGCCACTAGAGTCTTCTCAGCTGAGG
Source organism: Mirounga angustirostris (assembly GCF_029215605.1). Classification (NCBI taxonomy): domain Eukaryota; kingdom Metazoa; phylum Chordata; class Mammalia; order Carnivora; family Phocidae; genus Mirounga; species Mirounga angustirostris. Next base: position 65,330,712 of record NW_026991712.1, on the reverse strand, counting down.
ACCCAGGCACTATAGGAGAAACAAGCCATCCCTACTGCACCTTTTCGGAATTCCTGGCCCACAGAATGTGTTATGGTGGGGTTATTTTGTGCCTCTAAGTTTGCAGGACTTTGTCGCATGCTACTAGTAGTAGAGCAGGAGCCATCAGAGTTTCAGACATGGCAGCATGAGGCCAGGCCCCTCAGTGTAGCCTACACAAGACAGACCAGTCATCTCTGCTCTGAAAATGTGCTCAGCATCAGAGTGTCCATTGACACAAAAGAGTAATTCAATCCTTGAGTATTCTGCAGGAAGCATGGGCTTTGAACCTGGAACAACAGGTACTATAAGCCAAGCCATGCTAAAGGATTTCACATGGATTATCTCATTTAATCCTTCCAACAGCCCAAGGAAGGAGGTCCTATTTTAGGGCCACTTTTATAAATGAGGACACTGAGGTACTAAGAGGTTAAGAAACCTTGCCCTGAGTCACACAGTTCATAGTGGTAAAGCATAGTCTTCACACTTAAGGAAATGGCACCAAGAACCAAGAAGTTTACTACAGTCATTGGAAAGAAAGGATGTGATGCGGCTGGTTTCCAGTGCAGGACAGTGACCCAAATGTTTATTTGCTTACTTAATGGACATTTCTTGAGTTCTATTCTGTGTTGCTGTGTCACTTTGGGAAGGCACAGTCTTACCGCCTTAAAGATTCAGACATGTAAACAAGCATCTTTATAGTTTGGTCCAAAGTTGAATTATTCAAAAGAAACTGCCTTGATTAGGAAAATGAGAGAAAATAAAGCAAACCAGTACAAGGAAACAATGGGGTTTCCTTGCTGGTAGAAGCAGAGAGAAAGTTGAAGTCAATGATAGCTAAAATTCTAAACTAGAAAACAAGTTTGGGGTTAATCAAGCAGTGGAATGTGAAATTGAGCTGTGATTGGGTCCTATGAATCCAAGCAAAGCCCCACATATTCTCAGTGGCCCAAGGCATCCGATTAGATCATATCTAGCACAGCTGGGACAAAAACATTCATGACCACATCTAAATGAGTTCACTTTTAGACTTCCTTTTCCCTTCAATCAAAATGTACCCTTCCAGGTCCCAAAGGAGAGGAAAAAGGAGGAAAAGTCAGGGAGAATAGTTTGGTGGATGAAGACATTTTCCTGTTCTCCCAATGCTCAAGACAGCCTGGCCACAATGGTCCCTCTGAGTGGTCACCTGGGCAGATGGGCAGAGAAACAATTCCAGACTCAAGGATTTTGCCTGTGATGGGTGGCCCTGACTGTCATCCAACCACTTGAGGGTTGAGGGTGTTGTACTGTTTTGCAGAACTGGCAGAAATAGGTCAATGAAGCTCCTGGAACCTTAGCTCACTCTCCTGGCTTTTTGTCCCCTCAGCCCAGTCACGACTGCTTTAACCTTTTCTTCAAGTGGAATGTTCCTTCAACAACTTAAAATAGTTTCCAAAAATGTCTCACAGGAAAGAGAAAAGGTGAAGGTTACATGGAGCTGGCTCACCCATTTTGTGAGCTAAGATGAGTACTTTGATTTTTTATTTCTGATATATTTTATTACTGCTTTAAAAGGAGAGAGTTAAAGGCATCTGGGGATGATTCAGTCAGGGAAGGAGTTCAGTCCAGGACTTCTGCCGGCCCTCTAGAATATCTGGCACCCACTAGTCATCTGTGAGGAAGGGGAGAGACCGAAACTCCTAAAAGCCAACAATATTCCCTGTTTCTGCTCATCAGACAGCAACTCATTACCTACAGGCTGCAGAGCAAGGGAGACATATTTGTAATAGAGTGTCTGCTATAGAGAACCTTTTATTAACTCATTTATCTTTATTATCTTTATTACGTCCAATGGACATGGAGCCAGGATCACCATCAAAGCATACTTGGAAATAGCTTCAAAATTCTCCCAGTTCCCATTGAGATATGCTTTAAAGCTCTTTTTTTTTTAAGATTTTATTTATTTATTTGAGAGAGAGAGAGATAGTGAGAGAGGGAACACAAGCAGGGGGAGTGGGAGAGGGAGAAGAAGGCTCCCCGCCAAGCAGGGAGCCCGATGCAAGGCTCGATCCCAGGATCCTGGGATCATGACCTGAGCCAAAGGCAGATGCCCAACAACTAAGTCACCCAGGCGCCCCTGCTTTAAAGCTCTTATTATATGCCCTTTCTTTGTAGGAGTTAATCAAATGGGAGTCAATAGAAGATCCACTGGGAGGAAAACCTCGTTGAGTCTCTTGTCACGTGCAACATTGACTGAAGATATGATGAATGAGGGACATTTCTGTCATCAGATTAACTTTAGTGTGAGAGGCAGTATACTCAGAGTCTTCTGGGCTAAACCTTATGAGTTTGAATCCAGGCTCTCTAGTCTACTAGTTGTGCAATTTCAAACAATCTCTCTGGGCCCCTTTCCCTCATCTGTAAAATGGGGACAATAACAGCATCTACCTGCTAGGATAGTGGTAACCAATAAATGAGTTAATATTAAAAAGGCCCTATAATAACTGTGCCATAATGTGTTTTCTATCATTTGTTATTAGGAAAGGGAGCAAGAGTAGACTAAAATGAGACAATTGAGACCCTGAAAGATAGAAAGCTAGTCCCAGATTCTGTGTCCTCCTGAAACCACTTTAACCATCAGCGTCCATGGTGATTCTCCCATCCATGTGGAAAGAACATTCAGCAAGAAGAAAGAGCCCTTAATTGTTCTCACGTCACCAGAAACACACAGGAAGTCACATAAAACCAAAGTGAGATCTCCTGCTTTTATTACTGTATAAGTTCTGCTATTTCTTATTGACAAACTTCCCTATGATGTATAATTTGTAGGGCCATATAATCAAGGATTATTTGAAAAACAGTTTGGTGGGGGGGAATCAAGGGTGGATAAGGTTGAGTCGATTTGCCTACCTGTCAAATTGCTCTAATGCACAAAAGTAGAATGAGTAGAAAATGGAGGTAATATGAGGTAAACGATAAGGGTTACCTTCTTTCCAATCCTATACCAAGATTGGTCCTTGTTCCATAATAAGTGGTCTTCTCTGACAACATGCCTTAGACCTCCTCCTTTAGGAATCACTGTCCCTTAAACTCAATATCACCCCCTCTTAGCACAATACCTGGCACACAGTACTCTTGGTTTTTCAAAAAAAAAAAAAAAAAGACTGAATGGATAGATGGATGGATGGATGGATGGATGGTTGGATGGATGGATAGATAGATGTAAATTTCTTCAGATACCTAATCCATTTGAAAGAGAAGTATCTAGCTTTTCACAAATCCCCAAGATCTTAATTATGGAAATTTCTGGATTTCACCCAAATCAGTTTTCTCTACAGACACAGGCTTTCTGTGCATATCATTATACCACAAATTGTCTTTTCAATTTCCACTAAAATTTTATCTCTCACTTGATGAGCAATTTTTGTACTAGTTGAGACACCAGCTGAAATAGTTTCTCAAAGTACTTTTTTTTCCTTTCTGTGGAGAGTATATGGTGAATTGCTTATATTCATAGAACAGGGTCACTGTTGAATTTCACATTCCACTGCTTGATCTACCCAAAACTTCTGTTTTCTTAAGCTATAACTGTCTCCAACCTCAACTTTCTCTTTACTTCTATCAGCAACACTGGCTTACCTTTCTTTCAAATCTTTTTCTAAAAACCACAGAAAGTTCTAATTTCTTTTATTTCATGAACACCACAAAGATGTGGAGGTCTGGACAGTCAGGGAGCTGAACTCGCTACCTAAGAGTATTGATCTCATATACTAGTCTAGAAATATGACACACAGAATTTGCTCCCAACTTGAGTCCCTATGACATAGTACCTCAACTTTCAGGCCACCTCCACTCACATTATATGACTTCTCCTATTAAAAAAAAAAAAAGCCCCCTTAGTAACAACCCAATCTCCTATGTACAACCAGCTGGAGTGTGACATCAATATCATCAATATTTCAAAAATACTTTTTATAAAATAAAACAGTGAGCAAACTTGGGGGTTTTTGTTCTTTAGCATCTGTTCAATGAGTTGGAGGAGGCCTTCACATTTTTCAGTTAATATAGTTCCTATTGGAGATAACACCATTCACTTTAAGACTTAGAATGAAGGAATATTTTTGATAAGGAGTGATGTCAAGTAGTATATTCTATGAGGTAGTACATGCAACTCACATATACATACCCTTGCTTTGTGGGCTGGTCTTTCAGCTTCTAGTCTAAGAATTCAAGCCAGCCTTTGTATTCTGGGCTTTGAGGCCTGAGCAGATAGAGTACTACTTGCTTTTCTGGAATTACTTTGCTTGGGTTATACCCTGTGAAATATTCCAGAGGTTGTTGTATATTCATTTTAAATCTATCTGAATATTAAGATATGTTGGGTATCTCTAAAGATATTTCCTTTGCTGCCTAGAAATAGAATGAATTTACACTTCAAGGAGGCTATTCAAACTGCAAATTCTGCCACTAGGAAATCTCCTCTAAGACTGTCCTTGCACAAAGGAAGATGCACCTGGGCTGAATGTTCTTTTTTCTTCCCTGTCGGCCCTTGTTCTACTTTCATCTTGGTCTCAGTCCAGCCCATGCCTCATTAAAACCATTTCACTGTGGACTGATGAATGAAAAGGAAACCAACAACATGTAAAAGAACCCCTCTCCTAATAAGCCCAGCTTCATAAAGGATAAAATTTCTTTATTGATAACAATACCTGATACTGGAACAGTGCTTCACCTTTTCAAAGCTGTCGGGTCCATGGGCATTCTCTCCTTAGAGCTCTCTGAGGTTGGCAATTATTACAGTGAAGTGCTTATAATTATCTGCTCAAGCCTCCTGACTGTGGGGAGACAACCCTGGGATCTCCATTCAGGGCATTAGATGTAACTAGTTTCTAATTACACATTATGCAGCTTTGAAATGCAATGAAATTTTGGATTTCATTCCATTGAGAAAATATATCTAGATCCCACTTAGAGACACAGTACCCACTATAGCAGCTAATGGCTCTGACCCAATGGTAGCTAGACGGCAATGTTGCTTATCCACACATACCCACCTCTTCATGGTGGTCACATTGTCCAAGTCAGTGGGGCAGCAGCGTGAGTCAATTCTTAAGAGGCTAGTATAAGTCCACTCTTTTTTTTTTTTAAGATTTTATTTATTTTTCAACAGAGAGAGAGAGAGACAGCGAGAGAGGGAACACAAGCAGGGGGAGTGGGAGAGGGAGAAGCAGGCTTCCCGCTGAGCAGGGAGCCCATTGTGGGACTCGATCCCAGGACCCTGGAATCATGACCTGAGCTGAAGGCAGACGCTTAACGACTGAGCCACCCAGGCGCCCGTCCACTCTTTCTATGAAACAGATAGCATCACATAATATTTGAGGGTTTAAGATATGCTTTGAGTTTACTTTATAGCAGTTTTCCCAAGTGGTATGAACATCAGAATGCCGTGGGATGCATGTTCAAATACCTTCTTCTGGATCTATCAAATCAGATTTTCCAAGGGATTTATATGCTCAGGAAGGTAGGGGAAGCATCAGTCTCATAAAAATCTTTACCTAAAAAATGATTGCAAAAATATTCAATTTTATTTCTAATTTTTATGAAGTGAATACTGAGTCCTTCCTGCTAGATTCTCTGGCAGACACAAAGAGAAATAAATAAATAATAATTTCCTTTATCTGTATCAAGAGTTTTGCATATTCATCTCTAAATCCTCATGACAAATGTAAGCTGTAGATTGCATTTTACAGATGAGGAAGCCAGGGCTGGGGAAGGCTAAGTCACCACAGCTAATAGATAATGGAGTCCCAGTCATTCTGGCTCCTCATCACTACCTCCACTGTCTTACTTTTCTCCACAAGAGAGAGAAGACACATGCCTGGAGCAGAATACAAGCAAAATGCTGTCTGTGCTCAGTGAGGGTAGAGATGGCATTAAGCAAAGAACTTATTAATGTGGTCTGGACCAAGCCAGGAAGACTTCAAGGAGGAAGCAGGAGGACAGGCAAGATTAGGTAGGTGAAAAGAAGAAGGGAGCATATTATGGGGAGGAGGAAGGGCAACACGAAAAAGAAGATGGTACTGTTATGACCAATAAGTACTTACTGAGCACTTAAATGCCAGACACTTTCTATGTGCTTTAAATGTGTTCTCACATCAGTCTAATCCTCACATCAGCACTGTGAGAGCAGGCTAAATGAGAGCAAAATCTCATTTTGACTTAACTTAAAGGCCACATGTCATAGAGAGTAAGTCAAGTCCTGACATCTCCCTATTTCAATTCCTTTCCTCCCCTTGTTCCCAACCACACCTCAGAGACAAAATTCACAGAGTGTATCTTCTGTAGGCAAGCTCAGATGGTGCTCATGGTGAGGCCCAGCTTAAGTGGGGGCCCAGCCACATTACAAATGCCATAGGAAACTTTATTTCATGTTCTCAAACAAATTCTGATGTATATGGGCTTGTGAAAAACTCATTTGAAATGGGCTAAATTGTTGATGATAATTAAACGTTCAGGGCTCTTCAGAAAGTTCCACTGCTGGGGCGCCTGGGTGGCTCAGTCAGTTAAGCGTCTGCCTTTGGCTCAGGTCATGATCCTGGGGTCTGGGATCGAGCCCCACGCTGGGTTCCCTGCTCAGTGGTGAATCTGTTTCTCTGTCTCCCTCTGCCCCTCTGCCCCCTTGTGCTCTCTCAAATAAATAAGTAAAATCTTAAAAAAAAAAAAAAAGAAAGACAGAAAGAAGGAAGGAAGGAAGAGAAAAAGAAAGAGAAAGAAAGGAAAGAAGAAAGAAGAAAGAAAGAAAGAAAGAAAGAAAGAAAGAAAGAAAGAAAGAAAGAAAGAAGAAAGAGAGAGAAGAGAGAAAGAGAGAAAGAGAGAAAGAGAGAAAGAAAGAAAGAAAAAGTTCCACTGCCATCAGTCACATTGTTCTGCTCCATGAACTTACTCTCATCAGAGCATGAATCCTATGGTGGCCCTTTGTGTGAGGCCCTGAAGGATCCTAGGAGGAAGGCATGTGCTCCCACAGGGGGCAGGCATGGACAGCACTGTGCAGACAGGCAGAACCACTTCTTTTCTTCATGGCTGCCTTTAATGTTCTTCTGAAAAAGCTTACATTAGGGTTTATATAGAACTGAGGATTGGCCTTAAAATAAAATGATCAACTTTAGTCTCATGTCTGTGCCCCTTCCTCCCTCACTAGGTACCCAGTATCTTCATGCTCCCAAGCACTTAAAGCTTTCTATGGAGGCTGGATTAGGCTCATCTCGTGGAACTGCTGGAATTTCTTCCTTTCTCGCTTCCTTGCAATCTCTTATCAAATTTATCAGTGGAGCATCCCATTCCTTCATTGTCTTGCTAACTCCCAGTGTGAGAAAAGAACCAATTATGTACTAGATATAGGAGGCACATCATAGGTACTCCTCAAATGTTAACTCATTTAATACTCACTAGAACTTTAGGAATAAGAAATATTTTTATTGATGAGGAAAATAAGAACAGGTTGAATGACAGTCATATTGTTAATTGGTGGCAGAATAAGATTCTAATCCAGGTCTGAGTCAAAAACCACTCATTTTCTAGTGTATATATGCTCGTTGGGTCCTCTGAGAAGCAGACATGGTGACAAGATTAAACATGTAAGAGTTTATTGGGGGACTCCTTCTTAAGGAAGGGGGAGGGAACAGGAGCAGGCTGGAAGAGCCTGTAGATGGAGAGGCAGGTCTGACTCCTGGGAGGGAGAGGGGGAAGGGAGGGAACTGGACTGCAGCTCTGAGTCAAAGTCACCCGCTGGAGGAGTCCTGCATCCCTCGGGAAAGGCCCTGTGCTAGTGCTGCATCATGCTCAGCCACTGGCTGGGAGCAGCCTGGGGAACTTGGCCTCAGTGTGGATGTGAGGGGGAATCCAGAGAGGAAGCAGCTTGTGCTGTCAGATCATCATACTCCCACAGGAGGAGATCTGAGTTATGCATTTTCATGGCTACCATAGTCACCCCACTGCATGGCCTGATCTCCTTCTCTATACAGGAAAGTAGAAACAGCTCCTCTATGCATCCCAGAGGCCTCTCTTTCTGAGGAGAAATTTGGACAGAAGACGTTAGGTGTGTGAACAACAGTACCCATTACTGCAGTTGGCCTTGGGCTCATGTCTGGTTCTCCTCCACTCCCTCCTCCACTGTGCATTCAAAGGTCCCCTCATCCTCAGGTATAACCTCAGCAGAGCTTGGTGGCTTGCCTAACATTTTCAAGAAACCTTCGTTCCCAAGGGATCTGAGGCCTTGGCAACATCCTCCTTAGGATGGGATGGTGGTGTGTAATCATTCATAGTCAAAATGTGACAGAGATGTATCAGGAGACATCCAAGTGGATTGCCTGGGCTCTGCCCGTAGTCTACCTGCCCGTGTGTAACAGCAGCCCTGCTCCTCCTGCTGATCAGTGGCAATTACCCCTGCCAGGACTGTGACCCCTCTGCTTACTGGCTGGTCCTTGGAGGTGAGTCCCAAGGGCTTTGGTGATAGTCTTAGCTTATAGCTCAATGAGAACCTTGTTGTGCCCTCTGGCAACAGTATATACCCCCTGGGGACCAACACTTTCAATCTTGAGAACAGTAAGTACAAATCCCCTAGTGAATCACTGAGAGTGAGGGAAAGTGGAACCACTCCTGCTTCCACCTCTTGGTTTCTAGACCCTGCTTTTCCTCTGCTCCCTTTACTTGTGCGCTTGTGCGCTCTCGCTCTCTCTCTCTCTCTCTCGTATGTCCTCATCTGGCCTTCCTGTGCACAGCCTTCGTGAATATGTGCATGTCTCTTCTTCTTATAAGGGCATTAATCCCATTATAAGGACCATACCTTCATGACTTCATCAAACCTTAACTACCTCCCCCAAAGCCTTCTTCTCCAAATATCATCACATTGGGGATTGGAGTTTCAACATAGGAATTTGGCAGGGGGGGTGGGGATACGGGGGTGAGGAGGGGGGAGACACAAACATTCAGTCTATAGTACCTGGGTCCTTGCCAGGTGTTAAATCTCATGTCCCAAGAAAGTGTACCCAAGAAAATGAATTCCTGTTCATCTAGCCAGACATTCCAGCCCCCTTAATCAAGCACCCTCAAAATCTAGTTCCAACGGTATTTCCTTGATGGCAGGAAATTCTAGGTAACTCTTGAGGCTCCTTTTGTGCCCAATCTCTTTCCTCCTTCATCAGGCTCAGCATGTGCTCAGTCAGGTTATGCTGGGATTTAACCTGTTACCCACCTGGCAGCCAGGTGAGGAAGTGGGAACAGCTCCAGTTGTCTTGTGGTGGTGAGGTCTCCACAGCATCTCCCAGGGCTGGGGAAGTGCTACCAAGTACAGAGGAAACTCTGAGGGTTTGGAAAGGCTGCAGAAACATCCAACCAGATCCCTGCTGTGTTCCAGGGTCCCAGGTTTTCTCAACCAAGGTTCTGATCTTAGCATGGAAGACCTGCCTCAGCTGAACACCTGACTGTCTCTAGCTCCGCAATTCTGTCTAAAGACACTGCTCGGTTGGGTCTCTTTGTGAGCTATCAAAGACAGCCTCTGGCTCTCACAGTTAGCATTTAACTGCTTGTCAAAGGCCCTCCATTTCTCACAGAAAGGCTCCCATCTCATTCTCTGCAGGGCATCGGTACAACGAAGTAGTAACCAGCTTGTGCAGACCTCTCCCTCTCCGCCCCCATAATTTTCAGTTCTCCTTCCTAGGGTATTTTCTCAGGTCACCACTGGTTAAAAGCTGAGCATCTGGGCCTCCACCCTGTGCTGGGGATTACCATGCACTACATATCCTCAGGATGGTACCCTCTTTGCCTTCTGAGCTGTGAGGAAGCCTGTTTCACAAACCCATCTTACCACCTGCTTTCTCAGACCACTCCTGCCACCACTTGTGTTAGTTTGAATCCTTCAAGGGTTAGGTGTGCAAGAGATTTGTTGAGGGAAATGCCTGTGAAGGATAAAGGGGAGGGAGCAAGAAAAGGCAGGGAAGGCCCTCAGACCACACTGCAGGTCTGACACCTGTGAAGGAAAGGGAACGGGAGGGACCTGGGTAGGAAGGGTCTGGGACTGTAGCACAGTTCTTAGAAGGGTTCAGTTGGGCTAACGGGGAGACCTCCAGTCAAAGTCACCAGAGACCCACATCTCTCAGGAATGGACCTGCATTTCTACCCTTGCTTTGTCAGTCATTCATTGCAAGTGGCCCACAGGAAACATGACCTGGTACAAACATGGTAGAGGCTCCAGTGAGCTAGCAGCTGGGGCTGCCAGTTAACAATGCTCCCTAGAGCAGGAAATCTGAGCAGTGCATTTTCATGAGCACCAAATAACACACTAATGACCAAACTAAGTCTGGCCAAGACGTTAATGACTGATAATGGCTTGAGGCATTAGTCACTCTAAATAACATTCACATTTTGATAGCTCTATACAAAGAAATGACAATAATAGAGTAATTTTAAGATGTATGACAGGACCAATGGAAAAAGTAATTTGGTGCAATTGAGTCTTCCTTTACTCTCCTCAAATCATGCCATATAGGAAGCTATTCTGTATGGTACATATGCCCTTGATATTCTCATAAAATGGAAATAGTTCCATTTTAGAATTCAAGACATTAAGTTTGGGAGTAGGGAAAGAAATGCTCAAAATAAAGTCCATTTTTGCCTCCCCTATCTTAGGCTGAGAGGTGAGTAGTATTACGATTGGATGAAGCAATTTTCCACCTGCATTTTTCATAGCCAGTGAAAGAGAGTGGTGATGCCAGCCTGTGCAGACTCTTAAAGCTAGAAGGGACCCCATAAATCCTGTCCATTGTACATCAGTCTCCTGCCTGGTAGCAAACCCGTGTGCAAGGTTCTCATCCCAAATTCCCACAAGGTTAATTGTCCTTGGCTTGCACACCTCCAGTGACAGGGAACTCACTGCTTCCTAAGGCAGTCATTTGGTGGCTAGACTGCTCTAGTTCTACGATGTTTTAAAAAGTCATTGAGTCAGCACTCTTTTCCACATTTGGCCATGTTTTCCACAAATTACCTCACTGACTCCTTACAATGACCAGGGAGGAAGATTTTTTTCCCCCATTTTAAAAATGGGGAGCCTGAGAAAGAGTGGCCCTTAGTGTCACACAGCTGGAATTCAACTCCACGCCCAGTTCTTTTTCTTAGTCTCCCCACAAGTGCCTTAGATTATGTTGGGATCAGTCTCTAGTTTCCACTTTTACTGATTCTAGTTCACACAGAACAAACCTAATATTATTTAACATATGATGTCCCTTCAAATATTTGGATGAGACCTTAACATTATTCTATGACATTTTAATATCCAGGTTAAATACCCAATTTCCTCAACTATTCTTTGAATGCATCAGCCCCAAATGTCCCCAGACATGCTCAGCCAGACACAATTTAAGTCTCTAATATCCTTCTTAATGTGGCACACCCTACACTGAGTACATCTTCCAGACATCTTATGACTTGTGCAATGTGGAAGAAAACCATCACCTCCCATTCCCCACACACTATACTTCTATTAATGCAACCACACTATGCTACTGACTCAATAAACTTATAGACAACTTAAGCCTCTAGGTCTGTTTCACATCATTAAATTGTATTTCACATATTCTGTATTGGTAAAAGTTTGGGTTTTTTTTTAAATCATATTCATTCTGTTTAACTTTAACATATTAAATCAGTCTATTGCTCCAGCCTGTTAAAATTCTTAACCCCCTTTGTAGCATTTGAAATCATGTGATCATCTATAAATTAGTGTTTTTGAAAGAGCATCTGAGTATTAACAAATACTGTAGAGACCAGCCTATCCCATTATCACCTATTACAGGACCTATTAAGACCTCATTCCCTCTTTCCACTTCTAGAATCCTCTCTATCATAATGCTCTTCACCTGGGAGCTTCTTAGAAAATGCAGACTCCCAGGCCCCATCCCTCCTACAGAACAGAATCTGCACTTTAACAAGATTGCAAGTGATTACATGTGCACACTGAATTTTAGCTGCTCCGATCTATGTACCTTGAGCAGGTGACTTAGCTCCTCTGCCTCAGTGTCCTCACCTATCAGAGGGAGAAGGATGAGAAGCGAAAAGCCCTACAGCCCCTAAGTCCTCTAATTCTCTGCTTCTTCTTACTTCCTCAGTTGCCTTAAATTGTCCCCAGAACTCTCCTGCAGTTCCACCATAAAGGCAGGGGAAAATTGATGACTGATACAAAGATATACCTCATCCCTTTCAATATTAATAGCCACAAATGAGAATCTTTAACTCAGGAGTGGCAAGGCTCTGCATAAGCAGCCTAGAGTCATTTGATCTCTGTCCTAATTGAATCCCAGATTTTTAGCTGAGTTCCAGAAATACGACACTAGCTCAGAGACCCATGCCACGAAAGGGCTCTGAGATGTGTCCTGTCCACCTGGGGAGATGGGGATCTAAAAAGGCTTTTATGAGAAAGCCTTTCCAAATGAGAAAAAAAGCACAGGCTCCTTTGGAATCAGTAGATCAGAGCTCAAATTCTAACCAGTGTGTTCATCTGTAAACTAGGAGTAGTAAGAGCACTCATGCTGTAGGTCACTGTGAGTCTTACATGAGATTATTTCTGTGACATGCTTAGCCCATAAGAGATCAATAAATACTCAATATTGTTTTTATTGTTATCCTTTCATATCTAGAACAGGGATAATTTTAATTATCACACAGCATTGGTATACGTATTAAATAATGTGTATGAACATACTTTGTACATGGTTACAAATTACCCAACATCTGCTATTTTCTGACTTTAACTGATCTTCCACAACATAGATGCATAACAAAGAACAAATACTGAACAAAGATGTATAGATATCTGTCCTCTAAAAACCTGAAAATCAAAACAAGGGTAAAAAGAAGAGAAATAAGCCAGAGGGGCCAGGCTCCAATCAAATTTGTTGCCCCTACACAAAATTGCAGTGTCACCACAAACCAGTATTTAATCTATGTGTATAAGTCAGCATTCTACAGAGAAACAGAACCAATGGGAATGATGGAGAGAGAGAGGTTGACTGATTTCAAGAAGTGGCTCACATGACTGGAGAGGCAGGCAAATCCAAAGGCTGCAGGGCATGCTGGCAGACTGGAGACCCAGAGAAGAGCTGATATTGCAGCCTGAGTCCAAAGACAGTCTGGAGGCAGAAATCCCTCCTCCTCTGAGAAGAACTCAGTCTTTTTCTCTTAAGGCCTTCAAACTGACTGGAGGAGGCCCACCCACTTTATAGAGGTAATCTGCTTTACTCAAAGTCTACTGGTTTGAACGTTCATCTCATCTAAAAAACACTTTCATAGAGACAGATATTTGGTCAAACTGGTGTTTGACCAAATATCTGAGTCCTGTGGCCTAGCCAAGATGATGAATAAAATTAAACATCACACTATTTTACAGGTAAATATAGGCTCAATACAATTTTTATTATATCTTGTCTTCCAGCCCCATATGCCACTTATTCCACCAGAAAAACCAATGATGGCTTTGTTCTGCTTGTCCACTGCAACCACAGTAAGAAACCAATAGATCCTTTTCATTTATTTTTCTTAGAAAAGGAAAAGCCCTCCAACTTAGTGTGAATAACATAGTTAATATTGTTACATGAGTGCAATATACCAGATAGTATCCTAGGCATTTTGCACACATTCACCATAACACCCACCAATCCAGCAAGCTTAAATGATCTCTCCTCTACTAATGAGAATGCTAAGGTTTCTAACAGTTGTAATACCTCCCCCAGTATCATATAGGAGAATTTGAATCAAGTTCTGTCTTATTCCAAAGCCTTTCTTCATTCTACTGTCACACTGCTGATGGCAAAGACATCTTAGCACAGTGATTAGTTTTTAAGGAAAAAAAAAGATGAAACATTTTTAAAAGCTGGAACAAATGGCTCCACTAACTTTTCTATCCTTTTCTTCCCTCTCACTCTTCATTGCATTAGTATTTAATGTCATTTTAGGTGACAGAGAGAGAACAGACATTCACCACTCTCTGTACATGGTGATTTGTTCTAATAATATATTTTCCTCCTTTCAAACTGATGTTCCTTCACCAGTTAGTTAATGTAGGTCTATCAGGAGAAAGTTACTGCATTAAAACATAGATGCACTGTGGTCAGCTGCAAAGGTACCTTCTTATCCTGGATGGTCACTTAATGGCACCAATCTGTAAGAGGTCAGATCAGCTCCTCAGTGCTCTCCTGTGCCCAAACACAGTCATTCTAAGGGAACTGGGGTTCACTGTCCTCTGAGGACTATATTAAGCACTTTAAAGTCTAGACAGAAATGAATTGTCATGGAAACTCGCAAAACTCATAAAGAGAAGATGACCCAAGTATAATGGATTGACAAAAAGAGGATTTTTTTAAAAAAAGATACTCACTTTTATTAGTCACATAATGATCTTTTTTTTTTTTAATTTGACACACACACAGAGAGAGAGCGAGAGAGGGAACACAAGCAGGCAGAGTGGGAGAGGGAGAAGCAAGCTTCCCGCTGAGCAGGGAGCCCGATGCGGGACTCGATCCCAGGACCCTGGGATCATGACCTGAGCTGAAGGCAGACGCTTAACTGACTGAGCCACCCAGGCATCCCAATGATCTTTTAACTACTGCTACTGTCCCTTAGTAATGTTCATTGTATAAAAGCTGTTAACACAGATGTTGTCTCTTCAGCATGGAGTCCATAACTGACACGTGCTGTCACTTTAGGTAAGATCCTCAAATCCTTTTAAACCTCAAAATGCTCATCTCACAATTTTAAGAGGATTAAATGAGATAATGCATGTGAAAAGAGGCTTAAAATTGTAAATCAAACTCTTCTAAAATAAAAGAGTATTTAAATAAAAAAGAAACAGGCTTGAAAGCCCTTCAGTAGTCAAAACTTTATCTGAACAGATAACCCAAAGTTGAGAATACCCAGTAAATGGGAGTGCTGGATTCAAACACAGCGTCAACATCAATGCCTGTACTCGAACAGCTCCCCTAGTTCATGCATATCCAACTTCCTTAAAATACACAAAGTCCCTGGGTTTCTAGTGCACAGCATAAAGTTGTACTGCACAGAGCAAGCACATCTGGGACAGCTCACAGAAAGAAAATAGAGGCTTCCTATATTTGTCAACAGTTCTAAAAATTTACATGATATGACAATAACAAGTTGTGAAGCTAAAAGAAACTTTTCTAAACTTAGTAATAATAACCCATTATAACCAACCATGATAAAAAGACTGAATTATCTTTCCATTCTTGCTATAGAAAACATGACAAAATGGCTGTCATTGGAAGAAATAGTAAAGAATTTACAGATAAAAATGTAAGCGAAAAATTCCATAGCAATGTGTTAGGCATTTAATTTTGTGACATTTGTTTTTATCAGCTCTTTTAAAAACTGTACTTTGCTGTGATTTCTTGGTATAAATAATTCTGTATTTAATTTTGAATTTCTAGTTTTTGTATTCTTTTTCTTAATGAGAAATAGCAAAATTATATCAGCTTTTGCCCCTTCAAAACTGAGTTCTACCCTGACTGCAGATTCTCTAGTAGGAGAGAATGTGATTAAAAATAGTGATTTGGTCCGGACTTCCAGCTCTATTACAAAGCTGTCATCATCAAGACAGTATGATACTGGCACAAAAACAGGCACATAGATCAATGGAACAGAATAGAGAGCCCAGAAATGGACCCTCAACTCTATGGTCAACTCATCTTTGACAAAGCAGGAAGGAATGTCCAATGGAAAAAAGACAGTCTCTTCAACAAATGGTGTTGGGAAAATTGGATAGCCACATGCAGAAGAATGAAACTGGACCATTTCCTTACACCACACACAAAAATAGACTCCAAATGGTTGAAAGACCTCAATGTGAGACAGGAGTCCATCAAAATCCTAAAGGAGAACACAGGCAGCAACCTCTTCGACCTCAGCCGCAGCAACTTCTTCCTAGAAACATCGCCAAAGGCAAGGGAAGCAAGGGCAAAAATGAACTATTGGGACTTCATCAAGATAAAAAGCTTTTGCAAAGCAAAGGAAACAGTCAACAAAACCAAAAGACAACCGACAGAATGGGAGAAGATATTTGCAAATGACATATCAGATAAAGGGCTAGTATCCAAAATCTATAAAGAACTTATCAAACTCAACACCCAAAGAACAAAGAATCCAATCAAGAAATGGGCAGAAGACATGAACAGACATTTTTCCAAAGAAGACATCCAAATGGCCAACAGACATATGAAAAAGTGTTCAATATCGCTCGGCATCAAGGAAATCCAAATCAAAACCTCAATGAGATACCACCTCACACCAGTCAGAATGGCTAAAATGAACAAGTCAGGAAACGACAGATGTTGGTGGGGATGCGGAGAAAGGGGAACCCTCCTACACTGTTGGTGGGAATGCAAGCTGCTGCAACCACTCTGGAAAACAGTATGGAGGTTCCTCAAAAAGTTGAAAATAGAGCTACCCTATGACCCAGCAATTGCACTACTAGGTATTTACCCCAAAGATACAAAAGTAGGGATCCAAAAGGGTACGTGCACCCCGATGTTTATAGCACCAATGTCCACAATAGCCAAACTGTGGAAAGAGCCAAGATGTCCATTGACAGATGAATGGATAAAGATGTGGTATATATATACATAATGGAATATTATGCAGCCATCAAAAGGAATGAGATCTTGCCATTTGCAATGACGTGGATGGAACTGGAGGGTATTATGCTGAGTGAAATAAGTCAAACAGAGAAAGACATGTATCATATGACCTCACTGATATGAGGAATTCTTAATTGCAGGAAACAAACTGAGGGTTGCTGGAGTGGGGGGTGGGGTGGGAGGGATGGGGTGACTGGGTGATAGACACTGGGGAGGGTATGTGCTCTGGTAAGTGCTGTGAATTGTGCAAGACTGTTGAATCTCAGATCTGTACCTCTGAAACAAATAATGCAATATATGTTAAGAAAAAAAAAAAGAAGGTAGCAGGAGGGGAAGAATAAAGGGGGGGAGATCGGAGGGGTAGACGAACCGTGAGAGATGATGGACTCTGAAAAACAAACTGAGGGTTCTAGAGGGGAGGGGGGTGGGAAGATGGGTTAGCCTGGTGATGGGTATTGAGGAGGGCACATTCTGCATGGAGCACTGGGTGTTATGCACAAACAATGAATCATGGAACACTACATCTAAAACTAATGATGTAATGTATGGGGATTAACATAACAATAAAAAATTTTAAAAAATAGTGATTTGGGAAGGCAAACAAGAAATTCAGGTTTAAGTCCTATCTGAATTTCTATTTCATAGTGATTATTCTTTTTAGTCTTGTAAGAATATAAATTTACCTTAATTTGAGGAATACAAGGAAATCTTTATGTGAGAATTGCTATAAAATAGGGTGTCTGTCACACAGTAACTTCAATAAAACAGTCATTAAATATTAATTGGGGAAATGTTTATAATAAATGTGATGGCACATCCCAACTCCCTATCTTATATAAATAATAATGAGAACATGTATTTTATTTGAGCTAATATGATTGCATTATGAATTCTTAAGTGGAAGATAATCAAATATAACAAGTAGCAAAATGAAAACAAAGCCTGAAAATATAGCACCCAAGACAACAATAAGTTGAACTAAATAAAACTATCATATTATATACCTATGATGCTGTGATTTATAATAAGAAATAAATATATTTGGTCTTTGTCCCTATTCCTGGCACAAAGTTCTTAAGCCTTATAAATTCAGAAGTGATAAGAGCACTAAGAGCATCTTTTGTTTTTATATTTGGTCTTTGACCCCGGTCCCTGACACAGGGTCCCTAAAACCCTTGTAAATTCCTAAGTGATAAGAGCACTAGGCTCCTTTTGTTCTAATGAGGTGACACTGGGTGGGCTCCTGGATGGCTCCTGGCGGGGAGGGGGGGGGGGGCTGGTCACCAGAAAGACCAAGCCATGATTAGAAGCTTGGAATTTTCAGCCCAATCCACCATCCTCCAGAGAGAGGAAAGGGGCTAGAAATGGAGTCAATAATTGATCATGCTTACGTAAAGAAGCTCCCATAAAATCCCAATAGTATGGGGGTTGGAGAGCTTCTGGTTGGTGAACACATCCACATACCAAGAAGGAAACACACTCAAACTCCATGGCAGCAGAAGCTTCTGTGCTTGGAACCTTCCCAGACTTGGCCTATGTACCTCTACGTATCTGACTGTTCATCTGTATCTTTTATCAAATCCCCTATAAACTGGGTTTTTTCCAACACAGTAATAATAATAATAATAGGACGGAAGCAAGGGAGGGAGGGCGGAGAAAATCATCTTTTCATCTCATTAAGAACTGGTTATAAGAAAAAAGAAAAGAACTGGTTATAAAAGAGAGCAAAGAGAACAATTAAAACACTATATATATGTTTATATTTATATTTATAGTTTTTATATGGGTGTGTGTGTTGAGTCTTTAGACCCAACTAATTTTTAAAGTATTTAAAAACTGCTCTGAGAATATACAATCTAGGTAGGGTGAAAAACAAAAATCACAAACTATTCATAATGATGGGGTGGAATGCCAAGGTAGAGACAGGGTTATTAATATAACACTATTGTGACTTATTTAAATCTAAAGAATTGGCATGATTTAGTAAAAACTACTTCTAGGTAAAATAATAATATTTGTGAAGAAGCAGTCACAGATCTAGCCCTAATAAAAAGGCACTAAAGCAATAAGGTTTGAATGCTGAAAAATGCTGAAAAAACACATTAATGTTACATTATTTACACTATTCCAGAGCATAAATAAGAAACTTCTCAATTCATTCTTCTAGTCTATCCTAACCCTAATACCATAATTGAATAAAAATAGCAAATACACATGCACACATACACACACACACTTATAGGTCGTTCTCATTAATGAACATGACTATAAACATTCCTGTATAAAATTACTGGAAAACAGAATCAGCAAGATAGTTACTGAATATGCATCATATTCAGGCAGACTTTATCCCAGGATTGTAAGAATTCTTTATTAGGAAGTCTATTCATAAAATTCATAAGAGTAACAGAGTATATGGAAAACTTAATCATTTCAAATTATTCTAAGTTTTTTGATAAAAGTAAAAACCTTTAATGAATTAAAAAGAATACACTAGCAATGGGAGGGAGGACTTTCTTTCTTTTTTTTTTTTTAAAGATTTTATTTATTTATTTATTTGCGAGAGAGAATGAAAGAGAGAGAGCATGAGAGGGGGGAGGGTCAGAGGGAGAAGCAGACTCCCTGCTGAGCAGGGAGCCCGATGTGGGACTCGATCCCGGGACTCCAGGATCATGACCTGAGCCGAAGGCAGTCGCTTAACCAACTGAGCCACCCAGGTGCCCAAGGAGGACTTTCTTAAGGTAAAATATATCTCCTAGAGACACAGAGCAAGTATTATACTTTGAGTTGACATTAAACTAATTTTTACTAAAATCAGAAGAAAAGGATGCAGGCAACCAGGCAATACTATACTAGAACACTTAACCAATGCATTAAGATGGCAAAAACAATGAGAGAAAATTGTCATTATTTGTACAAAATAATGTTGTATAATACAACAGAATCAACTGAAAACTGTTAGAATTAATAAGAAACTAACAAAGTTGCAGGATATAAACAAACCCCCAAAATCCTACATATTAGCAATGATCAATTTTAAAAGGTCATTAAAAAAGAATTCTATTCAAACTAGCAACCAATAAACAAACAAACCTACCAGTATATCTAACATAGGATCTATAAAAATTAACTGAACAACATAACAGAAGATTGGAATAAATAAGGAGAGAAACCATTATTTTAAAGTTGTCAATTTTCCCCAAAAATCAATCTATAAATTAAATGTGATCCCATACAAATCCCAACAGAATATTTTTAAGGGAACTTGACAAACTGGTTCAAAAATTCTCATGAAAGAGAAAAATATAAAAACAACATGTTTTTGAAACAGAATAACAATAGTTTTTCCTACAAGATTTCAAAATATACTAAAAGGTTGTTTTAGTATTAAAGTAGTATGGTTAAGAAATAGATTAATAAATGGAAGATAATAAAGAATCCAGAAATAGCAGTCTCTCTCACTCCTTCCCTTCCCTTGCCATACACACATACATGTGCGTATGAGCACACTCTGGAATTTGATTAATATTAGATGTGACATTTCATATCAGGAAGAGGGGAGTAAAACAGAAAAATGGTTTAAGAATTTGAGGTGTAGGGGAGAAAATACCTTTTCCCCTACCCATCTTAGGTTCTCTGCTTGGCGCCCTGTATACTGGACTGACAAAAGAGAGATTAACAATAGGAAAGCACAAACGTATTTAATATAAATTTTGTATGAAACAGAAGCCTTCATAGGAAATAAAGACCTGAAGATGTGGTTAAATCTGAGCCTTTTTATACTAGGTTTGATGAAGAGTAGAAAGTTGTGAGAAAATATGATAGGACAAAAGGGTATGAGCTAAGGTATTAAAGTAGGAGAAATTCAGTAAGCCTAATTTGTTTGGATTCCTCTTGGCATCCCTCCATCTTCAGAGATAAGGATGCTCCTTCCCTCCAGGTATAAGGAAAGCACCTCTCATATGAGGGTCTTATAACTTGCTTCAAGGTAGAAGGGGTTGATCAGAAAGTTCTTCCTGTACCTGCCATTTCTCAGATTCTTTCAACTTGAAATATTCAAAATGCCACGGCATCATATTTTGGGATAACATGTCCCAAACCCTGTTGCATGTAAAAGGCTATTTATTTCAACACTGTCTATAATAGAAAGAACTTAAAGGAGTAGCCCTAAAACTAAGCATCAATAGGAGGATGGTTAAATAAATTATAGTAATCTACACTATGGAATACCACACAGTTATTAAAAGGAATAAAGTGGACTGATTGTACAGGAATAAAAGATCTCTAAAATACATCAGCTGGAAAAGAGCAAGTGACAGACGCTTCCTTGCAAAACAAAACCACCACTATATGTAAAGAGCAGTGAAATGACTATAAAATTATGTTATTAAGTGTGAATAGGGGAATGTGTGTGTGTGTGTGTGTGTACAGGTGACAGCAGGCTTTAAAGGAGGATTACCATATTTTATTCTACATCCCTATTTGTCTTAATCTCTTATAAGAATGTAGTTATGTACTACTTATATAATAACACACAATTTCATAAACCACAATATTCAAACAATCACAATTTTATCTCCCTTTAGGGGAAACACAATAGCATAAAAAAGCCCTGGAACATATTAGTTCTGCCTCTTAAATTATCTGGATTATTATCTCCTTATCTATAAAATGAGGATTTTGACTAGATTATCTCATTTCCCTAAAAAACTTTACATTTCTATGAGCCTATAAAATATAATTAAATATTTTCCACTTTTTTATACTTTATTTTTAATTTGCATTTAACAATACATCAGTTTTATGGGTACATTACCATTTATTACAAATGTAATAATGAAATTTTTGCATAAGTAAATTTTGTCTGCCACAAATGAGGTTACCTACTTCTATACTTAAAAATGATAGAGTTTAGTTTAGTTCTTTATCATATCAGAATTGCTACACGGTCAATGAATATTATAATGAAAGACAGGATGCAAATCATACAATTGTTCTTGTTGGGAAGAAATGTGACTAATTTAACTTTCCTAAACTCTTTCTCTCAGTTCTATTCATTAAATCTGAAAAAAGAAAATGACATAATATAAAATTTCCATAAGAGAAGACCAGGCCCTTCTCCAGAAGAAGTAAAGAAAGAGTTTAAGCTAGAAAAAAAAAATGCCCTTCATTTGAAATCTTTAAGAAAATGTTCCCGATTCTTCAAGGTATTGAGACAAAAGCAAAATGATATTATTTGAGAAAAAAAGGTATTTTCATGCAAAAATGCCTGAATAATTCACCTAGAACATTCTCCAGATCATCACTACCCTGTTAGTGAATACTAGAGGAAAGAAAGAATTTGTAGGGAGGAGCAAGATGGCAGAGGAGTAGGAGACCTAAATTTCCTCTGGTCCCAGGAATTCAGCTGGATGGTTATCAAACCATTCAGAATACCTAAAACTGAACAGGAGATCAAAGAAAAGAATATCAGCAATTCTATGAACAGAAAAGTGATCACTTTCTGGAAGGTAGGACATGTGGAGAAGTGAATCCCAGGTGATATACGGGAAGACAGACCACAGCGGGAGGGGACCTCCGTCAGCCGCTACCGGCAAATGATAGAGTAGCGGAGCACAAAATCGGAACTTTTAGAAGTCGGGTCCGCTGAGGGACGTCACTCCAGTGGCTAAGTGGGGTTGGAACCCTCGTGGGACAGTGTGGTCTCAGGACCCTTGGGGTCACAGAAAGACCGGGGATGCCTGAGTGCGGCAGAGCTCCCGGGTATCAGAGAGGGGAAGCTGGCTGCAGAGATGGAGCCGAGGTGTGGGCTCTCAGCTCAGGGTTGCCATAAACCGTGATCCACGGCACAGTCGGGCCACTGCTCCTCCAGCAGGGACCCAACAAGCAGCAGATCCAGGGAGACTCCCCTTCCTCCCTCGGGAGGAGCGGCGCAGGAGCGCAATGCAGAGATCTGCTGGGTTTGGAGACTCCACACGAGGTCGGGTGCCAGAGATAGAAATGCTAGGTCACAGGCCGGGTGAGCACGGAGTGTGGCTGGAGACTGGGGAGATGGGAGTGACTGACTACTTTTCTCTGGGGGCTCACTGAGGAGTGGAGCCCCGAGTTCTTGGCTCCTCTGGGTGAGGGGGGGAGTTTGGGAGGCCGCCATTTTCACTCTTGTCCCCCAAAGCTGTATGGAAAACTGGTAGGGAACAAAAGCTCCTAGGAGCAAACCCGAGCACATTACTTAGCCTGGCCCCCAGCAAGGGCGGGGCAATTCCGCCTCTGGCAAAGACATTTGACAATCACAGCAACAGGCCCCTCACTCAGAAGACCAGCAAGAACAGCCAACCAAGACCAAGTTTACCAATCAATGAGAACGGCAAAACGCTAGAGCTAGGGGAATACAGGACACAGAATCCATGGCTTTTTCCCCATGATTCTTTAGTTTTTAAAAGTTAATTTTTTTAATTTTCTTTATTTTTTTTCTTTTTCTATTTTTTTAGTTGAATTTTTCTTCTTCCCTTTTTCAACCAACATCTTATCAATTCCTTTTTTAAAATCTTTTTTAATTTTCATTTTTACTTTCATATTTTATCCCTTCATTGTATTTAACCTTATTTTTTTTGTGTATATATATATATATATATATATATATGTATTTACTTTATTTAAAATTTAGGATACTGTTTCTCTAACAGACCAAAATATACCCTAAATCTAGTGTATGACATTGTCCTAGTCTCCCACCTGATCATATCTCTTTTTTTTTTATTTTTTTCATTCTTTTCTCAACCAACTTATCAATTCCTTTTTTAAGATCTTTTTAAATTTTCATCTTTACGGGCACCTGGGTGGCTCAGTCAGTTAAGCGTCTGCCTTCGGCTCAGGTCATGATCCCAGGGTCCTGGGATCGAGTCCCACATCGGGCTCCCTGCTCCGCGGGAAGCCTGCTTCTCCCTCTCCCACTCCCCCTGCTTGTGTTCCCTCTCTTGCTGTATCTCTCTCTGTTAAATAAATAAATAAAATCTTTAAAAAATAAATAAATAAATAAATTTTCATCTTTACAATCATATTCCATCCCTTCAATGTATTTATCCTTATGTGTGTGTGTGTGTGTGTGTATAAGTTTTTCATTCTTTAAAATTTGGGGAGGCAATTTCTTCTAACAGACCAAAATACACCCAAAATCTAGTATGTGGCTCTGTTCTATTCACCAGCCTGATGATATTGTTTTGTTTTGTTTTTTCCCTTTCTTTTCCCCCCGGGGTTTGGGTCTCTTCTGATTTGTTTAGTGTATATTTTTCTGGGGTCGTTGTTACCCTGTTAGCATTTTATTCTCTCACTCATCTATTCTCCTCTGGACAAAATGACAAGACGGAAAACCTCACCTCAAAAAAGAAAAGAGGCAGTACCGACTGCCAGGGACCTAATCAATACAGACATTAGTAA
Organism: Mirounga angustirostris; assembly: GCF_029215605.1. Classification (NCBI taxonomy): domain Eukaryota; kingdom Metazoa; phylum Chordata; class Mammalia; order Carnivora; family Phocidae; genus Mirounga; species Mirounga angustirostris. The sequence goes on along the minus strand of NW_026991712.1, from coordinate 65,306,587 downwards.
GATGTCGGAACTACAGTTCAGAATGACGGTTATAAAGATATTAGCTGGGCTTGAAAAAAGCATAAAAGACACTAGAGAATCCCTTTCTGGAGATATAAAAGAACTAAAATCTAACCAAGTCGAAATCAAAATGGCTATTAATGAGGTGCAATAAAAAATGGAGGCTCTAACTGCTAGGATAAATGAGGCAGAAGAGAGAATTAGTGATATAGAGAACCAAATGATGGAGAATAAAGAAGCTGAGAAAATGAGAGATAAACAACTACTGGATCACGAGGGGAGAATTCGAGAGATAAGTGATACCATAAAGCAAAACATTAGAATAATTGGGCTTGCAGAAGAAGAAGAAAGAGAGAGGGGGGGCAGAAGGTATATTGGAGCAAATTATAGCAGAGAACTTCCCTAATTTGGGGAAGGAAAAAGGCATCAAAAATCCAGGAGGCACAGAGAACCCCCCTCAAAATCAATAAAAATAGGTCAACACCCTGACATCTAATAATAAAATTCACAAGTCTCAGAGACACAGAGAAAATCCTGAAAGCAGCCTGGGGCAAGAAGTCTGTAACCTACAATGGTAGAAACATTAGATTGGCAGCAGACCTATCCGCAGACACCTGGCAGGCCAGAAAGCACTGGCATGATATATTCATAGCACTAAATGAGAAAAATATGCAGCCAAGAATACTATATCCAGCTAGGCTGTTACTGAAAATAGGAGAGATAAAAAGCTTCCAGGACAAACAAAAACTAAAAGAATTTGTGAACACCAAACCAGCCCTACAAGAAATATTGAAAGGGGTCCTCTAAGCAAAGGGAGAGCCTAAAAGTAACATAGACCAGAAAGGAACAGAGACAATATACAGTAACAATCACCTTACAGGCAATACAATGGCACTAAATTCATATCTTTCAATAGTTACCCTGAATGTAAATGGGCTAAATGCCCAATCAAAAGACATAGGCTATCAGATTGGATAAAAAACAAGACCCATTGATATGCTGTCTGCAAGAGGCTCATTTTAGACACAAAGACACCTCCAGATTGAAAGGGAGGGGGTGGAAAACCATTTACCATGCTAATGGACATCAAAAGAAATCTGGGAGGGCAATCCTTATATCAGACAAATTAGATTTTAAACCAAAGACTATAATAAGAGATGAGGAAGGACACCACATCATATTTAAAGGGTCTATCCAACAAGAAGATCTAACAATTGTAAATATCTATGCCGCTAATGTGGGAGCAGCCAATTATATAAGGCAATTAATAACAAAAGCAAAGAAACACATTGACAACAATACAATAATAGTAGGTTGTCAACGTCTAGTGCGTTGGGGTCCCTGGGTAAGGGTCTACGAAATCACCAGGACACAGGGGATGCAGAGCAAAGGCAGCACTTGCAACTGCATACTGCCGTTTATTACTCACGTAGCTGTATACTTGCAGAGATCAGATAAACATAACAATGTATCAAGCCAACATCTGTGAAGTGAAATATACACGAAATGCAATAAGAACAAAATACATCCTGTTTATGCTTGCAGAATAAAGAATTCTCTTAGCCATCCTTCCTTTGGAGACAACATGTTCTTTGTCTTTAGAAAGAACACTTCTGATTAGAAAGATACACTTTAAGCTAGGCAAGAGCCACTTCCTGCTGATCCAGAACTTGCAACATGAGATAAGGGGAAGAGAACGTTTTCTCCTCCTGGCCTAGGCCTGCCTGGCCGACCTTAACCTCACTGCAGTCCTCAAATGACCCTGGCCTGCAAGGGGCCTACAAGCCTACACCATCTCAATTCCCTCTTTTTTCTTTTGTTTTAATAAAAGTGCCCTCCAAAGGATGGCCATAGAATTCTGGGAAGGCTTTAGATAGCAAAAATGCAACAGCATAAAGCATAAGATAACAATCAACAATACAAGTCCCATTCCTCCAGCAGTGTGCCCCAAACTCTGAATAATACCTTTTGGATCTAGTCCCTCAAGTTGCTTAAGAAGTAAATTGGCCAACGTAGCGGCATCTGATACAGTAAGCAAGGCACACATAGCCAAAAATAAATTTTCAGGCGTACAAGCCTTCCCCGTTCGCTGCAGGATTTTTTGCCCCTCCCCACTAAGCTTTTTAATTTGCCCCCAAGTCGGCAAAGCAGTAGCAAATATCTGCCGACGGCGACGTCGTCCTCCCAAATTCAGATGTGCCATGGCCTGTAACGGAAGTTCATCTTGGTCTGGATTCCCCATTTGTCGTCTGGTGGGATACAGTGCCATTCGAATTGGCCCTCGACTGGATCCATCGCGCAGGGAAGCCAGGAACAGGTCCGTCCATCCTCTGTGGAGACATAAGCATAACCCTTCCCTCTGCAAAGTAATAGCCCCGGTTGCCATTCTGCATCTGCGGTTGGTTTAAACCATATATGTTCATTTAATGGAGGGGGAGCGACCTCTCCCTCTATGAACTGTTTCTCTGCACGGGAGAGGATATCTCCCTGTGGAAGATTCAAGAAATTTAATGTGAACAGAGCTTGTTGCAAAATAGAACGTGCATTTGATTGAGTGAATGCTAAGATATGATCCTTTATCCTCCTTTTTAATTTTTTAATTTGTAACTTTAAGGTATTATGTGCACGTTCTACAATAGCTTGCCCTTGAGGATTATACTCAATGCCTGTTTTATGCATGATACCATATTGTTTACAGAAAGTTTGAAATTTTTTACTGCTATATGCAGGTCCATTATCTGTTTTAATAATAGATGGTAAACCCATCACAGCAAAAGTTTCTAAAAGATGGGTGATAACATGTTGTGCAGTTTCGCCACTTTGTGCTGTGGCCCATATAAATTGAGAATATGTATCTATTACCACATGTACATACATACAAAGTTCAGAAAACCACATCTGCCACTGCAGATATTCAGGCTCCTTTAAAAGAGCCCGACAGAGGACCCTCCAGTCCTCAGGAGAAAAACTGTTATAATGTCAAGCCAGACCATTAACTAGCTCCTTAACATAATGTGTTTGAGGTCCATATAAAGACACTGCCTTTTTCAAGCGACCAATATCTTCTATACCTATTCCTTCATAATATGGTGCTTGTGCCATTCCCTGGACCGGGGGAGGCCTAATAACAGGAAAAGCAAAGACAGAATTAGCTGCGCCAGCCTCATCATCGCTATCCTCTAGCGCATCAAGCTCAGCTAAAGCAGCAGAAAGGAAAGGATTTTTAGAAGAAAGAGCTGGTACAGAAGGCAAAGGCGGAGCAGAGGGCTTCCTAGAGGGTTTCTTAGACTCCTCCGTCATAGCCATAACCTGCTGAAAAACCTTCCATACATGCTCCACCTCGGGATCCGACTTTACTTTCGGTTTTGGTTCTTCATTACCACACTCGCTAGGCTCACGGGATGGTGTAAGCTTAAAGGTATCTTTCTCTACCGCCCTTTTCTCATCCGTATCTAAAGGGAGGTCTTGTATAGAAGGAGCCATCTCCTTATGGAAGTCTTCGACCGTGCGGTCATCCTCCATCGCTTTAAGCACTGTAAAAATAATTGACCAAATAGACCAAAACCGCACGGGAATTTTTTCTCCCTGTCTCATTGCCTTCTCGACATTATGTCGAACTCGCCGCCAATTATCCATGTCTAAAGTTCCCTCCTCTGGAAACCAAGGGTTCCATTCTCGAACCACCTTCAAACACAGCTCAATATCATTAGAAGCGACAGTAATACCATAGACAGCAAGTGAATGCTTCAGCATTCGAACATAAGGAGTAGAAGTTTCTTGTCCCATCACCCTGTACTTAATTAAGTTACTCACCCTTCCTGTACGTCCTTCAGGGCCCCTGTTCAGGTGCCAATTGTCAACGTCTAGTGCGTTGGGGTCCCTGGGTAAGGGTCTACGAAATCACCAGGACACAGGGGATGCAGAGCAAAGGCAGCACTTGCAACTGCATACTGCCGTTTATTACTCACGTAGCTGTATACTTGCAGAGATCAGATAAACATAACAATGTATCAAGCCAACATCTGTGAAGTGAAATATACACGATATGCAATAAGAACAAAATACATCCTGTTTATGCTTGCAGAATAAAGAATTCTCTTAGCCATCCTTCCTTTGGAGACAACATGTTCTTTGTCTTTAGAAAGAACACTTCTGATTAGAAAGATACACTTTAAGCTAGGCAAGAGCCACTTCCTGCTGATCCAGGCATTTAGAACTTGCAACATGAGATAAGGGGAAGAGAACGTTTTCTCCTCCTGGCCTAGGCCTGCCTGGCCGACCTTAACCTCACTGCAGTCCTCAAATGACCCTGGCCTGCAAGGGGCCTACAAGCCTACACCATCTCAATAGGTGACTTTAACACCCCCCTCACTGAAATGGACAGATCATCTAAGTAAAAGATCAAAAAGGAAATAAAGGCTTTAAATGACACACTGGACGAGATGGACTTCACAGATATATTCAGAACATTCCATCCCAAAGCAACAGAATACACATTCTTCTCTAGTGCCCACGATCTCCAGAATAGATCACATCCTGGGTCACAAATCAGGTCTCAGCTGGTACCAAAAGATTGGGATCGTTCCCTGCATATTTTCAGACCACAGTGCTTTGAAACTAGAACTCAATCACAAGAAGAAAGTCAGAAAGAACTCAAACACATGGAGGCTAAAGAGCATCCTACTAAAGAATGAATGGGTCAACCAGAAAATTAAAGATGAATTAAAAAAATTCATGGAAACAAATGAAAATGAAAACACAACTGTTCAAAATCTTTGGGATGCAGCAAAGGCAGTCCTAAGAGGAAAGTATATAGCAATACAAGCCTTTCTCAAGAAACAAGAAAGGTCTCAAATACACAACCTAACGCTATACCTAAAGGAGCCGGAGAAAGAAAAGCAAATAAAGCCTAAACCCAGCAGGAAAAGAAAAATAATAAAGACCAGAGCAGAAATCAATGAAATAGAAACGAAAAGAACAGTAGAACAGATCAATGAAACTAAGAGCTGGTTCTTTGAAAGAATTAATAAGATTGATAAACCCCTGGCCAGACTTATCAAAAAGAAAAGAGAAAGGACCCAAATAAGTAAAATCATAAATGAAAGAGGAGAGATCACAACCAACACCAAAGAAATACAAACAATTATAAGAACAAATTATGAGCAACTATATGCCAGCAAATTAGATAATCTGGAAGAAATGGATGCATTCCTAGAGAAGCATAAACTAGCAAAACTGAACCAGGAAGAAATAGAAAACCTGAACAGACCCATAACCACTAAGGAAATTGAAGCTGTAATCAAAAATCTCCCAACAAACAAAAGCCCAGGGCCAGATGGCTTCCCAGGGGAATTCTACCAAACATTTAAAGAAGAATTAATATCTGTTCTTCTGAAGCTGTTTCAAAGAATAGAAATGGAAAGAAAACTTCCAAACTCATTTTATGAGGCCAGCATTACCTTGATCCCAAAACCAGACAAAGACCCCATCAAAAAGGAGAACTACAGACCAATATCCCTGATGAACATGGATGCAAAAATTCTCACCAAAATACTAGCCAATAGGATCCAATAGTACATTGAAAGGATTATTCACCACGACCAAGTAGGATTTATTCCTGGGCTGCAAGGTTGGTTCAATATCTGCAAATCAATCAATGTGATACAATACATTAATAAAAGAAAGAACAAGAACCATATGATCCTCTCAATAGATGCAGAAAAAGCATTTGAAAAAGTACAGCATCCTCTCTTGGTTAAAACTCTTCACAGTGTAGGGATAAAGGGAACATACCTCAATATCATAAAAGCCATCTATGAAAAACCCACAGTGAATATCATACTCAATGGGAAAAAACTGAGAGCTTTTCCCCTAAGGTCAGGAACATGGCAGGGATGTACACTATCACCACTGTTGTTCAACATAGTACTAGAAGTCCTAGTCTCAGCAATCAGACAACAAAAAGAAATAAAAGGCATCCGAATTGGCAAAGAAGAAGTGACACTCTCACTTTTTGCAGATGATAGGATACTTTATGTGGAAAACCCAAGACTCCACCCCAAAACTGCTAAAACTCATACAGGAATTCAGTAAAGTGGCAGGATATAAAATCAATGCACAGAAATCAGTTGCATTTCTATACATCAACAAGACAGAAGAAAGAGAAAATAAGGAGTCGATCCCATTTACAATTGCACCCAAAACCATAAGATACCTAGGAATAAATCTAATCAAAGAGGCAAAGGATCTACACTCAGAAAGCTATAAAATACTCATGAAAGAAATTGAGGAAGACACAAAGAAATGGAAAAACGTTCTATGCTCATGGATTGGAAGAATGAATATTGTGAAGATGTCTATGCTACCTAGAGCAATCTACACATTTAATGCAATCCCTATCAAAATACCATCAACTTTTTTCGAAGAAATGGGACAAATAATCCTAAAATTTGTATGGAACCAGAAAAGACCCTGTATAGCCAGAGGAATGTTGAAAAAGAAAAGCAAACCTGGTGGCATCACAATTCTGGACTTCAAGCTCTATTACAAAGCTGTCATCATCAAGAGTATGGTACTGGCACAAAAACAGACACATAGATCAATGGAACAGAATAGAGAGCCCAGAAATGGACCCTCAACTCTATGGTCAACTAATCTTTGACAAAGCAGGAAAGAATGTCCAATGGAAAAAAAGACAGTCTCTTCAACAAACAGTGTTGGGAAAATTGGACAGCCACATGCAGAAGAATGAAACTGGACCATTTCCTTACACCACACACAAAAATAGACTCCAAATGGTTGAAAGACCTAAATGTGAGACAGGAATCCATCAAAGTCCTTGAGGAGAACACAGGCAACAACCTCTTCGACCTCAGCTGCAGCAACTTCTTCCTAGAAACATCGCCAAAGGCAAAGGAAGCAAGGGCAAAAATGAACTATCGGGACTTCATCAAGACAAAAAGCTTTTGCACAGCAAAGGAAACAGTCAACAAAACCAAAAGACTACCGACAGAATGGGAGAGGAGCAAATGACATATCAGATAAAGGGCTAGTATCCAAAATCTATAAAGAACTTATCAAACTCAACACCCAAAGAACAAATAATCCAATCAAGAAATGGGCAGAAGACATGAACAGACATTTTTCCAAAGAAGACATCCAAATGGCCAACAGACACATGCAAAAGTGCTCACCATTGCTCGGCATCAGGGAAATCCAAATCAAAACCTCAATGAGATACCACCTCACACCAGTCAGAATGGCTAAAATGAACAAGTCAGGAAATGACAGATGTTGGAGAGGATGTGGAGAAAGGGGAACCCTCCTACACTGTTGGTGGGAATGCAAGCTGGTGCAGCCACTCTGGAAAACAGTATGGAGGTTCCTCAAAAAGTTGAAAATAGAGCTACCCTATGACCCAGCAATTGCACTACTGGGTATTTACCCCAAAGATACAAATGTAGGGATCCAAAGGGGTATGTGCACCCCAATGTTTATAGCAGCAATGTCCACAATAGCTGAACTATGGAAAGAGCCTAGATGTCCATCAACAGATGAATGGATAAAGAAGATGTGGTATATATATAAATGGAATATTATGCAGCCATCAAAAAAAAAAAACCTGAAATCTTGCCATTTGCAACAATGTAGATGGAACTAGAGGGTATTATGCTAAGTGAAATAAGTCATTCAGAGAATGAAAAGTATCATATGATCTCACTGATATGATAATTTTGAGAAACAAGACAGAGGGTCATAGGGGAAGGGAGGGAAAAATGAAACAAGACGAAACCAGAGAGTGAGACAAACTATAAGAGACTCAATCTCAGGAAACAAACTGAGAGTTGCTGGAGTGGAGGGTGGTGGAAGGGATGGGGTGGCTGGGTGATGGACACTGGGGAGGGTATGTACTATGGTAAGCACTGTGAATTGTGTAAGACTGATGAATCACAGACCTGTACCCCTGAAACAAATAATATGTTAATTAAAAAAATTAAAAAAATAAAATACCGCTTATCAGGGTGATAGATGAAAAAAAGAAAAAAAGAATTTGTAGGTTCATCAGCAAAGAGTTCTACCTTCATTAGCCACCTAGTCACTTAGAATCCAAATACAATTTGTATCCTAGTTCAGGAGGACATACAGTTGGGGAAATGGAAAGAGTTCACAAGCTCAAGAATAAAGCAAGAATATCCACTCTTCCCACTATTGTTCAACATTACAGAGAAAAATGGTCAAATAAGATGTTCTTTGCTTGACACCAAAATCAAAAGCAACAAAAGCAAAAATAAACAGTTGAGAGTACATCAAACTAAAAAGTTTTTGCACAGCAAAGGAAACTACCAACAAAACAAAAAGGCAAACTATCAAATGAGAAACAATATTTGTAAATCATATATCTGAAAGGGGTTCATATCCAAAATATATAAAGAACTCATACAACCCAACAGCTAAAAATAAAATCTGATTAAAAAAATGGGCATTGTATCTGTACATTTTCTGAAGACATACAGATGGCCAACAGGTATATAAAAAGGTGCTCAACATCACTAATCATCAGGGAAATGCAATGCAAAACCACCATGAGATATCACTTGACACACATTAGAATGGCTGTTATCAAAAAGATAAGAGTTAACAAATGTTGGCAAAGATGTGGAGAAAAGGGAACCCTCATGCACTATTGGTGGGAATGTAAATTGCTATAGCCACTATGAAAAACAGGATGGGGGTTCCTCCAAAAATTAAATATAGAACTACCATATGATCCAGCAATTGCACTTCTGAATATTTATCCAAAGAAAATGAAAACACTAACTCAGAAAGATATATGCATCTTCATGTTCACTGATTGCAGCATTATTTACAATGACCCAGGTGTCCATTGATAAATGAATAAAGAAGATAGGTATGTATGTGTGTGTGTATCTACACACAATGGAATATTATCTAGCCATAAAAAGGAATGAAATGTTGCCTTTTATGACAACATGGATGGTCCTTGAGGGCATTATGCTAAGTCAAAGAAGTCAGACAGACAAATACTGCATTATCTCACTTAAACAAACTGAATTCAGATGCAGAGAACAGACTGGTGGTTGCCAGAACCAGGCTTGGTGTGGGGGTTGGGGGGAGCAAAAATAAGTGAAGGGGGTCAAAGGATACAAACTCCAGCTGTAAAATAAATAAGTCATAGGGATGTAATGTACAGCACGGTTACTATAGTTAATAATACTGTATTGCATAATTTTGCATATTTGAAATTTGCTGAGAGAGCAAATCTTAAAAGTTCTTATCATAAGAAAAAAATTGTTAACTACGTCTGGTGATGGATGTTAACTAGACTTACTGTGATGATCATTCACAATATATATAAATACTAAATCATTATGTTATACACCTCAACTAATACAATGTTATATATCATTTATACCTCAATTTTTTAAAAATGTAGATTAAAGCAAAAAATAAAAAAAGATGTCCCTCAAATATACCCTCCTTAACAATAATAATTTGGCATCTATCCATGGACAAAAGTGCCTTTGTTGGAGCTTTGAGGTCCAGATAGGAGACTATAAAAGCCCAGTGCCATCGAAGACTGAGAAGAGCAGGCTCTCCTCACACCTAGGCAACTGACTCACCAACCAGGTCCTGACTACAGATTCAGACACTGCACTGCACCCCTGAGCACTCAGCTACAGTTCCATTTGGCTTTGGTTCTGTCATCAACACCATATGCCAAGGCACTAGAGAGGAGTCATGCTGACCCATGTGTAGGGTAACAGACATAGAGACCTCAGTCCTGGTTGTGGACCCTGACATGGCCTGTGAACCAGCCCTAGCCCTCTAGGCCATGACTCAGGAGCCTCTGGAGGTAAGCCTGCCAAACTCAGACTGTAGATTCTGAAAAGGCCCTCTAACTAGCTCAACCCAGCTACAGGTCCACTAACATTCTCACTGGTACAGGGGCCTCACAGGAGATGCTCCTATCTGCACTTCCGAGATCCAGAGAGGGCCCTCTATATGGCTCCACCTTCCTCATAGCTACAGTCTGCCGATTCGCCAGCAGTCCAGAGGGTCCATGGTCCCAGCAAGAGACACTCCCATCTGTGTACCCAGAGATCCTGAAAGGGTCCTATGCAGCCACTATGTAAAATAGTATAGAGGTTCTTCAAAAATTTTAAATAGAGCCACCATATGATCCAGCAATCCTACTTCTGGGTACATATTCAAAGCAAATGATATCACTATCTCCAAGAAAAATCTGCATCCTCCTACCATGTTCATTGCAGCATTATTTACAATGGCCAGGACATAGAAACAACCTAAGTGTCCATCGACAGGTGAATGGATAAAGAAAATGTGATATACATATATGTAAAACACATAAAAATGTGATATAATAAATGTTTATATATATATTATATATAATAGCATACTATTCAGCCATAAAAGAGAAGGAAATCCTGCCATTTGTGACAACATGGATGGACCTTGAAGGCATTATGCTAAGTGAAATAGGTCAGACAAAGACAAATACTGTATGACCTCACTTATCTGTAGAATCTTAAAAAAAAAAAAGCCAAACTCATAGAAACAGAGAGTAGAATGTTGGTTGCCAAGGCTGAAGTGTGGGGGAATTGGGGGGATATCGGTCAAAGGATACAAACTTCCAGTTGTAAGATGAATATGTTCTAGGATCTAACATTCAGCATAGTGACTACAGTTAACAATACTGTACTATACACTTGAAAGTTACTAAGAAAATATATCTTAAATGTTCTCACTATGCAAAAAAATTATAATTATATGAGGTCATAGATGTGTTATTTAACCTCATTTGTGATAATTTCACATTATATACATGTATCAAATCATCACATTTGTACATCTTAAACTTATACAATGTTATATGTTAATTATATCTCAAACCTGAGGAAAAACACATTGCAGTAAGTACAGCAAAACAAAAAGGTAAGAAAAACAAAAGGCAAATATTGGAAAGGAAGAAGTAAAACTATTTTCATTCACAGGTGACATGATTGTGTACATAGAAAATCCTAAAGAAACAACAAAAATTACTAGAATAAGTAAAGTTTGAAGGTATAAAAAGTTTGAAGTTGGAAGGTATAAAGTAGAATTTTTATATTGACCTTCAAACCTTCAAAAATATAATTTTTATATAGTAGCCACAATTAGAAATTAACCAAGGGTTATTTACAATAGCATCAAAAACATAAAATAAATAGGAATAAATTTAACAAAGGCTGTGTGAGACCTCACATTGAAACTACAAAATGCTGCTGAGAGATATTAAAGAAGTCTTAAATCAATAGAAATATATACCATGTACATGGATTAGAAGACTTGATATTGGTAAGATGTCAATTATCTCCAAACTGGTCTATGGATTTAATGCAATCCCAAACAAAATCTGCACAGGCTCTTCTGTAGACAACAGCTTGAGTCTATGAAGATATAAATGATGTAGAATGGTCAATCCAACACTGAAAAAGAACAGTGTTAGGGGACTCACGCTAGTTGATTTCAACTTTTTGTAAAGCTACAATAATCAAGACAATGTAGTATTGATTGCCTCTGGGTTGACTGGAAAGGTACATAAGGGAGCTTTCTGGGGCAAAGTAAAAGTTCTGTATCTTGATTGAGTGATAATTTCACAAGCGTATAATTTTTCAAGATAAATATTCACATACCTGCCTGTCTATTCTTGGTACTTGAGCTATATCAGTAGACAAAAAAAGAAGCAGCAGCAGAAGATGAAGAAATGAAGAAGGAGAAGGAAGAGGAGGAGGAGGAAGAGGAGAAGGAGAAATGCCTGCTTTCATGGCAGGAGTCAGGAGAAAGAGACAGATAATGAGGGACAAGTATAATAAGGAAATTATATGACATGTTAGAGAGTGACAATACTGTGGGAAAGAGAAGAGTCCAGTAGGCTAAAGGAGCACAGGAGCGCTGGGAGGGTGCAGTTTTATACTGAGTGATAAGAAGATCTCAGTAGAGCAAACACTTGAAGGCATGTTCCAACTTCTTAGAGGAAAGAACATTCCAGGCCCTCAGGCCTAGGAAGTGCAGGGAGGCCAGTGTACCTGCAAGAGAAATTTCTTAGTGCAATTCCAATAGAACAGAACTTTCTCTAAAGATCCAGTGAGCACCTCCCTGAGCTGTTCCACCTGAGCTTAATGTAGGGCCTGCTGTCTAAGGGCATATATTAACCCAGATGACAATGGAAAGAAGAGAGAAATTGTGGCTTCTTTACACTGGTTATCTCATTCTGTGTACACTTCAATGTTGCATGCTTGAGGCAGGAAGTGAACTGTCTCATTGCTGAGCTCTGGTCACTTAACTGGCATGAAGGACACTGGTGCACCCTCAAAAATTTTGTTTCTGAGAGGTAAAAAACTGAAAACAAAACAGAATGAAACAAAAACAGTGTTTATTTCCCAGTGGCTCTCAGGTCTTAACCATTCCCTGCACTGGGGCAGAAAAAGGGCAACTTAGGGCAAATAAGAATGTTCCAAGCCCTTGAGAGTCCTCCAGAGGTAGGCAGGTGGCTTCTGGAAAGAAAAGAGTATGAAGGACCATAGCCAGAGTGCACAATTTTGAAGGGAGTGGATATTTACTGATTTCCCAGAATATTAGCACTGTGTGGTCACACAAATTCACTCTGATGTCGTTTTCTAGAAGACAGTCTATTTTTCTTGTTGTGTCTGAGATGGGCACCAGTGTGATAACTACAAACATCAGTTGGTCTAGCCAGTTCAAGCAGCTTTCCTTAATAACGTCTTTCCTTTTGTTTTTGTTTTTAACCTTGGGTCTTCATAAAGGCAGCCAAATATTAGTTGGAAAGAGCTGAGCCAACACTGTGATTCCTAGTTAGATACAAATGCCACATACAGAAGAAAGAACAAATATTGGACAATTCCCCCTCTCACATACACAGCCCAGCTTAAGAGAGACATAGCTAGAAATCAGAGCAGTAGCAGAGCCTGGAACTGTTTGCTTGGAGGTATGAAGTGAGGAGGAGGAAATTTAGCTACTATCTTATAGTTCACTCCTGCTATTGAAAAAAAAAAAAAAAGAATATAACTGAGTCTAGTAGTTTTAGCCAAATTCCCTGCTAACTAGCCTGTTCTGTCACTGTGGATTCAAGCTGGAGCTTACTGACTCAGTAGAAATAGGGAGGCATCTACTTGATGGCAGTTAATTTCCACTTCTCTTGTTTTAAGAAAACATTTGGTATTTACTTAACAACGCTTATTAACTCAAATCAATGTGAACTAATTAACATGAAAGTGTTATCTAATTTTTAATCAGTATTAATGCTGGTTTCCAGTAGCAAACACTTCAGAGTGAAACACTTAACTGATGTGTTTCCCAAGTTTTCCCCCCATTGTATTCAGTTTTAATTTGTGTGACAAATTTCACCTCACAAAGTGCTTCCTCCTATTTGATTCTTCTTAAACGCACATTGAGGTCTGTTTATATATTAATTTCTGCTAGAACCATAAACATCTCCTCCTTCATGTCTCCTCCCCAAAGGACCAAAAAGGCCTCTTGAGTGGCTATAAATGTCTCTGTATAAACACTTAATTAAAAACTGTGTCACAGTTAGAGTCAATCTGGTCTGCACTCTCATGCCAAAAAGCAGTCTTTCAAGCTGTGCATTTTACTATTAACTTTCCAGTGTAGCTTTAGAATCTCAATCAATTCTTTAAGAAATGCAAATGTTCTTTCCCTTTGGCTTAGCAGTAGCCACTGGGAAATACATATGTATAATTCCTTCCTGGTTATGCATGTGCTGTAACAATAATCAAAGCTAGATGCCACAGAAGATATTCCAGAGCATTTTTCCAACATTTAACTTTCAGCCTTCCCCTTGGCCCAGCCAGGTGGATAGTGAAAGTGCCACATGAAAATGTAGCATGTTCGTAGGATTAATCTTAATCCATTCTCACAACTCAATTTCCACTTCTGCTGGTGGGCCTCTTGACTACAGCACCCTCTCCCTCCAACCTACTCTCCACTCTCTTGCTAGGGTATTCTAAGGTCCTTTCCTGGCCCGCCTCAGACAGCCCTCTAGGTTTATCCTCTGCATCCCCTTAACACCCAACTTCAGGAACATACCTATGCTCTAATCATGGCATCACCAGCAATTCCCAAACACACCATGGGTTGTGTGCTCCCATGCCTTTGTACACATTCCCTCTGCCTGCAATGTCCTTGTCCCCCTGGTGATCCTCCATCCATCCTTCTATAGTCAGTTCAAAAGCCATCTCCTCTGTGAGGTCTCTCTCATTGCTCTCCCCCATCCTGGGCAGAGTTGAGGATTCTCTGCCAGTTCCCATAACACCATGGGGCCCTTGTCTATCCTAGTATTTATCACATAATATTTAATTATGAGTTTCATTACTGTCTCCCCACTAGGCTGTGAGCTCCTTAAAAGTGAGGATATTTTTCATTCTTATATTCCCAGCTGCAGCACCATGCCTGGCATCTGACAAGTAATCAAGAAGTCTTTATGGAATGAACGGAAGCTGATACAAATGTGGTAAGTATGGATTTTCCAGCTCTCCCACACATGGAAGCATGTGAATCCCACACTATGGAGATGGATGACCTCTGCTCAAAGTGGGCCTAAATCCCTGACCAAGAAAAGAAACCTAGAAATTATACCATTTCTAGATGCCCTCTCACCGATCCTTATCTCTATGTCTGATGGTATATGGGCATGGATCATGGAAGCATTTATGCCATGAAGGGATCCAGAATACACCACAATGGCATAAAAATTATTTTGAGCTGAAAGTATCTAAATTTCCTGAAATGCTTTTTCTGACTAAAAGCAGAACTTCCAAAAAAAACCCTCAAAAGAACTCAATTGTCATAAATCCCCTCCCCAGAAGGAACCAGGGAAGAGTCACTCTTCCACCCAAACAGACATTGTCAAAAAACTGTTATCTCCCAACTATTTTCCTAAAAGCCCATTTATCTTTCTAAAAAGTCACTTGTTTTCCCTTAAGAGCTCTTTGATACCCACCCTTTCCCCTTTAAGAAGTCATTTGTTTTCCCTAAGTGCCCCTCTCCCTTTTACTTTTCCCTATTAAGATGGTAAATAAGCCCCAAATTTTAACCACCCCTTTGAGTCACATTTTTCTGTGAACCCCCATACTTAAATTCATATTTATTCATACTTAAATGAATAAAAATCTGTCTTTTCTCTCACTACTCTGTCTTTTGTCAGTTTAATTTAAAGGCCTCCAAATACAGAACCTAAGAGGGTAGAAGCAGTTTTTCTTCCCCTACACACACATTAATCTGTATATGTGTGTATATGTATTTATGTAACTGTAGATACACATAGTCACATGGACAACTGCTCATGCCTACAGAGGGCTCCTATGGAAGATTCTGTTTGAAAGAAGAGGTCTATAGCTAAAACAAACAAATAAAAAACAAATAAAACACCAATCCATAAAATGAGGCCATTTGCTTTGATGAAATTTCATCAATTTCACAAAAACATGAATTGTCTAAGACCAAACCAGCAGGCTAGAAGGTAATCTATAGCTCCCATTATAGTATAGGAGAAAGGAATCCAAAATTAGAGACAAGAGACTAATTAATATATGAGCCCTGTTCTGCTGGATGTGACTGTCTTCCCCATAAGATTCCCAGGCTGCATGAGAGTAGTGACTCTTTCTGTTTTGTACATCATGGAATCCTCAGGGCCTAGCAGAGAGATTGGGACATGACAGTTATTCAATGACTAGCTGTCGAACAAACAAATGAACAAAGTCTCCTGTACTTGTCTAAGGAATTCTGGATTCTCAACTTGCTAAAGTAACTTTTCTAAGCTGCAGTATTTTAAAGATAAAATAAGCATAAAGACAATACCTATACCAGAGAGTTGTTTTAAAGATTAAGATAGTTCATGTAAAATATATAGCAATGCCTAACACCAAAAACTGTCCAATAAGGATTATTTTTATAATTACTATTACTATTAGTACTCCCTGAGCAGGACTGAAGTTTGTCCTTGAGGCACTTTTTTTTAACCCCTTAAAGGCAAGGTAGACAAAGGCTGGCTATGCTAGGCAAATTCGTTAACTTCTCTGAGTCTATAGTTCCTTACCTTAAAACATGAATAATAATGCCTTCCTTCCAGGGTTGTTGTAGGGTAGGTAAGGTAGCATAGATACTCATATAGTTGGCTTTCAATAACTATTAGCCAATTGTCAATCAACATGCTCATCTTGGTGATGACAGTGCTAAAGGCTGCACTTGTGGCGTACATTCTATGAGTCTACATAGATCATTCAGGCCTCATAAGGTAAGCATTATTAGCCCTATTTTATGATGAAGAAACTGACACTCATAATGGTTAAGAAACTTGCTTGACATCACACAGCTAATAAGCAGAGCAGCAGGATTAAAACTGACACGTACCTCACCCCACAGCACATGATCTTTTCTCTTCCAGTCCTGCTACTTTTGCAAGCCTTGTCCCATGAATATCTGCCTACCCTGTCTGCATTGTCCCCAAGAGGGACATGTGTTTGAAAAGGAACCTTACCCTGCATGTCAAGGCTGAGACCCTCATGAATCTGTCAGCCACGGAGACTGCCCATGACAGGCAGGGGCAGGACTCTCCTTTATGTTGCTTGTAAGAGAAGCAAATTTGTCATCCACCCATAAGCAAGTATAAAGAATTTCCAGTCTGAATTTTAAATTGGCCTCATTTTTATACCATTTTATCTCCACTCTTTCTCCTCTTTCTCAACTTTTTCTAATCTGTACTTTACGTATGTTTGTTAGATATCTTAAAGCATATTTGGAGTAAGGTAGGAGTATCATAAATAAGCCAGCAAACATACTCCACAGGGGATTCACTTGAATGCCCCAGGAAAATCTAGAAAGAACACTTCACAACAGAAGCGCTGTAACAGGAGACAAAAGCCCTGCATCCCAGCCCAACTCCCTGCTGAGTGCCAAGTGAGTCGCACAGGAAAACCACACACCTTCACAACCAAGCTGCACCAAACTGCCTCTTTGAGCCCCAAGAAGTTGTAAATGAGCTCGTGGTCCTGGACACAGGTCTCCAGGCAAACCAGAGACAGCAAAGAAACAGAGGCTTAGAAGCCTAACCTTGTACAACAGTACAACTGGGGCAGGAAGACAGAACCAGGGACCACAGGCGGATGCAGGCTTGAAAGAAGGTCCAGGGGCTTTCTCACAAGGCCAGTGCCTACCCAAGAACTACCAACAACTCTCAAGGCAGGAAAGGGATGTGACAGAGAAGTCTTGTACCTGGTGCCCCATCTCAAGGAACAACAGGGAACAAGATTTAGGCATTGTTTTCAGAGATGCAGAGTCTACCTTAAATCTTGCTGCCTCTTCAAGGCTGTGTCACCAGTGCATGGTGAAACCTAAAATTCTGTCAGAAACCAACCCAGCTTCAGTTCTAGATGGGTGCTGGTGATATTTTAGTTGCACAAGGGAAAGTGGGTATTTTTAAAACACAAATTAAATCATATATCTCCCTTGCCTAAAACCCTCCAATGATTTCCCATTTCACTTAAAATAAAATTCCAAGTCCTCACTGGACCCTACAAGGTATGGCCCTGCCTGCCGTTCTGAGTGACCTCCGAACCTTCTTCCCTTCCTCACTGTACTTCAGCTACCAGAGTCCCCTAATGACCTAAAGGACTGAGCTCACCCTGTTCTTCCCTCAGCCCAAGATGTCCCCCACCCAAGATCTTTGCAAGGCTGGCTATTGGGTCCCAGCTGAGCCAGCACCTCCTCAGTGGGGTCACCCCTGACATCCCAAATCCCCAAAGAGTCATTGCCCATCTCACCACCTGGTTTTATTTTTTCATGGAAGCATCACCATCTGAACTTATTTTGTCCTTATTGTTTTCTTGTTTATGTTGCTTCTTTCTGACAGAACGTAAGCTCCATGAGAAGGGGAACTTGTCCTGTTACATTGTCAAGCTCTGTGTTCAGGCCTTGATTTCACACCACACAACCACAACCTCATGCTATCCTCTTTGCACTAGGAGGTCCCGTGTCAAGAAGGAACTGGCCTGGCACCACAGTGCCTGTGGAAGGCATTTGGTCCCAGAGCAACCTAGATCCACATCATAAAGTGTTGTCTCCATAAATATTTGTGGCAGAAAGGCAAAAGCAAGAAAGGCAGAAGAGAGGAATTGCATGGGTCTTCCCCTATTTATACAGTCCCTCATGCTCCTAGCCACAAAGACTCTGACCTCCCTTTTGCAGAACTCCAGGCCTTCTCTCATCCAGGCAAGCCTCAAGGTCACAGAAGATGCTAAGTTCCTGGGAGCATGGACCATGTCCTTCCTACTCATTGGTGTGTTGGCTGGAGCACCGACCATGAGGCACAGCATCTGACCTGGAGCCAGCCTTCAATAAAATACATGTTGACTGAGTAAATAATAGTAAGCATGAAGGAAGATGGGTGAGGGCAATCAAGTTGCTCCCGCACCTGATGGCACTGTCCATCAAGATGCCTTTGAGAGCATTACGGCAGGCCTCAAACTTAAACATGCACCTGAATCACCCTGGAGAACTTCTTAAAAATACTGATTCCTGGATCTCACCCTACAGATTCTGTACTTCCAGGCTGGGAAGCTGATGCAGAGCTAGGAAGCTGATGCAGGCTGCGGAGTCATGGTATCCAATATTAAGGGTTTATGGATGACTGGAATCCATATGAGGATTTTCTCCTTTATTTGGTCAATAGCCCAGAATTTCTGGATAATGATGAAGCTGTGCCATTCTCTATGCTGTATGGAGCCTTGTGCCCTGTGGGCATCTGATAGATGTTGGTTGATATTAATAGAAATAAAGCCTTTCCCTTAATCCTTCTGAGCATCTTCTAATGAGGAATCCAGTTCTGCTCTCTCACTGTGAATGACTGGCTTACAGGTCTTGAGCTGAGTATATTATAATTCATCTAGTTATGAGGCAGGAAAATGAGTATAACCTTCCTGAATATAGCCAGCAGGTGTTGAGAAAGAGGCCAGGCCCTCAGCTCAGGCTGGGAGAAAGTGAGTGTATCTTTCAATAGAAGCTTATTAAGTGCTGCAAGAATCACTTGAAAAGAAGATGACAGAAAAACATCAATGGAAAACCAGTCTTAAGGTAATCTGAAAGTAAGTCTTAAAAGAGAGCCAGTTTGGGAAAAGGTATCAAAGGAGAGAAATCAAATACCAAGCATGACTTCCCAGCAGAGAACCCAAAACAATACAGTGGTCTTTCTAGCAGGCAAGACATTATTAATACTGATAAGATAAAAAAGTGTAGGTCACGAGGTACTTTTGCTTCAGAGAGGTCAAAGCATTTTCCTGAATCGTCTCACATTTATCCTCCGCAATCTGATTAGATGATGACTGTGGCGGGGACAAAGGTAAGGAAACTGAGGCATGGGGAAATTAAGCAAAATGAAGCTGCCTGCATAATCTATCTGGGGCAAAGTCCAACCCCACATGAGGGGGTCTCCAGATTTAAAGCCCAGGTTTGTTCCCACTGACATTAGCCCACAGCTCATATTACAGCAATGAAGTATAGTATAGATCAGTAAGATCCGAAGAATGAGGTATCTGGATTAGGAGTTGTTAGGCTCAGACTGGCAGACTAGTTCAGATCTCTAAAATGGATTCCCCAAAGGATGCCCCAGGACCAAACACATCCACTTCTTAGCCCAGCCGCAGGTCAGCAAGATTGAGTGGCCAGGTGTGGTCTGTCCAGACAGACCAGGGATCCGGGGATCCTAGTTAGGGCCCCAGCCATAGAGGAAGAAGGGAGGAGTAGGGCTTCTTCAGGTTGCAACCCAGCCCCTCTGAGCATAGTAAAGGGTGGGGAGCATCCTGGTGGGACCCCTAGACCACCCTCAGCCTTGTCTTCTTCTCCACACTTTTCACAGGTGGGACTGTGTCCACACCAGGCAAGAGCCTGCACAGGGTCCCCTAAGTTCCTCACATTTATCCAGGGCCCTGCAGATGTTTCACTGGCTCCTCACACTTAGCAGGCCTAAAACGGCACCGATTTTCCCCAGCAGGCAACTGCTCCTCTTCTGTCCTCCCTGTTTCAGTGAGGTCCACCAGCATCCAGTTGGTCTTGTTCCCCGCACACCTCTCTGTGCCACAGACAGACACTCACCTTCTCCTCAGCAGCACCTCCTCCTGGCCCCTCTTCTCTTAGCCACTGCCTTGATTCCGGATCTCAGCACTCCCCACCAGGGTTGCCACAGCAACCTCCCTCCCCAAGCACCACGCCTCACACTACATCTCTGCAATGCTGCCAAGCTGGCTGTGATGGAATTCCTTTCTAGTTCCCCATCACTTTCAGAATTAAACCCGAACTCCTTAGTAAGGCACCAGGCCAAGATCTTTATGATTTAAGCAACACACCGTCCTCACCAGTCTTTTTACAATAGGAAGTGAGAAACCAGTAATAAGGACTTAGGGATTATCCAAGTGGAGAAAGAGAGGAAGGGCCCCTCAGTCCTCTCCCACCTCAATTCCTGGCAGGGCCCCACCCTGTTTCAAAGCCCCAGTTGTACCAACAAACAATGTACCATGTCCCTGTCTCCCTGCCTGGGCAGGGGGTTCCCTTCCCCTCTTCCTCCACCTGGATAACCCCAACTCCAAGTATTAGTTTCCTAGTTACTGCTGTAACAACATACTGCAAACTGGTTGGCTTAGGACAGGAATTTATTATCTTATAGTTCTGTAGGCTAGAAGTCTAAAATCAAGGTGTCAGCAGGGCCATGTTCCCTCTGGAGGCACTAGGAAGGAACAGTTCCAGGATTCTCTCCTGGCTTCTGGTAGCTCCATGGTTTGTGGCAGCATAATTCCAATCTTCTTGTGGCATAATCCCTGAGTGTGTGTGTGTGTGTGTGCGTGTGCGTGTGCGTGTCTTTGTGTCTATCTTCCCCTTTTATCAGGATACATACTGGGTTAGGGCACATGCTAATGACCTTCATTTAACTCGATTACCTCATAAAGGTCCTAACTCCAAATAAGGTCCCATTCTGAGGTACTAGGGGTTAGGACTCACACATCTTTTGCAGGAAGGGACACTTTTCAATTCATAACAGTCCTTAAAGACACAGCTTAAGCATCACCTCCTGGCTGAGCTGGGCTGGGTGCCCCTTCCCCAGCACTTCCCTGGTATCCTACCTAATCCCTGTCACATCATCTTTATAGTCCACTTGTCTGTGTCCCCCACCCTACCATGACTCTGAAAAAAGGAACCAAACCTTCATCTCTGTAGTCCCAGGTCCTCCTCAGCCCAGTGCTGGGTACATCATGAACATCAAACATTTGGGGTTGATGAATGAACACAGATGGTGATGGACTTTGCAAGCTGTGCCGCTGGCCCCATTACATGCCTTCACCACAGGAGTACAAGGGAACACATGGTCAACAGTCTTGACTGACCTCTGTCCAGACTCCAGCCTCAAGGACAACTAGGTAAGCTGGCAAATTTAGTCCATTTGTCTCATACCAGCGTGATCCTGACACCTGGAAACTTCAGCAAAGACAGGGATCCATGGGGTGAAACTTCAGGATCTCCAAACCTTTGCCTTGAATATCATCTTTCAAGCTGTATTCATGAATTGTTGCCAAAATGAAGAAAGATTTTTTTCTTCTGGTTGTTTTCCTTACTGACCTTGTGAACCCATACTTCTAGAAGAAGATCCTTAAGGTGGGACAGCAGCTGTAGACTTAGCTACAGTGTGCAGCTCACTTCTCCTCCAGCATATGGAGAAGACAGGAGGCTGCAGATGTCACTGCTTCTTCACATCCACGCTGCCTGCGTGCCAAAGGCTACTTGGACCCCCGTCCCTGCTGTGACTAGAGCAGCCAAGAGAACTACTTGGTACCAGGCCCTTTTGCTCTGTCTGTAGCACCTGGCCTTCTCAAAGCATGAAATTAAAACCACTACCTTCTACCTCAACTACAGTAAAACACTGACAATTCATTTGGAAGCATGGGTCACAGCTGTCCTTCAGTAACTGCCATGCCTGAGACTGTGCCTGCGTTGAGCTTTTCATCTCCAACTTAATGAATTGTGAAACAGAGCCATCGTCTGTGCAGGGCTACTCACCCAAGCAAGTCCAGTCAATAAACGTATGTTTAGATTCGTATGTTTTGTTTCCAATGTGCTCTTGCGGGTTTGTGGCAGCATAATTCCAATTTGTCTTATACAGCTAAGATCCTTCATAGTGATGGCGAAGTAAGTGATCAGGTTGAGAGGAGAAATGCCACACAGCTGGGAAAGTACTCATGCAGGAAGAATCCTGCCACTTCCATGCTGCAGAGATTCTTTAATGTTCTCAAGAACATGAATTCCCCATCCTTAGAGCCTCTGCTTTGCACCACTTGTCATTATACTAATAATGGCTAGTTTTTTATTGTATATCACATCATTAATAATAATTGTGGTCATTTACTGAGTGTCTGCTAAGTACCATTAAGCCTTCACAGCAGTCCTAGCTGAAGCAGTTAGACAAGAAAATGAAATGAAATGCATCCAAACAGGAAAGAAAGAATTAAAATTGTCTCTGTTTGCAGATGATATGATCTTATATATATAAAACCCAAAGATCCACCAAAAAACTGTTAGAACTAATACACAAATTCAGTATTATTTCAGGATACAAAATCGACCTACAAAAATCAATTGCATTTCTATATATTAACACTGAGATATCTGAAAGAGAAATAAATAAGACAATCCCATTTACAACAGCATCAAAAACAATAAAATACTTAGGAATACATTTAACCAAGAAGATAAAAGATCTGTTACACTGAAAACTATAAGATGTTGATGAAAGAAACTGAAGAAGACACAAATAAATGGAAAGATATCCCATGTCTGCGGGTCAGAAGAATTAATACTATTAAAATATCCATACTATCTAAAACCATCTATAGATTCAATGCAACCCCTATCAAAATTCTAATGGCATTTTTCACAAATGTACAGAAAATAATCCTAAAATCCATAGGATACACAAAAGACCTTGAATACCCCAAGCAATTTTAAGAAAGGAGAACAAAGCTGGAGGCATTACACTTCCTGATTTTAAACTATATTACAAAAAATAAATAAATAAAATAAACTATATTACAAAGCCATAGTAATCAAAACAGTTTAACACTGGCATAAAAACATACATATAGATCAATGGAACAGGATCAAGACCCCCTGCATATAGGATCAACTAATACTTGACAAGGAGCCAAGAATACTCAATGGGGAAAAGATAGTCATTTCAATAAATAGTGCTGGTAAAATTGGATATTCACATGCAAAAGAATGACACTAGACCCCTATCTTACACCACTCACAAAAATTAAATTGAAATGGCTTAAGGATTTAAATATAAGAAACTGTAAAACCCCTAGAAGAAAATATAGGGAAAAAGCTCCTTGACACTGGTCTTGGCAACAATTTTTTGGCTCTGACACCAAAAGTACAAACAACAAAAACAAAACAAATGGTACTACATCAAACTAAATCTTCTGCACAGCCAAAGAAACAATCAACAGAATGAAGAGGCAACCTATGGAATGGGAGAAAATATAGGCAAATCATATATCAGATAAGGGGTTAATATCCAAGATATATAAAGAACTCATATAATTCATTAGGAAAATAATGATAATGATAATAATAATAATAATATTAAGAAATGGGCAGGGAATCTTAGTAGACATTTTTCCAAAAAAGACATACAAATGGCCAATGGTACATGAAAAGATACTCAACATCATTAATCATCAGAGAAATGCAAATCAAAATGACAATGAGATATCATCTCCCACTTTTAGAATGGCTATTACCAATAAGACAAGAGATAATAAGTGCTGGCATGGATGTGGAGAAAAGGAAACCTTTGTGCACTGTTGGTGGGAATGTAAATTAGTGCAGCCACTATGGAAAACAGTGTAAGTTTCCTCCAAAAATTAAAAATAGAGTTACCATATGATACAGCAATCCTACTTTTGGGTATATACCCTAAGGAAATAAAAACACTATCTCAAAGAGATATCAGCTTCCCCCACCACCATGTTCATTGCAGCATTATTTACAATAGCCAAGACATGGAAACAACCTGAGTGTCCACTGACAGATAAATGGATAAAGAAGATGTGGTACACACACACACACACACACACACACACACCAAGGAATATTTTATAGCCATAAAAAGGGGAGGAAATCGTGCCACTTGCAACAACATGGATGGACCCTTAGGGTGTTATGCTAAATGAAAAAGGTCAGACAGACAAATATTGTATGATCTTACTTATATGTGGGGTCTAAGAAAAGCCAAATTCATAGAAAAGAGATTAGAAAGGTGGCTGCCAGGGGCAGGGAGTTGGGAGAATTGGAGAGATGTTGGTCAAAGGATACAAACTTCTAACTGTAGGATAAATAAGTTCTGGGGATCTAATATATAGCATAGTGACTATAGTTAATAATACCTATATTACATAAAGTTGGTAAGAGAGATCTTAAATGTTCTCATCATACACACAAAAACACTGTAATTATGTGAGGTGATGGATATGTTAATTAACCTTATTATAGTAATGACTTTGCCATATAGACACATATCAAATAATCACATTGTACACCTTCCAACTTACACAATGTTATATGTCAGTTATATCTCAATAATGCTGGAAAAGAAAAGCCTTCACAGCAACTCTCTGAACTCTTGTCCCCATGCTATTAGAGAAGGAACTGATGGCTTCTTTGCCAAATGTTCACATGGTTAGTACGTGGCAAAGCCAGGGGGCCAGCCCAGGTGTGTTTAATTCCTGGGCCCATATTCTTGACTAAATCACCTTCAACACCTTCAGGTCTCCAGAAATCACAGTCAGAAATAAAACTCTGAATGAAACAAAACTGAACTTTGTCCTCTTGCACTTCCAGCACAGAGCACGTAAATGCATCTTACTGACATAACTGGAATCTTCCTCAATTGTCTCCTCCACCCCCTGCCATCCCTAGTTGTTGATGCAAATTGTGGGATGAGGCAAGAAGGCCACCTGAGTGGAAGCACAGAATGAAGCAGCTCCAAAGAGATGAAAATAACCTCCCTGTACCCAAGTAAACCTCCAGCACATGGGGCCCTGTAGGGATCCTTGCAGAGCCTCGATGTAACAGCTGTGACTTACATTCCTGTCCCCACACTTTCTACAGACTATGCAGAAATGACATGGGTTCCTGTATGCCTCACAGGGAAAGTAACCCACCCCCCACCAGGTGAGCAGAGACAAACATATGTCATGGGCTCCTACGGAAGTCACTCCTCCTGCCAAGGCAAGAAGCCAGCCTGGACCGGAGTCCAGGGTTTGAGTCCCAAAGGTCTGCAGGAACGAGGTATATAAAGAGGGGAAGCTGAGAAAGGGCCTCAGCTGACCCCAGCAGACAGGACCAAATACGTAATTTTTTAAAAATTCACTTCTAATTCATGCATGTGGATAAAATGACTACGGGCCTGGGAACATCTACCTAACTGGAATCATGACATTTCATTAAAGCACTGTTGACCCTGCAGGAGAAGTTAGAGGCACTAAAGGAGGAGACGCGCCTACATCCCCTTTGCTTAAAGCCTTTCAGTGGCTTATATTCTCTGGAAGAAAGTTCTAGCATCTTGGTCTGCACAATGTGGCTCCCACCCTAGCCCCAGGCCACCCCATGCCTGTGCTCCTGGGCTTCCATAGATGCTCTAACATACCTTGCTCTCCTGTCTCCAAAGTAGCTGTGCCTGTACCCAGAACATTATCTCCATGCTCTCCTCACCAGCTGACAGCTACTCATCATTCACATCTCCACTTACCACCTCCTCCTGGAGCCCTCGCAGCTCCCCCCAGGTGGAGGTCAGACACTTCTAAGTTCTCTCCTAACACCTCTACTCGCTATCAAAGCACTCATGCTGATGGAAACTGTTTGTTACTAGACAGAAATCTCCCTGAGAGTAGGGTCCAGATCACTGTGTTGTTACTATGCATCGAGTAACCAATGTTGTACTGGAAACACAAACTATAAATGAATGGAACAAATGAATGGAGCAAATGAATTCAGGGATAGAGCTTGATTTATTCTCTCTGTCCCTGAAAGTTCTCTTCCATCTGTTCTAAAAATAGATCCCTCTCATCTTGTCAACAGGGTCTGTCCAAGCAGGAAGTGTCAAGCCAAGGATCCATTCAAATTCTTTGAGTTTTGACTATTTCCCATTAAAAATATAATCCATAAATGCAGACCAAGGCTCCATCCATCAGACACCAAAGACTGAGCCCGACATCATCAATAAGAGGGCTGTTCTTGAGTCAGCACCAGGAAATGAAGAGTGATCCAGGCCCAGCAGCTCAGGGACACCAGCAGCTGCACCAGCTCTGACGGATTACCTTCGATGCACAAAGAGCATGTCTAAGAAGCAAAGAGGTCTCCTGTGCAGCAAGACGAGAACTGCACAGATATGAAGCTTAGCTGGTTGAGAGAAATTAGTAAAATGTTACTCTGTCATTTAGATGTATATTCATTTTTCATTTGGATTAAAGATATACTACATTTTCTTTATGAATAAAAACATGCTGCCAACTAACAATCACCTGTGCAAGAGAAGGAAACCCAATGTAGATTCCTTTTAATACTAGAGCAGGAGTAAAGCTGTCTCTTTATTATTAAGATTAATCTGATTAGATTGGAGAGTATTTTGGCAATTTTCTGCCTTTGGATTTGTTTGAAGGAGGTTTCGGGGGAAAAGCAACAATGTGCCAGTGAACCCAAGAATAGCAGCCGCCCCTATACAAACTCCACACTGGAGGACTCACACCCAGCATCCCCCCAAACCTGAAAAGTGGCCCAAAGAAGACACCTTTTAGGCTTTTCACCGTTCTCAACAACGTCCCTACTCTGGAAAATGCCCCTTGCCAAGCTAGGCATTCCAGGTATATTTATACTCTGTGACCCACCCTCCTGGCTATGGTGACCTATGCTGGGCCAGAGTTGGAAATTTGGAATTGGGGTTAAGAGAGTCTGGTTTCAATCTGGGCTGGTCCCTTGAGCAGGGAAAGCCCAGGGTCTTTGCAAACAGCCATTTTCTGCCAAGTGGACAGAGGAAGAGAGTAGGGCAGTGCATGGAAAAAAGAAGCAGGAAGCAGCTGTTGTGAGAGAGAGAGACTTTCTGGATTCCCTCACCTAGACCCTCCCTGCTCCCTTTCTCCAACACCTTCCCTCCTGGCCTAGACTCCTGTCCACTGTAAATGAACTTTTGGACACCCTCAGACTCCATGGAGCTCTGCTTCTACTGGACTGATCCTCCTTGACTTGACTGAAAGCTGGCCTGGAAGAGCACTGATTGCGGTGCTACATCGGTTATCTCCCCAGATCACGAGGGCACAGACCCAGTTTCCCCAGCACTCGGGTGCGCTCAGTACATGTTTATTGAGTAATGATATCACCCTCCTTGAAGGCCTCTCAGGGGAGGCTGCTCATTCACTGGCTTCCCAGACACCAGGAAGACAGGTGGACATTTTCCCTGCTCCCTACTGCTGCTTCTAGACACCATTCCTCCTCCCTTATTAAAAAAAAAAAAAAAAGCCAACACAGCTATTCTTCTCTCAAGTTTATGACATCACAGTCATCCACCCAGCTCAACTGCATTCCTCAGACAAGTTCTACCCGCCCCCTAACATGGACCCTCACCAGCCCATGGTCTGATTCCAGCCATTGGTAATTTGGTTACACCAAATCCATTTCGGGGTAACATCTGGGAATGGCCTGGTGAGAACTGATATGTCTGGTTCAGGGTAGCTACATGGTTGAGACTACATATGCTAAAGAAAGAGGCGAGTTCAGTCAGTTCTGGTCAGTTTGGCTCATGCAAGCAGCGAAACTAGAGAAGCTGGCTTTGAGGCAAGGCTCACCTCCCTTAACATTAAGTGCTTTGACCCAAGTACCTTAGTCCCTCACTAACACTGAACTGAGTGGACATTACAGCTTTTGGCACTTCTCCAAGACAATTTATTTAGCACCCTGAATAATACCCCAGATTCTTTACATTCCATCAGCACCAAGACATAACAACACCATTCATTTATTTCCCATTGTACAGAGCCCGGGGAGAGGAAGATGCCACAGGAATGACAATAGCTGTTGGTGGGGTGATGCAGTCTCCCTTTACAAGGCCCTCAGGACCCGTGTGTGGTTCAATTATCTCTGAGCAATTAAATCCTAATGGGGAGAAGTACTGCAAAGAAAATTGCAATTATACACATGTGTAGCTGCCTGCACCACACTTCAAACCCCTTTTATTTCTTGGTCTCTGTGTAACATGAGAGCTGTGCATGTGGAAACCAATTAGGACCAGAGAGCTTCTTCCCACATAATCAGACAGCACATCACTAGTGGGATTCCCTGCCTGACACAGAAGCTGTGGGGGTAAAAGCCATCTGCCCAACCTGGCAGGCAAGGTATAATTTCACATGCTTTCCCAGGGCCCTAGCACAACTTCAAAAAAGCGGAGTTGAAATTATTTGGCACTTGAAAATCAGATTCTTTTGTGTCCAATGGCTGCCCACTGCTTCCTAAGCAAGGAGAATCATGCAGATGGGTAAAAGAAGACATAGGAGGCCCTGACTGGTAAAAGTGACAATTTACAGAGGGCCCAGCAATACCCTTGACCAAATCCAGACATCTCCAAGGAATCACCAATGATAGGCGGGCACACATGTCTGCAGAGTCACTCCCATCGGCACATTGGGTACATAGAACATAGTATTGACCCATTCGAAGAATCTTCCCAGGAGGGTCTGGCCATTAGGTGCTCATACCAGAGTAACATGTAGTACTACACACACACACACCCCTTGTTCTTGCCTCCCCCCTACCTGAAGCAGCTCTTGCATGTAGTGCTACAGTACAAAGAAGTCTGAATGGTCACAGGTAGGTGGGATGGCAGTGATGTTTCATATCCTCTTGCTCATTGGTCTTGGTTGTTGCCTAAACTGTCAAGCTCAAAACTTATAATCAAATGATAAAATTATCTGAAGCAATCATGTACATCTTAACTTTCCATTTCAATATATCATATTAATTATGTGATACTGTATAGCTCTAAAGCATGTGACTGGCCCACAAAATCTTTAAGGTTCCAACTGTCCACTCAGGAAACACCAACCAAAAGAGATCTAATATTCTGCATTAGATTCCTTTTCCAGTTCGGGTCCTCACCAAGACATTCAACCAAGCACGTGAGCACATCTAAATTCATTGTTCACAGCCATGCTGCAAACTGACTTCATATGAAAAATTGCTGAGCCTTTCCTCACTGACCTTCTCCCAGACTGTCCCCCCACTTCCAAGTCGCATTTCTTAGAGCTTCCGTGTCCACTATCCTGCCAGTTGCCTCACTCCGTTCTTCCACACTCTGCCAAGGAGAGAACCTGGCCCCCTCCCCTGACAAAATGTAGCAATTTTCACTAAATTACAATATCTCTGATACCAACCAAACTAGATATTTCAGACCTAAATTGTTTCTAGGAGGCTTGAGGTAAATTTATCAGACAGTTGTTAAAGTCTATGCTTCACTTAGAGGCAGCAACACACAGGCTGATTGACCCATTCGAGAAAGATGGTCTGGTCATTCAAACACCTGACAGTCAAGGGCTCAATTCAGGCAAGTTTGGATTGGTGAAATGACATAGTTGATGGGAGAAAGGAGAACCCTACAGGAGCAGCAAGATTCTCCTCCTCATAGAGGAGAGAGGGGGACCAGAGAGAGGCTTACAGTAGGTGTTTGAAAAATTTAGAGTTCGGTTTTAAAGTCCTATGTCTTATTCAAGACTATTTGATGAATTAGTTTTGATATAAGCTGATATCTTCTTAGCTTTAGATTAACATAATATGCACAATATTAATTTTATCATTGTTTATAATTTATACTTGTTTATAATTATTATATTGTTTATAACTATGTTTATTATGACATAATTAAAACAAGGATTCTGAAGAGTGTTATACTATGGAAAATACTTAAGAAGTAATGATAAGTCAAATGACAAAGGGAACCAAAGTACACATAATGTAGGGTATAATTTCACATTTTAAAATAAAACTTATGCAAAGAAAAATATAGTCTAGCAGACAGTTCACCAAAATACAAATGGTAGATGTGTTTAGGTAATGGGATTATAGACCTTTTTTCTCTTTTTTCTATATACCTTTGATTTCCAAATCTAATGAACAATGTACAATTTTTAATGAACATATTTTATAATAGATACTTATTTTAAAATATAAGAAAACTGTCTCAGAGGCCACACTATAAAAATCAAAAGGAATCAGAAAAAAATAGGTAAGAAAATCACTATATGAAACTAACCTGTGACTTAGAAGCTACTAGGGCAACTGCCCTCTAGAAAAAAAAATCATGAGACTTAATGCTGTGGACACGACCCCACATTTTTCCTTTCTCTCTTTTGCTTTACCACATGGAAACAAAGGATCAAGCACCACTTTTGAGAACTGGAAGCAGGCCATTGAAAGCCTGCCTTCACCTGGTACATTTTTAATTTTTACTCCTCTGCTACTTACAAGGGTTTTAGCACACTTCCTGCTCTAAAATTCTCAGGAACTAAAGCCAGACCCCAGGCACCATATACATCCTGAAAGAACTGC
Organism: Mirounga angustirostris; assembly: GCF_029215605.1. Taxonomy (NCBI): domain Eukaryota; kingdom Metazoa; phylum Chordata; class Mammalia; order Carnivora; family Phocidae; genus Mirounga; species Mirounga angustirostris. The sequence continues at coordinate 65,275,837 of NW_026991712.1, read as the reverse complement.
AATTCCAGAGGAGGTTTTCAGTCTCTAAGAAGATTATATTTCTGCATACTGTCATCTCTCTGAACAAATTTCAACTTTGTCTTTTTTTTTTTTAAAGATTTTATTTATTTATTTGAGAGAGAGAGAATGAGAGAGAGCACATGAGAGGGGGGAGGGTCAGAGGGAGAAGCAGACCCCCCGCTGAGCAGGGAGCCCGATGCGGGACTCGATCCTGGGACTCCAGGATCATGACCTGAGCCGAAGGCAGTCGCTTAACCAACTGAGCCACCCAGGCGCCCAATAAATAAAATCTTAAAAAAAAAAAAAAGATTTTATTTATTTATTTGAGAGAGAGAATGAGGGACGGAGAGCATGAGAGGGAGGAGGGTCAGAGGGAGAAGCAGACTCCCCGCCAAGCAGGGAGCCCGATGCGGGACTCGATCCCGGGACTCCAGGATCATGACCTGAGCCGAAGGCAGTCTCTTAACCAACTGAGCCACCCAGGCGCCCTCAACTTTGTCTTATTCATTATTGCAAACCCAATGCCTAGCACAGTACATGGTACCAAAGGATGCTTCAAGCATATTTGCTGAATGTTTTCTAAATATTTTTTAAATTTAAACTCAATTAGCCAACATATAGTACATCATTAATTTCAGATGTAGAGTTCAATGATTCATGAGTTGCATATAACACCCAGCGCTCATCACATCAGGTGCCCTCCTTAATGCCCATTACCCAATTACCCCATCTGCCCACCCACCTCCCCTCCAGCAACCCTCAGTTTGTTTCACAGAGTCAAGAGTCTCTCATGGTTTTTCTCCCTTTCTGATTTCTTCCCATTCAGTTTTCCCTCCCTCCTGCTATGATCCTCTGCACTATTTCTTATATTCCACATATAAGTGAAACCATACGATAATTGTCTTTCTCTGATTGACTTATTTCACTTAGCATAATACCCTCCAGTTCCATCCACATTGATGTAAACGGTAGGTATTCATCCTTTCTGATGGCTGAGTAATACTCCATTGTGTGTGTGTGTGTGTGTGTATATCTCACATCTTCTTTATCCATTCATCTGTTGAAGGACATCTCAGCTCCTTCCACAGTTTGGCTGTTGTGGACACTGCTGCTATAAACACTGGGGTGCAGGTGCCCCTTCATTTCACTACATCTGTATCTTCGGGGTAAATACTTTCTTAGAATCAGGATTAGCCTTAGTAGAAACTGAAGTGAGTTCAAGTTAGTGAAAATTATATTTTATCATATTTAGGAATTGGGTTTTTAATTTGTTATGACTATATGTTATTTGGACAAATAACTGTACGGTTTTAATGAGTTTTAAAATTGGCCAAATTAACATGTGGTATCACTTTTAATAGTTATTTACACATAAGAGAAAGAAGCTGAAGCCAGACACCACCAACCACCTAGTGCAGCTTATGTGGATCACTGACAGACTATAAAGGAAGAAATCAGCAGCCTCTGGAACATTACCCTTGCAAACCTGAACCTATGGAATGATGGTGACTGTTCCATGCGGAGTTGATCCTAACCACTCCTGGGAAGTGTACCTGAGGGCCAGCCATTTGGTACCAGCGCTGGGAAGAAAACAGGAGCAACCATGTTGAAACCTCATAGCCGGTGACTGGACCAGGATAACTGGTACTGGCAAGAGTCTACAATGATGCTGTGTCTGATGCACTTTGACAGGTGCCACCTGAAAGTCCAATTCAATCAAAGTTGGTTTTGTGCTACATTTCCTATAATTCGTTTATAACATGTCACTCGTTCTTGTGCTACACAGACAGGAAAATTCAAAGATTTAACTGGCTTTTTCCTATCCTGCCAGTTCTTCAGCTCTTGGTTATATTCTCCGTGAAGGGCTCTGCAGATTCTTCAGAAGGAATATGAAATAAAAAAATAATAATAATAATAACAGTGCTTTAAATAAGTGAAGTTCTGGCAGGTTTCAAGGGCTCTCCTATTCAATATCAGACCCTCTTATTAATCTTCATAGAGTCAGAATTAAGAAATGAAACTTACAAAAACTTTTAAGGAAATGGAATTTTAGAGTTTAACAAAAAGAGCCACACAATAATATCTTTCAACTGTGGGAATGGCTTTCACATAGCAAGAAGCTACTTTTCATTTAACAAAGAACAAGGAGAGCCCAGCTTTAGTTGAAACTTGAGGAATTTAGTTCACATAATATGTTATCTTTTGTTCTCTGGTATTCTTTCCCAGGACTTTTTTTTAAGCAGGATAGATTCTCATCTTGCCGAGATGCTTTTAAACAATTTAACCTGAATGCAGAAGATGGAACAGACGGTCTTTTAAAAACTCTCCATATTCAAGATGCTGGACATTCAAGGGCCTCAAAACACCTGATGCATTTTCATACAGTGATGACCCGATAGCTTTCTCATCCATTTAAACCTACTTGTTGATTTCCTCTCCTAGTTATTGGGTACTGTCTACTTTTCCTCCAACTGTTCTCACCTGTCCTCTGACCTCTTCATCCTGTCCAAGTCCCTGTGAATTCACATTATGTTCTCTACAATATGGAGGGGACTTTCCTCTTAAACCATACAGGCCTCTAAAAAAAAAGGAGGATTATTAACCACAGGGTCTTGTTCAAATTCCAACAGGGGAAATTGCATTTTGCCTCCCTATCATTTATTCCCGTCATTTATTCAGAAATACTATTTAATATCCCTCTCAAAATAAAACCTGTTGCAGAGAGGGCTGCCTCAGAGGGGCCTGCCTTTCCTAGCATAGAGGAGATGATGTTTCAGAAATGTATGACTAATACTCCTGGGGCAGGAGCTGAGTACACTGGGATCCTTTGGGAGTAAAGGTACCTCCGAAGGATCAAATTGATTTTTATTTTATGAATGCAGTAGACAGTCCCATTAGACAGATTTTTTCCCTCCAGCATTTTGCAGCATCTTCTGAGATTCAGAATTAAGCCAAGAGCTGCTTGGTAATACTGTGTGGATGACGCATTACACAGAGCTGACTCTGTGACATCATGTCGTCTTGTTCTCAGAGCAACCTGATGTGCCTGCCCTGCACACCCCAATTCTGTGAGTCACTGCATGATATATTGTCCAGGAAATGCAAAATGATGTTCTTCTTAAAAACTCATGATTAAAAAAATTGAGGCTTCCGGCTAGGGAACGTAGAGTGAAAAAGTAAACTCTCAGGAGGGGCAAGTTCTCATTTCTGTTTTTCTTTTCATTATTGTTTAAGATCCTACAAGGGATTGTAGTTTATAAATAAGCATGGCAAGTGGTTATTTTCTTCGGTGTTTTATTGCCACAAAAATGAACTTTATTTTTACCAATCTGAACTTCCCATTATGAGCAGCGTGCCACTCCATATCCTAAGAAGCTTTTACCATCAAAAATGACTGAATATCTATATGTGTATTATGGATGTTGAATATAATTGCCTAAATAAGCACCACTCATGCCTGAAGAATTCTGCAATACAAAACAATCCAGATATATACAAACTTATAGTGAATTTTGACAATGATAGAATAAAAATCAAGGATAATCTACTAAAGAGAAAATTAAAATTTAGCCTTATCCAAATACTTCCAATCTGAACCAAAAAATCATGTGCTTGATACCAAACAGTAAGAATTCAAAGTTTAAAAATCTTTTCTTTTTCTGTCTCCACCTTCCAAATTTAAGTAAATAAAAGAACTGGTGAACCAAAGATCCAGTGAACAAAAAATGCAGGGAAAAAGAGAAACAGCAGACATTAATCAAGCTGAGATGTTAACAAGGACAGAATCTCTTTCTGGCAAGGCTGACCTTTCCAACCCAGTACATAGTACTTGTCATTCCTAGAGCTTAAGACACTAGGACAGCCAGACAGATAGCAAGAGCCCAGACCCCCAGGGTTCAAAAGCAATCAGGCAGACAGCACATATTAAATACCCTCCATTGCCTCAAAACCACCATCCTTTTCCTATTAGAAATGCACTATTGGGGCACCTGGGCATCTGACTCTTGGTTTCAGCTCTGGTCATGATTTCAGGGTTGTTACATTGAGCCCTGGGTGGAGCTTGCTTGAGATTCTCTCTCTCCCTCTCCCTCCCCACCACTTGCTCATGCTCTCTCTAAAAAAAAGAAAAGAAAAGAAAAGCACTGTTAATGAGAGGGCAGCATCATTTGGGACTTTGGATGCTACAGATTTGATTTGGACCAATGTAAGGGCGCCTGGGTGGCTCAGTTGGTTAAGCGACTGCCTTCGGCTCAGGTCATGATTTGGACCAATGTCTGGTTAAATCCCAAGGAAGTATGCCCCATGAAGGTATGGGTTCCATGGAGGAAGGATCACTCTGGGTAGTTACTTAACAGGAAAAGAAACCCCTGGAACCACTATTGGATTTGGAAGTCAGCCAACCAGGCAGAACCTGAAGGACCCTCTAGACCCAGACACTCTACTACATCCCCAGAGGAATTTTAGTTCTCTCTGTGCCACAGCCCATTTACCTAACAGCAAGGAGCAATGAGGGTCACTCAAGTCCTCTTCACTGGCTCTACAGTTGAAAATTCAGGCAGGCTTCCAGCGATACTTCATGTTACAGGTACATACATGCCTAGCAATGCATTCCCTTTGGCTTCACAGCTGGAAAACAGCCGGAGGTAGCAGGTGAGAAACAGAACAACTTTGCCTTTTCCCCCAATATTACTCTGGGCCAGCCATGGGAAACTTCACTAGGGGTCCCAAATGGGTTCAAAGTCAATGTCCTAGAAGAAATAGTAATAATTACAGCTATTTTTAAAAGGTGTCAAAATTTCACAGTTATAAGGATGTTCATCTAAGAACCTAGAAATAATGGCAATAGCGTGGCTTAAAATTAATGCAAAAGAGTAAAAGATACCCAAAGGCATCTAAGGCAGATGGCTCCCAGGCTTGCAGTTTTATCATAACTTCATTGAAAGCAACTGCTATTTTTAAAAAGACCCAGTCAATCAGAAGAAAGATCCAGTCACTATGGAAGTTCTAATTGTTACTAGCTATTGATACTACAAAAAATAACTTAAGGGTTGCATAGGTAGAAACTGTCAAACTGTTTTCCAGAAAGGCTGTGGTTTTTTACATTCTAAACAGCAATGTATCAGTGATCCAGTTTCTCTGTATCCTTGTCAGCATTTGGTATTGTATTTTTTTTTTAAGATTTTTTCATTTATTTTTTTGACAGAGAGAGACATAGCGAGAGCAGGAACATAAGCAGGGGGAGTGGGAGAGGGAGAAGCAGGCTTCCCGCAGAGCAGGAAGCCTGATGTGGGACTCGATCCCAGGACCCTGGGATCATGACCCGAGCCAAAGGCAGACCTTAACGACTGAGCCACCCAGGCACCCTGGTATTGTATTTTTTTAATCATTCTGATAGGTGTATAGAAATATCTCATTGTAGTCCTATTTTGCATTTCCCTAGTGGATAATGATATTGTACATCTTTTCGTGTGTTCATTTGCCCTATGTATATCCACTTTGGTAGAATGTCTCTTCATGTCTTTTGACTATTTAATAATTGGATTATTTGCTCTTTTACTGTTGAAGTTTGAGAGTTCTTTATAGGTCTTAAATACTAGTTCATTGTCAGATATGTGGTTTGCAAATATGTCCTCCTAGTCTGTAGCTTTTCTTTTACACTCTTAATGAGGTCTTTCAAAGACCAAAAGTTTTAAACTTTGGTCAAGTCCAATTTATCAAGTTTCCTTTTATGGATGTGCTTTTGGTGTTAACCTAAGAACTCTTTGCCTAGTCCCAGATCTCAAACTGAATTTTCTCATTTATTTTTTCTAAAAGTTCTATAATTCTGCATTTTACATTTAAGTCCAAGATCTATTTTGAGTTAAATTTTCTAGGGACAGCTGCGTGGCTCAGTTGGTTAAGCGACCGCCTTTAGCTCAGGTCGTGATTCTGGAGTCCAGGGATCGAGCCCCACACCGAGCCCCACATCGGGCTCCCTGCTCAGCAGGGAGTCTGCTATTCCCTCTGACCCTCCCCCTTCTCATGTGCTCTCTCTCTCTCTCTCATTCTCACTGTCTCAAATAAATAAAATCTTTAAAAAAAATTTTTAAATATTGTATAAGACATGAGGTTTAGGCAAGATTCCTTTTCCTCGGCATGTCCAACTTCTCCAGGACCATTTGTTAAAGAAGTTATCCTTCCTGTATTTAATCCCTTCTGTATTTTGGTCAAAATTAGTTGGGCAAATCTGTATAGGTCTATTTCTGAGTTCTCTCTTTCATTTCATGGATCTATATGTCTACCTCTCTATGAATACCAAACAACCTTGATTAGTGTTGCTTTATAATTAGTTTTGAAATTGGATAGAGTGATTCCTCCCACCTTATTCTTCTGTTTCAAAATTGTTTAACAATTCCAGTTCCTTTGCCTTTCCATATAGATTTTAAAATAATCTTGTCTACATCTATAAAAATCTTGCTCAGCTTTTGATAGGAATTGCATTAAACACACACATTCTATTTGGAGAGAATTGACATCCTTGCTATGCTGTCTTCCAAACCATGAATATATGTCTATTTATTTAGATCTTTGATTATTTTAGCAGTATTTTGTAGTTTGTATAATACAAGTTTTATTTACATTTTGTTAGATTTATACCTATTTCTCTTTTATTTGTGCAAATGTCAATGGTACTGCACTTTTAATCTCAGTGTCCACATGTTCATTACTAGTATATAGGAAAACAACTCATTTTTGTGCTGGATTCACTTAATTATTATAGGGGTTGAGTTTTGTTTGTCTTCTGGAGGGGTACTTTTTGGTAGATTTTTCAGGATTTTCTACACAGACAATTATGTCATCTACATCTAGAGATATATTTCTTCATTTCTAATATGTATGCCTTTTATTTCCTTTTCTTGCTTTTTGCACTGGCAAGAATTTACAGCACTATGCTAAAGAAGAGTGGTGAGAGCTGATACTTTCGCCTTCTTCCCACTTTTAGGGGGAAAACATATAGTCTTTCACTATTAAGTTTGATTATGGTTTTAGGATTTTGTAGATTCATTTTATCAAGCTGAGGAAATTCCCCACTAGTCCTGTTTTTCTGAGAACGCTCTTTAAATAAAAAATGTTGATTTTTTAAATTTGCATCTATTGATATGATCATGTGATTTTTCTTCATTAGCTTGTTTATATGGTGGATTACATTGTACAATTTTCAAATGTTAAACTAGCCTTGCATAACTGGAATAAACCCATTGGCCATGGTGTATAATTTTTTTTTATAGAATACCAAATTCTACTTACCAACATTTTATTAAGACCTTTGTGTCTATATTCATTGTGGAACTAGATCTATAGTCTTCATTTTTTGTACTGTCTTTGTCTGGCTTTAGTATCAAGGTACACTGGCTTCACAAAATAAATTGGAAGTGTTCCTTTCTCTTCTATTTTGAAGAGATTTGTAGAATTGGCATTAATACTTCTTTAAACATTTGTTAGTATTCTCTGGTGGAAACTTCTGGCTCTGGAGATTTATTTTAGGAGGTTATAACTTATGAATTCAAATTCTTGAATAGTTATAAGGATCTTCAAATTGTCTATTTCATAGTGGGTGAGTTGTGGCAGCCTGTGTTTTTCAAGGGATTGGTCTATTCCATCTAAATTGTCAAGTGTATGTATGTGGATTTGCTATTAATATTCCCATATTATCCTTTTAATATTTACAGGACTTTTAGTAATATTCCTTGTTTCATTCCTGCTCTTGGTAATTTGCATCTTCTCTGTTTATTTTTTCTTTGTTAATCTTGCTGGACGTTTGTCAATTTTATTGATCTTTTCAAAGAATCAACTTTTTGTTCCATTACTTTTCTCTACTTTTGTTTTTAATTTCATTGATCTGTTTTTATCTTTATTATTCCCTCTCTCTGTTTTCTTTGAACTTATTTTGCTCTTCTTTTTCTAAATTCTTGAGGTGAGAACTTGTTGATTTGAGACTTTTCCTCTTCTCTAATGAAAGCACTAAGTGCTATAAATTTCCCTTAAGTACTGCTTTAGCTATGACCCCACAAATTTTGATATGTTCTATATTCATTTTCATCAGTTCAATTTCTTTTTACTTCATTATAATCTTTGACCCATAGATTACTTAGAATTGCACTGCTTAATTTCCACATGCTAAGAAAATTTCCTGTTATTCCTCTGCTAGTGATTTCCAAATAATTCCATTGTGGCCAGAGAGCACATAATTATGACCTCTATTCTCTTAAATTTGTTGAGGTTTGTTTTATGGCCTAAAATATGTTCTATTTTGGTATATGTTCCATAAACACTTAGAAAGAATGTATACACTGCTGTGGCTGGGCAAAGCTTTCTATAAATGTCAATTAGATTTTGTTGGCTGATGATGTTGTTGAATTCTATACTCTAGCTAATTTTCTACTTAGTTGCTCCATCAATGTTGCTAGAGGAATACTGAAATCTCCAACCATAACTGTGGATTTTTCAATTTCTCCTTATAGTTCTGTCAGTTTTTGCTTCACATATTTTGCAGCTCTACTGTCAAGTACATACCCCCTTTAGGATTACTATCTCTTTTTAGTAGACTGATCCTTTGTAATTATATAATGTCCCTTTCTTATTCTAATTTTCTTTGCTTTGCAATCTACTTTATATGATATTATAAAGCTACTCCTGATTTATTTTGTTTATGTTTGCATTTTTCATCTTTTTCCATCTTTTTACTTTCAATCTTTCTATATTGTTATATTTGAAGTGAGGTTCTTATAGGCATCATATAATTGGGCCATATTTTTTAATATACTCGTCAACCTCTGTCTTATAGTTGGTATATTTAAACCTTTGACAGTTAATGTAATTATTGATATGTTATGAATTAAGGATGCCATTATATCTTTTGTTTCTCTTTGTTCTTCCAGTTTTCCATTTGTTTTCTTTGGCTTGTCTTAAACATTTTTTACTGTTACTTAAACATTTTTTAAAAATCCATTAGACTTATCTATGTTACTTTTTAATGTACCTCTTTGTAGAGTATTTTAGTGGTTGCTCAAGGTAGTACATTATATATAGATAACTTACACCTCTACTGATACCATGGGGGCAGGGAGGTGGTCTCATTACCACTGAAGAGTGATGAAAGTCCTAACTCTCTACTAGGTCTCCTCCAACAGCACTCTAGTGGAGGGGTTTCCTTATTACAATGTGGAGAAGGTGGGAGTCTTTTCCAATGTGGGTTAAGGTAGGGCCATGGTTTTCATGTGGTATTTGACTAGAGTAAAGCAATTATTATCTTAAAGTTTTCTGTCTTGAGATTGGGCTGGAGTGGGGGAGGTGGAAAAAAAAGTCTTGTCTTAAAAAATAAAAATAAAAATAAATAAATAATAGTGTTCTGTCTTCCTAAGCTGCCTCTTTCTTAGTCCTTTGGCTACAGAGAGCAGGCTCGTGTTGGCACTTTCTTTGCACTTGGTGCTTTCAGATTACTGGCTTATCAAGCCCTAAGTCTCAGATTTATGAGACAAAAAGAAAACACAGGGAATTTACCATTATGTTGTTCCTTGAGTCTTAAGGTTTCTAGCTTTTCTGCCTTCTTCTTTCCACCTTTCATAATCTTCTTATGTGTGTTTTATATATACTGTCCAGGGTTTGGGTTATACTTATCCAAAGAAATAGGAAAAAGTATGTCTATTCCATCTTCCCATTAGTGTAAGTACTTCTTCCTTAGCTATTTAATAAAGAAAAAAACAAATGAAGAAAGCACCAGCTAGTCATTACATTGTCATATAAATATATTCATTATCAGATAAATATATTTATTGTAAGATAAGTGTTACCATAAAATTTAAATTGAACTGGTATTTATTCTGATTATTATTATCAGAAAGCTGGGTTTTTCTTTAAGGCAAAGAGAAGTTTTCTTATAATGTGAAATGTGAACTGATTCATTTTAGTAATTCAAAAGATTGTTCAATTATCAACTTGATATTATGAATGTTCTTTTTTTAAAGATCTATTTATTTATTTTAGAGAGAGAGTGAGAGTTGGTGGGGGTGAGCAGAAGGAGAGAAAGAGAATCTTCAAGCTGATTCCCTGCTGAGCGTGGGGCCTGACACAGGGCCCAATCCCACAACCTTGAGATCATAACCCGAGCCAAAATCAAGAGTCAGATGCTAAACTGACTGAGCCACCCAGATGCCCAGTTATTATAATGTTCTCATATAAAATTACATTTGTATCAGCTTGTTAATAAATGCTGTAATTTGTGGCAGGTTATAGATAGAGCAGTTTTCAGATTAAATTCTGCCACAAATACTAGCATCTATTACCAGATAGTAAGAAAGCAACCTGTTTTCTTAGCTAGATGATGTCCCAGTCTCTGTCTTCTTAAATGCTCTAACCATACCTTGTATAATTTTTTTTCAAGAAAAACATGAATTCTAGAGGCAAAATTCAGTTAATCTCTCAATCAGCCTCAAGTGACCAGAATCTTCTAAATTGTAGGAACACAAGACTTTATTGTATTTAAGTCTCAGGCACCAACTCCATATGTGAGGGAAGGCAGGCTTCCTAGTTTCTTATACCCTTTCATGCAAGAGTGGGAGAGTGTCTCTAAAATATTTCAATCAATCTTTTCATGACAATACCCACTAGCATCCCCCTACACATCACAGAGAATTCAATCGCTGAGAAGTAAAGGACAAGGGGAAGGAAGAAGTAGTGGACAAAGCATTTTACAGTTTTCCCAGAAGTGGAGCGGCTAGTAACCACTCTGTGTTACAGTCACCTCTTGTAAGCTTCTGAAAGTCTCTACAAGCTTCTGAAAGTCATATCAGAGTGGGAAAAATACAGCATTCTTTACAAAAGCTATTTTCAGACTTTTTTTAAAAAACTTGGATTCTAGTAGAAAATAGGGAGGGGTTGCTAAAGTCCACCCATCTGCCCACCATTACCCAGTCCCCTCCCCAGGAGGGTAGTTCTCAAATTGTGGACCCCACACCAGACTCACTGAGTCAGACTCTCTAGAATTAAGGTCCAGAACCAGCATATTTAACAACCTTGTGGTAAGTTGGGAGATCTCTGCCTTTGTGCTTTGAGGAACTTAGTTTGCAAATCACTATGCTACAGTTAGTTTAATAGTTAGCATAACACAAAGAAAATCAGATCTCTATGGGGAACATTAAGTGGAAACAGAACCACCAAAATCTCCAGTCACAGTGAACAATTAAAGGGCAGCCACCACAGGTGGTCCTGGGGTCCAGAGCAGGAGTGTCCATGCATTCCAAAGACGAAACCCAGGCCAGGGTGACTTCCTATTGTTTTTGCTTCATTGAGTTATGAGGTGAATGGTAATATAGTATGGGTAAAGGTAGGGGGGTTTTCTTTCAAATTCCCTTTTTCTGAAATAACCTTTTTTAAAATAGTAACTTATTGAAACATTTTATGTCTTACTGAAACATCTTACTATGGAAACATGACATTTAGAGAGAAGTCTATTAGTCAACGAATGTCAATTAATGAATAGTGTTCTTTCTGAAGTTGACACGAATAATTTAATTGATGAGCACCATCAGCTAACATCAATCACTGAGGGGACACAGGTAGCATTCCAAACAGAGAACAGAAAGAAGGGGTTTGGAGGAAGTGTGCTGCATAAAGTCAAATATATGTAGAATAAACAAATACCTATACTGTCAAAAAATAAAACAGAACAGCGTCCCTGACAAGCCCCCATAAGCCAAACCACTGGAAGCAGGCAATGTTAATGTTAACACTGCTTTTAAATGAACAGTTTATGTTTTTAATATCTGATTTCAAATTTTTCATATTGCCTCTCCTGTATGTAGGGATTTCACAATTTCACATATTAAAGCATAGCAATATTTGACTATACTTTTAGTATCCTAAAAACAAGCCAGAATGTCCAAGAAAGGAATAAATAAATTTTAAAATATTTATTTCCAAAGAATATATAGTGGCATAGGAAAAAATTCTTTATACAATGATAATTTTTTTAAAAAGCAGAGATACAGATCTATATTTCAGTATAATAATGAGTTTGATCCCAATTTTGTAAACATATGCATACATATGTTTATTTGAGGTAGGCTGAAAAGAAGATTGGAGTGAAATAAATATACTGGCACATTTATTTCAACTCTGGGTATTGAGTATATTATTTTCTGTTTTACATATTTTTGTTCCAAAATTGTCTACAATAAATGTGTATTCATTTTATAATGAGAAAAAAAATGTTGCATTTTTCTAAGTGACCAAGCTTCCATTCTTTTGAAATGATTCTAGGATCTTTTCTACTTATTCATGTCCTCTTCAGCAATAAAATCATCCCCAACATATTTGAAAATACCCTTCAAGCACAAAGACATTGCCCAAATTTGAACACAAATCACTAAAGCTTGAAAATTCTACTATCCTATAAAGAACATGTGGTTCATATATACAGTGGAATATTACTCAGTCATAGAAAGGATGAATACCCACCATTTGCATTGACATGGATGGAACTGGAGGGGATTATGCTAAGTGAAATAAGTCAAGCAGAGAAAGACAATTATATGGTTTCATTCATATGTGGAACGTAAGGAATAGCACAGAGGACCATAGGGGAAGGGAGGGAAAACTGAATGGGAAGAAATCAGAGAGCGAGACAAACCATGAGAGACTCTGGACTCTAGGAAACAAACTCAGGGTTACAAAAGAGAGGGGGCTTGGGGGATGGGTAACAGAGTGATGGGTATTACGGAGGGCACGTGTTGTGATGAGCATTGGGTGTTAAACGCAACTAATGAATCGTTGAATACTACATCAAAAACTGATGATGTACTGTATGTTGGCTAATTGAACATAATAATTTTAAAAATTCTACTATCCTAGATCTCTCCATATGCCACGTACTGGCACATTTATTTCATACATAAAGAAGCTATAGGATAATAAGGAATTTTACCAGAACCTGATGTGTCTGCCATATTGTCATTCACATTCTGTTGTACTTTAGGCTTTATAAAGGATATGTCAATTACTAACAACTGAGACTTCACCTGTTAGAGAGGCATAGCTTGAGGATATAAATCATACATACATTCTGTTCCTAATTAAGGAGGAAGACTGACATATGTCATTGGAGACAACATAACAGACAGCTCTTCTGTGACACCAGCTTTTACATTAGTCAAAATGTTGCTTAGGAAATACTTGTCAGGATAAGACAAGGTTATATATACTGTTACCCATGGGACTGAGGACAGTCACCAAACATATGTGTACAAGACAAAAAAAGTTGCTACATAAAATCTTCACTCTTGAGTTACTCCAGTGGTATATATAGCAAAGAGAGGGTTTGAGATCCAGGAGGGAAAATGGAAAGGGAATTCAAACTCCAGAGTTGCTCTATAGGTGAGATTAGTGGGTAGGAGTCTCCCTGGCACAAAGAAGAGGCACCTTGTAAAGCTATCGTCTAACAATCATGGGTTCGAGTCCCAGTGATCCCACTTATTACCTTTGTAACTACTGATGATTCACATAATGTCTCTCATTCTCCTCATTGTGAAAGGAAAATTAAAATAATCAAATGGATAAGATGATTACGAAAATTACATGAAGAAATATATGCAAATTATTTGGATCATAAGTGTTTGAGTTCCCTAGTAAATTCCCATTCATCTCTGGTCCATCTGTGAGGAAGAAATTTAGGCATTTTGTTGGTGTCAGGGATTGGGTTCCATGGGATGAGGCAAGTCAGGGGCTGCAACCCGAGGGAGCACAGGGCCCTGACAGCACAAAGAGCAAAAGTCAAGCCTAAATCCTTTAACACTATTTCTTCCCAACTGAGTCACAACCCATTAGTGGAATGCACATCAATTTACTGTGCTGTGATTAGCATTTTTTAAGTGAAATGGAATGGACTCTATTAGAGTTCAGCAAATGTGATAAGGGTAAGTTTCATGAGATTCTTGTTTCTGTTTCATATATATGTATATGTTAATGTATGTATGCTGGATTGTGATGTGAAATGTATTTATTACTGTGGATCAAGGTAAAAAATTTTTGAAAACTACTTCTTTAGAAAAAGCCAGGTTTCAAAGTCTCAGCCCAAAGGTTCACATCACAATGACTCAGAGCTTGAAGGAATCAGGATAGGAACTGATTTGTGACAGTGTGAAGGCAGAAACAAGATGATTGCTGGAACATGCTTGGGGTATCCACCCTCTCTACACCTATCATTAGTATGTAGTGAGCTAGGCTGGCTTATCACATGCATAGCAGACCCTCGATACTGGAGAGATCTGTTGAGACCTGGTTCCCAATATGCTGGAGGTTAGCAGCTACTTTCATATTCCCCAGGGAAACCACTGATTTCCCTATACTAAGGGTAACCTGGGTTTTGTTCACCTGCTCTGTGGAACTCCTCATCTGGGGCTTGTTTTCTTACCTCCCTCTCGCCATACATACCTCTTGGGGCTGAGCCCTGTTCTCATTCTTCCCCACCTCACCCCACTCAGAGTTCTATGGACTCAATGGCACCTTGTTCTATTCCATGGCCAGTAACCACACTGGTCCTCCCCCTCACAACCCATATTGGCTCCAAAATGGAATTGATTTCCCACAGCTCAACTCATGATGAAACCTCTCTCCAACATGAAAACCTTTCAATACCATGTGTTTAAGTTTGATTAGCTTATCTTCTGTGTCTTTAGCTAATCACCAGAGCAGACCAGAGAGAGATGGAGTATCACCTGCTTCCTGGGACACTAGTTCCCAAATACTGCCTCAATAGCAAGCACGAGTCTCTATGTTCATAGTACCTCTCAGCTTATTTTTGCCCACAAGGATCTCATGCACAATTGTCAGGGGTCCTGCTGAGGTCCTGATAGCCAATGTGTACCACGGTCCTGTGGGAAATTATCTTGATGCCATTTTAGGCTACCAAAATGCCAAAAGTACTACCAGGAAGTCATGGAATGGTTTGCTAAAAATCCACTTATAACACACAGGGAGAAAGAAGGGGAAAGAGGGGGAAAGAGACCATAAAGTTAAACACATTTAGATAGGGTTACAAATAAACTGGAAGGACCTCACTGCTTGAATTCTGGGTTAGCAGTGTTCATTTGTCTTCTCTCAATCTCTCTCTCTCTCTCTCACTCACACACACACACATACACACACACACATACCCCTTTCTGACAATAACCAAAACTGAGATTTGAGCAAAGAGGGCTCATGGACGGAAGGTGCCCTGGGCCCACACATTAGCTTTGTTGGAGAGATGTAGGGATAAGTATCTCTGGCCATCGCTATAACTCAACAGTTAGCTGATTAAAAGCCCTGGGTTTATTTGTATTTCTTGGGCAGAGGACACGTGAGGCCAGAATGGCTGCTACAAACAGGGTCTTATGAATATTACGTGTTCATTTAGTAATGTGAATACTTTGTGCCTTTTTTATATTTAGCATCTCATAGATCCCATATATATTTAGTGTATAATGAATATTTAGTACCCAGGACCTCATGAATATTAGATATTTTTTGATCCTTTTATTCCTTCCCACCTATGTTTGACCCATGCATGTTCTACTTACTGTTTGTCTATATATAACATACCTTAAATGTTTCACTTATTTTTTTTACAAATTTATCATCTTCTATAATAGAACTAAATATTTCAAAAGCAAGTGCACATTACAACCACATTGCCCCTAACTGCCAGACTAGTAATCCTTATGAAAGAAACTCATTTAAGTGAACGTAACTTATCTTCATTGATATGGGAAATCTAGCATAGCTTCCAGAGCTGACTAGCTGGTTTTAACCACTATGAACTATGTGGCTCCAGTCAGTCACTTATTCTCCCCATCCTTCAGTTTCCTCAACCGTAAAACTGGAATGATAATGATATCTACTATATATGGCCATTGTGTAGATTAAATTAAATAATCTAAGGACTCAGAATAGTGCCCAGCACATAGTATATGCTATATAAGTGATAATTTTGTAATAAAGTTTTCCACAGACCCCTTCACACAGATGCCCTAAAACATCTTTTTTTTTTTTTTAAAGATTTATTTATTTATTTGAGAGAGAGAGAATGAGAGACAGAGAGCATGAGAGGGAGGAGGGTCAGAGGGAGAAGCAGACTCCCCGCCGAGCAGGGAGCCCGATACAGGACTCAATCCCGGAACTCCAGGATCATGACCTGAGCCGAAGGCAGTCGCTTAACCAACTGAGCCACCCAGGCGCCCCTAAAACATCTCTTTTTCATCTAAGCTATCAACTTAATGCCATCTCTAGGTCTGGAATCTACCTCTGTTCCCTTTGGGAAAATTATAGTGGTGCTTGTCTTATCTGAGATTATGTGACAAAGCAAAGTAAATGTAAATATGACTGTAACACAATGAGATCAGTCCAATGAGAGGACAATGCAGAGAGTATTACACTCTTCAATCATCTCTCATGTGAATTACACCATTTCCAATCATTTTACCCTCTTTTTTAACTCTCAATTCTTATTCTCTGTAGAACTGATTTGCCTGTATTATCTGGCTGTGGTTTTTTCTCCTTCTCCTGCCCTATTCAGTTTAAAGTACTCTATATCTGCTAGCCAGCTTGTGAACAAATGCATCCTGTCCCTCCATCCATTCTCTACACTTGGCCAAGAATGCATCATCCTGATGTTTTATACCAGGATTCACACATCCAAGCCCCATTTGTCAACACCATCTGCCATTTCCTTCCAAGATCTTCCTCAATCGTCCAAGTCCCATCTGAAGGTAGAAATGATGAAAAATGATAATAGTCACCCTTTGCCCAATAGCTGCTATGTACCAGGAAGTGTGTTCATGCTTCCCACTCTTGATCTCTAATCCTGGTACCATAGGCATTATTGTTAGCACCCAAGATGTCCTGTTAAGTATCTCTCATAAACCCAGAGACAGGAAAAATAAAAATGTATTCAGAGTTAAAATGTAAACTCAATACAATAGAGATCAGAAATATGTTATCACCTTAAATACCCAGAAAGTGAAGAGTCTTGCATTAATTGAACAAAACCAGATAGAATGTATAGTTATCTAAAGAAAGAATGTGCCATAAAAACTGTAGAAAAAAAGAAGTCAGTCACTAGCTAGTTGACTGAAGAATCATTCCCAACTCCTACTCTCTTGTCACTTTCCACCATATGGATGAAAAAGCCAAGCACTTGCTTTTCCAGCCTTCTTTGCAGCTGGAGGGATGGGAGACAGGCACATAAGGGGACCCAGCAACGGGATCATATAACACAATTCTGACAAGTGAGAAATAACTGGAAATCTGCTGGGGATGTCTACAAGAGGTTTTGCTTTCATAACAAAAGGGACAATCCTCCCCCTATCTCCTCCTGCCTTGAATGAGAAATATAATGGCTACAATCAGAAAGGACATGGCATTTAGACTCTAATAGATCTGAGTTCGAATCTCAGTTTTCCCACTTACTGGAGGTGCGGTATTTGGCAAATTCTTTAACATGGCTGAACTGTAAATGGGTTTAATAACACCTGTAGATGTTCCAGTGAGAAGAGAATGATGCACCAGAATGGTAAGATGCTTGAATCCTCAGCTGTTACGTTCTTTCCAACTGGCAGCTTCATGAAATTGACAGATTTTAATCAGAATGCACTTGCTACCATTGCTACTCTCTGGGTGCATCTACATCCCTTACTCTGCCCATATCTCTGAAAAAAGTCCATGTATTAAACTCTCTCAAATTGACCATTTCAGGGTGCTATATACTTTCTGCTAGAGCCCCAACTGATGCAACCACTGATGAAATATGCATGTCTGAGATGACCTCATTCAGACTGAGAGTAACCAGTCCAACCAGGCCTCAGAGGCGTCTTTCAATCCAAAGACTCCTAAACCAAGCCTTCCTTCCTTTCATGTCTGTTATTCACTCCCAAGTTACCAGGAAAGGACTCTGGTCTCCCTCCTGTCTCAGGAACTTACACACACACACACACATACACACACCCCATCCCACCCCAACCAAAGAAAAGGAAATAGCATCCAAGCAGGGTGAATAGCTGGATTAAACTTTAAGAAGAATAAAGAGGGGTGCCTGGGTGGCTCAGTCATTAAGCGTCTGCCTTTGGCTCAGGTCATGATCCCAGGGTCCTGGGATTGAGCCCTGCATCAGGCTCCCTGCTCGGCGGGAAGCCTGCTTCTCCTTCTGCCCACTTCCCCTGCTTGTGTTCCCTCTCTGGCTGTCTTTCTCTCTGTCAAATAAATAAAATCTTTTTTAAAAAAAGGAAGAAGAAGAAGAAAGAAAAAGCAGGAGGGACTAAAATACTTTAAACTCCATCTAGTTTCATGTTATATCCCTAAAGCCTACTATAGTGCAGTCAGTGAGCTCAATAAATGAATGATAAAAAGGACTGACCATGTCCACG
Organism: Mirounga angustirostris; assembly: GCF_029215605.1. NCBI lineage: Eukaryota > Metazoa > Chordata > Mammalia > Carnivora > Phocidae > Mirounga > Mirounga angustirostris. The sequence goes on along the minus strand of NW_026991712.1, from coordinate 65,257,403 downwards.
TTCCCACTCCAGCCCAAGAAAGAAGGAAAAGCAGAGATGAAGGGGAAAAGCTTCTCTCACAAATAGGCTGGAGAGAGGAGGGGAAGGCCAACAATGATTCAGTAATCTCAACAGTCTGGGATTACTTGTATGTTTCATGTTGTGCGCTTACCCTCCATTAATTTTGATCAGGTTATCAAAATCCTGAATTTCCTTATTTCCATCTGGTATTATTTCTCTTATTTTACTCTAGATTCCTCCAGAATTCAGACACACTGAGGTGTTGAGAAGCAACTTTCCTCAAACTTAGTGGCCAACTTCCATTCATTGTTTAGCATGAAAATTAACACAAGAGAATCCCAGTTCCTGCCAGAATTGAGTCATTTCCATAACCTTAGTGGCCTTGGGCTTTTCCTTTGGGCTTCCCCACTAAGCGGCCTGTTGGGCTGCCTAGCTCTAGGTTTCCTGGTCTTCTGGCCCCTCAGTGCCATTTATACTATTCTATCCCTACTCCTGCTATCTTAAGATCTGCCTTTACTGCTGCTAGGAGAGCCACTTGCTATTGCCAGCAACTTACAGTAATCAGCAGCAATTAGCAGCAGCTGCCTGACTTAACACATATAAGAAGCAACTCAGCAAACTCAGAGGGAGAAACCTCTGAGAATCTGGACAATGGCTAACCTCTTCTCATCCTCCAGCTGCAGAGGAAGCCTTACGCCTATCTCCCCAGAACTCTAAAGAAACTGCTAATCTACACTAGATCTTGTAAACTCACAAGGAGCCATTTCTTCTTGGGTCTGCAACATATCTTTCTGGAATTCCCTCCATGAAACGCAGTTTGGCATGCTCAGGTGTAGCGAGATGGCAAGTGACTAGCTTCATGTTATCCTCAGTGATGAAGGTTCAGAAGTCATTCACCTTAAGCTTCTTCCATCAGCAAAATGGCACCAAAGGACTTCACAGGGGTGATGTTCAGAGGTGGCTCATGGAAAATGAATCTTAATTCCCTCATTATTCCATTCAAGACACAAATTGGCTGTGCCCACCATCCAATGCCCAGAAGTCAAATTCTGCTGAAAAACAAGACATGGGTATCAGTGTGGAACTGCTGGTCATGTTCTGGAGAAAACCAATAAGCAATCTATCTACATATCATTAAAAACAATTATTAAGCCTCTCCTATGTTCCAGGCACACTGCAGGCACTGGTATTCAGAGATAAAGAGTTCACGGGCTGGAAAGAGAGAGAAAGATCTAAGTAGACAGTTATTATACAATATGATAAACACTGTGATAGCAGGAAGTACTGTGTGCTAGGGAAGCCTATAAGAGGACATAAGGAAAGACTTCCTGAGAAGATGATGCTCAAACCAAGCCTTAAAGAACAAACAGGAGTCAGCAGGACAGAGACAGCCAAGGGCACATCAGGTGCAGTTAGTTTGAGACAATGAGAGAACCTGAGACATTTGTGGTGCTGTACTTTTAGTTCAGCTGATAGGTGAGGGGATAAGAAAGGCATGAAGTGGCAAGAGATGAGACTGAAGAAGGAGAGTCAAAGGAGGAAAAAGTCTAGAGGTTCTTGGTGAATTCCAAGGTTCTTCCAACCACTATCTCTATTTTCTTAAAAAGGACCCATGAGATAGCGGAATTTTAGGAATAGAAGAGAATTTGGATATCAACTATGGCCAACTGTTTTATACACAGGTAAACTCAGGCCCACAGAGGTCAAATCAAGATAAGAGGCAGCACACTGAAATGATGGGATGATAGTAGTTCACAGATGTAAAACATCTTATAGCCCATCAAGCCCTTGCACTTACCACATATCAATAATGGAAGGAAATGTGAACAAGTCCAAAAGACCTAAGTTGTTAGCATGCCTCAATCACTGCCTGGGATGAGTGATCTTCAGTAAGTCCTTTCGTGGCTCTGGATCTCATTTTCACATCTACAGGATGAAGAAGCTGGATCACTAAGGCTTTTTCCAGTTCTAACACTCCACATTCGTAGAAGCTGATACTACTGAGTCTTTACTGCCATGTTAGAAAAAAATAACCTCTCCTCCAAAGACCTGGAGTTATAATTTTCTGAAGGTTTTCAAGGTGGATCTAACCCATATTTCTAATCATAATCCTTTTCCTGCTTAAGCAAAATGGTCACAAATAATCTAACGTCACCCTTATTAAAACTGTCTCCAACTAAACGAAAAAATAAGGTGCCTCCATAAACTCTGGAAATCCCTCCGATCCCCAAAGAGTCAGTATTGCACTCCAAACTGAAATTGTTTCATGATATGCAAACAAAGACCCAAAAATTATAGTTTCCTTTCTTTTTTAAATTTAGGCACTAAAAACCTACAGGGACATTCCATAATAAAGAAATGAATATATTGCACCTTCTGCCTTTCTCTTCATTTATTATTAAAGACATTTGCAGGAGAGCAGGCTCACATTGCTTAGGAATCCATCCGGGCCTGCTGATAATTCTCATTATGAGGTGAGGAGCACAATCTGAGAGGTCCTTCATCTTATGGAGAGTGGAACAATGTGGCTATCAACACAAAGACTGAAGATGCAGGCAGGCAGTACTCAGCAGGAGCAAAAGGATGCCTCGGTAGCAGTGATCATGTTTCATGCAAACAACCTAAAATCAAGAGAAGAGAAAAAACTGAAAATGTAATTTGCTAAGTTTTTCAACAATGGCATTTATTTTTTAAATAAGAGTTCTGTGCTTCAAAGCATTGTGCTCTAGTGTGGGATCTGAACATGGAAAAGCTCAGCCTGTCTTTGAGGAGTTTACAAGGAACAGGAGAGATGAAAAATGAGAGTAGAAGGCAGCAAGAAATGGGTATCACAAAATCACAAGGTGAGTTCAGAGAGGAGAGAAATCGCATGCTGGGCTATGAGTGAGGCTGCAACCAGTTGGGGCAGGGCAGGGCTGTGGCAGAAGGTGAGTGAAGCATCTGCTCTCCAGGGTGTCTGGACCACCTCCCTCACTGGGCACTCTTCCTTCACTTAACCATTTCCCTCCTTGCATCATCTACATATCCTTTCTTCCTTCCTCTCCTTCTTTCATTTGTTCATTGTGTATCACCTCCACTAAAATGCAAGCTCCATGAGAGCAGAACTTTGCCTTGTTCTCTTCAATGCCTAGAACAATGACTAGCATGGAACGGGTACTGAATAAATGGTAGGAAGCAAGGCAGGCATGCAGGAAATAAGTGGGGAAAGGGGAAGGAGGGAGGGAAGATACAATCCACAGAAATGAATTCATGTCCCTACTCATCTTTACCTTACATCCTATTTACATTTTAAAGTCTGATGTGGATTCCTTCCACTGAGAGAGCTGCCCCTGCTCTGTTTAGCCCACCTAATTCTTAACTTGGCCCTAAATTCTCTTACAGTCCTGTGCCTGGCCATTCCCCACCCTGCATCCCACCAAACTACACAATCATTTGTACATGCCATGTCTTTGTTCCTGTTCTTCCTGTGCCTAAAATAGCATCATTCTTGTACCTTTCTCTGCCAGATAAACTCCCACTCATTCTTCAAAACACAATGTAGCAATTTAGCAATATCTAACAAAATGTTAAATATGCACTCCTTTTGATCCATCTACCCATTGCTATAAATGTATCCTTGGGGTTTTCTCACACAAGGCAAATGTTAGCTCTTCTAGGAAGTTCTTTCTGTACTCTGAGCCCAGGCCACAGGCTCTCCTGTGTTCCAAGAGCACACAGAGCACCCCTTTCATATATCATTTATCCCACAATGTGTAACTATTTGTTTACAAGGTGTCCTCCTTATGGTAAACCTAACCAGCTCATGAAACTTACATTCTTATGGGTAGACAGACAAAAATATAAGTAAAAAAGCAAATAAATACATAATTATATACTTTCAAATAAAAGCTGGGAAAAAAGGATAATGCAATCTCCAAGTAAGGAATGAGAATCCCCCTTTTTAACTTATTATGTACCTATTGTGTATCATGGTTGACACATTTTTAAATCTAAATTCTCCTCTAAGTGTTTGTACTATGCACTTTGATATTCTATGGTATGTTGCAGGCATCTAGGTCCTGTCTGCCCAAGTATGCTGTAAGATTACAGTGGGCAGAATCCATATCCTGTACATATTTGCCTGCCCCCATATCATCTAGCACATGGTGCACAGCAGGATTTCAGTTACTACCTGGTTGGTCATAGAAATAACTGAAAGCAAGGTGTTACTGACAAGTTTGAAACATCATCTATGAATAAAGAGATCAAACCCATGGAGAGAGAGGAGTCCAAATTTGGCCCCTGACTAGCTCATATTAAAAACAAACAAACAGCAAGATGGTGGAGGAGTAGGAGACCTAAATTTCTTCTGGTCCCAGGAATTCAGCTAGATAGTTATCAAACCATTCTGAACACCTATGAACTCAACAGGAGATCAAAGAAAAGAATAGCAGAAATTCTCTGAACAGAAAAGAAACCACTTTCTGGAAAGGACCCAACAAGGGGCAGATCCGGGGAGACTCCCCTTCCTCCCCAGGAGGAGCGGCACAGGAGTGCACCGCAGGGATCTGCTGGGTTTGGAGACTCCACACCGGGTCCTGTGCCAGAGATAGAAACACTCGGTCACAGGTCGGGTAAGCACGGAGTGTGGCCGGAGACCAGGGAGATGGGAGTGATTGACTGCTTTTCTCTGGGGTCTCACTGAGGAGCGGGGCCCCAAGTTCTCGGCTCCTCCGGGGCGGAGATTGGGAGGCCGCCATTTTCACTCTCGTCCTCCAAAGCTGTACAGAAAGCTTGCAGGGAACAAAAGCTCCTGAGAGCAAATCTGAGCAGATTACTTAGCCCAGACCTGGCAAGGGCGGGGCAATTCCGCCTCCCACAAAGACATTTGAGAACCCCTGCGACAGGCCCCTCCCCCAGAAGATCAGCAAGAACAGCCAGCCAAGACCAAGTTTACCGATCAATGAGAACAGCAGAACTCCAGCACTAGGGGAATACTGCACATAGAATTCATGGCTTTTCTTCCCATGATTCTTTAGTCTTTCAAAGTTAATTTTTTTAATTTTCTTTTTTTTTTTTAATTTTTCTTTTTCCCTTTTTCAACCAGTATCTTATCAATCCCTTTTTTAAAAATCTTTTTTATCTTTCATTTTTAGAGTCATATTCTATCCCTTCATAGTAGTTAACCTTATTTTTTGGTATATAAATATAAGTTGTTCTCTCTTTAAAAATTTTGGGATACAGGGTGCCTGGGTGGCTCAGTTGGTTAAGCAACTGCCTTCGGCTCAGGTCATGATCCTGGAGTCCCAGGATCGAGTCCCACATCGGGCTCCCTGCTCAGCAGGGAGTCTGCTTCTCCCTCTGACCCTACCCCCTCTCGTGTTCTCTCTCTCATTCTCTCGCTCTCGCTCTCGCTCTCAAATAAATAAATAAAATCTTAAAAATTTTGGGATACAGTTTCTCCTAACAGACCTAAATATACCCTAAATCTCTAGTGTATGCCTTTGTTATAGTCCCCTGCCTGATCACATTCTCTCCCTTTTTTTTTTAAATTCCTCTTCTTTCTTTTTCAACCAACTTCTTATCAATTCCTTTTAGAAAATCTTTTATAATTTTCACCTTTACAGTCATATTCCATCCCTTCATCATATTTACCCTTATTTTTGTACATATATAAGTTTTTCTTTCTTTAAAATTTTGGGAGGCACTTTCTTCTAACAGACCAAAATACGCCCAAAATCTAGTGTGTGGCACTGATCTATGCACCAGCCTGATCATATTCAATCATATTCTTTTTTTTTTTTTTGTAATCTTTTACTTTTTCGTTTCTTTCCCTTTCTTTTCCCCTGGTTTCAGGTCTCTTCTGATTTGTTTAGTGTATATTTTTCTGGGGTCATTGCTACCCTGTTAGCATTTTGTTCTCTCATTCATCTATTCTCCTCTGGACAAAATGACAAGATGGAAAAAATCACCTCAAATAAAAGAACAAGAGAGGTGCCTGGGTGGCTCAGTCGTTAAGTGTCTGCCTTCAGCTCAGGCCATGATCCCAGGGTCCTGGGATCGAGCCCCGCATCAGGCTCCTTGCTCCACGGGAAGCCTGCTTTTCCCTCTCCCACTCCCCCTGCTTGTGTTCTCTCTCTCACTGTCTCTCTCTGTCAAATAAATAAATAAGATCTTTAAAAAAAAAAAAAGAACAAGAGGCAGTATCGACTGCCAGGGACCTAATCAATACGGACATTAGTAAGATGTCGGAACTAGAGTTCAGAATGACGATTTTACAGATACCAGCTGGGGGCGCCTGGGTGGCTCAGTCGTTAAGCGTCTGCCTTCGGCTCAGGTCATGATCCCAGGGTCCTGGGATCGAGTCCCACATCGGGCTCCTTGCTCAGCAGGAAGCCTGCTTCTCCCTCTCCCACCCCCACTTATGTGTTCCTGCTCTCGCTATCTCTCTCTCTGTCAAATAAATTAATTTTAAAAAAAAATCTAAAAAAAAGATTTAAAGATACTAGCTGGCCTTGAAAAACGCATGGAAGATATTAGAGAAACCCTCTCTGGAGAAATAAAAGAACTAAAATCTAACCAAGTCAATAGTGAGGCTAATAATGAGGTGCAATCAAAAATGGAGGCTCTAACTGCTAGAATAAATGAGGCAGAAGAGAGAATTAGTGATACAGAAGACCAAATGATAGAAAATAAGAAGCTGAAAAAAAAGAGAGATAAACAACTACTGGATCATGAGGGCAGAATTTGAGAGATAAGTGATACCATAAAGCAAAACAATATTAGAATAATTGGGATCCCAGAAGGAGAAAGAGAGAGAGGAGCAGAAAGTATATTGGAGCAAATTATAGCAGAGAACTTCCCTAATTTGGGGAAGGAAACAGGCATCAAAATCCAGGAGGCACAGAGAACCCCCCTCAAGATCAATAAAAATAGGTCAACACCCTGACATCTAATAGTAAAACTTATGAGTCTCAGAGACACAGAGAAAATCCTGAAAGCAGCTCGGGACAAGAGATCTGTAACCTACAATGGTAGAAACATTAGACTGGCAACAGACCTATCCGCAGACACCTGGCAGGCCAGAAAGGACTGGCATGATATCTTCAGAGCACTAAATGAGAAAAATATGCAGCCAAGAATACTATATCCAGCTAGGCCGTCACTGAAAATAGAAGGAGAGGGGCGCCTGGGTGACTCAGTTGGTTAAGCGACTGCCTTCGGCTCAGGTCATGATTCTGGAGTCCGGGGATCAAGTCTCGCATCAGGCTCCCTGCTCAGCAGGGAGTCTGCTTCTCCCTCTGACCCTCCCCCCTCTCATCTCTATCTCATTCTCTCTCTCAAATAAATAAAATATTAAAAAAAAAAAAGAAAATAGAAGGAGAGATAAAAGGCTTCCAGGACAAACAAAAACTAAAGGAATTTGCAAACACGAAACCAGCCCTACAAGAAATATTGAAAGGGGTCCTCTAAGCAAAGAGAGAGCCTAAAAGTAACATAGACCAGAAAGGAACACAGACAATACATAGTAACAGTAACCTTACAGGCAATACAATGGCACTAAATTCATATCTTTCAATAGTTACCCTGAATGTAAATGGGCTAAATGCCCCAATCAAAAGACACAGGCTATCAGATTGGATAAAAAAACAAGACCCATCGATATGCTGTCTGCAAGAGACTCATTTTAGACCCAAAGACACCTCCAGATTGAAAGTAAGGGTGTGGAAAACCATTTACCATGCTAATGGACACCAAAAGAAAGTTGGGATGGCAATCCTTATATTAGACAAATTAGATTTTAAACCCAAGACTATAATAAGAGATGAGGAAGGACACTATATCATACTTAAAGGGTCTATCCAACAAGAAGATCCAACAATTGTAAATCTCTATGCCCCTAACATGGGAGCAGCCAATTATATAAGCCAATTAATAACAAAAGCAAAGAAACACATCAACAACAATACAATAATAGTAGGTGACTTTAACACCCCCCTCACTGAAATGGACAGATCATCTAAGTAAAAGATCAAAAAGGAAATAAAGGCTTTAAATGACACACTGGACGAGATGGACTTCACAGATATATTCAGAACTTTCCATCCCAAATCAACAGAATACACATTCTTCTCTAGTGCCCATGGAACATTCTCCAGAACAGATCACATCCTAGGTCACAAATTAGGTCTCAACCAGTACCGAAAGATTGGGATCATTCCCTGCCTATTTTCAGACCACAATGCTTTGAAACTAGAACTCAATCACAAGAGGAAAGTCGGAAAGAACTCAAATACATGGAGGCTAAAGAGCATCCTACTGAAGAATGAATGCATCAACCAGGAAATTAAAGAATTTAAAAAATTCATGGAAACAAATGAAAATGAAAACACAACTCTTCAAAATCTTTGGGATGCAGCAAAGGCCGTCCTAAGAGGAAAGTATATAGCAATACAAGCCTTTCTCAAGAAACAAGAAAGGTCTCAAATACACAACCTAACCCTACACCTAAAGGAGCTGGAGAAAGAAAAGCAAATAAAGCCTAAACCCTGCAGGATAAGAGAAATAATAAAGATCAGAGCAGAAATCAATGAAATAGAAACCAAAAGAACAGAAGAACAGATCAACGAAACTAGGAGCTGGTTCTTTGAAAGAATTAAGAAGATTGATAAACCCCTGGCCAGACTTATCCAAAAGAAAAGAGAAAGGACCCAAATAAATAAAATAATGAATGAAAGAGGAGAGATCACAACCAACACCAAAGAAATACAAACAACTATAAGAACATATTATGAGCAACTAAATGCCAGCAAAGTAGATATCTGGAAGAAATGGATGCATTCCTAGAGATATATAAACTACCAAAACTGAACAGGAAGAAAGAGAAAACCTGAGCAGATCTATAACCACTAAGGAAATTGAAGCAGTAATCAAAAATCTCCCAACAAACAAGAGCCCAGGGCCAGATGGCTTCCCAGGGGAATTCTACCAAACATTTCAAGAAGAATTAATACCTATTCTTCTGAAACTGTTCAAAAATTGAAATGGAAGGAAAACTTCCAAACTCATTTTATGAGGCCACCATTACCTTGATCCCAAAACCAGACCCCATCAAAAAGGAGAATTACAGACCAATATCCTTGATGAACACAGATGCAAAAATTCTCATCAAAATAGTAGCCAATAGGATCCAACAGTATGCTAAAAGGGTTATTCACCACAACCAAGTGGGATTTATCCCTGGGCTGCAAGGTTGGTTCAACATCCACAAATCAATCAATGTGACACAATACATTAATAAAAGAAAGAACAAGAACCATATGATCCTCCTCAATAGATGCAGAAAAAGCATCTGACAAAGTACAGCATCCTTTCTTGATCAAAACTCTTCACAGTGTAGGGATAGATGGTACATACCTCAATATCATAAAAGCCATCTATGAAAAACCCACAGCGAACATCATTCTCAATGGGGAAAAACTGAGAGCTTCTCCCCTAAGGTCAGGAACACGGCAGAGATGTCCACTATCACCACTGCTATTCAACATAGTATTACAAGTCCTAGCCTACAACAATCAGACAACAAAAAGAAATAAAAGGCATCCAAATCGACAAAGAAGTCAAACTCTCACTGTTTGCAGATGATATGATACTTTATGTGGAAAATCCAAAACACTCCACCCCAAAACTGCTAAAACTCATACAGGAATTCAGTGAAGTGGCAGGATATAAAATCAATGCACAAAAATCAGTGGCATTCCTATACACCAACAACAAGACAGAAGAAAGAGAAATTAAGGAGTTGATCCCATTTACAATTGCACCCAAAACCATAAGATACCTAGGAATAAATCTAACCAAAGAGGCAAAGAATCTATACTCAGAAAACTGTAGAATACTCATGAAAGAAATTGAGGAAGACACAAAGAAATGGAAAAACGTTCCATGCTCATGGATTAGAAAAACAAATATTGTGAAGATGTCAATGCTACCTAGAGCAATCTACACATTTAATGCAATCCCTATCAAAATACCATCAACTTTTTTCAAAGAAATGGAACAAATAATCCTAAAATCTGTATGGAACCAGAAAAGACCCTGAATAGCCAGAGAAATGTTGAAAAAGAAAAGCAAAGCTGGTGGCATCACAGTTCCAGACTTCAAGCTCTATTACAAAGCTGTAATCCTCAAAAATTTAAAAACAGAGCTACCCTATGACCCAGCAATTGCACTACTGAGTATTTACCCCAAAGACACAGATGTAGTGAAAAGAAGGGCCATATGCACCCCAATGTTCACAGCAGCAATGTCTGCAATAGCCAAACTGTGGAAAGAGCCAAGATGCCTTTCAACAGATGAATGGATAAAGAAGATGTGGTCCATATATACAATGGAATATTACTCAGCCATCGGAAAGGATGAATACCCAACTTTTACATCAACATAGATGGGACTGGAGGAGATTATGCTAAGTGAAATAAGTCAAGCAGAGAAAGTCAATTACCATATGGTTTCACTTATATGTGGAACCTAAGGAATAGCATGGAGGACATTAGGAGAAGGAAGAGAAAAATGAAGGGGGGGGAATCGGAGGGAGGGATGAATCATGAGAGACTATGGACTCTGAGAAACAAACAGGGTTTTAGAGGGGAAAGGGGAGGGGGGATTGGTTAGTCCGGTGATGGGTATTAAGGAGGGCAGGTACTGCATGGAGCACTGGGTGTTATACGAAAACAATGGATCGTGGATCACCACATCAAAAACTAATGATGGGGGCGCCTGGGTGGCTCAGTCGTTAAGCGTCTGCCTTCGGCTCAGGTCATGATCCCAGGGTCCTGGGATCGAGCCCCGCATCGGGCTCCCTGCTCGGCGGGAAGCCTGCTTCTCCCTCTCCCACTCCCCCTGCTTGTGTTCCCTCTCTCGCTGTGTCTGTCTCTGTCAAATAAATAAATAAAATCTTTAAAAAAAAAACAAAACAAACTAATGATGTATTGTATGGTGACTAAAATAACATAAAAAAAAAAAAAAGTATGGCACTGGCACAAAAACAGACACATAGATCAATGGAACAGAATAGAGAGCCCAGAAATGGACCCTCAACTCTATGGTCAACTAACCTTCGACAAAGCAGGAAAGAATGTCCAATGGAAAAAAGTCAGTCTCTTCAACAAATGGTGTTGGGAAAATTGGACAGCCACATGCAGAAGAATGAAACTCGACCACTTCCTTACATCACACACAAAAACAGACTCAAAATGGTTGAAAGACCTAAATGTGAGACATGAGTCCATCAAAATCCTTGAGGAGAACACAGGCAGCAACCTCTTCAACCTCAGCCACACCAACTCTTCCTACACACATCACCAAAGGTAAGGGAAGCAAGGGCAAAAATGAACTATTGGGACTTCATCAAGATAAAAAGCTTTTGCACAGCAAAAGAAACAGTCAACAAAACCAAAAGACAACCGACAGAATGGGAGAAGATATTTGCAAATGACATATCAGATAAAGGGCTAGTATCCAAAATCTATAAAGAACTTATCAAACTCAACACCCAAAGAACAAATGATCCAATCAAGAAATGGGCAGAAGACGTGAACAGACATTTCTGCAAAGACATCCAAATGGCCAACAGACACATGAAAAAGTGTTCAACATCGCTCGGCATCAGGGAAATCCAAATCAAAACCTCAATGAGATACCACCTCACACCAGTCAGAATGGCTAAAATGAACAAGTCAGGAAACAACAGATTTTGGCGGGGATGTGAAGAAAGAGGAACCCTCCTACACTGTTGTAGGAATGCAAACTGGTGCAGCCACTCTTGAAAACAGTATGGAGGTTACTCAAAAAGTTGAAAATAGAGCTGCCCTATGACCCAGCAATTGCACTACTGGGTATTTACCCCAAAGATACAAATGTAGTGATCTGAAGGGGTATGTGCACCCTGATGTTTATAGCAGCAATGCCCACAATAGCCAAACTATGGAAAGAGCCAAGATGTTAATCGACAGATGAATGGATAAAGAAGATGTGGTATATATATATAATGGCATATTATGCAGTCATTAAAAGGAATGAAATCTTGCCATTTGCAACGATGTGGATGGAACTGGAGGGTATTATGCTGAGTGAAATAAGTCAATCAGAGAAAGACATGTATTATATGATCTCACTGACGTGAAGAATTCTTAATCTCAAGAAACAAACTGAGGGTTGCTGGAGTGGTGGGGGGTGGGAGCGATAGGGTGGCTGGGTGATATACATTGGGGAGGGTATGTGCTGTGGTGAGCGCTGTGAATTGTGTAAGACTGTTGAATCACAGACCTGTACCTCTGAAAAAATAATACATTATATGTTAAAAAAAAAAAAGAAGAAGAAGATAGCAGGAAGGGAGAAATGAAGGAGGGGAAATCGGTAGGGAAGACAAACCATGAGAGACTATGGACTCTGAGAAACAAACTGAAGGTTCTAGAGGGGAGGGGGTTGGGGGGATGGGTTAGCCTGGTGATGGGTATTAAAGAGGGCATGTACTGAATGGGGCACTGGGTGTTACACGCCAACAATGAATCATGGAATACTACATCAAAAACTAATGATGTAATGTATTGTGATTAACATAACATAATAAAAAAAACCCTCTGAGGCTATAGATAAGTAGAACACTAATATGTAATCTGAATTTACTATCTATTAATTGAATTTGTGACTTATAAGAAACTTTATTTTGAAGAAGTACAGAAACCTATAGGAAGTGTATCATGCATAGCCTCTGATTTCTATACCCTCTATTATCTGAAGAAGGAGAAGGAAAAGGAAGAGAATCACACACACAATTAATAAGAATGAACAGACAAGTCACAGATGGGGAAAAATTATCACAAAACATATATATGGAACAATAATTATTGCACATGTACCAGATGGACAACATTTTTTAAAATCTGACATTAATAAATGTTTCCAGCAATGTTGCTCATTGAGAACTCTCATCCACTGCTGGTAGAAGTGTAAGTATACCCAGCTACATACAGTTGATTCTCATTATCGGGATGTACTTATGTTCTATAAAGTTGCCACAAACACTGAATTAGTAAATATTGGACCACTGCTCCTGGGGGAAAGAAAGGGTTAGTTTCCTGCAAGTCTCAAGTCACAATATTTTTGTCAACCAGTCAATACATAAATTTATTTTATGTGTATTTCTGTTTAAAGACACCTTATTTAACATATGTTGTTGATTCATCAACACTGAATTCATGGCTAATAGCACTATAACTTATGCCTAAAGGAAACATCTAAAACACATATATTCTCTGTAAGGCATATCATAGCTTTCTTGTGCTTAGGAACTCTAGACAGCAGCACTTCAGCACTACACTTGGGGCCCATTTTAAACAGTGAAATCAACAAAAACACAAAAACATTAAAAACTTGGCAGTAATAGACATGGCAAGGATACTTGTTTATAGTGAGCTGAAAAAAGAAGGCAGAGTGCCACCTGATTCAACCTCAGCTGGGAATGTGCACATTGGCAAGTCAAATATTTTGCCACTCTGCATACACTTTTCTGTGTATATAGTATACTTTGCAATAAAAAGAAAAATTAAATGTTTTTTAAAAAGGGTCAGAATGCTCCCCAAGTAAAATTCTTATATGAAATGGGGAAGGGAGGCAAGCAAGACCTACTTGCAAAGAGACTTTTTAGCTTTTCCCAATGTTTAAAAGATTATCACCTTGGGGCGCCTGCGTGGCTCAGTCGTTAAGCGTCTGCCTTCGGCTTGGGTCATGATCCCTGGGATCAAGCCCCTCATCGGGCTCCCTGCTCTGTGGGAAGCCTGCTTCTCCCTCTCCCACTCCTCCTGCTTGGGTTCCCTCTCTTGCTGTGTCTCTCTCTGTCAAATAAATAAATAAAATCTTAAAAAAAAAAAGATTATCACCTTAATAAGAGCACACATCAATTCACTTGCCTTTTCTTGATATTATATTTGAGTTGGAGGGCTTTATTTATCTTATAATTAAATAAGCAAAACATGTAATGAATAAATATAGTATATTTACACTCATCCATTAAATGGAAGTAACCAATAACTAATCTTGAGTCTTTTGGTATATGAGAATCATTAAGTTAGCCAAAGCCATATCTGAGCCACAAAACTTAATGCATGAAATTGCAACGGGTAGAAGCACCTAGAACCTTCTATCTAGAAGTGTACTAGTGAGAGTTCTAAGTACCCTGGAAAACACATAACAAAAAGTTAAACTGTCTGAACAACATCAAAGCCACGAGGCGTGAAACAAAATAATCCTCACAGTAACCAATTTTTCTATAGGATGTGCAACTTGTTTTTTGATCATGATATTCAGTGGAGAGAACTTTTCATCTGTTAATCCAGAGTCCATCACTTGCCCTATACAGACGAGTGGCCTTGAATTAATCATGTAACTTCTCAGGCCTCTAGTTTTCTCTCTATAATACATAGGGTGTAGGCCAGCCATCTCTAAAATGCTTTCCAGTGCTAAGATCCTCTGAAACCGAGAGTGAAATGTTTTTATTTATTTATTTATTTATTTATTTAAATTTAGTTAGTGAACACACAGTGCAATATTGGTTTCTGGAGTAGAATTCAGTGATTCTTCACTTACACACAACACCCAGTGCTCATCACAACAAGTGCCCTCTTTAATACCTGTCACCCATGTAGCCCATCCCCCATAGAGTGAAATGTTTTTAAAGGAGAACCCTTCACCTTAATGTTCAAGCTACAACTCATCTGCATTTAAGTGGTAAATGATCTGACAACCAAAGGAAATAATAGAATCAAAAGGCAATCAGAATCCCAAAGGAATTATTATAATTATAATCTTCCTTAATTAAATTGACGTAAAATGGAGGTTGTTATTAATAAATCCCTCAGCATGTAAAGCAAGAACACAGATCTTAGGGAACCAAAAGGGGGACATGATTAAACTGAAAGAAAACCACATTTTTGATAGTACAATCATTTCACACTTTCCGAAGGGCCTTTTTCCAAGCTGTTCCTCACTGCCCCTCATGAAGTTTCACAAGGAACTCATTAGGCTTTGAGAAGTGCAGGCTGACATTTGTAATATGTATATCAGGTTATAATACGTTGTTATATGTGAAGAAATAAAATCGGTAATCTTCAATTCAAATAGATCAATAAGCATATTCAATTGCCTGTTCTGCTTGCTACAACAGTTACAGATGACAAGATTTTCACCTTGTACTTAAAGCAATAGTAGGCGATTAGGTCAGGAGCCTTGAACAGCCAAATGGGTAACTCGTCACTTCCCTATCAGCAGAGCCCTATGGGTC
The DNA here is from genome assembly GCF_029215605.1 of Mirounga angustirostris. Lineage (NCBI taxonomy): Eukaryota > Metazoa > Chordata > Mammalia > Carnivora > Phocidae > Mirounga > Mirounga angustirostris. Next base: position 65,242,084 of record NW_026991712.1, on the reverse strand, counting down.
CTGGCCTTCAATATTGCATCTGGGTGAAGAGCTATGTTTTTGAATTGCAATCTCTGTCCTCCATTGCCAGTACAACTAGCAAGTAAGGAAAAACTGACTTTTTAAGGGCCTGTATGGAGGAGACTGATGTTAAATCTACTTCGGTGTTTTAATAAACTATTAAAATTGAAGATCAGATGACCTTATGAACATTTTGGGCTTGTTAAAATCATCTTTTTCCAGGGCACCTGGGTGGCTCAGTCGTTAAGCGTCTGCCTTCGGCTCAGGTCATGATCCCAGAGTCCTGGGATTGAGCCCCACATCGGGCTCCCTGCTCAGCAGCAAGCCTGCTTCTCCCTCTCCAACTCCCCCTGCTTGTGTTCCCTCTCTCACTGTGTCTCTCTCTGTCAAATAAATAAATAAAATCTTTAAAAAAAAAAATCATCTTTCTCCAAATTTGAAATTCTTCATCACCCTAAGCCTTACCCTCTCCCAGAAATTAACTATCCTAGAAGAGTCCTGATGGAATTCTTTATTTCACTAAGAGGGATAAAGATATTCTAGATGGAACTTCCATCTTCCATTGTAAGAATGATGCTAGCTAACATCTACTGAGTGCCCACAATGCCACGCACTGTTAAATGTTTTACATGCATTATCTCTTTTAAAACTCATAACAAATCTAAGTGGCTAAAATTATCATGACCCTCACTTAGTGGATAAGGACAATGAAGGACTGACAGATCAGGTAACTTGCCCAGGATCACACAGGAAGTACGGAGTCTAGGACTGGAAACCTGGAATCCAGACACAGTGCCATAATGCATATCTTTTCAAAACATCTCTATACACTGTTGTCATACTCTTCCTTCTAGTCCTACATTATAGTAAACACCATTTAAGTTACCTTCACAGCTCCCAGTAACCCTCTTCCTCTGAGAACTGCCTACACACACACACACACACACACACACACACACACCAGAAGAATCCTGCAAACATGTACCTACTATGTTACTTCACCTTTTGGTCATAGCTGACTGGATCATGAGTGGACACCTGACCCAAGTCAGGCCAGTCAGAATCTCTCTCAAGAATTTCAACTGAAAGCTCTAGTGCGGAAGCATTAGGAGTGGTCATGTTAATGGCCAAGTTCTCTAGTGGTTGCCAAGGTTCCCAGAGCTGCCTGGCTTAGCCCCTTCCTGCATACTGCTTATCCAGTTTTCCTAGAATTCCAAAAAGTTTCTTTTCATGAATCTAAGTTGCATAAGAGTGGTACCAAGACATAGTCATTTATTCATTCAATAAACTTTTCAAGCATCTACTATGTGACAGGCACATAGATGGAAACTTAGTGGGTGGAACCCAACATTAAAACAACTAACCACACAAATAAATATATAGTTTCGAGTTGTAAAAAGTGCCACAGCAAAAAAGTATGGGTGCTGTTAGAGATGGAATTACTTTGTCATAAATGTGATAATATATGTAAAGCACTTAGCACAGGGTCTGGTTTCTAATAGGCTCTCAGTGTACGTATATTCTTTGGCCAAATTCTCTCTAAATAATAAATAATAGTTCTGGCACGTCTTCCTGGTTGAGGCCCAAATCCGGCCAAACTGTTCTAATTAACTGCTAATTTACTCCCTGCCTTTGGTTTCTGCTGCCAAATTATGATTCCCAAAATATCCTTTTATTATGCTGCCTATTTGTATCCCATGCCAAAGAATTTGGACTCTTTCCTGTAAGCCAGCTGTGAGGTCTCAGATGGGAGAAATGTAGGTAAGCAGGATTCTTGGTCACCTGCCCCACCTTACTCCAAGGGAAAATAAAGGTGCCCATGGGGGTGAGAGGGTGCATGAAGAATGAACGTCAGGTAGGCCATACAGCACTCATTATTTCTATTGGGTTAAATAAGTAGTCCAGCAATCCAATCTGCCCAATAAGTTTTGACCAATGAGGGAAGGAGGAGGAATGGAGAGAGCAGCTCTGAGGTAAACCCTTCATTCTTCAGCACTGGCAAGACTGCTTTGATCACTCAGAGCAAACTTCTATGGAGATGGTGAGTTCACTAAAAAAGTTCAACCATCAGTTCCATCTTTTTCACCATATCTGGATGTTGGAAACATTCTCTTTTCGAAGCAGAGGGAGATTCAGCCCCACCAGGTGCTACTCTGCCATCTATTCTCTCCTCCTCTTCCTCTTCCTTCTTCTCTTTCATCTCTCATTCTAAAGCATGTTGTGACATTTAATGTGGCTACACACGATAACGATCAATTGCACAGTATTATGCACAAGGACCTAGCTGATTTACAATGGGAATTATAGCTGTAGGAAATAGGGTTTATTCCTGGAAAGGATAATGAAAGCATAAGAACTTGATTTTATGAATCATACTACCCTGTGTGGAAGCAAAGTACACCCTATGAAAAAATCATTACTGTTCATAAAACTAAATTCAAGTCTGCTCCTGAAGGAGTAGTGAGTTCAATGAAATACATTCCTTCTTCCAGAGAAACACTGTGATACCCATTAAATGACAACTTAGAAATGAAGTAGCACTTAAGAAAATTGCTTACAAATTAGCAATTAAATGTAAACTTCCCTGCCTATCAGCGTCTTTCTCCCTCCATATTTTTAAAATATTTTTTTAAGATTTTATTTATTTATTTGACAGAGAGAGATAGATAGAGAGAGCACAAATAGGCAGAACGGCAGGCAGAGGGAGAGGGAGAAGCAGGCTCTCTGCTGAACAGGGAGCCCTGCATGGGGCTTAGGACCCTGGGATCATGACCTGAGCTGAAGGCAGCCACTTAACCTACGGAGCCACCCAGGTGCCCTTTCCCCCCAGTTTTTAAATGTAAGTTAAAAGAGATCCTTAGAGAATGTTCAGCAGATAAGGCAGAAGTAAAACAACATTTTCTACCTCCACAGTGCCTGTGGACCCAATCAATTTAATATGGGTTGGGCACCTCTCAACCTGAGTCCAGGAACCTCTACTTTCCTCCTTATCATCAACCTGAATTCTGGCAGAGACAGAGGGCACTTGTCCAGGGAATTAGTGGGTTCGGATCCCAGTTGCTCGGCCTGCCTGCCTCTCTCCTATTACTGATCCTTACATTTCTCAGGAGGCCAAATGGAAAGGAGATAATAAAATTCTCAAAGATGTTTTCTGGTTGATGATAATTTCAAAAGCCATTGTGCAAAATTTTCCCCCATCCTTGAAGTCCTGGGGGCGTGAAAGAATAAAGTGGAAACACTTTAGAAAGGATGAATGGTAGTCAGAGCAGACTTCAGAATAAACTATATTTTTAAATCTGACAGCAGGAACCATTCATTCAACATTTATTGAGCCAGGAAACTGACTCAGAGCTAAGTATTCAAAGATCAATACCACATAGTACTTGCCCTTAGGGAACTCCTAGTCCAGTAGAGAAACAACCACTTTAAATATTTTCAGGAACAATACAGGTTTATATAGTATTGAAAAAAATACTTGTTATTTTGATACCCAGTACCCACCACCCTTCTGATATTAGAACTCAATTTTGCCTCCCTCACTGGATTCAGTCTGGATGTAATAATTCAGTCATGGTATGATGTCCAAGACCAAACCAAATCAACTGGATACAATTCTCACTGAAAACTATATACAAGGTACTATGGAACTACAGAAAAGGATTCATAACTCAGCCAGGAAAGATCAGGAAAGGCTTCCTGAAGTTAAGTGATACTAAATTTGAGTCATGATAGCCAATCAACAGTTAGGGAAACAGGGTCAAAAACAAAGACATTTAGTGGGGCGCCGGGGTGGCTCAGTCATTAAGCGTCTGCCTTCGGCTCAGGTCATGATCCCAGGGTCCTGGGATCGAGCCCCGCATTGGGCTCCCTGCTCGGCGGGGAGCCTGCTTCTCCCTCTTCCACTCCCCCTGCTTGTGTCCTCTCTCTCACTGTGTCTCTCTATGTCAAATAAATAAATAAAATCTTAAAAAAAAATAAAGACATTTAGGAGCATAATACACAAAAGAAAAGAGATATATAGCGGCAGGGAAAGAACAGCACAATGGAGACACACATGTATAATTTATTCCAATAAAGTTAGAAAATAATACTGATATTTAGGTCCCACCCCACACCTATTGAATGAGAATCTTTGAAATTGAGACCAGGTATTGGTCTTTTATAAAAGGCTCCCAGATAATTCTAACTGTGGCTAGAAACAGCACACCAAACCATAAAAGGCAAACACACCTGTACCTGCAGAGCAGACCCTTCGCATTCTGGTCCCAGACTTCACTTTCCACTTATTTTACCACCTCTTGGCCCTCTTCCCTTTTTTTTAACCAACAATACTAAATTTCTTGTAGGTCTTCAAACATATCGTGCCTCCTCAACTATTTACACAGGCTCCTCCCTCCTCCAGCCTTTAGGAGGCTGCCCTCTTCCTCATTGGACATCTGGAAAGTTGTCAATTCTTCATGGCCAGCTCAAAGCCTAGCTTTCCTGGAAAGCCTTTCCTGACTCCACTACAGACGGAGGAGCTTCTTCCTCAGTCTTTCCCCAGCACCTATCCCTACCTCCACTGGAGTGACCATCTTACTGTCTTGTAACACTTCCCACCACTCCCTCCACACTAGACTCTGAGCAAGGATCTTGTCTTATTTTTGTATCTCTAGCCTGGTACATATGACTGCTACCCAACAAATATTTGTGAAAAATACAGCAGACTTCAGAATAAACTATATTTATCCAGAGAGAGGAAGGAATCCACCCACCTTCTTCATCTGTTAGATACTGGATATACTAGTCACTATTTCTTTCACTCAAACAAAAAGCCTTAAGGTCTTTAGAACTCCTTTTCAGAGTAGTCATGCAGGAGGAACCCTTGCTTAAATATGGAAATAACCAGTTACTCCTATTTCACTTTGATATCTTTGGATATATTCAAAGTTGAGGAGGTAGGACAGACTGCCTTAGGCCAGGAAATCTTTTCAATGTCTTATATAGCAACTTCTCAGTATTTACCAATGTTGGAGAATACACAGGAGTACAGAGATCAACAGTCTATCTCCTCACCTAGATCATAGGCCCCTTGGGGACAAAAGCTACAGTTTATTCACTTTGAATTCACAAGTCATAACACAGTATAGCTTAGAAGAGGAACTCAATAAATGTATAGAAATAAAACAGTCAATATCCCCTGGGGTTGGGGTTCCAGCTGGATCCCTCTGGGCCAATAGATGAAGTCTGCATCTATGCAGAAATCATCCCCTCATCTCATTTCTCTAGTCAAGACTTTTAGCATCCTGGGTTCTTATTCCAGCTCTGCCACTTACTGGCCACATGACTATGGCTTCTTCCCTTCTCAGAGCCTCAGTTTCCTCAGCTAGAGAGTTCTCACTCAGTTTATGCAATTGCAGTCAGATAGTGACTTGGCTAGAATCACCTTGAACACATCCTCATTCACAGATCCGGCAATTAATGCTGGCATTTTCATGGGATGTAATGTGGGCTCTCAGCTGGAATACCCTACACATGGCCTTAGCATGTGGCTTGGGCTTCCTCACAATGAAGTGGCCAGGTTTCAAGAATGAGTAGCCCAAGAGAGCAAAGTAAGTACATGGCTTTTTTTTTTTTTAAGTACACGACATTTTTATGACCTAGTTTTAGATGTCACACATTATCACTTCCGCTGTAGTCTATTGGTCAAAGTATCACAAAGGTCCACCCAATTTCAAGGAGAAGGGATATAAGCCTCATCACTCTATAGGAAGAGTATCAATACCACATTTTAAGAACAGCATGTAGGATGGAAAATATTGGGTAGTTATCTTGGAAAAATGCAATATGCCACACCTACCTAGGATGACTATGCAGATAAAATGAGACAGTGATATAAAGTACTTAGCCTGTGCATGGCACATGGTAAGTACTCAATAAACAACAGCTATAGGTATTTTTTTATTAGTGTTAAAGTGGCCCTTTCACTTTCCACCTGTGCCATAGAACCACACGGACTCACCTACAGATGAACTATGTAGTCACATGGCCAAAGAAGGTCACATCACAAGTAAGTGGCAGAGACAGGATTTGAGCCCAAGCTATCTGGCTCCCAAGTCTGCCCTCTTAATCTCTATACCAAGAAATCCCTCTTTTGGAGCTTCTGTCTTGTTGATGAATCTGAGAACCTGAGGAAGGAAGAGAGCAGCCATCAGTGAAATGAAGAGCCCATTAGGTTGGGAACATCCAGTACTAACTCTATGCGCATGGATACTGGTGGGGTAAAGAACATCAGACAATCCATATGGACCATTAACCAGGGCTCAGTTCCCAAAGAAGAGGATCCTCCTTGATCCTAGCACTGACTAGAAACAGCATTTTGTTTTCCACCAAAACCGTCATGGGTCAGGAGATCCTGTTCATGTCACTGTCTCTGTGCAAATGAAGCTAAAGAAAGGCAACTCAGGCAACTAGTGCACCAGGGAGGCAGAGGGAAGCTAAGCTAAGTGCACAAGGCTGAGGAGAGGTGGAGATGGGCTCTCCTCCCTGGGGAGGTGGTGGGGTTTAAAAGCATGGGCCATGGAGGCAGCCACCTGGCCTCCACTACTGACCAGTTAGGGGACCTCCAGTCTGAGCCCATTTCCTTGTTTGTAAAATAGGGGAATGATGATAAGAGAACCCTTGATGAAAGGCTGCTGTGGGGATTAAAGAAGCCAGGGCTTGGAAAACAATGGCACCTAAAAAGTGTTCAAACAGCATTAGTGATGGTGAGGATTCTGATTATGGAGTTCCCAGTGTTCCAGTTTGGGCTGCTCCAGGGCCCAGACACTCATTCTCTTGGCAAACATTTACACAGAGCTATGCAGATGTGAAAGGCTGGAGACCCCTCCGCACCCCCCAGGAGACTGATGAGACCTGCTGCCCCACAACTTGCACTTCTGCTTCATAACCTACATTGCATTGGCATTTCTTTTTCAGTTCCTGTCTTCCTACATAGACTATGGTGCCCAGCAGGGCACAGACCTCTTTTCTTACCTTTAAATCCCTAGCACAGTGCTTGGTACCTAATAGGTACTCAATAAATACTTGTTGAACTAATCAACAAATGAATAAAATAAAAATTCAACTCCCTACTCAAAAAAACAAAATAAATTAAAAATAAAATTTTTAAAAATCTCAGCCCTATTATCCAAATAGACAATATATTTTAAGAATTCAGTATGCTATCCCTCCTCCTTATAGCTGTCATCATCTTCTCTACCTCTTGGGATTTCTTCTTTCCTTCAATAAATATTTATTGAGGACCTATTTTGTTTAGGTGCTGGGAAACAGCAAAAATTTTTAAAAATAAAAATAAAAACTCTGCCTTCACAGAGCTATTTCTAGTATGGGAAACAGACATTGAAAAAGCAAAATAAAATATAAATATAATTTCAGATAAAAAGTGCTATGAAGGAAATAATCAGGGTGTTACAATACAAAATTCCTGGGTTGAATAAGCTTATAGAACCAGCAAGAAGAATCTATCTGGAGCTATGCTGGCATTAAGTGGCCAGGACTCTCCTTCCTCGCTGGGCCTAAGACAGCCCTCTCTGAAGGATACTGGGCAGTTAGGCCATAAGGAGGCAGGATTCTGACACAAGTTCTCAACACAGGAAGTGGTCTTTGTCTTTACCAGGAACCCATGCAGGCTGGGGAAGCTCCTGTTACCCACTAAGGCAGCACCAGCAGGGATCTGTTAAAACTACAAGGGCACCAAGCAGACCAAAATAGTACAACAAAGGCTCTGAAAATTAAATTGTCTTTGAAACCACAGCCTACAAAAGTAGCCCAGGACTGGAATGCTAAACCTAAAAGGGTGACTGCCTGCCAAAATAAAATACTAAATAAGATCCAGAGTCTCCTGATGTAATAACCAAGATATCCAGGATACAACCCATCATACCAAGAAACAAGAAAATCATAACTTGTACGAAAAAAGACAATCAACTGACACCAACATCTAGATGAATCAGATTTGGAATTATCTGACAAGGATTTTAAAGCAGCCATCATAAATATGCTTCAGCAAGGATTAAAAATGCTCTTTAAACAATGAAAAAATATAAAATCTCAGCAAAGAACTGTGAGTTATAGGAAAGAATCAAATGGCAATTATAGAACTAATAAATACAATAGGCAAAATTTTTAAATCTGACTGGATGGATTCAGTAGCAAAGTGGAGATAACAGGACAGAATCAGTGAACTTGAGAATATATTAATAGAAATTACTCAATATGAACAACAGAGAAAAAAGAGACTAAAAAGCAAAGCAAAACAAAACAAAACAAAAACAGTCTCAGGAACTTGTGGGACAACAAGAGATCCAATATTGCCATCACTGGAGAGGATAAAGAGAGTGGCTAAAAGAGTATTCCAAGAAATAATGGCTAAAAAGTTCCCAATTTTGGTAATTAAAATAAATAAATAAATAAAGCCACAGATTCAAAAAGCTGAGTAAATCCTAAATAAGATAAATGCAAAGAAATCTATACTAAGACACATCATAATCAAACTTCTGAAAACTGAAGACAAAAAAAAAATCAAAAGCAGCCAGAAGGAAATGATATTACCCATAGAGGACATCAATTTAAATGACAGCAGATCTCTCAGATTTCTCATCTAAAACCATGGAGGCAAGAAGGAAGTAGAACATTTTTCAAGTGCTGAAAAAGAAAAAGAACTGTCAACCATGAATTTTATAACTGACAAAACTATTATTCAGGAATAGAAGGGAAATAAAGACATTCTCAGATGAAAGAAAACTTAAAAAAAAAAAAATTGTTGCTGGAAGACCTATCCTTAAGGAATGGCTAAAGCAGGTTCTTCAAACAGAAAGGAAATGATAAAAGAAGGAGACTTGTGGCAAGGAAGGAAGGAAGGAAGGAAGGAAGGAAGGAAGGAAGGAAGGAAGGAAGGAGGAAGGAAGAAGGAAGGAGACTTGTGGCAAGGAAGGAAGGAAGGAATAAGAAACAACAGAAAGGGCAGAAATATAGGCAAACAGAATAGATTATCCTTCCCACAAGTTTTCTAAATTATACTTGGTAATTAAAATAAAAATGAAAATAATGATACTGAATACAATGATATTTAAAAGTGGAAAAGGTAAAGGGACCTGAATGAAAGTAAAGTTTTGACACTTCACTAAAAGTGGTAAATGCTAATACCATTCAACTGTGGTTAAGTCACATTCATATACTGAACACCCAGTGCAACTATTATGAAAATGATACACACAAAAACATTATAAACTGAAAAGTTTATCATTTTTACAAACCACTGAGCTTGGTTCTAAGAAACACAATGTTTTATAACTAATACCTGTCAATTTATGAAAAATATACTAATGGCAAAATGTTTATATGTTTGACTTAAACCAGGATTGTATTATAGTCTGTTAACAATATATAAATTACTAAATGGCCTACTTGATATTTTTCCCCTGAGATGTGTTTAAAGGGATTTTCTTTATCTTTTACATGAATGACTTCATGGTACTTTTTTAGTAATGTGGGTGAAATTACCATACACACAATAGGCAAGAAAATATTTTCAAGAAAGTAAACATAAAATTCAAAAAAAAATCTTTGTCCCTTGATTGGAATAAAATTAACCACTGAGGTTAAAAAAATAAATTTATGCATCAGGGAGCATTACTTTAGAGAGAAGGGTCAGGAAAAGTCTTTCCTTGAAACCAATGTTTGAGAAGATCCTAAGATAAAAGGCATTCCAGGTAGATAAGTACCCTATGCAAACATCCTAAGGCAGAACAGAGCCTGGTTTCGTTCAAGAGTCTTCTAACAACTAGATTATTCATATGTGTACCTTCTCTAATTGTTTTTGTTCCCTAAAACACACAGATTGTTTTTGCCATAAGAGTTTTACTGACACCTGCCGTAAGGAGAAATGCCCAATCAATAACAAAAGCAGCAAAAATGGAAACGTTACTAGGATACCAGGAAACTCACAGAGATCTCAGAGTAAATGGGGTCTGGATTTGTCTTGTGTCCCTTTTCCCCATCTCTTTGCAAATGACTCCATGGAGATTCCTTTCTAGCTTATCCTTCCCCAAGATACACACACACACACACACACACACACACACACACTTCAATCTTCTGACTCACTTCTTTATCTTGGTACTTTTTTTTTTAAGATTTTAATTATTTATTTGAAAGACAGAGAGAGCAAAGCAGGGAGGAGGGGCATAGAGAGAGGGAGAAGCAGACTCCCCGAAGAGCAGGGAGCCCGACTCAGGGTTCAATCTCAGGACCCTGAAATCATGACCTGAGCTGAAGGCAGACACTTAACCAACTGAGCCATTCAGGGGCCCCTATCTTGGTACTTTTAATATGGAAAACAAGTGTCAATTTGTGAACTTTTTCAGTAATCTAAGATTACTGGTTCTCAAGCAGGAGCAATTTTACTCCCCAATGGGACATTTGGCAATGCTTGGACACATTAAGATTGTTATGAGTGGGAAGTAGCTGCTACTAGCATCTAACGGGTAGAGGCTAATGATGCTGCTAAATATCCTATAATGGACAGGATAGGCCCCACAACAGAGAATTATCTATCTGATGTCACCTGCCTTAGGTTAATGACTATAAATTCCCATCCTAAGGGAATTCCAAGAACTCTGTCTCCCACCCCAGTGTCTAATCCTGATTTCTCCTTGAAAAGTCACCTTGATCTTTTCCCCGACCATCAAAAACACTATGGGTAGTAATTCCCAAAAGATGCTCCATGTGTTATATGACAAAATAGTTCTGTAGTCAAACAAGTTTCATAAATGTTTGGTCAAACAGAGATATATAGGTTCCTCTTATTCTTTGAAACTGGCTAGGTCAATAGAAATGGCTAAGGCCACAGGTGAGAGTAGAAATGAGCACCAAGAACTAAAGCAAGAGCTCTTTGACTACCAATGAGGCAAAGAGGTAGACAAGGAGACTGCAATCTAGCAATTCCGCTGATAGAGGCTGGAACCAAATATCACTGTTGGTACTCACACCCATTGATTATCTTCACCTAGGCACCTGGCTGGGGAAAGTGATGGAGATACAAGTAACAGTGGTACCAGGAACAGTAAGTACCTAAGTATGAATTTAAACCTAGTATTAGTTTCCTAGGGCTACCATTACAAAGTACCAAAACCTGAGTGGCTTACAAAACAGAAATGTACTGTCTCACAGTTTGGGAAGCTACAGGTTTAAGGTCAGGTTTTGGCAAGGTTGGTTCTTTCTAAGGACTGTGAGGGAAGGATCTGATCTGGGCTTCTCTCTATATAGCTGTTTCTCCCTATATCTCCTTACATGGCATTCCCTTGATGTATGCCTATCTCTTTGTCCAAATTTCCCATTTCTTCTAAAGGACATCAGTCATTGGATGAGGGCCCACTCTGATAACTTCATTTTATTTTCATTACCTCTGTAAAGATCCTATCTCCAAAGATCACATTCCAAAGTAATGGGCGTTAGGATTCCAACATATCTTTGGTTATCTTTGGAGGACACAATTTAACCCATAACACAAGGTAGGTTCAAATTCTTTGTTCTGGCCAATGGTTCTAGTTTTCTGGCCTAAAATCCTTTCACCAAAGCTATTAGTGAACAGTAAGAGGGACATATTTAATTTAATGCCTTCTTACGCATGAGCTACTTCATACAGAAAATGTCAAAAGTTAGACAGTAGGAGGGAGACCAGAAGAGAGGCCACATGTTGAATAATTGGGGGCTAATTATGGACATTTGTGCTTTCCAAGGTAAATGAACTGAGCTATCATAAATATGTCAGCATTTGCCTTCAGACAAAGTGTGACAAGAGTTTAGGCAAAGGGCAGTTGTTCTTCCCACTGTCAGAAATAATCCCGAAGTCTGTCAAACCTCAGACACAAAGTTCACATCTGTGGAGAACCTACCTGTGGTGGCCCCCTCAAAGCTATCTTATCCCCTACACCTGCTGCCATTTATTTACATTAAATGGCATTGCAAATTGTAGCAATTATGTGGATCCTGACTTGAAACTCATCAGTGCTTATACACCCACTTCACAGACACTGTACTCCCCTAGAGAACTGGCTGCATTCCATTACGAAGTTTGGGTCTTGGAAACTATTCAATGGCAGGTGTCGATAGCCAATAAATGAGCCACTGATGGCCTGCTTTCGTGTTTGAGCAGGAGCCATAACCCAGGGGGAAGTCATTCCACATCAACTGTCGCTGATAATCACATGGTGCCAAATGTCTGCATACTCTCACTCCTCCTCTCTGTATTTTTTATTTCATTTAAAAATATTTACAATGTCCTTACTACGTGTCAGGGACACAACCATGCTATGAGATAAATACAACTGCTATTCTCATTTTATAGATGGGTAAATCAGAAGGCACTGAAAGCATAACTTATCCAAGGTCACATAGCTAGTAAGTGTAAGAACTCATATTTGAACCAGGCAACCTGGCTTCAGAATCCATGTTGTATTCATTGGGCTCTGCTGTCTCTACATTGGCTTTGTGAGCCAATGTTACATGACAGAATTTGTTCAAACATGAATACTGAGGCAACCCCTGAGTATTCCACTCTAAGTTCTAAATATATGGACATCGCTCAGAGCAACCCTGTAAAATAGGTACTATTTCTATTCCCATCTTCGGTCTGGTAAATTGAAAGACAAAAAGAGGTTAAATAATTTGTCCAAGGTCACTTATAATGTATCTCAAAAATAATGTTTTTTTTTTGAGATACATTATATCTCCAAGGCTGGAGATACCACCTTGAACAAAGCAAACACGGTTCCTGCCTTAGCTGAACTAATGCCAGATAGGGACACAGACAAGTAAATAGGCAACTGTAACACACTGCAGTAAGAGCCGAGGTTAAGTTCTGTTGCTGTGCCAGCACATAGAGGTAGTAGTCAGCCTTCCCTCGGGACACTGAAAAGACTTCCTGAGGACTGATATTTTGACTTAAACCTGAAGATTAAGTTAGATAGGCATAGGGATAGAGAAAAGGGGGAAACTGTTCCAAGAGAGTAAACTGCATCTGTAAAATCAGGAAGCAAGACAACGGGCACGGTTCATTCCAGGAGTTAAAAGAAATTCAGTAGGATTTGATGTGTAGAATGCAAGGCAATGGAGTGGCAAGAAATGAAGTGGGAAAATAACATTATGCCCTAAGAACAATGAGGACCCACTGAGTTTTAGGAGGTAGAATAGCATCATCAGGTCTACATTCAGAAAGACAAGGCTGTAGAGCATGGATTGGTGGAAGGAAAACCAAAGTCAGAGAGTTATCTCTCTCCATTCTGGGAGTCACTGCAATAAACCCCGCTTAATATTATGCCAGAATTAAGCTCAGTGATCGACTGTCTCTATGGGGTGTGTGGTATAATAAAAAATATATTTGTGCCCAGTTTCTGGCAGAACTCTTAGAACCCTTGGAATTTCCTTAGCGACAGGAGTGTCTTTTGTTATTCATAAGGAGCACCTTTTGAGCACACCTGATTTATGCTTATAAGTGAGATAGGCTGGGGCCTTTAGACAGTTTCAGGATGGGACTGGTCACCGGAAAGACCAACTGATTAGAGGGATGAAACTTTCAGCCCCACTCACTAATGTCTGGGAAGGGGGAAGGAGGAACTATAGATTAAGCTCTATGAACACTCTTGAACAACAAGATTTGATGAGTTTCTGGATTAGTGGACATATGGAGGTACTGGGAGAGTGGCACCCATAGGAACCCTGATTTATAGCCAATCAGTCAGAAGTACAGGTAACAGCCTAGACTTGAGATTGGCATCTAATATGGAAAGGCTTGTGAAACTGAGTCCTTAATCTATCTTCAGACAGAGAGTGTCAGAACTGAGTTAAATTTGTAGGATACCCTGTCAGCATCACTGAGAATTGGAGAACTGTGTGGTGTGAAAAAAACTCTCACACATCTAGTGTCAGAAGTATTGAGAACAGAGGAGAAAAATAGAGTTTTCCCTTACAGGGTGAAAGAGAGGTGTCCTGTGTAACTCCTAAGCCACTGATTTATACAATTAGATAAATGGTGGTGCCACTTGCTGGGTGGAGAACACCAAAGGAGAAGTAAGTTGAGAGACAGCAGTAAAAATGAGTTCCATTTTGGACGTGTTTGGTTTCAAGAGTATGTAGGACCTCCAAACGGCAAATGGATAGATGGATCTGAAGCTAGACAGAAATCTGGACATGAGATAAAGCTTTTTAAATTATCAGTAAATAATTGGATATAGAACTCAAAAGACTAAATGCACTGATTAGGAAAAGTGCAAAAAGGAAAAGAGAACAGGGTTTCATGTGACATCATCATTTAAGTGCTAGCCAACAAGAGAAGCCTACAAAACAGACTGACATGGATCATTCAGAAGTAATAAGGAGCTGAGACACGTAGGTATCAGAGAACCCAAGGGAAACTAAAGGAAGTCTTTTCAAATGATTTTGTGCTGTAAACAAGTCAATTAAGACAATGGGAAGTATCCATCTGATTATGCCATATTGGAAAAGCAAAATGTTTGTTTCTGAGGGTTGTTTAGGAAGACAATGGAGAGCCCTCTGAAGAGAAATAAAAAACAAGCAATCATTTCTTGTCATTCACTATTGTAGGCCTAGATGGTAGCTGGATGGATAAATCACTCAAGATCTTTGGGTGCCACTTGCAACAAAAGAACAGCATCTTCAGCTCTATTTGGGGGCATTCACATAATAGTACTCAATGTTGAGCTAATTTTCTATCTTTGGCTTCTTTCTTTGTCAGCACATTATAATCATAGACAGAGTTGGATATAACTGTGAAGGAGAAAATCTGACTCAAAGATCCTTATCCTACCTGCTGCCAATGATCTAGTATCCTACATTTTCCCATTCCATCTCCCAAGACACTATAATCCCTGAAGGCAATAGTTCCCTCAGGTGTGTGTGCTGCAGCCATGGTTAAAGTTTTTCCTATATTCTTCCCTCCAAATTAGACAGGTCTTTCCTACCTCCCTCTTTTTTAGAGTCCCATGAGCAGGAGATGAACCACCCAGGGGTATTGTAATGCAATGCAACTACTGAATTTGCAATCAGAAAACCTGGGCTAGATTCCCAGTTTTACCATTTATCAGAACTATGTCACATTTTGGTAAGTCATTTTTCCATTAATCTCTCTGAGCTTTAGAATACCCACCTCTCAAAGGTATATAGATTGAGGGGGGGAGGAGCACTGGGTGTTATACGCAAACAATGAATCATGGAACCCTACATCAAAAACTAATGATGTAATGTATGGTGATTAACATAACATAATACAATAAAATTTTTTTAAAAACCTCTCTTTTAATGTAATATAGAGTCACTCAGTCTTCCCAACTGGATCTCTTGGATTCTTGGAACTACAGTTTGTCTAGCATGGAGTCAGATTTGCTTTGGTATCTGGTAAATCGATGGACTTTTTTCATGTAAGTTTCTGTGAGAATATTATTTCTGAAATTCTGTAAGAAGAAACAAACACCTCATTTCTGGGTGGGCTGAATTCTCCTGTGTTTAATCAAAGAGAGGTGTGATGAGCCTCAAAGGAGTAATTTCCTGTTACTTCCTGTTTTAGCAGCCCTGTATAGAAATAGCAAACAAGCATTTCTATGGTGCTTTACCATCTCCAAAGCACTCTTGCACATATGATTTGAAATTACCCCAGGATAGCTGACCCAAACTGAGATCTCACAACAGACTGAAGGCAGTAGCAGATATGAAAAATTCAACTGTTTTCTGTCAAGCCAAACCTAAGAAATTAGCAAAAATGTAAAACAAGGTGACTCTTCTCTCAAATTTTTTTGTCATAGGAAATATAGTTTTAATTAAAAGGTGTTAATTATATTAATATCTAATGTTTTTTTAATGAATTAATGTATAATTGTTTTAATTTTTAATGTGGATCCAACACACTTTTTATTTTTTTTAAATTTTATTATGTTATGTTAGTCACCATACAATACATCATTAGTCTTACATCAACACATTTTTAAGAGTGTAATGGGGTCCTGAAGCAAAAATGTTTGAAGACTACTGTGCTAGTGTGATGCCCAGTGAAATGGAATTTTAAATATTTTTTAATTAATTTTTTTATGTTCAGTTAGCCAAATACAATACATCATTAGTTTTTGATGTAGTGTTCAACGATTCATTAGTCGTGTATAACACCCAGTGCTCATCACAACATGTGCCCTCCTTAGGAATTTTAAATATTTCTTATTTTAAAAAATTGCCATTTGGAAATTGCTAATTGTTCTTTGCTTTCTGATGGTAGCCACATGGAGTTGCCTTGAAGCCTTCACTTTTCCTGGACAAGTCACCAAAATGCCCTTCAATTACTAACAGACACTGTGCTGGCATCAAGGTCCAACTCCCTCAACCCCACCTTCAGCCCACTGAGAGACTAAGCTTAAAGATGTCCAAGATGAGGTGGTTGAATTTGTGTAAGAAACTCAGAGGCTGTAGGTAGGGGCCAATAGGAAGGAAATGAGAACCCCAACTCCTTTGCTTCCTGCTTCAAAGTTACCATAATTGTCACCTGACTGTGTTGGGAGGCAGAGATTCCCAACAATACTCCTCAGGGTCACCCTAAGGTCAGGGGTCAGGCAAAGGGATCTTACCAGGATTTGGAGACAGCTAAACCCACACAAATGCCTACTGATCCATGTACAGATGGAAAAGACCATTTCATGAAAGGAAGTTATTGAGAACCTGGGGCTGCTTGGGCATGGGGTACCCGTGGGTGAGGGAAGAATTCCTTCCCCATCCTGCTCTAGTCGGTTCTGGTAAGCACAGCAATGGCAATGGCAACAAGCTTTGTATTTGGCAACTTCAATACGACCACACCTTCTGTGACACAGCCCTTGAGTAAGTGGACTGTATGCCCAGGTTGGAGCAGTGACACCAGTGAGTGGGAGCAACAGTAGCAGGCTAGAACAAGTGCTCTTATAGTAATGACCACTCTTCTCCCAGCAAGGCAATATTAACTGATGCTGACCTCCTGGATTAAATTCCTAGTGTTCATGGACTGATCACTGGAGGGCCCCTTCCAAGCCTCACCTCACCCAGGACCTCTGGCTAAAAAGGCAGGTGGGGGCACAGGGGTAGCAACTGGGAAACCACTATGGGGTGACATTTTTTGCACCCCAAACTGATGACACTAAACACCTCAGTTTCAGTTTCATTCCTGTGGTAGGCAGAATAATGACCTCCCAAAGATGTCCATGTCCTAATCCCTAGAACCTGTGAATATGGTACCTTACAAGGCAAAGGGACTTTGCAGATGTGATTAAAGTTAAGGACCTTAAACTCAGGAAATTGGCCTGGATTATCCAGGCAGGCCCAATCTAATCACATGAATCCTCAAAGCAGAGAATCTTTCCCGCTATGGTCAGAGATAGATGGGACAACAGGTGCAGAGAGAGGCTATATGAGGAAGGCTCCACAAGCCATTGCTGCTTTGAAAACAGAGGAAGGGGCCACAGGTCAAGGACACTGACAAGGGTAAGGAAACAGATTTGCCCCCAGGGCCTTCAGAACTGAACATAGTTCTACCCTGATTTTAGCTCAGGGGAGGCCCATGTTGGAACGTCTAACCTCCATAACTACAGATAATAAATTAATGTTGTTTAAGCTACTGAGTTTGTGAAAATGTATCACAGTAGCACCAAAAACAATTACTAGTCAGTGCCTTGCCCAAAGAGAATTCCTAAATTCTTTAATAAAACACTAGCTTAAGGATTGTATGGCAATAGCTGGAAGGGACCAGCTGAGCACAGAATGAATAAACACCTCCAGAGAAGCTCAAATGGGGGATCCCAAGCAGCAGGAGACCTGGAGAGTCCTGTGGTAGGTCACCCCCAGGCCCAGGAGCAAGTGATCCTGATGACTACTTGAAGAACTGGGATTATATTATTGAAATCTGTTGCATACCATCTCAGGACTTAATTTTAAAAGTTACCTTAGGAATCATCTCTAGTCCCTGCATCTTCTCATGCATGATTCTCTTCCATCAAATGGCACAACTTCTTTTGGGGACATTGTGTGCATTTTGTTTGTAAGTGGAGGCCTTGCTATTGGCTTCCTGGAAGGCCCAGAGAAGGTATTCTCTCATATTTCTCGGGCAAGGGCTTGCTTAGAAGAGGTCAAAGCAGCACAGTATCATTGTTAAGAGCAGTTCTTGGAGTCAGACAAGTGGGCTTGAAAACTCACTTTCTACCACTTACCCCTGTTTGATCTTGTGTGCTTTTTTCATTAACCTCTCTATGCCTCAGTTCTCTCAGCTGTAAAGTGGGGAATAATTATAGTGCTTACTCTTGGAGTTCTCTATGAAGATTTAATGAAATGATGCATATAAAGTACCTGACACATAATAAGTGTTTTTATTATGATGTAACCTATGTGGGTCCTTCAAGGGACCCAAGGGTTACATTTACTTTTTTACAAACCAAATGGTCCTTAAGGAGAGATTCATCCATGTATGCATGCCTCTCCCATCAGTGCAATTGCCAGAAGTCACAGCTACCAGCCAAATTAAAGTTGAAACATGTCTGTTCTCAGGAAAGTTACCCTAAACAATTCAAATAATAATATTTGATAATAATAATAATATTTAACCCTTTTGGGGATTGGCCATGTGCCAAGTGCTATTCTAAACCACATACATACAGTCTTCAAAATAAACCTATACCATAGTACTATAACTACCCCCATCTTACAGATAAGGGAATTGAGGAACAGAGAGGTTAAATAATTTTCCCAAGATCACACAGCTGAGAAATAGGGAGGCCAGTCAGTCCGCTCTGAGTTCCACACCCTTAATCACTACATCATAATATGTCTTTGAATCAAGTCATAAGATGAAATGTAAACCAATAAAATCAAAAGTACTGACCCTCCCCCTCACCAAGAAATAGGCAAGTATTGATTGGTTATTAATGATTTAAAGGAGCCAATCTTTTCAAAGAGTCAAAGGTTTCTGGGTAAACTTTTTTTTTTTACTTTTCAATTTTTTTTTTAATTTAAATTCTTGGTGACTTTTTAATTGGGGCAGGCTTAACTGATCTTACTAATCACTTCTGTTGAGTGTTATGCACCATTTAAAATTTCGAGCAAAATTAGTATTACTTTAGGAGGAACATGAGAAGTACTTTCGGATGAGTTGTTTCCCTTGTCCCTTGTTAAAGAACAAAAATTCAACTGAGTAAATCTGAAGATCTAATTGGCTTTACTCAATGATTCATGAATCCAACAACATCCTATCTAGCAAGTGGAGAGATGCTCTGAGGAGTTGTACAAAAATGGAAAGTTTTTATGGGAAGGAGGATGGTGCAAGGAAGTTATTAGTAAAAGAAAAGAAAGGATTGTTTCAGGCAAGGTCACTTTCCCTTAGGGGGAACCACAGGGGGTCTTATTAGGTAGATGACCTCATCTTCCTTTGGGGGATGGAGAGAGCCCCTGTGACAGATTACTTCATTGCAGCTGACCAGAAAATTCCTGAGCAATTGGTTAAGAATATATTTCTGGGGGAAACTGAAACTGCAATTAGGTTAGGTATTAAGTCCCGGTTTGGTGACTCCATTTTGAGCCTGTGGTTTTCTTTTTAACACCCTATATAGCCAGGGCATTGTACAAAGAAGGAGGCGGTTTGAGATACTATAGAAAGGAAGTATTAATCCAGACTAGACCTAGGACTTGACAATATCCATTTATCCCTTTGTCTTTTCAGTTTCTCCCTAGGCATTCTGCTAACACTTTATTCTTACTGGGTAAATGGTTATGTTGCTTTTCAATGGTTGCCCCAGTGACCCCAGCTACATTGTTGGTTGATCTCAACCCTAAGCCATTATATTCTACCTTGTACTTTCCCTAGATAAATCTCAAGGGGCTATCTAAACACTAATGACTTCTCACTGTCCCCTGTGAAATCCCCTGAGTCATTTAGGGTATAAATGAAAGAAAAAGTCCTAGGAATGAGGAAATTTGAGCCTCCTCCTCCCCACCTGGGGCTGTAGTTGCTGGTCCAATGAACATTTTGTTTGGCTCTGCCTGGGATTTCCCTTCTTACCTTCCTGAGTTTCCTTTAACCCATCTGCTTTCAGGGAATTTGGGCTGAGGCTATAAAATTAAAGTTCTTTATACTTAGTTTTCTTCCTTCTTCCCCACTCCCCATTCCACCATCTCAACTGAAACAATAAACACTCTTAAAAAACCTTAACCAAAGTGTTCTCACATAGCAAAACTTGCTGCTAAGGTTCTACCCCAGGTGAGGCAAGCATATCAGAGTCAGTAATACAACTGGAAAGTGATTGGTCTTTTGCACCTGTTGCCTGTATCACAAATAATATAATTGGCACGTGTTAAGAAAATGTGAGATTATTTTTCAGATATACACAGTTGTGATTTTAAAGATAAAATAATGTGATATCTATAATTTATGTTATCTAATTAGCATTTGTCTTCTTTGCTGGATTATATACTTTACAAGGAAGGAGAATGTGCCTGCTTTATTCTCTACTGTATCCCTGATCCACAATAGATGCTCAATAAATATTTCTTGACTAAGTGAGAAAGTTAATATGAAAGAATCACACAAAATGCGGCATGAAGAGCAGTCTGATTATGCAGAGGCAGTAATCAGCGGGCCCCTCTGTGAATGCTGCTTTTGGATGAAGGGTTGTCACCAAAAGAAACACTGTCTGCTTCAAAAATTTTGAATAGTACTAATCCTATAAAATGAACAGGATTTCAACACATATTTTAAAAGCATTTACAAAATGACTTCTATAAAATATTTCTCTCATTTCTCAAAATGTTTTTCTCATTTTCCATGGATTTCAGTGAAAAAGAAATTCTAGTACACATGATACAATAAAAGGCAGAAACCTTTTCTCGTCTGCAAAAGCACAGATATCTTTTCCAATTTACTTTTGCCACAACCTCCCAAAGGAAACACAAAGCTTGCCAAACTCAAATATTGTTAGAACTCAAACAGTTCTGGGTCCTGGGGTCCTGGGATCAAGCCCTGTGTTGAGCTCCCTGCTCAGCAGAAAGCCTGCTTCTCCCTCTCCCTCCGCTGCTCCCCCTGCTTGTGCTCTTCTCCCCACCCCCCACCCCGGTCAAATAAAAAAATAAAATCTAAAAAAAAAACCAACTCAAAACAATTCCAAAACTCAAAGGAAGGCAAGTTTCTAATCAACTCTGGGATGTTCACTTTCAATAACATTTTTTAGGGCTAAGAAAGAATAGGCCCAAATATAGCTTTAAAATGTTGAGTTATCTACTTTTTTTTTTTTAAGATTTTATTTATTTATTCATAAGAGATGGAGAGAGAGAGGGAGAGGCAGAGGGAGAAGCAGGCTCCCCACGGAGCAGGGAGCCTGATGCGGGACTCGATCCCAGGACCCTGGGATCATGATTCTGAGCTGAAGGCAGATGCTTAACCGACTGAGCCACCGAGGCGTCCCGAGTTATCTACTTTTATAACTGTTGGGGATAGAATTGTTGTTGCTTTGTCAAATCCTGCTGCAGTTTGACCCTTCTCTGTGGGAACTTGGTGATTAATAACGCCCTTAATTGCTTTTCCTCCTGCCCTCACAGCTGGTAGGAGAAGTGATGGATGTCACAAAGAAACACTGAACCAAGTTTTAAGGACAGAAAGGAAGTGGAGATGTAGTGCTGCTGGGCTCTGCCTCCTTCCTGAACCGTGGGAGGCCAGGGAGCCTCTCCCTTGTTAAGGAGAAAGCCTCAGCCCAGGTGCACTGGTTAGTCTCTCTCCCCATCACAATTCTGCTCCAGCTCATGACTGACAGGGAAGCATTCCTAAATCCCCAGGTTTTAGTTGGAGCTTTCCCCACCTGCCCTACAGGTCTATGGGGTGCGAGTGAATGAACCAATGAACTGTGTTTCCTTTCTCAGGTCCTTTGCTGATTAGTTGATGCAAGAGTGTCGGAGAACCATGGCTTTTCCTGTACTATGAATCAAGTGCAAGTGTTCCATAGGAGCTAAGATTACAGGAACAGTGTCCCAACTCAGTGCAGATGATGGAATCTAATCAAATAAGGAAGCATTGGAGAGGGGAGAGAGTGATAATGGGCAGTGAATGTGACTTTGATTTAGAAAGTGATTTTATGTCATTTGAGATAACTCAGTAACTTTCCAAAAAGACAGACCAAATTTATATAATTAGGTTCCCCAGACTACTGAAATCCCTTTCTGATAACTTTATTCTTTTGTTTTTAATACCAACTCTTTAGGAGAACTGGTATGGATGGGGAGGGCACAGAGGGACTAGACATCCTCAAGCAGCAGACTGCCTTAACTTAAAAGGGCCAGGATCTAAAACCTCAAAAGCTCTTGTCAAGAGAACATCTATAAGATGCATAAGGATTTATTGATTATAAAATGTATTGAAGGGGATCAGAATATGCCACCTCATAATATGCCACTTTGGCATAAGGATTATTTTGAGCTGAGGGTAACTGAGAAGCAGTAGACACAGGAGCTCTCTGCCCTCTTATCTGACTAAATAGCAGGGCAAATATTTCCCTTCCATAAAAGAAATTTCCACTTGTAAGGTATTCCACCCCCCCACCCATACCAAGAAGAGAACACAAGATGTAATTAATATGCGACCATCCTTTTCTTATCTAACCATGTATTTAACAGACTGTGCTACTCCCCTGCTTAAGATACTCCAGTGGCTTCTCATTCCACTTAGGATAAATCCAAACTCTTTAGCTGATGAAGCTCAACAATCCATTGCCTACCAGTATCTCCAAACTAATCACCCGCCACCCTCTCCTCACTTACTGTTTTCCAGCAAAACTGGACTTCTTTCTGTTGCTTGAACACCCCAGGTTACAGTTGTCAGATTTAGCAAATAAAAATACAGGGTGCCTGGTAAAATTTGAATTTCAGATAAAAATGAATTATTTTTTGGTATAAGTATGACCCATACAATATTTGGGATACACTTATACCAAAACAATATATATTCATTGTTTATCTGAATTTCAAAAAAAATTTTTTTTTAATTTATTTGACAGAGAGGCACAGTGAGAGAGGGAACACAGGCAGGGGGAGTGGGAGAGGGAGAAGCAGGCTTCCCGCTGAGCAGGGAGCCCGAAGCGGGGCTCGATCCCAGCACCCTGGGATCACGACCCGAGCTGAAGGCAGACGCTTAACGACTGAGCCACCCAGGCACCCCTGAAATTCAAATTAACCAGGCATCCTGTATTTTATCTGGCAAGGCTCATCCTTGTCCTAGTGCCTTTGCACTTGCTGGTGTTCCCTTTTCTGGAGGCCCCTTACTCCCAGATCACTGTCATATGACTGACCTTTCTTTGTCATTCAAATCACAGAGCAAATATCACCTCCTCAGAAAATCATTCTCTGGTCACCCAATCTACATGGCTCCCAACACACACATCTCTCCCTAACCCAGGCACTCTCTATCTCATCACCTTATTTCTTCCTTTTTGACACATAAGCTCTATTAAGGCTGGCACCTTGTCCATCTTGTTCACTCTTACATCCCATTACCTACAGTGGCATATAGTAGATATTCAATAAAATACTTGCTGAATGAATGAATGAATGTCCTCCCCATATACTAGCCTGGATTACACCTGTACATTTGAAAAGACTGCAGGTAGTAAGAAGTGAAAGTCCTTTTACTTCAGAAAATGGGGGAAAGTGGGGCACCTGGGTGGGCCAGTCGTTAAGTATCTGCCTTTGGCTCAGGTCATGATCTCAGGGTCCTGGGATCAAGGCCTGCGTCAGGCTCCCTGCTCCGCCGGAAGCCTGCTTCTCCCCCTCCCTTCTCCCACTCCACTGCTTGTGTTCCCTCTCTCTCTCTGTCAAAAAATAAATAAAATCTTAAAAAAAAAAAAAAGAAAATGGGGAAGGATCATTAGAAGTAGCCATATAAACTGAGCATACACTATTTGAACTACACCCCTAGCCAAATTATTTTATTAACTTTACCATTAGAAATTAAGAAAAAAAGGAAATAATCCAATTCTTGGAAATGATCTAAATCATTCAAATTACCCCCCTTTTCTAAAGGAGAGAAAAAATAGCAAAGCAAGCTTTGAATTTCAAGAAAAACTGTCATTAATTAGATTTTTTTTTTAAGATTTTTTATTTATTTTTGAGAGAATGAGCAAGCAAGCAAGCATGAGCAGGGGTAGGGGCAGGGAGAAGCAGACTCCCCACTGAGCAGGGAGCCCGATACAGGGCTCGAACCCAGGACCCTGAGATCATGACCTGAGCCGAAGGCAGCCGCTTAACTGACTGACCCACCCAGGTGCCCACTAATTAGATATTTAATATTGTTTATTCTAAGTAGCATATTAACTGTAGTTCAAATGTTTAACATAATAAACCTCTATTTTGTGTAGGCTTTACAGAACAACCCTCTTGAACTAATATACCCTTATTTCCATGTTTAATAATAGAATTTATATAATATTTTAAATCTTATAAAATATAAACCTCATTTGATCATTCTGCATGCTCTAATCTGGACCACAATTTTTCTATATTCAGTTATTATGGAGGATACAAATTTAGTTTTACCATTACCATTATGATACCATTTTAAAACCTCCAAGTACAATATTGTTCCTGTCGGGAAACATTAATCTGATTTACAACAATCTGTCTACAATGCCATTTTCAAGAATGCTTTACTGCAAAAAATAACAACTGCCTTCCTACGGACAGCCTTTTAAATTCTGAAGCCCTGTTGATTTTAATTTACCTGGTCAAAGTAATATGAATGTACATTGGTGTGAGTTTCCTGATTTCTACTTTTTGCATTACAACTAATTACTAGTTCTTCAGGAAACTGTCGGTGAAAGAGAATACCAGAATATCTCACAGTACATTTATGGATTCCTTAAAAGCATGGTTACCATGCTCTCATACTCTAAAACCACATTTCTTGGTCCCATGCTTTAAAGTTGAGTAGTCTTTAATTCTTCTTCAAAGCAGTTATGGCAGAGGCTAAAGTTGAGTTGCTCTTCTGGGCTTCTCCCTTTGACAGCTGAGAGAGTGATTGATACCTTTTCAGCACAGGAGTGATTTCATCCAGGGATGTGGCAGTAGTTCCCTTGGCTTCCTCATCCTTAATCTTCAGTTCTCTCTCACTGATATGCTGAACTTCTTCAGTACAGTCTATTAGAAGTGAGCCATGGAGCTGCTGAATTAATTGCCTTTGCCCCAACCATACCAGATCGTCTCGCAGCAGACAGAATCATGTGACTCCAAAATGGATAATGCAGACATCAGCCCAAAGTGAAAATGACTGGAAAAGGCTACGATCCCAATTTATTCTTGGTCTTTTTTGATCTCCTTATAACATACTTAATATATTTTTCTTCTCTTTGTGCCTAGTAACACAACTACACAGCCCGGATGCCATTTATTCCAGCTTACATGAGCTAAGGGATTGGAAGTTTCTTCCTAAAATCTTCAGACTATCATACAGATTGCATTTCAGTTCTAAGCTTATCCATTCACTACTTCTACATCTTCCAATTTTTACCTGCATAAAGTAAAACAAACCTTGCCCTCTTTTTTTCACCTGGCTATCCCCCTCACAACACCCAGGAAACATCGGTCCCACCCCCAACTGGAGAGGCAAAGGAACTCCTGGCAGTTATCCAGCTGATTCACCTGCTTCAGGAGACCTGAAGACTCATTCGCTCACTCATCCGCTCATTCAATAAATATTTATTAAATGACTTTGAGGCATTGTGCTAAGTACTGTGAAGAAATAAAGATGATTCAGATACAGGGCTTACCATGAAGTGGTTTATTGTCTACTAAAACACGCATACAAATAAACATTATAATGGTAGGCAAGAATGTGAGGCAATCCATAGAGTAAAAGAGACTCTATAGGAGAGGTAAAGACAAAGAGCTGTTGAATCCTAGCTGACAGGATCTGAGAAAGCTTCATAAAGAAGGTGGCATGTGAGGATAAGTAAGGTTTGAACCTCAGAGAGGGAGAGAAGGATATTTAAGCTCAACCACAAACCTGAGCAAATAGAGCAGTGGGACAGAGCACCAGAGCATATAGCCTCTCCCAACAGCTCAGTACAGTGCAGAGAATTGTAGACTTAGAATCAAAGCCACTGGGTCAAGCCCCAGCTTTGCTGACTTTTAGTCCTGTAACCTTAGTCACTTAACTTTTCTGAGCTTCAGTTTCCTTCTGTAAAGTGGAAAAGATAATTCTTTTTCAAAATTGCATGCGGTTGGGCAAATAAAATAGAATAAAGAAGTTAAAGTGCATGTTTCTAAATAACTTGTACCCCCTTTTCTCAAGACTTCTTTCCCTACTTGACCTGCATGTCTGCCTCCTGATTTCTACCCACAATTTTCCTCACCTTGCTTTTAACACCCCATCTTCTCCCATCAGGAAAACAGTAACAACAATCTCATTAAGTAGTGATCCCTGCTTCTTCCAAGACTGAATATAGGCACTATTGTTTTCCCTTTGAATTTGGCTTCAAAATGACACCCTTACTAAAACTATCCACAGAATTTACCCCTTTGAGAAACAAAAGTCTTCCAAATTCCAGCATATTGGTATTTTGGGCTCTTTTTCCTGTGCCAGTTCACTGTGTTAGATATGCAGAGGAAATGACCTAATCATTGGTCAAAGTCAAAGACACATATACATCTTGAAATTGTTCCTTAAGATAATCACATCAGGATTTCCTTGAATCCTAGGTTATAAATTATAAGCAATTATGTTTGCATGATGAAACCCCTTCTAATATAAGCCTGTAATCATAAAAGAAATGAAACATATAAATAATCATGCATATTACAACAGTTACATTGTTGATCTTCATAATTTAAAATTATCAATAGAGGAGTGTCTTCCTCTTGGACTTGAGTTAAAAAAGGTTGGGCATGGCAAAAAAGAAATCACAGAGTCAGGGTTTATGCTTTTCATCTTTGTATTTCCAATGACTGATACAGTGTCCGGCATGTGCTAGATGCTCAATAAATATTCACTGGACAAATGAATGAATGAGTGAAAATTACATCTCTCATCATACCTTTAGTCCCAAATTCCATCACAAACTGCATGTTCCATTAGTACCTTAAACTCAACAAATTACAAACCAAATCATTATCTTCCCCCTCAAAAAAATCCTTTTTATGATTTTCTATTTCTATTATTAGTATCATCATTCTCTGAATCACCCAAGTTCAAATCTGCATTGGTTCCTCATCTCATATTGAGTTACCAATTATCAGTTATCAATTCCTGACAACAGTTTCTTTAGAATATTTCTCACATCTGTTCCTTTTTTCATTCATCTCCACTGTTAACCAGTGATGAGGCAAGGTCAGGGATGCAGACAGGGCCAGGGGCCTCATAGGCCATCTTAAGAAAGGGAATATTCTTTTAAATGTGAAGAAGCCATCAATGGCTTTATGCAGAGGAAAGAGATCATTGGTTTTAGATTTGTCTCCAAAGGTTTTACTGGCTACTGTGTAGAGAATGCATTATAGGAAGACCAGCTAAGGAGGCTGTCCCCCTATCTAGGCAAATAATGAGAGTGAAGATAGAGAAAAGTAGAAGAATCTGGAGTAGTACATTCTAAAGTCCATAGGACTTGCTAATGGATTAAATATAAGGAGAGGGGCACCTGGGTGGCTCAGTTGGTTGGGCGTCTGCCTTCTGCTCAGGTCATGATCCCAGGGTCCTGGGATCGAGCCCCGGATCGGGCTCCCGGCTCAGTGGGGAGCCTGCTTCTCCCTTTCTCTCTGCCTGCCACTCTGCCTACTTGTGTTCTCTCTCTCTGTCAAATAAATAAATAAAATCTTAAAAATAAATAAATAAAATAAATACAAGGAGAAAGAAAGAGGGACATTAAGGATGACTCCTAGCTTTCTGACATGAGCAACTAAGAGTACAGCATTGACTGATACGGAAAATGTTGGAGACAGAGCAGGTTTAAGAGAATGATTGGTAGATGACAGAGGCTTCAACATATCTGAATGTTGATAGAAATTATCCAGTGGAGAGGAAATGATAGAAGATACAGGACAAAGAATAAATCAATCCTCAGGGGCCCCAGGGTCACAAATCCTGGGCTACCTGCCAATCTAGATGTTAGAGGGCTCAGCTTTATTAAAGTAAATGAGACCTGAGACCACAGACCACTAGTCAGGATAGAAGAATGCTTGGTTATACATGCATGAATGAATGAATGAATGAATTTGTTCAATGACTAAAATTATCTATCCTATTATTTTTATCTTTCAGAAGCAACATTAAAAGAAGAAATCTTAGAACATTTTTTGTCATTGTTCCCTATCCAGCCCCTAAAGAAAGAAATCTTCACTGGAAAAAGGCAGGTTACAAGCAGTATTCATTGTATAATCTCCTACACACACATGTGTGCATACATACATATTTTATACATACTGATACATAATTGAGGACTGTCATTAAAATGTAATAGTATCTTTATAATTGGATTACAAGTATTTTTCATTGTCTATATTTTATAAAATTTCTACAATGAACATGTACTATTTTTGTATTATGAAAAAAACTAATAAGTTCATTAGATAAATATCTTGGGCTCTCAGACACACCCAAGTTCTAGACGATTCTTCAGAGGGAAGGAAGAGACTAGTAGAGTCAGCAGCATAGCTTTATCCAAGGCATTTGGTCTCTGTTTGCCTGATCTCTCCTGCCACAAGGAGCATGTATATCCTCCCCAAGCCAGCTCCTGCGGTCTCAAACACCATTCTTACCTATGGTAGCTGCCACTCGCCCAAGAAAGTTCCTTTACCTATACAGAAAGTCCAGCCAAGGGGCCCATCACCATTTCTCAGGTCACCATTTATAATTTTTTTCATGACTTTTTTCAAAAAATATTGCATTCATATATTTTAAAAATTCAGAAGTACAGATAGTATATAATGAAAAAGCCTTCTCAAATCTCTGTTCTCCACACCTAGCCCCTTTCCCTTGGAGAAACAAATGTTACCAATTTCTCTGTGTAACCACCTAGAGATAAATTACAGATGGAGCAATAATTTTTTTAATTTAAATTTTGTTAGTTAACATACAGTGCAATATTGGTTTCTGAAGTAGAATTCAGTGATTCATCACTTACATACAATACCCACTGCCCATCACAACAAGTGCCCTCTTTAACACCCATCACCCAACTAGCTCATTCCCCACCCACCTCCTTCCATCAACCCTCAGTTTGTTCTCTATCATTACGAGTCACTTATGGTTTGTTTCCCTCTCTCTTTTTTTTCTTTTCCCCCTTCCCATATGTTCATCTGTTTTCTTTCTTAAATTCCACATATGAGTGAGATCATATGGTATTTGTCTTTCTCTGACTTATTTCACTTAGTATAATACACTCTAGCTCCATCCACATCATTGCAAATGGCAAGACTTCGTTCTTTTTGATGGCTGAGTAATATTCCATTATGCATGTATGCGCACACACACACACACACACCCCCCACATCTTCTTTATCCATTCATCAGTCAATGGACATCTGGGCTCTTTCCATAGTTTGACTATTGTTGATAATGCTGCTATAAACATTAGGATGCATGTACCCCTTCAAATCTGTATTTTTGTATCCTTTGGGTAAATATCTAGTAGTGAGATTGCTGGGTTGTAGGGTAGTTCTATTTTTAATTTTTTGAGGAATCTCAAAACTTCTCCAGAGTGGCTGCACCAATTTGTATTCCCACCACCAGTGCAAGAGGGTCCCCTTTTCTCCACATCCTTGCCAACACCTGTTGTTTCTTATGTCATTAATTTTAGCCATTCTGACAGGTGTGAGGTGGTATCACATTGTGGTTTTGATTTGTATTCCCCTGATAATGAGTGATGTTAAGCATCTTTTCATGTGTCTGTTAGCCATCAGGATGTCTTCTTTGGAAATGTGTCTATTCATGTCTTCTGCCCATTCCTTAACTGGATTATTTTAGTTCTTTATAGATTTTATCAGAAACGTCATTTGTAACTATCTTCTCCCATTCCATGGGCTGCCTTTTAGTTTTTTTGATCGTTTCCTTCACTGTGTGGAAGCTTTTTATCTTGATGAAACCCCAATAGTTAATTTTTGCTTTTGTTGCCCTTGCCTCTAGAGATGTGTCTAATAAAAAGTTGCCATGGCTGAGGTTAAAGAGGTTTCTGCCTGTGTTCTCCTCTCTCACATTGAGGTCTTTCATCCATTTTGAATATATTTTATTTATTATTTATTTGTATGGTATAAAAAAGTGGTCCAATTTCATTCTATGCATATTGCTATCCAATTTTCCCAACCACATTTGTTGAAGAGACTGTCTTTTTTCCATTGGATATTCTTTCCTGCTTTGTCGAAGATTAGTTGACCACATAGTTGTGGGTCCATTTCTGGGTTCTCTATTGTGTTCCATTGATCTATAGGTCTGTTTTTGCTTGGAGGTTCTCCAAAAAGTTAAAAATATAACTAATATCTAATGATCCAGCAATTATACTCCTAGCTATTTACCCAAGGATACAAAAATACAGGTTCAAAGAAGGACATGCACCCTAATGTTTATAGCAGCATTATCAACAATAGCCAAATTATGGAAAGAGCCCAAATTTCCATCAAATGATGAATGGATAAAGAAGATGTGGCATATATATATATATATATATATGTGTATATATATATACATATATATATATATATATATATATATATATATATGATGGAATATTACACAGTCATCAAAAAGAATGAAATCTTGCCATTTGGAACAATGTAGATGGAGGCAGAGCCCTCTGATCTAGGCAGCAGTCATCCGTTTAAGAAATCATTGGCCCTTTCCCAGCACATTGCATGGAGGGAGAAAAAGCCCAGCACTAACTACCTCAGTTCTCCTTGGAGAACAGCCTCTTCCTTCAGCCCCCTGCTCTAGGATGACACAATGAATAACATGTAGTCATAAAAATCAGTCTCTTTCATTTGTTTTCTATTATGTTGTACATCACTAAAGATCTAAATACAAAGGAAAAAAATTGAGAGAGAGGTTAAGTAACTTGCACAAATTCTATGGAGCTAAAGTTGATAAACACTATATATAACCAAGAGGGCCTAGAGGCTTTAGAGCCCCCACCCCATGTAATCTCTACCAGCACCCCAACCCAAGCTTTGAAATGAGTAAATGGTGTTTTCTCAGTATCTTATGTACAGAGCTCTGGAGAGTAGCCTCGAAGCCCCAACACCTACCAAACTAGCACAACTGCTCTGGAAATGCTATAGCTACACAATAGATGAAGGACAGAGTTGGTACATGATTTGCCAATAACAAACAGAAAAGAGACAATTATCACTCATCCTAAAAATAACCCTGGGAGACAGATACTATTATCCCAGTAGGGACACACCAAGGCTTTACAGATGAGCAAATATAAGTTAAGTTGCTTGTCCAAGTAACAGTGGCTGAGGCAGGTGGCTTAACAACTGAGCCACCCAGGTGCCCCAGAATCCACATTTTTAAAAGTAAGCTCTATTCCCAAGGTGGGGCTCAAACTCATGACCCCAAGATCAAGAGTCGCATGCTCCACTGATTGAATCAGCCAGGCACCCCAGGAATCCACATTTTAAATTTTGATGCATTCAGCAAATTGCATCCAAAGAGGTTATACCAATTTATATTCCCCTAAGAGTCTTTTTTTCTTTTAATAATTACAGCTGATTTTAATTGCGTACAATGAAATTTGTGTACATAATTTTATTTAATCCATAAAAGGGTCCTTTGGTCCTTTAGGAACTCTGGTTCCTAAACCTAAGGGGGACAATGGCCGAGTGTGGACTATGGTTTAGGACCTCATGATGCCTTCTCAGAGTCGTGTCTTCTGAGGGCAGATACATCAGATGGGCCCAGGGCACAGTTGCCTGATTCCAACAAAGGTCTTTGAGAGAAATCAATAGGTGTGTGTTGAAAAAAGGTACTTATAAAATCATTTCTGAGAAAAACAAAAAAAAGACCCTTCACAAGAAACCAGCCTCAGAGAAGCACTGTGAAGAGGCTAGCTGAAGGGAGAGGGGGGTCTTAAGTACTTTTCCACTTCCTGAACAATTTATTGGGCTCCCTGCCCTTACGCTTGTGATTAATAGAGCCTCAAGAGCTGTTGAGTCTCCAGGCCATTTTGCTTTAGGAAGCTTTGATTTGAAAAATGAGACAAGTAGTTTCACTGCTGTCATCAATAGGAAATTAGGAGATAAAAAGAAATCTATTTAAATGGCTTTTAAATATTCACAAGGAGAGCCACTGGGTCTTGGCCATGTTCCTCTCCTCTGTGCCCCTTGCCCAGATACCCCATTGCATCAGAATAATGAACACAAACTATGCCACTGTCAGCAGATGCTGAAGACAGTTGCAGTGAGTACAGCCAACATTGGCCTGAACTCTCTTGCCCCTCAGGAACTTAGATCTTTGGGGATGAGGTTCAATAAAGAATATTTGAGCTTTTCTAGAGCAAGGTGCAAGATAAGGTGACTGGAGAGGTACAGACACAGGAAAATGACAATCTGATTCAAAAGAAGCCTTTCACATTAGTTCTATGTAACTGTTTCCTTTTCTTTTTGGCATCCAAGAAAATCAAAGCCAAATTTGAGACTCAAGCACAATAATCTAGAGGACCCTGTAGTCTGCAAATCTGTGGTCTTTTTTCCTCTGGAGAGGCAGAACAGGAAATGGTTAAGGGCATGAGTTCCCATATCAAACTGGTTTCAAATACTGGCTCTACTGCTTACAAACCACGTGACTCTGACCATCATATTTAATTTCTCTGAGCCTCAGTTCCCTTTACCTCAAAATAAAGATTAAAATAGCACTTACCTCAAAGGACCCTTTTATGGATTAAATAAAATTATGTACACAAATTTCATTGTACACAATTAAAATCAGCTGTAATTATTAAAAGAAAAAAAGACTCTTAGGGGAATATAAATTGGTATAACCTCTTTGGATGCAATTTGCTGAATGCATCAAAATTTAAAATGTGGATTCCTGGGGTGCCTGGCTGATTCAATCAGTGGAGCATGCGACTCTTGATCTTGGGGTCATGAGTTTGAGCCCCACCTTGGGAATAGAGCTTACTTTTAAAAATGTGGATTCTGGGGCGCCTGGGTGGCTCAGTCATTAAGCGTCTGCCTTCACCTCTGGTCATGATCCCAGGGTCCTGGGATTGAGCCCCGCATCGGGCTCCCTGCTCAGCAGGGAGCCTGCTTCTCCCTCTCCCAATCCCCCTGCTTGTGTTCCCTCTCTCTCTCTCTGTCAAATACATAAATAAAATCTTTCAAAAAAAATGAAAAAAATGTGGATTCCCTTTGAACTAGTGATTCCACTTCTAAGACACTTATTAGAAGAAGTAAACAGATGTACAGGTAAAGACGTTGGCAGATACACTATGTAACTGAAAAAACAGCGAAGTAAACGTGCATCCATTGAGGAATGGTTAAATGAATTAGAATTCATCTATACAAAGGTATATATTATGCAGTAAGAAGAATAAGATATATGTGCTTCAGCAAGGTAAAAAATCCATAATATACCATTCTGTGCAAAAAAAAAAAAAAAAGTAGAATGCAAGGCAGCATATACTGTATGAACTCATTTGTATAAAATATACACATATTTAAATTTGTATTTAAAAGATCAGAATGATATAAACCAAATGCTAGTAGTCATTAGCTCTGGGGAGTAGGATGGGCTGGTGCCTGGAGAAAGCAGACTTTCACTCTTTATATAGTTCTCCATTAGTTGAATTTTGACAAGCAAGTGATATTTTACATTTTTTAAAAGATTAGCAAGCCTCATACTTTTGAGCTTAGCCACTCATAGAAAAATTAAGCAAATCAGATCCAGACATACTAGCATCTGAAGCTTTAAGCATATAATCATGTGGTTCATTTCAGCCATTTCAACTGGGTAAAATTCAATGTAATAAATAATAGAATTATGAAATTTTTACTTTGGCATACCTCAATACACATTTGTCCTCAAACTGTTTAACTGAATATATACTTTGTTTTCGACTCATCAATGCAACCTTTGTTTTCTTTTCTGATCCATGAATTCCCTCACAAGCCTATATACCTGCCTAATAGGTATTTCCACCTGGATATTCCAATGTGCTTAAAACTGACATGTCTATGTTGTCTGTTGAAGGGCATCTCGGCTCTTTCCACAGTTTGGCTATTGTGGACATTGCTGCTATGAACATTGGGGTGCATATGGCCCTTCTTTTCACGACATCCATATTTTTGGGGTAAATACCGAGCACTGCAACTGCACATACTGCATGGAGCACTGATTGTTATATGCAAACAGAATCATGGAACACTACATCAAAAACTAATGACGTACTGTGTGGTGACTAACATAGCATAAGAATTAAAAAAAAAACTAACATGTCTAAAACCAAATCTATCATCTTCCCAAAATATCCTATTTTTCCAAGGATATTCCCACTCTCCTACCACCTGGCCTTGGAAGTCTCACTCTTATTGAGTAGTCAGGCCTCAGTCTTACTCCATCAGCAGACTGGGTCAAGTACTGTTTGTTTTTGATCCACAGTATCTCTGACATCACTCCCTTCATTGCCATTCCCCAGGCCAGCCCCTAAATGCAGGTATCCCACCTCAATGTCACCTTGTATCTTTATTACAGTATCTATAATACTGTGGACATCTCCCCGGTGCACCCCCACCAACTGTAATCTCTAATAGACCATAAACTCCTCAAAAGAAGGTTCATTTTCTATTAATCTCAGCACCCAGCATCCTGCCTAGGGCACAGTGGGGGCTAGTTTAATATTTTTTTCAGTGAAAAAAGAGATGGAAAGAAGTAATTGGTCTTTCTTTCTAGCAGATTCTCCTTTCCCCATCTCCTTATACCCCACCTATTTTCTTCAATAGTTCTCCCTAGTTGATAATTCAATAGCATCATCATCATTGGTAATTTGCCACTTCTCAGATGAGAGCATAATCCTTTCAAATTCAATCATGAGTGGAATTTAAAGGACTTTATTTTATATATTCAGTGCTTTTCAAAGAAAACTTGAAAAATTCAAAGCTATAGAACCTAAAAAACTCCAATAGGCCCTATATTTCCATTGAGACTTTTACAAAACAGTGAAAATGAGCATTTATGAATCATTGGAGGGTTAAAGACCAAGTCCCTTAATTATCAATCCTAAAATATTATTTTATAAGAGGAATGCACACGTATTAAGAACTAGTCATGTAATTTACGAATCATTTCTAAATAGCTCTCTGACTATGATGTTCAGCTTATTAGGAGTTGTTAATATTCTATTACTCAGAGGTCATTAGCACATTCTGCTGGCAGTATAGATCACATAATATCAAGTGACAAAGGGAGAACATGAAATATTCCAATTGCAATTTCTTTTAAAAAGGGCTGCCATAACCTTCTCTCCAGAGTGCAAACTATATCTTGCAAAGTCTGAAAATGCTACAACTTTTCTCCATTAAGTGGGGTACCATCAGGGGAGGGGAAGATTACTTAAATAGAATAATAGCTAACATTTAATATGTGCCAGGCACAATTTGAAGGGCTTTCCAATAATTCACTAAATCCTCACAAAAAGTTTATGAGCTAGGTAGTTATTAACTCTATTTAACAGGTAGGGAAACCGAGTCCCCACTGAGGTTTTAAATAACATGTCCAAGATTGTATACCTTTTAAAAAGGGAGCCACGTGTGGCAGACCTAGACCCCCACTTTAAGAAGGCTTTGTGGCTAAACACTATAAAGATGTATTTCTTGCCCATGCTACATGTCTTCTGCAGGTGTCAGGGTGGCTCTCCTCACTGTGGTCACTCAGGGACCCAGACTGATGAGACAGTCATCATCTTGAATGCTTCTGATTTTCTTTTTTTTTTTTTAAGATTTTATTTATTTATTTGACAGAGAGAGACATAGCGAGAGAGAGGAACACAAGCAGAGGGAGTGGGAGAGGGAGAAGCAGGCTCCCCATGGAGCAGGGAGCCCGATGTGGGGCTCGATCCCAGGACCTTGGGATCATGACCTGAGCCGAAGGCAGACGCTCAGTGACTGAGCTACCCAGGTGCCCCAATGCTTCTGATTTTCAATCCAGAGGCAAAGAGAAACCCCTGGGAGTCTAGTATTATCAATTAAATGCTCCTGGTTTAAAATGACACAGATAATTTCTACATATAGCTTACCGGCCAGAATCACAAAAAGACCAGAAATGGCAATCCCACCATGTGATCAGAAAGGAGAAGAACTGAAAATACTTGATGAATTGTACTAATTGCAGTCTCATCTAGTGACCGAGATAGTTAAGGTCAAGGGTTCCCAAACTTGGCTCTGCATCTTGATCACTTGGGGAGTTTTGGTTTCTAGTAAAAATTCCCAGATTCCACCCCATATCTACAAAATAGAAATGTCCAGAGTGGAGGCTGGAAATACATAACCCCCTTGCACAATCCAAAACTATGTATCTGAGAATCACACCACTAGAACAGCTCCAAGGTTCCTTCCAAGGAAAGAATGCTATAAAAAGCAGGACACAGATTTTGGTGGACTGTTGTTTTACATATGCAAATTTTATTTTATTAATTAATTTGTTAGTCTCTATTAAATCTTTCTAAAGTATATTTTATGTCTTCATAAATTATATAGAGTAAACCTCTCCTTGTTGACTCTGATTGGTCATTCAATCAGCAAAGAATTCCCACCTTCATTCCAGCACTTTATTGTTGTCATGGTCCTGACCTCAGGAGGCTCAGGACCTATTATGGCCTACTATGGCCTAATAAACCATCTCCCTGGACAGCATTGGCCATGACCAATCCCTCGTCTCCCTACTACATGGCCCTGACTTCCAATCCCCACCCAAGTCTCACACCCTTAGTACTGCTTGCCATAGAGAGAATTTTGATTAAATATGCCCTTGATGGAGTTTATCAAATATATACAATGACTTCTTTTGGGGGGAAAAAAAAGGTGCTTATAAATGCTTAAAGCTGAATTAAACTGTTTTAATTATATATAACTTAAATATATACAAGCACAAAACTAGCCATATTTATATTACATTCTAGCTCCTGTACAACTATAAAAACAACATAAATTCATGAAATAAATAAAACCTAACAGCTAAGAGATCAGACACTTAAAATCAGAATGTCTAAGTTCAAACTAATTCCACCTCTTATAAATTGTATCTTTTTGAGTGTTACTTAAACTCTTCAGGCTTTGGTCTCCTCATCTGTAAAATAGGAATGATAATAATTCCTATTATATAGGTTGCTTCAGGATTAAATTAAATAATCCATGTAAAGCATTAATAAGTGATTAGTTAATGTTATTACAAAATCAATAACTTATATTACAAAATCAAATAAAATGCAAATTGAATTAATATAATGTGTTACACTATAATATAATGTGATACAGGATATTTTGCTGAAACCAAATAGCCAACATGAATATAGTACTGAACTATGACAGGTTGAGTCCACATACCCATGCTACTGTCTGCATGATGATTCAGTTTACCCATCATATTCCAACTGCGGGGAAAACTACATTTGCCCAGTACGCCATGATGGCTATGACCTTTTCCTGGAGTGAAATGGATCATCTGTCCATTGTCTTCCTCTATTCTATACCCATGAGTTTATAACACAGTATTAGCACAAAGGCAGGCTCTGAGATTACATATCTGTATTTGGTAATAAGATGGTCATTAGGATTTGCCAGAAAATGTTTATTCCTATTTCTTAAATTGTCATCAAAATGAAAACACAATAAAGAACATTCCCCTGAAACTTATGAGGAACCCTGGCCTATGATGGGAAGCCAAGAAAAAAGCTAATGGTGCTGGATGCCAGAATTTAGATCTTAAGTGATAAGCCAAGTATAAGAAAATGAAAGTTAATATAAATGCAAATTCCTACACTCATGTCCAAAAGACAAACCACACAAGTGATAACTGGGAAAACATATCCTGATAAGAGCACATATTTTAAGAACCAAGGAACTGTTTGATTGTCAATAGGATGATGTGCTTGCCAAAGATCTTGGTTACATTATCAGAAGCAAAGTCTCCAAAATAAAGTGAGTTCTACCCTGCTCCATGCAAGTGAGATCATACCTAACATCATTTATTTGGCACCATATATGGCCCTTTAATAGGTTTATTAGTAAATCAGAGCCAGTCTATTATGGTGATTAATAACATGGAATCTAGAGTTCAGACAACTAGATGGGAATTGTAATATCAGCACCACCATCTCAGGCATGTTGGTTCACCACTCTTTAGTTTTCTTAGTTTCCTTATCAGCCAAGTGCTGATACTAATAATGTGTATCTCATGGGACTGTTATGAGGATTAAATCAGAACATACATAGTAGTATGTACTGTATTCTAAAGGTAAAATGCTGAACACAATGTTTAGCCAAGGTAAGATTCTCAAAAAAATGGTTTAAACATTTTTAAGTACAATGAAGGACACAAGACAGTGAATTTTCCTTGATTTCATTTCACATAAAAATTATTAATAGAACTGGGAAGATTAGCTGAGAGAAGAGTCATCCTGAAAAGAACATGGGGTTGCTATGTTCAAATTTTTGAAGTATGTGACAAAGATGAAAGACCTAGGACCAATAAGTCTAAGTTATAGGGAGATTATAGGGAGATAAATGGTTTTTAACTCAACAAAGGTAAAACTACTCAATGAGCAGTTCAAAAATTATGCTGTTGCCACAGAAAGTGGTCAATTTCTTAGTGGTGGGAAGTTCCATAACTATTCTGACCTTCTGTGAATCAGTAAAAATTCCCTAATGCTCTTCACTCTGTGGAGTCCCTCCCTGAATGTCCCACCAACTGACTAGTCACACTTCAAGGCTACAGGAATCTAAAGACCAAAATCCTGTATCTCCAAGTCCCAGGATCATCTCAGCTTTCAACCTTTGCCCTGTATTCCCTTCTCTTATCTCACAAAACTGAAACAAGCCAAAAGATGCTTTTCATTTGGGGAAAGATTAAGAGGAAGCCATGAGCACAAAACGAGGTTATTACCTCCTTCAATGTCTAGCCCAAAGAGAGCCCAATTTCCTTCTAGACAAATCTTGCCTCATTTCACATAAGCCTTTAACTTCTGGTCCAGTGGCACTTAAATAATCCTTTGGAAGTCTATCATTTTTGCTGTTTTGGACATAATTGTGTTTTCATTTATCCAAAAAATGAAGCAAGGTTCAGCAGATGGAAGTTTTCTGGTATCTATTTTTAGTTTAATAAAAGAAAGAATTTTTAACCATTATTGCTGTCTAGTAATGGGGATAGCAATGGTCCTGTCAGTAGAAGTATTAGAACTGAAACTAGGTGGGTATGGGTATCAAACTAGATTACTTTTAAAGTCCCTTCCAACCATAAGAATCTATACTTCTATCTATATAATGATGTGGTAATTTCAAATGGAGTCTAGGAAGAAAAATCACCTGAGTGTATAAATAAATGAACCTAGGTTCATTTACTGAGACACGTCTGCACTTGCTATAAACACTTTAATTTAGAAACTAAAACTTCCATTTCAAATAGTTTTGTTGCTATTTTCTTCACCAAAGATTAGTGTATTTTAAAGATTTTATTTTTTTTAAATACTGCTCTACACCCAACGTGGGGCTCAAACTCACGACCCCACGATCAAGAGTCTCATGCTCTACTTACTGAGCCAATCAGGCACCCCCCGACACACTTGTTTTAATTCAATTTAGTTAACATATACTCTATTGTTAGTTTCAGGGGTAGAATTTAGTGACTCATCAGTTGCATATAACACCCAGTGCTCATTACATCAAGTTCAGGCGCCTCTTTTACAGATTTTTTTTTAAGTAATAGGTTAGTGTATTTTAATGATAAATGTTTGCAATACATTACAAAGAAACAAGTTTTCTAAGAATATATACATAAATAACAAACAAAACACTGGGTCTATAAAAGTTAAAGTGAAATCCCAGAGCAGCAATTGTATAATGTCCTCTGAAAATGTGTAACAAGGCTTGACTTTATGCTGAATCACTACATTATATACCTGAAACTAATATAATCCTGTATGTTAACTATACTGGAATTTTAAATTTAGAAAAAAAAAAAAAAAGGCTTGATTTTGTTTCCTCCTTCCACTTTCAGATCATGAATAAAATCACCCAGGAGGGTATGAAATTCAATGCATTGAATATAGGTGAACACAAAAATGAATGTAAGAAAGAAGCTACTACCAGATCATCTCAAAGCTATTCCTATGGTTAAAAATCTGCCTTTCTGCCTCTCATGCAAGAAGCAATGGTGTCCCATTGAAGAATTTTATTCTTTTAATGTCATCAGGCACTTTTGTAAAAATGAATGTGGAGGCTTTTGACACACTTCCTTCATATTGCTAAGGAATATACATCCCCCAGAGAATCTTCATTCTCTGCCTCCACAAAGAGCATGATAGTCTCAACCCCTGACATTTCCTCTTTAATAAACAGGGAATTTGTACATGGGCTGAAAAACGTCATTAAACACACTTCCTTTAGTCATTCAGTAATTTAGTTGCCATGGTAATCTTTGGTAAACTTGAAAAGTACTTTGGAGGGGTCATTTCCAAATGATTGTTTTTAAAATTCTAGAACTTTTAAAAGTCCTAGAGGATAAAGAGGATGAAAACGCTTTTCTCCTCGATGCCTCACCATGGTTTCATCGAATGGAGCAGAGCTATTCACAACGTGACATGCATTATACCTCTGACAATGATCATTTCATCATTTCCCACCTCAAGATCATTCTTACAGACTGCCCATATCTTCCCAACTGAGTGAAAGCTTTAACTCGGTTCTCCGTAGCAGCGAAGGGAATTAATTCATGAAATAAGCACTTTCCCATAATAGTCCCCAAAGCTTTTCACAATTGAGCAGTGTCATTTTTGGCCTTCCATCAATAATAGGGTGACAAAGTACACTCTGAAGCAGTTTAACAAAGGAACATCAGATAACTTGGTACTTGAACAGATCCAGGCCACTACCCAAGGAAACATTGTCAGGAGGCTCTGATGATTCATGGCTCTAACCCACTCTGTTCATCAACCATGTCAGGGCTCAAAAGGTTTCAGGAAACACTGTCTGGAAGACTTTCTTCTGGCTAATAGCTACATTTGACAACTGACCTTTAATCTTTACTTCACATTATCATCCTATCATTAGCCAAGGATAATACACGAGCATTTTTCAAAGATGATTTGAT
Organism: Mirounga angustirostris; assembly: GCF_029215605.1. Classification (NCBI taxonomy): domain Eukaryota; kingdom Metazoa; phylum Chordata; class Mammalia; order Carnivora; family Phocidae; genus Mirounga; species Mirounga angustirostris. The sequence goes on along the minus strand of NW_026991712.1, from coordinate 65,200,716 downwards.
GGACTGAAGGTGTTCTAAAGATTTTTCATCCAAAGAAAGACACTATTATTAGCTTTACCAGACTCTGACTCTATCCTGAATTTTTAAAAAGAACTTAATTAAGTAAAATTAATGGTTTCACTAGAGTTGAATAAGCAGTCACACACTATTTGTTTCATTCTTTTCTGGGGGCTCTCTTGGTCACATTAGGATAGGCTAACACTCATGAACTAAAGCAGTGTATGTTGTGTGGTAGAAGGAGCACTGACCTGGAAAACAAGAGTCTGCTTTGACCTTAAGCAAGCCATTTAATATCCCTTAATCTGTTGCCTCATCTGTAATATCTGAGGATTGAACTGAGTAAGAGAGCATGTGGCTCCTATCAGTATAGCTGGAACACAGAGGGAGAAGTAAAATACAAGGCAAAACAAGGTTTGGCCATGTAGGGAGGGGCCATACCTTGCCTTGTGAGTCTCCTCAAAGATTCTGATATTTACCTGAAGAGCAGTAGGATATAATCCACTGAAGATTTAAGCAAGAGAGTGATGTGATCAGAGATGTTATTCTGGAAAGTTCACTATGGAGTTTGGATTATAGATCAAAGCAGAGACATGGAACCCAGTCAAACTACTTCAGTAGCCTTGGAATGATTTGCTTATGTCCCTGCCCCTGTGGCAGAGGCCACTTCACTACTACCCAAGTAGATCCAACCCTGCCCCGGTGCTGAATTACTTTTTAAAAGGGAATCATAATCCTGCCTTCACAAGATTGTTAAAAAGCCCAGCACAGTGCTTTGTCAAACCGACAGCTGTCCTGTTCTCCATTATCCCTGCCTTGGTCCCTCGATCTTCTGGTTATGGGATCTTGGGATGCTTACTTGCTACCTGGGGCCCTTGAAGTCAGAAGTCCTAGGTTCCAGTCTCCATTTTGACACTTCCTGGCTGCGTGAGCTTGGGCAGGTTGCTCACTGTTTGCAGCCTTGGGGTCCTCACCTGCAAAAAGTGGGGTAATAACTATCTCACAGTGGGGTCTGGATGATCAAATGAGATGACTTACTGAAAGCACTTTGGAAGTCATTCTGTATATCCTAGGCCTCCTTGTGCTTCCCATTCCTGGTAATCAGACAGCAGACCCTGGACCTTCCAGCCCATTCCACCGTGGGTGGGCCTGGTGTGGCAGGCTCCTTTCTGCCCTCAGGAGCTGCACTAAATAAACCTCCCCCTTCTTCAAATACACGAAACCACCATATCATCATATCAGATGACTGCCCTATCAGAAGGCCCTGCTTTCGCCTCACTCTTATTTAGTAATACCCACTCTAAAATACCCCTTTTTTCCAATAATCTCACCTTCTCTCACTTCTAGCTTCATTTTCTATCAGATTACTCCCCTCCATTCTCTGCTACAATTTTCCAGTTAATGATACCAGTTCAGACTCTTCTAAGAGAACTGGGTGGGGGTAGGAAGGTAGGAGGAGGCTAAGAAGTTCCACAAAAGTTCCTGGAACATGTGTGCATGAGGAGGATGGCTGCTGCTTAAACAAACCTCATTAGTTTTCCAGCTGCCTCTGTGTATGTGTATCTTTCCATCAACAGTGATTATGCAAATGTGATATTTGTTTTAATGAGCATGTCAGGTGTGTTTTGCTGTAACATTACATATGATTGACAGTGGTATTAAAGTAACAACTTGATGACAACTGCATAAGAATATGTGGAGCTGTAAAAATAGAGGTTTGGCAAACCTCTCTCTTTTAACAGTAGCACAGTCTCTGCTGGACAGTAGGACCCTAAATATCCTATAACGCAATTCCCACAATGTGAAGGAAATTCAGATATTCAGAATCCAAACCTAGTCATTCATACCTGCCAACTCCTTTGGAGGCACAAGACTGGCCTGGGGCTCCAGCTGGCCAGCTGACTAATATTAGGGAGGCAGTTTTCAGACCATATGTGGACTCTTTTGTGGAGCTGTACTGGGTTGAGGAAAGCACAGATTTTATTCTGGAAGATACAAAATAGCAGAGTGGATTTAGAGTCAGACTACAACTGAGTATGAATTCTGGTTTCTGCTCTTGCATGCTGTATAATCTTAGCAGAGTTATTCTGTGGATCTTAATTTTCTTATCTATAAAGTGAAGATATAGGACAATGCCTACTTCATGGTTCTGTAAGAATTCAATGAGGTGCTAGCTGCAAAGCACTTAGTATATGAACCCTCAAAAAATTATTCATGTTAGTAGAGACTTAGGACTGTGAAAGCATTAGTTTTCTGTTCACAAGTCTAGACTTTGTTCACTGTATTAGATATTGATGAAAATACTCCACCCTAGATCTGTCCTCCCATATTTTTCTCTCACCTCCTGCCTTAATTCTTGCTATCCTGACTGCCTTTCTCCACCTATATTGAAAAATGTCAAACCCTCTTCTGAAGGATACATGTAAGTGACCAAAATAATGGGAACTACTTAAAAAAAAAAATAATAATGGGAACTATTGATATCTCCTCTCAAGGGCGCTGACAGTTGTCTGGCAGGATCAAGAAAAAAGCTCATTGGGAAGAAGGGTCTCCTCTTCAACTCCTGCTCTTTCATTACATATAGTTGGGCAAGGAGAAAGGTGGCCTGCCGGAAGAAGATTCCCCCATCCTTCTCTGGGACACAAACAGGGACAGTACCAAGGAAACCAATACACCAAAATTGAGTAAGTTACCAAGACAACTTTTTATCAAAATCCATTTTCAGTTTTTTGATTTCACCATATGACCTCTAGTTATTGTTCTGGCCCTCCCTATCACAACACATACTCATACATATTTCATCCAAATCACATAAGGTTGTTATTAAAAGAGCAAACATCATGAGCCACCATTTGGCCATTTTATCTTCCTACTCCTGGCTCTAGAAAAGTGTATGATGGGAAATTCCCAAATAACAACAACAACAAAACCAATGGGATACCTGCATTTTTATGAAAATGACAGTAAGTCAGAAGGTTTTGAGAATTTCCTGTTGTCATAAAGGCAAAAACAAATTTCATCATCTCAAAAGTCTGAGCATCAATAAGGACAACAACCCTTATCCAATATATAGTTGCAAATATTTTGTTCCATTTCATAGGCTGCCTTTTCATTTTGTTGATGGTTTACTTTGCTGTGCAGAAGCTTTTTAGTTTGATATAGTGCTATTTATTTTTTCTTTTGTTACTTGTACTTTTGGTGTCATAGTCAAAAAATCATTGCCAAGACCAATGTCAAGGACCTTCTTCAATATGTTTTCTTCTAGGAGTTATGAAAACAGAATATTGAGGAGATATCTGCACTACATGTTCATTACAGCATTATTCATAACAGTCAAGATATGGAAACAACCTAAGTGTCCATCAACAGATGAATAGATAAAAAAGATGTGGTACATATATAAAATGGAATATTATTCAACCGTGAGAAAGAAGTCCTGCCATTTGCATCAACATGGATGGACCTTTAGGGTATTATGCCAAGTGAGGTAAGTCAGAGAAAGACAAATACTCTATAATGTCACTTAAATCTGTAATCTAAAAAAGCAAGGAACTCATAAAAACAAGGACCAGATGGGTGATTACCAGAAACCTGGTGGGCAGGATGGGGGAGTGGCGGAATTGGGACCCCTTGTTCAAGGATATGAACTTGCAACTAGTAAATAAGTCCTAGAGATCTAATGCATAGCAGAGTGATTTTAGTCAACGATACTGTATTATAAACTTTAAAGTTGCTAAAAGACTAGGTCTTAATTGTTCTCACCATGAAAAGGAAATGATAATTATGTGACATGATGAAGGTGTTCATTAACGCTACACTGGTAATCATATTGCAATATATATATATATATACACACATAAATGTATCAAATCAACATATTGTAACTTTAAGTTTACACAAGGTTATATGTCAACTATATCTCAATTTTTTAAAAACAAAAAAATTAAAAACCACACACTAAAACTAAGGGCAACAAGTGTGACATTTAGGCTTATTCTCTTTCCAAAAGTATCCAAGTTCTTTTTAACTTTGGGGCCAGCACTTGGTAGTACTCTATTCCCTTCAAATTCTTCTAGAGAATTTCTGCTCAATCCACTCTTCTTTTTTTTTAAAGATTTTATTTATTTATTTGACAGAGAGAGACAAAGCGAGAGAAGGAACACAAGCAGGGGGAGTGGGAGAGGGAGAAGCAGGCTTCCCGCCGAGCAGGGAGCCCGATGCGGGGCTCGATCCCAGGACCCTGGGACCATGACCTGAGCCGAAGGCAGACGCTTAACGACTGAGCCACCCAGACGCCCCTCCACTCTTCTTAAAATGACAAACTCTTTACATATTTACACAAAATTGTTTACTTTATGAATTAAGGTCCTCTATTTCCTGTGCCATCAGCAGGCCAATGATAGTCTCAGAACTTGATCAGCTAAACTTGGGTGTGAACTTAGTCTATGCTCTTCTTGGATTTTATTATAAGACGAATTTGCACATTTCAAACATTGGAGGTTTCTTTGAAGCTGAAATATATGAAAATTTTTTAAAGATTTTATTTATTTATTTGACAGAGAGAGACACAGTGAGAGAGGGAACACAAGCAGGGGGAGTGGGAGAGGTAGAAGCAAGCTTCCTGTGGAGCAGGGAGCCCAATGCAGGGCTCGATCCCACAACCCTGGGATCATGACCTGAGCTGAAGGCAGACGCTTAAGGACTGAGCCACCCAGGTGCCCCTGAAATACCTGAAATTTTAAAAATAGTTTGGTTTAGGGTGTCTGGGTGGCTCAGTCAGTTAAGCATCTGACTCTTGATTTTGGCTCAGGTCATGATCTCAGGGTCGTGAGATCAAGCCCTGCCTCTGCTCACGCTGGGTGTGGAGGCTGCTTAAGGTTCTCTCTTTCCCTGTCCTTCTATCCCTCCCCAGCCTGATCCTACCCCTCCGCACGACGTGTACATGCACATTTTCTCTAAAAAATAATAATAAAATAAATAAAAATAAATTTTAAAAATAATAAAACAATAATAAAAATAGCTTGGCTTTAAGATGCACAAATAATCCAAAAACTTTTAAATAATTAAAGGCTTCAACCTTCTCACGCATGAAAAATTTAGCTAGAATTCCTAATGAAATAAACTTTAACTCATATAACATAGAATTAAATGTTTCCAAACCAGGTTGCTCAAAAAGATCCAAAAGGCCTAAATAATTAATTGACAGCCAAGAATTGGGTATCATTTCCAAACCCCAAAAATGGGGTTGAGCTGAATGAGCAAAGAAATGACATATCAAGTTAGACATGTCTTGGTGAGGCCTTCCCAAGCAGGCAGCACAGTAACACCTCATCCTTCACAGCAGAAATAGCAATTCATCATCATATGGTACTATATTCTTTATTTAATAATAGCATTTAGCAAGCTTATTTTGGAATCTGATTCATTATCATTTTTAGGAAATGTAAAGGCCTTAAACCTTCTCCATACTGTGTGTGACTGTAGCTAAAGTTCACATCTTTCGCAGAAAGGTGAAACATCAGTTCTAATTTTATATACTAGTGTGATAAAGAGCATAAAGCATCAGATTGAAGGGCAGAAAACCCAGGTTCAATTTCTGACTTGGTCACTACTTTTCTGGCTTTTGTTAAATGTCTCAGTTTTTCCAATCACAATATATGGGCAGAATTCATTAGAACTTGTTACAGTTCTTTAGAACAAATTATGTCAACAGTATTTGTTTAAAAATTACTGAACCCATACTGTGTGCCTGACACCATCCTATTTGCTAGAAATACAATAGCAAACAGTTTCTAATCTCACAGAGTTTACATTTGTTCCAAATATGTTCCCTGCTATTCAATCACTGATATGATACCCTCACAAATTACTGAGGACACATGAAGTCAATAAGTTAATTTACTTATTTCCTTATTTACTAATTGACTTGGTTAAAGTCAACAAATATTTGTTGAGTACTTATATTGTGCAAGGCATTATTCTACATGCAATGAGAAAAAAAGTATGTCCCTCACTAGATTTATGCTGCAAGAAGATAGAGGTCATATTTGTCATTGCACTCTGTGTCCCCAAAGACTAGCCTGGTACCTGGTACTCAGCAGGTACTCAATATATAACTGCTGGAATGAGTAAATTTGTGAGTAGAAAAAAATATTATAGGCCCTGCTCTTAAGGGATTAGAATCTAATGAGGAATTTAAAGCATCTGTACAAGGCACCTGGGTGGCTCAGTTGGTTAGGCGACTGCCTTCGGCTCAGGTCATGATCCTGGAGTCCCAGGATCGAGTCCCGCATCGGGCTCCCTGCTTGGCAGGGAGTCTGCTTCTCCCTCTGACCCTCCTCCCTCTCATGCTCTCTGTCTCTCATTCTCTCTGTCTCAAATAAATAAATAAAATCTTTAAAAAAATAAAAAAATAAAAATAAAAATAAAGCATCTGTACATCAAATACAATAAATCATGGTACGTTATAAAAAGACATGAAGGATACAAAAGGATTAAAAGCAGAAACTCAAAACAGATACTAATATACCAATGTTCATAGCAAGAATATTCACCATAGGGACGCCTGGGTGGCTCAGTTGATTAAGCGTCTGCTTTCAGCTCAGGGCATGATCCCAGGGTCCTGGGATTGAGTTCCACATCGAGGGGAGCAGGGAGCCTACTTCTCCCTCTGCCTGCTGCTCCCCCAGCTTGTGCTCTGTATCTCTCTCTCTCTGACAAATAAATAAAATATTTTTTTAAAAAAAGAGAGCCGAGATGCCTTTCAACAGACGAATGGATAAAGAAGATGTGGTCCATATATACAATGGAATATTACTCAGCCATCAGAAAGGATGAACAACCAACATTTGCATCAACATGGATGGGACTGGAAGAGATTATGCTAAGTGAAATAAGTCAAACAGAGAAAGACAATTATCATATGGTTTCATTTATTTGTGGAACATAAGGAATAGCATGGAGGACATTAGGAGAAGGAAGGGAAGAATGAAGGGGGGGAAATCAGATGGGGAGACAAATCATGAGAGACTATGGACTCTGAGAAACAAACTGAGGGTTCTAGAGGGGAGGGGGCTGAGAGGATGGGTTAGCCCGATGATGGGTATTAAGGAGGGCACGTACTGCATGGAGCACTGGGTGTTATACAAAAACAATGACTCATGGATCACTACATCAAAAATTAATGATGTATTGTATGGTGACTACATAACATAATAAAATAAAATTTAAAAAAATAAAAATTTAAAAATTTAAAAAAGAATATTTACAATAGCATAAAAGGTGAAAACAACCCAAATGTTAACAAATGAACAGAGAAACAAAACATGGAATATCCATACAATGGAATATTATTCAGCCTTTAAAAGGAAGGTAATTCTGACACATGCTACAACACAGATGAGCCTTGAAGCATTAGACCAAATAAAATAAGACACAAAAGGACAAATATTGTACAATTACAATGATATGAGAAAACCTAGAATAGGCAAATTCACAGAGACAGAAAACAGAGTGGTGGTTACCAGGGGCTGGGGGGAGAGGGAATGAGGAGTTAGTGTTTAATGGACAGAGTTTCTGTGTGGGATGAGGATAAATTCTGGCAAGGGATAGTGGTGATGGTTGAATAACAGTGTGAATTTATTCAATGCCACTGACCTGTACACTTAAAAATAGTTAAAATGGCAAATTCTATGTTATATATGTTTTCCCACAACAAAAAATAATGGTAATTACAAAAAGACATGAAGGAGTTTGGGAGGCAGTGACATCAACCTGGCCTAACCAAGGATGGGTTTCTTAGAGGTGGTATCATTTCAGCCTGCTCTTCCACTTACTGCATACAAATCAGAGTTGTCACTGTTATCAATAAGAACCAAGCATTCATTTTCACAAGGTTCTTGAGTTTTATAGGACTCCATCTTATACAAGAAACTGGTAAGAGTGGTTGCTTCTGGGCAGAGACACTGGAAGTCTGGAGGGTTAAGGATATAATGGCCTGGGGTGAAATTTCTTCCTTTTCACTATACATTTGTTCTTTTTTAAAATTTTTTTGAGGGTAGGGGAAGAGGGAGGGAGAGAGAGAATCTCAAGCAGACTCCAAACCCGGCACAGAGCCTGATGCAGGGCTCAATCCCAGGACGCTGAGATTATGACCTGAGCTGAAACCAAAAGCTGGCTGTTCAACTGACTGAGCCACCCAGGCACCCCTATGCTCTAGGTTTTAATCTTGGATCCTCTTCTAATAAATTGCAATTTATTCATTTACTCTATGGCAGAGATATTTGTGGTGGCAATGCCCTGGATTAAAAGACAAGCTTCCTTAGACTCCTTTGCAGTAGGTATGGCCAGGTGATTAAATTCTAGCCCATGAGAAGTATTATGTTATTTTCTGAAAGTCCTTTTTCCTTCACTTTGCTTCCTTCCAGGAAGTGATTTTGAGGATAGAAGGCATGTGCTGAGGATAATGGAAGAGATAGGACACTTGGTCGCTGGTGGGATCCTAAAGCTTCCACCCAACACCTGGTTCCCTCCTGTGGATTTCTTTTAGGTGATGAAATAAACCACTGTGTGGTTAAGACACGGTTATTGGGAGTTTCTATTATATGCTCTTTACATAAGCTTTCTTTCCTTCTCCCCCACATATTGTTTCTTCTTTGGGCTCACTTTTTCGTTTGCTTACTTGTAATTCCTATACTTTCATATTCTGTAACTCACTCGCCGTTTTCTGGAAGTTTTCACTTTCTTGCTTACCACTTTTGCAATCCACTCTGCCTTTTGCATAGGGCTGCTACTAGGTATTCTCCTCCATCTCTGACTGCTGTGGCTACTTTATCAGTCCCATCATGCTGGCCTCTACACAAAATGCTGCACATTCTGCAGTTCTGCTATTTTGCAGTTGGTTCCCACTAGGAATATCAGCTCCAAGAAGGCAGAGCTGCCCTGTCTATTCGCAGCTGTACTCCTTGAACTTAGGGCAACACTTGACTTTTAGTAACTACTCTACAAATATTTCATTGAGTTTACTCAGCAAATATTTATTGAGCACCTTTCTAAGCACTAGGGACACCTCAGTGAACAAAATAGATAAAAATTTCTTCACTACGTTCTAGTGTGGGAGAAAGAAAAATAAACATTCAATCAATCAATCAATGAAAAAAAAAGAAGAAGAAAAGCTAATCTAGTATTTTACCAGGGGAGAGTTGCTATGGAAAATCAGGGCAGGGCAAAGGGGATTGGGGAACACATGGTAGAAAAGCTGGGCAGGAGGGAAAGGGGATCACAGTTTCAAATAAATAAAGGAGTAAGAGTTGGCCCTTGAAGAAGGCAACATTTGAACAAAGACTTGACAGAGGTGAAGAAGGGAGCCATTCCAATATCCAGGGAAGAGCATTCCAGGCAACTAGTACAATGAGGGAACAGCTAGTTCAAAGGCCCTGTGGCTTCAAGAAATAGTGTGGAGGACACTGAGCCTACAAGAAAGTGAGCAGGAGGGAGAGAGATTTGAGAAGAGATCAAAGAGATCTCAAACTTTGAAGGTCAATCTCAGTTTTTTGGCTGTTACTCTGGGTAACACAGGAAACCACTGCAGGGCTTGAAGCAGAAGAGGGACATGATGTAGTTTTAATTTTAGAACACTCTGGCTGCTGTGTTGAGAACAAATTATAAAGGAACAAGAATGGAAGTAAGAAGAACAGTAAGGAGACCTACAATAATTCAGATGACAGCTTGGGCCAAGATGTAGCAAGAGGTAAGAGGGAAATGATCAGATTCTAGATATATTTTGAAGGTAGAGGCAAAGGGATTTGTCAGTCAACTGGAAGTGGGGTAGTAAAAAAAAGAAAAGAAAATACTCCCTTGAATGATTCCAAGTTTTTTTGGCTTGGTCAGCTGGAAGAATAGTGTTGCCATTAACCAAAATTGGGAAAACTGCAAGTGGACCAGGCTTGAAGGGAGGATTTTAGTGTGGCTGTGTGAAGTGTGACAGGTCTATTAGACATTCCAGTAGAGGTGTTCCAGCAGACAGCTGGATATACACACCTGGAGTTCAGAGAAAAGTTCTGGGTTAGGAGTATAAAATTTGAGGTCATCATGAATATATGAAGAATGAGCTCTGAACAATGATAAAACCTATTTTCCTTTCTTGAAGGAATCTTAATATTTTGCAGATAAAAGAATGACTTCCAAAGAGTGTGAACAAGACCATTAACCAAGAAAACAAGTCAAAACCTCTATGATGCTTCCCATTCTTTCATTTTTTTTTTTTTTTATTTATTTGACAGAGAGAGGCACAGCGAGAGAGGGAACACAAGCAGGGCGAGTGGGAGAGGGAGAAGCAGGCTTCCCGCCGAGCAGGGAGCCCAATGCGGGGCTCAATCCCAGGACCCTGAGATCATGACCTGAGCCGAAGGCAGACGCTTAACGACTGAGCCACCCAGGTGCCCCTCATTTTTTTTTTTTTTAAGATTTTGTTTATTTGAGAGAGAGGGAAAGAGAGCACAAGCAGAGGGAAGAGGCAGAGGGAGAGGGAGAAGCAGGCTTCCCACTGAGCAGGGAGCCCGATGCCGTGCTCTATCCCAGGACCCTGGGACCATGACCTGAGCCGAAGGCAGACGCTTAATGACTGAGCCACCCAGGCGCCCCCCCATTCTTTCATTTTAAAGCAACATGTCTCAAAACATGGTCTGCAGATCCCCTGAATCAGAATAAAACCAACTTTTGTAAAAAATACTCTTAGTGATTCTCAGGCATACTCAAATCTGAAAACCACCCACTCTGTGTGTGTGTGTGTGTGTGTGTGTGTGTGTGTGTGTAACTCTGTGGCAGAGATTGTCATCTGGAAGTTTTCACTTTCAAACCTATAATGGCAACTAAGTGTGGGTTACACATGATGGACAGAACCTAAAGACAGTCACTAGGAATCCCTGATATCCAATTCATTTTATAATAGCCATAGGCTGACACGTGTTGCATGGAATTTATCAGTATTCAAGGAAATATATTTCTGGGTAATATTCTGAATCATTTCCTGCATCATCTCCAGAGCAACCTTGACCATTTGCCTTTAAGACAGACCTCTCTTGCTCTGAATTATAACAACTTTGGTTCAGAGGAGGATGTTTCAGGAAAGATGCTGCTATTTCTCAGCCATATCTGATTTTTTGGTGTCAACATTTAGAAAACTATATTCTCATGAGTTTTTTGGTTCTTTGTAATCTTTATTTTTTTCTTATACTAATTTTTTGCTTGCTGACAAAGTTTAAGAGCTCGTGAGACTATACTATAGACTCATAAACTGGAAAGTCCTTTCAAAGTGATTGGTTACTCAAAGAAACAAACACAGCCGACACTTGGAAGGCTTACCCAGGTACCCTTTCAAAGAAATGCTAATTCCAAGAGATTGTGCAAACACATTTAACAGGTTTCTTAAGTAATCGTTTTCAGGCCCAGATTAACCTATAGTAGCTAAGTAATATTTTCAAAATTTCTGGACCAGGAAAGCCATAAACCAAAGATCTCTTCATATAGTTTGTCAGGATGTGTGGCAGCTATGGGTTTCACTCAGGTACATTTCCTGCCTGACCCTTTTGGGTACTAGAGTTATCATTCCTAACCTACATCAATTGTTCTCATAGGTTCAAGAACCTGAAGCTACATTTTCAATCCACTCTATCAAAAAGAAAAGAAAAAAAAAAAAAAAAACACTTGACTCAGTATGCTATGGAGAATCTGGTATTAGAGAAACTTTAGAAAGTACTTAAGCCATTTTTAAATTATAAAACCCAAATTTGTGATTTCTCTAGGTTTTATTTTCCAAAATTCTGGGTATCTCTGACTTCAGTTCTGCTGGGCAAATAGTTTACATGTTAAATTACAGCTGTCACTTTCATTTGCCTCAATTCTAAAATGACATTAAATTTTTATAATTTCATTGTATAAAACATTAATGTTTGATAGGTTGCATATAAATTCAGCAAGAGTATAGAAGGACTGAAAGTCCAGAATAGAAATTAGAGATCCTAAGGATGCACGACTGTGTGATATAAGAGTTCCAGGCTGCAGGCCCATGGTATCTCCCAAATGGGCTCAGACCTCACCTTTGTACCCAAAGTGAACAGGACCCAGGAGGGGAGAGGGCTAATGTTACAGAGTCAGGAAGTGCTGACTCTGATGATTCCCTGGCACCATGTTAAGCACCTGCTCTTGCCTGGGCTCGGGTGCTGGTGAGAGGAGGGCACAGTGGAGGCCCTAGGCCAAAGACAGTAGTAGAAGAAAGGGTTCCCTGGGGAAGTCACTCCTCTTCTCTGAACATAAACCAGAAGGGGCAGCAGCATCAAATACTGACTTTTCCTAATTAAACTTACAAGCTTATGACTCTTGGCAGGCAGTAAGTTTATAAGTTATATCATTTTTTTATTTCCTACTGGTTACTACTAAACAGACCTGAAAGGACTTAATAAATATTAAGATACCCTTTCAAACTTTTATCTCCACTTTATTTAGATGGTACTTCATTCAGATCTTGTTTCTTCCTGGAAGGCACTGGATCTTATTCCCAAAATACTGAGGTACATGACTTCCCTTCTTTCCACACATGGTAAGTAGGAAGCACATGGCCATGAAGAGCACTGGGACCAGTAAGGGGGCATGAAAGGGAGGGAGCAAATACATGTACATTACAATATCTGGGAAGTACTGCCACACTTTTTATATGCCTTCCATAATGGCCTTTTGTCTTTTCCATTGGATTAACAATCCTTGCAATGCAGGCATCTTGTTGTCTTTCTATGGCACTTGGTATTCTGTTGCATTGGACATTCACTAAGTATTTGTCAATTCATGACCGATGCAAACTAGAAAGTGTAAAAAATAAAGATATCCTACCTATCATGTGTCCATTTTCAAGGCTGCAAATAGCATAAGATGCTGTCATGAATGCTTAATAGAAAAGCTGCAGTGTGCAGCTTACATATTCTGCTAATCTGGGAGCTATAAAACGGGAGAAAAATATAATGTAACAAAATGTTCTCAACACTTACTTTCTTACAAGAAATTGAAAAATTACAATTTGGAAGGTATCGATAGTATCTGCTAAATCGTCTGTTATTAAATATATTATCAAGGGAATAAATCCTTTTGCTGCCTATTGTAAGAAAACAGATTTAAACAAGATGTCAAAAGGAAGGAAAGAGAGGGGAAAGGATATGTTGTAAAAATATCCTTTGTTAAAAAGGCAGTTGCCATTTCCCCTTTATTTTTATAGCTGTTAAATGATGACAGAGACAACAAAAACTAGCAGTCATTAAAAATTTCAAACTATATATATTTATACATACAATTATGCAATATTGCCTTACTTAGCAATTCTTTTTACAACAGCTACATAAGATAATTTACAGAATTATCTCAAAGGGATCTCTAGCTGCTCTAGTAAAAACTTAGAAAATAATTTAATTTCTCCACAGGACCATTTCCAGTAAGTCAATTATGACAAATTAGTTGACTGTGAACTCTAACCTAGTTAACAACATCCTGTGTTTAATGACGCAATGCTTCAAGCAATGGGGGCAAGAGAGGTGGTTAAGACTCTCTCCCTCTCTGAGAGCCCATAAGAAGCAGAAACAAGAGCTGAGATGCAGCAACATCACCACCATCCTCAGACCGGACAGGGAAGGATGTGGCTACAGACTACTGGCATGCCACCTTTTCTGGGTCCTGCCTCCTTGACCTTCTCCCTGCCTCATGCATATCCCCCTATTACACCTGCTCTGACAACTGCCATCACCCTCCATAGTCCACACACGTATCATTTCTCTCTTGAACTAAGACAGTGGTCTCCTACCTACCTGGACTCTCTGCTCCCAGTCTCTTTCCCCTTGACTGCCACTTGAGTGAAATTTCCATCAATCTATAGGCTTACATCCCTTCATTCCATCAACTCCCTAATGCCTATAGCTCCTGGAGAACAGAAACACTTTCTCACTCCCACATCCCCAGTGCTAGCACGGCTCCTGGCACACAGTAAGTTTTCAGAAAATGTTGGCTGAATAAATATAGAATAAAGTGTGTCATGCAAAGCCCTTTATAATCTGGCCCCATCTGACCTTCATAGCCTCACTTTCTGCTATCCCTTCAAATGTTTCAGCAGTTCAGGATTGCTGTTTTCCCAAACACACAATGCATTTTCAAATTTCTGATCTCTAATGGAGCACTCTCTGTTTAAAATATTTCTCACCCATTTCAATTGTTACCCCCTAATTCATGTAGTGAAGTTCTGACTGAGACACATTAAATGAATGAATGAGCTAACAACTCTCACGGAATACCTTGCCTCTATTCCTGCATCTCACTGGCAGGACTACTCTGTCAATACTGTTTCCCCAGGCTCCTTCCTGTCAGGATTCATATTCCACCACTTAATAATATTAACTAAAACTAGCTATGTGAGCCTGAACAAGACTCAGTTTCCTTATTTGTCTTTAAAAATGTGGTTGGGAAACTGATGTCAGCCTGGGTCTATGTTTCTACTCTCATTCTTTTTTCTCCCACTTTTTGATAAAAGATCTGGAAATAAAAAACTATACCATGTGCTCAGTAAACAGAAGGATAAATCAGCACTTATAAAACACTTGGTGTATGAAGGAGGAGCAGAAAAAAGAGACCAGAAAGGTAGGTTTGGGGTGGATTATGAATATATCCAGGTATCATGCTTTACTCAGTATCATTTAAACAAGAAAAATAAATAGCTAATGGGGGAAGAGGGGTGTGTGTGTGTGTGTGTGTGTGTGTGTGTGTGTTGGGTGGCTCACTGTTAAAGACAGAGGCAATCCTACCCTCATCTGATATTTAGTTCTCAAAGAAATTGAGCAGGGCAGCCAGTGGAGGACACATTTTGTTTGTAACTCCAGGAGGACCAAGCTACTGCAGAGGAAACTGGCTTCTCTGACCAACCCTGGGACAATGCTAAGATTGCCTAAGGGAGAACCAGAGCTGAAGACCACTGAACCTCCCCAGCATTGAGAACCACACTGCTTAAAGAGACCCCAAATCCTGCTCTATATGGGATTCAACCCCCTCCCCCCACAGCTGATATAAGCAGGCAAAGAGTTTGTGGACCCTACCTGAATAGGTGGCCCCTATTGAGGCAGATTTAATGGCAGAAGAAACCTAAGGAGAACTTTAATTAAAATGTAATGACAACTCTTCCATACTGTTTTTCCAGAGTGACTGCACCAGTTTGCATTCCCACCAACAGTATAAGAGGGTTCCCCTTTCTCCTCATCCTCGCTATCACTTGTTGTTTTCTGTGTTGTTAATTTTAGCCCTTCTAACTGGTGTGAGGCAATATCTCATTGTAGTTTTGATTTTTATTTCCCTGATGATAAGTGATATGCAGCATCTTTGCATGTGTCTGTTGGCCATCTGGAAGTCTTCTTTGGAAAAAATGTCTGCCCATTTTCAACAGGATTATTTGGTTTTGGGTATTGAGTTTTCTAAGTTCTTTATATATTTTAGATACCAACCCTTTATCGGATATGTCATTTACAAATATCTTCTCCCATTCCACAGGTTGCCTTTTAGTTTCGGTGCTTGTTTCCTTCACTGTGCAGAAGCTTTTTATTTTGATGAAGACAACTCTTGGGTAGATTTTTTTTTTTCAGATTACAATTCTTTATTCATTTTTTTAAAGACTGGTTTTATGGGTAGATTTATTTAAAGGAAAGAAATACGTCTGGGCAAATTAAAAAAATAAACCTTACTTCTGAATTTAAAACCTACAAAAGAATCCAAAAAATACTACTGCTGAAATACAAAGTAGTCATCAGGATTAGTAAGCTAGAAGCTCTATAAGATCAAATGGAAAAGATATGTCAGAGAGAAAAATACAAACAAAAGGAAATCATTCATGAAAAGAAGCATGGAGACAGTTTCAAGAAGCCTGATATGCAAACGAAAATAAAGGCATTCCAGAAGGAAGAAAAGGAATAGAAGACAAGCCACAATCAAATAAAAGGAAAAATGAAAAAAAAAGTTTTCCTGAGCTGAAAAAAGCAGGGGCATAATTTCAAACAGCAGGGGCAACCAAGTGCCAGACAGGATTAATGGAAAATGACACACATTTAGGCACGTTCTGGTGTCATTTCTGAACTCCAAAGAATAAAAAAATTCACATAAACTTCCAAAAAGAGATCACATTACTTAAAAAGGAAAGAGAATCAGAAGAGCTATCACATTCTTCACTGATAATACTAGAGTTCAGGAGAAAAAAAGAGAAAAGGAATACTGTTCAGAGACTTTTGAAAGAAGTGAATATAATCCAAGAATTCTATGCCTGGCCAGAATATCATTTATAGCGAAGTTGGAGAACCTTCTCATTGGTGGGTGTCCTCCCTCTGGAGCCTCCCTCAACTTGCCTATGCCTGAGTGAGTAATAAACCTTTGAATTACTTGCTGTCATCGCTCTGGTGTGATATGTCTTAACATGAATACATTTAAAGCAGGGAAAGGAAGGCCCAGTAATAGGCAGGGCTAAACCACAAGAGGTAGAAGAAGGGCATTTTCAAACATAAAAGAACTCAGAATTTATACCACATATGTAAATTGTTTGAGGAAATCATTCAAGACAGAATACCTCAATTGAAAGAAAATTAAAACTAAATAATAAATTCATTGTAGGGGTCTAAAGTATAAGAAACAATTGGGATCCATGACTCTAGCAAAAGATATAATTATGTCAAAATACATGGTGGTATTATGTTTATATAAGAAAAATAGCATACTGCTCAAGAGCAGGAATGGAAACCAAAAGATGAAGCGAGTATCTTCGAAGTGCTAAAAGAAAGTAACTGTCTATTGAGAACTGCATCCTCAAATAAACAATCTTTTATTAACTAGGGTAAACTAAAAACATTTTCAGATAAATAAAAAAATGCAAGAGTTTGCCATAAGGAAACTTAATGAAGGAATTTTATAAGGATGTACCTCAGGAAGAAAGAAAACAAACTCAAAAAAGTTTTAAGAGACAAAAAGAAAAAATGAATACAGATATTGATAAATATACAAACTGATAAATTTAAACATATCACCTATAACTATAATGATGCTAATTTAAAAGTTTAAAAAAAAAAAACTAAAATACTGGCTAGCAATAGTGAATAATCTGATAGAGGATGATCAAAGTTTAGTACCTTCTACTATTCAGTCAGGAGTGTTAAGACATTGATTAACGTCACAACTCATTAAGTTAAATATAAATGGAAAAAATCAAATAAAACCTTGAAAAGGAAAACAGTGCCCAACTTCTAAATAATTAGAGAAAAAATGGAAGATTAAAAACAAATACGCTATCATTCAAAATAGAGAGAAATAAAAAAGGAGAAGAGGGCAAATTTTTAAAAGACAGAGATACCCTTCAACAGATGAATGGATAAAGAAGATGTGGTCCATATATACAAAGGAATATTACTCAGCCATCAGAAAGGATGAACACCCAACATTTGCATCAACATGGATGGGACTGGAGGAGATTATGCTAAGTGAAATAAGTCAAACAGAGAAAGACAATTATCATATGGTTTCACTTATTTGTGGAACATAAGGAATAGCACGGAGGACATTAGGAGAAGGAAGGGAAAAATGAAGGGGGGGAATCACAGGGGGAGGTGAACAATGAGAGACTATGGACTCTGAGAATCAAACTGAGGGTTCTAGAGGGGAGGGGAGGGGGGGATGGGTGAGCCCCCAGTGATGGGTATTAAGGAGGGCACGTACTGCATGGAGCACTGGGTGTTATATGCAAACAATGAATCATGGAACACTACATCAAAAACTAATAATGTACTGTATAGTGACTAACATAATAAAATATATATATATATATAAAATAAAAGACAGATTAAAACAAACCCAAACATATATGCTAAATTCCATTGAAAGTTAATGGATTAAACTTCCCAGTTAAAAGATGGAGACTGTCAGGTAGATTTTAAAATTCTAGCTATAAGCTACTCACCAGAAACATACCTAAATCATAAAGATGTAGAAAAGGTGAATATAAAAAGAAGAAAAAATATATTCCAGGAAAATACAGAGAACTAAATGAAATTCAAAGTATCATAAATCAAAATGTTATAGAAGCAGTAAAAGCATTACTTGAAGGGAAAGATACAGCTTTAAATATTTACATATTAAGAAATAAAGTATGAAAACTAATGAACTTAAGTCTAACTGTAGAAGTTTAAAAAAAGAATAACAAAATAAAATCTAAGTTGAAGATTAATAAAAGTAGAAATTAACATGTTAAAGATATAATGGAGAGTATCAATAAAGCTGAAAAATGGATCTTTGTGAAAACTTATAAAATAGAAAATCTCTAGTAAGATTGATCAAGAAAAAAGAGAATAGACAAAATAATATTAGGAGTGATATGATGGATATAACTTTAGATAAAGAGGAGAATTTTTTAAAGAGACTATTATAAAAATTTTATACCAGTAAATTTGAGATGTTAGAATAGATAAATTTCTAGAAATACATATCCTACTGTTTTTGAGAAGTCAAATGGCTTCATCTTTTAAAATGGGATCAGAACCTTAAAATCACCATGGTAATACCAAACCTAGATAATTTTATAGGTGAATTCTACCACACTTTCAAATAATCAGATGTTCCAATCTTATTCAAACTCTACCAGCGATCAGAAAAAGGAATACTCCCCAATTTAGTGAAGTTACTATATAATACTGATATCCAAACAAGACAAAGATAGTACAAAGAAGAAAAATTACAGGCCCACCTCACCCATGAATATAGATATAGAAATGTAAACAAAATGTTGGCAAACCAAAATTAGCAGTATAAAAAAGATAATACATCATGATCAAACTGGGTTTATCCCAGAATGCAAAATCTATGAAGTATATAAATATAATTTACTACATTAAATGATTAAAGGAGAAAAAACTATATGATAATTGTTGGGATTAGACTAAAAGGGTTCACATCCTGGTTTACCATTTACTAACTGCAAGACCTTGGGTAAGCTACTTAACCCTGATGATAATCAGTCTTCTCATCAATAAAATAAGGATACCATTAATATCCGCCTCCTAGTCCTATTTTGAGAATTTGTAAAGATAATCTGTGTCTGATACATTATACCTGCTCCTGGTATACATGCCTTTATTCCTCTTGTTACATCTACTAGAACACCCCTCTTCCTCCTCCCATCTATTCAAACCCTACCCAGGCTCAAAGGCCAACTCCAGATCCTCTTCTTTCATAAAGCCTTTACCATTATTCCCCTTAGCTTTAATTTATCTCCCTCTTCTACACAGTACAGTGTTCTTAAACTTCTGAAGGAGGGGTAGAGAGTCACAGATGCCTTAGAGAATCTAATGGGGAAAAAAAAGATCTATTCACAAAAATGCATATGCATACACATTTGCCTAAAACATCAGGAGATTCCTGTCCCTCTGAAGCTCACCCATGGAACCCCAATTAAGAACCTCTGTCTTCAAGTGTATGTTTCACCATCACCCACTCTTTTTACCTGAGACCATCTTAACAAAAGCACAGGTTGCTGCATGGAGCTAGAAGCAGCACAGAGAGAAGCTAGTGAAGCTCAATTCATAGATAAGGAAACAGACATACAAAGAGGTGACGTGACTTACCAAAGCCATGCACAAGTATAGAGGGTAACAGAGATGGAGCCAGAACCTGTCTCCTGACTATCTCTCTAGGTTTCTTTGCAAAAGTGTGTTTGAATAATTTATCTCCAACTCACAGAACTCCAAAATTGAGAAATAATGTTAGCCCATTTTTCAGATGGGGTGATGATCCCTTGGGGAATTTGTTTCCAGGTAATCAGGCTAGAAATTACTAAGACTTACTTACTCTCAGAATGATAGTTACTACACATACCAGCAACATTATTATATTTTATCCTACTTTACCTTCCTTGTATTGAAATTCTCTCACTAGCTTTATCTGAAGCAACACCAAACCAGGGAACACAAAACTGCCCCAATTTTATTATGTGAGGGAGCTAACTTGGAAGCTTTTTAAAAAACATTTCTACAACTGTAACCAATCAAAGAACATCATCAGTTCTAGATCTTGGGCCCAGATAGACACAAATAAAGTCAATCCACAATCTTTCATTCTCATAAACATATCTTCTGTCTTCTTCCCTATGAGACATTTTTCCAGAACAGCTAACAAATAGTAAAATGGATTATGCCCTGCTCATTCTCCACCCTACCTTCCAATTCTCAAAGAAGTTTAATGGAAGGGAAAAAAACTGAAAGAAAAAGAGAAAGAAAAGCATCATGAGCAATTTTTAGAACACAACAATCAACCTCCACATTATTAAAAACTGATTAACACTTGTATAGTCAGTCTCCTTATGCACGCAAGGACCTGTTTCACTATGTGGAGTCATACAACCAACCTAGGAAATGAGATAATGACTCAGGAAGAGGGGGAGGTTTGTAAAATGGGATATATTGGAAATTAGAGGAAAAACAATATTGGAGTGCCTGAAGAGCACAGGTTTTTAACAAATATACCTTAGAGATGAATGGTAAAGGCCACCTAGTCAAAACCTTTCATTTTTCAGGTGAGTAAACTGAAGCCTGAAACCTAAAATGCCTCACCTCTAAAATCCATAGGCTTTCCAGAGAAGGAAACCTGGGACCCACAATAAGAAGTCAGCTTGCCCAGCTGAAAATTCATACTATCCTGGATAATGAGGTAAGTACCATAAATACTGGAAAATGCCAGGAACGTTATTTAAACATTCTAAATAATAAGTCTTTCTTAGGCCTTGGGGGAAAGTACACACACCACAAGCAACCAGATCTTCTGCATTACCAAGTGGCTCACAGGAACCTAGATGAGGCTGCGGTGCACTTCTGGATGCTGTCAAGGACAGTGTCACACCTACTTGCCACAAAAGAGGTTTTTTCCTTTGCTTTCTTTAGCAAGGAAAACACCTAGAAAAAGTTTAGGCTGCAGCATTTCCCCTATATGTGGTCATATTTTTAATGTTTCTATCCACTGTTTTTATTTTTCATAGGTGTATTCTAAAAAATAATGGGCTGAACAATGTTTAGAAATAATTCTGGATTAAGAGGGACCAAGAAGTGGCACGCGGGTGGCTCAGTCAGTTAAGCGTCTGGGATCTAGCCCTGCATCGAGCCCCACATCAGGCTCCCTGCTCCACGGGGACCCTGCTTCTCCCTCTCCCTCTGCCTGCTGCTCCGCCTGCTTGTGCTCACTCTCTCCCTCTCTCTTTCAAATAAATAAATAAAATCTTTAAAAAAAAGGAGGGACCAAGAATTAATGTTTATTTGGCATAATAATAACTTCATTATGTACTCTTGATATTGCTTATGTGGGAAATATAGCAGAAAAAATTTATTGGCAGATTAATATTCGTTCACATATGGCCTATAACTGCAAAGACAAATTGAAATCTGCATGGCAATGAAGTTGCTCTCCTTAGGGGAAAGGAATTCAGGGCTCAATTGCCTAATCTGGAGTAAATCTACTCTAAAGTTTTCAAAAACTGTTCAGACTCCATTAATTAAGAAAAACACAAAAAGATCTCTTGCTCATTGCAATTTTACTTTCATAAGTTAAAATATAATTTAAAAAGATTTTTTAAATAAATGGATCTAAATTCTGTTGTTGGGTTCTTTGAGTGCAAATATCCCTAAAGTTCTGGAACTTCAGTTATCCTTTTTAAGTCAATCTTTCATTCTTATATTGAACTTCTTATATAGGTAAAGTCTAAAGCCAAACACCAATCTCATTCCCTTGGGATTTCGTGAAGAAGTCTTATGAAGGGGGGCGCCTGGGTGGCTCAGTCATTAAGCATTTGCCTTCGATTTAGGTCATGATCCCAGGATCCTGGGATCCAGCCCCGCATTAGGCTCCCTGCTCAGTGGGAGACCTGCTTCTCCCTCTCCCCCTGCTTGTGTTCCCTCTCTTGCTGTCTCTCTCTCTCTCTCTGTCAAATAAATAAATAAAATCTTTTTTAAAAAAAGAAGTCTTATGAAGGAAAACCATCAGCCAGTGGTGCTTACATACCTTACAGGTAGTGATAAGATTTGGGGAAATGCAGTTTTCTTGGTAAACTGCATTTGCAAATATTTGAAAAACAAACCGTTGTGTATTTTACAGATAGCAAATCAACTTAAGTCAATTCTAAAATGCTACCATCATTTTTACTATCCTCAAATCCAAAGTTCCCTCTAGACAAATGTACAATGTTTGGTAGTTATTCTATCTGCTTTTATACTAACTATATAAAATCTTAATGCTCTATCTTCTATGTTCATTTGTAAAACAAAACAATAGATTTTTATGTAGGTTTCTGGCTAAAACTGAAGCATATGAATACACAGATTTTTGTCTATGATCAAGAAATTTTCAAAAATTAAACTTTCCCTTCAAGTACTTCCAAATTAAAATTATAAATCAGTAAAAATGAACCATGTGGAAATAATGTGAGCATTTGAAGGGCTCTTTTCTGCTATTTTATCAAATTACTGGCACATTGAACTTCCTAGACAAAAATATTCAAAATAACTATGTTCACAGCAGGATTAAAGATTGAATCATCCCTAACAATTTCCGCTACCAAAAAGGGGCAACTGAGAAACATTTAGAAAGTAAATCTAAGTTAACGCACCATCAAAAAAATGAAAAAAAATGCTTACAAAAATGTTTTGCTGGACAAAGTAGTTATGTTCTGAGGGAACATAAAGGTATCACTTTCATGCCTTTAACCTTCTAGCCCCTTGACTGCAGAGAAAAAAATCTCCCTATAAGTTCACTTTTGTTATTGAAATACTTTTTAATAGGTGCTACAAAAATATAATTGTTGATTGTTCTGTCCTGTGCCTCATTTTTGCCTTTCTTAAGGAATGTTCTTAGCTACCTCTAGGAAGGTAGCTAAGATAGAAAAATAGGAATGGGGGCGCCTGGGTGGCTCAGATGGTTAAGCGTCTCCTTCAGCTCAGGTCATGATCCCAGGGTTCTGGGATCAAGCCCCACATCGGGCTCCTGGCTCAGCGAGGAGCCTGCTTCTCCCTCTCCCTCTGCCTCTCTCCCTGCTCATGCTTTCTCTCTCTCTCTCTGTATCTCTGCGTTTTAAATGAATAAATAAAATCTTAAAAAAAAAGAAAGAAAGAAAAATAGGAATGGGGAAGAAATATTTAAAAAACAAGCATAAGGAGCACTATCATGCCATGAAGTAAAGAGGCTATTTGGGGCCAGATCATGACCATCCAAGACCAAGCATAATCATTATTTTGTTAGGTAGAGAAGGGAGTTTATGAGAAGAGTGATTTTGCCAGATCAGTAGAAGACAAATCCCCTGGACTGACCTGAAGAGAGAATGAAGGGAAAGAACTATAAGGATGCTCCTAGAATAGCTCCCTGGGTATCAGTCAGGTCCTGGCTGGAAACAGATAGCAGTCAAACTGGGTAATTTAACAAAGATCAACAAAGGGAATATTACAAAGATGTGAGCGTGGTTTAAGGAAACTCACAAAGAGTAGTGACACAACAGCAAGAGCCATACCAACCTCTAGGCCTGCAGGAACCAGGGAAGCAATTAGAGGAGCTAAGAGAGTGTGTGTGGCTAAATGGAAAGAGCTGCCTGATTGGAGCTACAGCCTTTTAGAGGAACCAGCCAACCCATGGCAATCTGCAGAGGACTAGGGGCATACAGGCCCTCACCTTAAACTCTTTACACCCTCCGATCTTCTGTCATTGCTTCTTGCTAACCACAGCCAGCTGGAAGCCAGGGGCAAATAGCAGAGTAGAGAGAGGATCTGGAGAAGTAGATGGAAGAGACCCAGTCTAGGGATAAGGTAGTGATAGTGGGAATGAAAAGGATACAATATAAGAACACATTTAACAGAACTTTTAGACTGACTGGATTTGGAGTTAAGAAAAGTCAAGGATGAACATCATAGTTTCAGGCCAGAGTAACTAGACTAGAATGATAATAACATCAACTGAGACTGTTTTTACTAACCATTGTATTCCCAAAGTCCAGCATAGTACCTTGAGCATGAAAGGCCTTCCATAAACTTTTATTGGGGAAAAAAAAAACGTGGATGGATGGATAACGGAAGAAGCAAATTTTCATGACTTTTATGTCTAAGTCTTAGTCTTAGACATACTGACTTTAGAGTATTGTGGAAGAGCCCACCAAGTGGTTGGAGATTTCAGTCTGGAGCTCTGAAAAGGAAAGGAATAAAGATGTACCTCTGAGACCCATCTGCACAAAAGTGGCAGCTGACAGAATGAGAGTGGATGAAATGGCATAGAAAGTGGGTATAAAGAGAAAAGCAGAGTCTGATGACCAAATATGGGATCTGTCTGCATTATGGGACAAAAGAAGGTAGGGAAACCAACAAAGAGAAAAAACAAAGGGGAAAAAAAAAAAAACCAAAAGATGTGCAACCATCTGCTGTACTGTTAAAATATATTCACATATATTTGTACATCTTTGGTAGGCTTTCTTTTTCTTGACACTGCAAAATCTTGCCTAACATAAAGATGATACAAATGCAAGCTGGAGACCACCACTCACCTACTTGCCTAAGATTTTTTTTTAAGCCACAAATCCCAATCTTACTAATCTTGTTCACCTTGAATCTAACAGCCAACATTAATCCTTTTTTAAATTTAGAAAAGTCTATTTAACAGGTTTATTCGTTCAATTATGTATTGGGTACCTATTATAAATCCAGAATTATCACTGGCAAAGTGAAAGTAAAAATCAGTCTCCCAGCATAAGGAAATTAAAGTGAGAATTCACTGTTTACCATTTAACACCTTTTGACACTTGCTCTTTTTTTTCTCAAACTCTGAAAATTGAAAGAGGAGCTAAAACCTACAAACGCGTCCTTCCTATCAAAAGCCCAAACATGCCATGTTGTACATTTCTCTTAACCTTTCTTTCTTCCCTACTGTTCCACACAGTCTCAATAATCTTTGTGTCTAATGTCTGGAATATGGCAATCATCCAAATGTTTGTTGAATGAATGAATGAATGAATGAATGAATGAATGGGAAGCTAAGCCAAGCCCAGAACAGCCGTATCAATGTCCGTAACACTCTCCTATGGCAAATCACAAAACCTTTTAAGGGTCAAGGCTAGGTTTAAGGCAGTTATCTAAGATGGCCTTTGACCTAGCCTTGACCTCACAATATGAGTGGTATTAAAGACTTGGTGCTGAGTGTTAAGACAAGGGCAGAAAAAAAAAACCCGCAAATCCTAGAATGTTTTTTGTTTGTTTATAGCAACTCTATTCATAACTGCAACCTAAAATGCTTTTAGAAAAGAGGAAAAAAGAAGGTTATAGCATACTGTCTGATGCATAAAATGTGTTCACTAAATGTTTGATGAGTGAATGAACAAAGGGAAGCTGAGGAAAGATAGTGAGCTCCAGAAACCAAACTCCGGGGCAGGGGGGTGGGGGGGTGGGGGGAGGCAGGTACATAGATGGGACTGTGCCTAATGACCTCTCTAGCTGAAACTCAACTAAATCTATTTCCTAAGGGCTATTATGTCCATTTCCATGGGTAATTTTCTAGCATAACCCCCTCTTCACTACTCCCAACTTCCCATTAAAAAACAAAACCAAACCTGTAAGCCACACAATCAGCCCTGTGCTTCCCAAACTTGATGTACATACTCATCACCCAGAGATCTTGTTAAAAATGAAGGTTCTGAATCATCACATCTGGGTTGAGGCCAGAGACTCTGAAATTCTAACAACTTCTCAGGTGATGCTATACTGCTGGTCAAAAGACCACACATTTTGCGTCTCAAGGGCCTGAAAGACATTGCAGAGAATACGCCTATCGTCTTAAAGCGAGAGTTAAGATAATTCCTACTCCCACATTTCCTAGTTGTATAACCTCAGACAGGTCATTTTATTTCTCTGAGCCTCCTTTTGTGGAATATGATGATTAACAACTGCTAACACTTACTGAGTGCTTACTATGTACCAGGAACTAATGTTTCATATTTTCAACTTATGAATTGGACTTAGGTTAAAAAACCTGTCCAAAGTAGGTACCGTAAAACTAGATGTGATTCTAGGTAGTTTGACCCAAGAACCTGGTGCATAATCACTGTATAAGACTGCCTCTTTAGCTTACTCCCAGGGCGATTAGAAAGGTTAATAATTGGTATTTAGCTAACATTTGTTGAGTGCTCCTATGTTCCAGACCAAGCTGCCTCAGAGGCATATTAACTCATTTATCCTTATAACAGCCCTAAGAGGTAGGTACTATTACCACTGCATCTTACAGGTTTTTAATTAGGCCCAAATACCCGAAGGTCCAACAGAAGTCAGGATTGGAACTCACGCAGTTTCACTGCAGAGCCCAGCGCACTTTTGCCAGAAGCGTGGAGAGGATGCGATCACGGGGCTCTGGGCTACCAGACCTCAGCTCGCCCGGGTGGGCGCCCCCCAGTGCCCACCTAAGGCAGTCTAACTGCCAGCCCCTGTTCGCTCACAAAGCAAACCAAATCTTCCAAAACTAGCTTTATGTGCATCTGTGGAAAATGTCTTTCTCGGTCAACACCCAGGAGCCCCATGAACAGGTTCAGGCTATGGTAAAAATAAAATTTATGTAGTTCCAGAAAGCTGAAAAGCGAAACGTCTTGTGAACTGATTTGCACTGAAATTGGTAACAGTCGCTCCAGGACCCCCTCAAACCGCGACGCCCAAAATTCACACCACCCCGCTCCGCCGCTGCATCCTGGGAGACACAGTCCCAACTGGGCCCTGGAATTCGTAGTCTAGGCTCCCTGCGCCAGCACCGCCTACCTCTGGGCTCCCGCCAAAGAGCCGCCGGTAATCCCATCTGCTCTCCAACACTGCTCTCTGCCGGCCTTTTCTCGGGTTGCCGGGACTGTGAGCCTGTTCCGGGTGCTCCGGAAGCGAAGCTTTCTCTTCCGGAACGAGCTTCTCGGCGACCGCACGTGGTTGGGTTGCCCGGGCTTGAGCCGGCGTTGGCAAAGAAGTTAATTTGAACTGTCTCCCCGGAGCTAATGAGCTCAGGGGGAGCCATGGAGGGCCAGAGCGTGGAGGAATTGCTGGCAAAGGCGGAGCGGGACGAGGCAGAGAAGCTGCAGCGCATCACGGTGCACAAGGAGCTGGAGCTGGAGTTCGACTTGGGTAACCTGCTGGCCTCAGACCGGAACCCCCCGACGGGCCTGCGGCGCGCGGGACCCACGCCGGAGGCTGAGCTGCAGGCCCTGGCGCGGGACAACACGCAGCTGCTCATCAACCAGCTGTGGCAGCTGCCCACGGAGCGCGTGGAGGAGGCGCTGGTGGCGCGGCTGCCGGAGCCCACCACTCGCCTGCCGCGCGAGAAGCCGGTGCCCCGGCCGCGGCCGCTTACCCGCTGGCAGCAGTTCGCGCGCCTCAAGGGCATCCGTCCCAAGAAGAAGACCAATCTGGTGTGGGACGAGGTGAGTGGCCAGTGGCGACGCCGCTGGGGCTACCAGCGCGCCCGCGACGACACCAAGGAATGGTTGATCGAGGTGCCCGGCGGTGCCGACCCCTCAGAGGACCAGTTCGCCAAGCGGATCCAGGCTAAGAAGGAACGGGTGGCCAAGAATGAGTTGAACCGGCTGCGTAACCTGTCTCGCGCGCACAAGATGCAGCTGCCCAGCGCGGCTGGCATGCACCCTACGGGACACCAGAGTAAGGAGGAATTGGGCCGCGCCATGCAGGTGGCCAAGGTCTCCACCGCCTCAGTGGGGCGTTTCCAGGAGCGCTTGCCCAAGGAGAAGGCCCCCCGGGGCTCCGGCAAGAAGAGAAAGTTTCAACCCCTTTTCGGGGACTTTGCAGCGGAGAAAAAGAGCCAGTTGGAGCTGCTGCAGGTGATGAAGAGCAAAAAGCCTCAGTTGGACGTGACAAGGGCCACCAATAAACAGATGAGGGAGGAGGACCAGGAGGAGGCTGCCAAGAGGAAGAAAATGAGCCAGAAGGGCAAGAGAAAGGGAGGCCGGCAGGGTCCTGGGGGCAAAAGGAAAGGTGTCCCGCCCAGCCAGGGAGGGAAGAGGAAAGCGGGCTTGGGAAGCAAGATGAATTCTGGGCCACTTCCCTTGGGCGGCAAGAGGAAAGGAGGGCAACACCAAGGAGGAAAGAGAAGGAAATAATTTTCACCGTCGGACCCATCTGTAAACCAAGAACTATACACTAAATGTTAAATTCTAGTTGGGGCGGGGGGGGGGGGGGGGGGGTGGATGTTGAAGAAGGTGGCCGCTGCCTTCCCTGAGCTTGAGGTTAAAGGGATAGACTGCCCGACCCGCAAGATAGTATGTAAATGTTGGACTCTACAAATTAATGTTTTTCCCACAACCAGGAATTTGGCTGGAGATTAAAGGATGTATTTGAGGACATAAGAATCCGGGAAAGAATTTGGTGGAAACTGAGAATGAGTTCTATTTTTAAACAGACATCTTTTTTTGTTTTTAACTTTGGATATATTGTGAGAGAGAGTTGGTCGTCTTTCAGACTTAAAATTGATTTCTGCATTATTTTTATGACAAGGGAGTGTATCATATGGGGGAACGGAAAGATTACATTTTCAAAACTGGACTTATAAGTAACTCTTATGAAGGTTGTTTAATAAAAGTGTGTATCTAATGTTACTTTTGACATTTTGGCTATTGGTAGAAATTCTAAGTAAAGCCAGGGGATACCTGGTTCAGATTATTTTAGTTTACTTTCTAAAAAACATAAAGCAGGTAATTTATGATGATTTCAGTGATACCAACAGAAGTATGAGTTTTTCTAATAAGTATCAGATACAATATTGAAAGTGTAGTATGACTGGTGTCTCTTTGAAAAAAGATTTTATGCTTTTTAATACTGTGAAAACATTTATTGGCTGTAAATTATAAATGTGGACTTCACTAAATAGTAATAATCCTCAATAATCCAAGAAACACTTAAATCTTTTTCAACATTTATGTCCCCAGTTTTTTTGTTAAACTTCTGGTAGGGTCTGTTTCGAGAAGAGATAAAGAAACCTGCCAAATCTTTACTTGGAGTACTGTTATCTTTGATTCATTTGTCAAACTGACCTTAACTGGTTTGATTAGGAGGTCAAATGTTCATAGCTTTTATGGGTCTCCTTCCCTAATTGATTTCGGTACCCTGAGAAGGATTCATAGTAGATCTAGATTCCAGGGGAGCATTTTTGCTGCTGTTACAGCCCCATGAGCCACTCTACTCAGGTTTTTGGTCTGACAGTTCATAGAAAATTAAAGTTGGGAGTTAATTTTGTCTTTTTTTAGTGTTGCCTCATTTTTATAAGTTATCTTTAGAAATTACTATGGAAGAAAAGATTAATTCAAATTTCATGGTATGTTACTAAAAACACAGATGTTCAATTGTTGCTGTCTTAGGATACTTTCAGGTTAAGTTAAAGTTGAACTTTGCCATCATTGATCAACTCTCCCACTGGGAAGTGGAGCACTTGGCCCTAGAGTATAGTGTAATCATGGAAAGTTTGTAACTACTGATGAAACATTTAATGGTAACTTAACTTCCTCACAAGCTATTCTAGAGCACTTAACACCTTTTAAGTTCTCAACTGTCCAGGGTGTTTTGTTGTTACTGTTTGGTTTTGGGATTTTGGGGGGCGGTTTTTGTTGTTTTTTAGATTTTTGATTTAGCAGTTAGACACAGCACTGGCCCTGTAAAAACAAACAAAACCCTCGGGCTTTTTGCATGGTCCTTATTTACTATTAAAACAGTTTAAATGCAATGTCTTAATAATTTATTGGGAAATAGGAAGGCAAATAGCATTGTAAAGCAATCAGTGGAAAAAGAATGCCCCTTTTTCCCCCTCCCTTTCCCCATATCCCCAGTATGTGAAATAAAGGGTTTTAAGTAGAGAGACTTAAGGAAGTACCCACGATCCTACAAAGCAGTTACCATTACGGCAATTTCGGAGGTGGATGGTGAAATTGCAGGTAGGGCACTTGAGATTTTGACTCGTGGGAAAATGGTCCTGATCCAGAGAAGGCTAACGCGGGGGCAGGGAGAATTTGCATGGGGGGTGGGCAGTCTCAGCCGGGTGGGCGGGAGCAGGAGGGCGGTGGCCGGGATTGGTCCGCAGAAGGGGCGTAGGGGGCGGAGGAGGGGCTACTGGAAGGAAGACGGCACGGCCATGGCTGCAGCCGCTCGCGCCCGTGTCGCGCACTTGCTGAGGCAACTGCAGCGAGCAGCGTGAGTGCAGGGCCGGCCGGCGGGCGGGCGGGCGAGGGACCGGAGGATGCCGCCGTGCCTACGCAGCCCCTCTGGGTGCGACCCGCCGGGCCCCACGCGGCCTTACTCAGGTTACTTTCAAGAACTCGGGGAAGGGGATCCCATTTAGCGTGCTCTCTCCACGTCAGAGCCGTGCGCTCGGTGGGGCCGCATTGTAGCGGGGTGCCATGCAACGCGAGGCAGGTTGCACCCTGCTTGTTCTGCCGTTAAGGAAACAGGCCCAGAGAAGACAGTGCCTGGTTCCATGTCGTGGCAGACATTGGAGGGCTTGGCACAGTGACCAAGACAAATTGATGCATCCAGTCAACACATTTGTATTGGGTGTATATTATGTGCCAAAAACTATTCCAGGCGCTGGGGATACAAAAGTGAAAGACTCTGGAGCAGTTTAAACTTTAGCGGGTAATTGGATGAGGGGACAGGGTTTGTGAAACGGGCCCGGGAGGAACAGAGGGAAGAGAGAGATGGATGTGAGAAATTACCAGGAGCTTCACTCCCTGGCATGTACAGGGAGTCAGGGTATTAAATGTTATGACATGTCTGACTCCCCATCCAGAATTGGCAGGTATATAGTAGCCACCTGATAAATATTTGTGGAATGTACAAATGCACAAGTCAGCCTGGGAAAACATGTAAAATTTGGAGCAAACAGGTAGAGATAAGGGGAAAGGAGGGGGACTAGAGAGGAATTTCAAGTAACTGGGAAGAGCAGCACTACTGGCAAGAGATGTCGCCCCAGGACCTAAAGGAAGTTAAAATCCGGACCTACCTCCATAGAAGGAGGCGAGGATGGAGAAGACAGGCCCTGAATAAGCATATAGCACTTACCAGGCACTTACTATGTGCCAGGCACTGTCCCACATGCTTTACATATACTATTAATAGTAACTGTAATCCTTACGACAACCCTAGGCCATATTGTATTATTATCCTCATATTACAGTTAAAAAGAAAAAAAAGCACGAAGAAAAGGAATCTGTCCAGTGTCACACAGCTAAACAAATGGCGCAGCCATAATCTGAACCCAGATATTCTAGCTTCACAGTCCTTGTTCTCAGTTCTATGCTAAAGAATTTGAATTATGTCCTGTAGATAATAGAAAGTTATGGAAGCAGTAGTTCTCCTGTGAAACACTAATACTTTGAAATGCCCCGTAGGGGGTGGGGGGGAGGAATTCCATGGCTAAATAAATGGGAAACTGCTCACTGCAGCATAGTGCTTTTGGAGTCAGGATAATTAGCACACAGAAGGCTCTGAGAAGTCCTACAGGGTTGGGGGGGAAAAAAAAGGTTAGCTGTATTTAAACTCTTTGTTCTGAATCTGTGTTATTATAAAACTTTTTATCAAGCAACACTATTCATATCCCTTGGAACCAGTGTCATGTAGAACATGTTTTTGGAATGGTTGTATGACAAAGGAGGGTGGCATGATTAGAATTATGTTAGAGCTTTCTGGTGGCAGTGTGCAGTGAAGGGGAAAGACTAGAAGTAATTGTAATGCTTCAGCTAAAAGTGATGGCTTCAGGTACAGGCAGCTGGTACAAGGGGTAGATGTGAGAAATATTGAGGAGTCCATTAAAATCAGCAGGACTTTGTATCTGATTAGTGAGATGGAAGAAGTTGAAGTTTCTGGCTGGGGTATCAGGTAAATATTGGGGCCATTTACCAAGATAGGGACTATAGGAGCATTAGCTTTAGGAGGAAGATTATAACTTACCTTAGGAACTTCAAATTGGACATGCCTCAGGTACATCCAGGTGAAGAAGACCTTCAGCAGGTAATTGATTATATTGTTCTGGAGCTCCGAAGTGAGTTGGAACTCACACAAGCATATAGAAGACAGTTGAAACTCTGGGTGTGGAAGCACAGGCCTTAGCAAACTGTAAACCTAAAAGGGTTGAGAATGAGGTCCCCAGGAGCAGCAATGTGTTGAAGCAGGAGTGGCAAAATGGGGCTTATTTTTTAAATAGGGTATGCATTTAAAAAGTTGGAGATTCAGATAAAATTTTTTGGAAAATTGTGAAATGGCATCATTGGGCCCACATTTCATCTGGAAGGTCTGCCAGGGCTGAGGTGAAGTGGTGGCCACCTCCCTTGAACAAGGCAAGCATTCCAGCTTCCTGAGAGACCCTGGCATATAGTCCACCACTCATTCTGCACACCAGCTACATGGCCAGCCAGGAGCTCTGACCTCTCATTTATATTATCTACCAGCCTCCTTACACACTTGGATTTGCAAATGATTGGCACTTTCAGTGGAGGAAAAGGAGCCAGTATTAAAGGACAGGAACATGGCCAGAGAGGTAGGAGAAAGCCCAGGAGAGAAGGACTGCACATTCACTGTAGATTTGCAGTGTTCTCATTTGTGGGGTATATCAAGAAACAAAACAACCTAATATCCCCGGTGTGTAAGTGTGTAGGTGGGGCAGGTGGGGTGGACAATAAACTAGTAAAATTTAGAGTATATTACAAGTTGCTAGGTATTAAAGAGAAAGTAGAGGATGGGTTGTTGAAGGAGGGAATGCCATTTTAGAGAAGATGGTCAGAGAAGACCTAACTGTATTAGTATCTTATCGCTGCTGTAACAAATTACCATGACCTTGGTGGTGTAAAACAACACACATTTATTCTCTTACAGTTCTGAAGTCCAAAATCAGTCTTACTGGGCCAAAATCAAGGTGTAAGAGGGCCACGCTCCCTTCAGAGGTTCTAGAGGAGAATCCATTATCTTGCTCTTTCCAGCTTCTGGAGCTGCACTTTTTGCAACAGTAGATTGTAGCTCCTTCCCCCATCTTCACAGCCAGCAAAGGTAGCCACTTGCTTCAGTGGTCACATTACTTTTATGTCAGATCTCCTTCTGCCTCTTTCGTAGAAAGATGCTTCCGATTACATTTAGGGCCCACCCAGATAATCCAGGATAATCTTTCCATCTCAAAATCTTTAATTTAATCACATCTGTAGAGTCCCTTTTGCTTTATAATGTTCACAGGTTCCAGGTATTAGGACCTGAATATCTTCAGGGTCTCAGCCAACCACACTCACTAAGAAGGTAACTGAGAAGGAAGACCCATGGAAGGAAGGAGCGAGCCATGTGGCTCTCTGGGAAAGTACTTAGAGGTGGGGAATACCAGCATGGTTTCAGAACATGGTGACTGGAGCAGAGTGAGTGAGGGGGAGATGAGGTCAGAGATGTTGGGGGCCAGCAGGGGAACAGCCAAGGATGAGCCCAAGGTGTTTTGGCCTAAACAACTGGAAGAATGAAGTTGCCATTAAACTGAGGTGGGGAAGAGGCTTTAAGGGAAGACCAGGAACTGAAACTTAGGTGGGAGCTGAAATGCCTAAGACACGTTCAAGTGGAGCTGTCAGGCAGCTGAATCGAGTTCAAGCAAGCCATCTAAACCAGAAGGATAAAGGGGGAAATTGTCAGATGGAAGGCACTTAAGACCACGAGACAAGATATGGTCACTCAGGGAGTGAGAGTGGAAAGAAAAGGGAAGGATCCACAGGCCGGTCCCTGGGACCCTCCAGCATTCAGAGTCAATAGCATGAAAAGAACCTAGGCCAGGAGCAGCCTGGAAGCCAAGGGAAGAAAGTGTTTCCAGGGAGAAGGGAGTGGATAGAAGGATGCTGCTGCCAGTTTGGGCAAGATGAGGACTGCACTCAGAACTGAGTGGTATATTAGCAAGGTGAAGGGCATTAGTGACCTGGTAAACTGTTAGTGGAGTCATAGGGCAAAGGTCAGTTGGAGGGGGTCCCAGAGAGAATGGGAGAAGAGAAATTGGAGAACAGGTATAGTCATCTAAAGGCAAGGAGAGCAGTGGGGACAGCATCAGGAGAGGGAAGAAGGACAAGAGAAGGCTGTTAATATAAAAAGGGAAAAACACGGGATGCCTGGGTGGCTCAGTCGGTTAAGCGTCTGTCTTCAGCTCAGGTCATGATCCGAGAGTCCTGGGATCGAGTCCTGCATCGGGCTCCTTGCTTGGCGGGGAGCCTGTTTCTCCCTCTGCCTGCCATTCCCCCCACTTGTGCTCTCTCTCTTTCTCTCTCTCTGACAAATAAAATCTTGAAAAAATATATTTAAAAATTAAAAGATTTAAAGATTAAAAAGGGAAAAACAATATTTTATGTTGGTGGATAAGATCTACTGGGAGGGAAATCTTGATGCAGGACAGAGAAGATGATACAGTGATGTCCTTGAGTAAAGGGGGGGGGTGGCGACTGGTGAGATTTAGTGCACAGGAGAGGGGCTGACTTTTGCTGAAAGCTTGGCCAGTTTATCCTGGCCAGTGATACTGGGAGGAAGGCCAGAATAATCAGGCCAGAGCCAGAGGGTGGGTGAATGAGAGCCTTGCTCTCCCATGGTTTCCTCAGCTTCTCAACAGTAGAGAAGCCCATCAGTGGTTTCAGGCTATCCTAAGAAGGTGGGGGAACCCACAGTCTGTTCTGCCTACCCCAGCTCAGGTTCTATGTCTTGGCACACCAGGAAAAGAGAGAAAAAGTTCAGAGGATTTTAAACATCTACATTTATTTATTTATTTATTCATTTACTTATTTCTTCAATCAGTATTCCTTTAATTGGTATTAGTTTGTGCCTGTTACAATGCTAACCATTACGGATAAAGTTGTGATAAAGGGTAGATCTTGTCTTGCCACCACAAAATTTACAATCTAGAGGCAGATGCAAACAGGAGAATGGTACCAACAATACAGTGTGATAATGGTTCTAATGGGGAGGGAGGCGTGGTATAGACCACAGGGGGAGAGGGCCTACCTGGGGCCTCCAGCCTTAAGGAAGACTGCCCAGGGGAAGTGACAATTCAACAGACACTAGAAAGGACACTAATTACCTGGAAGAAGAGGGGGAAACATGTTCCAGGCAGAGGAAATAACAAGGACAAAGTTCTGGAGGCAAGAAAGAGAATGTGTGGCCCATTCAAGGAAAAGAACAAATTTTCCAGGAGCTCCAGAGGATGGACGGAGATAAGGGACCAGGCTAGAGAGATTAGCTGGGCCTGTGAAGCAGGGCCAGGTCTGAACTTTATCCAAAAAGCCATGGGAGGGGGAGTTGGGGGCATCATTGGAAATAAGCCCCTGACCACTGTGTAGCTCAGGGGGAGCCAAGAGAAGCCTGTTAGGGACTCTCTGTAGTTATCCAGATGAGAGATGACACTGAAACCAGAGACTGTCAGAGGACCCAAGAGAGGTGGATGGATTTGGGTAGAGAAATATTGGGGGGCCTTGATGAGTGGTTTGCTATAAAGGGTGAGAGGTGAGCCCAGGATAGAACTCAATATTTAAGGAATGAGCAGAGTGGGAAAGGAGCTGGAAAAAGAATAATTAGAGGAAACCCAGGTGAGTGGGGAGTCCTGGAAGCCGAGGAAAGCATTTCACCCACCCAAGGAGGGGTGGCCCAGTGTTCATTGCTAGGAGACCAAGGTCCTGGGGGGTCGGGGGTCTGAGAAGTAAGACTACAGCAGGAAAGCTGAGACTTGTTGAGACAGCAGCCAGATTTCAGGGAGCCAAGCAATGTGTGGGAGGCAAGAAAATGGAGCCAGCAGACCTAGGCCAGGAGGGGAGGCCCAGAGAGGGTGAGCAAGCCAGAGGGGAAAAGAGGTTGAGAGACTTTGAAGCATGAAACGAACTCTTAAATACAATGACAAAGATCTAGTGAGGGGGAAGACGAGGAAACACAGGATAGATGGAGGCCCCAAGAAGGCAAGAGAGGATGGAATTCAAACCACAAGAAATAGAAATGATTAATCAAGGCGGCCTCAAACCTTAAAAATATAAAATAAAAAGAAGGGGGAGGGGTGTAGGAAAGCATGTGCTCCCAAGGCCCTGGGCAGTGGAAAGTTTTGAGTCTGGAGATGTTCTTCCCTTTGCCTCCACTTTCTTGTCCTTGGAGGGTGTAAAGCAGGGAAAGTTCTCCAAAGAGAGCCCACCTGTGAAGGACAACGCCTTGGCCTTGCCTGCTGTGTTTTCCCTGCTGCAGCCTGAGAATGGCTCACGCCGCCGGGATGCTCCCGGGACTCTCAACACTCGGCATTTTCAGCCGTGTCCAGGAGGTGGCAGCCTTGACTCATGGTGGCGCTCACACCCGCTTCCCACGTCTGCTTTGACTTAAATCTGTTTTTGAGATCTTGATCACCATTGAGTTGAACACTTTTCCTTCCTTCCCCACCTTCCCCCTCAGATGTTCTCGCTCCAAATTTGAACGGTGGAGGGGGGGGTATGCCCCGGATCTACTGGGACCCCACTAGGACAAGGTCCTCTGGCAAGAAATAGAAACATAAAACCCTTTGGTGACGCTCAAATGCATAGCGAACAGGAGAAAGGGACTGTGCAGGAAATGGGAGGCGACAGAGACTAGGAAGGGAAATGGAGCCAAGGGTAGAGAAGTGGACTGGGAACTGAGAAGAGGTGAGGGATTCGGGGAGGAGAGGGTGATGGGCATGAGTGCACTTCAGGCCACTGGGGAGCAGGGGACACGGCCACTGGCCCTGGGGCGGGGACCAGCACAGGGAGGCACCCAAGGGGCTGGCAGGTCCCTGGGGCTGGGCCCAGAAAGGATGGAGGCATGAGGTAGTGACCAGCGAGGCCTGCAGGCCCAGTGAGGGCTTCTCAGAGGCCCAGGCCCACAGTCTGTTTCAAGAAAATTAAACACCTTGAAGACAATGGGAAAATACAAGTTCCCCGGGTGGGGGCAATGGGAGGGGAGGTGCATTGAGTAGTTAATCCTGGGTCAATTTGGTCAAAGCTCCTAACCTGGTAAAAGAGCTGGAACCTCCTAGAGCACTGAGACCCCATCTCAAACTTCCTTGTAGTCCCAGAGGGCTTACCTCAGCTTCCTGCAGACATTTATTGAGCACCAACTGAATAATTCCTGAAAGAATGTTCCTGCAACCCTGGAAAGACTCTGAGTGGACTTCTTGTCCATGATGATTTCTGGATTTTCCTACGTAGCGTTTGCCAATAGCGACTACTTTGATAGCATCTCAAGACTAGAATGCAGTGTGAGTCACATTAAAGCATCCTATCTTTTGGTTTTCTAGTTTCACTTTTCTTTTTTTCTTTTCCGCAGATGCCGGTGCCCAACTCATTCTCATACTTACTCCCAAGGTAATAATACATTTTCTGGTTTTAAAGTGGCCCAAATTTCCAATCCCTCCATTGGCCCTCATAATACATTTGGGCAAAGGATAAATCAAGGGATGTGCGAGGAAAGTTGAAATGGTTGCCTTTTCACTTACAACTGGCAGCATCTAGTTCTGATTATATGATGGGAGCTGAACGTATGCTACTGATTGATTATATGTTTGGCTCAAGTATATATTTAATGCTATTTATGATGTTTTTTCTATTTTAAATAGAATTATTTGCCAAAGCTAAAAATGGGGGCACAGATGAGATTTT
The DNA here is from genome assembly GCF_029215605.1 of Mirounga angustirostris. Taxonomy (NCBI): domain Eukaryota; kingdom Metazoa; phylum Chordata; class Mammalia; order Carnivora; family Phocidae; genus Mirounga; species Mirounga angustirostris. The sequence goes on along the minus strand of NW_026991712.1, from coordinate 65,162,987 downwards.
AAGATTGTCTGAGTTAATCAAACACAATTAACCAAGATGAACTCTTTGGATCGTTTTAATACGTCTCAGGAAAGAAAGAGGCTAAAGAGCAAAGCAGTTCCTAGAAGGAAGAAACTTGTTTATATCAATTTTTTTTTTAAAGTAACATTCTGTTTCTTAGTAATTAAAAATGACAAAAGTTTTCAGTTCCCACAAACATCTTAATCCTTCCCAACTCCATTGTCCACAGAGCAGCAGGAAGCTCATTGTAGCTTCAGCGTGTCCTCAGAATGTCACATGAATTACTGACACAAAAACTGATTTCACCTCTTAGAAGGAAAGGTCAAATCTAAACAGCACAGTGAGAATGGAAATGAGGGGGGCTGCCCATACAGGAAACTAAGCAGAACCCACAGAGAAGCCTGTTGGGGAGTAGAACAGATAGAGTGACTGAGGGCTTTTTCCTGCCACTGGTGTGGCTCACCATTTAGGACAAGCCAAGGGACCTCCCAGTCATTAATGACCATCTGCCAGGTGAAAGCATGCCCAGCCTTTTAGGTCCTCATGGACATACGCAGAATTTTGTCTTCAGCTGGTTCTTTCCAATTCTTAGTTTATTTCAACCAAGAATTAGTAGTCTCCTGTTTGGGGGCATAAAATTAATAATTTAAAGAAAGATAATCTCACTGTTTCCTAGGATTCAATTTATGACTTTTCCTAAACTTCAGTAGCAAGAGTAATAGATTATTTCATTACAGTGGATAAGGCAAGAAATTTGAATTTTGATTAAGGATACCCTTGCCCTCAGGAATCCAAAGGTAAATTGTTGTCTAGTTGTGGCCTCTTGTTCTTTAAAAAAAAAAAAAAATGGTAGTGGAAATTGTTGCAGACTTCTTTTTCAATCTTATGACTGACCAGGAGTGATGAAAACAAAGATAAAACTCATTAAGTGATGGAGCCCCGCATCGGGCTCCCTGCTCCGCGGGAAGCCTGCTTCTCCCTCTCTCATTCCCCCTGCTTGTGTTCTCTCTCTCGCTGTGTCTCTCTGTCAAATAAATAAATAAAATCTTAAAAAAAAAAACAAACTCATTAAGTGAAGCCTTCTTGTTCTAATATGACAGGAAATCATTTCTGCCATAACTGAAACCTGATAACATTACAAAGAAATATCAGTTTATAAAAATTTTTATTAAATCTCATAAATAAAACTAAATTTTTACATGCTTTAACTTGAAAAATATAAATTTCTTACTGTGATCATTTTTTCTGCACGGAAAAATTTTAATTCAAACAACTGATCACAATTGTTATAAGAAATATAAGCAAGACTCTAATTAATGAATTTACTAATAGTTGTTCTCTAACAGTAATCCAACTCGAGTCTAGAGGGGTTTTTTTTTCCCCTAGAGGATTTTTAGACATTGTTTCAAAAGTATATTTTAATTTCAATGAAGAAAATATTTTAAATAACTTTTTTTTTTAAAGATTTTATTTATTTATTTGAGAGAGAGAGACAGAGAGAGAGCATGAGAGGGGGGAGGGTTGGGAGGGTCAGAGGGAGAAGCAGACTCCCTGCTGAGCAGGGAGCCCAATGCGGGACTCGATCCAGGGACTCCAGGATCATGACCTGAGCCGAAGGCAGTCGCTTAACCAACTGAGCCACCCAGGCGCCCTTAAATAACTATTTTCACACAATCAGCATCAAGTTAATATTACATTCTCTTAAAATGCAAGTTTTAATTTCAATTTGATAGACAACAATGAAACTTGAAAATGTATTTTAGCTAAGGCTTTTTCTTTTCTTTATAGGTAAGGCTTTTTAAGGGAGATGCTTATGTTCACTGCTGAAATACCAATTTACTAACAAAAACCATTATTTTTGCTTTGTTTTTGAGGCCTACTCTGATGCTAATTTCTACATTTCTAGCTCCTGGATTTGCACCTTCTGGGAAATCAACAGATTATGCCTTTGAGGTAGATATAATCAATCCATTCTTTCTCTTTATGAATGACTTGAAAAAATACTAGAGTATTTTGCTAATGCATTGTTATCTCATTTGAAGTCTACTATTAATTGGTGTTCCCTAATCTCATTATTTGACGAGACCCTATTTAGCAATAGAGGTAATGGAACTGGAATACAAATCTTCTGATAACATGAGTAATGTCTAGAATACTGTCTTTTGTTCAGCCATCAAAACAGGACAGATTCCCAGTTCTACAAACGTCTCCAACATATGTTGTATGTTACAGTTTAGTTTTGTAATTATAACAATCCTAAAAGAGGCCCAAGTAATCTTTTGAAGCAAGAATAAAGGAGCAATGAATTCTGATGAATTTTTATCACACCATAATTACATAATTATTTGATTAAATTTATGTCTCCTCCTCGTTCAGGAGTCATAAATTAAAATGAAGGCCACGCTAAGGAATATATACTTTATTCTCTACACAGTAAGGAACCATTCATTTCATTTATAGGTTTTTAGAAGTGAAACACACCCTATACCTAAATCTTTTTTTTTTTTTTTCCCTCAGATGGCCATTTCAAATATTAGATACGGAGCAGGAGTTACAAAGGAAGTGGGAATGGCAAGTATTTAAGATTCCTACAGTCTTCCATTATAAATGTTACATGTCTTTTAAAGCAAATGCAAATTGACAACAATTGAGCCCTTTGTTGTTAAAAATGTACAGTGTTAAATTTGCCAGAGAGAGAGAGTCTATTACAGTTCTCGGGCAATCAAACCTAACTTACAAATTATTTTTGTTGTTGTAGGACCTACAAAACATGGGTGCTAAAAATGTGTGTTTGATGACAGATAAGAACCTCTCCCAGCTCCCTCCCGTACAAATGGTTATGGATTCCCTAGTGAAGAATGGCATAAATTTTAAGGTTTATGATAATGTGAGGGTGGAACCAACTGATAGAAGGTATTATTTTATTGTTGCTATTTACTTTATGTAGAAGCCAACACATCTCACTGTTGCCTAAAACTTGCTCCAGGCCTTGTTTAATGGCGTGGCGATTTATTTCTGAAAAAATATGACCTAACTATGGCTTTTATTTTCCCTTCTCCAAGCTTCATGGAAGCTATTGAGTTTGTCAAAAGGGGAGCTTTTGATGCCTACGTTGCTGTCGGTGGCGGCTCCACCATGGACACCTGTAAAGCCGCTAATCTGTATGCGTCCAGCCCTCACTCTGATTTCCTAGATTATGTCAATGCCCCCATTGGGAAGGGAAAGCCTGTGTCTGTGCCTCTGAAGCCTCTGATTGCAGGTAAAGACTGTTTGTGTGTTTGTATGTTTTGTTTTGCAGTTGGCAAAAGGCCTCAGGAAAGATGCAAGCCAGGAATGTTAGGGTATACGTTCCCAAAGCTTTGTGATTTCTTCATTTCAGTGTAGTACATTGTTTGGAGAGCAGAACAGATAGCAGTTCATTGATGTTTAAAATTCTGATCTTCATTTATTGCGCAGATAGAGACAATTTGGGTCAGTGGTAGGGCAGTTTGCAGATTTATGCTAGGAAGTCACTGTGTGAAGGAGGAGGGAAGGTTATCATTTCCATATTATTAGATCCCTCTGCTGGCAGGTTGGTCTTCTAAACCTCTCTGCTTTGTCCCATTCTGCAAGCCACTGTGGAGTATAAGGGGAACATTCGCTATTATTTTTCTGGTGTTGACTCAACCCTTTCTTCCACACAATGGCTCTTTAGCTGACCTGGGGCTTTGTCTCTTCCCTGGGACATGTGGCCAGCATGGCTGCATCACTCTGGGCAACATCTGCTCTGTGGCTGCCCTTGGGGACAGACACGCAAATCCAAATCAGAATAGCTTGTCTGTCCCCGCACAGCCCTTGGGATCTCTTGGTCTTCCCTCCCTCCCATTTTATAGCATATTACTATTTAAAGTTTTATAGTGAAAATGCACTAACTGGTAACTGGACAATATCTGTCTGAAGTTTTGTCCTCTCTCTTCTCCCCCTCGTCTGCCCCCACTGTGAGTGGGCCTTGTGATGGTATAGGAGTAAGCTGAAGGCAGATGAACTGCTTTGACATGAATGAGCAATCAGCAGGGAGCACCATAATTGATGTCTGGCAAATGGAACCCTCTGGTGAAACTATGTCAGCATCACACAGAGGGGTGATTAGTAAAGTTTAGAAACTTGACAGAACTACAAAACCACAGAGCCCAGCAAAGGCAGAACGTTACTGTGCTTGCTGCCAAGAAGGAATAAAGATGTCTTTTAGAGAAGGCAAATATGAATTTTCTAACCAAGATGCCGAGCAGCCTGTGTTTGAATGCCCAGCTGCAGCTGCATAAGCTCGGGTGCTAGAGTGCCCAGAGTTCCTAGCTGTTAACACAGAAACAGACATTACACATACATGTTAAACATACACACGTGTTAATACAGACATGGACACCTACATACATGTTAGGCCTGGATACATGTTGGCACAGGCACTGACATCCTACATATGTGTTAATACCGATATAGGTATCCCACATTCTCATCGAAGTGCACATATATGTTAGACATGCCTACACGTTATGCAGACATGGACACCATGCATGTGAAACGTGTGCATATTAATGCAGACGCTGCCATCACATATGCATATTAAACATGTATGTTAATGCTGATAGGCATACTATTGCGCATGCATGTTAATGCAGACGTGGACACACATGTGAAGCCTATGTGCGGATTAATATAGATATAGACCTCAGGTGAGCAACAGGGGCATCAGAGCTTCCTTCTCTAACTTTGTTCCTTGCTTCCTAAGGCTGAATTAAGTATCTCCACTGACTTTTATTTAGATGCATTATGTAAATTAATATTATTTTGTTCAAGTCCCAACTACCTCAGGAACTGGGAGTGAAACTACGGGAGTTGCCATCTTTGACTATGAACACTTGAAAGTAAAAACTGGTAAGAACTGTGCCCATAAAAATTGTGTTTAATTCTCTCTCACCTTTCAACCCCACCTCCTTTTCTTTAATCCTAATATTTAAAAATCAAGGAGTTTAGAGTTAAGTACACACACACACACACACACATTTTCTTTCTTTTTCCAACTACATATCAAAATACGAAACAGTCTAATAAACTTTTTTTTGAGAATTACCTACAAAAGCCTCTTGCAATGCCATAATCTTGATTGGACTTTTCTCTGCCCAAGTTAGTAACTGTACATCCGTGGTGAATGATTATTCCCTTCCTTGGACATCTTTTCAATATTTTTTTTCCTTTCACCATTTTAAATCAGTTTCATTGAGACACAATTTTTATATAATAAAATGCATACATTTTTAAGAGTCAGTTTGATGAATTTTGACAGATACACCCATGTAACCACTACCCCAATCAAAGTATAAAACATTCCCATCACTCCAGAGAGATCCAAAAGTCCCAGGCAGAATAAATTGGTATTTGACTGCACATTTATAGTAACTTCTCTTTTTCAAATTAAATTACATTAACCTTTGACATTATTAAAGATAATAGTAGCCAATACTTGAATTCTACTTTACAGTTTTCCCAAGACTTTTACATAATATTTTCTAATACGAGCCTTACATCAGCTATGAGGGATAGAAGCCCTATATTGTTATGATCTAATAGAGAATTCAGAGAGACTAAGTGACTCGCCCAAAGATACATAGCAAGCTGCAGAACCAGGACCCAAACCAGTGGTGAGCTAGTAAACCAGCTCTCTGGAATGTAATCAGGAACTTAATGGCCAACTTGTAGTATTGTCAATTTCTTTGGTGTAAATACTCCCACCATAGCCAGTGACACCATTCAAACCAGCGTTGGGAAGAGAGGTACACACTTGGCTCCTTCAAACCAGAAGGAGCTTCAGATCCACTGAAAAACCCAGGTTTCTGACTCCAGACCTCTTTCCACTGTTCTTGCTGCCTCCCTTCATGAGAATGAATCTCATCTCGTATTTTTAATTTTTTAAGAATTGCTATCCTTAAGTAACTTAATTTTTTAAAATGGTGTCCATACCTTTCCCCTCTATTGAAAATCCCTGTCTTAGGCATTGCTTCCCGAGCCATCAAACCCACACTGGGACTGATCGATCCTCTGCACACCCTGCACATGCCTGACCGGGTGGTTGCCAACAGTGGCTTCGATGTGCTTTGGTAGGTACCGGTGCCAACTGGAGGGGCTTTTCCAGCCCCTGAGTCTATGGACAGTATTTTCTTGCTGAAAGCACTTGCTAAGCAGACATCGATTAGTGTTCCACAACCACGCCAGCTTTGGCTGTCCTTATCCCCTTTCCCAGATGAAAACGCAGAACCTGTAAAGGTTGGTGACTAGGTGGGCTCCTGGGTAAGCCATAGACCACTGTCCAGGATCAACCAGGCCAGCCACAGCGGCTGCCACAGGGACACAGCAAAAGGAGCAGGCGGAGCTGGTGTGCAGCATCTCAGACCCACAGCACCTGCCTCTATGGCTACAGGAAGCAGGAAACAGCCAGGACTGCCACGGCACGGAAGAGGGCAGGAAAGGGAGCGGACATTTCACCACGTCAGCACTTTGCACACATCACCACTTCACTACAGCTCTGAGCCACACGAGAAAGAAACCTGGCTTGGAGATGTAGTGACTTGCCAGAGTCATACTGCATGTTCCCTGGGCCTTAGCTGCGATGTGCTACTGGATCCCTGATCAGGACACCGTCCACATTCAGCATGTCCCAAACTACCTGTTTCATCCACTTGCACGTGCACATTTTTTCACATTCTACATCTCCGAACTCAGAACACATCTTACGATCTGTGGCACAACTGTATGGTTTTCTTCTTCAGTGGTACATTTTTTTTAACTGGTGCATCTTACAATGCATGGCATCTTAAATTCGATGAAATCTGATTCTTCTCTAACTTCCCCCACCACCTCACAGCTTCTCCTGGATCCCTTAAGTTAGTGAGCAGCAGGACTTACTATGAACTTCTTTCTCGTGCCCACACATAGCCCAGTATTTCCTACCACTTGTCCTGCTTGAATCTCTCCTATCTGCTCCCTCCTCTCGAGCCTCATTGTTCCCACCTTGGTTCAGACCTGCCCAAGTCTTGCTTGGACAGTTGCAGTAGTCTCCTTGTCAGTCTCCCTTCTTCCATCCCATAGTCCTTCTGTCTGTCCTCCATAACAGCCTCAGCAAACACATATACATGCGTGCACACACACATACCTCTGCCTGACAAGTCTTTTAGTGGCTTTCCACGCCTACTGCCAGAAGGCCAAATTTCTTTGGCCCTGGAATGTCCCCAATGCTCAGCTCTTTATCTGTTTGGAACATTCATCTTCCAGTTCCAATGGAGCATTCTCCCCTTTATGGAGCCTTTGCTGACCCCCACCCCCTTTCCTCTCCTCAGGTACAACTGACCACTCCGTTCTTTGCTTTTCCCCATTGGGTGGGCTATACATTCTAAGACACTTCCATTTCACATGCCCATCTCCTTCACTGCACTGTGAGCTTGATGAGGACAGGACCATCTTTCTCACTTCTCCATCCCTGTCCCTTAGCACAGTGACTGTCACATCCTAGGTATTTGGTTAATATCTCCCGACATGGACACCTCATTCTTGCATTGCCCACAGACTGAACAGATTAAGAACCATAAAGCCATAAAAGCATCTACCAACTATTTAAAAAAAAAATTCCAGTGGTTTGTTCAAAAGGTTTTATCTGCTTCTCAGGTGTAGAAGAATTTCTCCATTCTAAGACTGAAAACCATAATTCATGCCCGAAACAGTTCATGTTACATTGTGTTCCCAATGCATCATTGATCTAGATAGCTATGCTTTTTTTTTCTCTTCTGTAATTGATTCATTAGAATTGATAGCACCCCAGCAGGTGGAGGAAATTCTGAAGCTTGGTTCTTGAAATAGCCAACCTTTAGTTTAGGGCATGTCAGAAAAAAGAACTGAATTTTTTTTCAGGCCAAAATTTAATAATAACAGTGAATGGTAAGTTTTACAATGTGCTGCTCATTATTCTAAGTACTTTACATGTACCACCTCATTTAATTTTCACAGCAGCACCCGGAAGGCATAGTAGTATTTGTCCTTGTCTTAGAGTCACAGGTTAGCTAGTGACTTACCCCAGGCCTGCAACAGGAAGGTCTGGTGCCAGGATTTACAGCTGACCCCAGCGTCTGTGTTCTCACCTATTGCACCGCACTCTTAATAGGAGGTTCATATAACTATGACCCTCCTTGGGTGATATGGTATTTGATCAGTGCAAGGTATAAAATGATAAATATTTTTTACAAGGAAATCATTTTTTAGATTCAGTGCTTTTCTTCATGACACAAATATGTAAAAATTCAACATCATAAAGATTTATTCACACTAGAAAGGGGCCACATGTAATCCAGTAATACATACTGGTCAAAAAACACTGTAATGCTGTTAATATAAACTTCACTGTTAATTTCTATAATAAGCAACGACTATTGTGGGCAAGAGTCTGACCTGCTGGGATGCACTGTGATTATCACTGCTACAGAGCATATCTGCAATGGAGTGAATACTGAACATGTCCAAGAGAGTCTGTGATCTGAATGGAGGGAAAAAAGAAGAAGGTGCTTTCAATCTGTGTGTTTTAAATATTTCTCATTAGCCATGCCCTGGAGTCCTACACTGCCCTCCCCTACCACATGCGGAGCCCCTGCCCTTCAAATCCTATCACCCGGCCAGCATACCAGGGCAGCAACCCAATCAGCGACATTTGGGCAGTCCATGCACTTCGGATCGTCGCTAAGTATCTGAAGAGGTATGTGGCCCAAAGGAGATAGAAATGGAACGGAAGGGGTGCCTGGCTGGCTCAGTCAATAAAGCATGCAAATCTTGATCTTGGGGTTGTAAGTTTGAGCCCCAAAATGGATGTCGAATTACTTAAAAATAAAATCGAAAGAAAGAAAAAGGAAGGAAGGGAGGGAGGGAGGGAAGAAATAGAACAGGAAAACCACATTCCACCCTCACATAAAATATAGCGTGCCAGATCCTGAAATATCCTGAGCACGCCTGTTGATCAAAAGATCAGTCAGTGGACACAGAGGAGCACCAGAGACCAGCAGGTTCTGGAAGGATGAAAAGGATGGGGAGGGACGCACCTGAGGTCAGATGAAACCTGAGTCCTTCAGTCTGAAAAGGCAAAGGCAAAGGAACAAAATATGAGCCCCTGATTTCTGAAGGATGCATCTAGAAGGCTTATTCATCAAAGCCTCGAAACCAGAGCTCAGGTGAGGGCAGATGTCCTTTGAGATTTGGCTACACCAAGAGCTGAAATGAGACCCAGAGAAGCAGATGTTGGCTGTGCCCATGCAGGCCCTGTCCAGAGGCACACAGAGTCAACCCATTAAGCAAACTAACATGAACTGAATTTAAAAAATGAATGTGTAGAGTTGTCTGTCCCAGGAGATATAAAAAGCTTTCTGAAAGATTTCAAAGGATTTATGAATGATGTAGCCATGATTGGCTCCCAAGTGAGCAAAGATATACTTAGAGATGAAAGCTGATCCCTGAGACAGTAAGACCTATGCAAAGCCAGACTCAATTTGTACACATAACAGAGGGAAAGAGCACAGCAGGTTGGACCTAGATGTGAACATGGTGCTTCCTCTGGCCCCGAGCTGGAAGCTGCACTAGAGAGGGAGCTCAGTCTACATTTTGTAGTAAAGCAAAGGGAAAGGACACAGAACTATTTCAGGAGACCATCAGGGAGCAGGGTAGCATTTGACTGGGTAGATGCAAATACAGATAATGGCCAGTGCGTGAGAGAGGGGCAGAAGGCTTGGCAGAGCGCAGTGGAAGGTGAGGGGGTGTAAAGGACAGAGGAAAAGCTAAAGCACCATCATCTGCTCTTTCATCTTGGTATTCAGGGAATAAGAAACTAACCCTGGGTTTGGAAAGGAGCCACAGATGCCTAACCATTCCAAATGAAAGGAGATAAAAGGCTGTAGCACTCTTACTGCATAACAGGAACCCTTACTCCAGGCAAAATCGTGAAAAGCAAGCAAGGGGTGGTTTGTCATTCTTGGCAGTCAGGCTTCTTCCCTGGGGCAGGGTTTCTAAGCAAGTGTGTGCAGGATGGTTGAGCTGCATCTGCAAGGGGCCTTTGAGAATTTGCTTTTACAAAGTGGCATCAGGACATCTAGAGCGAGCAAAGGCTCATCCTACAATAACATCCCACTTCCATAAGGATAAATATTAAAATAACATGTGTAGTTTCCACAGATACTAAAAGAGGCCTCCAGAGGGTTCTATTTGGGGCAGTGTCACAGAAAGAAAGATGGCTGGGCAGGCTGCGTTTAGCCTGCAGGTAGCCCTGGGCAACAGGGACTCATTTCAGAGAAGTAGTCTGGGCCCTGTGCATTCTGAGTGTATGTTTACTTGGCCACAGTCAAGATCACTGACAAATGAAGAAGAAGAATGAGTCTCCGGGCACATTTCTAGAGCAGCTCACAGTCCAAGGGTCAGTGCTTTGCTTCCCCTGGCACTTTTATCACATGAGCAGCCTGACAGCATATTTATTATGCCTTTGCCCAAAACCACTGATGAGAAAATATGTTTCCCTTTGGTTTTCGTTGAGAAGACAAGATGTCGTTTGAATAAGTTGCCTAATTTTTCTTCCTACCAAGTAGAATTTCTTTTTTCACAGATCTTTCCCTAAGGCAGCTTTTTATTCAGTAGGAAACGCCGGTGTTGATGTAGGTATTTATATCATCCACAGGGCTGTCAGAAACCCTGACGATCTTGAAGCGAGGTCTAATATGCACTTGGCAAGTGCTTTTGCTGGCATTGGCTTTGGAAATGCTGGTGTTCATCTGTGGTGAGCGAACTTGAGATTTTATTTCTTCACCTAAGTTATTGCTTTTATTTTTAAAAAATGTTTATAATTTAGGACAAGTGGTAAGATCTAAACATGCTATAGAAAGAAGGAATTTAACTTAGGGTCCTGGAATGTTTTCTTAATTCAAATGTAATTTGTTGGGTCATAGTTTTTTTTTTTTAAGTTTTATTATTTTTCTAAAATATATTCTACCCCTAATGTGGGGCTTAAACTCACAACCCTGAGATCAAGAATCACATGCTCCACCGACTGAGCCAGCCAGGCGCCCTCATAGATTTTTCTTTTATAACAGCCTTATTGAGATACAATTCACACACTATAAAATTTACCCATTCAAAATGTATAATTCAGTGGGATTTAGCATATTCATGGAGTTGTACAGCCATTACCACAATTGATTTTAGAACATCTTATTGCCCTGAGAAGAAATTCCATTCCCCTTGGCTGTCACCCATCAATCCTCCTACACCCCCCAGTCGTAAGCAACTACTAATCTACTTTCTGTCTTTATAGATTTGCCTACTCTGGATATTTTATATAAATGGAATTATATAATATGTGGTCATTTGTACCTTTAGCTTAGCATGTTTTCATGGTTCATCCATACATGCATCAGTATGTCATTCCTTTTTATTGCCAAGTAATATTCCACTGGATGGATATGCCACATTTTATTTCTCCATTCATCAGAAGATGGACATTGGACTGTTTCCACTTTGGGGCTATTATGAATAATGCTGCTATGAACATTTGTGTATAAGTTTTTTGTGTGGATATATGTTTTCATTTCTACTGAGTATATACCTAGGAGTAGAGTTATTAGGTCATACAGTAGCTCTCTGTTTAAGTTTTGAGGAACTAGTGTTGTTATCCACAGCAGCTACACCATTTTACACTCCCATAAGCAGTGGATAAGGGTTCTGATTTCTCCACATCCTCACCATGTGTTGTGGATTTTTAAAACCTCAAATGCAAGAATTTTTTTTTCTCTTAATCTCTCACAAAAAGAAAGGGATCAGAATCCTTGTCAGTAGCCCAGAATTTATTTGTTTGATCAGAACTTTATTGGTATGATGCCTTAACACTGAATACCTGTGATCACTGAGAATTAAGAATAGGCCTTTGCTATGGACGGTGCAGTGAAGTCACCCCCAAACTCAGCTGCTGAGAGCACATATTGATACCACCTTTCTAAAAAGCAGGTGGGGTTCCTATGTGGCGCAGTCCATTAAGCGTCCAACTCTTGGTTTCGGCTCTTGTTGTGATCTCAGGGTCATGGGATCAAGCCCTGTGTCGGACTCCACCCTCAGTGCAGAGTCTGCTTAGGATTCTCTCCCCCTCTCCCTCTGTCCCTTCTGCTTGTTCTCTCTGTCTCTCTGTCTCTCTCAAGTAAATAAATAAATCTTTAAAAATAAATAAATAAATAATAAAATAAAAAACAAGTGAGCAAAATCTCCCAAGAGCTTGAAAAATGTTTATATCCTTGGGCCCACTAATTTTAGTCCTATGAATGTAGCCTAAAGAAATCATCATATGATCAAAGAATTTCCTAAGTGGTATGTATAATGGAAAATTTTGGAAACAACCTAATTTCCAACAGTTTAGGAATGGTTAACTGAAATGCAGTACTCAAAAAATAAAATAAGGCTATTAAAAATAATGTTTTAGAAGAATAGAAAATGATATGGGAAAATGTTTATAAAAAATATTAAGTAACCAAAGCAATGTTTGAAACTATATGCACATATGATCATAAATTAAAGATATGCATAAAAAGACTAGAAGAAACATCCTATAATGGTTATCTTGAAGAAATAGGATTATGGACCATTCTAAGTTTTACGAAAAACATATACAACTCTTAAAAGAAATCAAACTAAGATGTTGGGTATTGTTAGAAAGTTACTTTTGAAAGCTACATGAACCCTTTCACATCATGAAAGCACACTAAGCAATAATTTTCCAAATACTGTGAAGCCCAAGAAAGGTCAAGCACATTCCTAAGTAAACAGCAATTCAGAGAACCAATAGCTTCTGATCCATCTCACGAAAGTGATAGGCAAGGGATACCTTTTTTGGATAAGTAATCATATAGTTCACCAAAATACTCTGTCTTCTTATGAAATGTAAATCTTTTGCTGAATAAGCCCAAAGTCATCCAATAACCCACATAAAAAGACTTACAGACCATTTTACTATTGTAAAGCATTTCATTTACAATATATTAATTATAAATATATAAGCTTCTCACAGTATATATCTTGAGTCATCTAGTAAACTATAATATTGTCCTGTTTGTTCACCAAAAATTTGAGAGTATATAAAAAGTGTTTTTTCATTAGAACAAATCAAACCCCACAAATAAAAACCATGATGCCTTTTCTTGATAGCCTTTCAAACCACAATAATCATTTATGAGTCAACTCTATTAGTATGTAACATTTGAAAGGATGTATCAGTTATCGATGGGGCAGATCACTGGAGGGTCAAGCTTGCATGTCTAACACAGCACATCTTGGCTCACAGAGCTCCCTCCCACATCATCAGCTGTGCAGGAGCACGCTGCCAAGGCGGTGCCAGCCGAAACAGAAAACGCGTGCCCTCGAGCTTATTAAAGAAACTTCAGAGTGAATTCTTGATTTCTTCAAGATCGTCAGGTTAATCTACGTGTTTGGGAAGCAATTTCTGCATTTGACATACAATTCTATGAGCTTTTGAAGCTGAACATTTCAGAGGTTTTGTTAACGAATACACAAAATGTCCAAAGCAATAATATATTGTTGTATCAAAGAAAACAGAATGTATCACTTTGTGAGATGACTGTATTGTCAAGAGACTGTGAAGGGCTCTCCCATAAAAGTATGTTTGTTTTGTTAATTTGAATTTCTGATAGCTGTATGTAAACCTAAGGACTTTCTTTCTTTTCTAGCCATGGAATGTCTTACCCAATTTCAGGCTTAGTGAAGACATACAAAGCAAAGGATTATAATGTGGATCACCCACTGGTGGTAAAATCATAATAAATTCTTTAATTAAATTTCATGTTCTTTGCAGTTGCCATAAATGTATCTGTTAAATGTATTTGTCAATTCTTGATTGCTTGGAGTACAGGCTAAAGTAATTTAATATCTAGAATATGCAGGTTAAAGACCCAACTTTGCCCCATTAGTCACCACATTTTGTTTCTCTTCAGCCTCATGGCCTTTCTGTGGTACTCACCTCCCCAGCGGTATTCACTTTCACAGCACAGATGTCTCCTGAACGGCACCTGGAAACAGCAGAAATACTGGGTACGAACCATTACTCATAAATCTGTGACCCACGTATGTGGAGCATTTTGTAGGGTTGCTTCTGAGGATAAAACATAAAGGATAATAATACCCATAAAGTTGCTTTGGAATAGTTTAATAATAAAATCTGAGTGACCTGCCTACAGTCCTATCTAGCACTAAAATTCTATAATTTTGCTTCTAATAATCTATTAGCAATGAAATGGAACCAAATATTGCTTATGTTAAATTTGTAGTAATGATACTTCTCGTTTTCATTCCCAAGGAACATGAGACTCTTTACATAGTATTAATGTTGTGAATGGTTTTTGCTACGTTCAGTGGGTAATAAAATGAATCTAATTCAGGAAGTAACAGTACCTTCCCAATTATAGAAAATCTAAACAGCTAGAAACTTTATAAAAGGATCCCAAAAGAAGAACTTGTTTTGCTGCTCTGTAGAATAAATAATGTCTATAACAAGACACCCACAGTGCTTTTTGAATCTCACAAGCAAAAAAATTATATTCAGGGGCGCCTGGGTGGCTCAGTTGGTTAAGCGACTGCCTTCGGCTCAGGTCATGATCCCGGAGTCCCGGGATCGAGTCCCGCGTCGGGCTCCCTGCTCGGCAGGGAATCTGCTTTTCCCTCTGACCCTCCCCCCTCTCATGTGCTTGCTCTCTCTCATTCTCTCTCAAATAAATAAATTTTTTTAAAAAATCTTTAAAAAAAATTATATTCAGGCTAGCTTTAGTGTTAAGTAAAAATTTTTGGTATTTTTCTAAGATGAGAACTCTTTCAAGTAGACTTTCAGAATTTGATTAACTTTCCAAACATTTTATTCCCCTACTTGTGTTTAGGGTAGGAAGGGAAAAGCTAAAAAGAAAACTTCATTATGCTCTTCAAGCTCCAGCCGTTGGGAGAGGTTATTTCCAAGAAGGTAGGCATGACCACAGACTCCACGTGTCCTGCTTCCCCTCCACATCTCTCTCACACTGACGTGTGTGCTTTCGTAGAGTTCCAGGTGCTGGGCTGTGCTGGGAATGCTAATGAGAGAAGTCCAGGGTAGAGAAGCAGTGCAGGGACCTGATTTCCCAGCATGGGCTACTGGAAATATGGTGCCTACCTTAGCAAGGATCTTGTGTCCCTTTTCCCTTTCGGGTTGGGGCTGTTTTTTTAGCCATTCTGGGGACTCAGATAGATGCCCGGTAAATACGCAGTGTAAGTAGGAAGGAACCCAAATAGTAGGCTAGATGTATGGTAAATGGGAAAGTCTGAGAGAACTCAAAGCTAAAATTCCAGGCAACCAACAACGTTACTGAGAAAGCAATTCCTCCAGTAGACAAAACTCAGGGTAGAACGCACCAATTCTTTCTCCTTGCATAGGAAGTTTTGTTTAATGTGATTCCATACTTAGCCATTAAATATTTTAATTCCCTATGTAATCTTAGATTTTCCTAGCTTTATACCAGTTTATTCTCTTTCCTACCCTCTCTTTTTTTCTCAAACACTTCACAGGAAAACCCAGAGGCTTTGATGCTATGTTTTATGGCAGCAATCCCAGGAACATAAAAACCTCATAAACTTTATATCGTGTGTCACCTTTCCACCTAATCCATATTTCAGCTGCCACTGTGTAATACAGACTGGTCTTGTCAGGCAAGGTTTACCTTCCATCCAGCCACGCTCCCAACTAGCCCCGTTTCGGGTTCTATTTAGACCTTTTCCTGGAATACTAAAACAGTTCTTGCTGTCATAGAAGAAAAGGTTAAAACTAATTGAATAGTGTGCTTCAGTAGGGACATAAACTATACATTCTAGTCTCCTTTTGAACAATACAGAGAAAGTAGCCTTGACTCAACATGAGGCATTTTGGATAATGACTTACGCCACATCTGTTTGTCGAGTGCTTCACTTCCTGGCAGTGAATGTGTTCGACTAGAACGGGTGAGGGGCTGGAGTGCTAAGGGTCTGGGGACTCTCACTGCTACCCTGCCTGAGGGCAGAACCCCTAGCTCTTCCACACTGATGTCTCTACGATTTCATGTACTGATTATTTTTTTTTAAAGATTTTATTTATTTATTCATGAGAGACAGGGAGAGAGAGAGAGAGGCAGAGGCAGAGGGAGAAGCAGGCTCCCTGCTGAGCAGGGAACCCGATGTGGGACTCGATCCCAGGACCTCGGGATCTTGACCCGAGCCGAAGGCAGATGCTTAACCATCTGAGCCACCCAGGCGCCCTCATGTACTAATTATTAATCATGTCCAAATTTCCACCCCTTGGCAACCTTCTTCCCCCTTCACCAACATCATTATTATCTACAGAGTAAATACTGTTTTCTTTTTTTTTTAAGATTTTATTTTTTTGACAGAGAGAGACACAGCAAGAGAGGGAACACAAGCAGGGGGAGTGGGAGAGGGAGAAGCAGCCTTCCTGCAGAGCAGGGAGCCTGATGCGGGGCTCAATCCCAGGACCCCAGCTGGGACCATGACCTGAGCTGAAGGCAGAAGCTTAACAACTGAGCCACCCAGGCACCCCTAAATACTGTTTCCTGAGAGTCTTTATGTTCTTGGTTCTGTCTGACTGGTTCTGTAATATTTATTTAGAGGAACCCGCCCTGCCATTTGGCAACAGAGCCCAAAATAAGAAGTTTTATAGCTATAGAGAAGAAATATTTCCTTGCCTGGCTACATATAATCCAGTTTTGTCATTTTCCTCCTTTGGGGCAGTCAGTGTTAGACTTTTGTACCTCTATATGTCCTTGCCACACAAGGTGTTTGCAAAGTGTTGGTCTTCTTTTCCTAAGATGTTGCAATGAGAAAAGATATTGAACACATATACCTCTAGATGTCAGCAAATTCCAAGCCTTGAAAGTTACATAAGCTTTTCTCCTACAAATGCTCCTTCCTCCTCATCCAAACACCAGCCTTCTTTTTTGGTCTCCTCCCTGTGCTTCTTTTCTTGGCTCAGTTCCTCCTCTTCCCACCACACCAGGGGCGAGCAGCCCATCGGATATGTGAAAGCCAGGTTAGCCTCAGCCAACTTCTCTGCAAAGGATCTCGGGGTTCTGCAGGCTGGCCTGGCCCATCTTTGTTCTGCAGGGCTGATCACTGGGCTGGCCTCCGTGTGGAGGCAGAGTGGTGCCCTTGTCCTTGGTGGTAGGGAGGCAGCAGTAGGTTATATATTCAGCTATCTTGTGACTGAATGATACCCTCTGTCTCTACAATCAGCACTTTGTGTCTTCTAGGAGCTGACACCTGCACTGCCAGGATCCCAGATGCTGGGCCTATTTTGGCAGACACACTCCGGAAATTCTTATTCGATCTGGATGTTGATGATGGCCTCGCTGCCATTGGTTACTCCAGCGCCGATATCCCTGCATTAGTGAAAGGAACGCTGCCCCAGGTAAGAGATGCAGGGTGTCTTCACTCCCTTCTGAGAAGCACAAAGCTGCTGGGAAACCGTGGTCCACTGGGGATGTTTTAGGGGAGAGGAAAACCAAGGGGTCCTCCAGCAGCTTTCAGGTCTCCTCCACACCAGAGAGCAGCTCTTCTCTTCCCCTGTGGGAGGGGGCCAGGCTCCCTCACCTTTATATTCTTCCATAAAACTGTGGCTTTTTGGAGCTTTCATGATGTAACTGAAAGGATCTTTTATGAAAACTCAAGGCAAAAACAACCACATTTGTCTTGAGGGTATGGCAAAATTTCCCTTTTTACCATTTCTGCTCTTTTAAGAGTCCACTATAAAACTACCTGAAGCCGTTCCAAAAGGACCACTAATATTATTTTATATTATAAGCGTTATAAATTCCTACTGTTTTGTGGAAAAATAGGCATGGCCTTTAAATCAATACTATTACAAAATCACTTTTTAATGTATCTGGGAGAGTATATTTTATACATATACATATACATACGTATCTGTGTCACTTTGGGTCTTACTTATTTAAATGTCACTAAAGAATTCAAACTGAGCTGCCAACTTTATTGGGTAGAATCATAATAGATGTAGAGTTTCCCCTCCAAGTTTCTTATGAAGAGAATTTACCCTCCCATTGCACCTCTCTTACCTTTTGGATCAGATACCCTTGTGCTGTAGCATCAGACCTTAAAAGGCTACAACCCCATTCGCTGCAACTCACCATAAAATCGCGCCAGAGCCACGAGGTCTCAGGTTTTGGACCACACCGTGCTCACCGTGCCCAGAGTATTCACTTAGTCCTTCTGTCTAAAATGGGAAAGATGTGGATCACTTAAACACTGTAAGGCTCTGAGCGCAAGGCACTGCTACCCAAAGTTAAGGCAAGCATGGATCTATCGCTGACTCTGAAACAGAGTTAACGACTATCCTATCCACCCCACACAGATTCCTGCTTACCCTAAGTAGCAGTGCTTTTCCCTCACCCCACTCTGGTTAAATAAAGGCCTCACACTAGCTTCTTCCCCACTTGGCAACTGCTTAGAATGTTGAAGACCTCACCACTCACATAAGATGATACTTGAACGGATTGGGTTAATAGACTCATGTGTCCTCAGGAGGTAGGTAGGTAATAGCAATGAACAAAGTAATTTAAAGCAGCAGGGAGTGGTGGGGACTTTGGTGAACTAGAAAGCTCATAATCCATCTCACTGGGTGTCTTTTCAGCTACAATGTATTATCCCCCAGCAGAAATTCAGGCCCCAGCGCTGAGCTTCCAATTTCAAAAAAAAAAAAAAATCCACTGGTAGAGTTTCCAATTTCCAACAAAAATCAACAATCTGGATGTTTGTATTGTATTCCCTGATTACCCACTGTACAAACCAAACATGGCCCATGGGCCGGCAGGTTCCCTGATTTAGACTCAGACCCGGTAGCCTCAGCAGCATCTAAAAATATAAATGAAGGAGAAAAAGAAACATCTCAAAGTGTAGCTGAGCTCTTAGGCTAACTCACAAACTCTTAGTTCTAAGCAACAAGTCCAAGGGACTAAATAGCCAAAAAATATGACCAACACAGTTATCTTATCCAAACCTACGAGGTTATTAATTCCATGAGTACAGGGTCATGTTTTCCTCACCGGTCCTCGACTGCACCGAGCACAGGCTAGTAAACGTGTTAAATGGACACATACCTGCAGCCCTGCAGCCCTCTCTCTTCCAAAGCCTTCTGTGCAGGTGTGCGTAATGGCTGAATGGCGGTAACTTTTTCAGAAGTTTCCTTACACTTGATAGGACTCACCTAATGACAAGAAGCCATGAAAGCCTGTCCAGGGATTCAGAGACCAGAGACCAAACAGTCGCCATGGTTTTTGACATGGCATTTGGCTCCTAGCCAGTGATAGTGTCCGTTCTGCAGGAGGGGTTCTGAAAAGTTCTGCTTACTCAGGTATGTGTGTTTGTCAACCTGCAGGGATGGTATCCATGATTTTCAGACAAAACCGTGTGATATTCTTGGCCATTTCATTGCTAGTGGCAACGCATCTTCCAGCCACCAGCACATGCTGCAAAGTGTTTACTGTTTAAATTCCAGTGTGCTCAGTCTTTTACTTTCAGAAACTGTTCCAGGTAGCAACAGATCCAGACTAACCTTTGAGACCATCCACTAAAATGGCAAGTTAATTAGGTATCATATTAAATGCCTCAGTGCACATACCATCCCGGGGAAATCACAGATAGCAAAGCCTTAATTAGACAAAACTAATTTCTTAGTTTCACAAAAGATGCAAGGTAAATTGGATCTTTTGAATACAAGTCATCTCTGTAGAGGAGGAGGCCAGGATCTCCTCAAGCTGTATTCAAAAGGCAGCCCCAACATGAATTGCTGCTTTTTTAATCATGTGCCTGTGATTGGGAGAAGCATAGTTAATTTTAATAAACTAGCACTAGTTCCATTTTGGAGTCCATGTAATTGAGTCAATGTGTTGTATATATGGAGAAGGCAGGAGAGATTCACAGGACTTTGGGAGGAATCTTAGCAATAAGCCTGTCTGTTTTGCAGATGAAGAACTACTATGGGTTTTTTGTTTGGTTTTTTTGGCAGCAGTGAACATTTTACAGGAATGCTATGGCAACTTCAGAATTTTACAAATGCAGCAGGCTAATCTTCACTTATTAGTATCTACAGGATTTAAGGTAGTGAGAGGGATAGGTTGGTTGCTGCAAAGAGTATTGCCAGAGAGATTATTTATGTGGTCGACATTTGATAAAGCTCCTTTTATGTTCAGCAAGAGGGATCAGTTTTCTCTGGAAGGCACAACCGGGCCAGTATTCTTGACCAAACGCCACATCCCATACTGATGGTGGCAACAGCAGCCCTGTGTACAGAGGCTTCCAACCGCCAACGTCAGGCTGCAAGGCAAGCAGGCAAGAATAAATTAATCTTCCCAGCGGGGTTCCTGAAACCTCTGGAAAAAAACATTTACATTTCAAATCAAAACATTTCATTTCTGAGGAGAGCTGTCTACCAAAATGAGCACTTCCACTCCCTGGCAGACAGGCCAGCCGAAATGTTATTTTATGAATGTGCTAAAAGTAGTAGTCAGGATTTATTTCAGTGCCCATGTTAATCAGTTGTCCCTCGGTCTTACACGTCTATAAATGATAGCGCATTGCTGAACACATCTTAATTCAGGGAGTTTAGCTTTTACATGGTATAGATGATATGAGTGGGGATAGATCACAAACTTTATGTCCCTGTCCTCGTTTAACCTATCCTGGGGTATTAGAAATGTGAAAGAGAAACTCAGATCAGCTTGGCCTGACGTACTTCTGAGACTCCTGAACCACTTCATCAAAGATGAACAGGATCGTTTTAAGGGCCTCTGAGCTCATCAGAGAAGATTCTCTCCTGTTATAAACAGAACAATGTGGCAGGACTTGGCGGCCATAGCAAATGCTAAACTTTGGTTCTTGACCCTGCGGCCAACACAGATGTAAGTCTCTGCCTTGCTATGCTTTTCCAAAATTCTTTAGTCTCTGAAGATCTGCTGCAGTGTAAAATTTTTGGTTTTACCCATGCTCTTCAGCATGTCCCCCCATCCTTCTCCCATCTGTCCATCCATTCTTCCTAATTATTTTTTTAATCATGGTAAAATATACTTAACATAAAATTTACTATTTTAACCATTTTTTTAAGTGTACAATTCAGTGCCATTGAGTACATTTAGTATTGAGCAACCGTCCCAACTATCCATTTCCAGAACTTCTAAACCATTTCAAATAGAAGCTCTGCTCTATTGCTTAATAGTGAAATAGTAACTCCCCTTTTCCAGCCCCTGAGAACCTCTACTCCACTTTCTGGCTCTATGAATTTGCCTCTTGCAGGTACCTCATATAAGAGATACAATATTTGTCCTTTTGTGTCAGCGTAATGTCTTCACTTAGCATAAATCTTTAATGTGTCTGAATTTCATTCCTTTTTATGGCTGAATAATATTCCATTGCATGGATATACCACCTGTTGCTTATCCATTCATCTGCAGATGGACACTTGGGTTGTTTCCATCTTCTGGCTATTGTAATGGATAACCTTCTGGCTATGAACATTGGTGTACAAAAATATGTTTTAGTCTCTGCTTTCAGTTCAATTGGTTATATACCTAGAAATAAAACTATAGGATCATAGGGTGATTCTCTGTTTAACTTTTTGAGGAACTGCCAAACTGTTTTCCATAGAGAATGCATCATTTTACATTCCCACCAAGAATGCATGAGGGTTCCAATTTCTCCATATCTTCACCAAGATTTCTTATTTTCCATTTTTTGGATAGCTATCCTGATGGATGGGAAGTGAGAACTCACTGTGGTTTTGAAGTGCACTTTGCTAATGACTAAAGATGTTGAGCATCTTTTCATGTGCTTACTGGCTATTTATATATCTTCGTTAAAGAAATATCTATTCAAGTCTTTTGCCTATTTTTGAGATGGTTTGTTTGGGGTTTTCTGCTGTTGAGTTGCAGTAATTATTTATATATTCTAGTTATTAACCCCTCATCAGATCTATAATTTGCACTTTTCTCATTCTGAGTTGTCTTTTCAACTCTCTTGAGAGTGTCCTTTGATACATAAAACTTTTAAATTTTGATGTAGTCCAATTTACCTAATTTTGTATTGCCTGTGCTTTTGATGTCATATCCAAGAAATTATTGCCAAATCTAACATCATGAAATTTTCCTCTCTTCTGTTCTAAGAGTTTTGGTTTTAGCTCTCAGATTTAAGTCTTTACATTTAGGCCTATTTTGAGTTAATTTTTTAAATAATTCTTCCTATTTTCATTCTTCCTTTTACCTTACAAATACTTATTGAGGTCCTACTACATACCATATAGTATACAAGGACACAAGGAAGAGGAAAATAAAGTCTCTTCACGCCCTTATGGAGCTTACATTTTAGTGAGAGAAGACAGATGATAGGCATCTAATCAAATATAAATAAGATACAAGTGAAATCATTCCAGATAGTGATTAGTGGTATGAAGGGAAACCTGGATAATGAGATAGTGATTTCACATGGGACAGTGTGGCAGGAACTCCAGCAAGGGTGGTCAGAGAGGCTTCTGACTACAGGTGAAGGCAGCCACATTAAGATCTGGGAACAGCACTGCAGGCAAAGGGGAAAGGCCCTGAGACAGGGTGAAGATGAGCATTTTCGTGGGACTGAGAGGGGATGGTGGGGCTAAGTGAGATGAACTGATGGGAGAAGAGTCAGAGCTGAGGTGAGCAGCAGGGCCAAACAGTGTGGTATTGGAGGCCATGGTCTTGTCATTGCAATGGGAAGTCCGCAGAGAGCATTAAGCAAGTAATGATATGAACAAATTTACACTGGGAAAAAGTTATCACTCTGGCTGCTGTGTGAAGAATGGCCTCTAGGGGGAGAGAGTAGAGCAAAAGTGGAAACAGACTTTTGGAGGGGGGTAGTCAGGATGACTTAGACTTGGGTTGTGGCGGAACAGGAGGTGATAAGTGGTCAGATTAGGGATTTGCTCTGGAGGTAGATCTGACAAGTTTGCTGGTGGATTAAACTTGCAGAGAAGGGAAAGAGGAATCAAGAGGACTCCTAGGCTTTTCCCTGAGTGACTGGGTGTCACTGCTGAGATGAGAAAAATGGGAGGCAGGTGGAGTCAGAGTTCTGTCTTGAATATGTGAATTTTGAGATGCCAATATCCCCCTCCCACCATTTTCATTAATGCAACAAATAACTGTTAAGCACCTATGTACTGTGTGTTGAGCACCCGAGCAGACACTGGGCATGAAGAATGCGCACAGCCCTGCCCTCATGGAGCTGCCTCATCTACTAGGTATGCTCCCACACAAGTACTTAGCGTAAGAAAACAAACCAAGAGACCCGTGAGAATGGAACCAAAACTGGCATATATCTTAATTTCATTGAGGCCCAGAAATTTGGACACAGGGTAGTCATTGTAGTATCTTTTAATCTCCTGTCCCACTGGGATTAAGGAGACACTGATGGGGGTATAAATAGCAATAGGGTGTGCCATCTTTGCTGACTCCACCCAAAAACACTGGAGAAATTGAGCAAGTCACTGAATTCATTTAGGAAGGTAGAAGTAAAACCTTAGTTAATATTAAAAAGGAGTCACTTGTTGTCCTTAGCATGAAAGCTGATGTCCTAATGAAGTCTTTTTGAATATATTTTCAGTCCAAGTTGCAAAATATACAGTCTTTGAAGTGAAGGACAAGCTGCTTCTATTTTCCTCAGCAGCACCTGCTGTACCTGGGACAACGCTCTCTGCACAGAGAGCCTACCTGGCTGAGGCTCCGCCCAATGCTGTTTGGTCATTATAGCAAGTGTTTTGCCCGAGGATCGTTTGGTTCTGTACTTTGGGCAGAAAGCTATTGCCAGAACATAAGGCAAAGGCAATGGCTTTTGAAAGCTTTGTGGAAAAGAGGCATCATTTGATGAACTTCTGAGTGGGGGATCAGCTAGTATGAAGCAAACAAGAAATGGGATTTTTAGGGCGCCTGGGTGGCTCAGTTGGTTAAGCGACTGCCTTCGGCTCAGGTCATGATCCCGGAGTCCCTGGATCGAGTCCCTGGATCGAGTCCCTGGATCGAGTCCCGCATCGGGCTCCCTGCTCGGCAGGGAGTCTGCTTCTCCCTCTGACCCTCCCCCCTCTCATGTGCTCTCTCTCATTCTCTCTCTCACAAATAAATAAATAAAATCTTTAAAAAAAAATTGGATTTTTAAAGATAGGACTATTAACAAGTCATTGATTCTTATGGCCAAGTTAACTTACATAACCTAGTCGCTTTTACAAACTATCTTTTCAAAGTCCTGGGTAAATCCTTTTGTTTACTGTTTCAGGAAAGGGTCACCAAGCTTGCACCACGCCCTCAGTCAGAAGAGGATCTGTCTGCTCTGTTTGAAGCTTCAATGAAATTGTATTAATATTCATTCTTACTGAAAGAATTACCACTGGCCATCATAGTCCTGACAAGAGAAGCCAAGCTAGCCAGAACTTTGTCTTTTCATCTCCACATATAACATACCTGTTACCAGTCTGAATGTGTTATAAATTTATCCTGCAGAAGATTCCCTGATGCTCAAAGTCAAGCTACTTCCATAAAATAGTGGGAAAATACCCACTATGTCGGACCTTGAGCGAGACTTTAGGGATCCGTGTTCCTGTCCCAAACCCCACAGATTGCCACTGCTCTATTTATCAAATGGGCAAAAACTCAGTATCTATCAAAAACATAAATGCACATATCCTATGCCCAGTAATCCCCAGTCTAGAAATTTATCCTATAGAAATACTAGCACAAGTGTGTTAAGAAATATGGCAAGGATAAACAAATAATACATTATGTTAAAAAAAAAGAGAGAGAGAGAGAAGAAGAAGATAGTAGGAAGGGGAAAATGAAGGGGGGAAAATCGGAGGGGGAGACAAGCCATGAGAGCCTATGGACTCTGAGAAACAAACTGAGGGTTCTAGAGGGGAGAGGGGTGGGAGGATGGGTTAGCCTCGTGATGGGTATTAAAGAGGGCACATATTGAATGGAGCACTGCATGTTATACGCAATGAATCATGGAACACTACATCAAAAACTAATGATGTAATGTATGCTGACTAACAAAGTTAAAAAAAAAAGAAATATGGCAAGGATGTTTCTGGCAGCACATTTCCTAATAAAAAATCTGAAAGAACCTAAATATTCATTAATAGTATAGAGATAAATAAATCATAGTATATTAAATAATGGAATGCCATAGTGCTATAAGAATGAGATAAATCTATTGGAAATATGCCCATGATATACTGCTAAATTGGAAAAAAGCAGAACAATTATATATTTGTATGGTCTGATTTTTACTTATTAAATTATATATAAATATATGTCTAGAGAGAGAAAGGATACACATCAAAATATTAAAAGTTATCACTGGAGGGGCGCCTGGGTGGCTCAGTCAGTTAAGCGTCTGCCTTCGGCTCAGGTCGTGATTCCAGGGTCCTGGGATCGAGCCCCACATCAGACTCCTTGCTCAGCAGGGAGCCTGCTTCTCCCCTGCCTGCTGTTCCCCCTGCTTGTGCTTGCTCTCTCTTTCTCTCTCTCTCTCTCTCGTTCTGTGTCAAATAAATAAAAAATCTTTGGAAAAAAAATAAAAGTTATCACTGGAGAAATGGACTTTGGGGTATAGAGAATTAAGAGAAAATATTTCACTTTATATTTTATACTTCCCATTTTTATTTCATAAACATCTGTATTGTTTGGATTTGTTACAAGCCCATATTTTCTGATTTTAAAAGGGCCAAAAAAAATAAAGGGGCCAGAGAACAGAGAAAAATACCACTTTATTGTTTTAGGTCAGATTCATCTTAATTTATAAAAATACTAATAACTAATATTTAAAGATTAAAATAGACCCAAAGAGGTAAAATATTAGGGACTGATCCTCAAGTAAATAGTTCTTTTGAGAAAAACACTAACATCCTACATGGTAATTCCCTCTTTGGAAAGATGTGTTCGGTGCTCAAAATAAATTAACTCAAAAGCAAGCAGTGTTGTAGTTTATAGACTTCAGCCTTGCAAGTAGAATCTAAGTAGCATAATCTCTGTTATCCCCAGCCTGCAAAAATTTCTACAGCTCATTTCTCCTCATAAACGTTACCACACTGATTTTTTTTTTTGCCTGCTCCAGCTTTGGAAGTCTGGATCTCAGTGTACTTGTGGATTTATTCATGTTTTAAACTGAATTAAAGTTTTAATTGAATAAGTAATGTATATATAATTACATCAGGATTTTAAAAAACGGAAGAGAAGTGCATTACTTGCCTTCAAACTGGCCAGGCCCACTTTATCTGTATCAAGGTCTTTATTTCCTTGAGATCTTTTAAATAACATTGAGATAATGTTTATAGAGGTTTCTCTAACTTTATAAACATAAAATGTGGTCAGTACCAAAAACTGGTAATACAAACACAAAAGAAAATATCTGATCATATTGCACCATCCAGAAGACAGCCACTATTAAAAATTTGGTTTATGTTTTTTTATTATATGCATGAATATATTTTTGACATGGAAATGATATCATTAGGGTATAGTTTTAATTCCTACAGAACATTCAAATTATTTATACCAAGTACCCAAAAGGCAAGCTTAGGACAGTACCAAAAGAATTTCAGTTATATCTTACAGACCACATCTAGCTAAAATTCCCTCCAGCATTTCAAGAGTATCATGGGTTTTGAAAGCAGAAGCTGTGTGATTGAGCGTACAGCTAAACTCTCTGCCAGTCTGAGATCCTTCAGGAAACTTTAGTAAAAGTTGTTAATGTCTCAAAATACATTTGGCACAGCAAAAACGTATGTGTCTCCCCATCAACCCACCCTCCCAAAAAGTCCAGGTAAGTTCTAGAAATTCTACAAGGTGATGTAGCATCATTAGAACGGCATTAGATTAGGGGTCAAGGGCCGTGGGCTCCACTCCAGTCCCTTAGTCTTTCTTGGGCTTTACTGTATTCAACCAAGGCCTCTTCCACTTTGAAAATGCTATGCCTAGATTTTATGTACTCCATAGTCCTTAATGTGTGATTTTGAGTTTGGGAAATGTAATGTAAAATAATTTGAGACATAAAAATGCATTCTTGATCTCTCTTAAATGTTCGATGCCTTTACTACCAGTAGCCAGATGTCTAAATGTGACTCACCCGGAGGAGTGTTTGGTATTCATACTGATGATGACTCTGTAGAGAAGGATTTAAAGGTCAGGCATGAAGAAACAGATTTAGGAAGGCTTCATGTTTTTTATCTTAATACCCATCATGTTGGTCCTTACAATTTGAGAATATGGAAAAGATGTGTTTCTTGACTTACCAGCTATTAAAAGAATGTGAGATAAGAAATTCAGCCCATTTCTGTAAACCAAACACTTCGATATTTCTGAGACAAGTGCATTTTTCTAAGTCAAATCCTATTTTTTATTGATTACCTTTAAAAGACCAAAAAGTTTTCAAGGGTTATAGCTCCATTTATATGGATTAATTTACTTGCTAAGGCAAGAAAAATTAAAAGAATTGTATTCAAAAGTTTGTCTAATATCACTTTCACAAGACTATCATATTTGGTGAATTTTCACTCAAAATACATGCACATCCCTAACTTGTTTTATGATACAGAATACTAATTTGTTTCAAGTACATCATGTTTATGGTTTTTGTCAAGTGCCACAATAAACAGCCTATTTGTTTTGCACTCCTCTCCCTTCCCCATGCACCAGGAGGGCTGTGCTGGGCTTGGCATTTTTGCATCGCTGTGGACACAGCTGTGGGGTATTTTCCAGTGGTCAGTGAAGTCTGCTCTTGTAAAATACAGACAAGTACAGTATCAAAATAGAGAGCAAAACTTTCTTTCCTGGCCTTTTAACCCTGAGAAAGATTAATGATTGTTTGGATTAGAAACTGTACCCTAATGAGGGACTGTTGCCTCTGGGGAGTGGGTCTGGGAAAGGGGACTGTTCACCTCCGGGTCAACATTGCACATGCTGCCTCGTCTCTGATGACCAGCAACCCCAAGCTGAGACAGCTGCCCAGACCCTCCATCAAACGCCTGACCCTCTGGGAGCTGTTGCGGAGGCCGGCCCACATCCCCGCCATCACCATCACAATGGTCTGCCCAAGGTAGTCTCCAGGGATGAGCTGCACTTTGAATGGGCAGAAATTGCTTCTTGAAGACCTAGGTTGAATTACTGGCAGCTGGGAGTGGGAGGGTCTAGTTTCTGTTGCTATTATCCCACTACACTGTCTTTCTAACCACCCCCAACAACTCTCCGAATAAATGCATCCCCCCGCGCCCCCCCCCCCCGCCCCGGTAAACTGCAATAACTGTTGGTAATTTTATCCCATGTGAAATCCCTCATGAAGCTCCGTGAAGAACAGCCAACTTTAAAGTAACCCTACTTCATTCTTTCTGGCTTTAACTATTGGCTTTTTAATTTGGGTATTTTTAATTGGCTTTCCAACTTATAAAATTGGAAACTGATTAAAATAATCATGAGCGAAAAAGAGAAAATAACTACCATCATGCCATTACCCAAACACAGCTGCTATTATTTGATATACTTCCTTTCCATCTTTTTCATTTGGGTGGTGTAATTTCCAGCTCATTTCCCTCAAGGCATGACAGTTTAAGTATTTTCTACATTGCCACATAATCTTCATAATCATTCTTTTTAAAGGTACACAATGTTTTGTTGAATAGAAATTTAAGCATTTGTCCTTATTACAGGGCATCAAAATTGCTTCCAAATTTTGACCCCTACCAATGATATAGCAATGAATACTGGGTATGTGGCTTTTTTTTTTTTTTCATATTCTAAATTAACTTCTTAGGTTAACTCCAAACTGAATTTTTATATTAAGAGTATGGACATTTTTATGACTTTTGATTCATGCTGTCAAATTGTTTATACGCCACTATTGTCTTAACTTTGTGTCCCCTCTCCTTCAATCTTCTCTTTAAAATAAATAGTGTAAGCCAGCAAGAAATGAAACAGAGCTCACATGGATGACCAGGGGTAGGCTATTTGTACAGACCTGCAAGAGTCACCTTTGATTTTTTTTTTTTTATATTAGTATATCTTAACAGTTCACATGAACAGAAACAGATTAAAATTTTCAAATAAAATTATGAAATTTATTTTAGTGTTACTTAAGTGAAACTGTAGATCACCAAGACTACTTTTGTCGCATTTTTTTTTCCTTCTAGAACCTTCCATGGGACCCTAAACCTATGGGCTTGTGTTATTCACAGTCCCCCTGTTTTCCTGGCCAAAAAAAACAGACCCACGGGGACATATAAATATCCTTTTCTATAAGGCTGTTCTAGAACCATCCAGGCCTGTGAGTGTAAGGATTGCTGCACTGGGAGGAGGTAACCAACAACCATCTCCACCAAGATCCCTCCCAAGGGTCTAAGTTGCCCCTTTAATCAAAAACCTCTCAAATCTTTGCCAGTTATGCACATTGGTCCCATGTGGCTTTGGCAACATTTACTGGAGACCACTGTGAACCATATACCAAGCATTGCATAGGAGAAAAGAATGTTTGTAAAGCAACATACAAATGGAAAGATGTCTAAAGAGTACCACCAGGCTGGAGTGGCCACCTGAGTAAGGACAGGCTAATTTTCATTCATTTTTCACATCTCCTTTAACCACTATATACTCAGTACATAGCTCAGTACCTTAACAAAGTATTTTCCCAAAGGAGGAAGAAGACCATGGATTTGAGGAGAGGAGGATTGGGGTTCTGCAGGCAGGGGTGATTGGGGGGGAGGCTAGGGAATGATTACAGAAACATGACATTTAGTAGTATTTTTTTAGTAATATTTAACCAAACTATTGTCACTTTATAAATATCAACTCTTATGAAATGTGGAGGCCAATTTACTAGGGCATAGCTGGCAACAATAATAAACTAAAGACAATAACAGTTTCATTCTAACAGTTTCAGACACTTTTTTTTTTAAGTAGGCTCCAAACCCAGTACGGGGCTTGAACTCACAACCCTGAGATCAAGACCTGAGTCGATACAAGAGTCTGGTGCTTAACTGACTTAGCCACCCAGGTGACCCTTATAAGTTTCAAATAACAGTCGTTTGCTGGGCCCTCCACCCATGCCAGGCCCTTTATCAAGGGTTTGCCCACTATGAGAGAGGCATTGCTATGTCCTTTTTGCACAAATGAGGAAACTAAGTTAAAAAAAAAACCTGCCAACTTCACACAGCTAGTAAGGGGTAGGACTAGCACTCAATCCGAAAGTCATCTTGACCCTGCTGCATTCCCAGCCACCAAATTCACTGCCTTTCAAGTGCCTTCTGTTGTCTGAGAGCTTCTTGAATTGCATCTAAACACTGTATACACTTGTGTACAACACAATACGTTGAACATAGTAGGGGACCCCTAAGTATTTGTGGAACAGAGGATTCTATTTCATTGAAAGGGAAAAAAGGAGAAGAGAAAAAAGAAGATCCTGCAAGCCTTTGACATGTCAGAGAAAAGTTGAGCTGGCCGTGCTGGTGACCACACAGAAGGGTATTAGAGGAAGGTAAAAGAGCCACCTTGGGGATGAATCCCAGCCCTGCCTCTTACTGAGTAGCCTAGGGTAAAGACTTAGATTTTCTGAGCACAAACCTTACCTCACAGGGTTGTTAGAAACATCAATAGGAAGTAATGTATGCGAAATGTCCTTGCTCAGTAAATGTTACTTCTCTTCCCTTTCCTGAATGGAAAGCTTGCAGGAGGACTTTCACCCCAGCAGCTGACTAGCAGATCACTACAGTGACGCCAGTTGTATACTAAGGACTTCCAAACTTCCCTCAGAACAAGAAGTACCTGGGACGCTAGTTAAAGATATAGATCAGTCCTTTCCTCCTACCCCCGAGAAATTCAAATCTTGTCAACCTGGGTTGGAACCCAGGAGACAGCTGTTAACGTCAGTTTGGTTTAGGAAAGTTAAAACAGCACTTGGGCCTGTTTGGCAGCCTCTTGGCATAGATGGTGACAGAAACAGAGCAGGGGTCTCAACCTTCACTGTGCATCAGAAGCTTCTGGAGGGCTTAGTAAAACATGGGTTGCTGGGCCAGGTCCCCAGAGTTTCTGATTCAGTAAGTCCAGGTGGGAAGTGAGAATCTGCATTTCTAACTGCTTCTCAGGAACCACACTCTTGAGAGGATTGCAATTTTCTCACATTTCAAACTTAGCTGGCTCAGATTTCAGCTGGAATTAGTTCTACATAGTGTGTGGCAAGACCGTGAGCCCCTGGGGAGGGTCAGGACAACACCCGAAACTTACCTCAGGACTCCTCCACCAGACTGGGTACCCACGCCTGAGCGCTGTCCTGCCCCTTCCCCACCATGACCCGCTGGTCCTGCAGCTCCTCCTCGCGTTTCCACCTGATTTTCAGGCTGAGACCTTTCAGGATGTGCCCATCAAAGCCTGAGCAGAAAGGAGACGCTCGCTTAGGACTCCAGCCTTGGTGGTATTTGCTTCAACCATGAGGATACTATTAAAAAGTATATCAAGTACCAGAACACCAAGTTTCATTTCAGTATAATCGGTATAAAGAATGTAAGACGCCCAGCTAGGAGGTTACCAGACTAATAAAACTGTTCTGGCTAATCTGTTTAAAAAAGAAACTAGCGGCGCCTGGATGGCTCAGTCCGTGTCCAACTCTTGATCTCAGTTCAGGTCTTGATCTCTGGGTCGTGAGTTCAAGCCCCACATTGGGAGGCTACCTAAAATAAAAAAGAAAATGAAAATCCTCCTTGTTATATTCCTATTTTAAAAGCTATGTTGTGAAAAGTTTCCATTCTAACGTGGAAAAAAGGGATGTAAAAAAGAGTGAATACATGTATAGCAATGCCTGTAATTACTGGTAAAGTAGCTCCTTGGATACAAATCAAACAAACTATGCTTCAAGGGCAAAAGCGCCAAGGTGAAGAAAAGGACAGCTACTTACACCCAGTTAGAAAAAGAGAACACAGGGCGCCTGGGTGGCTCAGTCCTTCAGCGTCTGCCTTCGGCTCGGGTCATGATCCCAGGCTCCTGGGATCGAGCCCCTCATTGGGCTCCCTGCTCGGCGGGAAGCCCGCTTCTCCCTCTGCCACTCCCCCTGCTTGTGTTCCTGCTCTCGCTGTCTCTCTCTGTCAAATAAATAAATAAATAATCTAAAAAAAAAAAAAAGAAAAAGAGAACACAGCGGTCCTGCTGCTCACTCAAAGGCACCACAGGGCTCCCTGTTCGGGCTCTTCTTGTTGACACGCAGCATTAGCTCCCTACCATATGCCCTTGCTAGCCTTAAAAAAATAAAACTGCCAGTTATTTTACCAGCAAACCGCGGGTTTATTTTGAATGGCAGGGAACCGCGATCAAGGACAAGCAGGCTACCGCAAAACCATAGGCAAGCACACAGACCGAAAGAGAGGAGGGCAGTTGGGAGGGCTGTTATAAACAAAAAGCCCATTGGACTAAACTGGGAGTTTGAATGATAGTGACTTTTCGGGGCGCCTGGGTGGCTCAGTTGGTTAGGCGGCTGCCTTCGGCTCAGGTCATGATCCTGGGGTCCTGGGGTCCTGGGATCGAGCCCCGCATCAGGCTCCCTGCTCGGCCGCAAGCCTGCTTCTCCCTCTCCCACTCCCCCTACTTGTGTTCCCCCTCACGCTCTCTCTGTGTCAATTAAATAAATAAATAAAATATTTAAAGGATAGTGACTTTTCATTGGCTGAGCTGTGACTCTGCTCTCTCTCATTGGCTGGGCTGTTGCCGAGGGAGCAGGAAAGCCTCTCCTCCTCCAGGGATAGTGAAGTAGTGTTCACTGCAAGGTCTGGCTCTTCCTGTTGGGTCTGCAGTTGACAAGTGGTGGGGCCTAAGAGCGCCCCCAGCTGGCCTCCAACTCTATTCTAAAATGAGCTGTCCTTTCATTAATTTTCACACCCTTGATAAAGGGTTTTGGATGATCTCACCAGAAATGAGCACAGGCTGGGAGGGCTGGTCCCCTGTCATGCTACTGAAACACCAAAATCTATAGATTTAAAATGTTTGACTTAACATTGAGTAGAAAAAGATATTCCCTAATTTTGTGAAGGGAGAGAGATGGAGCACCTCCCAAACTTTCATTGGTTGTCCCCTATGCCCCAGTCTGGCCAATAGGAGGAATATTATCTTTGTTAGCTTGGATTCCCCCACCTTTCTTGGGTGGACCAGAGTTACCCAGTATGATGGACTGAATTGTTTCCCCAAAATTCATATATTAGGGCCCTAACTCCCTCCACATGTCTGTATTTGAAGGTAGGGCCTATAAAAAGGTGTCAGGTTAAAAGGGGTCATATGTGTGGACCTTGATCCAATCTGACTGGGGTCCTTCTAAGAAGAGGAAATTTGGACACAAAAGAAACACAAAGATGCATGCACACAGAAGAAAGACCATGTGAGGACACAGTGAGAAGGTGGGCCAAGGAGAGAGGCCTCAGGAGAAACCAAACCTGCGACACCTGATCTTGGACTCCTAGCCTCCAGAACTGTGAGGAAATAAAATTCTGTTGTTTAAGCTGCCCAGTCTGTGGATTTTGTTATGGTAACCCTAGTAACCTAGGATTTGCTGGCAAATGACAATCTTGAAGGATTTACATCAGAAAGGGCTAAGAGCCACTAGCAGAAAAGAAAGTAGTAAATCCAGAGGCAAGAAAGAAGAAAAGGCTTGAGGCAGCAAGCTGAGTGTAGAGTCTTAGGGGAGGTGAGCAGAGAGGGAGAGATTAGAAGCAGCCAAAAGCAGGGCAATGGAAGATAAATAGGGAGAGAGTGGTTGGGTTTGGTTCTTAAAGTTTGGCTCTGCGGGGCGCCTGGGTGGCTCAGATGGTTAAGCGTCTGTCATTGGCTCAGGTCATGATCTCTGGGTCCTGGGATTGAGCCCTGCATCGTTGTCTTCGGGCTCCCAGCTCAGCAGGGAATCTGCTTCTCCCTCTCTCTCTGTCTCTCCCCCTGCTCATGCTCTCTCTCTCTGTATCTCTCTGTCTCAGATGAATAAATAAAAACTTTAAAGCTTGACTGTATTATGAATGGAATCCCCTCTGGAGTTTCGTAGGAAATGGCAATAATGACATAGATTGTTTCAAAATTATTTCTGCAGGTCAGACTTTAGCTGTGATGCTTTTGAAAAATGCAACACCAAACCAAGCCTGATTCAAACTATGGGGAGTTAATGTTATAATTTTAAATCAGTATAGCAAGTGCAGTGATAAAAAACCAAATCGGAAAGGCTTCATGAAGGAGGTGACTCCTGTGTTGAACCGAGAAGGAAAGACGGAGTTAGATGGGAGGTAGGACATTCCAGGGACCATGAATAGCAGGAACGGTAACACAGAGTAAAAACGGAGAGTGCAGAGAATTTTCCACAGTTCAGTGTTGCAGGGGTGTCAGATGAGTGTCAAGAGGTGGCAAGTTGAGGCTGGAGAAGTAAATGTGGCCCAATCCTGGTGCCTTTTTGGAACTTGGAATGTACCCAGAAAGGTGGTGAAACCATCAGGGATGAGCCGAGGTGCCAGAGACAGAAGTGTAGTATAGATGGGTCACTTGGACAAGAAGTGTCCTGATAACAATTATAAAATAACAAAAAAAGGTCACTATAAATAAGCTAATATTTCTTTCATCTTTCTCTGTATTTTTTTAAATTTTTATTTGGAAATAACTGTAGATTCAAATGCAATTGAACGAAAGAACAGAGAGAGAGATCCCGTATACCTTCACACAGTTTCCCCCATGGTAACACCTTGCACAACTGTAATATCACAACCAGGAAACTGACACTGATACACGCTTCCACCTCATTCAGTTTCACCAGTTTCACGTGAGCTCATTTGTGTGTGTACTCAGTTCTATCACATTTTGTCACATGCACAGATTCATGTGACCACCACTACGGCCCAAATACAGAACAGTTCCGTCACAAGGATGCTACCCTTTTAGAGCCATAACCACTTCTCTCCCTCCCCAGTCCCTGGCGACTGCTAATCTGTTTCCTATTTCTATAACTTTGTACATTTTAAGCATGAAACCTTTTGAGATTGGCTTTTTTTCCACTCAGCATAATTCTCCGGAGATTCATCTAGGCTATTCTGTGTACCAATAGTTCCTTCTTTATTAGTAAGTCGTATTCCATGGTGTGAATGTGCCGCAGTTAAACCATTCAGCCACCGAAGGACATTTTGACTGATTCCAGCTTGGGGCTATTACAAATAAGGCTGCTATGAAAGATTGTGTACAGGTTTCTGGATGAACATAAGTTTTCATTTCTCTGGGTTAAATGTCTAAGAATGCCATATGGTAAGCACTTGTTTAGTTATGTAAGAAACTGCCAAACTGTTTCAGGGGGCTGCACAATTTTACATTCCCACCAGGAACGTGTGAGTTTCTCCACATCCCACCAGCATTCGCTATTACCACTGTTCTTTATTTTAGCCACCCTGGGAGGCATGTAGTGAGCTCTTGTTGCCGTTTTCATTTGCATTTCTCTAATGGCTAATGATGTTGAACATCTTTTCTAGTGCTGATTTGCCATCTGTGTATCCTCTTTGCTAAATGTCTGTTCATGTCTTCGCCTATTTTCTAACTGGATTATTTTTTTACTGTCGAGTTTTGAAAATTCTTTATATAAGTCCTTTGACAAATATGGGGCTTGCAAATACTTTCTCCCAGTCCACTCCTTGTCTTTTCATCTTCTTTCAGGGTGCTTTTTCACAGAGCAAAAAGTTTTAATTTGATGAGGTCCAATGTATCATTTTTTTCCTTTTATGCATCATGCTTTTGGTGTCAAATCTAAGAACTCTGATTAACCATAGAGCTCTATGATTCTATCCTAAATTTTTTTTCCTAAAAGTTTTAGTTTTACATTTAAGTCCATGATCCATTTTGAGTTAATTTTTTTTTTGAGAGAGAGAGTGCACATGAGCGGGGTTGGGGGCAGAGGGAGAGGGAGAGAGAGAATCTTAATCAGGCTCCAAGCCCAGCACAGAGCCTAATGCAGTTGATCTCACGACCCTGAAATCATGACCTGAGCTGAAATCAAGAGTCGGACACTCAGGGGCGCCTGGGTGGCTCAGTTGG
The DNA here is from genome assembly GCF_029215605.1 of Mirounga angustirostris. NCBI lineage: Eukaryota > Metazoa > Chordata > Mammalia > Carnivora > Phocidae > Mirounga > Mirounga angustirostris. The sequence continues at coordinate 65,126,772 of NW_026991712.1, read as the reverse complement.
TTAAGCTTCTGCCTTTGGCTTAGGTCATGATCCCAGGGTCCTGGGATCGAGTCCTGCATCGGGCTCCCTGCTCTGCGGGAAGCCTGCTTCTCCCTCTCCCACTCCCCCTGCTTGTGTTCCCTCTCTCGCTGTGTCTCTCTCTGTCAAATAAATAAATCTTTAAAAAAAAAAAAGTCGGACACTTAACCGATTGAGCCATCCAGGTGCCCCTCCACTTATTTAGATCAGCATTTCATTTCATCAGCATTTGTAATTTTTAGGACACAGTTCATAGGCGTATTTTGTTACTTTTATACCTAAGTATTTCATTTTCTTTACAGCAACTATAAATGGTATTTTTTAAAATTTCTGTTTCCACATGTTCATTGTTAGTATACAGAACTGTGACTGATTGTTGCACGTGTATCTTATATCCTGCAACATTGCTGATTCCTTGAGATTTTCTACATAGGCAATTATGTCATCTGCAAATAGGGATAGTTTGATTTCCTCATTTCTAATATGTACACCTTTTATTTGCTTTTCTTGATTTATCACACTGGCTAGAACTTCCAGTACTATGTTGAATAAGAGCATTGAGAGCAGATATCCTTGCCTTGTTCCTGATCCTAGGGGCAGAGCATCCAGACTATAACTATAAGGTTAGCTGTAGAGTTTTATAGGTGCTCTTTATGAACTAAAAAAATCTGTGTCATCTTTTAAAAATAATACAATAACATAGTAGCTTTTATTTTTCTCTGATGTTTATGCTTAGATAATTTACTGGAGTTCAGTTATTTTTATAATTAATGACAAAGCAATCTTTTCCATTTTCATTATAATCCTGTTAAGGTAACTGTGCAGGTATTATAATTTCCAGTTTTCAGATAAACCTTTTAAAAATAGAGACTGCAAGAGGTAAATTGTCTTGCCTAAAGTTAAATGCAAAGTGATAGACTTACACTAAGTCCTAGGGAATCAGTTCAATAACATTTACTGTAAACCTAATACTGATAGCATGGTTGAACCCTTATGAGCCAGGCATATAAGTGCTTTAGGTGTGTTATGTCATTTAATTGCTCAAAACAGCCTAATGAGGTGGATATTGCTATTATCCCCATTTTACAGATGATAATATCAAGCCTCAGAGTGCTGTATAATTGACCAAGTTCACACTGCTAGCAAGTGGTAGCAAGTAATTTGAACATAGACACAGATCTCCCTCTTAACAACCACTTAGTACGAAATCCTGTGTCAGGTCCTGGGGACACAAAGATGGATAGAAGAGAGCCCCCTGCCTCCAAAGGAGCCCATAATCCAGCAGGGGAAACAGATCAGCATATTTGCAGCTTGGTTCTTGAAGAAGCCACAGCCCCAGTTGGTAAATTATCTTAATAGTGTTAGAGCAGCTCAATAATATTTGTCGATTGAATGGCTAAATGGAAGGAAAGAAGGAAGAAAGGAAGGAAAGAAAAGGAAGAAAGGAGGGAGGGAAGGAGGAAGGTAGTCATCATTCTGGTTTCTTGGACAAATCTAACATTGTTTGTATCTTATACAGAAGCTTCTAGTAGAAAGTACTTTCTACTTTCCAGAAGTAGAAAGAGTTCCTTAAACCAAATCATCTACATGCTTCAGCCAGCCTAGTCTTCGCACAATTGTGCTGCTAACAGTGACTAAAAACTATCAAATATAAATATCATGGAATATCAGAATAGAAAAAAATGGCAGGAGCTGGTCATCCAGAAAAAAGAGCAAATCCTTCACACACAGCTTTATGGAATAGACAGGTTCAGCCACAACGGCTTCCCAAGGAGGGTAGGCTTTCCTGTCTGAGTAACTTTGATCTCAGCATTCCCCAAACTCCCACCACCTCACAAGACCTCCAACACCTCCAACACCAACCTCACCTCTCCTTCATAGAGTCTCATCCGCAGGCAAAGTGTCCTGTAGGGGAGACTCCAGGAGATACTGAGCAAAACACTCTCTTCTTGCTACAGTGTCCTTTCTCGCTTCCAATTCTCCCTTCTCCTCCTATCCCTCTCCCTGTTCTTCCTCTGTGCTATGTTATGACCACTGGGAAGTACTCATTCCCAAAGAAGAATAAGAAATACGAGTTAACATTAACTAAGTGTGGATTTTACAAGTTCTATTCTAAACATTTTACATATTTTTCAATGTTGTCATTTCAACAACCTTATGAGTCATTATTACACCTTCCTCTTTCCCAAACACATACACAGCCTCCTTGGTTCAGGCCCACCACCTCCCGCCTGGATCACTGCAGTCACCTTCTTAATGGCTTCCCTGCCTCCATTTCTTAACCCGCAGCAATCCATTCTCCACGCTGGCCCCAGGATGGTTTTTATAAAACCCAAATTGTCTGACCATGTCTTTCCTTTAAAATTCTTCAAGAGAAGGCACACAGCCCATAGCAGAAGGCAAGGCTGTCAGGATCTTGCCCCTGCCTCCCTGACCATCCTCCTGTCCCCACATGGACCCTTCACTGCAGCCTCACCGTCCTCCCTAGGGGCATCAAGGAACCCTTGTTGAGGTCTCCTCTGCCCATGACATTCTCTACATGCAGAGAATGCAGATCACCCTTGTGGTGTAAATACATCTTATTCTTTGTGCAATAATTTATTGCCTTGTCAAGCTCCCCCTCTAATCTGTTAACCAAGGGTAAAAGACTTTGTCTTAATCATCTCTAGATCCTTATCACCTAGTATGACAGCTCGCACATACAGCAGCAAATTATCAATAACTTGGCAACAAAGAATGGGAAGGAGAGAATGAAACAACTGGTCTGATTTTTTCCTACTCAGACAATCTGATTTTTCATTGGCCAAAGTCTCAAACTTTTCAACTTAATAAATGCAAAGCCTACATGCCCCAGATCCTCAGCTACAACTAATGAGCAGGAGAACAAATATCTCTTGCCCATTATATCCTGATATAAAAACAACCTGGCAAAAAGCAAAAAGTATTCTAAGATATGCCTTTTAAAGTCCTGGTCCACTAAGAACGTTGGGAGGGCAACCTGGGGGGTCCACAGAATTTAGGAGCCCCCTCTTACAGATCAATGCACAGAGAACCCCCTATCTAGGCCAATGAGGGATAACTTTGTAAAGAATAGACAACTATTTATCTACACAAAAGAAAATCTTCCTACCATTAGTAACAACATTAACATCTTAGCAGCTTTTCCATTATGAATCTGACATTTCCTTTTTCTTCAAAGCCCAATTTGAGTGCTTTTGATTTCTTAAATGAAATAAAGCCATCAACACACAATAAAAGCTCTGCAATATTTATAATTAAAGGTCTCTAGAGTGTATTTTATGTTACAGAAAAGATTGAATTTCTAGGCCTTCCTTTTAAATCCCTTAAAACCTTCAGCTTTAAAATGAGAGACTCAAACTCTTCTCTCGAGTCTTAACTTTTATGTGGCTTATTACTTTTTTATCCCCTCTAAAACTCTAAATCCCTTCAACATAGCTTTGGTTCCTTCCATGGCTGAATTGGCAGCAGGCTGATCTTTTTATTGGTGGGTAATGGATTTAGTTTGATTGCTGACATGGGAACAATGAGAGGATAAACAATTCCATTTGTGGCCATGAAATTTTCCATCTGTTGAGTGCGTTCATGACTGAAGAGCGCTGGGCAGAGACAGATGAATGCGCCCGCCATGCCCGATCTTAATGACATCCGTCATACAAGCTGAACATGTGGCTTCATAAATCAAGAGCTAATAGCAACTCTGGTTGCTCATGTCATTAACTCGCCAGCCGCTTAAATACCTAAGAATGTACCATAACGTTGAGCATAGAGACCTGATTTGCAATTCTCATCTCACCAAAAAACCAGAGGTAGCAAGGGAAGCCAAAGTCATTTTTCTAAGCTAAAAACAACAACAACAACAACAAACACACCTCTTTCAGAAGCATGCTTAAATATTTGTAGATGATATCTCAGATCTGTGCTATCTGGAATTGGTTTTAAAATACAATGGGTGGGCGGAGTGGGCAGAGATATAGATGAAAAAAGATTGGCCATGAGTTGATCATTGTTAAAGCTTGGTGATGGGAACCTGAGAGTTCCTTATACTATCTTTTGTATGTTTAAAACTATTCATAATGAAAAAGTTTTTTAATTTGAAGATAACTGGAAAATGGCAGTTTCCATTGTTTAGCATGAACATTTTTTGCCAAATTCTCTCTTAAAGAAAAAGAAAGAAGCTATGCTCACACAACAGTTCAAGCATGTAACAAGGCAAGTAAGCCATCGTCACCAAAGAGGAAAGCAACACATTCCAGAGGGAGATCAAGCAACACGCACTGTGGGTTTTCAGGAACCCACATCACTTGCCGCCCAAGCCCTAATGCCAGGAGATTATGGTGTTTGGGAAGTCTCAACAGTCTCCCCACTCCTCACACTTCTGATTTTCCACTGCAGTGAGTTACCTATTGTCACCATCACTTCTGCATTTTGTGACTTCTTTTCATGGATGTTCAGTCCTGGGTGCTTTAAGTTGGGGGCTGTTGTCAAAGAAATGGAAAATGAAAGAACAACGGGAAAGGAAAACAACAAAAGGAAAGTGATAGTGCCCTGTTCAAAGGACTGTTCAATCCATTTCTGTTAGATAAAGCCTCTTAATGCCACTCAGAGCACACTGTCTCAAGTTCAGCTGGATTCCCAGAGGAAGGTCTAGCTATGTCCCCATCAATCCTGGTATTGTTGCAAGGCCGGAAGAGGAGAAAGGGAGAAAAACCTGTGCCTCTATTAGCCTCCTGACTCCCAAATTATATACAAATAGAGTGTTGCTATAATTTACTCACGGTAAAATCACTGAATGTGTACTCTGTGCCCAACACGGTACTGGGCACTGGGGTTACCACAATGAATAGGGCACATGGCTTTTGTTGAGCAGGCAGACAAATAAACAAACAATCACTCCTCAGTGTGGTGCTACAGTGGAATATGACCCCCCTGACCTGCCTTGGGAATCTTCCAGCAGAAGTGATGCTGAAAGTGAGAATGTCAAGTGCAAAGGCCAAGAGCCAGTGGAGATTTGGCAGGTTGGAGAACCCCTAGAACTGTGCTGTCCGATATGGTGACCACTAGCCACACGTGGCTATGAAGCCCTTGAAATGGGACCAGTCCAAATTGAAATGGGCTGTAATGTAAATGTAAAGTACATACCAGGTTTTGAAGACTTAGCATAAATAAGTCAAATATCTCATTAGGATTTTTATATTGCTTATCTATTAAAATGATAATATTTTGGATCTTTTAGGTTAAATAGCAGATATTCTTTTTTTTTTTTTTTTTTTTTTTTTGACAGAGAGAGACATAGCGAGAGAAGGAACACAAGCAGGGGGAGCGGGAGAGGGAGAAGCAGTCTTCCCACCGAGCAGGGAGCCCGATGTGGGGCTCGATCCCAGGACTCTGGGATCATGACCTGAGCCGAAGGCAGACGCTTAACGACTGAGCCACCCAGGCACCCCTAAATAGCAGATACTGTTAAAGTTAATGTCACTTATTTCTTTAAACTTTTTGAGTGTGGCTACTATAATATTTTAAACTAGATATGTGGCTAGAATTATATCTCTATGGGACAGTGCCACTCCAGTTCAGGGTAAGCATGGGAACAGTATGGGTTGAGAGCCACCTTGAAGGAACTGAGAGTCTGTACAGTCCCCTGGTATCAGAAAAGGAACAGGAGTCATTCACTGTCTCCCTCACATCTCAAACTTCAGGTCTGAAGTTGAGCTCCTGCCCAGATTCTCCCCCCCACCCCGCGGCTGAGTGTTGCTGGTTGGCAGCTCAGCGCTGACTTCACACTAGAGCTTGCTCCACTGGGAGGAACCAACCCGCCCAAGATCACACCCTTCCCAAGGTGGCCTCCAGCTGGGGCCACTCAAGTAGGACGTCAAGTAGGAGACCAGACTGACTACCCTGACTCAGTTTGGGTAAATCTGAAGACTGCCCAGCCTCCAAGTTCCTTCCTGGGGTTGGCTGAGTTCCTCGTTGGGACTACATGGCATCCCAGCAACTTCCTCTGCCTGATCCCACTTCCTTCACTTCGCCCCCAGGTGCTGATCTTGCAAGCAATGGCCAGCAAACTTGCTCCCTGCAGATTTCATCTCAGAGTCAGCTTCCTGGGAACTGGACCTGCAACATGATATGCCCCCCAAATAGCTTCCTTTTCTAGCCTTCTCCTGGGGCCATCTTTAACTCCTCTCTTTCTCTCACACCCACAGCCTGTTGGTCAGCAATCCTATTGGTTTTACCTTAAATTACATCCAGAATGTGACCAGTTCTCACCTCCCCTTCCACTGTCACCCTGATCCAAGCCCCCATCACCTCTCACCTGTGGTCCTACAAGGGTCTCTCACTGCCTCCCCCTGCTGCTGCCCTTGCCACACTTTCTCACCCTCTCAACACAGTAACCAGAGTGAAGGTCTCAAGCCAGATCATGGCCCAGCGCTGCTCAAAGCCCACCAGTGACTTCCCATCTCACTCAGAGTAAAAGCTAAATCCTTGCTATGATCCAGCATGCCTAGAACAATCCCAGTTTATACCTGATTGCCCAGAATAATTTAGTAGCAATTGCTTTCCCCCTCAAAAGCAGTCTAGTTTGGATTATAAGTTACATAGTCACCCTACCTATAAGGCCCTTCATGTAGCTTCCTGCTGCCTCTTGGGCCTCATCTCCTACCCTCTCCTTGTCCACTCTATTCCAGTGACTCCAGAATATTCTGCAAACAAGTAGACAAACTTCTGTCTCAGGATATTTGCACTTGCTGTTCCCTTGCCTAAGATGTTCTTCCCTCCGTTATTTGCAGGCTAACTTCCTCATGCCCCTCTGGCTATTCAAGACCATTTTTTGGGGGGTGAGGTCTTCCCTGGCCACCCCTTTTAAAACTGCAAATATTTTACTGATTTATTCTGGTATCTTAGTCCATTCAGGTTGCTATAATGAGATGTCACAAACTGGGTGGCTTATAAACAATAGAGGGGAGCCTGGGTGGCTCAGTTGGTTAAGCATCCGACTATTGGTTTTGGCTCGTGTCATGATCTCAGGGTTGTGAGATTGAGCCCTGCACTGGGCCTAGAGCCTGTTTGAGATTCTCTTCTTTTCCCTCTGCCCCTCCCCCCACACTCCTGCGCACAAACACATGCATGGGCACTGTCTCTCTCTCAAATAAATAAATAAAATCTTTTGTAAAGAGTCTCTCATAAAAAAAATTAAAAATAAAAATAATGAACAACAGAAATTTATTTCTCACAGTTCTGGAGACTGGAAAGGCCAAGATCAAGGCACCAGCTGTCTGCGTTTTGGTGAATCTTCCTGGTCCATAGCTGGTGCCTCCTTCTCACTGTGTCTTTATGTGCTGGAAGGGGTTAAGGAGCTCTGTGGGGTCTCTTTTATAAGAACATTCATCCCACTCTTGAGGACTACACTTTTGTGACTTAAGCACCTCCCAAAGACCCCACCTCCTTATACCACCACATTGGACACTAGGATTTTAAGATATGAATTTTGGTGGTACAAACATTCAGACTGTAGCATCTGGTTATCATCTGTCTCTTTCAATAGGATGTAAGCTCTGTGAGTTTACACTTCATCATCCCCGGTGCTTGGTGCATAGTAGGTGTTCACTAAGTAGCTGTTGGAAAACTAAATGAATGAAATATGGATGGACTTCAAAAATATTAGGCTAAATGAAAGAAGCCAGACACAAAAGTTCACAATTGTATGATTTCCTTTATATGAAATATCAGAATACATCAATCTGTAGAGATAGAATGCAGACCAGTCATTGCTGGAGGCTGGCAGAAGGGGGAATGGGGAATGATTGATGGGTACAAGGTTTCCTTCTGGGGTGAGGACATATTTGGCAACTAGGTAGTGCTCATAGGAGCGATGGTAGCACAACCACTGTGAATATACCAAGTGCCACGGAAATGTATGCCTTAAAATGGTTAATTTCATGTTATGTGAATTTTACTTCAATAAAAAAAGAGCAAAAACCCCCAAATATGAATGAATGAACAGTGATGGAATGGTGAGGTCTGGCAGGGTCAGGGTTTTGTTGCCCTCAGTACGGAGAGGGGAGTGAGGGGTGTTATGCATTCCTCAGGCTATAGGAGGATGGCCTGAGAACCATGGTAAAGCCCATTCTCTTTTTTTTTTTTTTAAGATTTTATTTATTTTTTTGACAGAGACACAGCGAGAGAGGGAACACAAGCAGGGAGAGTGGGAGAGAAAGAAGCAGGCTTCCCGCCAAGCAGGGAGCCCAATGCGGGGTTCGATCCCAGGACCCTGGGATCATGACCTGAGCCGAAGGCAGACGCTTTAACAACTGAGCCACCCAGGCGCCCCAAGCCCATTCTCTTTTCAAGGCAGGGAGAACCTTCCCCGTAACAAGCAGGATCTTCTCACTCATGCCATATTTCAACAACCATATTAAATGCCCACAAGGTCTAGGCATGATCCACTCTGAACCTTACAGAGCTCTGTGATAACACCCAAAGCGGAAATCCAGATGCAATAATAATAGGTCATGCAAAAGCTCTGCATGTCATTTTTCAAATGATTTTCTTCCAAATAAATGTGATACGATAGATTCCTCTTGATTTCTGAACTTTTTTTCTGGATGAAATTGTTGCCTTGTCTAAGAGCATAAGCTTTGGGGCAGGCTGCCTGGGTCCTGATGCTGGCTCAACATCTTAACAGCTATCAAGTCCTAGATCAGTGGTTCTCAACCAGAGGTGAATTTGCCCCACAGGGGACATTTGGTAACGTGTGGAGACAAGTTTGATTGTTACAACTGTGGGAATACTCCTGGCAGCTAATGAGTAAAGGCCGGGGATGCCAGTAAACATTCCTCAATGCACAGGACAGACGGTCCCCACAACAAAAAACTATCTAGTCCCAGATTTTGACAATGGCACTGTTGAGAAACCCTGTCTTAGACCAGTCACCACGCTGCTTTGGGCCTCAGTTTTCTCATCTGTTAAATGGTGATACTGGCACTGGGCCTACTTACAGGTGATAATAGATAAAAAGTGAGCAAAAGGCTCGCGGCGTAGTGCTTGGCATATAGTAAATGCTATTTTTTTAATTTTTTTTTAAGATTTTATTTATTTATTTGCGAGAGAGACAATGAGAGACAGAGAGCATGAGAGGGGATAGGGTCAGAGGGAGAAGCAGGCTCCCCGCTGAGCCGGGAGCCCGATGCGGGACTCGATCCCGGGACTCCAGGATCATGACCTGAGCCGAAGGCAGTCGCTTAACCGACTGAGCCACCCAGGCGCCCGTAAGTGCGATTTTTTAAAAGTATTATTAGACTAAGCCTGTGTCTGATTATCTCGATTATTGCAGAACCTAGTAAGACCAGGTGAATTTGTCTTCTGCCCCTCCTCCAGTCTTAGCTGTGAGCTTTTAAAACAGGAGCATCGCTGATCACAAGGAGATGGAGCATGTTCATCACCTGCGCCAGAAAACCCACTGCAATAGGCTTGCCTGATTCAGCAAATAAAAATATAGGATGCCCAGTTAGATTTGAATTCCAGTAAACAATAAATCATTTTTCATATAAGTATACCCTGTGCGATGAATGGGGCACATACCTTATGCTAGAAAACCAATACTTAGACTAGACTAGAAAAACTGTTATTTATCTTAAATTAAAATGTAACTGGGTAGCCTGTATTTCATCTGATCACCCTACCCTCCAAGCACCTGCCCTCTGACGAGGAGAGTCTTTTTCACACACAGAGAACATCAATTTGCCTAAGTTAAAGATTGAAACCATCTCTCGCCCCCTCAGAGGAACTGAAAGGTGAATGTTACATCCGCTAAAATTGGGAATGTATCTCCAATTTCACAAAATAAACCACTGAAGATTGAACACAGAGGCCCCCCACGTCTGCACAGATTAGATTTGGGGGGTGGCAAGGAGTCCAGGTTTTGGAGTCATAACTGACCTGTATAGGGTCTCTCTTCTGTAAAGTGGTGGTACGTCCACCTTGCCAGTCTGTTGTAGGACTAATGTATAAAATGCCTGGTACCTGGGGCACCTGGGTGGCTCAGTCGTTAAGCGTCTGTCTTCGGCTCAGTCATGATCCCAGGTCCTGGGATGGAGCCCCACATCGGGCTCCCTGCTCCATGGGGAGCCTGCTTCTCCCTCTCCCACTCCCGCTGCTTGTGTTCCCCTCTCGCTATGTATCTCTCTGTCAAATAAATAAAATCTTTAAAAAAAAATGCCTGGTACCTAATAGGTGTTCCACAGTGATATCTTCGACATAGTGTTGGCACATGATGGGGTTCGATTAATGTGGGACGAACGGGCGAACACTGTCCTGCCCAAGCCAGGGGCCATAGACCACCATTCTATGTTGAAGGGCTACCACCGCTCTGTTCAGCCACTAAATCCACATCCCCCAGATGCTTTCAAAGCCACGCACTCCTAGGAACCACTCCAGATCTTTGGAATCAGAAAAAAATGGGGGTGCAGCCCAGGCTTTATCAGGCTGCTTACTTAGCAGGTCTGATGCGCAATCAGGGTTTAGAACCATGACAAACTGAGGGTTGCTGGAGTGGTGGGGTTGGGAGGGATGGGGTGGCTGGGTGATAGACATTGGGGAGGGTATGTGCTATGGTGAGTGCTATGAATTGTGTAAGACTGTTGTATCACAGGTCTATACCTCTGAAACAAATAATACATTATATGTTAAAAAAAAAAAGAAGATAGCAGAAAGGGAAAAATGAAGGGGGGGAATCGGAGGGGGAGACGAGCCATGAGAGCCTATGGACTCTGAGAAACAAACCGAGGGTTCTAGAGGGGAGAGGGGTGGGGGATGGGTTAGCTGGTGATGGGCATTAAAGAGGGCACATTTGCATGGAGCACTGGGTGTTATACGCAAACAATGAATCATGGAATACTACATCAAAAACTAATGATGTAATGTATGGGGATTAACATAAGAATAAAAAATTTAAAAAATTAAAAAAAACTAATGATGTAATGTATGGTGACTAACATAACATAATAAAAAAATAAATTAAAAAAAAACTTAAAAAAAAAATAACCATGAGTCCAAATCTTGGAGGATGGCTCTGTCAAGAGTGGTTCTCAAATTTTAGCCAAGGTCAGAGGCCCCGGAGAGCTTGTTAAAACAAGGATTGCTGCGCTCTCTCTGAAAGGTTCTGATTTAGGAGGCAGGGTGGGCCTGAGAATTTGCATGTCTAATACATTCCCCGTCCCCCCGCCCGCCCCATGCTGCTGCTGCCTGAAGACAATCTGAGAACCACCTCACTCCTTCCAAGCCCCAGCCACATATGATCATCATCAGGGGTGTTTTTAAATACCTATGCCTTGGCCCTGGAGAATCATATTTAAACAGTCTGGTGAGAGACCTGAGCGCCTCATAATGCTAGTGCCTCTGGGTCAGGAACGTCTGCTCTCCTAAAATGAACTTTTTGCTCTAATTCCGAAGTGTGCCCTGGCGCCAACAACCAGGGTTTCAAGGGGGCCCCCTAGAAACTCAGTCTCTCAGGCCCCACCTCAGAGCCATGCGATCAGAATCTGCATTTTAACAAGGCCCTAATTCCTATCACATTAAAGACTGAGAAGCATTGCTTAGGATTCAACAGAAATGAAACTTGCTAGCATCTTTGTGAGGGTAGATCTCCAGAACTCTGAGGTTGGAGAAACAAAGGCAGCACCACTCAGCCCTCCCTATTAGCCAGGCAGATAGGTAGCCAAGCATGCAATAAATAAAGTCTTCCACTGACATTAATTGCCTGCCCTTTGAGACAGGGCAGAAACAGAATTTTAAAATTGAAAGTAAGTGGGCATCCACATGCCAACAGTGTAGAGTCCTCATCCGTGACTTCCCAGAACCTGAGAGAAGAGGAACCCAGACCAGGACAGACTGCCTGACTTAGGCTTCGGCTTGCCCTGGCAGGGGCGGCCACTAGGACTCACAGGTGTGGTGTGTATTCAACTGTTTCGTACAGATTATAGAGTTTATATGCCAAAACGAGGTCTCAGCTGTCCTCCCCTTCACGGATTGTAAGGTTTCTGGGCAAGGAGCTCCGTAACTATCTAATATGATCAAGATTCTTGGCTCAGAGCCCAAAAGCCAAGCAGTATAATTTTGGCAAAAAAATTAATAATCAATATTGCCTAGGGTGTGGGGAATAAGCCCCTCATATCCTATTAGTGAGAGTGTCAACGGATGCAGAATTTTTGGAAGGCAATGTGGAAAAATCCCTCAAAATTTTAAACACCCTTATGCTATGACCCACTCTCACAACTAGAAACGTAGCCTACAAAAAAGTTAGAAGACATGTATAAGGATACATATATAAGGATGTTCTTCACAGCATTGTTTTTAATTTTTAAAAATGGAAATAAGCTATAGGTCTATCAAGAAAGTAGACAGGGGCACCTGGGTGGTTCAGTCCACTAAGTGTCTCCCTTGGGCTCAGGTCATGATCCCAGGCTCCTGGGATCAAGCCCCAAGGCAAGTTTAGCCCCTGCTCAGCGAGAGTCTGCGTCTCCCTCTGCCCCTCCCCCTCCCCATGCACACTCCCTTTCTCAAATAAATAAAATCTTTTTTTAAAAAGGAGTGGACAAATTCTTACAGTGCAGTAGTCTGCACATTTATTTTTAAAATGGGAACTATAAATGTTCACACATGAATGAGTGCATGTATGCATATGTATATGTGTAGTAGGACTCCACTTCTATTTTTTAAATTATTTATATATATATATTTATATATATGCTGATATATATAAATAAGCATAAACAAATCTGGAAATGCACCACCAATCTGTAAACAATGATTGCTTTTAGGAAGTGAGGCTAGAATAGGGGAAGTAGATTTCACTTTTTCTGTATACCCATCTATAATTTTTGAATGTGTTAAAATAAGCATGTATTATTCTTATTACTTCAAAAATATTTGCAACAGGTAAAAATTATTTCTTAAGAATTGTTTTTCTCTGGGTGTGTTTCGTTACATTAGCTTATTTAGTTCTGTGTTTCAGGCTTATTCATTAAACATAATACAATATACTCTAATTGACTAAGTTTGGGCCGTCTTAAAAAAAACCTAATCCAGCCAGGATTCCTTGAGATTAAATTCGGGTGACCCTGATTGGCTTCTGGGTACCCTAGAAGGTTCTTTTTTTTTTTTTAAGATTTTATTTATTTATTTATTTATTTATTTGACAGAGAGAGACACAGTGAGAGAGGGAGCACAAGCAGGGGGAGTGGGAGAGGGAGGAGCAGGCTTCCCGCTGAGCAGGGAGCCCAATGCGGGGCTTGATCCCAGGACCCTGGGATCATGACCTGAGCCGAAGACAAACGTTTAACGACTGAGCCACCCAGGCGCCCCTACCCTAGAAGATTCTTAATTTTAATTTAGTATCAGGTCTTTGAAACTATGTTTGTGTCTTTTAGCCCCTACTCTTTACTATTACCTCTTATTAAGCATGTGGTTAACCAAAACTCCAGGTTTCTTTTTAATAAGATGCTGCTAAACCAGGTCACCCCAATTCTGTATTATATAATTTTTTAATGTAAAGGTTAATGTTTATATTTAGTTTTATTAAATTCCATGTATGTTTTATTACCTACAGTCTGTTAACATAATTTCAGTTTGTTAACATAATTTTGGATCTTGTTTTCTATTTAGATATTCCTCTAAATGTTCTATTATTTAAAAATGTAATCACTGTGGAGGTTATAAAATTTATAGACATGTCTTTTTTTTTTAAAGATTTTATTTATTTATTTGAGAGAGAGAATGAGAGAGAGAGAGAGCATGAGATGGGGGAGGGTCAGAGGGAGAAGCAGACTCCCCGCTGAGCAGGGAGCCCGATGTGGGACTCGATCCCCGGACTCCAGGATCATGACCTGAGCTGAAGGCAGTTGCGTAACCAACTGAGCCACCCAGGCGCTCTAGACATGTCTTTTTACCTGAAAATGACCAAAACCTACTTAATCAAAAAGGAAACTTATCAGATAGAGACCTAAGTATCTCATTGGAAACTACCAAATTGGACCATTTTTCTGTCCCTCCCTTATCTCTGCCTCTTTATGCTCTTTCTCAATTCTCCACACCCATCCCTCACTTTTCCAATACTTCGCTTACCCCCAACCTCCCATCCCTCACACTGGCTCTCACCCACCCGTACAGGTAACCACAGACCCACCAAGTATGCATCAAGGTGAAAGTACTTGCTCCCCTCCCCCAGCTAAAACTCTTTACCCTGGATTTGCATTCAGGCCTCAGGCCTTGTCCAGACCATTGGTTCCATTTATTTCCACTGGCTTCCCCTCAATTTCACCTCCATTGACCCTGAGAACCACCTAGCTATTTAGTTTATACCTTCCCTCTGGCCCCAGCCTAAGGCCCAAATTCTGTTCCCAGGAGGCAGCTGTTTGGGTTTGGTGTCTACCCTGGTCCAGTCAAATGGGGTCCAGGGAACAAATTCAGAGAGAATAAGCATGGCTTCCCAGAGCCATCCTCTGTGGCTAGGTGCAATTCTGAGACATAAGTGTAATATTGACAACTAACTGATGAGTAAATGCCCCAAATTTGTCTACTATAGAAAGAGTGGTGGACACCAAGTCCAAGTCTAAGATGGGCTTTGAACCCCCAGGTTCAAAGTAGGGGGCAAGACTGTTGAATCACAAACCTGTACCTCTGAAACAAATAATACAGTATATGTTAAAAAAAAAAAAAAAGTAGGAAGGGAAAAATGAAGGGGAGAAATCGGAAGAGGAGACGAACCATGAGAGACTATGGACTCTGAGAAACAAACTGAGGGTTCTAGAGGGGAGGGAGGGCAGGGGGATGGGTTAGCCTGGTGATGGGTATTAAAGAGGGCCCGTACTGAATGGAGCACTGGGTGTTACACGCAAACAATGAATCATGGAACGCTACACTAAAAACTAATGATGTAATGTATGGTGATTAACAGAACATCATAAAAAAAAAAGTAGGGGCCAAGGCTTTGGAAGTAAAGAATGGAGTATAATTTAATGATTAAGTACATTGATCTTGGAGTCAAATTAGGGATTAAATCCTAGTTCTGCCATGAAACTAGGTATTTTAATCTTGGGCAAATTACTCAGTCTCTTCAGGCCTCAGTTTCCTCACCTATAAAACGGCAAAAATAATGGCTAGTCTCGTTGGGTGGTTGTAGACATTAAATGAGATTACACATCACGCTTCCTAGCTCTTAGCAAGCATTTCATAAATGCCAACTATCATTTTTAATATGATTACATCATCACTTTCAACATGAAGAAATAAATCTGTCATGGCGTAATGAAAGACGGTGGGTTTGACATAATACACATACATTTCAGACATACCTTATTTCTGTGTGTATACATAGAATATATAAGACAAAATATAGGATACGTATTATTCTACATAAATATAGAATAACAGAATATATAGGATAATATATATTAGGATATTTAGGGTAATAAAAATACAATCCTCTTGTAAATCTAATCTTCCTGTGCCACCTTGGGTGTCAGGGCACTGCTCGTTACCATTGCTCTGCAAGCACCTGAGGGTTGTACAAGGAGATGCTAAACAGACCACTCTCTAGAAATGTCAGCCTTGTCATGTACTGGCATGAGGGGAAAAGGCTCTGAAGAAACAGTCCTTTTGTTTAAAATAGAAACTTAGAAGGATGCCAAATTAACACACGACAAATTACTGAATATCCAGTTCTTCTGGAGGGAAAAATAAATAAATAAATAAAAAGCCCTCTTCCTTTCCGAAATGAAAAGGGTAATTGCTGGTAGCAAAATCCACGTTTCCTTTTCGGTGAAATTCTCCAGCGAAGCTTGGCGCTAACCGAGTCGGGGATTTCACTTCATCATTACTTCACAAAAGACTTCCAAAATCACTGCGGCAGACACGGCAAAATAAAAATGTTAAATACATCCTGGCTGGGAGGGGACTGAAGCCTCCACCCTCAATCAAAGGTTTACAATAATAGGATTCAGGGGAAAAAAAAAAAAAAAGACAGATGGGATTAGAAAATGTTGCAGTGAAGACTCTGGAATGAGATGAGATCACAGCACCAGCCTGTCTTTTGTGGACCTGCACAATGATCCCCGAGCCAGACTGGATTAGGAAACCTCGCGACTAGGGGTTCAGAGAGAGGCTTCCGGTTCCCGGCACTTTGGGGGAGAGAAGGCTGAAACGATGCATCAGATTTACAGCTGCAGCGATGAAAATATAGAAGTTTTCACCACCGTGATCCCTTCCAAGGGTGAGTAAAATTGCCCTTGACGGTTTCCTCACCGCGGCACCTTCTGCCAGAGGTTAAGGACAATCACGTGCTGTTTTACTAGGGCTTATCCTCAGGTCTCTCAAGAGGGGTTGATGCGCTCGCTGCTGTGATGGTATTTGTTATTGCTGTTGTTGTTTCTGAAAAGGAGGTACATGGATAAACATCAGTCATTGAGAAACAATCCATCAAAGGGGTGGGGGGAATGAGGGCAGTTAAATGCGCCCAGTTCCACTTAATTCAGTACTGGTAACCCAATATGCGAATGAAAGTGACAGCAAGCCATTGTTTTAGGAAACAGAGATGAAAACAAAATTCCCAGGGCAGCTAGAAAGATTCTTTCTTCTCCAATGAGCAGGTGGGCTCTGAAATGAGAACCAGCTGGCTCAAAAGTATGATTTCTAACTATGCCATCAGATGTGAGGAGAAATACTCCCGGCAGTGGCCTGAAGTCTAATAAAGTGGTCAAATAATGCCCTGACCCAGGGCTGGCCTCTAACACAGATCCCAGGGCCCCGCTCCCAAACTTCACCTGGAACTAGCATCACCAAAACGTGTGACTCTGTCAGCTCTTGTGCTGGGGGTGAATGGTGTCAAGTCCCAGGGAGGGCTTTGTGTGTGAGCTCAGCGGACAGCAGGTGTCTGGTTACTGGACAGTTCCCTCACCCCCTCCAAAGCTCAGCCCTCTCTCCTGCCCCTCTGTTCTCTCCCCACGGCCCCTGCCTTGCTGGGAGAGCCTGGGACTCTGGCTTAGCCCTGGTCTCATTGTCAGACTTGAATGAAGGGGGCTGGATGTTTGCTGGTGTTGTGACCCCCTGTTCAAACAATCCCTTTCTTCTTCCCGTGTCAGCCACTGACAGGGCCACTGCTGGGGGGTGGGGGTAGGGAGAGACTCAGCCTGGTCACAAAGAGACAGCCAGCAGAACATAAATAAAGCTTTTGACATCCATTGCCACATAGAGAGAGAAAAAAGAGCGAGAAGTCTGCCCACGTGCAGGAGTTAGAACTCTGTCTGGAGACTCTGGAAGTACCTGGAAAGTCAAAGCTCACCCTCTGACCCAGCACTTCCACTTCTGGATACTCTTACTCACAGATGTTCACAGGGGCACTGATTCTAGGAGGGCAAGATTGAAAATAGCTTCAATGTCCTTGAGGAGGGGAGGGGGTAAAATGCGGTGTCATTGTACTATGGAATATTCCACAGTTGTCAACAGGGATGAACTAGATCTATGTGTATGGATACAGATCTCAAAAGCATAATGTTGAGTGGAAAAAAATAGAAAAGGCTGGATGAAAATTTTATATGTATGATAACAATTACTATATCTGGCAATACAAAACAACTTATGGATACATATTCAGAAAGAGTATGAAAACATAGGCTGGAAAGATACAGAAAAAATTAGTGATCTTACTAGCCCTGGGGAGGAGTGGAAGAAGAATAAGGACAGAGTAGAAAGGGAATCTAAACTTGCCTAATTTTTTATCTTTTACATGAGAAAAAAACAAATTGGAAGCAAATATGAAAATGTTAAATTTTGTCTATTTCCTGTTATTTCTTTCCATTTAACAATTTTTAGAGGAAGAAACAAATCAAAGCTGAATAGCCCCTTTTAATTAAAAACTTATTCAATAATTCAGGAGCAATGTCACACTTCACCTGAATAAAAGCATTTGAAACAGGACCTTTGACTCCATTTGCTTAGCATAGTGGCCAAGAGACTGTGGTCACTTCTACACTGTGTGACTTTGGGCAGTCTACTTCATCTCTCTAGGCCAGAGTTTCTACTTTTGTAAAAGGGAGAGCTCGACTTTACTGCCCAGGGTTATTATGGCGGCGGGGGGGGGGGGGGATTGAAATACAGATACAACATATAAAGGATCTTGGGGCTCCTGGGGGGCTCAGTCGTTAAACGTCTGCCTTTGGCTCAGGTCATGATCCCAGGGTCCTTCCTGCTCTCCCACTCCCCCTGCTTGTGTTCCCTCTTGCTGAGTCTCTCTCTGTCAAATAAATAAATAAAATCTTTAAAAAAAAAAAACATATAAGGCATCTAGAACAGTACCCAGCATGTAGTAAGCACCATTAAATACATCACTTACAAAATGATGTCTATTTTTATTCCATATTTAGAGCAATGACTATGTTCAAAGATAAATATTGAATCCTGTATTTCTTTCTTGCCATTTTCATTCATGGCCATCTCCTGGTCATAAACCAAGTATTCATTGGTATTCATGGACATTTCACTGCTCAGGAAGCTGTTCACTAGAAAAGGAGTATTTGCAGCCTTACCTTAGACCGTGAATGGAAGAATTTCACCTCCTCGCACTTCCTTTTTTGCCTCATCTTGCTTTCTCCAAAGCCATCAAGCAGAGGGCTTTCAGTGAGAGAAGACATTGCTAGCTTTCCTTAAGTCACTGCTTATAAGAGAAATGGGTAACTCTTCAATACATCCCCACATTCCTTACCTACAGAAATAGAAGGTGGCTTCATTTTATCTAACAAGGTTATAGTTCTCCCTAGGATGCCCTTTTCCCAATGCTACCATTTAGCATGACAAAAATGGCCAAGACATTTTCTGAGCACAGGTTCAGCAGCATGGACAGTGTGGCCAATGGTTAAGAGGATAGGGCCTTGTTCCACCATCAACTGTGCATCCCCACCAATAACATAGGGATAATGCAGAGTACCTGGCTCACAGAGTTGCTACGAGGAGTGAATGAGATAAGGCAAGTAAGCCATCACCTGGTGAAGCTCAATGTGAGCTATTATTACCTTGCTATTGTTGTATTATATCCTTCTTTCCAACACACCCATACATATATATATTGGGTTCAACTTAATATTTATATGTATTTTTTAGCTGAGCCATCTTAATGTCTCACAAAAATATGGCAGCAGCAAGTGTTAGACTGTTACTTAAGTATTTTAAAGGCATGGGACATAGATACCAAGTCTATAGCTGAGGACAAGCATGGGTTTTTACTTTCTGGAGAGAAAGAGAGCCCTCTAAGGGAAAAAAATTCATAGACACAATTCACAGTAAATACAAAAAGTAAAAGCTATGGTTTTACCAAGAAGTTATACCAGAAGTTACTTCCTGAGACACACCAGAGGGGGTTTAATTTTAGGGTGAACAGCACCACAGCATTCAAAATAATTCTCTTGAGGATAAACAACAATGGGGAGGGGTTGGGGAGAGGAATCGGGGAACAGCAGGAGGAAATGGAGAAAACTCCAGAAAGAGAAATCCTAATGGAATGCTATAGGATCTAGAAGTTATCACCTATTCTTTCCACCTGCCTTCAGCTTGCAGAGATGGAGGACAATCATAATAACCACCATTGATTCCTGGGAACCTACTCTTTGCCAGGCACTGGACCAAGGGCTCTATAAAAATTAGTTCGTTTCATCCTTGTCCCAGCCCTCTGAGGTGGGTGCTATTAATCCCCACTGTCTTACAGACGAGGAGAGGAAGGTGTGGAGAGGATGAGTTATTTGCCCAAGTCACATAAGTGGCAAGTGGTCTAGTTCTGATTCACACTCAAGTGAAGGGAGTCAGCAACCCTCCTAACTAATGTCCTGGACGCCAGGTTTCACGGCTGTAGGTGCTCTGCAGAAAATACCATCACCTAGCACTCATCTGATCACTTATCCCATATGTGACAAGGAGTCATCTCAGTTCTAGGCAGGGCAGTGACATGGTAGGATTTCAGTTCGAGTAAATCATTCTAGCGGCAATATGGAAAAGAGACGCCTGAGTATCTCCATTTTCAACAAAATACACACCTTCTTCCAACCAACATTTTTTAATGCTTAATTGATTTTTTAAAGCTTTTTACTGTAGTAAAACGTGCATGATATAAAATTTACCATTTAAGCATTTTTTAAGTGTACAGCTCTGTGGCATGAGGTCCATTCACATTGTTGTGCAGACATCACCATTATCCATTTCCAGAACTTTCATCATCCCTAACTGAAACTCTATACCTGTTAAATAACAACTCCCCATTCCCTTCTTCCCCCAACCCCTTCATAACCTCTGCTCTACTTTCTGTCTCTGAGTTTAATACTCTAGGTATCTCATATAAGTGAACTCATACAATATTTGTCCTTTTGTGTCCAGCTTATTTCACTTAGCTTAATGTTTTCAAGGTTCATCCATGTTACCGCATGTATCAGAATTTTATTTCTTTTTAAGGCTGAATAATATTCCATTGTGTGTATATACCACATTCTGTTTACCGGCTCATCTGTTAGGGGACATTTGGGTTGTTTCCACCATTTGGCTATTGTGAACAATGCTGTTATGAACTTTGGTGCACTCAGCCAAGTAACATCTAAAATTGTAATTACACCCTGCCTATTCTCCCCACTTCCCCTCCTCCTCGCCCCTCCCACTCCAGGTGCAAACCCTCTCTGAGGCTACATCAGCCTCACCCGTGTTCTCTAAAACCATTCCTTTCTCTCTCTTGGCAGTGTCCAGTCCAGCCAGAAGAAGAGTCAAAAGCTCTCAACACCTCTTGACCAAGAATGTAAGGACAACTTCAATTTTGATCCCTTTTATTGGTTTTCATTACAAAAGCAGCATCTAGCTTCTTCACTTCCTCTTCCTGCTCTCAATAGCCAGGAAGTTTTTCTCTATGGCATGTTGGGGCTGCGTGATTTCCTGTCTTCCACTTCAAAATAATTGACAAATGTCCACCAGACAGTGAACAGCCTTGAATTGGACTTTCCTATTCTGCCATTTTCCCCAGACACATAGAGTAAATCTCATTCTCTAAAAAAACTGTGTTCTTATTTAAACAGAGTCCACAATGAGTATAGCATCCCTGACTGAGGTATTCTCCTGTTGTTGGCATTTGTGATGTTCCATTTTTTCACTATTATAAATAGCATCGCAATTAATTTGTACAAAATACTATTCTTCTGGATTAATTCCACGGTAAATTAACAAGTAAAAGGACAAGAATAGTTTCATCTCTCCATCGATCCATTCCTCCATCCAATATTTTCATGCCTACCATGTGTAAGAGACACTATGCTAGATGTGGAGAATAGTGATTTTTTTAAAAAATGATTTCTGCTTACAGCTTTGTCACATATTACCAGGAATTCTAAACAGTTGTCAGGCTTCTAGCAATGCTTTTCCATTTACCTCCAACCTCACTAACACTGACTTTCATTTTTTTTTACATTATCTTTTGCTACTCTAATAAGCATTTGCATTACCTTAAAATTAGTTTACATGTCATTAGAACCAAAGGATGAGGCAAATTTCTCATTTTACTTACAGATTTCTTTATACAAAAGTTGTCAATCCATCTTTGTACTTTCACTGAAAAGGTTTAACTGCTAATTGTTTCCTCTTGGTTATGCTGGAGTTTCTATTTCTATCACAATTTTTCATGGAACACCATTTTGATTTTCTAAGTATCTCAATTTTTGAAGGCCTCTTCTCTATTAAAAAGAATTTTTTCAGCATCCTGGGAATGAGATGGGGTTTTAGTCATTGTTGTTTTTACAAACATTCCTTTTTTTGATTCCCAAAGTAGTATGTGCCCATTATAAAATTTCAAATACTATGAACATATAAAATATCAGAAAATTCTAAGAAGCTGTGGAACATAATGGTTAGATATACAGACTTAGAGTCCAACTGCCTGGACTTAAACTCCAGTTCTATCCATTTCTAGCTAGGTAACCTTGAGCAAGTTGCCCACCATACTGGAACTCAACTGCTTTAGTGTTCACATGGGAAAAATAGGAGCACATATCTCAAGAACCACTGGAGAGCAAATGATTTAATACATGTAAAGTGCTTAGTCCAGAGCCTGACACAAACCAAGCATTCAATTAGTATTGGCTTTTTTTAAGTGAAAATTTCCCATATACTAACATATCATTATTATGCTCCATTGTTCAATAACATTGTTTTGCAATTTGCTTTTTTCACTAAACTATAAATCTTGAACGTCTTTACATGCCAATTAATACTTATAGATCTACCTCATTCTTTATAAAGGCTGCATACCATGCCATTATATGAATGTACTATAATTTTCTACCCAAATCACATCTGAAGTTTTCTAGATTATTTAACCAAATTCTACTAAACAATGCTGCAAGCAATATCCTTGAACATATTTTTCATGCTCTTATGCAAATGTTTTTGAGGATAAATTCACAGATATGAAAATGCTTGGTCATCAAATCAACACGTTGTACTCCTTAATGTTATATGCCAATTATATCTCAATTAAAAAAAAGAAAATGTTCAAAGGATAGGAACATTGAAAAAAATTTATAGCCATTACCAAATTCTTAGCAACTGTGTTTTAAAGTACCCTTACCAAAACACCTAAGTCAGTAATGTATGTCATCAATGTTGTTTATCTTTGACAATCTGATGGGTGAAAATATTTTGTTTTAATTTGCATTTCTTTAATTATTAATACCATTCTTCATCTTTTCAGGGATTCTGATATTTTTTCTCTATAGGTTCCTAACTCATGTCTTTTGTACATTTTTCTGTTGTTGTATGTATTTTTTAATGACTTTTGAGAATATTTTATATTAAGAAAGAAAAGAGGGGTGTCTGGGTGGTGCAGTTAGTTAAGCATCCGGCTCTTGATTTCAGCTCAGGTCTTGATCTCAGGGTCATGAGTTCAGGCCCTGGCTTGGGCTCTGTGCTGGGAGTGGAGCCTACTTAAAAGCAAAAAAAAAAAAAAAAAAAAGGAAAGAAAAGGGCTTTTAATGGATGGAAAATTTCTTTGTGGTAGGGCAAGAGATTGTTACCTTTCTCCTGGTCCCTGAAAACTTAAGCCCACAGTCTAAAAGAAAAATGCTCCTGACTTTCAAGGAGTGGGTGTTACCAAAAATGGAAGGGGAGGGGCGCCTGGGTGACTCAGTCGTTTAAGCAGGCAACTCTTGATTTCAGCTCAGTTCATTTCCTTGGGGTCCTGGAATTGAGGCCCACCTCGGGCTCTGTGCTCAGTGGGGAGGCTGCTTGAGGATCCTCTCTCTCCCTTTCCCGCTGTCCCTTCCCCACTCGCACTCGAGCTCTAAAATAAATCTTTTTAAAAATGGAAAGGGAAGGGGTTGTTTGTGGGTAATTTTCAGTTTAAGGAAAGTTTCACAACAGACTTTTCGGTCAAGGGGCTTGAGTTTGGCATTACTCTAGATTTGAAGGAGCCACAAATCATTCGTGACTCCAGAAAGATCCCTTGGGAATTGGGACTATTTAGTTCTACCAAATTCTTGCCTTGAATTTCTAACCCTAAACAATGTTCCTGTCTGAATCACTCCTAATACCTTTATCTACTGGCTTTATAAGGACAGAACAGTATTTTTTTTTTTAAGATTTTATTTATGTATTTGCGAGAGAGAATGAGAGACAGAGAGCACGAGAAGGAGGAGGGTCAGAGGGAGAAGCAGACTCCCTGCCAAGCAGGGAGCCCGATGCGGGACTCGATCCCGGGACTCCAGGATCATGACCTGAAGCGAAGGCAGTCGCTTAACCGACTGAGCCACGCAGGCGCCCAAGGACAGAACAGTATTTACAAAAGCTTTTAAAATGGAAACTAAATCACCATACTTTCTAATAGTTAAGTAGGTTCTAGGGAAGAAAATCCTCAGGAGATTTCAAACCTAAATAAAGGAGGAAACTCTCAGTTGTCTGAGATGGCGGTGATGAAGCCACATGGGGATGAGATACATAAAGCAACCAAAATACGGGACACAGCCTTCTGGAAGAGCCACTTGACTTCAGTCAGCACTGTAGAACCATGCTCTCAGGTTTCCTGGGAGTGGAAATTTTTGAGAAGGACAGTTATGTTTATGGCTTATGACTTTCCCTCTCCAAAATATTTTTACTCAGAGAAAAAAAATGACTCAAGTATATGAATACGTATTAAAATTCGCTTTTGATTTAAGAAAAAAATTAGAAGCTGGGTCCTGTCTTCACCGATGCAATCTTTCTCCAGGTGAGACAACTTAATAATGCCCTCTGGCCTTTGAGCTCTCCTCTAAATTTCTCGTTTCCCCTAACAGCCTGACTCATCCTTTGCTTGCAAACCTCAACACCAGCTGTACGGAACATTCAAATTAGAAAAGACAAGAAAGGTCTTAGTCTACCTAAGATGAGGGAAGTGAGTCCTAAAGAAAGAATTGTCTCTGATCCGACTGGCTCTTGGCTGCCTTTGAGTTCCCAAGGAAAACATTCATATTTTGTCTAACTGCTTGAATCTACCAATGTTTATGACTTTCTTTGTCCTGAAATTCTTATTTGTGTCTGTTGTCCCTGGGCTACCATGTGGAGTCAGGTTCCCTCCTTTACAAAGATCTCTCGTCTCTAAACCATCCTTAGTGCCACAGCATCCCTAGGGTACAGTCAGGGCCCCCCAGGGGCCACTGATTCCCAGCCCCATCATAATGAGCAGCGGTACCACCACCAGGAAAGATGGAGAAATGAGATTGTAAATGTCACATTCTCCCCAGAGTTCAACCTGATCAGGGAGAAATTGGCCTGGAAATTTACTGATTTTTCAAAAGGCACTGAGTGATTGATTGCACTTGAAATTTCTTATCTGGATGTAGGCACTTCTCTGGGTCTTATAAAGAGCACTCACCTAGAAGTCATAAAACCACAACCCTCATCCTGGCTCTGTCCCTTATAACTCTGTGACCCTGAAGACACATGACCTCTCTTGGCCTCAGTTTCCCTATGTGTAAAATTAGGGAGTTGGGCTAGAACATTGCTATGGATCCCATCAGCCCTAAATCATGATGATTCTCCATCACCTAGGTCTCACCTGTCTTTCCAACTCCCTACCAGCCCCCTAGGCTGGCAAACAAACAGAAATGTGACTTGAAGATGTCAGTGGATGGAATTCTGAGGCTTGAGTGTTAGCCCATGACTTCCATTATTCTAATCAATAACCCGAGACCAGCAGGAGAGCATCAATTTATTGCTCTAGTACATCCCCCCTACTTTCGGAAGGCAGTTTGCTGACTAGGAAAGGCAAATCCAACACCAAACCCACCTCTCCCTTCCCTCTCCCCATTCCCTTGTCTTACCTCCGTACTGGGGTGGGGGGCCCGCTAAAGAGCCTGCTCTCAGACCAGCTTGTCCTAAGACCAGCAGCCGCAGCCGCCCCAAACTGTGTCCTAGAGACCAGAAAATAGCCCAGGCTTTCAGAAGTCCACAGCCATCCATTCAGTTGTCTGTTTCCTGGTGTGGGCCCAACCCTCTCCCCCCGGAGCCCTCTCAGAGCTTCTGTTACTGTGGGAAATGAGAACCAAGTACAAGACCAGCTAAGAAAGGGAAATCTTCTGAACTGGGCACCTCTCCTCTTTCCTTTCCTGCTACTGGCATCTTTTGGGTACTGGGGAAGACACCCTGAAGGGGCACTTGGCCCTAAGTCATGATCTGGGAAGTAACCAGCCTCATCCCCATCCCCTGGTCGCTCCTACCTCTAGCAGAGGGCTGAGCAGCTAATGCCTCTTGGCTCTCCCCTTCCCGTTCTCTTCTGCCACCCCACAGTGCAGAGAAGCGATTGCGGAGGTGGAGTTTCCTGTTCCTGAAAAGGAACATTTGCTTCCCTTTCAGAGGAGGAAATGCTGGGTCTCCCTCATGGGCTCCGCAGGCTTTCTTTACCTGCTTTACTTTCTCCTTCTACAGAGTAGGTCTGAAAACATACCAGTCTCACTCCTCCTCACTCAGAAGGATGCTGACAGAATGAAAATAAAATCAGAAATACCTGTGATAGCCAAGAGCTCTGTGTCAGTAATGAGGCTCAGGTCTCTCATATTCAACCTGGAGGGTCACATTCCAGGGGAGAGCCCTTAGGCCAAATATTGGGGACTAGGGCTCCAAACAACCATTAACCTAGGAAATTCCAGTATTCTGGGCAACACAGCAGAGCACGGCCGGGGGAAGGAAGGTAAAGAGGAGAGCAGACTGTTAGTGCTGGGTGGTCAGTGCTGGACCTCCCACTGAGCTTGTGCAGGGTGGACCCAGGGCTGCCCCCAGCCCAGCAGAACCACCACCTTCTAATCATACCACAGCTTATAAATGTATCAACACATTGTACACCTTAAACTTACCAAATCATAGGTGTCAGTGATATCTCAATTTAGCTGAGAGGAAAAAGGAATAAATATTTTTAATTATTGGGGGGGTGGAGTGCCCAGAGGAGAAAAGGTATTAATCCTACATGCTCCTGAATGATCAGCTTTCTCCAAAGGCACAGAATGAATGAATCTGGGCCCTAAAATAGGCTTGAGAGGAGTTATTTCCTAACACAGATAAGACCAAATTGGGGATATATTAGTTTTCTAAGCAAAGGACTATTTGTGGTAAACTGAAGCAAAGAGTGTTCTTCTAGTTTCCTCTTTGGGAGACAAGAACTGCTCTCTGATGCTGTAGATAAATATGTGGCTTGAGGAAAGAGTAAGCTCTGCGACTGAAACTAAAACAGATGACAGGCATTTGCTCCGCCCCAATACAACAAGGACACACAAGAATATCTCCTTTCCACGGAACCACTAAGTGTCAAGACTGGGGCATGACCTCAGGTCTGCATGACCACAAATGGAGTTACCTTCTTCATCACGGCCAATCTGAGAGGAAAAAACACACACACACAACTGTTTTCACTTGCATTTAATTACTGTTCGACATCTTTTCATGTTTGTGGTGTCATGTTTACCATTTGTATTTCTCTTGTCAATGGCCAGCTGCTGGTTTTTGCCCCATTTTTCTCTTTTCTTCTTCTTCATTGATTTGTAAGAGTTCTATGTACATAGGGATCATTCCTCTTCATATGTAACAAATGTTATATTGAGCCACGTTCAATTCTTGTGTTTTTTTGTTTTTAACATGTATCTTGGATTTGTCTGGTATTTATTTTGGTGTGAGACGTGTGAACACAGATCCATTTCCCCCAGTGACCTGCCATTCATTATAACAGTATTAAAGATCCAATTTTTCTCCATTAAATCAAAATATCACCCCATTATATATATATATTTAAAAATTTAGTCTTATTTGCTTCAGCATCCTCCAAAAGCAACACAATTGTTCTATGTGGACAAGTGAGGGGGATCCATCAGAGGCTAGAGAACAAGAGCTCAGATGGGTCCTCCTACTTGCAGATGCCCCCAGTGCCCAGAACCTGGCACGGAACGTGCCCTCCCTGGGCATCTGATGAAGGAGCAAGCGAATGAGTCGATGCAAACCTCAGAGTAGCTGCCATGTACTATTGGACATTCCAACCAGCTTTAAAGGAGTGAAGAAATTCAGAATGGATGACCCCAACGTCCTGGATATGTATAAAACTATGCAGGATAAGAGCAAAAAACTGCTAAGATTCCCTTCACTACTCTTGGTATTAAGATAAAATATGGTATTATTTGTCTCAAGTTTTTTTACATTTAAATTATTTCAATGATTTAAGTATGTTTATTATAACTTTTAAGGCCCATTTCGGTGGGTCCTGACAAAAGAGGTATTTCCTCTTAATGTACTTCCCAAAATAACTTCAGCAGGTGATCATTCCTGAAAACACCTTAGCTCTTAGCATTCTGTCTGGTTTTCGGGAATTTCCACTTAGCGAACCACACATAGTGGAAATTCATCTCCCAGCTCCACCTGACACGGGTGCTCTGCAAGGTGGGGGGAAATGTGAGCATGTGGGGCTGTACGAGCAGCTTCTTTCTGTTTAAAACCTGGGAATGAGTTGGGCCCCGGGGTCCTCTCCCTAGCTCTTCTCTCTGCCAGAGCATTCAAAAGGCTGTCCTCTGTGTGAACGAGGGTGTCTGCTTAGCGCAAAGACCGTAAGACCCTGATTTCCAGAACTGTCATCATTTCAAATAGCCTGTTCTGTTGCCAAACCAGGTCAGGCCCTAGGGCAGGGGACATTTTTGGCCTGATGGCCCAGGCTCCTGACTCTGTGAAGGGACTGCTGGTGAGGAAACCCCACCCCCACCCCACCCCCCGCCGGGAACCCTCATCATCCTGCACCATGGCACTATTTGGCATGCTGAGATGAAATAGAACGGTTGCCTGTTGGAGGCCAGTTACCCCAAGTTCTCTCACTGCTGCTAACATTCGCTGGAGCAAGGAAAACTCCGATAATTCACTGTGGGCCCAAGGTGCGTCTGAAGATCCCGGGAGAGGTACAAGCTGACTGTCCTTCCTGCTCCCGGCAGGTGGTGATCGAGTCAGACCTCTACACGCCGCGGCCCCTGGAGCTGCTGCCGCACCGCAGCGACCGCAGCGACCGCCGCGACGGCGAGGGCCGCAGGGCGGGCCGGCTGCACAGCGCGCGGCCGCAGGGGCCCCACCTGGCCAAGGCCCCGGCCAGACCCGGTACGTGCGCCCTGGATCGAGTCCCCGGAACCTCCCTTGGCGGGGCGGGGGGGGGGGGGGTGACGCGCTCAGAGCAACAGCCGCAGGGTCTGCGGCCTGGCTTGTCTTTTCCAACAACCGCGCGCTCCTCGCGGGCGTCCTCCATCACGCCAGGTGAGCGCAGCACCTGTGGCGTGGGGCGTGCGCGCCCCGCCCCCTCCCTCCCCTCCTCTCCCCGCCCCTCCCCTTCTCGGCGCGGGCCGTTCCTGCTCCGAGTGCACCTGCTCTCGGGCCCCACCTACAGGGCAACACTTTAAAACACCTAACTGAAAAACACTCCTGGGCGAGCACAAATGCTTTTATCTGCCTTCTTGCTCCCCCAGGAAGCCCTGCTGGGTTCCAGAGATGAAAATCATAATGTTTCGGGGGGGGGGGGGGAGAAAAAACTAGTGTAGACATGACTCATGAAGAAACAGAAGCTTACCTTATTTATTTCACAGGCTGTGTATGTAATTATACGGGCTCTTCATAAACTGCCAACTTAAGATCTCACCATTGTAAATGTGAATGGCTTAGGGCTATTTGAACAATCTCTAAAAAGAATTTAGGGACAAATTTGTTTTGAAAACTGGAAACATTATAGACTTACCTTCAGCACTATTTTTAAAAATGGCCTCCACCCCAAGCAGTTCAACGGGAATCTGCGCCTAGCCCACTGAAGTCTGTGGTGGTATTTTGCCTTTAATTGCTGGTTTAGGTTATTTGTTATGTCCACAGCCTAAAGTAATTCCTATCTTAACTCCAAAAATGCACAATAGAAAGTCTGGGATGTCCTTCTCAAGGCATTCAGCTGTCAACAACTTTGTATGTTGTAAGAACTGAAATTATACTTCACTGAGTGTATCTCTTCATCTATCCATCTTCTCTCCTTCTTTAGAGATGCTCGACTGGATCCCTAAGGTTTCTTTGATCAGTAACACCCCGATCCTGTTTTTATGATCTGATGTATAATAACGCATAAATCAAGCGATACTCTCTAGCTAAGTGATTACATATACACATATGTAGAGTGAAAGCATTAGGAAAACCACAATCTGCCTTGCAAATTACGAGATAAATTTTTCTCTGTGTCTATATATAGGTGGGTGGGTGCATGTGTGTGTAGAAAGAGAAAAAGAATATCTTCGCTACAAAATCATAAAATGGATTTACAGCCATGTTTTTCAAAATTTAATGTGCAAACGCATCACCTGGGAATCTTGTTTTCATGCAGAGTCTAATTCTGTAGGACTAAGTAGGGCCCCAGATGATGTTGATGATGTTGGTCTGAGAACAATATACTGATTAGCAAGGATTTAGAGACGGTCAAATGGGTTCTCACAGTGGGGTCCCCAGAGCAGCAGAATCACCTGGGAACTTACTGGAAATGTAAATTTTGGGTCCCACCTGAGACCTATTGAAGCAAATTCTGGGGTGGGGCCCAGCAATCTCTGCTTTAACCAGCCCCCCAGGTGATTCTAAGGCACAATGAAGGTGGCAGAGCCCTGATCTGCAGCACCCCGTGCCCATTTACAGAAAAGGAAACTGAAAGCATAGAAGCTGTTTGACCCAAAGTCACACTGCTTATTAGCAACAGAACTGAAATTAAATCTTAGTTCTTCTAATTTCCTAGCCAATGCCTCTATCCCCCGCCCCCAGAGAGTAATTTCTTCCTAACCATCTAGTTTTAGGGGCCACTTTCCTTCCTAAGTAGCTTGTGGAAGCTTGACTGTCCAAGTCAGTCTTTTATTCTATAAGAGAACACTAAGTAATGAAATGGAGAGAATCTGCCCAACATGTGACAGTCAGCTCATGCAGGGAATGTGCTAGTCAGGTTTAAAAAAAAAAAAAATTGAGCTGGGCATTGATTCAATTCCTTCAGCTCTCCCAATCTGATAGATTCCAGAGGGAGGTTGGGGGAGACGGAGGGTTTCTGAGTCAAAGCCAGACCCAGGGCTTTCCGTGGGAAAGGCTTGGGCACTGAGTCTTCCATCCTCCCATCAGAAGGACGTGTGTCTCCAGGGATCTCAGATCTGGGGGCTTGTTTCTTTTCTGAGCTGTAGGAGAAGGCTCCTGGATGATGTAGCCTTCTCATGTGGGAGAAAGATTCTCTGAGGAATCTTGGAAATTGCAGGGACTCTGAAGGCAGAGACCCAGCTGAGAAACTCTCTCACCATGAGGCCCTGGGTAGGTGAGCCTCAAATGCCTGGAATAGGGACAACCATCTCCTGAGCCCTGGAGAATTGGCTGCCTATGGAATGTCTCCACCAAGATGTCCTCAGGCACCTCAGAATCAGCTTGTTCAAGTGGAATGTGTCCTCCTTCAAACCTGTCTTCCTTTCTCAGCTGGGATGTTTCCCTTAACACCCCCTTGTCCTCCCCAACCCCACTCCACCCACCACGTCACATATTAAACACTGACAATGTCAACTCCTGGATATGTCTCATCTCTCCCTCTTGGTACCTACCTCAGGCTACCTGGGCGCAGACCCCCTTCATCTCTGGTGTGTAACATCCAACTCTGGCCCTCAGCCACCCGTCCCTCTTCCCTCTACAAGGCTACCAGAGGGGACTGTCTAAAGCAGAAATCTGCCTCTGCCATCCTTCTGCTTCAGTGTCCTTCCTACCCCCACTGCCCTCCAGACTATGTTCAAGGCCCTCCAGAATCCATTCTCTGCTGAACCTCCAGGGCACACTCCTGTCCCCGCCCATCCATACACACAGAAATCCTGAGCTGCAGTGCAATTCTGTGACTGCTCCATTATATTCTGTTTCCCGGAACTTCCCTGACCCTGTTCCTTCTGCAGATTGTCCTGTCTCTACCTGGCAAATACCTCCCAGATTGGGTTAGGGTGTCCCTCAGTCACATTTCTCCAGCCCTGAAAGACCCCCAAAGCAGTTTGCCATTCGCTAGATCATCCTTACCTGGCTTCCTCTAACTGTTCTCCAAAGCCTCGATTTCCTCATCTGGAAAGTGGGGACTATTATATTTACCTAGCAGGGTTATGGTAAGGGTTAAATGAGATAATGTTTATGCGTTTTATACTCAGCACAGTGCCTGACACAGTAAATACTCAAAACTATGAGCTGCTATGATTATTTATGCCAGGGCACTGTACATTATGATTTAATCTTGGTAGTCTTGTAACTTCATTTTATTGCCTTTGAAATGTTTTCTTCCTTGGGTTGGGGAGTGTTTTATCTCTATTTGCTGTAGAGTGATAGGATGGGGCTTGTTCTGGAATGTCTGCCCAAGGAGAGGACTATATTGAAAGCCAACTTTCCCCTACCTGTTGCCAGCTCCCTCAGCTCAACACCTGCATTCTCAGAAGCTGCAGACTTCAGGGTAGAGATAACTCAGAAGTAGGTCGGGCTTCAGGAATAAAGGCATAGCAAGAAGGTTCTCACGTTAAGTCCCACGTAGCCAATGTCTCAGGACTCAGATAATCTCCAACCCTCACACATCCTGACGCTGTGCTTCCCACCGCAGGCGGGCTTCTCTGTTCATTTCCACAGAGGAGTGTCCAGGATCAGCAAGCAAAACCGATCCCAGCAGTAGAGACTTAACTCCTGATAACCTCTTGTGATGTGGCACCTTAGGAAGGAAGGACAAGCCAAGGGCTCATTCTCTGAGCACCTACTGCCTACAGACACAGCACTAAATGCTTCCACACACATGATCTTATTAGATCTTAGTTCTACCCTCCCCGCCCACCCCACGCCCAGAAGAGTGCCAGGGGTACAGCTGACCCACCCGACAGTTTCCCCATTGCCTGACCCTACTGCCTGATTTCGCTGCTTGGCACAAAGGCCTTTAGAAATTCCCAGCTTGTGGTTGATCAGCTAATGAGATCACTGATGCAGAAGTGGGGGGAAGTAGAACACAGAGTACCACTGAGTAATGCTTTCTCTGTTCAACCTTGCAGTGGGGAGTTCGGAGCCCAAATCATCAAATCTGTGTGGGAATCGAGCATATGGCAAGTCTTTGGTAAGTAAAATAAGCCTGGTTAGTTCTATCTGTTGTGCTTTAAACTTCTCGCCCTGTTCTTTGTTTCAGGCCCGAGGATTATCAGAACAGCCTACCTGAGGGTGCTTTGCTCCTAAAGTCTATCAGCTCACAGCACACCCCTGGGTGGTGTTCTCTTTCTTGCCAGAAATTCAGCTCTTAGGCAAACAGAAGGTATTGCCTAGAGGACGTCTCAAACACGGGGGGAAAGAAGTGGTTTCTGTGGTAGGCATGTGTCAGGTGGAAACACCTAATTCCCAGGGGCAGCTATGGGGGTAAAGAGCTGCAAGGGTCTTAAACGTTGTGAAAACACAAAACACCAGGCATCTCTGGTCAAGGGTCTCTGGAGGCAGACTCTGAGATGCGGGGTAGGGGCTTTGAGCTGTGTATTAGGGATCAGTACCCGCGACAGGAGAAGAGAGGTCAGCTTGCGCAGAGGCGGAAGTGCCGTGCGCACCGGATACCTCCTGGCGGGAGCTCTGGGGCCAGTGCCCCCCATCGCCTTGTCCTGAGTTGGGCCCAAATGGTCAGACCTTTGTTTCCTCCTTGCTCCGTCACGGTATGTGGCCTGCCCCACTGGTGGCAGCTTTTCCTTCCCTGAAGGGCGATCAGGAGGTGCACATCCAGATCTAGCTCAGGGTCACTCTGGAAAAAAAACCTCCTGCATCATCTTCTGGGCGTGTATGTGGGTACCCTCTGGGCTGGCACAGTAGGGGCGGAATCGTGGCTAGAGGTGAGGTCAGCTCGGGCATCCTGGGCTCCGTGAGCAGCAGCTCTCCAGATTGGTGGATCGTGCCATGTGAGGACTAGAAAAGACCCTGGAGATTATGTGGGCCAGCCCCCTCATCCTTCTGGAACAAATTGGACAGTGAGCCCTTCACTCCCCGTCTGAGCAAAAAATCTAATCCACATACCTCACTTAGGTCATCCCTGTAGGTAGGAGAACCACACAAAGGGCAGGGATGGGCCAAGCTGTTTTATCAGGAGCCCCCTGCCCCAACCTAGTACTCGAGAGAAACTGAGGGAGGCTGGGCCATTGCCACAGATTGTCAGGCTGTGACAGCTCAAAAAGCTGCCCTCAGCTGAGGCCGGAGGAAGACCAAGGTTAGGGGGAAGAGGGTGGCTCACAGCCTTGGACTACCTGCCCCAAGCCCCTGGGCTGGGCTCACACAGTACCTTTGGCGGAGAGGCACCTGCACCTGGGAGGCCAGAATGAACTGGGTTGGGATAGGGTGGTCATGGGGACCCAGTGACAAAGAGGCAGCACAACTGACTCTTTCCCCTGAGGGTCCTGCAGCTCATCAGAGGCCCCTTGTCCCAGGGTGGGAGAATGATTCGGAGCTTGCACAACTAATTCTGATTCAATGCTGCCGTGCACTGGAGGAGAACTAAGGACTCTGGAGAAGGAGAGGCGGGTCTATGTTCCCGGGGCTGGACTGTTGGCACGGTGGGGAGGGAGAGCTCCCGAGAGGCCACAAGGTGGCACAGTAACTCTGTCCACAAACTTTGGTCAGCTAGGGAGAGAAGGGGACAGTTAATCATGATGTCCTCCACCTGGAATTTCCCAGCCATTCCAGGAATGTGGTGACCCTAAGCCTTCAATGGGGTTGGGGTGAAGGAACAAAGCATAGCATATGCCCACTGACTAAGCAAATCCTGGATTTAGCCCTTGTTAGGCTGTCAGTTACTTTTCCATTCAGCACATGCTTCTTGAGCACTCACCATCTCCTTTAGGAGGGCTGCAGAGGGCCACCAAAGGGATTAAGTGCCAGACCCTGACACACACCATGTCACCTTTCTGAGGACTGGGAGACTAGACAAACATATGAAACAAGAAGAGAACCATAGAAAGAACTGGTGAACATATCACATAGGTACTCAGTACTGTGGGACATGGGGCATAAGGGCAGAGAGAAATCAACTTAGGCCACCAGCCTGAGGAAGGGCCTCTGGGAAGAAGTGGCCTTGAATGGCAGGCAGAGATGAGGCTCCATCCAGAGGGTGAAGGAAAAGCCGAGGCACCAGGCAGCGCTGTGCATGCGCATGAGGAAAGGGTTCGTTGTGCGTGGGAATCAGCGTGAGCAAGAGGAGAGGCCAGGCCAGCCCCGCTGGGATGGGAGCTGTCACAGTACCCATGGGGGATAACAGCTGTGTAGATGAGGGGGAGCCGGGTTCTGAGGAGCCTGTGCTTCCAGAGTTGGCATTAGTCCGGCCTGCTGTGGGGAAGCACTGTAAATCCATGGGGGTGCTGAGATTAGTGGTGGGTCTGGTCCGAAGCAAGGAGGTCCCGGGTGACTGGACCCGAAGGCTGCAGCAGAGGAAATGGGGAGGATGGCACTGACCAAGGCAGTCTTTCAAAGCACAAATCTGCAGGATTTGACAACAAAGTGGACACAGGCAGTTCGGGGGGGCGGTGCACAGAGTTGTCAGGTAAGATTGAGTTGTGCTCTCAAGTTCTCTGGGTCGGTGGTTCTCAAAGTGGGGTCCTGGGATAGGCAGCACCCAGGAACTTATTAGAAATGCAGACTCTCGGGCTCACATCAGACCTACTGAATCAGTAACTATGGTAGGCACGGTGTTCACAAGCCTGGCAGGGGAGTGTTAATGCCTGCCAAAGTGTGAGGACTATCATCCTGGGTGGTGGATCGATGGGGTCATCCCTCTTTCAACTGGCTCCAGTCAGTGCCAGAGTTGGGACCATGGCCACATCCTCCCCTTCCCTTCCCCTTCTGCAATACCCAGATTCCTCCGGTGGCCCGGATCTCAGTGAAAGCCCCCGGCATGCTGGAGGCGGTGGCCACGGGCTCAGAGAACGGAGCTGTTCTGACAAGAGGGTAAGTGCCCTGTCCCCCACCCTCCCCGCCCGCTGCCGGCAGGGCTCCCCACCCACTCTTGGTCCCGCCACAGAAGAGTAACAGGTGGCCTGGCTTACAGACTCTCAAGATGCTAACACAAAATCCATGCCAGCTTTAAATTACCTTTTAATGAGGGCAATAATCCTGGGTCTCTGTAGCGCCTCATCAACTGTTTCCCTAGGATTAAGCTGAAGATGGTTTCCACTTCATTAACACCACTTTTTAGACTTGGAGAAGTGTCATTCAGGAGGGTTTTTGGTTAATTAGATAAATGTAATCACAGGTCATATTGAGAGCCTCCTGGTAGGCACAGTGGTGTCAGAAATGCCTCGTGAATTAGGTGAAGGGCCCCTGCCCAAAGGTAAAGAAATAAGTAAGATACAAAAGTTTCAAACCAAATGTATAACCCCCACGTTACTGTTAACTCTGATCCAGAACCAGCAGCTGGACTAGCAGAAGTAGATAGTCCCCTCCCCTACCCCCAGCAATTCCCCCACTACCTTCCAGGCTGCACTAGAAGATGACAAGTGGGTGTCTGAAACTCAAGTCAGCATGCACATTTATGCCCCCTCCACCATCGTCCACACTGCACACAGTAGAAAAGGGGCTTAGGGGGTGATGAAGGGTGTGGGCTCTTGACTCCCAGCTGCTTGCTGGCCCAGCGCCACCACTAACCTGCTATGACCTCCATGCCCTCACTTATTTCCAAACAAAAACAAAAAATGGGGATGATCATAATACCCCTCTTGAGGGATTATTGTGAGAACGGAATGGGACAATATGTGAAGAACTTGGCACAAACTGTGGCTGTTATATTTCAAGAAACCTACAATCTAGCAGTTGGAAAGACACGTCCTTGGGAGCATGTGAGATGTGCACACCAGAGGGACCGTGGGCTGCAATATCAACCCAAGTGTCCACACCTTGGAAGCTTAGACTCTAAGGTAGAAGAGACCAATGTGAAGCTCTTGTAGATAAAAGAAAATCATCTAGAAAGAATTATAAAAACCAAGTCACTCAATGTACTGGGACCTAATTGGAGAAAAGTCAGAAAGGCATGTGGATTGTTTGAAGGTCTAGTGGCAAATGGTCCTGAGCAGCAGTAGCTGTTGCTGAAGGCTGGAGTAAGCCCACAACTGACTGAGCAGCACAGACCAACCTTTCTGTTCCATATAGCTTTGTCCAGAGGGTTCTCGACGGTTCCTTTCTCTCTGAGCTCAGAAATTCTCATTTCCATGTGTTCCTGGAGGCTGGCTCTTGAAAAGCCAGGCCATTTCTTTCACCTAGGGAGAGGAAGTGAGGATGCACCCCCAGGGCTCAGGCTCTTTCTATAGCTTTACGCTTTGGGAAGCTTGCCCTTTCTATCAAGATTGTTGGTCTAGAAGTGGGAGGGGTGGGAAAGGAGAACTTGGGACAAGAGCAGAACTTGAGATCCATGAACCACTGTGCCCAGAGCCACCTCCTTCCCTCACCCCATGTGAAGATCCCCCGAAAGAGTCATCCGTATGTGCATCCCAACAGTGACCCTCCATCCTGGTCACAGAGCAGAGGAGAAATAAGAGCTCGGTCTACTCCTTGAGGGCAAAAATTAAAAGTTTGGCTCTGTGAAATGACTGTCCTCCCTCCCTACCCCTGGCTTTTCTTTAGATCCAGACATCTCAAGAAGATGACGGAAGAGTATCCGACCCTTCCCCAGGGAGCAGAAGCCTCCCTACCACTGACAGGAAGCGCTTCCTGCGGTGTCCCTAGCATCCTCCGGAAAATGTGGACAAGGCACAAGAAGAAATCTGAATATGTGGGAGCTACCAACAGTGCCTTTGAGGCTGACTAAAGGTGACCCTCCCCAGGTGTCCTGAGTTGGCCAAAGTTCACTGCATATGGGGGAGAAAACTTCCAGATTGGAACTGAGCCACATTCACCTCTGCTAGTAGCTGGTCCAAACACATCACCATCTCTTACTAACCAATAGCCCTGGTTTAGGGTACAAGCAAGGAACTCCCCTGGAAGGCAAAAGAAAAGTGTGCCTTCTTAGAATCAAGAAAGCCATTGGCCTGAAAGTGGCTTTGGGAGGTCATAGAGTTTATATCCCTATCTTTAAGCAAAACCACACCACAATCAAACTTTCCCAACGCATTTTAAAGACCTCCAAGGAAGGAAGCAGGCAATCCCTCAGTCTTCCTTGTGAGTTGTTCTAATGTGTGTGATTTCTGGTATAAATATAAGAGCTTGACGTTTGAGGCACTTGTAAACACCGTGGTTCTTAACTATTCCTCTTACCACATTTATTTCATCTTGACAAAGTACAATTTTTAATGACAAAGTACTATATATTTACTTATAGTTCTAATATCCATTTGACAGTATTGTCAAGATCAGTACTGACCATTTGGCATGATTGCATGAATTCTCTATTCTTTTACATGCAGCTTTTCTATAGAGAAACATGATTAAAAATTAAATGTTGAATGCTAATGTTTTCGGAAGTGGCAGAGTCTAGTGAAATTAATAATACCTTGCACTGGCAAAATGATTTTAACTTTTGAAAGTGCTTTCCCATACATTATCCCTGTTAAAGAAAGCACAATTATTCCCAGTCTACAGATGGGGAAGCCAAGGCCTTACGAGAGACAGTTAGTGGAACTGGATACTAGGGCCTCGAGTCCACGAGACACATTGCTTTGCTTATTTTAGCAACTGATTTGAGGAAGGTTTTGAGGGGTAAGAGTATGTCTCTGGGGGCAATGTTTGAAAGGAAAAATGTGATAAAGTTGGAAAAAGTAAGTGATTTAAATGCAATACATCATTAAGTATTGGGTTGAACTTGAAGAAATTGCCATCTCTGTAGGTCAGAAACAACTGATCAATTTCACATGGTTCAACCTAATATATAATATTGTGCTTTCCTTCTTTCAATGGAAATGTCATCATCAATCCCATTGTTAACATCGATAGACTTACGATGATAATATGATAACGACAGCTCTCATCTCTTAAATGCCTACCGTGTGTCAGACATGACACTGAGCACTTTACGTCCGTTCTCCCTGTCTAACAACTCTGAGTTAGGTGTCCTTCTCCATTTCATAGACGACAGTTTAAAGCAGTTAAACGATTAGTCTCGAGGTGCCTGACTCACATGGGTGTCAGGCTTCAGTGCCTGCTGTTTGTATCTATTCCTTCACACAGAACAGCTCAGAACATAGAGAAGGATCAAGGTTAGTAAATAATGTTCACCTCAAATGCTAAACACAGACGATTGGCAGAGGCCGCCCAGAGTGCTGTGTGGAGGCGGAGTCTGAGACGCAGGCGTGCAGTGGTCAGTTAGGAATGCCGACCTGTGGAGGCCATTAGTGATACATGTCCTGCGTATCTGTCATCCGTAGTCTCAACTCTGCCCCCAGAAGGCTGGTGTTCTAATTCAGAAGCTTAAATTAATCCAACCCATTTAGCAAAATCAGACACTCCATGGTGAAAGTTAGTCTAAGACTCGGCTGGAAATTGCCACGTCTTGGTACAATGAAGAGTTTGGCCACGTTACCAGTCTCAACCGTTATTCATAGGCTACCACTCTGTCGCCTTTTGCTAAGTTACCTGTTTTCACGTCTCCAGGTGAACTGTAAAGAGGCATGGAGGGATAAGAGGCCTGGGCTTCTGGGCCTTCACCTTGCTGATCCCTGCCCTTCAGTCATTGTTTTAGATGCTCAGCACCCAATCCTCATGATGGAACATGATTTGGGGATTTGGCATCAAGTGCTCTTTCGATGAGGGCCTAGTCTCAACAGACTCATAGTCTTGCACAGTAGAGATAATGGGGCCTGGAGCACAGTTAGGGAACAAGCAGGTGATTTATGCTGGACCTATATCAATCAGAGTATCCTAAAACTATTTATTTCAACTTATTCAGTCTATAGCTGATGTCCTCCATTTGTATGTGGCACCTGGAGATTTCTGTAGGATGCAACTTATTTATTTTTAATTTAAATATTTCATGATGAAGTGTTTGCCTTGCATAGAATGTTTTAACTGACCAGTTCAAATAAAAATAAAGTATGCTTTGTTTGTAATATCAATAAACCACCACAAGAGTATGAGGCTCCCTCATTGAATGAGAGAAGGCTTTCACCAAGGGAAAGAATTATGAATCTGGACCTCACTGTTCCTTTACCTAAATGAAAAGGATTGTGAGAAAGAATCCAGGATGTTCTTTCCGTCCTAAGGCAGTGTCTGGTTTTGATATTACGGGCCCTGCCCAACAGTCAACACCAGGGCCATTTCTGACGGGGCTCGGCCTGGCATGACCTGTCCTCTTGGGGCTCATCCTCCTCCCTGATGCCCACCCCTCAGTCCCCACCACAAATCCCAGGGGGCCCAGTGGCCATCCCAGCCTGCTGGCCTGTCTCCCCTGAGGCCAGGGAAGACAGAGCTTTTCTCCTCTGTGCCCACCTCATGTTCAGCCTCCCTGGAGACTGGCCCTGTGACTCACATTACAGCCACTTGCAGAAGGGCGCCAAGGCTAGCTCAGACTGCTGTCCAGGATGACGGAGCCTGGAGCCTTCTCGCGCCAGAGGCAACAGGGTTTCCAGGACATTTAGGGTAATGAAATCGCCTCTGTTAGGACCAAGTCCGGTCAAATATTTCAGTTCTGACTTGTGTGCTCTCTGGCAGTCCTCCCCCCGCAAAGGCCTGAGTCGCCTTCAGAGCAGGCAGATGGGCAGTGGGTAGGCTGAGCCGCGGCTGCCAGAGCCCAATTTCAAAAGGAATCATGTGACATGTTGTCTCTGACTCTAAATTGGCAGAGATCTAGGGACAAGCAAGGAAAAACACAAGAAGATAACTCTCCCAAGGATTCTAATCCTCAGGAAGTGCATTTCTTTTTTAATATAAGAAATGTCAGCCTCTGTTGAGAGGTTTGTGGTGAATGCATCGCCAACGTGCACGGGAAGAAAGATTTCGTTTTGCAGGCAGGCCATGTGCCTAGAAAAAAGCCTTTTATTTGGGGGGGTCTCTTGGGTCACCCTGGACTTGGGGCAAGGCTCGCACCTATTAATATCCTTTGTGGGGAGGGAGCATATAGTTTGGGGAAAGGCATGTGCTCTCAAAGAGAGTGGCAGCAGAAGAAACCTGACAGGGGCTTGCTCGTGGACAGGGCAGCTGGGCCTGTGCCAACCTGGTTCCTAGCCCCTAGCTGGGGTCACTGGGAAAACCCAGTAGAGAGGCTCGTACCACTTCACATCATAAGCCCTTCCCACACTGCTGCCAGTCCTGGAGGCCTGGGCAGGGCCACTGGTGCCCAAGTTGCCATGAGGCTCAACTCCCCCCCCCCCCCCCCCCCAGGGGGCAAGCAGCTAGGCCTTTGCCTGATGGCCTAAGAAGGGTCTGTGCTTTTCCGGGAAGAACAGGGTAAGGGGTGGGCCAGGAATCTGAATCCTGCCCAGCCCCAAATAGCGGGATGGGGGGTACCTGGAATTCTAGGCAAGTGCTGATTAACATTTCAGACTCCATCCCCAGAAGAGCAAATTGAGTTTCCTACTCTTTGACCACCTGGGCCCCAGCATTCTTCAGGGAGAGGCCCTACTTCAACAAGCACCAGCCTGTTGCTCACATCACAACCCACAGAGCTCAGGAGGCTACCCAGCCTGGCAATCGCAGGCAGTGGGGGGCGGGCCTCAGTGGCTAATCAGCAGCCCCTGATGAACAAGACCACAGCTCGTTCTAAAATGAAATGCCACAGCTAGTGCTCCGAATGGGATCACGTTCTCTGGGGGACAATATCCACATGCAGGGCAAGAGGCAACGCAAACCATGAAAATGATTTCTCTGTTTCGCTCAGGGCTAGTTCTGGCCACAGCCAACCTGTGTTGAGGGCAGGCTTATTCCCCGTTTCTCAATGTCTGCCCACCCCCACCCTCTTTCATCTTCCCAGTCAGCATCAACACACACACATACCTTTTCCTTCTGTTTGTTTCCCCACCCCCGGCTCCCTGACATCTGGTGGGGTCTGAGCCCTCAGTGGCGCCCTCGGCCTGCTCAGGGCCCCCACCTCCTCTATCTCACAAAGGGCCTCCCGCCTTGGGTACTCCATGCCCTGAACTTCTCCAACTGCCAGAAGCTCACTGGCTGTGAGAGCTTGAGAAGCTGTTGAATATCATGGAGATTCAATTTCCTCCATCGTTGAACAGAAAATGTCGTATCTTCTTCCACATGTCCTAGAAAAGATTAAACAAGACAACTGACATTAATATACAATGTATGCACATGTATGGTGGTGCATGTGTGGAAATGTCCGAGTGCTTTGGCACTAGCTGGCAATGGCCAATGCCCAGAGTTCCCCCAAGTACCCCCCTTGGCCCTGGTTGCCCAGCCCCCCTCCGGGACCCTTGCAGACCTCCCCGTGGATCAGCAGCTGCAGGTAATGCCTAGCACTATGGAGGAGCAGAGGGGCCTCCAAGACCCACCCAGTGCTATGACCCAGGTTTGTTCTCATTGGTTGTCCACGCTATGCCAGTTGTTAAAAATTTGTCCTTTCT
This sequence comes from Mirounga angustirostris, assembly GCF_029215605.1. NCBI lineage: Eukaryota > Metazoa > Chordata > Mammalia > Carnivora > Phocidae > Mirounga > Mirounga angustirostris. Next base: position 65,084,674 of record NW_026991712.1, on the reverse strand, counting down.
CCTGGAGACTAATAACTTTATTTTTAAGGTTATTTTACTAGCAAATATGGGTTTATTAAGGAATAGGAGAGAATTGTAATCTAGGACAGAGAAACTGCATCAAAACCATAGGTAAGTCCAGGAAACAAAGGAGAGAAGCGCTCTTTTATAGAGGAAGCAGGAAATTGGAAGGGCTGTTTTAAATGACAAGCCCATTGGAGTAAACTGAGGGATTGAAGTACAGGGGCTTTCCGTTGGCTGAGTTATAACTGTCTCTCATTGGCTGGGTTGTTGCCAAGGGAGGAAGAAAGCTTTCCTTCCTCTTGCTGGGGTAGTCAAGTAGTAGCCACATGCAAAATCCACCTTTTCCTATTGGATTAGCAATAGATGAGGAGTGGAAGGGTGTGAGAGCTACCCACGTTGAACCTCCTGACTCCATTTTAGTGAGATTTCCCTAATTCATTTTCACAAGACAATGCATTTGGATGTGCCTGTCTCGTAAGTTGAGGCATAGACCGCATAATTGTAAGGTGAGCTAAGGTCCGGAGGGGTAACCCTTTAAACAGTGTAAATTGTTATCAGTCCTTTATTTCTCCAAGGAATGGAGGAAAGGATTTCTTAGGAACCTGGAGATAAGGTGAGAGGAGGGGGTTAAGGGCCTCTGATGGGGGAAAAAATTCAGGCTACTTTCTCTATTTTGTCTGGAGTTCTGCTTATCCCCCATCGGTATTTTAAATGCCTTGAATTCAAAGTGCAATGCTCCCCAGAAGCAAGCGTCCTCCATCAAGAAGAAAAGAAATGGCCACCACAGGTGGTCCTGCAGGGCCTCACTTGCCAGTGCCCTATACCGTGGACACCGAGACATGTAGGGTGGTAGGGATGAGCATCAGACTCAAGACGGGAAGCCTGATTCTTAAGACTCAACTCTACAATGACTTGCAGTGTGCCTTTGTGTGTGTGTGTGTGTGTGTGTATCTCGTAAATCAAACTGCCTGAGTTTCTTTAAGCCTCCATTGTTGCTCATCTGTGAAATATGGATTAAGTTACCTGCCTGGTGGACCTCACAGGCTGATGAAAGATCAGAAAGGAACTGGTGCACAAAAAGGCTTTATCAATTGTGAATTGCTCTTCTAACATATGGTGTTATGCTAATCGACTCCATTCAGAAAGAAGCAGAGCGGGGAGTGAGAAGTGACTCAGGAAGCTCGAGACAGGAATGAGGGCTGAAGAGCTAGTCAGCAACCTAAAATAGAATCGTCTGCAGAGCCTGAGGCCAGGCTGCGGGGCCAGGCCCGTAAGCAGCGGGCAGGCAGGAACTCCCGGCTGGCAGGGACCCAGGCTACCTGCTCCCCCCATGTGCCTGTGGGGTCAGTGCCTGCAGCCGGAGGTGGCTGCCCGTGGGCCAGGTCAGTGCGGGCCACGGCCACCGGCCCACAGGCAGGAACTGGAGGGCAGGAATTCACAGTGCAATCTCTGGGAATTCAAACAGCTCTCCCTCTCTAGGAGATGTCCCCTCCCTGCCAAATGCTGCCCTGGCCCTTTGCCCATATTCCCTACCAGCGAAATTAGCCTGCAAATGAAATCTACAAAGCACGTTGGCCCAGGAGACCACAGGGCCAGCTCATGTCCTTCCACTCCAGGAGGGAAGCAGGCCCCTGCCCAGCCTGCCTCGGCCGAGCTCCAGCCCTTTGGTTCCGAGGCAGGTAACAGACACCTGTACCCACAGGACTGAAGACGGAAGAACCACTGAGGGGTTGGGGTCTGGAGGCAAGCTGGCCTGCTTGGGCGTAACTAGGCAGGGATTTGCTGTTTCACAAACAAACACTGCTCCAAGGCATTCCTGCTGCTCGCTTTGGCCAAGGAAAGCAAGGTAATAGCTCAAGGAACAGTGACCTCATCAGCAAAGCAGGCTCCCCAGTCTCTCACACAAACCCCACATCCCCGAACAACCCAGGAGACTGTGTGTCACGAAAAGTCCCAGAGTGGCCTGCCCTGTAGAGCGAGCAGGTGGCCAGTCTGGAAGTGGGCTGGGAGCAGGGAGGTAGCTTTTTTCCTGCCGTCTGGAGAAACCACCGTTCCAGGGCAGAGGCGTAGGGATGGAGGCTGGGGGGCGGGGGGGGGGGCATTTTTCACCTCAGGCTCCTCCCTCCTGCCACAACATGAACCAAAACAGAGGCAAAGCTATTCGTCATTTCGGCTCTCTCGGGGGCCCTGGCCAGGCTCTGAGCCGTCAGCGTGCTGCCTCGGCAGCCTCGGGGGAGCCGGGTGCTGCCGGGACCATTCAACCTGGTCCTGTTTCACTTCCCCCATCTGCTATTTTGTTCATCCTCAGGATGTGGGGAGAGGTGGAGATTGGGGAAAGGAGTAGGAAGTGGAGAGGGGAAGGGATGCCTGGACGCTCTGGCTCTTTATTCTCTATTTCTCCAGCCTGAGGAGAGGAAGGGCAGAAAGCCATTCTGGCTTCAGAAACTGGAGAAAAACTCACTTGCAGTGAGTGGCCCGGGGCCGTGTGCCAGGCGCTACCCGAAGCCCAGGCTAACGAGACATATCTTCCTCGGCCCTCCAGCACCGTGTGGTAGACTTCTTTACGTTAAGATAAATGCAGGTGTATTAGGAGCAAACTCTTCTTGGGGGGTTACCACATGCCAGGCCCTGTGCTAAGTGCTTAAAGTGCCTGAGCTCATGCAATATTCCAACAGGGCTATAATCGAGTTCTTTCCTTTACTCGCTCCGTTTCCAGAGGCTAGAGAGTCTGTAGCGTGTCTGAGGCCACACGGCTACGGGTGACAGGCCTGGACATAAACCCCAGCAGTCTGACTCCAGAGCCCACTACACGTGGTTGTCCAATCTGTGCAGTGCTCCCAGGGGCCTTACTAGGGACAAGGGCCACATGCCCCGGCACAGGGGACTGCCCCCACACAAACACACTTGCCTTGCGGCTTGCCTTGAAGGGGCAGCTGCCCAGAAGAGGCAAAATTCACTCAAATATTTCAGTTAAAGCCCGAGGTGTCTTTGGATGTGTTGTACCAAACAACAAGATACGTTACATATGTTACGTAAAATATGTAATATATATAATGCATTATTTTATATATGAGATAAAACCATATATACATTCATTCTTCCTCTTGCTCTTCCCTGCCTAAACAGCTCAGCCCTAAGGGAGTCTGGCCCAGCAGAGCAGGGTGAGAGGGCAGAACCACAGTGACCCAGAAAGAAGGCAGGCTGGATCCTTTTGAGATAAAGGACACCACTGGGACAACTGGAGAAACTCAAGTGGGGTATGCAGAGAGATGGCAGGCAGGTATCCTTGTGAGTTTCCTGATTGGGTGGGTCTGTTGCGGTTTTAGAGGGGAATGTCTTTGAAGGGGGCTCATGATGCCAGCAACTTACTCTTTTAAAATGTTTTTCATTACCAGTTTTACCTTTCGTTTACTTTTTTTTCTTTAGCTAAGAAAGCAGAAGAGATGATTTGTTGTACACCTGTTACATTCAGCCACAAATGAAAACAGAATTAGTCTCGAAAGTCACAGGTCCAGGGCAAAGGACCAAAATGGACGGTTATGGTGTAAGCAAGGTGGGTCTCTCAAAAGTGGATGGCTGTTCTAGATCCATTGAATCAAGTTCTAGAAAGTAGGCATGCGATCCAACAATTTGTACCAGCACCCCTGGCCTCTGGCTTTCCTTATTTCTGCTGTGGCTTCCATGAGGGCACAAGCTAATGGTTTACTTGGACTCTGCCTTGTCTTTCTTCTTGTTCACTTCAACCTGCGCATTTGCTTCTTCCTCCACAAACCTCTCACGGCACAGAGGTTTCCAAGAAGATAGTGCTAAGGCCGAGAGATCCCTTTTTCATTTACTTTTAAAACAAACTAGTAACGCATATATATGCTCTCACTGTGAAAAAACATCAAGCAATACCAAAGTTATTCATTAAAAAAATGAAAGCATCCTTCCGTCCCTTTCAATATCAGTGCCTTTTTCAGAAGGCCACCAGTATTATTGAGGTGGTATCTTCACAGAACACAAATATGTAAGGGAGAAGAGATTTTCAAGTTGTCATCACAAGAAAAAAAATTGTAACTATTTGAGGTGATGGATGTTAACTAAGCTTATCATGGTGACCATCTTGCAATGTATACATATATCAGATCATTGTATTGTACACCTTAAATAAATACCATGTTACAAGTCAATTATATCCCAATAAAACTGAAAAAAATAGCCAAGAAAAAAATAATTTAAAAATTTGAATTCTTGGGATGCCTCGGTGGCTCAGTCGGTTAAGCGTCTGCCTTCGGCTCAGGTCATGATCCCAGGCTCCTGGGATTGAGCCCCGCATCAGGCTTCCTGTTCATCGGGGAGCCTGCTTCTCCCTCTCCCTCTGCTTGTGAGCACTCTCTCTCTCTCTCAAATAAATAAATAAAATCTTTAAAAAAAAATTTGAATTCTCACTATAAAAAAAGGAAAAGAAAAAATGTTGTTAAACTTTCATTACATTGGTTGTTAAAGTCAAAAAAGGTTAATAAAATATACTTTGCTTTTGAAAAAAAACCCAAATATATAGGCAATTGACTTTTACATGGTACAGAGGAAAAAGGTTATTTGCATTGTGCTTTGAATTTCTCTGTAAGTTTGGGATTGTTTCAGAATGTCTAAAAATTAATTAGAAAACACACAGAAACCAAACATGAGCCTCAAAAGAAAATGTGCTCTCAGGTTGGAGACCCCCAGGGCATATCTCTATGGTCTCCTGCCATTAGAAGCACTAGAGTAAGGATTCGGGGGGAGTCTGGCCACACCCAGGCCACACTGTCTGGAAATACCAGGTGCTCTGTGCTCCCCAGGGAGTGGAGGCTCCCTCCTAGTGGGTATATGCTCCCTGGGTCACTTCACGCGCTCCAGCCTCCACTTGGGAGTTAATAGCAGAAAAGGTACCATAAGCAGCAATGCCTTGGCCTTCAGGTTCCCACTGCCTAGACACTACACCCCTGCCTCCACAGCAAACAGCTCCCACAGCTCCTGCCTGCAGGGGCCTGCAGGGGCTCATCACAATTTATTGATTGCAATAGACAATCACTCTAAAGAAGAAATGGTCACTGTAGTCTGGGTTTCCTCTCCAAATGCAGGGACTTCTCTGGAACTAGTTAATACTGATGGAGAAAGGTCGTGGGAGGGAGGGAAGTATGAGAAAGTGCCAAGTCTAATGGTGGTGTCCTCAGCCTGGGACAGTCCTGGCTCTTAGAGTGTCGTCCCTCTACAACTTCCACACCATGAAGATGGCACCTATCTGCTTCTCTGGGTTCAGGGCAAAGGGCATGGATATTTTCCACATTTCTGAATATCATTTCTGTTGGATAGTCTTTCATTTTAAGGACCAAGAGAAGGGTAGAAACTCCAGTGTTCCTGATCAGAACCACAGCTAATTTCCAAAGGGAGGAAATGCTGCCTGATGTTCCAGCCTATTACTCAGCAGGTGAGCTGATGGCCAAAGAGAGTGGTTGCGGTTCCAGTGTCCAGGGCAACAGCACAAACAGTGCGGGGGTGTTCAGGTCAGTGCCCTGGCTCCCTCACATAAAATTCCTGCATCATGTGTGCTGGGAGTGGGCAGGGCACAGAATAAAACAGGTAGGCTTCTTGATGTGAGAACATTTCCCCAGCCTCGGAACATTTCTAGGGCCCTTACTTTGCCTAGAAATGCAGTGAGTAAAAAACCATGGGCCTAATTCCCACCCAAGTCATCTGCGTAGGACCTCCAGAATGACAGCACCTCCCTCACATGGAACTTGGATTTGTGACAGGGACGTAAGAAGAACATCCTCCTCCACAATTTAATACTGCAATCTCTGCCTTCCCTGTAAGACAACAAAAAGCAAATGTTATCCTAGGGAAACACCAAATTTCACAGTGCCTATATTGGAATTACTGGGCAAGCAAGAAGAAGAGGATGTTAGGAAATACGAGCTAGCAGAAGTGAGCTCAGGGAATCGGATGTGAGAATGAGTGATGGCAGTCAGAAAGAAAAAGAGAAAAGACCAGGAGTTTAAAGAAGCTTAAAACCAGAAAGCAGGATGATTACAGACAGGAGGAACTGATCATTCAGGAAACTGTGCTGGACACGGAGAAGGCAGAAATGAAAAGACAGTCCTTGCTCTTGAAGACTGAAACAGTCTTTCACCTCAGATTATTTACCTATTAAATAGGGACAATAATATATATGGTAAGGATAGCCAATTATCTAACATATTTCGGGAGGGGGGTGTTAACTAAATGATAATTTTGTTAAGTAGGAACCCAATAAATATTTGGTGGTTTTTTTAATTTAAATTCAATTAATTAACATATAGTATATTTAGATTCAGAGGTGGAGTTCAGTGATTCATCAGTCTTATATAACACCAAGTGCTCATTGCCCTCCTTAATGGCTATCACCCTGTTACCCCATCCCCCCACCTCCCCTCCAGCAACCCTCAGTTTGTTTCCTATGATTAAGAGTCTCATGGTTTGTCTCCCTCTCTGATTTCATCTTGTTTTATTTTTCCCTCCCTTCCCCTATGATCCTCTGTTTTGTTTCTTAAATTCCACATATGAGTGAGATCATATGGTTTTTGTCTTTCTCTGATTGACTTATTTTGCTTAGCATAATACCCTCTAGTTCCATCCACATCATTGTAAATGGAAGATGTTGGGTTTTTTGATGGCTGAGTAGTATTCCATTGTATATATATACCACATCTTCTTTATCCATTCATCTGTCAATGGACATCTGGGTTCTTTCCATAGTTTGGCTACTGTGGACATTACTGCTATAAACATTAGGTGCAGGTGTCCCCTTCGGATCACTACATTTGTATCTTTGGGGTAAATACCCAGTAGTGCAATTGCTGGGTCATAGGGTAGCTCTATTTTCAACTTTTTGAGGAACCTCCATACTGTTTTCCAGAGTGGCTGCACCAGCTTGCATCCCCACCAACAGTATAAAAGGATTCCCCTTTCTCCACATCTTGGCCAATATCTGTCATTTCCTGAGTGGTTAATTTTAGCCATTCTGACTGGTGTGAGATGATACCTTCTTGTGGTTTGGATTTGGATTTCCCTGATGCTGAGTGATGTTGAGCACTTTTTCATGTGTCTGTTGGCCATTTGGATGTCTTCTTTGGAGAAATGTCTGTTCATGTCTTCTGCCCATTTCTTGATTGGATTATTTGTTCTTTGGGTGTTGAGTTTGATAAGTTCTTTATAGATTTTGGATACTAGCCCTTTATCTGATATGTCATTTGCAAATATCTTCTCCCATTCTGTAGGTTGTCTTTTGGTTTTGTCGACCGTTTCTTTTGCTGTGCAAAAGCTTTTTATCTTGATGAAGTCCCAATAGTTAATTCTACCTTTGTTTCCCTTGCCTTTGGAGATGTGTCTAGCAAGAAGTTGCTGCAGCCAAGGTCACAGAGGTTACTACCTGTGTTCTCCTCTAGAATTTTGATGGATTCCCGTCTCACATTTAGGTCTTTCATCTATTTTGAGTCGGTTTTTATGTATGGTGTAAGGATATAGTCCAGTTTCAGTCTTCTGCATGTGGTTGTCCAATTTCCCAACACCATTTGTTGAAGAGAATGTCTTTTTTCCATTGGATATTCTTTCCTGCTTTGTCCAAGATTAGTTGACCATAGAGATGAGGGTCCATTTCTGGGGTCTCTATTCTGTTCCATTGATGTATGTGTCTGTTTTTGTGCCAGTACCATGCTGTCTTGATGATTATAGCTTTGTAATAGAGCTTGAGATCCAGGATTGTGATGCCACCAGCTTTGGTTTTCCTTTTCAAAATTCCTTTGGCTATTCAGGGTCTTTTCTGGTTCCATACAAATTTTAGGATTATTTGTTCCAGTCCTGTGAAAAAAGTTGATGGTATTTTGATAGGGGTTGCATTGAATGTGTAGATTGCTCTAGGTAGCATAGACATTTTAACTATATTTGTTCCAATCCATGAGCATGGAACGTTTTTCCATTTCTTTGTGTCTGCTCCATTTCTTTCATGAGTGTTCTATAGTTTTCTGAGTACAGATCCTTTGCCTCTTTGGTTAGGTTTATCCCTAGGTATCTTATGGTTTGGGGCGCAATTGTAAATGGATTGACTTCTTAATTTCTCTTTCTTCTGTCTCATTGTTAGTGTATAGACATGCAACTGATTTCTGTGCATTGATTTCATATCCTTCCACATTGCTGAATTCCTGTATGAGTTCTGGCAATTTTGGAGTGGAGTCTTTTGGGTTTTCCACATAGAGTATCATGTCATCTGCAAAGAGGAAGAGTTTGACTTCTTTGCCTATTTGGATGCCTTTTATTTCTTTTTGTTATCTGATTGCTGAGGCTAGGAGGACATCCTGGTCATGTTCCTGAACTTAGGGAAGAAGCTCTCCGTTTTTGCCCATTGAAAATGATATTTGCTGTGGGCTTTTCATATATGGCTTTTATGATATTGAGGTATGTTTCCTCTATCCCTACACTGTGAAGAGTTTAATCAAGAAAGGGCGCTGTAAACTTCTTCCTAGAAACATCGCCAAAGGCAAGGGAAGCAAGGGCAAAAATGAACTATTGGGACTTCATCAAGATAAAAATCTTTTGCACAGCAAAGGAAAGGGTCGAAAAAACTAAAAGACAACCGACAGAATGGGAGAAGATATTTGCAAATGACATATCAGATAAAGGGCTAGTATCCAAAATCTATAAAGAACTTATCAAACTCAACACCCAAAGAACAAATAATCCAATCAAGAAATGGGTGGGCGCCTGGGTGGCTCAGTTGGTTAAGTGACTGCCTTCCGCTCAGGTCATGATCCTGGAGTCCCAGGATCGAGTCCCACATCGGGCTCCCTGCTTGGCAGGGAGTCTGCTTCTCCCTCTGACCCTCCTCCCTCTCATGCTCTCTGTCTCTCATTCTCTCTGTCTCAAATAAATAAAATCTTTAATAAAAAAATAAAAAACCTCAATGAGATACCACCTCACACCAGTCAGAATGGCTAAAATGAACAAGTCAGGAAACAACAGATGTTGGCGAGGATGGGGAGAAAGGGGAACCCTCCTACACTGTTGGTGGGAATGCAAGCTGGTGCAGCCACTCTGGAAAACAGTATGGAGGTTCCTCAAAAAGTTGAAAATAGAGCTACCCTACGACCCAGCAATTGCACTACTGGTATTTACCCCAGAGTTACAAATGTAGTGATCTGAAGGGGCATGTGCACCCCAATGTTTATAGCAGTAATGTCCAATAGCCAAACTATGGAAAGAGCCTAGATGTCCATCAACAGATGAATGGATAAAGAAGATGTGATATATATATACAATGGAATATTATGCAGCCATCAAAAAATGAAATCTTGCCATTTGCAATGACGTGGATGGAACTAGAGGGTATTATGCTAAGCGAAGTAAATCAATCAGAGAAAGATAAGTATCATATGATCTCACTGATATGAGGAATTTGAGAAACAAGACAGAGGATCATAGGGAAAGGGAGGGAAAAATGAAACAAGACAAAACCGGAGAGGGAGACAAACCATAAGAGACTCTTAATCTCAGGAAACAAACAGGGTTTACGGGAGTGGAGGGGGGTGGAAGGGATGGGGTGGCTGGGTGATGGACACTGGATAGGGTATTTACTATGGTGAGCACTGTGAATTGTGTAAGACTGATTAATAACAGACCTGTACCCCTGAAACAAGTAATACATAATATGTTAATTAAAAATTTTTTTAAAAAGATTATGATTTACTGAAAGCTCAGATGATGAGTAGCATTATTTTTTTTAGCAATAAAGTATTTTTAAATTAAAAAAAAGAAAAAAGAAAGGAATGGGGTGCCTGAGTGGCTGTATGGGGTGCGTGAGTGGCTCCGTAGGTTAAGCCTCTGCCTTTGGCTCAGGTCATGATCCCAGGGTCCTAGGATTGAGCCTCGCATCGGGCTCCCTGCTCAGTGGGGAGTCTGCTTCTCCCTCTGCCCCTCCACCTCCCCCTGCTCGTGCACTCTCTCTCTCTCTCAAATAAATAAATAAAATCTTTTTAAAAAAAAAAAGAAAGAAAGGATGCTGTACTTTGTCAAATGCTTTTTCTGCATCTATTGAGAGGATCATATGGTTCTTGTCCTTTCTTTTATTAATGTGTAGTGTATCACATTGATTTGCAGAGGTTGAGCCACCTTTGCAGCCCAGGAATAAATCCCACTTGGTTGTAGTGAATAATCCTTTTAATGTACTGTTTGATCCTATTGCCTGGTATCTTGGTGAGAATTTTTGCATCTATGTTCCATCAGGGATATTGGTCTGTAATTCTCCTTTTTGGTGGGGTCTTTGGTTTTGGGATCAAGGTAATGTTGGCCTCATAGAAAGAGTTTGGAAGTTTTTCTTCCATTTCTATTTTTTGGAACAGTTTCAGAAGAATAGGTATTAATTCTTCTTGAAATATTTGGTAGGGGCGCCTGGGTGGCTCAGTTGGTTAAGCGACTGCCTTTGGCTCAGGTCATGATCCCAGGGTCCTGGGATTGAGTCCCGCATCGGGCTCCCTGCTCTGCGGGGAGCCTGCTTCTCCCTCTCCCACTCCCCCTGCTTGTGTTCCCTCTCTCGCTGTGTCTCTCTCTGTCAAATAAATAAATAAAATCTTTAAAAAAAAAAAAAGAAATATTTGGTAGAATTCCCCTGGGAAGCCATCTGACCCTGGACTCTTGTTTGTTGGGAGATTTTTGATTACTGCTTCAATTTCCTTGCTGGTAGTTATGGGTCTGTTCAGGTTTTCTATTTCTTCCTGTTTCAGTTTTGGTAGTTTATAAGTCTCCAGGAATGCATTCATTTCTTCCAGATTGCCTAATTTGTTGGCATGTAGTTGCTCATAACATGTTCTTATAGTTTTGTTTTTTTTTTAAGATTTTATTTATTTATTTGACAGAGGGAGAGAGAAAGCGACAGCAGGAACACAAGCAGGGGGAGTGGGAGAGGGAGAAGCAGGCTTCCTGCCAAGCAGGGAGCCCGATGTGGGACTCGATCCCAGGACCCTGGGATCATAACCTGAGCCGAAGGCAGATGCTTAACGACTGAGCCACCCAGGTGCCCATATGTTCTTATAGTTGTTTGTATTTCTTTGGTATTGGTTGTGATCTCTCCTCTTTCATTCATGATTTTATTTATTTGGGTCCATTCTCTTTTCTTTTTGATAAGTCTGGCTTGGGGTTTATCAATCTTATTAATTCTTTCAAAGAACGAGTTCCTAGTTTCCTTTATCTGTTCTATTATTCTTTTAGTTTCTATTTCATTGATTTCTGCTCTGATCTTTATTATTTCTCTTCTCCTGCTGGGTTTAGGCTTTATTTGCTGTTCTTTCTCCAGCTCATTTAGGTGTAGGGTTAGGTTGTGTATTTGAGACCTTTCTTGTTTCTTGAGAAAGGCTTGTATTGCTATATCCTTTCCTCATAGGACCACCTCTGCTGCATCCCAAAGGTTTTGAAGTTGTGTTTTCATTTTCACTTGTTTCCATTAATTTTTTTAATTCTTCTTTAATTTCCTGGTTGACCCATTCATTCTTCAGTAGGATGCTCTTTAGCCTCCATGTATTTGAGTTCTTTCCAAATTTCTTCTTGTGATTGAGTTCAAGTTTCAAAGCACTGTGGTCTGAAAATATGCAGGGAATGATCCCAATCTTTTGGTACCAGTTGCGACCTGATTTGTGACCCAGGATGTGATTTATTTTAGAGAACGTTCCATGAGCACTTGAGAAGAATGTTTCTTCTGTTGCTTTAGGATGGAATGCTCTGAATATATCTGTTAAGTCCATCTGGTCCAATGGGTCATTCAGAGCCCTTGTTTCCTTGTTGATCTTCTGATTAGATGATCTGTCCATCGCAGTGAGTGGGGTGTTAAAGTCCCCTACTGTTATCAATGTGTTTCTTTAATTTTGTTATTAATTGGTTTGTATAATTGGCTGCTCCCATGTTAGGGGCATAAATATCTACAATTTTTAGATCTCCTTGTTGGATAGACCCTTTAATTATGATATAGTGTCCTTCCTCATCTTTTATTACAGTCTTTGGTTTAAAATCTAATTTGTCTGATATAAGGATTGCTATCCCAGCTTTCTTTTCATGTCCATTAGCATGATAAATTGTTTTCCACCCCCTCACTTTCAATCTAGAGGTGTCTTTGGGTCTAAAATGAGTCTCTTGCAGACAGCATATCAATAGGTCCTACTTTTTTATTCAATCTGATACCATGTCTTTTGATTGGGGCATGTAGCCCATTTACATTCAGAGTAACTACTGAAAGATATGGATTTAGTGCCACTGTATTACCTGTAAAATTTCTGTATATATTGCCTCTGTTCCTTTCTGGAACAGAGGTCTATGTTACTTTTGGGCTCTCTCTTCACTTAAGGGATCTCCTGAATGGAGGGGTAGGTAGCTGGAAGGCTTCGTACTTGTAGCTGCAGTGATGGAGGCCCTTGCCCAGAGCATGGCACTCTGTGACACCCTGGCCCAGGAAAAAAATGTGACCCCATGGCTGGTTGTGCTCTTAGTAGAAGAAGCTCTGGGCAAAGAACATGGAGCCCAATTTCAGGGGAATGATGCTGTTATGGGCTGAACTGTGTCCCCCAAAAAAGTCACATATTGAAGTCCCAACTCCTAGTACCTCAGAAGGTGACCTTATTTGGGGATCTTTACAGAGGGAATCAAGTTAAATGAGGTCATTAGGGTGGGCCCTACTTCAACACAGAATGTCCTTGTAAGAAGGGGAATTTGGACACACTTGAAGGGAAGATTGTGTGAAGAGATGTAGAAGGAAGACCACTCTCTGCAAGCCAAAGGGAGAGACCTGGAACAGAGCCTCCCTTCACATCCCTCGGAAGGAATCAACCTTACTGATCTTTTCATTTCAGACTTCTAGTCTCCATAACTGTGGGACGATCAGTTTCTGTTGTTGAAGCTGCCCAGCCTGTGGCACTTTGTTATGGCAGGCGGAGCAAACTAACACAGATGTCCACCCTACTGTGGTCCACTTGGTCCCCTTCAAGCAGTGCTTCTAAAATGTCAATAATGGGTAGATTTCTTTTCAGGAAAGAAGGACATCCTCTTACTCCACACCTATCCCATGACAATTTAAATCATTTAAAATTATTTTTAAAGTAGTATAATTAGTTACAAACATACAATCAAGCATAAATTTAGATTTTTGCTCTTGTAGAATTATGAAATCAAAACTGACTTCCTCTGTATTAAAATTATCAGTTGAGAAGATATTTGCAAATGGCATAGTTGATAAAGGGTTAGTATCCAAAATTTATAAAGAACTTATCAAACTCAACACCCAAAACACAAACAATCCAGTGAAGAAATGGGAAGACATGAATAGACAGTTTTCCAAAGAAGATATCCAGATGACTAACAGACACATGAAAAGATGCTCAACATCACTCATCATCAGGGAAATACAAATCAAAACCATGATGAGATACCACCTTACACCTGTCAAAGTGGCTAAAATTAACAACACAAGAAAAAACAGGTGTTGGAGAGGATGTGGAGAAAGGGAAATCCTCTTGCACTGTTGGTCAGAATGCAAACTGGTGCAGCCACAATGGACAACAGTATGAAGGTTCCTCAAAAAGTTAAAAAGAGAACTACCCTATGATCGAGCAATTGCACTACTAGGTATTTACCCAAAGGATACAAAAATATAGATTTGAAGGGGTACATGCACCCCGATGTTTACAGTGGCATTATCAACAATAATCAAACTATGGAGAGTGCCCAAATATCCATCAACTGATGAATGGATAAAGAAGATGTGGTATATACATATACAATGGAATATTACTCGGCCATCAAAAAATGAAATCTTGCCATTTGCAACAACATGGATGAAGCTAGAGTGTATTATGCTAAGTGAAGTCAGTCAGTCAGAGAAAGGCAAATACCATATGATCTCACTCATATGTGGAATTTAAGAAAGAAAAGAGATGAACATATGGGAAGGGAAAAAGAAAAAAGGAGAGGGAAACAAACCATAAGAAACTCTTAATGATAGAGAATAAACTGAGGGTTGATGGAGGAAGGTGGGTGGGAATGGTCTTAAAGGGTGATAGGTATTAAGGAGGGCAGTTGTGATGAGCACTGGGTATTGTGTGTAAGTGATGAATCACTGAATTCTACTCCAGAAACCAATATTGCACTGTATGTTCACTATCTAAAATTTCAATCAAAAAAAATTATCTGTTGAAATAAAATTACAGAATTAAAAAATTCTTGTGACAATGTTGGTGGCTTCACTTTGAGGAAAACTACCCTAAAGAATTTATACGCTGGGGAGACTGTGTCACCATAAAGCAATGCCAGTGGGTGGTCATCAGTGAAAAGTCCCAGGAATCATAGAACCAGATGGACACCTGGATTGTGCATTAACGCTGGTATGTCTCTAAGGAAACAACTTCTCCATTCCTCTGTAGAGAATCTTCTAGATGTTAAGAAACTGATAGCTTCCCACAGCTCAGGGCCTGTAGTCAAATGTTGAAACTCTGAGCAAGTAGGAGGCTTTGGAGGACATATTTGGGATGGAGATAGGCTCCCCAGGTGTGCCTGTCCCCCTCCATATTCACTGTGCCTATTTTGTAGCAGATTCACAAGCTTGGTTTAACAGAATAAATAAGTAGATAGACAAGTAATTTTTAAAGTACCCCATGTGTTATGGGCTGAATTGTCTTTCCCAAAATTCATATGTTGAACTTCCAAACCCTAGTACCTCAGAATGTAGCCTTATTTAGAGATGGGGTCTTTACATAGGTGATTAAAGGTTAAATGAGGTCATAAAGCTCATCCAATAGGACTTACAAGAAGAGAGAACCCAGGACTGCAAGGCACGGAGGAAGGGCCATGAGAGGACACAGTGAGAAGGCAGCCATCTGAAAGTTAAGGAGATAGACCTCAGGAGAAACCAAACCTGTTGACAACTTGATTTCAAACTTCTAGCCTCCGGAACTGTGAGAAAACAAATGTCTGTTGTTTAAACCACCCAGTCTGTGGTGGTTTGTTATAACAGCCCTAGCAAATTAATTCCCCCCACACACAAATGATCTCTCTCCAAGCCAATATCCCCCAGCACACTATTTGTTCATGACGTGGGTGGGTGTCCGACCACACTGCAGAGAGCATCATGCTGGCTGCTTCGGGAGTTGTTGAAATCGGGGTTGGGTATTTGTCAAAATGTCTTATCTCCCCTACCAAGCCATAATTCCTGAGAGGTCAGGATTGTGTCTCACTCTGCTGTGAACAAGAGCGCACAGGAGTCTCTCAACCAGTATTTGCTGGATATATGAATGAAAAATAGAAACAGGACGTAATCTAACTTTATATTTAGACATAGATAAAGAACATACACCAAAACATTCATAGAGATGATCTTTGAATATGGGATTATGGATGATTTAACTTTTGTTACTTTTATATCAGTATTTTCTTTACCTCCCACAATAAATTCTTATTATTATAATAAGATAAAAGAGGGGATATTTTATTTTGCTTTAATTGTTGTGTTTGTGTATCCAGAGCTGTTGCTCACTGAGACGCTGACAACAGAATTTAAGCTCATTCCCTTGCTGATGGCACCTTGAGGAAAAGAAGGACCCTGGGGAAGACCTGAGCCACAGGGACTTCTCCCTTGGTCCCCCTGAGACCAGGTGCTTTCACTTAGAATAAAGTCCCCAAATCATCTGCCTGCCCCAAGTCGTGCAATGTGGAGAGAACATCCAGTATCCAAGATAGGCTGAGAGGGAGCAGGGAATTTGACACCAAGGCCTGGGTGGTGCCTGCCCTGGAGGCCATAGACAAGCTTTCTAGACATTCATGTTGGGTGGTCCAGGGAGATGAGGCCTGTGTCCATTCATGGAGCTTCATAAGGATTTGGTCACCCTGTCTCCCAAGAAGCATGTTAAAGGTTTATGCAGACCTCAGCTCACTCTTGGGCAAATTCAACTCAAGAGTGTAACATAAAAGGCCCAGAGACCCTCCAACCAAAATGGTCTCTTACTTGATCCAACAAGAAGCCCTCAAATCCCCACTGCCAGAAGCCACCCATAGGGTCAAGCATTACCTACAGAAGGATCCAAGGCAGACAGCTTGTTACTCCATTAGCACACTGGCGCTCAGCAGAAAGAGTCCCAAGGGACTGAGATGAAGGCATTCCACGTCGTGATACAAGGAAGAAGTTGAGCAGTATCTATCATAGTTTTTCTTAAACATGAGCAATGCACAGACCCCTTTTAAAGGAAAAAAATCACTTGTATCCCCAGTACTGACTCAATTCATTGTTATTCTAGGGCAACTTAAATATGTACAAACATACAATTAGGTAGGAAAATAAGCTTAAAATATGGAAAAGTATGTTGAATATAGAAAACATAAATACCAATAAAATCCAAATTATTCCATTACTTTAATATGACAAACTGAACTGTTTTGCTGAAGCTAATTCGCTGCACGGCACAGGAATGCAGGGCTGATCACGCAGCAGTTATCACGCTGGAGAAATGTGAGCAGGCGGTGCTCTGACCACCATGACACCCAAGCCATCATCGACAGAACCCTGACACTGAGAAGCGATGGTTGTAAGTTCAGTAACAAGGCAATTACCCTGATCCCCAGGGAGATGTTAGATCACAAATGAAAACACATAGTTTAAAATTCTCATTGATAACTCTGTTGGAGCTCCAGTTTGAGACACTTTTATTCAGTTTCTTCAGCGCTACTACCAGAGAAAATAAACTCAAGTGGAGAACAAAGTTGGAGGAAACTTTAAAAAGAAAGCAGCAAAAGACTATGATTGGGTGCCTTAAAAAAGTTCAAAAAAGAGCAGAAGGAATTGAAATAAGTTGGGGGACGTAAATGGAGAGAAAAAACAAACAAACAAAAGTTACCTGGTTTGATTATTGAAGATAATGATGGTTTGGGGTTTGGTTTTGGCTACGCCTACCTCTGGATTTATCCTAACCATCTTATTATAAAGTAGCAGTTAGAACATGTGGTTGAATCAGACACCTCTGAGACAGATTTCAGTCCCATAATTTCCCATAAACACAAGAAGTAGTTTGGCTTCTCTAAATCTCAGCTTCTTTCTCCAAATAGGAATGATAGTTTTACCTTCCTCAAAGGATTCTCATTGATAACCCCAAATCATCTGCCCGCCCCAAGATTCAATTAAATAATCCATGTTAAAAAAAAAATCACTAATACATTGCATGGCACATAGTAAGTGCTCAGTTAGTAACTACTTTTCATATCAGATTTATTTTAGCCACATTAACCATAAATCTAGGCAAAGGACTTTAGAATACCTAAACTAAATAGTGGATAAACATGCATTTGCATTTGACCTTATATTTTAAAGTATTTTTCTTAATAAATAGTCATAAAATAAAATTTTATAAAACATGTTGAAATTATTTATTAAAATTTACATCAACAAGTAATTACTATCAAACATTATCCAAAAGATCTTTCTAAATTTGTACCATTTTCCAATGATTGGCTTCTCACCGATCAATTCACTGGACCAGGTCTCCTTAAAACCACATTTTAGAATTGAGCAATTTATTTTGCTTTGATTGTTGTGTTTGAGTATCCAGAGCTGTTGCTCACCGAGACGCTGACAACAGAATTTAAGCTCATTCCCTTGCTGATGGCAATTTGTTAAATACATTTTAAATAGTCACAGGAGGGAAAGATAAAACTTGTTTTACATACTTTAAAGAATTGGGTAATTGCTGGGTTACTTAAGCAAATGATTTGATACAAAACAACTCTTACAGGAAACAGACATGCCAAAATTAGTAGAGACATGATTTCCAAGGAAATAATTTTTGGCTAGGAAAAAAAAATAGTCATTGGAACCAAGTTAAGAGATAGGCTCCTGTGTGGGGTGTGTGTGTGTGTGTGTGTGTTCTCCTCCAGAAGAGGAAATGTGAAGTACTACACCTAGGAAGAGAATTTAAGGGCTTCCTTGAGATGAGCAGACTAGTTTTATCAAGAGTAGCATTAGGGGGTTGGAGGAAGCGAAACCCCAAGTGCAGTAATGCAGCAGGAAGACCATCAACAATTCTCAAGGAAAGCAACACAAAGGCTAAAATCCATGTGACTTGCGGAGAGGTCACAGGCAGCCAATGGCCCAGGACTTACAGGCAATGAGAAAAATCATAGCTAGCTAACCACCTGATTTATCTCCCAGACCTACACACTTTTGGAAGTAAAAGGGAACACAAAAATAAATTTAAATTATATAAACTTTGAAATATGTATTTTAATGGATAAATTGAATGTATCATATGAGTGGACCTATATATTAATTCTACTCCAAAGTAAAATTTTCTTTTTTTTTTTTAAGATTTTATTTATTCATTTGAGAGAGAGAGAGACAGAGAGAGCACAAGCAGGGGGAGAGTCAGTGGGAGAGGGAGAAGCAGACTCCCCGCTGAGCTGTGAGCCTGATATGGGGCTCGATGTGGGGCTGGATCCCAGGACCCAGAGATCATGACCCAAGCTGAAGGCAGACACTTAACCATCTGAGCCACCCAGGCGTCCCATAAAATTCTTTTTTTTTTTTTTTAAAGATTTTATTTATTTATTTGAGAGAGAGAGAATGAGAGACAGAGAGCACGAGAGGGAAGAGGGTCAGAGGGAGAAGCAGACCCCCCGCTGAGCAGGGAGCCCGATGTGGGACTCGATCCTGGGACTCCAGGATCATGACCTGAGCCGAAGGCAGTCGCTTAACCAACTGAGCCACCCAGGCGCCCCTAAAATTCTTTCTTTAAAAGTAGTCAATTACCATGGGGTAATTCCTGCTCTCGCTCTCTCTGTCAAATAAATAAATAAAATCTTAAAAAAAAAAAAAATAGTCAATTACTATGTATATTCAAGCAAAATAAGAAAAAAAAATTTATTCATATGGATTATCTGAAGATTAAGAATAAAGTAATTCTTGGTACATATTTATGTAGTTTAATCAGTCATATCTTTTTTTTTTTTTTAAGATTTTTATTTATTTGACAGAGAGAGACACAGCGAGAGAGGGAACACAAGCAGGGGGAGTGAGAGAGGGAGAAGCAGGCTTCCCGTGGAGCAGGGAGCCTGACACGGGGCTCGATCCCAGGACCCTGAGATCATGACCTGAGCCGAAGGCAGACTCTTAATGACTGAGCTACCCAGGCGCCCCTAGTCATATCTTTCTTATTGAAATATTTTGAAGAGTGTATTTTTATCACACTTTATAAGTTTTATTTTATGAAGTTGCACGCAATTTTCTGCAGTTGTATTTTATGATTAATAAATTTTAAATGGTGTACATCTTCAATTGATTCCTCTATGGACAACAATATTTTTAGTTGGGAAAATACTCTCTACACGTGCCAAAGTACCTGGTACACTGAGAACAAATTCTGCTAAATATGAAGATTCATAGTTTTAATTTTTTCTACGTTGAAATGTGTAAATAATTCAGACCAAATATTTTCGTGGATATTATTGTTTTTCCTAAGTCAAAGTACATTTCTTTAACAAATATTTTTATAAATGCTGCAAAATTATCGGCCTTCTAGTTGTCATTCCATTCCACTTCAGAATCTAAATTCACTCAATTAAAAGTAAGGGTTTTGTCAAAAGACCCCACAAGTCAAAATCCTCCAAAGCATAAGCATAATTATAGATTTTTTTAAATTAAAAATTCTACAACACTTAAGCCCTCCATGTTTAACTGTTCAATTTCTCCTTTGCCTTGTAAGGGTAAATTTCACTATCTTCCTGTTTGCAACTTTGTTTTCAATAGCTGCAATTTGTTAACATTTTCAATACTGAAGTTCTTTGGTCCTTCATTGAGTACCCTGATTAAACATTTAAAACTGATTTTAATCTAAATGCAGTCAAAGGACTTGCTTACCAAAAAATGTTTCTTCTGCTACTAACGAAGCCACCACATTAATATCAATGGTTTCACTTTTTGAATATATGCAAGAAAACTTGGAATTAAAAGTGAGTGAAATTCATCTAGAAGAAATGGCATTTGATCTAATGAAAAGTCATGCTTCACTGAATGATACATAAATGCATCTTCTGCAGCTGTACCATCCTTCTGCCCAGTCTTATTAAAATTAAAACAAACTTTTGAGGTACCTGGGTGGCTCAGTCTGTTGAGCTTCTGATTCTTGGCTTCCGCTCAGTTCATGATCTCGGGGGTCATGGGATCAAGCCGTGGGTGGAGCTCTGTGCTTAGCGGGGAGGCTGTTCTTCTCCCCCCTCCCTCTGCCTCTCTCCCCACTTGCACACACACTCTCTCTCTAAAATTAATAAATAAATCTTTTAAAAAATTAAAACAAACTTTGAAAGTAGCTACTGATGTATCCTCAGCAGACGTGTGCCTTCTGGTTTCCCTGTGGCCCCTATGGCCCTCCATTTGTGGACAATAAAAGCTGACACACACTTTGTTCAAGTTACATGCTCATTATTAACTATCTTGAGACACAGAAATCTGAGCATCTAATTTTTCATTAAACATGAACTTTTAATTTTCTTAACTGATTGTTGGCAGAAAGACTTATTGCAAAAGAAAAAAAAGCATTCTAAATGTATTAGTTTCCCAATGCTGCTATAACAAATTACAACAAATTTCATGGCTTAAAACAACACCAATTTATTATGTTGTAGTTCTGGAGGTCAGAAGCCCAAAATAAGTCTCACTGGGTGAAAGTCAAAATGTTGGTTGAACTGGTTCCTTCTGTCCAATTAAAAAATGGGCAGAAGACATGAACAGACATTTCTCCAAAGAAGACATCCAGATGGCCAATAGATACATGAAAAGATGCTCAACATCACTCATCATCAGGGAAATGCAAATCAAAACCACAATGAGATGTCACTTCTCACCTGTCAGAATGGCTAAAATAAAAAACACAAGAAACAACAAGTGTTGGCAAAGATGTGGAGAAAAATGAACCCTTGCGCACTGTTGGTGGGAATGCCTGCTGGTGCAGCCACTGTGGAAAACAGCACGGAGTTTCCTCAAAAAATTAAAAATAGAAATACCATATGATCCAGTATTTTCACGACTGGGTATTTACCCAAAGAATATGAACTAATTTATTTTTTTAAAAGATTTTATTTATTATTTGACAGAGAGAGCGCGCGAGAGCAGGAACACAAGCAGGGGAAGTGGGAGAGGGAGAAGCAGGCTTCCCACAGAGCAGGGAGCCCGATGCGGGGCTCAATCCCAGGATCCTGGGATCATGACCTGAGCCGAAGGCAGACGCTTAACGACTGAGCCAGCCAGGCGCCCCGAATATGAACTAATTTAAAAAGATATATGCACCCCTATGTTTACAGCAGCATTATCTACAATAGCCAAATTATGGGAACAGCCCAAGTGTCCATCAACAGATGAACGGATAAAGAAAATATGATTATATATACAATGGAATATTACTGAGTCACAAAAAAGAATGAAATCTTGCCATTTACAACAACACAGATGAGTCTAGAGAATCTAAAGCTAAGTGAAATAAGTCAGAGAAAGACAAATACCATATGATTTCACTCATATGTAGAATTTAAGAAATAAAACAAATGAACAAAGGAAAAAAAGAGACAAACCAAGAAAACAGACTTAATTACAAAAAACAAACTGATGGGTACCAGAGGGGAGGAGGGGGGGGGATGGGTGAAACAAGTGATGGGGATTAAAGAGTACATGTATCATAATGAGCACTGAGTAATGTATAGAATTGTTGAATCACTATACCATACACCTGAAACTAATATAATAATGTTAACTATATTAGAATTAAAATTTTTTAAAAATTTAAAAACCTGGTTCTTTCTGGAGGCTCTGAGGGAAGAATCATTTTCCTTACATTTTTCTATTTCTGGAGTCCATTTGAATTTCTTGGCTCCGGATCCTTTCCTCACATCACTCCAATCTCTCGTTCTGGTGGTAACATCAGCTACTGACTCAGACCTGCCTCCCTCATAGAAGGATCCTTGAGTACATCAGGCCCACCTGGATAGACCAGAATAATCTTCCCATCTCGAGATCCTTATTTAGTCACATCTTCAAAACTCCTTTTGACATGTGAGGCAATGTATTCACAGGTTCCAGCGTTTAGGACATTTTCGGGAGAAGGAAGGCATTACTCAGCCTACCACACTAAGCGATGTAGAAACTAAATGTAGGTTTACACGGTACAATCAATGTCACAGACAATGCAGCGGTGCTCAGAAAGGAACTTCTTAGCCCCTATTTCCTGAACATGTCTCCAGTCCACTTCTATTAGCCTGTATTTTCCCACATTTCACACTGGCCACATTGACTATCAGCCTGGCACTTTGAGCCTCTAGCGTCCCACAGGCCAAAACGTGGGTCCCGGCACAACTGACCGGTACACAAAGTCACCGACGGTGATCAGCAGCTGGTCCAGCAGCAACTACCACCCACCTGGGAGGAGAGGGCGTTCGTGATCCCTCGCAGCTGCCGTCCAAGAACACTTCAGTTTATCGGCAAACATCCCGCACACTCTCCTCAAAAAGGAGCAGATGGTTAGGCTGCATCTGGAAAACTTCAAGAAAAGCGACTGGTGTGCCTCGCTGTCTTTCAGATTTAACCGTGCGTTGGAGGAAGAACTCTGGTTGCCACGCTGCGTCTCACGCAGCTGGCCAAGACAAGAAGCCAGCAGCAGAGGCTACCAAAGCCAGCCTACTTATCTCGTTACTGGCCATATTATTACCTCCTTTTTAAAAAAGGAAAATTTGGGACAAATGCTAATCCAGACAGGATGCTAGAATAAGAGGTATCATAGAGGCTGTTCCAAGCCAACCTGGACCTGTGGTTTTACTCTAATAAGTGAAAGAAAAGTTAACATTCCTTTAAATTAGAAAAAAAGAAAAAAAAGCAAGATTTACCTAAGCAGCTGCTAATAATTAATAATTGAGGTTAAAGACAATGGAATTTAACCTGTATTTACTTATTCTAGATTATTATGTATCTCTTTATAAGAATAAATTCATGGGGCACCTGGGAGGCTCAGTCAGGTTTAGTGTCTGACTCTTGATTTCGGCTCCGGTCATGATCTCAGGGTCGGTAGATCGAGCCTTGAGTCAGGCTCTGTGCTGGAATGGAGCCTGCTTAAGATTCTTTCTCTTCCCCTCCCTTCTCTCTCTCGCCCCTCCCCACCCCTGCTCACTTGCGCGAGAGCGCTCTCTCTCTCTCTCAAAAAAAAAAAAAAGAATAAATTCGTAATAGTTTATTTTACAAAGGAGATATACATTTTCAAGGAAAATGTTAAGAGAATGGATTGTAGGGTGATCTATGATTTCTCAGTTATTCACGAACCAATCAAACCTAAGCAGGGCAACACCTACTGGCAACAATCCAAATTGCAATAACTACACCAAAAACCAGCCTGGTAATTTAAAAGCTAGTAAGTGATCACAAATACTGATTCCCCTCGGGCCAAAACTTATCCTGTTTGTATTCCACACCTGCTTCTGCACAGAACCCTCATCTGTTCCTATTCCCTTTCTCCCAACTCTGCCTTCTAGGCTTCCTTGGCCAGTCTCCCCTGGGTTCTCCTCATCTCCTTATGTTCTCTTCCCCAGTTTCCTGGCTAGTTTCTCCTCCTGCCCCCATGCTGTAACTATAGGTGTCGCCCCAAAATCAGGCCTCAGCCCTTTGTTCCTCCTGCTTTACAATTACCCTCTTGGAGCATTACTACAATCCATGTAACTGAAGGTCCATCTCCTTTCTTGATACCCACCCAAACTCCAGGCCCCCAATTCTTACACTTTCTTCAAATCTGGCCCCAGACCTCACTATTTTCTTTCTGTGAATTCTAATAGCATTTATAAACCACACACAAAATCTAAAAATATATATATCCTATGTTCTCTACACATTTGATATATGT
The DNA here is from genome assembly GCF_029215605.1 of Mirounga angustirostris. NCBI lineage: Eukaryota > Metazoa > Chordata > Mammalia > Carnivora > Phocidae > Mirounga > Mirounga angustirostris. The sequence goes on along the minus strand of NW_026991712.1, from coordinate 65,060,729 downwards.
ACATTTGCTCCTTCCCATCCAGAGTACAAGCTCTTCAAGTAGAGGTGAGGTCTTTCATGCATTCATTCAACAAACATTAATTGAGAGCCGACTATATGCAAATACTGTTTTAGATACATAAACAGACAAAACAAAGATCCCTGACTTCATGAAGCTAATATTTTAGTGGGATGGGGTGGGGAGATGAGGGGGCAAAGAGAGACAATGAACAATAAACTAATAACCAAGTAAATTGTTTATAGCATATGAGTCGGTAGTAAATGCTCAACAGCTTTATGTGGCTTGTAACTATCATATTGGACAGTGTAGGTCTAATGCCTTAATTCCCTGGATTTCATTTAATTTCATCAGGAAAAATGTCAGAAACAAATCAAGCTGCCATATTAGTATTCATTTTCTCAAATGCAAAGCAACCCATTGCATCTACAAATACCACGATGCAGGTGGTGGAAATAAACTGGGGTTGTTGGCTTGTCTGCTTCTCCTGTTATAGAAAAAGTGAACAACAGAGTGACTACACTGGCAAATTCAGGTGCTCAGGCGGCTCCATCGGGTGGCCCAGGCTCACACCCTCAGGGTTCAGGCACCAGATGACCCCTTTTCTCACTATGAAAAAATACAAGAAAACAAATTGTCCCACAGGCTCTGAAGGGCAATTACAAAGGAGATGTTCCAAAAATATTTGGGAGATGACATCACCGGAATCAACAACTGCTTGCCAAGATTTTGAAGAGAACACCCCGCATTAGAATGTCCAGCTTTCATATGCTTGCCATGTTACTGTGTGATCAGCGGCCGAAGCGACTGCTTGCATACAGATTTTGTGAGGCAGCTGTTTTGACAGGACAACTATTTGACAAAACTGCATCAAAACCATCCCATCATCAAATCCAGTGTGCAGCCCTGACACTTGCCTGTCCCTGTCACCACCATTTCTGGAGGATTTTTGCTTACTCTATTGCTTTCTGATATATATTAGTCTTACAAATTACTTCTTCTTAATGAAAAATCATATATAACATGCAACACTTGTATAAAAAAGCATAGGCAATTACATTTATATGTGCTTGTACTTGGACAGCGTATCTCTGGAAGGGTATTTTTTATTTTTTATTTTTTAAAGATTTTATTTATTTATTTGACAGGGAGAGACAGCCAGAGAGAGAACACAAGCAGGGTAAGTGGGAGAGAGAGAAGCAGGCTTCCCGCCGAGCAGGGAGCCCAATGTGGGGCCTGATCCCAGGACCCTGGGATCATGACCTGAGCCGAAGGCAGACGCTAACTGAGCCACCCAGGCGCCCCTGGAAGGATATTTTTTAAAGGGGCAATGATCCATTACCTCTGGGGTGGGATGTAGGGTGCTGGGGATCAAGCACTGGGAGAACCTCACTCCTCACAAGATATCCTTTGAACTCCGAATATTTTTTTTACCATATGCATCTTTTACTTTATCTTTAAAAACCTTTTTCTGAATTTATTTTTTAGCAGTTTTAGTTTCACTAAAATAGGCAGAAAGTACAGAGAATTTTCACATACTCCCCCAACCCTTCACACTCTATTATTAACACCTTGCACTGGTATGACACAGTCCTTACAATTGATAAGCCAATATTTGTAAATTATTAAAGTCTACTGTTACATTAGGGTTCACTCGATATTGTACATTCGGCTACTATAGGTCCAGCATCTGTTCTCACAAACGGGTACTCTCAGGTAGTCCTCCCAGCAATCCCACTTTCTAAATGAGGAAGCGTGGGCTCAGAGAGGTTCAGTAATTTGCCCAAGGTCACACAGCCCCTAGGTGTGTTTGTGTCTGCCTTCATCCTAGATTGGCCCATTACCCCACAGCTGTAGTGTATCTGAAGCACTAGACAAGCCAGCATGAAATCACTGGTCTTTAAATTTAATAGGAAAAGAAAAAATCTCTTGAAAATGTTTTCAAACAATGGCTCCATGAACATGAGCAACAGTAACTCCTCTTGAAAGGGGAAATAATTTGGCCACCTGTGGTTAAGAAATATTGCCCCACCCTCAATGTCATGGCTACCAAGTCAGTGAGCTCCCTACTCCCTGTGCCCTCCCCTTGAGTCATACGAATGTACCAGGGACAGGAAAGAGGGGAAATTCCACTCGACACCGGAAGTCCTATTACAGGAATGAGTGACTCAGATGCCACTGACAGACTCCCTGCCCAACCAATCAGCCTTGTTAAGGAGGCACATGCTTTCAGGGCATGATTAATAGGACACAGGCTTCTAGAGCCCCAATTTTTAGCATATGGCTAAATTCTGGGCCCCAAGTCTGCAGACAAAATCTTCAGAAAGCTTTCAGTGATTTAGTTTCCTTGTTGATTTCATTTCTTCAACAACCATGAGCTGAGTGCCCACTGGCTACTGAAGACACCAAGGAGAAGGCAGGTGGGACAGACCTAGCGCTCTTTTAATAACGCAATGGGGTAAACATAGAAACAGATGATGAAAAGCAAAGAGATGAGGGTGGAGCGAGGAGGACTTACTAGTATTTTCTGGGGCTTCTGTCTTCAGGGAGATTTCTTTTGATGTATACCATAGCTATAATAAGATGCAATCTGCTAAATGTGCCTTAAGAACAGCACAAAGCAGATATTACGGGGATTCAAAGTGAACAAAGTGATTTGAGAAACTTAGTTACTACACACAATTTGAAAATTATGTGTAGATCCTTGCTTCTGGAGGTGTGGTCCACACAACCGGAGCACTGATGTCACCCAGGAGCTTGTAAGAAATGTAGACCCATTGAATCAGGATCTGCATTGGAGTAAAATCCTCTGGTGGTGTGTCTACGCAGTCAGCCCTGAGAAGCACTGGTTTAGAGCCCAAACAGCTCTAAAGCTTGCTTTAAATATGGTTTGGGTTTTGTTGTTGTTTTTTTTTAAGTAAACAATACGCAGAACTAAACTCCCTGTATTGTGAAATTAGCCTAACCACAACATAATCTTTCAAAATTCATACTTCTCTTCCTTAAGTGCATCTCGTATTTCCCATTCTTCCTTTATTCAATCTGAGAGGGATGCAGGTGTGTGGGGTTAAAAACAGAAAAGAGAAGGAGAAAAAAATAGATCCTCTCTGTGAGGCAGGCAGGGCTGGCATGCTCCCAGTAGATTCAGTTCTAGAAAATAAAGCCTTTGTGCTTGGAGGTGGTCTGAGGCCTTTCGCTCTCAGGTCTCTGTTTCACCTGGCCTGCTAGCTGGCCTGCTGAGTGGTCACATCAGCATCAGTGCATGTCCTTTTGTGCTGATCTCATTTTTTACTTGGATCCAGAAGCATTTGCAGAGTACCTATGAAGTGCATAACAGGGGCTAAGTGCTCTCAGGTATATAAAGGCGTGGCCAACGATGTGTAGAAATAATTACAAGAATAGGTAGAAAGTAAGTCGTACCAAAAGAGAGATACAAACCAAAGAGAATGAATGTTCGGATAAGGGAGAGAAAATTCCTGGCTCAAGAAATCCAGAGAAGATTTTGGGAAGGAGGCCTCAGAACCAGCTGAGCCTTAAATGATGGTCAGGATTTGAAGAGGCAGACATGGAATTAGAGCATTTTATAAAGAACATCTAGCCCAGAAAAAGGGTGGGGGCACAAAGATGAAGATTTCTCCCAGGAGATGAGAGAATCTGACTGAGACATGTGAGGCAGCAAGCCGGAAAAGAAGACCTGGAATTTGGTCATAGATGGTCCCAAATGCCGAAGTGTGGGAGCAGGAAGTCACCGAAGATTTCTGAGTAGAGGAATAACATGACCATATCTGTGTCTTGGAGTTTTTATACACCAGGGCATTCTTTGCAGAGGAGGGAGTGAATGGGCGAGGGTAAGAATGTAGGGAAGTCCTACTGCTTCCTATGAGTCCCAGTTGAAGGTAGATAGATATTATCCCCTTTCTTCGTGTTCTTCCCTCTCCCCACACCCCTGCTTCCCGCAAACCATGCAGTCCATGGATGCTCAACATCTCGATGTTGACAGGGGCTGGAGTGGAGTCCAGCCCCCACGGAGACTTTCCTGAAGGCTGCGAAGAGGCATGAGCCCTGTTCCCAGGAAGATATTCACAGAGCACAGGTGTGTTATGATAGGAAGTATGAAAGCTGCCGATTTATCAAAGTCTGGGGTGGTGATGATTATCACTGGGCATGTTCACCATCAGAAAGGAGATGATTAGATAAGAAAACACACTTGACAACAATCTCCTTTCACCTGTAATTATTTCTGGGTATGTGCTGTTCTAAGAAGAACATTTGGTCCCTTTTTCGGTGAACTTGATTCCCCTGAGCCAGCTGATTCTTCTTTCTCGTTATCACACAACTTGGGAGCTCGATAGAAAGGCAGAGCCATTTTGCCAATTCCCTCATTTAAAGGAGAGGCAGAATGACTTGTCCAACTGCGATCTGCCAAGCTGGAACAGAACCTTTTAAAAACATATAAAATATAAAAGCTGGAGGAGGGTCCCTAGCGTCCCCACACACACTGGGAAGTGGGGGTGGGGAGGCTTCCCTGTCGTCCACGTCCACCAGACTGTTGGGTGCCCAGGAGGGAGCAGTTCCAGCCTCAGTGTGAGCTGCCCAGTGGGAAAGCACCTCTTCCCCAGGTGCCAAGGTCCATGGTACCCCTGACGCAGAAGCAGGCGACCTGCCCGCAGGGCGTGGCCTGGATGGCCCCACCCCTGGCCTGACTCCCATTTTCACTCCTCTTAAAAACAGAAATGTAACGGAATTTTAAACTGTTTAGACGGGAATGTAACGTTAAGAAAATGCAACTTATTCAGCTTGGCCTACACCAAAATACAAAGAGGTTGGTGTGAAATCACTTCCTCAATGAGAACTAAGTGAGACACGCTCAGTCGCTTCCCAGCAGAGGTGAGAAAGAGTTATTCCTCTCTCTCTCTGAGTCCTTGTGGGGAACCACCACACGTCGTCGGGTAAAGTCCCTGCTGATGAAGTGTTCAGGGCTTATCGCTGCTCAAAGACACCTCCAATCACGGCCACAGACCTCACCAAATCAAAACATCCCCTCAGGCCTTAACTGTTTTGTGCTTTGAGTTAAACTTACAAAGGAGAAAAGAGATGGCTAGATAAATTAAGGCAAGGAACACTGGAAGTTCTCGGCCGATTTTCCTTGGACTTGGGCTTTGTCTAATCACTTGCACTAAAACACAAGGCCTTAGAGCCAGACCTTCCATTTCCAAAATAGTGTCAGTCAACCTGAGGGCAGAGCCTTGCTTTGGCTCCTGATTTATAGAAACAAGGCAAGATTCCCAGCCTCAAAACAACCTCGTGTTAGAAAACACTGAAGCCAGAAAGACTGGGCTTCCTGAGAGTAAGACAAAGACCAGACAACTGTGTCACCCAAGCAGCCATGAGGGAGGATGAGGCCTGGACAGTAAGAAAGTAGTCTTCTGCCTGATACTTACGTCAGCTGTGTCTAATTGAATAGAATGCATTCCACATATGGAATTTTAATTTTTCTAGAAACTCCATTCTAAAAAAGCAAAGAGAAGCAGAGAAATTAATTTTAATATTTTCACTTAGCACAGTATATCCAAAATATTATCCTTTCAATATATTGCCAATATAAAAATGATTAGGAAGAGATTTTACATTCTATTTTGTCCTAAGGCTTCAAAATCTGGTATGTATTTTACACTTAGAGCACATCTCATTTCAAACCAGCCACATTTCAAGTGATGAACAGCCACATGTGATTAATGGCCACCGTGTGGAACCCTTCAGAGTCAGAGAATTAAAAAATCAATGAAAAAGATAATCTTAGGACACCGGTATTCTGAAAAGAGCCTGCCTGCCTACTGCAGGAAGGGCAAAAGTTAGGTTCTCTGGGAAGATGCCACATCACAGTCTTGACGGGGTTTGTTTCATCTTTTCCCTGACCCTGTGACCTGGATATTATTCTCTCCTGATTAACAATAAGGAAACTGGATCAGTAGTCTAACGGCTGGGCCAAAGTCACACAATGAAGAAGTGGATATGGGATCTAAGCCCAGGCCTCCTGACTCCTCATGCCGGCCATGCAGTGTTCTGGAAGAGCCCCACTTCCAGGAGACAATTTCTGAAACTCAAGAGGACGCTCGGTGACATCATTCTGTCCGGTCCCACACAGATTTCACCCTCTTTTTAGAAGACCAATGAGACATCAACCCAACAGAGATGCACATCCATGCATATTATCCAGGATGGTTTTTAGAAATGTGGATTTAGTGGGGCGCCTGGATGGCTCAGTCGGTTAAGCGTCTGCCTTTGCCTCAGGTCATGATCTTAGGGTCCAGGGATGGAGGCCTACATCGGGCTCTGCGCTCAGAGCGGAGTCTGCTTCTCCTTCTCCCTCTGCCTGCCGCTCCCCCCGCTTGTGCTTTCTTTCAAATAAATAAAATCTTTTTAAAAAAATAGAAATGTGGGGTTAGGTGGGAAGGTGGACTCAAGCAGGCTGGCCATGGGCAAACATGTCAGAAGGGGCTTTTGGAGTCCCTCTGGAGTGCCTTCTCCCTTCACCCCTCTGCTGGGCTCTTATCCTGGACTCACTCAGTACGGACCCCTCCCAGCTCCTCATGTCCCCCTGGTCATTGGGCTGAGGGTCATCACCTGCATGCATCGCTCTCTGCTTAAACGATGAGGTGTGCTCTGGTGTTAGATTCAGGGTCACCGCCGCAGATGAAACAGCGGCCTTCTGGAGAGAACGCCTAGAGTTGAAGAGGGCAAATCAGCAGAGCAGATGTTCAGAAGATAGAGAGGGACTTTCATATCATTTCCCTTCACATCTACTGGTCCAGGTCAGTAATGTTCTGGAAATGAATGCTCCATTCAAACCTAAACAACAGGGCATTTACCATTTCATCTAAATAGTGCCCCAGCCTCAGGCCTGGGTAAGTCCTGTTTACTGTAATCAGTTCTGCTGCAGACTTAGAGATAGGATCCCCCCACCCCCACCCACCCAGGTGCAGACTAAGGCTCTGTCCACTTATCTCCTCTCTACCTCCTCCTATTCCCCAGCCCCTTCTCCCCGCCCCCTCCCCCGCCCCCCCCCCCCCAACACTCTACAAACCAACACCTGGTCAAGGAGCTGGCCACATCTCCTTCCTGCCAAGTCTTGTTCTGCCCATGAACTCTGGGCTAAGATATCAATCGGGGGATTCTCTCTGGGAGGTCCCAGTGTCCCTCCCTCCTCCCCATCACCCTCTGTCTCTGCACGTGCACACAGCCTGGACCCAGCTCAAACTCATCCCTCACTGACGACCTTCGCCTTCAAACAGTTCTCTGAACAATGGCCAGCCCCGCGCTCGCCAGAGTGCAAACATCCCTCTGCTCTCTGCTCCCTGAAAGGCCATATGGAAACTCCCCCTCATTTGTTGGCCCACATCTGACAGAGCAAAGGGCTTTTATCTCAGAAGGAAAGAGCCCAGTGCTGAGCAGCCACCACGCCCCTAAGCACACACAAAGTCAAAAAGACATTTGCCCAAAAGGCCTGTCACAGAGAAGTTTTCTGTGTGTGCGTGTGTTTTTAAAAGAATTTTCTCTTCCCGCCAAAATGTCTGTACCAGCAGCAGTAGCAGGTCCGTGGAGAGCCTGCCACCTGACCTGCTCGGCAGGTCCCTAATTGCGTCCCATCTGGTGTCTGGCACACACAAAGGCCACCGGCCCAGCTCCGCCCCCAGCCTTTCTCCCGGCCGTTTGGTGCGTTCGCGCAGCCTGCGCTGGGCCGCACCCCGCCAGGCCCGACGGGGCGCACGGCTAGCGGGCGCCAGGCCCGGGGCCTCCCAGGCACTCGGAGCTGGCGCACAGCTCGGGCGAGGAGGACAAAGGCCGCGCCTGGTGCGGAGGGCCTGCGCGTCGAGGCGAGCACTGTGCACGTTTTGTCAGCCAAAGCCTGACAGGCGGGGGGACTGGCTCTCAGCCAGAGAGAGCGGACGGACCAGCCCCGGGACCCCGTGGAGCGTTGGCAGTGTGCATTAAAATGCGCTTGCCTCTGACTCAGCAATTCCCAGCTCCTACGAACATCCCAGACTGCAATTCAGAGGGGCCCAAAGACAAAGCTGCCAAAGGTTCCCAGCGCCGCCTTTTTGCAAAATAGCAAAAGCTTGGGAGCGGCTCTAACAATTAAGAATGGGTTGGGTTGCAGAAACTGGAAGGCACACGCTGTAAAATACTGGGTAGTGATGAAAGGTGATGCTGGAGGCCTGTATGTGTAGGCATCAAAGGATAGCCAGAAAAACATTCTTAAATTTAAAAAGCCAGTTAGAAAATAATATACATAATATCATCCTCTTTCCTTATAAAATATTTTTATGTAAATTTATATGTACATGCACGACTGTGTGTATCTCTGTATGTAGAAAAAAATATTTGTACCAGGCTGTTAACTGATTATTTCTGGATATTGAGTTTATGGCTGATTTTTTCTTCCTATTTTTGATTATCTGTATTTTCTGACTTGTACACATTTTCCATAATTGTATAATAAAGAGGTTTAAAAAGGAATGCTGGAGTCAGCTCTCTTATTTACTTATAAGTATTATTTAAAACCATGGACTAGATGAAGTCATCTGAAGGAAAATACAGAGAAGGGGCTCCAGGGCAGAGGCCCCGCGACATCAATATTTGGAAGTTGGGCATAGGAGGAGACGGACACAGGAAAGGAAACCAGGAAGGGGTAGCCAGTATATGAAAGGAGAAAAACCAGAAGGATCCCAGAGGCCACGTGAACGAAGTGGCTCAGGCAAACGAGAGAGGCACTGTCACATTTCCCTCAGAGGTCAGATAGTAAGATTAGGACAGCAAATTGGGCAATGGAATTTTATCAGGACAAGAGGGAAGTTGCGGAAGTGGAGTTTTGCTGGGAAGAAAAGGCAGAAACACGGGAAATGGAGAGTGTTGTCCGCCGAGGGAGGGTTGGTTTTTTTAAAGGTGGGAGATATTTCCACACTGGGGTAAGGATGACAAGAAGGGTCAAGTAGGGAGGGATGCTGGGGAGAGAAGGGAGGGTTGCGAGTGCTCCAAGCTTGGCTGAGCCAGAGGCGCAGGGTCCAGCCCGTGGCGAGGGGCCCCCAGCTCGCCCTCCTCCAGGAGGAAAAAGCACCGCGACAGGTGGGCCCGATGCAGGCAGCTTGGGAGGCGTGGCCGGGCAAAGATGAGGTGTTTCCACGCTGTTCTAGACTTTTTTTTAAATAAACAAATAAAAAGCAGCAAGCTGTGCGTGAAGGGAAGTCTGAGGAGAGAGATGAGCATGACCTCCTCAGACGGGGAGAGTCACCTGTCCAGGGGTGCAGGGGGTAGGATTGTGCAGCAACCCTGAGGGAGGGACTGCTTGAGGCTTGTGGCATCCATGCACTTTTTACAGAAGTTCGGTTGGCACCCTTGTGCGTTTGCTCTGTGAGCGAGGGGGCTCTCCAGGGGGAGGGAGGAGTTGGCCAGGGCGTGGGTGAATGCTGCCCTGCAGGGAGTCTCTCACCTCCAAGCATCCCTTCCCGGTGCGCTTCAGCCCGCTGCTGGCAAAGGCTTCTCCCAGGCCTGCCCAAAGCCTATTTACCGACTCTAAGACTTCGTTTAGAGGTCTGCCTGCTTCAAAGAGCTGAGAGAGGTGCAGTCACTAAGCACATGAATTGTAATTAGGTATCTGTTCTAAAATTAAAGTAGGAGTTCCTTGAAGGCTAGGAGTGGGTTATCTTTACTTTATTTCCTGAATTCTTGGTACAGAACTTAAAAAGTAGGCACTCAATAAATAGGTGTTGAAGAAAGGAGGAGGGAGGGAGAGAGAGAGAGGAAGGCAAGGAGGAAAAAGTTTTCCCCGTTTTAGAATTGAGGAAATCAAAACTCTGATTTCAAACCCTGCTTATAAAACACCAAGAATTACATATTAATATTGGTCATATTATCAAATACATGATTTGAGCTAGAGGGACCCGGCGCACGATATGCTTATGCTAATTGTCCTGGTATAATTATTAATGGAGTCATCAGCGGACACTGGAGTTCAGACTGGGGCTGGTTACTTGAGTGAAAGCTTTCAGAACAATCTGCAAACTGAAAATTCAAAACTTTTTCATGGTTTTCATATGGATCAGTATCAGATTCTCACTTTTGACCATCCCTCCACAACCCCAGTGTATTACACGTGGGAGTGAACTGAGCTATATCTGTTTAAAAATATTTTGCTATTTTTTAATTTTGTTAATATTTTCTTGATTACACATACCAAAGAAAACTGAATTCATTTTTACAGCCTTTTTTTTTTTTTAAAGATTTTATTTATTTATTTGAGACAGAGAGAATGAGAGACAGAGAGCATGAGAGGGGGGAGGGTCAGAGGGAGAAGCAGACTCCCTGCCAAGCAGGGAGCCCGATGCAGGACTCGATCCTGGGACTCCAGGATCATGACCTGAGCCGAAGGCAGTCGCTTAACCAACTGAGCCACCCAGGCGCCCCTTTATAGCCTTTTTGAGGTGTAACTGATATACCACGAACTTGGCTCATTTTACTTGTCCAATTCAATAATTTTTGGTAAATTCACAGCTGTGAAACCAAACAATAATAATTGGAATAATTTTATTTATAGGCAGGAAATCATGTATATCTTAAGCTTTCTATTAACATGAATTATTTAATGTACACAACTCCATCCCCAAATAGACACTCTGTAACTCTCTCTCTCTCATTGGTTCAATTTTGTAATAATTTATATCTCTCAGGAAATGACTTCATCTCAACTCTTAAGATAATAAATGGAAATTGTAACAACAATCATATTCTTGAGCATGATAAAACTTTGGTATTCTTTTCCCAGGACACAATCCATCTTATGTTTTCACAAAAGGGGGGGGGGGAAGTATCACAAATGAGAACATCTCTCTCTCCTCACTCTGCAGGGGAAAGACAGTAGCTGACAACTGATGATTAATTACATGGCCCAGAAACGTTCTGCCTCTGGGTTCCTCTGCTCTGGCTCACCCAACCATTCCACCGTCTCACCAGCTACTCGCACTTGTGGTTGTTACTAAATAGATATCCTGACTTGCCATATTCTCTGGATTATCAAAGAAGAAAATCCATGTGGCAGCTGAGAGTGCAATGGGCCTTGTTTCCCACGGACCCTTTGTTCTTTCCCACAGCTCACATTCTATGTGAGGATTTGGGGTTGGAAATTGCTGACCAACTTCTCCTTTATCACAGACCCTAGAAAGACGCCAGCATGGTGCACTGAAACTTATCACTACCATGTTCTTTCACATTCAATATTGTAGAATCAACTACCCTGCCAACTAATATGAGTGCAGTTTCTGATATCAGTGTGCCAAGAAAATAGCAACAAGGGCTAAATCCTAACTTCTTATCAAGCCATCCAAGAACATTGACAATACAAGCAAGTGTCTGGAAGAGAGTAAAAGTCAGAGATCTTTCTAGAACCCTCCAGCGAAAAGCTCTAGAGATGGAGTTTTTGATCCAAGAGCCCCAGGAGTGGTTCCCAAACACTTAGATGTAAGATTTCAAAAATATTGGGGGTTTGGAGAAGAGATACATTTGGAATCTGGTATATTTTGCCAAATAAAGATTCCTTCATTGTTTTTTGTTGTTGTTGTTGTTGTTGTTAAAGATTTTATTTATTTAGGCATGAGAGACAGAGAGAGAGAGAGAGAGAGAGGCAGCAGGAGAAGCAGCCTCCCAAGGAGCAGGGAGCCTGATGCGGGACTCGATCCCAGGACCCTGGGACCATGACCTGAGCCGAAGGCAGACGCTTAACCACCTGAGCCACCCAGGTGCCCTCCTTCATTGTTTTAAAAAGAAAGATTATTATTTGAATACCCCTAAATAAAAAGAACGTGTTCACAGAATGATTATTCTATAAGTTAAATTTTGTTTTACTTAAAAATGTATTATGCCCACCTATTTTTCTCAAATAAGAGCATATCCTCATCCAAGATAGAATCATCTTTCATATAGACAATGGAATTAGAAAGACATTTTATAATTCTTTACTCAGATCAAAAAATTAATCAAAGCAATCCCAAACTGAATGCTAGAATTCAGGCAACATAATATGGTGCTGCAATGGTCTAATGAATTCCAAAGAATCTATGTTCTTATCCTGTTCCTGCTACCCCTTAATTTGTATTATGGCCTAGGGAAACTATTCCTATGCCACTCTTTCTCCATCAGCAAACCTGAGAAAACATTCATCTTTATAACCACATTGTACAAATTTCAGTGAAAGAAGCCAATTAAAGGGCTCACACCACACAAATAAGCTACCACTAGATCTAAAGTGCTCAGTAATTACAGTAAATTTAGATGTTATCATCATACCTAGTCCCCAGATTCATTTATGACTCCCTGGTGACATCATACACTTTGTCCTTCAGAAGGTGAACAGTAAACCAAACATAAAAGTATAAATTAAATTTACTACCTCAAGTCAGCTAAGTGAGGTTTATCAACCACCTACAGTCAACTGCCTGCCCTCCTTTGGTCCTGTGAGGGGCAAAGACAAATCCCGATGCAGTCCCTAAAGAGGGAGGTAAGACATGGACACAAAGCATGGGTCCTCAACACCAAAGGCTAGGGGGACAGTGTTCGGGAACAACAAGGAGGAAAGTATTTGTTCCTATCTCTTCCACAATCCAAGCCTTCTTTTGCTTCCCCCAGACAGTTTCTGTTTAACTTTTCCTTTTGAAATGATTTCACACCGAAAGAAAAGTAACAAAAATAGACTTTCATAAAGCCCTTCAAACCAAGCAGTTGGGTTCACCAACTGCTGACATTTTAGCCACATTTGCTTTATCATTCTATCTCCTCCCCTGTCTCTCTGTATGTGTATACACACACACACACACACACACTTTTTCCTTAAATTATCTAAGAGAGTTGCAGACATTATACTTCTTTATTCCTAAATACTTGAGTGAATATTTGCTAGAGCAAAAATATTCATGTATACAACATAGTACAATAGTCAAAATTATGAAATTTAACACTGGTACAATACTGTTATCTAATCTATGAATTTTATTCAAGTGTTGCTAATTGTTATAGACTGAATGTATCTCCCCAAAATTCATATGTTGCGATCCTAAACTCCCATTATGACTATATTGGAGATGGGCTCTCCTAGGACGCGATTGAGATTAAATTAGATCATTAGGATGGGGCCCTGATCCTTATTAGAACAGACACCAGAGACCTCTCTCCCTTTCTTTATCTGAGCACAAGCACAGAGGAAAGGTCATGTGAGGATACAAGAGAAAGTGGTGCTCTACAAGCCAGGAAATGAATTTGCAGGTACCTTAATCTTGGATTTTGCAGCCTCCAAAACTATAAGAAAATAAACTTCTGTTGTTCAAGCCTCCCACTGTATGGTAGTTTGTTATAGCAGCTTAAGCAGGCTAATACGCTAATGGTTCCAATGACCTTTGTAACAATGTTTTTTTCTTGCCCAGCACCCAGTCTTCCCAGAACTCTTAAAGCCCTTTATCTCTACCCCTTCCTTTACACAGGAAGCACTGCCATTAGTTTTTGCTAAACTTTTCACATGTATGTGTTCATCTCCCTGGGGAAGCTTTAAGCAATGTGAATCTTTGCCTTTGTCTTGCACATCTGTGACTGCCACGCACGGCCTCCACAGGGTCCTGCACACAGGAGGTACTCATGAATATTTGTCAGTTAATTGAATGGGAATAAGTTTTAATTACTAGCTGCATTATGGCTTAGAGCCAATGGTCATTAAATGAACCACACCTCAGTGGCCCCTCTCATTCTGTTGCCAGAACAAATTTTCCCATTGTTCCATGGGAATAATACATACCATATCTTATTCACACAGAGGCTCTAGTTTATAAAAACAATTCTTTGGTGGGACGCCTGGGTGGCTCAGTCAGGTTAAGCTCAGCAGGGAGTCTGTTTCTCCCTCTGCCTGCCACTCTCCCTGCTTGTGCATGCTCTCTCTCTCTGATAAATAAATAAATAAATAAATAAATAAATAAATAAATAAATAAATAAATAAATAAAAACCCCAAAACAAAAAACTTCTTTGATCATGCTCAGAGATGGATAAGCTCCCAAATTCCTTCAGGATAAAGTTCAACCTCTTTCCAGGATTTTAAACACCCTTCAGGATCTGAACCTAATGTGCATTTTCATTGTATTATTACTTACTCTGCGCTCCACGCTCGAACCAAAGTGGGCCACTTGTCATCCCTATGAATGTCCTTAATTTTCCATTCTCCACCCTTTACTCATTCTTATTATCTCTGCCTAAAATGCAATTCCTCATCATCATTGATCAAAATTACCCTCTAGCATTGAGCCCAACACTGGAATAGAGCAAAATTGAATTGTTCGTCCATAAACGCACAGCACATTTATTCCACAATAATTTATTGAGCACTTACTCTATGCCAGGTACACACTACATGCTCAAACTACAGCAGTGAACGAGACAGTGTTTCCTGCCCTCCTCATCATCCTTGCCTCTGCTAGTCGGGCAATATATTCTGAGAATTTGAGCAGGATTTCTGTTTAGAATGACTTTGTTTTCCTGATGTGATAATATAACAGTTCATCATGTGGCCAACAAGAATGCCTTGTCTTTGTAGGCAGTTCGATGGTGGATAGGCATATACCCATTCATTATCTCATTTTATGCTACCTCAGAGGTTCCCCTTTTATGAAAGAGGACACAGAAATTCAGAAAGGTTAAGTTAACTGACCAAGGCTGGTGTCAGATATAGATGAGAATCCTGGCCTTCCAACCTCCGGTCCAGTTTCACCACCTCCAGAAACCAGTTGTGGAGGAGGGATAAGCAATATTAGCCCTACTTTGTAAATGAGAAAACTCATTTAAGCATAGTGGATGTCAGGATATGCTGCAAAAAGAAATGCAACCTAGTGGTATTTGGAAATCAAATTCAATATTACTTCTTCCACCAAGATAACGTAAATCATATACCAGGGCCTTGAGAAAAAATAAACCACTTGCTGCACTTTATTTGAATTCATATGTTCAACTGTTGGTAAATTGGCCTTGCTTTATTAACACTTAAAATTTGAACAAGTAACCCTGTAATTCACTAAGCCAGTAAAAAATTCAAATGCAAGTAATTCTTCTGTAGTTCCAGTCTTGTCTCATACTATTAAAGTAACTTAGCATTTCAGAGAATTGGGAGAAAAAAACCCTCTCATAATCCACAAATTCTGACATAACACTGCTAGCTTGAAAACGTTTCCTTTCAGTTTTTTACCAGACACAAACATTTTATATTATTATAATTATAGTTCTCATACTCTGCTTTGATTTTTTCACCTGATATTCTATTCATCCTTTTCTGTGTTTCTACACAGTCTAAAAATAGAACAGGTCTTGGAATCAGAAGCCCCAAATTCAAAATGTAGCTCTACACTTACCACCTATCTACAAGGGCAGTTGTAGACCTTACAGGGCTCAAAGCTTTTACAATTGCGGGGGCGGGGGGGGATGCCTCTTAAAGAATACAAAATTCAGAGTAGGATTAAATATTCTTTTGGAATGGAAAAGGAAATCACAACACATTTCTGGAGATGTGGAGATTTCGATCTTTTCTTCTGAGCTCTCTGCAGGCAATTTACCAGAAATGCTTATACAGAAATGCTCTCTGATTATAATCTGGTTTCCCCTCCTCCCCTGCACACCATGTGACTCCTGAACTCACAGGGGGCCTGCAAGTGGGGGCCCTAAAGCTTAAGCTTCATTTGCTTTACAGTAAATCCACATCTGCCATTAAGGTCTTGGGCAGATTGTATAACGCCTCTGGTCCTCAGTTTGCTCACCTATAAAATGGGTAACAGCTACCTGAAGAGGTTGCTATGAGAACTAAATGAAATAATGCAGAAATCAGTGCTGGAACCCCAGCAGCACCACACAGGCTGGTTATCAGCCCCCTAATGCCAATGATCCGGAGGTGGAGGCTGCTTATGGGACACCAAACACTGCTCCCCCTCCTTAGAGAGACTACTTCCCTTCCAGTTAGATTTTTGTCATTTTTCAACAATCTCTCCCTTTCCTGTGTCAGTTTTAATGGATTTTTAGACTTACAGATTTTGTTAGTTCTTTACAAACCCTTCTCTAGCAGTTTATAGCTCAAAATAGGAATTAAGTAAAGCAACTCTTTTTCCGGGCCTTCTTAATTATTTCTTCTGAAAACAGTGCCTAATAAAATCTGATTTGGGGTTTTGCTTTTTGGGGTTTGTGTCATTTGTTTTTTGTTTGTTTTGTTTGTTTGTTTTTTGTTGTTTTTGGATGTACTGAAGCAATTACAAAAAGAGGACTCAAAAGATTCAACGGCTCTGGCCTGTGAGCAGACGGGCCATTCATAATTTTGTAATTTCCAATTTGGGGCAGCCTCAGATGAATTTCCTGCCCAAGCTGGTCTACTTATGGAACAAAAGCCTGGAGATGTGTCTGTTTCACGCCCCATTGGCGGTGCACACTGCTCAGGGCTGGCCTCTCTGGTGGCCTGTATTCATTCGAGGGACTCACCGCCCTCCGCGATCTGGCTTTTACAAATCACTACAGAGAAATCCAGTGTAGACAACACAGACGTGCTTTCCTTCAAACCACAGGGACTCTGCCACAATCTTTTTTATCTTGTAAGTAACCCATAAAGGTTTCAATTAACTATTTCCTGTTATTGCTTCCTCACCAGGAAAGGTCCCCTTGGCTGGGGCAACTTCCCCAAATGCTCCAAAAACTCTGAAAGTTGTCCCTAAGTCATTTATTCCATAGTTTACAACATAGATCCCTCTAAGGACCATTTTCATATGGCTGCTTTTTACCCGATATCCTACAGGCTTTGGCAAGCAGGGACTAATTAGGTACCTGTGAAATAATACACAACCTGGGGAAAGGTGCTAATACCCCAAGAGGCAAGAGATGCCAAGTGTCTCATTCCATTTTAAACAACTAACCTTGGGGGGCGCCTGGGTGGCTCAGTTGGTTAAGCGACTGCCTTCGGCTCAGGTCATGATCCTGGAGTCCCAGAATGGAGTCCCGCATTAGGCTCCCTGCTCAGCCAGAGGGTCTCCTTCTCCCTCTGACCCTCCCCCTCTCATGCTCTCTCTCTCATTCTCTCTGTCAAATAAATAAAATCTTAAAAAAAAAAACAAAAACAAAACTAACCTTGGGTTGTAGTCCCACCTTTGTGAAAGGAATGCTTCTACAATTACAGATACTCCAACCCCAGTTCAGCTACTTTCTCTCACACAATAACGGAAGAAGGGATGAGCAGGAAGAACTGCGAGGTGGGCCCGAGAAACAAACCTAAAAAGGAGGCTTGTTACCATCTCACAAGCAGATCTGGGACAAAGGAGCAGGAAAATGGGCTGCATACCACCTCTGAGTACCGGAGAGAGGAAACAAGTTACCAGTTAACTAATTTTATTTTTTTCTGAAGATTTTATTTATTGATTTGAGAGAGAGAGAACACGAGCCAGGGGAGGGACAGAGAAGCAGACTCCCCACTGAGCAGGGAGCCCTGAGGTTGGGGGGTAGGTGGGGGACGGGGAAACAGGACTTGATTTCAGGACTCAGGGATTCTGGGATCATGACCTGAGCCAAAGGCAGACACTTAACCGCTTAACCGACTGAGCCATGCAAGTGCTTGCAGTTAACGAATTCTAAAGGGCAGGTCGTGAGGTGTAGCTGTTACTTCACAAGATTTCTTTTACTAAAATTCTCTTTCATATTTAAAAAAGAGTATATGCTTAAAATATACTTGGAGAGGGTGCCCGATGGCTCAGTCAGTTAAGCATCTGACTCTTGATCTCAGTTTAGGTCTTAATCTTGGGGTGGTGAGTTCAAGCCTCACATTAGGTTCCATGCTGAGTGTGAAGCCTACTTAATATATACATATATATATACGCTTGAAGACAATTAAATACTTATAAGGAAATTTCCTTAAATACTGAAAGTAAATGTTTAGTAATTGTGCATTCTTTAAGAGCTAGAATTGACCTCAAACTTTAAATTAAATTTATAAAAATGGGAAAAAAATATCTGCTTTATCAACTTGTGATTCTATGGTAAACTTCATGCTTCCACTGCTCTCAAGATACTTGGCCCACCTATTTACACTCTAGCCCAAAGGCACGAGAAATTTGTACTAATTCCTACTACTGCTCTTCCCAAAGCTTCAACACAGGTTTCTTCTCTATATCTTGAATTTTGGCTCCTATATTCTTCAAACATTAGGCTGAGCTGTTTTGGCTTTTTTTCTGTTAACATCAGTGTAGTTTGATGGATTGTGATTCCTAATAAGAGTGTGCCCGACCCCATGCCTGGGAAGAATGCTTCCCACATACACATACATGGATGTCTATTTATTGGATAAATGAATGAATGGTAGAGAAACCCTCTTCCATGCTTAAAAAAAAGTTTGTGAAAAATGAGAACGAAACTAAAATAATGTAATAGGGCGGATAAAAGGAGTATTTAAGATAAAGTCCACCTTATAAGGGGCTTTCTGGACAGCTTCTTTTCATTGACTACAATTTCTGAGCATATTATGTTGAGCCCATTAATCGAAATTTGCCCATGGACAAACCTCTGCCAAACACTGCAATGATAGCCTAATATGGGAGGCTGAAAAATGACCTCCAAAAATGTCAATGTGTGAATTCCCAAAACTCCTAAGCATGTTACCTAACATGCTAAAAAGGAGTTGGCAGGTGTGATTAAATTAAGGATCTTGCCATGGGGAGATTAGCATGGATTTTCCACATGGGCCAAGTGTAATCACAAAGGAGACAGAGGGAGATTTGACTAGAAAGAGGAATGTCAGAGGGATGTGTCATGCGGAAGACACCACCAACTGTTCCTGGTTTTGAAGATGGAGGAAGAGGCCATGAGACATGGAACATAGGCAGCCTCTAGGAGCGAGATCATGCAAGGAAATGGATTCTCCCCCAAAGCCTCCAGAAGGAATGAAGGCCTTCTCACATCTTGATTTTAGTCTAATGAAACTGACGTCAAATTTCTGACTTCCAGACTTAATAAAGATGTGTTGTTTTAAGCCACTAAATGGTGGTAATTTGTTAGAGCAGCAATAGGAAACTAATAGAGCAGAGTGTAGTATAGTAATTTCATTTTTCATAGAGATATCTAAGATCTTTCTCTTTCAAACTTCTATGATCCAAAATAATTGAGCACAGTGACTTGAATAGGATGAGTTGGTAGTCCTTGAGCAGAAATGACAAAATCATGGGCAAGAGCTAACTGGATGATAAGAAACCAATCAACCAACCTCAAAGTTAAAAGACTACCTAACAAAAATCCAGTAGATTCTTTATTTATTATTGCATTGTTTTTAAAGAATTTTCCCAGTAACTTCCTTGATACACCTTTAAGTCATTTCAAGTTTTTTATAAAAAAATACTATTTCAATAAACTCCAGAGTCCTGTAGGACTTCATATTAAGCACAATATCTGCTAATTACAATAACTGGTAAGGCCCTAATCGTATATGTTGGGTTTGATTTTTCTAGAGTCAACACAGTTATATTAACAGATTATACACATTTGTAAAGGAAGATTCTGCCAGAAGTAGCTACAGTTGGTAATTGAGAACCAGGAGATCAAAGGGTTTGTCCTAAGAGTTGGCATTCCTTCCAACACTCCCCAAAGAGGTGCCATAGTTTTTGTGTCCTCTTGAAACCTTGAAAGACACAGAGGTCAAGTCCAGACATGCATCCTCACCCCCTGCAGCTGTGGCCTCTGATCTTGGAATGCATTGTTTCAGCAGATGCAGTAGAAGCCAAGAAAGCCTGCCCTGATGAAAGGTTGTGAGAGCCTGGATAGCAATGCCAACCAATAAA
Organism: Mirounga angustirostris; assembly: GCF_029215605.1. Taxonomy (NCBI): domain Eukaryota; kingdom Metazoa; phylum Chordata; class Mammalia; order Carnivora; family Phocidae; genus Mirounga; species Mirounga angustirostris. The sequence goes on along the minus strand of NW_026991712.1, from coordinate 65,040,860 downwards.
TAATTTTAGCCTCGTTCCGTTCATATTCTTTTATTTTCTCTCTCTTCCTCTTGACCCCTTCTGCAGCTGAGGACTCTACTCAAGCATCATTTCCTGAGGAAAATCTTCCCTGCCCAACCACCCAACTAGCTGGAGCCCTTTGTTATAGACCTCCATAAAACACTGTATTCCTTTCCTTCAGAATGCCTATCGTGGTTTGTAGTTATATATTCATTAGGGTGGTTATTTGTTTAGTGTGTCTCTTTCCCCACTGCAGGGGCCAGGGGCAGGACATCACAAAATGTGCCCCTTTGACATCTTGATTATTTTAAATAAAAGTTACATAAGAAAAAGCTGATGCAAGGACACTCAGCCCCTCCTCTGTCCCCCTAAAAGCAGGAAACAAATCTTTCATATGAAAAAATGCCCTCCCTGTACTAAAGAGCAAAAATACATCTTTATCATCAGAGATAGGGACTTTAAAAGCCAAGGAAACTATGGAAACAAATCTTGTTATTTTTTTCTAATCAACTACCTCAGCTTTAATTCGGCTTAGAATTCCCTACCAATTCCAGTGATGGGTATTAATTCCACGTGTTGCATGGAGCACTGGGTGTTATACGCAAACAATGAACCATGGAACACCACATCAAAAACTAATGTATGGTGACTAACATAATAAAATAAAATTTAAAAAAATAATTAAATGTCTATACAAATTTAAAAAAAAAGAATTCCCTACTAATTAAAGCTCCCAAATGCCTGTTTTCTTTATCCTGTCATTTCCTCACAGATTTATTGTCTCTTTGTCTAAAATGTATAAAAACTGCATGCCTTGATAATTTCTTTAGGTCTCAGATTTCATTATTGGGCCTCTGTGCACACATAATAAAACTTTGGGTTTTTTTCTGTTAATCCTTCTCGTGTAAATTTAATTCTTAGTCCAGCTGGAAGACCTTGAAAGGTAGAGGAAGAATTTTTCCTTCCCTATACCACTAAACATTAAATCCCATGATTAGAACCAGGTCTGGTTTATCCTTACTAGTTTATGGTAGGCCATGATCAATACTGGCTGAGAGAATGAATGAACGAGGAACCTAAGGCGTGGATCCAGGCTTCCTTCCTCCACCACTAACAAACTCTTGGCTAAGCTATAAATCAAGTTAATGTAGGTGAGCCAAAAACCAGAAGACGACTCTCCGGAACATTTAGAATATATTTGTTGAGAGCCCACTGGGAGCTGGAGCTCTTCAGAGAGCCACAAATCTCGAAGAGGAGCCAAGGCATACACAAAAAGCTCTAACGAAGGACAGAAGTAATGACAGCTACAAATGGGAGACAGATAAAGTGCAATGGAAATTCAGAAGAGGCTAAGTGGCCTCCAGTTGAGGGTATCCTGCCTTATTCCATGAACCTCCTCTCTTGATAACATTCCACACTCCCTTGCTCCTCAGTCCTTTTGCTGTGTCCGTTTGGCAAATGGAAAAGGTGTCTGCTTCTTCTGCTGAGGCCCTGGGTCAACCAGCCCAGCAGTGGATACCAAGGGTGAAGGAGATGTGTATCACTAAGGATCGGTTCAGGGCCCCTGCCTGTGGTCACGCTCCCCAGCTGAGGGGACAAGTGGGGCTTAATTAACACCAAAGCATCATGATGGACCTAGCAGAGGGCCTGAACTCATGCTTGCCAAAACGAGTCCTCAAGGCTGCTTGGCAGTTCTACTGTGTTTCCCTGATCAAATTCCTTCCCTGTTTTCCTCAACAATCACTTAAAAATTCTTTACTCTCCTCAGATCTCTGACAGTGCCTCCCACACCATCAGTTCCTCCTGTCTTTCTCAGCAGATGACCTTGCCTCTCACTCCACAAAAGAAACTGAAGTCAATGAATTGCTCTCTGAGGAGAGTACTCACCCAAGGGCAGGCCCCTCTCCTGGTGCGGCCTACGTCCTGGTGTGGTCTCCTCACCTGACTTGGGATATCTTGAAGGGCCACCTGAAACTCAGAGCTCCCCAAGGAGTTGGCCAAGGTCTTCACTGAGATGGCACTGTAGTCAACTTCTCCCTCTACCCAGTCCTGCTCCCTTCCCTTCTTCAGGTGTTGACTACAAGAGCACTCCCTAGCCCACATCCTGCATGCTCATCTCCATCAGACTGTTTCCCAGGGGAGACATGGCCTACCAGGGCTTGCCTGCCTCTTCAGGAGCCTTGTTTGCACTGTCCTCCTCCACCAATCTCACCACTTCACTCTGGCTTTGGGGTCTTTGAATTTGGAATGCCTGTTCCCTCCGCAGGGCCTTACTCTCCTTACCTAGTTACTTCATTGCCGCTCCATCTGCCAGGTCTCCCTTCACACAGAACTTCCTCCTGAGGAAAACAGATCAGTTTCCTTTGTCATAACCTCTCATGGGACCATATTTCTCTCCTTCATAGCATTTGGAGTTCCACCTGCCCTCTCAGAATTTAAGCACACTAGCAGGGCTGCTTGGTTTTGCTATTATATCCTTTGTGTTTTGCATAGTTCCAGGTGGTGTGCTAAACGCTGGACACGTTCCCTTAGGGAACTTACAATCCACTTAAGGAGACAGTAATATAGGGGCACCTGGGTGGCTCAGTTGGTTAAGTGTCTACCTTCAGCTCAGATCATGATCCCAGAGTCCTGGGATCGAGTCCCGTGTTGGGCTCCTTGCTCAGCGGGGAGCCTGCTTCTCCTTCTCCCTCTGCCACTCCCCCCGCTTGTGCTCTCTCCCTCTCTCTATTAAATAAATAAATAAAATCTTTTTTTAAAAAAATGAGACAGTAATATGGAGGTTAAGAAGGTAGTAGACCTCCATCTTACCAATGAAGAAACTGGAAGCTTGTGACAGGCATGGTCCCAAGGTCAGCAAGGAGAGGAATTGGGATTAAATTAATGAACTCCAAAACACCCAGGGAAAAAGGGAGGTGGAGAAGGATTCCAGTGACTGTAATTTACTAAGCTGGTCTGTGGCCTGAAATAGGTACTGTTTCTTCTCAATTACAGAACGTTTTCTCTGTGAATTCCTAGTGATTTAAAACTGCATTGCCCAGTACACTAGCCACTTGCCACATGTGGCTACCGAGCCCTCCAAATGTGGCTGCTCTGAACTGAGATGTGCTGCAAGTGTAAAATGCACTTTGGATGTCAAAGACTGAGAATGTGGTGGCGGGGAGGGGTGGGAAGAATATCAAATACCTTAATAATAATGTATATTAAATGTTAAAGTAATATTTTTGGACATACTGGGTAAAATATATTAAACTTAAAAAAATGTAGAAGCTCTCTCATCTATCATTTGTATTCATTGTTGAGCAAAAAGTGTTCAGTTAACTAAAGTAGGTCTACCAGCCTACTAGCCCTGGGCGACAGGGAACTTGGGAACCTGGGAATGAGGAATGTGGGTTAATCAGCTGAGTGAATTAAGTGCATGTTGGTCAAGAGAACACCAACACTGAAAAGACAGTAACACATTATGCTACAAAGAAATGCAGTTGATAAGGTGCAAAGTACCTAGTGGACCACATAAGATAGATGAATATTTGGTTACTTGATGAATGTGGATGTTCCAGTGGGGTGGGAGTGAAAGTAAGAGGCTGAGCAGAGGTTGAGAAATGTAATTGTGGAGTATTTATGGGGAACTGTGACTGTTTAGTTTGGCTTGAGTAAAGAGTTCGTGCAATGGAGTGGAGTAAGCTCTTACAAATAAAACTTTGGCATGTTTGGCATATACCACCCAAGGGAATAATTCACTCACTTCACATAGAAATCTTGTATAAATTTACTTTACCAGAAGAAATGGGTTCAACATATGCTAGAGAAGAATAGTGAGAAGCTCATAACTGAGTGCATAATTCTTGTAGACTCTTGTAAGCATGTGAATTGAACCCTGCAAGGTACATTTGTTACATTTTGCTGTGGCAGAGCACTGTTATTTCCCTCTACTATCCAACCTAAGCTTAATTTAAAAAATTTGTTATTGAAGCATAATGTACATACATACAGAAGAGTGCACTTAATAGTAGAGCTTGGATTTATACGAACTTAAACACATCCATAAAATTAGCACCCACGGCAAGAAATGGAGCATTGTAGCACCCAGAAGCCCCCTTCCTTGGGGTTCCTTTCAACAACCCTTCCACCCAGGGTAACAACTACCTTCTAACAGCATACACTATTTGTGCCTGTTTTTGTACTTTTATAGAAATGAAATTGTACACTCTGTACTCTTCGGTGCCTTACGCATAATTTTAAAGAATCAATCCAGTATGGTGACTAACACAATAAAATAAAATTTAAAAAATCAATCCAAATCTCAGATGATTAAATGAACCCCAGCTCAGCATTGTACTGTGTGTTTTGACAAGTCTCTTAACCTAAGTCTGTTTCCACATCCACAAAAGTGGATTATACCCATGTTTACCTGAGAGAGTTGTCAGGAGGATTAAATAACATGCTTGTGACTGGCACATGGCTCCAGCTGTTACACTATGCTCAGACTTTCAGGCTGTGAACTTCTGGGTGGTGCAAGATCCCTGGGCGGTGCTAGCCCAAACAATTCTCCATAGTATATGCACTCTCTAGGCAGTGACCAAATTCTCAAATGAGCATCTACAAATACGAGGAAACCTGCTTACTTGATCCATCTCATTTTTCGGCCTAAGGAAAATAGATGCGATTTCTGTCACATACTTATTCATACCCCTTCTAGAATATCAGCTTCCTTAAGGGAAGGGTCATGTCCCGTTTACCACAAGTATTCCCAGTACCTAGCACCAGGTACTGTAAGCACTTGGTTAAGTATTAGTTGCTAGTTGAATGAATAAATAAGAGCTAACTGTATTAGGGCTTAGGAAATTGTGTCAGAATTTGATCCAATCTTTTGAGGTATGGTTAGTAAAATTACAGTAGTAAAATCACAGCAAAGTCAATCTCCCTCCCTCTTTCCCTGTGCTGGCCAGGGAAATCCACTCAAAGCTAGCACATTCTGTACTTGGAACTTGAATAAGCACATCAGATCCGAGACCTTCAGAAATAAGGGCAGTGTAGTACACTGCTTTTAATACTGAGTTTGCTCAAATGCAACAGCTCTTAACATACTAATGCCAACACACTAAAAAGTTTTCAGAAACATTCTCTTGACACACATTTGTCCGCCATGAGTAATTTTTTTCCTGGTACACTTTATCTTGGTTTTCTACTGATAATATTTCACATATTCTTGACCATATCCATTTATTTAAAAAAAAAAAACAGGGAAGGGGAAAGTCTAATGTTCCGATGGAATTTCGCTTGATTCATTTTACCCTCCACTACTTAATTAAAAATAAATTTTCACTTCTCAGAATGGGATGTATTTCTTCAAAAACTACCAACTGTTTTACATTATAATTAAAGGTCTGATTGGCTGGCAAGTCTACCACTCTATAGGTGCATAAACCAAGCAAGAAATTACATGGTTATAAAAATGAGCTGAAAGATTTTAACAAAATAATAGTTTATTGACTATAAAGTAAAACTAGTTTCATATAGATAACTAAGAAGCCAAAGCTATTTTTAATCAATCTGTTGTGTAAAGTATGGCTATTATTCCCTGATAGTCATGACTAATTTTTAAAAATTCTTTCAATACTTACTGAGATTTGCTAAGCACCATGCTAGACAAGGAGCTATAAATAGCAATCCCCACTCTTCAAAACAAAGTCTAGTGGGAAAGTTTTATGGAAGCACTAGGATAATCAGGAAATGATTCACAGATCTGTGCCATCAAGGATGAGTAAAATTTTAAAAGGCTAAGGAGACAAAGCAAAACAATCATGCAGAGAAAACATTTACAAATACAGGCATGGAGATAGAAGCATGCACATACATGTTCTTGGAAGATCCAAGTCACCAGGTCTACATTAGGAAGTGAAGGAGAATTATTTTTTATTTTTATTTTTATTATTTTATGCTTTCACATTATTTTATACTTACCCTTTTTTTTTTAAAGATTTTATTTATTTATTTGACAGAGAGAGACTCAGAGAGAGAGGGAACACAAGCAGGGGGAGTGGGAGGGAGAGAAGCAGGCTCTCCGCTGAGCAGGGAGCCCGATGCGGGGCTCGATCCCAGGACCCTGGGATCATGACCTGAGCCGAAGGCAGACGCTTAACGACTGAGCCACCCAGGCGCCCCTATGTTTATCCTCTTAGCAGTTGTATTTTACACTGTAAATTAATAGATTGGCATTTTAGTGTCATGTGTCAGTCTTGCACATTTGAGATAAGCATTCTACTGAAGGGTAAACTCATTTTTGGTGGGTTAATCCATCAGATTTCTAAGCCTAGAAAGGTAAAATCCAGATGGTGACAAATTCAGAGGCAATATAATACTGCACAGACCTGACTGGGTGACCATTTGGCCTTGCAGGTGACACCCTGATGTCACTGGCACAATTTATTCATATTTCTATAGAATGGAAATCAGAGTAATCAGTGCAACAATCCACGTAAGAGATGAAGGAATAGAATTAGAGCAAAGGCCTTAGGCAGGCTGAGAAATTTTTTTAAAGATTTTATTTATTTACTTTTAAAGAGAGAGCAGGGAGGGGCAGAGCGAGAATCTCGAGCAGACTCTGTGCTGAGCGTGGAGCCCAACATGGGGCTCAATCTCATGACCTGAGCCGAGATCAAGAACAGGACGATGAACCTACTGAGCCACTCAGGGACCCCTAGGCAGAGAATTTACAACGGATTTCAATGTGGAGACGTGAGGGAGGCAGGAGGTTTCTCAGTGGGTGATAAAAGGGAAGGCAACACCACTAAGAGAGAGAAAAAAAGGAAGGGGAGGTCCAAGTTGGGAAAAAGAGAACATGTTGCATTTAAGGTGTTAGCAGAAAAGTCATATGGAAATATCTAAAAGCAGTTGAAAATATGGCTCTGAAAGAGACTGTGTAAGTATTTCCACTTCTTGATAATGAGATCAAGTTTTGTTAACAGATAAAATCACCTGTATAGGTAGTACTAAAGGAGAAAAAGAAGTCTAAAACAGAATGTTGGGTTAAGTCCTTAAGGGTTCAATCAATACCATAAAACACAAAACCAAAATGAAATGAGGAATGCCAGGTCAGCTTGTACACAGATGCTTTATTATGGATGTTAATAGTCAACATTGTATGCAAGATTCTCTTAACAATGGAAAGTTTTCCCATACATCAAAAGACTCCATTTATTTGTCAGGGTAATTGCTGTATTAATGTGAAAACCTTACAACAAAATGCAGTATTATATATGTGTAGTCAGTTTCCATGCAAGTATGGCTGCTACATGTATGTCCGGCATTTTTATAACATACTGAAAGAAATTCAAATGAACACAACAGTATAAAGGTGACTTAAGATGCCTGACATGTTTAAAATTAAAAATCTTCTTGCAAAAAGCAACAAAGCAGTTAACTAAAGGATTCAACCAATACCAACCCAAATATGTACTATGTCCAATAAGCCCAGGCTTATCTGCAATATATTACACTTGGGATAATTTAATGCTCAAGAAAAATTATGCTTTAAAAAAATATAGCTCTTCCAAGATATACTTTGGTGACTGGAAACTATGTACATCCAAACCAGCTAAGGGCTATGGGCTACATTAAAACAAACAAACAAACAAACAAAAACCATTATGTGCTATTAGTTCAAAGTAACTGAAATTGAAATGATCCAGTATGATTTTGCTACAATCATTGGTTTTATAAAGTGATATTTCTGTGAGAAGTTCACTAATTAGGAAGCAATCAACAGACTTAACAAACATGCTAAGAAGATTCAAATTGGTCATCTATTTGTTATCAACGAGGCATAATCTTGGTACCATACATTTTCTTCACTTCTCACTACATATAATATGCAAAAATGAGCAAGTGGATTTAAAGAGCTTAAAACCCTCTTAGGTCTACTGTTCAAGAGCTAGGCGTTAAAATACTTAGTATTACCATTTCTACTAACATAAAAACATCAGAAAATCTTAAGCCGTCTTTGTTTTAAGGCATAGTATTTTGGCATCTGCAAGAATTTGCCTGGTAATGGTTGATTCCATGAAGTTAACTTGAGAACTTGCCATCATTTGCTTTTTACCTTTTCACACAGTGCAAGTGGTGGTGGCTCTTTCCGTCTCTCATAGCAGCAAGCCGATTCTGCTATTTTCTATAGCAGCATACTTCAGGAGTGGAGAGGGAGAGAGTGTGTCAATTATAAATAATTACAACTACAGTGTACAATTCTATTTGCCTGTCAGTGTTTAAGTTGACAGCACACCATTATATGTCTCAAAAGAAAGTACATAAAATCTCTACACAAAAGCAAATAAAGACATTCTTTCAAAAAGAAATAAGTGCAAACACCTAAAACAGGCAACTGAAGCAACTGTTGTAACCTGTAGAGAAACACAAACATTTATAAAAGGACAAAATATTTTTATAAATAAAAGATAATGTTCTCTACTTCTGAAACACTGAGTAAATATAATAAACTTCTAAGTGCAGACTGTTTTTAGGGACCAAAGTACCATATTATTTGTTTAAACAAAATGCAAAAATTTCAAACACATATACAAATCACCAGATTAATTTATATGACCCCCCCATATAATTTAAAAAGAAAATATTAAATTATTATTTAGTACATTTTTAGAACTACTTTATAACCAACATGATTTAAAGGGCATAGTGCAATATTTAGGTAGATGTGACATACAGTATAGCTACTGTATTCTTTGCAGCCATAACTTACTACTGTTTCATATTTCATACTTAAACATCAAAATTGTTCTTTATGTTAGCTGTAAATAACAGGAAACAACACTGGCTTCTAGACACCCTGTATAGGTATAAATATCTACATTTAAGCTTTAAAAATGAAAATAAATTATAAAAAGACTTCTTTCCAATTTACAAAGTCTTCTTGCTCCTACATACTGTACAATACATTCAACAAAACTCTCAGCTCTTCTGAGATTTATGAAGAAAATACTGACTCTTTACTAATAAGGAAAAAAACCTTTTTCAATGCTTCTTGTTTTTAGTACTATGCTCAAATAAATACATTTAACACTGTAGTTCATTTTATTGTTTTTGAAAAATACCAAAAATTAGTAGTGCAACTTTCTCTCCTTCTTTTCAATTTCTTCCCACTGTATTTCTTTGTAAATGGTAGCCCAAGTAGGCTAAAGTACTTCATAAAACCATGTGTGCTTCCCATACATAGACTAATTACAGAAACCATACATACTCCTAAACCTATCTGTAACAAAACTGCAGCATCAGGAGAGTAGCAACATACATCTTCTGGAGAAAATACGTGAAAACTTACTTTTAGGATATCCATAACATTCTAATATGGTTTTCCCATCTTGTTCTTTTAAAAACAATTTTTTAAAATCTCATCTCTTAAAAAAATTAACTATGAAATTACCGACCCCTTACTTAAGTGGCTGGGCTTCCTGCCCGTCCAATATGAAAAAAGATGTAAACCGTTTTAGGGCTGTATTAAAACTTTAAAAACAATTAATTGACAAAAATTTCATTGCAACCTAATTTAGTATAGAATACAGTAAGAGTGGGGCATTTCATCCATTTTAATAACAATTACAGTATGAGAGCTCTTGAAGTGCTGCTCGTAGCTGTGTAAGTGCTCAAATATCTTCTTGCTTGTTCAGTCATGATAAGTTGGTCTTCCGTCTTCCCATAAACCACTGTTTCCCATTCACAATTTGACTATGAAGGAAACATTAATAGTGATGTGAAGATTACTAAAATAACTATCCACTCCACTTTACAACTGATTACGCTTTTAAAAGTCAATTATTTCAACCAACTGGATATTTAATGATAATCACTGTAAACATGTTTTGATAATGGCACTGTGATTCTTTTTATTAAACAATGTTTTAAAAATACATACTGAAATATTTATGGTCAATTTTTTTAAGTCCATCTTTTTCTTTATTTATTTTAATTAAATAATTTTTATTTTTAAAAAGTCCATCTTTTTTAACTATCTACATTGTTCATAGACCTGTGGAGGCAGTTGAAAAGTTTTCTACCCACAACCCCCCAATTCAAATCAGTCTTAACACAGAAAGAAATGTCAGTCTTTATTGCTTCAAAATTTTGCAAAAGATTTAAAGAGAGGATGTAATGTCAAAAAATGAGCCGAGAATGCTTTATGTTTTGCAAATTAGGAAATATATCCATAATACAAGGTCAAGTTTGTGTTTGCTTCATTGGTTTTCTTCCTTTATTATAAAGATTACTACATTACAGGTATGACCTGCTAAGTAATATATTTTCCTGAAAAGTTCTGTGTTGAACACTGGGAAATCAAACCATTTAAGATGGACTAAGAGAATGTGCTACATGGCTCTTTGAAGGGCAGCAGCTAAAGACAGAGATGAGGTGGCCACATCTGATTGCTAAAGATGTGTTCAAGGACTGCTTAAATGTCAGGAATGCTAGTGCTGCAGTCACTGTGGTATGAAGAAGAGAACTTCTTCCTCAATGAACTCTCAAACTAGTTGGGTTGAATTCTTAAGATAATGTAGTAAAAAATTTTCCAGCCTTCATTTACTGCGACATAATGGCTGCACAGCAACAGAAAAAAGAATTTTGTTTTACAACTTCTGAGCCAAAAAGTTCACTGGAAACAATCATACCAACAAAATCAAGCTGAAACTGCTTCCAACCACTTACCCTTTCAAGATAGCAATTAGGGCTACACATATTTGTTACAGAAGAGAAGGAGACTTAGATATCTTTAGTTTAAAAATGAAATTGTGCTTAAGAAATCACCAGAAGAGACTCTGGCTACAACTTCAATTGTTTAATTTATATGTGCCCTGATGAATGAGTCTCTCAAAAACCAAATCTAGTTTGAGTGACAAAATAATGATGAATGTTTAGTTACTGTTATAGTCAGTTTTGAATCTAAAAAGAAAAGGTATAATTTGTGATCAGTAAGTCCAAAGTGATAACTGAATAAACAACAACAAAAATCACTAAAAGAAACTTATAAATTCATACCTGAAGGTTCTTTTCCAATGTGACAACTTTAGAAGTGTTAGGGTTTGGTTTCTTTTTATTAAGTGTATATGTTTTGTTGGTTGAATTTATAATATCTTGTTTTTCAGGAGTCAAGTTGCACCTATTGTCATGTATTTCCAATAATGGTATCATTAATAAAGATGTTGTAAATATATTTTCTGACTAAGAGAGAAAAAAGAAAGAGGAAAATAACTAATTCAAAAATGGAGACAAATGGAGGAACTACTGAGTAAGTGGTGGTGGAAGCCCTGTTCATTTCCCTCCAAGAAAGCTTTTGGCTCCAAGGAAATTTCTAGTAATGTAGTAAAATTAAATATTTCAGAAATTAACCAAAGATAAACACTGAAATTTAAAGTTTTGAGAACTACCATTTTTTGACATCATACATAAGAGAGCAAACTCCTCTCAAAACAAAACAAATATAAAAAGCAAGGAAGTAAATATTCTCTACAGTTAATAGTTTCTTTCTGAAGTAAGCAAAATAAATACTAAAGGAAACTATGAATCTCTAATGAACTAACGACACAATGAGTAAGAAACAAGAACCAGCAGGACTTAAAGCAACCATCTTAACAACAACAAAAAAATTCTTTACCAACCTGCATGTCTGAAATGTCTTCAGTCAATAGTTGAGTACCTGGTTCTTCTTTTTCCCAATTATCTAAGACTAGTGATTTTCTGACTTTCTTTACGGAAGCTGTATGCTAGAATGAATAATTTACAATAGAAACATTACGGTAAAGTCACTTTTATTTTTAAAATAAAGACTTTCATTAAAAACAATACTAAAAGATTACCTCCTGTTTGCAGCTTTTGTAAGCAGGTTCATCTTCCTCTTTGAGGAATATATCTGTTCCAGTTTCTTCTTTTAAAACTTCCCGAATATCTTCTTCCAAGAAGGCAAGTGGCTGTGACTAAATTGTTTTTAAAAGGGTTATTAAAGAGTCTTTTATAGCAATTTCCTTTTTCCCCATATACAGAAACCCATCTTTTATACTTTTTCATTATTGGCATAATTTTCTCCCAGTCCCTGTAGATACCTAAGTTGAATGAATTAACTAATACTTTTATGGCAAAAATAATACTGCACATTGCAAGCACTGAATGAAGTGTGGCACTTTGTTCACTCCAGGCTTCACTCTAGCCTTCCTCCTTCTGGGGAACCTACTGTAGCTCCCACGTCAATCAGGAGCCTCAGAATTAAACAGGTAAGAGATTATTTCCCAAATATATATATATATATTTTTTAAAAGATTTTATTAATTTGACAGAGAGAGACACAGTTAGAGAGGGAACACAAGCAGTGGGGAGTGGGAGAGGGAGAAGCAGGCTTCCCGCCAAGCAGGGAGCCTGATGTGGGGCTCGCTCCCAGGACCCCCGGATCATGACCTGAGCCAAAGGCAGACACTTAACGACCGAGCCACCCAGGCGCCCCTCCCAAAGATTTTTATATAAAAATAGGAAAAATAAATACAGAACAAATTGGGACTACACTAGTTCTCCTTAATCTACGTTTATTGTACTTATTATATAGAATGTAATCACTAATTTACACGTTTCTCTTACCACTAAATGTGTGAGCTACTTAAGAGCAGTGAGCATAGGCGCCTGGGTGGCTCAGTTGGTTAAGCGACTGCCTTCGGCTCAGGTCATGATCCTGGAGTCCTGGGATCGAGTCCCGCATCGGGCTCCCTGCTCGGCAGGGAGTCTGCTTCTCCCTCTGACCCTCCTCCCTCTCATGCTCTCTGCCTCTCATTCTCTCTCAAATAAATAAATAAAATCTTTAAAAAAAAAAAAAAAAGAGCAGTGAGCACATCTTTTTCATCTTTGTGTATATCTCTGTACACCTAGCCTCAAGCTTAGAGCTGAGACAGTGTTCAAGAAGTGATATGTGTGTGTGTGTGTGTTTGTGTGCGTGTGTGCAGCTATGTACTGGAAAGAAACTTGAGTGTGGGCTGAATAGTGAAATAGTCTCAAAATATTATTTACCTAGCTTCCTATCAAATAGCTAAGCCTACCATGTAAGTCAAAAAAAATGGTCGGTTTTAGAAAGAAAGAGCACACACGGGGGACTGGGAGCATAGGGAGAGGGAGAGAGAGAACCATACGTAGGCTCCACGCGCAGTGCAGAGCCCCTCTTGGAGTTCAATCTCGTGATCCTGATATCATGACCTGAGCCGAAATCAAGAATTGGATGCCCAACCAACTGAGCCACCCAGGCGCCCCTGGGAAAAATGTTTTTAATTATATCAAATAACACCTACCATAACCAAGATCTGTTTTAAGAAAAAAAAAGTAATCAAAGTGCCACTATATAAAGAACAAACTGACAGCACAGAATGACCAGCAGCTTATATTCCCAGTCAACAAAGCACTTACAAAAACTTTAAGAATGGAAATAGCATTTTTAAAGTGCTCGCATCTACAGCCTGAGACATGCAGGAATTATGTCAGTATTTCTGTGTAATGCTCCAAGAGCTTTTGTTTTAAGAATTATATTTCACAAAGAACATTGATTAGGTACTCTTTAAAAAAAAAAACCTATAGTGCTCACTTCGGCAGCACATATACTAAAAAAAAAACCTATGATTTGTTTTTCCCTCATAAGAATACAAATGTCCTAGGGAAGTGCCTAAGACATAGATGAATTCATTCACTACCAAGAATTACTCTCTTAATTGTCCTAATGTGACAAAGAAAAGAACTACTGTATTTAATCCTTCTCAGTTTGATACTACCAAAATTTAGATTTATATTTAAAGGACTTCCAGAGTTTTTAGTCTTTTGAGTGATTTTCAGCAAACATGAGAAGAATCAATGTTTATTAAGAAAGCAACAGATACTTAAGGTATACCAGATTAAAATTCTGGAACCATCTCTAAGAAGTGCATGTGACTCATAGTAAAATACATTAGAAACCTAAATGGTTAGAATATTGTAGGTACTCAGTAAATAATAACTAGAGAAGGAACAGGAGGAATGAAAAGTCAGCTTGCTGCAAACAAATGTATGAGTATATAGATATTTTAGAAACTGTAATTACTAAATCATTATTTTCTTTTTATCTTAAGTTGCTGATGAAAATGATCTGTTTTGGCAATGGATAAATTCTTCCCAAATGAGAACATACTGACAGGGACTTTAGGTCACTTAAAACCTAATTTCTCATGCACTATTATTAAAGTAACAATTTTTATTCAATTTATATGCTGAACAAATGACCCTGAGGCACTGTAGAATTCTTAAATGCCTTCAAATCATTGTTTATTTGTCTAACTCCCAATTAGGCTACACACTCCTACGAAGGCAGACAACATACCTGACAGGCTCAATATTACATCCCCAAAGCCTAGCCCAGTGCCTGGTACCTATTAGGCACTCAATCAAAACTTGTCAAATTAATGACGCATTTTAAAATGAATAGCAAAACACTGAAACAGATTAGTCTAATCAATTAGGTAATTCCATACAATGGAATATTACACAACTATTAAAAATTATGGGATAGATATATACACATTAACTTAAATTTTTTTTTTTAAAGATTTTATTTATTTGAGAGAGAGAGTGAGAGAAAGAGCACAAGAGGGGGGAGCGGGAGAGGGAGAAGTAGACTCCCTGCTGAGCAGGTAGCCCGATGCGGGACTCGATCCCGGGACTCCAGGATCATGACCTGAGCCGAAGGCAGTCGCTCAACCAACTGAGCCACCCAGGCGCCCTAACTTAATATTTTTTTAAAAGGTTATAAGATAGTACATAAAGTGTGATCTCACTTTTGTTATGTGTATATGCACAAATAAAAGTCCAGACAGCTAAAAAGAATATAATTGTTCACAGCAGTCTAAGGAGCTAGGGGACAAAAAAATTTCATCAATCCTACTATATACCCTCGGAAAAGAGCAGAAGATTTGAGGGTGTGACATTCCTTTTGGCAGGAAACTGATTACATCAAGTAAACTAGAATTAATGAATCTAGTCAAAATATGACTAAAAATAGAAGAACATAACTAAACTCCCCTAGAAGTAACCATATTTTAAAAATATTTTATTTCTAATGAACCTAACTTGGCAGAGATCTGTATCTGCCTACAATTAGAATGCCCGTAGTTCATCTAACATATTTCAAAGTTGACTATATATCTGAAAGCACAGAAACCTTTCCCACCTCCATTTATGTACTATTGCTACAACGATTAATCATAGCAGCAACTAAGTACATACTACTTGAAACTGAGCACCAATCCCTTTATTTCTACTATCTTTTTTATCTCCAGAAATAACCCTCTGGGATGTGTTTTATGATCTCCATTGAATAGAAAAGTAAACTGAACCTTAAAGAGGTATCCTGATCAATCAGTCATAAGTATTATAAGGAAAGTGCTTATGTATATCAAAATATGAAAATTACTTTATTCTGGGGCGCCTGGGTGGCTCAGTCATTAAGCGTCTGCCTTCGGCTCAGGTCATGATCCCGGGGTCCTGGGATCGAGTCCCACATTGGGCTCCCTGCTCAGCAGGAAACCCGCTTCTCCCTCTCCCACTCCCCCTGCTTGTGTTCCTGCTCTTGCTATCTCTCTATCAAATAAATAAATAAAATCTTTAAAAAAAAAAGAAAGAAAGAAAATTACTTTATTCTATTGCAGGTATCCACCACAGAAACTACTAAAAGGTGGGTTTTAATATTAAGAGAAGGATTCAACTAACACTTGATTTGCTTTCTCTACATGACATGATATAAAAGAAGTATGAATTCAGAACAAGCCAAGCAAAGGTTTATTTACAACTCGAGTAAAAGGATTCACACAACAAATTCAAATTTATAAATCAAGAAATAAAATTTTATCAATTTCAGTGAACATCTTTTTAAAATGTAAAAAATCAAAGATAAAAATCAAACTTTATTAAAATTAGGATATTTCTTAAAAATAAAAAATGTATACATACCACAATTTTAAGAGGTCCATATTTTTTCTCCTGAGCAGCAAGCGCATTCTTAAAAGGCGTAGGAGTTCTTGGTGTGGTACCCAATATAGATCTTCTAATAGTAGGTGTTCTAAACCTAGCCAATGATTTAGATATTTGTATTATAGTCAAAATTTGATTCTATAAGAGTTAAGGAAGGCAAACCCATGATAAAAGCATACACTAAATTTTTCTTGCATACACGTTTTATTTAAACATTCCAGGACTGTTTTAAAGTATGCCTGCCTAAACTAATTCTTACTCCAATCAATCATCTTAAAATAGAAAAAGACAAATGCAGAAAGAAGTACTAAAAATGTTATTTTGCTTCATATCAAAGTTTTCCATTATTTTTAGTTGTTTTCAGTCAGTAGGAATGAAACATGAGGTTATGATCTGTTTTCAATTCCAAGTCCTATATAAATAGGGATTAGAATAAATGGACGAAAAGCTATTTTTTTTAAAACAAGGTCATTTTTATTATTATTTTTTTAAGTAAGCTCTATGCCCAGCGTGGGGCTTCTAGTGATGACTGCGAGATCATGAGTCTCATGCTCCATTGACTGAGCCAGCCAGGCACCCTATTAATCTATTCTTAAAATTGTGCTTCCTGTTTTCTCTAACACAATTATTTAATGTCTACTTACCCTACATTTTCCTTTTGATCTTTGGGGGTTGTTTCCTTGTGAAGAGGGGTTGTGATGAGAACTTTCTGCCCACAAATAGGGGTTGACGTAAATGAAGGATTTTCTATATTAATTTGTTCATTTCCAGGGCATGTGTTGAAAAACTAAAAAAGAGCATTTAAAGACAATTTCTAGAACATTAAAATATTAAACTGATAGGATTTTCAAAGATATATATATATATATTTTTAAAAGATTTTATTTATTTGACAGAGAGAGACACAGCAAGAGAGGGAACACAAGCAGGGGGAGTGGGAGAGAGAGAAGCAGGCTTCCAGCGGAGCAGGGAGCCCGATGTGGGGCTCGATCCCAGGACCCTGGGACCATGACCTGAGCTGAAGGCAGACACCTAACGACTGAGCCACCCAGGCACCCCAAAGATATTTTCAAGTATAAGATATCTCTCCATTCTTTTTAGAAAAGAATTAGCAATAATATTTCATTTACATTCCGCTCCATGAGGGCAGGAATGTTAATGTTGTTCATCATTGCCTCCCCAGCTCTTTTAAGTGTTTAGCATATAATAGACATTCAAGAAATAGTTGTTTAACAAATATTCGAAAGTTCAAAACACAGTAAAACAATTTTATAACTATTATCAAATAGAAATCTATAGAAGCCATAAATAGCTGCTATGTTAAGTTTAACAGTTTCATGCAACAGGGTAACTGTAAAAGTATTATTATTTTATGAATACGCAATCTTAGGTATCCTTTTCTATGAGATTTCTTTGAATTCTGAAAATAATAATAATGCTTTGCTGATAATACAGCTGTCTAAAAAATTTGCCTACCTAGAATACAGCTCAGAACCTTGGAGCAGCCAGAGCTGGTATCAGGAAAATGACACAATTTACTCATTGAATCTTAACTTACATATAATCATGAAATACTGATTGATTTTTGTAGCCAACAGAATAGAAGCAGTGGTAGGAAGAAGTGGAAATTACTTTAAGGCTACTTATAACTGGAATGAATTCTAGCTCTATCACTTCCAACTCCTAATATCTGCAATACACTTAACCCTAAGATGAGTAGTCAAACCTTCTCAAAACCCTGCAGTGGTGCCCATCAATTACAGGATAAAATTCAAGCTCTTTACTATGGGATACAAGGTCTTTATTACCATGCCTCAACCTTTTCAGCCACTTTCCACCTTAGGATTTATATTTCAACAAAAATTGCTAGTGTTCAAAACTCCAAAAATAGAAAATTGCTAGTGTGCCCAACCCAGTTTCACCTTCCTCAGGATGCTTTGTAACTCTGAGATCTGGGGTGCTATTGGAAAACGCAACTATTCAAACTGTATTCTGTGTCAATGGTATCCCCTGAGGCACAGGGGGACTGATTTTCAGAGAACAGAGTGCTTATGTACAGTCAGATTCTCCTAACTTCCCAGCATCAAAGTACACCTTCAATAATATCCCAGCATCTTCCAAGTTTATTTGACCATTAAATTTTCTTCTTTTTCCATAAAACTTTTTAACCTCTACCAAGACACTTTCAGTAAACATCAGCTCCATTCTCTTACTAACTGACCATGGACAAATTGCTTAACTTCTGAATTTGTTCCACCTAGCTCCTAAGGTCGTTTGGAAGAGGATTAACTGAGATGCTATAATAAAAGTGTTTAGCATATAGCCTGGAATGCAGTATTCATTAAGAAAGATAGTATTATAAAATAAGAGATACAGTTTGCCCTGTATCTCTTGTAAATATCTGCTACCCAGGAACATTAACTCCAAGAGAAAGTGAGTATCTGTTCCTGACAACCTTAGAAAACCTTCAGACACATGAAATTCTTACAGTGAGCAGTTGTCTATGGATGTATAACCGGTATCTGTTGAACAGTTAATCAGGAAACTGGATCTCAGTCTCAACTCTGCCATTAGATAACTGTGGGCAAACCATTTTACCTTTCTGGGCCTATTTCCTGATGAGTTCTATAAAGATGTAGAACTACTTATCTAAAACATCCTTTTTGGCTCTAAAAATGTTAAGATACCATAATGCAACTACTATACTTTATGAGATAGCTTCTGATCTACCAGAGCTTAGCACTCTCATGTACACGTTTAAATACCTTACCCATTTTTATGTGTTATCAAAGCAACAAACTGCTAGTAAGGATATTAAGGATGTTAATCGAGCTCACCAACATTTGGAAACAACCAAAAACAACCCTCTACCTGTGAAGGAGAAAATGGTAGTGTTTTCACCGGCGTATGTTTTAGTGCTGTATTACCACCATCATTGAAACAGCCATCGCTATGTTCGCTGCTGGGGGACTGACCCACTCGCATTCTTCTCTTCTTTCTGAGGATGGTTGGTGGAGTGCTAAACTTGGCCACATTTGGGGATGTTACAGGAACAGCCTCACCGTCTGCACCATTACAACTGGTTTTTTTCCCTTCAAGTACAAGACTGACATTAAATTGACATTCCATGGCTCCTTCATTGTGTTGAATTCTCATTAGTTTGACTGGGGTGGACTTGACAGGAGAAGCAGCAGCATCAGAAAGATCGAAACTGGTAACATCACTCCATGCTACAGGATCCTGCAATAAAATAAATCCTTAACTAATTAACTAAAGCTAATGCTTTAAACTAGTTAAATGTGATATCAAACATAGAAAGATGACTTTCACAAAGTTAACTACTCATTTTTATTAGGAGAAATAGGCTTTTCTTGTTCTTTTTTTTTTTTTTTAAAGAAAGGCCATTTGAGAGGAAGAGATTATGGTTTGACTACAACTCCAATTTGGAACATTCTGAAATAATATTTCATTTAATTCAGTAGCTGAAGCTTACTGTCAAAGTAAGTAAAAAGAATAAATTATTTTAAGTTATTATCAAAGAATACAATTCTTCATAAAACTTCACACTCTATTCCACATCAGAAAAATACTATCAAATTCAATATAATTTGGTAATGTGTATGGAACATCTTCAAAATGGTCATACACTTTGATCCAGAAATTCAGTCTAACCTAAGGAAATAATCATGATTTTACACAAAGGTTTACATAACATATTCTGTAATTTGTAATACTGAAAAACTGGATACCACCTAAATGTTCAATAATAGTACACTGAGTAAATAAATTTTTTTACATTCATATGATAGAATAGTATGAGTCATTAAAGTTGAAGTTTAAAAAATAGTTAAGAAAACAAAGACATGCTCATGATATAATGTAGAAAAAAAATCCACAAACAAAATACATAAGAGTATCTTTTGGTTTAAAAATATATGCATGCATGTATGTCTTATATGTATAGAACACACCCTGAAAGAAATACTTCAGATTATTAACTCTGGGCTTCTGGAGGATTTTTCTTTTTTACAGTTTCATCTAGTTTCCAACTCTCTCTAATATACTTGTACAACTTGTATAATAAAAAATAGTTAAATTTTATTTTTTAAAAATTTTAGACAAAGTACATACAGAGATAGATATAGATTTAAGTTTTTTGTTTTTCCCAAAAGCCACTGCAAAAAATCAGAATAAAATTAAGCATGACATACAAAGGAATGTTTAAAATAAAACTGGTCAGTGTCCCTTAAACTAAGTTTCCGACCATGAAACCATGTAACTAAAATTGAGCTTTTGATAATCTCACAATTTCAAACTTACAGATTCAATAAGTTCTAGAGTCTCTGCAAATTCTGGGATGGTCTGTAGAGAGGACAGCACAGCATTTGCCTCTACGGCCAGGAACTTTGTGGGTGAATTCTGCTGAGCAGACAGAGTTTGATTTTCATCCATACTGTAAAACTCACTAGTGTGCTCCTCGAGGCTATTTAGAGTATTAGACATGCTATCATCCATGAGGAAACTACCAGACCAGCTAGAAAAGCTTCCAGGTTGCTAAAAGTACAAAAGAAATGTATTATTTGTCATTCTCAACCTAGGCATAAATTTGGATTTTAAGTAAGAGTTTTTTCCTAGGATAACATACTTCACAACATTTCAGCTAAAAAATATAGTAGCAAATATACTGTCTTTCCTCAAAATGGATGTAAACATTTTTTTCATTAAACCTCTTGTCTCTATTTCTTTTTTCTAACTAAATTTTTTTTTTTAATTTATAAAGTCATGGTGAGATAAAACTAGCACATGTATGCAACATAAAGTTCAAGCTCCCAGAATGTGGTCTCTCTCTACCTTTTACCCTTCATCTCGCAACACTTTCACTCATCCTCCTTCCAGGGAATACCGAATACCCAACTATAGTCGTTGCAATTCCCACACGAGTTAGTCTTTGACCCCAGAATGCCTTTGCACAAACTACTGCTCCCGTTATCTAGAATGCTCTCCAACACAGACCAGGGAAAACTTTTATTCTTCATTTTAAGATACACTTCAAATATTGGAAAGTACTCCATCTGATCATCCACTTTTACCTGTTTCACTTACAATAATGTCCTGGTTCATCTACTTTGCTGGAATATAATCATTGCCTTCCAAGATTGAGCTCAAATAGGATTTCTTCTAGGAACACTTCTCTGACTACCTAAACCTTAGACACCTCTCTTATGTGCCCTATAAAACTTTGTGACTTATTTTATCACACTACTTCCTATTTCTTGTCTGTGTCCTCACTGCAGAGTAAATCCTTTGAAGTCAGGAGCTGTGTCATTTTTCTCTCTCTGAAGAGGTACAGTGGCAATTTACTTATCTTTTGAGCTTAGCTTCCTAGTATCTCATAATAAAAAAACAAGAAAGGAGACCTTGAAGAGTCATGGTTAAGAAACAATATGTAATTTGAAAGTTGTTAAGAGTGGATCCTAAGAGTTCTCATTATATGAAAAAAGTAGTTTTTCCCTTTTTCTTTTCTTTTTCTGTTTTGTACCTATATTAGATGACAGATGTTAACTAAACTTATTGTGGTTATCATTTCACAATATATGTAAGTCAATTCATTATGCTGTACACCTTAAACATACAGTGCTGTATGTCCTATCTCAATAAAACTTGGGAAAAAAATATGTAAAGCATATATCTCTGTCCAGAACTCTCGGAGGTGATAAAAATGTTCTTACATCTGAAACTGCTCACTATGAGAGCCACTAGCCATATGAGCAACCAAAATGTGACTAGTACAACTGAGGAACTGAATTTTTAAATTTCATTTAAAATTAAATGGGGCTAGTAGCCTACCATATTTTAGAAAGCACACTGTCCCGTCCACAGGAAGTACTCAATAAATGGCACCTATTATTTTTAAAAATAAAAATTACTAGAATGTGCTAGATAGTCAATAACTAGAAAACAATAGCAAAATGTTTGCTAGACAACAATAGCAAAATGTTAAGTTTCAAGTAAGGTGGAAAAAAATTTCCAACATTGTTATAAAATAAGTTCCACCTGTTTTAAATTTCTTCCAAAATAAAAGAAATTAAGGCACTCTTAGTTTATTAGCATAGCCAACTTCCGAGTTTACAATCACTTTCTAGAGATAGGTTCCAAGCCGTATGCATTTCAATTAAATTTGGAGGTGGGAAAAAGATTCAAAAAGGTGATTAGGCCCAGTGGAAAAACCAAAGGGTTGCATTCAGACTCACCTGAATTTAATTTTTAACAACAAACCACCTACTTCACAGAGTTAACATAAGGATTACTAAGAATACATAAAACACACCTATAATGGTCGAACATAATAGATACTCAGTAAAATGACAATATTTATTATCAAATAATTTTTAAGAATAAATATTTTATATGTGTATGGACTCTACTCCACTAGGTGTAGCAACTTCCCTCTAGAATCCAGAATCTCCAACCAGATCTTTACGAGAATGGATTTTAGATAAATAAGTTCTAAAAAAATTAATAGCTTCCTTCATTTTAATGCAAAATGCCATTTCTTTTAGCTACTTATATCTTTCTGTTAAATTAAAAATGACAGAAACTATCAAAAAAATAAAAAATGGTTTGAACATGATATAATTATCTAGAAACGTGGACTCTCTAATCATAACTATTTATTTCTCAATAAAACCAAAATTAATTTTAAAATAAGTACACTTCAGGTCTTCCTATTTGCCCAGGGTTTTTGCAATTTCAAAACAAAAACTATGCCTCCTATGGCATGCATCTTGTCTGTTGTGGTTAACAAACGTTGTTTTTATTAACACTTTTAAATGGTTTAAAGAGATCACCAGTTGCCTTGTAACACTATTTCAAGAACTCAGTTTATTCTATTTAGTAATTTTGTATTAGTTCTCAGTCACCCTGAATGGACAGTCCCCTCATTAAGCTGCAAACCAAGAATAACCCTTTCCTAAATGCAAAACAAATCTCAGGATATTAAACTTAAAAGTATAAACTTTTTTTCCTTTAATCCATCTAACATAGCCTAACTTAGCTAGAATGAATACCATTTATCCTAATTTAATACTCCTAATTGTTCCCGTCAACCAAATCCCAGACAATAGTTTTCACATGTGGTAATCAATATTCACATAAAAATTTTTTAAGAACATAAAACCTAAATGTTCCCTTTCCCTATATTTTTTAAGTTATTATTTTTTTCTAATTTACCAAATTTGTATTCATAATAAATAGGAAAAAATGCTCAAGGACAGAATAAAGGCAATTTTGAAGCACATAAATCTCTACACATCTATTAAATGCTTTATTTTTCAAACTTTTTTTCTATTAAAGCCATCATTACAAGGAATGTCTAAAATAAAAGCAGAGCCAAAAATCATAATAAAAGCAAAGCCTAATCTAAACCACACATCATTTTCACAAATATATATATATATATTGCAGATCATACCTTAAGTCTGCTTGACATTTACAACTCAACAAGCATCTTAACACAGAACATTGTAAAATATGTTCAAAGAGTTGTATATCAAAATCAGGCAACCTCAACAATGCAAAATAGAAAAACTATTTTTAGTCCACATTAAAATCTGAAGTCATACTGAATATGCTTTCCATGCATTAGTATATGAAAGTCAATGCTAATGAAAACAATAAAAGCACATAAGGATTCTAACAAAATCTAAACACTTAAGCTTATTTCTTACCGATGAAACTCGCTTTCTTCTAACTTCATTCTCAGCTGACATAAGAAGCAACTCAAGTTCCTTTATTTTTTTTTCCTTATCAGGATCTTCATCAATGAAGGGTGGCTAAAATAAGTTAAATAAAAGAGAAAGACATGCTACTTAAACAACTGTTTTTATTATTATTATATTATTAGTGTTCTAATTTTTATCTTCTATGCAACATAAAATCTATTTTCTCCAATAAAGCTTAATACAACTAAATCCCAAATGCTCAATATCACAATCTCTCTGGTATCTAAATATTTTCAATTTAACAGAAAAGATTTGGGAAATTTATTATTTTCTTTTTTTAAGTAATCTCTACCCCCAATGTGGGGCTCAAACTCATGTCCCCAAGATCGAGCCACAGGCTCTACTGACAGAGCCAGCCAGACAGCCCTAGAATTAGGAAATTCAAATGCATTAAAAAACTAAAAAAATAAACAAATACATTAAAAAAAACTATTGTATCATCTATATTAATTTAGAAATTTATGTCTGGAGTGTGTTTTATTAAATCATATGTATGCACATTCTATCCAATTTAAGAAAAATATGTCCATTTAAAACCCAAATGCTTTAAGTTGGAAAAATGAAAGGACGACTCTACTGGTGTTGTCAACCACCTTACATCTGTACAGTTTATATTTCTCAAACCCATTTATAAACTTTCTCCTTTAGTGTTATAATACTCAAAGTAAATAGAACAGATAGTATTGTTTTTGCCCTAGTTTTATGAATGAGGAAATAGGACTATTAGACTTTCAAATATATGTTTGAAAGTGTTTCCTTTTTTTGCTATAAATAAGTTACCTGCATAAACGCAGGAGTCTGAACATGTTCTACACAATTGCCTTCAGGTGACACATACTGATAGCCTGGGATCTAAAAAGTAGTTAAAATATTAGTATCATACATATAGCACTATATCTGAGGCAAAGCATAAAAACTCTTGACAAAATATCAGCATTAAAAACTCATAAAGTATCTCTTTAACTTTGAAAATTCATTTACATAGTAGTTTCTAATAACTACATCTTTGTTCCTAGAATCTACTAATGAAAAGTAACTCATAGGAAAGACCAATCTTCTCCTGGATGAAATACGAGAATTACTTGGCATATATTTATCAGCCAGTCTATTATCTACAATATCCACCAAATTATTTTTTTAATCTGCTATTAGAAGGATTGCTCTATCTCTGGAAGAAGACAAAGTAATTGTGTTCTTATCTTTCAGAGGAAGGGCTTGGTCCATATGAAGCACTCACAAAGACAGAGATTAAAGCAAGTTTTTCAATATTCATTCTTCCTACTCCTACCACCACCCCATGCCAATCTCTTTGTAAAAAGATATGAAAACAGAGGCTTCTTCTATTATTCTATTGCCTTAGAAAAACAATCAGAATCACTCATGTGCTTTTTAATACTCTGACAACAGACTAAGAATTATTTTCTTTCTTTTCTAAAGCATCTGTAGTAAGAATTTTGAAGTTGCATGCAAATTTAGTGTGCAATGGTGGAAAGAAACATGAAAAGGTATTTTTTAAAAACCAAAAAACCTAATAAATATAAATAAGAAATTGTTTATCTTCCATAATGGCCTACCTAAATCACTATCTGATGCAGAATCACCATACATAACTACTAACATAGAACTTAACTTTCACAATACTTGATTTGTATGTTATCACTAAACTTTCAATGAATTAGAAATTTCTTTCTCAAACTTTCCATTTAAATCTGTGACAGTATTTCAAACCAATCCATTTTTTCTTTCAAGTCAAAATTAGAATGATTTTTTTAGTAGTTCAAATGAGTTGAATTATGAATGCATAAATCTTTTAAGAATTACTAAAAGTATAATAAATAATTCTTAAAGTACAAGAAATATCCTTATTTTCCAATATATTTCGATTGAAACTGTTAAATACTCCCTTGACCCCAAATAATGTTTAAAACTATGTTTCTATGAGTTAAAAAAATAAATTTAAATGATAACCTTTCTAAGACAGAAGCAGAATGTTTCAGTTTATGGTGCTGAAATCTAGGACTCTAAAGAAAAATGTAAAGAAACAGACAATAAAAACCTTAAGGTATTGAGTATCAGCAGATAACTATACCGTCTTCACATGTTTTCCTATTTGTAAATTAAGATGTCATTATTTTTTAAAACGGTTTTAAAATTATGTCCAAAAAATAATGTCCACTTAATGAGGTAAATTCAAATCGAATCTGTGCATACTAACCACAGATTTTTAACACCCAGACAAATTTTATCTTTTGGTAGACACTATTTTTAAGTCCTGACTTAATCTTTACATTTTATGTGATAAGAACCAAGAATTGCTCAACATGAAAAATGGTATGACAGACAGGCAGACAGAAAAATATAAAACAAACCTTATGAAAACTCCTAAACTAATTTCTTGCAGAGAAGAAAATGCACTGTAAGGAAAATAGAGCTTGCCCTATCATGAGCTTGGGGAATCTCTAATGAACCTGATTAAACAAAGACTGACATCACTTAGTTGACTGGTTAGTAGGGAGAAAAGCAAAGTTGAGTGCCATCAAAGAACCAATTAATTATCTACCACACCTCCCAAAATGATGAATGGATTTTGACTATTTTTTCCTTAAAACCATTTTATACACACTTACCTCTTAGAGATAAGCAATACTACAAAATATTTCTTAAAAGGAAACTACAATGGATGATAAAGCACAGATGACCATAAGCTTTGAATCATAAATGAAGTTTCAAAGAATGGTAGCATTAGGAAATGTACATACTGTTTCTTAACTAGATAATATAAAAATTACATATAAAAGGAAACATTTTAATGAGTTTGTTTCCAAAATATTTATCAATCAAAATAAGTAGAGATAAACCTCCACTAATGGTCTAACAGCTTGTTATAGCAATTTTTTTTTCAGTTTGGAAATTTAAATGTCTATTCCCCTTAATATATGTTATATCTGTCATATTAAGAAATCAATCATTCTCCCATATAACAACTAAAGAAATCTTTTAAATAATAAAGGTATTAAAAATATGTGCCTGAACAGGTATGTAAAACTGATTCTGGGTTTGCAAATGGTCCATAGTCGCACAAGGTTTGTGTTGAAGTTTAGATGAAGATCGTTCTGATTTTATTCCATCTTGTAAGTAGCCCTCCTGTTCCACTTTTCTTCGCATGGTAGAATTCCAGTGATTTTTGATAGAATTATCAGTCCTAAGAAATGAAAGTGTATAATTTAAAAGGAAAAAAAAAAAGGATTCCACAAATTTTAACACTGTATAAAGTGTACAAAGTGCTTAAAACAAATTTTCACAAATAATGGAACTAGATACTTTCTCAATTCAAAGATAAACTGTCAGTCAGGCATAGTTCTAAACAGTGGAGATAGAGCAGTGATGAGAAAGTCCTTCTCTCATGAGGCTTACATTCTCATTGAAAGTGTGGAAGCATGGAAGGAGTGAAGAATAGAAAAACAAAAAAATAAGAAGAAAAACATTAGTTTTTCTTCAAGCTAAATTCAACAATACATAAAAAATCATATACCATGATCAACTGGGACTTATTCTAAGGATACAAAGATGGTTCAATATCTGCAAAATAAATCAATACCATATTAACAAAATAAAGGATAAAAATCATATCATCTCAATAGGTGGAGAAAAAGTATTTGATAAAATTCAGCATCCATTTATGATAAAAACTCTCAACAAAGTGGGTACAGAGGAAACATATCTCAACATAATAAAAGCCATACAGGACAAACCCACAGCTAACATCATACTCAGTGGTGAAAAGCTGAAAGCTCTTCCTCTAAGATCAGGAACAAGACAAGGATGCCCATTCCTGCAACTTTCATTCAACATAGTTTGGGAAGTCCTAGCCACAGCAATCAGACAAGAAAAAGAAAGAAAAGGCATCCAAATTTGAAAAGAAGTAAAACTGTCACTATTTGCTGATGACATGACTATATATAAAAAAAAAAACTAAAGAATCCACCAAAAAAACATTAGAATAAGTGAATTCAGTAAAGTTGCAGGATACAAAATCAGTATACAGAAATCTGTTGTGTTTCTAATACACTAATAACAAGCTATCAAAAAGAAATTAAGAAAACAATACCATTCACAATCACATCAAATAGAATATAATACCTAGGAATAAATTTATCAGGGAGGTGAAAGACCTATATTCTGAAAACGGTAAGACACTGATTAAAGAAACTTAAGACAGCACAAATAAATGGAAATACATACTATGCTTATAGACTGGAAGAATTATTAAAATGTACATACTACAAAAAGCGATCTACAGATTCAATGCAATCCCTACGAAAATACCAATAGCATTTTTCATAGAGCTAGAACAAATAATCCTAAAATTTGTACAGAACCACAAAAGGCCCCAAATAACCAAAGCAATCTTGAGAGAGAAGAACAAAGCTGAAGTATCACACTCCCAGATTTCAAACTATACTACAAAGTGATAGTAATCAAAACAGTATGGTAATGATACAAAAGAAACATAGGTCAAAGGAAGAGAATAGAGTCCAGAAATAAACCCACGCTTATACAGTCAGTTAATCTTTAACAAATGAGGTAAGAACATACAATGGGGAGAAGACAGTCTTACCAATAAAGGGTGCTGGGAAAACAGGACAACTACATGAAAGGATAAAACTGGACCACTTTCTTATACAATATACAAAAATAAACTCAAGATAGATTAAAGACTTAAATATAAGACCAGAGACCACAAAACTACTCAAAGAAAACAGGCAGTTAGCACTTGGACATTGGTCTAAGTAGTACTTTCTTGAACCTGTCAGACAAGGGCAACAAAAACAAAAAGCACTACATCAAACTAAAAAGCTTTTACACAGTGAAGAAAACCATCCACAAAACAAAACCTACTGAATAGGAGGAGATATTTGCAAATGATATAAACAATAGGGGTTAACATCCAAAATATATAAAGAACTCATACAACTTAATATAAAAAAAAAATCAAAAAATGAGGAGAGAACATGAACAGACATTTCTCCAAAGAAGGAATATAAATGGCTTATACACTTAAAAAGATGCTCACTAATCATCACTAATCATCAGGGAAAGGCAAATCAAAACCACAATGACCTATCACCCCATGCAGGTTAGAATGGCTACTATCAAAAAATACCAAAAAAAAGTGTTGGCAAGGATGTGGAGAAAAAAGAACCCTCATGAACTCTTGGTGGGAATGCAAAAAGGTACAGCCACCACGGAAAACAGTATGAAGGTTCCTCAAAAAATTAAAAGTAAAACTACCATATGATCCAGTAATTCCATTTCTGGAAATTTATCTGAAAAAAACAAAAACACTAATACAAAGATATATGCACACCCATGTTCATTGCAGCATTATTTACAGCCAAAATATGGAGCCAACCCAAGTGGCCACTGATAGATGAATAGAAAAATAAGATGTGGTATATGCATGCCATGGAATATTACTCAGCCATAAAAAAGAATGAAATCTTTTCATTTACAACAACATGGATGGACCTAGATGGTATTTTGCTAAGTGAAAAAAGTCAGATAAAGATATATACCATAGAATTTCACTTATCTGTGGAATCTAAAAAACAAAACAAACAGAACAGAAATAGACTCATGGATACTAAGAACAATTTTGTGGTTGCCAAAGGGGAGGGAGGTTGAGGGCTGGGCAAAATAGGGGAAGGAGATTAAAAGTACAAACTTCCAGCTATAAAATAAATAAGACATGGGGATAAAATGTACAGCATAGGGAATATAGTTAATAATATGTAACAATTTTGTATGGTGACAGATGGTAGCTAGGTTTAGCTTGGTGAGCACTTAAAAATGTATATAAATGTTAAATCACCATGTTGTATACCTGAAAATAATATAATATTACATGTCAAAAACACTTCAGTTGGAAAAAAGCAAAGAAAAACATCAGTGCAATGCAGATCATTAAAGTAGGATAAGAAAAGTGAGTAACTA
The DNA here is from genome assembly GCF_029215605.1 of Mirounga angustirostris. Classification (NCBI taxonomy): domain Eukaryota; kingdom Metazoa; phylum Chordata; class Mammalia; order Carnivora; family Phocidae; genus Mirounga; species Mirounga angustirostris. Next base: position 65,011,056 of record NW_026991712.1, on the reverse strand, counting down.
GGGTAATTTGATAGGTGGTCCAGGAAGGCCTCTGTGAGGTGACAGTGAAGCTAAGAATGAATGACAAGAATGAACCTGCCGTACAAGAAAAGAAAAAAAGAGCATTCCAGATAAAGGCATAGAGAGGGCAAAGGCTAAAAGCCAGGAACAAACATGGTCAAGAAAAACAAACCAAAAATTAGAGAATCCCAATATTTTTTCACTAATTAGAATACCTAAGTTGGAAAGAGTTCACTGGCTCCCTTTTTACCTAAAGTTCCTTTTATAAAAATGGGAACCTTCAACCCACAATTACTTGTAGTATAAATTCCACCCTTCATAAAATATACAAACATTTACTGAGCATCGACTACATACATAAAGCGTTAAGGCACTTTATATTAAGGCTAACTTAAATGGACAGTAAAAAGATATATAAAAGACTGAAAACATCAGAAGTTCCTAAACCTGATTCAGTAAAAAACACGATGCTTTAATTTCCTTACCTATAAAAAAAGACAGCATTATTTGCTTTTAATATTTCATTAGTATATGAAAATTAAGTATATAGGTAAAAGCATTTTATAAACTATGAAGTACCATACAGAGACTACAGCAATAAAAAAACATGCAGACCTCTGAGTGAGGTATGGATTTTCCCAAGGTTGCTGGTCTACCGTACTACAGACAATCAGGAAACATTTGAACCAGAGCAATACATACTTATAGTATACTTACAGTATACCTATAGTATACAGGGGCGTATCGCTTTCCCTGAGGGAAATTCTGGATTTTAGCCACATGGATACATATACACTACTTCCATGATTTGAATAATACCATAATTAAGAATTGCATTTTCTCTCATGAACTTCCATAGTTTATTTCAGCCCATATATTTGCTATTCTCTGGTCTTATACATAGAATCCAATATGAAAGAAATCTCTTCAATTTAGATTCCATTCCAACCAGGTTTGTACAAAGAAGGTCTGTCTGACTGGCATTGATATGTGAACAATCTGTGGATTATATTAACTGTTCACATAATCTAAAGACTTAGCATTTTACTGCACAAATTACTGCTATAAAATATTTCATTAAAAAATAATTCTATCCTTTACACAGAATTTATTATAAATAGGCCCAAAGGAATGCCTGTCTAAATTTCAATTATAAATAAAAGTCATTGGGATACTTGCAAACATATTTAAAAGTAACTTAATAAAGATCAAGTTTAAGTACAGGAAAATGTATATACATTTATATAAGCACCTTCCAGGAAGTAGTTTGGCAATTTCTGCCCAACGATTTCCCAACCGCTTATGTGCTTCATAGATGATCCGGTCCTCTTCTTCTGTCCAGGAAGATTTCTTTACCTCAGGATTCAGATGATTATGCCATCTTTCTCTACACTGCTTGCCTATTCTTCCTTTCAAATGTTTTGCAATTAAAGACCATCTTTTTGGCCCATATTTCTGAACTAATTCAATAACCTAAGAAACAGAAAAACAAAGTTTAAAAAAGCACTATCTTTTTAAAAATAAATAATTCATGGGGATGTAATGTACAGCATGGTGACTATAGTTAACAATACTGTAATGCACATCTGAAAGCTGCTTAGAGAGATCTTAAAAATTCTCATCACAAGAAAAAAATTTTTGCAGCTATATATGGTGACAGATGTTAACTAGACTCATTGTTGTGATCATTTAGCAATATATACAAATAGCGAATCATTATGTGGTACACCTGAAACTAATACAGTGTTACATGTCAGTTATACCTCAATTAAAAAAAAGGTTTTAATTACCTTTAATTACCTTTTAATTACCTTACAAATTACCTTGACAGAATTTTGAAACATAAGAATACTATTTTTTAATGCATTAAATCCAAACCACAACAATTTTTCTCATATTCATCATTTGCCAAGTACAAAAGTACAAACTTAATCAAAATACAAGGTGCTAATTAAAGTGAATTGTAAGTTAAATTGTTTTCATTGAAAATTAATTTAAAACAACAGTAAAGATGTTGAGACTTATAGATTTTCTACTCCTGTATCTTTTTTTAAAAAAAAGCTTCAGCTGAAAGCCAAATAAATCAGTTTGGAAGCAGGAAGGATCTACAAATTTACTGTCTTCATTTCTTCCTTTCTCACACTAAAAGGATACAGATCACACATTGTAAAACCTATCACTGACCATCAAGTAAAGCAGATCAGTTCTGAGCCTGGTGAACGTTTTTTTTTTTTGAGTGGGAAGAAACATGCTCTAATTCCCCAACTACATTAACGTTTCTGCCATAAAGAACATGAACTAAAGGGCAATTCCTAGTGGAGGGCAGCAATATTCCTATTCTCAGACTTTTATAACACAAAGAATTACCTTAGTTTTTAAATCATCCAACCCTTTAGAAACACGATGCTCTGGTATCTACCTTATTTGGGGGCTCATTACAGGTCAAGAGGGATAGTTAAGAATGACTTTCTTACATATCATGTTATCAGATAAAATAAAAATTTAAATTGTTTTTAAAATGTTAACTCAATTTTCAACAAGAAGCTATACCCTAAATGTTGCTAACTTAAGCTCTAAATAAGATGACTTAGCTGACAGCATTTTTCCTCCTGTAAACCAAACTCTCAGAAAGAAAAAGCTATGTATATTATACTTGGTTTGACTCAATTCAGAAAAACTACATTTCCAGACACTCACCTTTCAATTCTTCTACAAGCAGCACCCAAAGAACAAAATCATGTGATTTAAACATATTCTTTGTGACAAAACAATATATTAGGAAGAAAAAAAGCCAGCCCACCTACACAGTCGGAATAAAGAATATGAACATGTTACCCTCTGATCTTCTTCTTTAGTCCAAGGACCCTTTATCAATTCTGGATTTAAAACTTTCTGCCATCGATGCTGGCACTGAAAATCCGAACGATTCTGAAAGAATTGATGATTTTATTATTGAATAATTCATGTAACACTGTATTGAAAATCCGAATGATCCTGAAAGAATTAATTTTGTTATTGAATAATTTTTGATATTTTGTCTTCCAGAAAGCAAATCAGCCTAAACTCAAGAAGAAAGTCTTCAAGAATAATGTATTCAATATCATTCTTTAAACTGGGGGTGTGTCTGGGTGACTCAGTCGGTTAAGCATCTGCCTTCAGTTCAGGTCATGATCCCAGGGTCCTGGGATGTAATCCCGTATCATCGGGCTTCCTGCTCAGCGGGGAGTCTGCTTCTGCTTCTCCCTCTTCCTCGGCCCCTCCCCCTGCTTATTCTCTCCCTCATTCTCTCTCTCAAATAAATAAAATCTTTAAAAAAAATAGAAATGTGGGGTTAGGTGGGAAGGTGGACTCAAGCAGGCTGATCATGGGCAAATGTCAGAAGTGGCTTTTGGAGTCCCTCTGAAGCTCCTTCTCCCTTCATCCCTCTGCTGGGCTCTTATCCTGGACTCACTTGCTACAGACCTCTCCTAGCTCATGTCCCCATGGTACATTTGGGCTGAGTGTCATTACCTGAGTGCACACTCCCTCTGTGCTCTCTCTCAAATAAATAAATAAAATCTTTAAAAAAAAAATTCTTTAAACTGTAGTATTTATTGGGGCACCTGGGTGGCCCAGTCAGTTAAGTGTCTGCCTTCGGCTCAGGTCGTGATCTCAGAGTCCTGGGATCTGCCCCTGTTCTAGGGCTCGCTGCTCAGCAAGGAATCTGCTTCTCCCTCTCCCTCTGACCCTCCCTGAAACTCATGCGTGCCCTCACTCTCAAATTAAAAAAAAAAAGAAAGGCCTTAAACTGTAATATTTATCTTACATGCCTATGTCTCGATTCATTCTTAAATTAAAGCCTTTGGCAGAGCTTAGACTATCTATATTATTTTAATTTATAAGTATGTGTCTCTGCAGTGCACCTTACAACATAGCAAAATGCAAAGCTATTTAACACAGATACTGCCATAAAGAAATGTATCTAAGATTGAGGAATAAAAGGGAGTAGACAGAAAACTATACAAAGCAGACATATGAACCCAAATAGCATAGCGATCTGAATTCATATAGTACAGCAATACTTAAAAACCCCTAAAGGCATTACTAGACCACTGCATGGTATTTAAAGGATTTTTATAAATGATGAACTCCAAGTTATCAAGAAAAAAACTAAATATATCTATATGAAAGATGTGCATGACATATCAGTTAAATTATTTAAGTGTTGAAGCTTAAAAGGAAAATGAATTTACCAGGATAAGAAAGCCTTATGTAGAAACATCTCAAATTCCAAAAATCATTAACAAATGAAGCCTTAGTCAATTCATGACCTAGTAACTCTTACATATAATAATAATACATAATAATAACAACAAAACACTTAACTTCACGACTGATTCAGAGTTTACAAAAATATTAGTTCATATATAGGATTATGGATAATGTTGTTTACCAGTGGCTGTCTCTGTGCCTGGTGGATTTCAAATTATGTTTAAGCTGATTTTCATTTATGGCTTCTAACCATCAATGCTGATCCATTTTAAGGCTATCATTTTCTTCAAAATAATCAGGCAGTTCCTGCATGTCACTGTAACATTTCTCTGTTCTCTTCATTTGCTGCTATTTCATTGAAGTTAAACTGATAAAGCTAATATAAATAACTTTTCTAATTTAGTTTCCATTTATTGAACACCTGCTAAATGTCAGGAAATGTGCCAAAATCCTATATATGTTATTTCTAATTCTCACAACAAATACTACGAAAACAGTACTATTATTTACATATTGTAGATAAGGAAGCTGAAAATCAAAAAAGTTAAGTAATTTTTCTAAGACCAAACAGCTAATAGAGCTGACACCTGAATATAGACTGACTCCAAAACTTATGCTCTTTCCATTATCTGGTCTCAATTTTCAGGTTATGTTGAAAAGCATCATAACAATTTAGAAAGAACATAGGTAACCTGGTTTCTGAAACCCATGGTAGTCAAAACAGAAATTCAAAAATGAATATTTTGCCTCACTACCTTTAATGTAGTAAGGAACAAAAGGAATGTATGTGAAAACACTTTGTAAATTATAAAATTACATACTAATGAATAGTATGTGAATAGTATGATGAACAATTAAGTATAATTCTTTTAAAAATCAGTAACACCTTAAAATGCAAACATTAAATGACAAACTTTTCAACAGATCTTTTTCTGATTTTATTGATCAGCTGCCAAAAGATTTCAGTGTATTTAACTTCTTTCAAATGTTTTAATGTTTATCAACAAATATTTATAAAGCCCTAACCAAACTTAGCATCATTTTCATTTTAGATTAGTAATCTTTTTAGGCCCCTGTATAAATTATTAGAAAATCAGACTTTCTGACCTTTGACCACTATAGGAAGATCAGAACAACAGAAATGTTTTTAGAAAGGAAACCTAAGTCTAAAATAATGAAGACACAGGGCGCCTGGGTGGCTCAGCTGGTTAAGCGACTGCCTTCGGCTCAGGTCATGATCCCGGAGTCCTGGGATCGAGTCCCACATCGGGCTCCCGGCTCAGCGGGGAGCCTGCTTCTCCCTCTGACCCTATCCCCTCTCATGCTGTTTCTCTCTCTCTCTCTCTCAGATAAATAAATAAATAAAATCTTTAAAAAAAAATAAAAATAAAAAAAATAAATAAATAATGAAGACACATTTCTGAAAAACAGCAAATTTAATCCAATGACCTATATCATCCATGTTAGAAATAGAAGATAATAGGGATGCCTGGGTGGCTCAGTCGGTTAAGCGTCTGCCTTCGGCTCAGGTCATGATCCCAGGGTCCTGGGATCGAGTCCCACATCGGGCTCCCTGCTCTGCGGGGAGCCTGTTTCTCCCTCTGCCTCTGCCTCTCTCTCTCTATCTCTCATGAATAAATAAATAAAATCTTTAAAAAAAAAAAAAAAGAAATAGAAGATAATAGTTTACTCACTTGAAGATGACTAGCAATTAGAGTCCAATCATCAGTTCCGTGTTGTTCAACCAACTTCTTTAACTTATCATCCTATTAAAACAGGAATGAAAATTAGAAAGCTTTCCTCCCCCACCTATTCCTCTATCCCTAAATATAGATAACTCTCCAATTCTTTCCTGTCATATCTGACAGCCATCTATAGAAGGACAAGCCACTATAATACAAGCTCTCCCATTTACTCTACTGTTTCTCTCAGTCTCAACATCAAACCACTGTTCACACCTCTGGTGGAAGAAAAATATGTGCACATTAGTTGATGAATAACTTTTCTCAGGTTTTGCTTTTCAATATCTTTTAATATCTTTATTAAATATTATTATTAACAAGTAAATACAAGTATGAAATTAATAAACCTGATCACATAATTACCTCATCTCTTGTCCATTTTACTCTGTTCCAGAGTTTCTTCAATCCTTTCTGTTGTGGTACTTCATAATCATGATCAGCATACTGAAGGTCATCATCCTCATCCTCACTAAAAAAAAATAAAAACCCACAATTGTGAAATCAAGAGTTTTATGTAAATTTGTGAATTCAATCTTTGAAACTTTGTATACAGGTATGACTGAAGAAGCCACTCAGACTAACATACATCAAGTTAGATTATTCAAAATATAAAAAATTAAGAGTCATACAATTGAGAATAGCTATAGTTCTTACTGACACCAGAGAAATGATACGCCACCAGGGGTCAAGTGATAACCTCTATGTCATGCTAAAGAGTTTGACTTTTATTCTTTATTTGACCTTTATCCTAAAGAGTTAAAGGGCTTTAAGTAAGGGAAAGACACCTCGTGTTTTGGAAAAATCACTGGCAGGAATGTGGAGAAATGGAGGAAGGAAGACCAATTACTAATCTTTTACAATAACCCAAGTAACAATGTTAAGGGTGAAATACAAAACACAGTCACATCTAGTTAAAAGAAACAATGGAAGAAATGATTCATCAGCATTACCAACAACAAAATTAAAATATGTGAAAATAATTTGAATATATAAGATCAAGGCATAGTAAACAATGAAACACTATTATAAGATACATTAGACTTGAATAAATGGAAAAACACTCAGACCCCATTCCTGGATAGGAAAACAATATTACAGATGTCCATTCTCCCTAAATTAATTCATAAATTTTTTTTTATTTAAAGATTTTTATTTATTTATTTGAGAGAGCGAGAATGAGAGAGAGAGAGTACATGAGAGAGGGGAGGGTTAGAGGGAGAAGCAGGCTCCTTGCTGAGCAGGGAGCCTGATGCGGGACTCGATCCAGGGACTCCAGGATCATGACCTGAGCTGAAGGCAGTCGCTTAACCAACTGAGCCACCCAGGCGCCCCATTTTTTTTTAAAGATTTTTATTAATTCATAAATTTTTTATTTTTTTTTAAAGTAGGCTCCACACCCAATGTGAAGTCCAATGCAGGACTCGAACTCATGACCATGGGATCAAGACCTGAGCCGAGATCAAGAGTGGGACACTTAACCGACTGAGCCACCCAGGCACCCCTAATTCATAAATTTAATGAATAATGATTTTCAGAGGGAGGGTTGCCTGGGTGGCTCAGTCAGTTAAGCATCTGCCTTCAGCTCAGGTCATGATCCCAGGGTCCTGGGATAAAATCCCACATTGGGCTCCCTCTCCTTCTGCCTGCCATTTCCCTTGCTTGTGTGCTCACTCTCCCTCCCTCTCTCTCTAATAAATAAATAAAATCTTTAAAAATAAAAAAGATTGGGTGCCTGGGTGGCTCAGTTGGTTGAGCAACTGCCTTCAGCTCAGGTCATGATCCTGGAGTCCCGGGATCGAGTCCCACATCGGGCTCCCTGCTCAGCAGGGAGTCTGCTTCTCCCTCTGCCCCCCACCCCATGTGCTCTCTCTCTCTCTCAAATAAATAAATAAAATCTTTAAAATAAAAAAATAAAAAAATAAATAAGATTTCAGAGGGACTTAGACATGCTGATTCTATAGTTCATATGGAAAAATAAACAATTAGCACTACCCAGTATGAAGACATACTGTAGAGAAACAATAAATAAAACAGAACAGTACTGGCATATGAACAGATACACAGGTCAATGGAAGAGAACAGAACATTAAAAAAAAAAACCACACCCAAATGGGAATTTGGTAAATTTTAACAGTAACATATCAAATCAGTGGGGTAAAGATGGACTTTTCAATAAGACACAGGGTGGCTATTATACATAAAGCTTGAGTCTTACTTTAAAATAAAAAACGTCAGATGAAGCAACTATCTTACATTTTAAAAACTGAAACTGTAATAGTACTATTAAAAAAATAGGATAGAATTCCATCTTTTTATACCCTTGAGTAGAAGAGATCTAAATGTAACAAAAATCAAGAAACCATAAAAGAATAAACCAACTAAGGTAATAACAGTGGCAATGGAAAGAAGCATGTGAAACAGAGTTATTAAAAAGGTAGAAACAAAAGGATTTTGCAAGCAATCAAGGATGCCTCCAAAACTTCTCTGACTTTAGGAGCATAAACAGAGCTATCCACTGAGATACAGAATAGAAGGAAAAACAGAACTTTGAGAGGGAGAAGAGAATGGGGAGAGTAGGCAGTTTTGGACTAGCTGATTTAAAGGCACTTGAGAAATATACAAGTGAATATATCTTGAACAGCACTGTCAATAGAAATATAACACAGCCACATATGTAATTTCCTAGTAGCCACATTTTAAAAATAGAAACAGGTCAAAATAATGTAAATTATTTAACCCAATATATTAAAAAATTACTACTTCAACACATACTCAACATAATCATGAACTAGTTTACATTCCTTTTTTACTTACTAAAGTCTTCAAAATCTAGTGTGTATTTTATAGTTAGAGTGCATTGCAATTCAGACTAACCACATTTTAAGAGCTCAATAGCAACATGTGGGGAATGGCTATTCTATTGGGCAGAGCAGATCTAGGAAGGCACCAGGGCACATGGATCTTCTGCTCAGGTTAAGAGGCCTAGGGTAGACACACAGTTTTGGCAATCACCAGCATAGAGAAAACAGTTAAAGCCATGAGAACATGAAGCCTCAGAAAAGAGGGCGGGTCTTTATGATAAACTGAATTAGAGGATTTTGGGTAGCTAGAGGACTGAATACAGTCATGAGCATCTGAAAATAATAAGAGCAAATATTTATTTAAACTTTCTAAGTACCAGACATTAGGTAGTCTCTGAAATTTCTGTCTTAAAACCCCACAACAACCCCAAGAGGGAAATATTACTATTCCCACTTTACAGAAAAGGGAGACTTTGACTTAGAAAAGTTAACTTCTTGCCTACAGTTACACCAAATGTAGCATGACTGAACTCCAAAATTCACTATTTAACCAGTATACTACCACATACTAGAAAAATAGGGAAGAGGATACTAAGAAGCTGGAAGATACCAAAGACAAACTTGAAGTATAAATCCGAACAAGGTTCTAGTTATAACTGAACTACTTATTTTGCATCGTGGATATATTAACCTCTTAGGGCTTTAGTTTACCTGTTTGTGAAATAAGGATAATACCACCTACCTTATAGTGCTTCAAGGATAAAATTAAATGAAAAAACATATAAAACACCTCATGGCACAGAGAGGTAGCTCAATATTAGTATTATGTGCGTAGGCTGACTGCCCAACAATATTCAAGATTATTTCTGCTTTACTAGATTCAACTCTTTTCCAAAAATTCACTCTGATTTCAAATAGCTAAAGTTTGATGATTTAACTTTAATGTAATATATTTAAGAACATGTGGGTAGTTCCCAATATCTACATATAGTTTAATTCTTACAAAACTGAAAAATGAAGGCCTAGATTTAATATATACTGTCTATAGATCCTTTGCAGGAACTTCTGATTTCCCTTGATTTGTCAATTCTATAGGACCAAAATTCTTTTTTTTTTTTTTTTAAGAAGGCTTCATGTCCAATGTGAAGGTTGAACTCGTGACCCAGAGATCAAGAATCACATGTTCTACCAACTGAGCCAGCCTGGTGCGAGCCCCCCCACCCCCCCCACCCCCGGCCCCGGACCAAAGTTCTTCATATCTGACCAAGCAAGACACCAAGATCCCCAACTCCCCTACCTATGTAACTATCTATCTGCTTCAGTTCAATGCATTTCAACATTCCAATGCTCTCTCCCTAAAGCCAGTGTCTATTTGTAACAATAATCTGCCAGTTCTATGCTTGTTTTGTTGAATTAATCTGAAAATAAAGACACAAGTTTAAAGAAATACCTGTTATTTGCTGCCATCTTCAGCTATCAGAAATATCCACCTGATTAGCCAAGATTCAATAGTTAAAATGGAGATGGTTCAGGATCCAGTGACTTAATAAATTTCTAAGAAGGCTACCAAATCAGAAAAACACCATATTGAGGCTTTCTGTCCAATTTGTATGTACTCATGGCATCTACCCTTCTTTTTTAATGCTCATCACACAGGCCAACCTTTCCAACCAAATAGTAAGTTCAGGAATGCAAAGACCATATCTGATACCTCTCAGCACCAAGCACAGTACCTGTAATATTTGTAAAATTAATGATCAGTGAATGATCTTCCTTACTCTTTTACCTCCTCCAAGTACTCTGTATTCCAAAATTACCTCATTCCCTTCCAACCCAATGAAAACTTCCACCTCCCTCAATACAGCTGATCTCAAGTGGATATGAGAGAGAAAACTTTTTTTTTTAACAAATGAAAATACCTCTAGGAGAAGGGGAAAGGCATTCTCATTTATTAAAAAGGACTTTCAAGGGGCGCCTGGGTGGCTCAGTCGTTAAGCGTCTGCCTTCAGCTCAGGTCATGATCCCAGGGTCCTGGGATCGAGCCCCGCATCGGGCTCCCTGCTTGGAGGGAAGCCTGCTTCTCCCTCTCCCTCTCCCACTCCCCCTGCTTCCGTTCCCTCTCTCGCTGTGTCTCTCTCTGTCAAATAAATAAATAAAATCTTTAAAAAAATAAAAAATAAAAATAAATAAATAAATAAATAAAAAGGACTTTCAAAATCCAAATGCACATCCAAGTGGTAGAATTTTAAGAAGCATAACCTGCTGAAACAAACAAAATATTCAGTACAGAAGGGGTTCTTTCGGGTGTCTACTAATATTGCCTAACCTTTCCTGGAACTGTCCCCAGCAACATTACCACTTCCTGCCATCCCAAACAGCCCTCAGTTGTGCTTTTCACAGGTTCCCCCCTTTCTCCCACCCCTCAGATCCCAACAGCTTTCACAACAGCATATTTGACACTGCTTTTAAAAATTAGATTATTTCTAGATCAAAAAATGTTTAATTCGGGGACTTGCCTATATAAATCTTGAGTGTTCAAAAAAAATATCTACATCAAGTCCAATCTGTACAAAATTCACTGTAGGTTATCAGATTATTTTAACTTAAGGGTAGGAGTCCAAAGACGTTACTTTGGTCAAAAGACCAGTTTCCAAGGAGTCATTTTCCTGAAAACTTGTTCAACTTTAAAATTTGGCCTTAGTTTTTAACTACATACTTGGTTTGTGAGAAATTTCTATTTCTACATGAGGTTTCATTCTCTGTTTTGCATCAGCATGGTCATCAGTTTCAGAGAGTTATACAGCCCAGTCAATGTTCAGGAAGCTGGGTTTTTTGAGTGGGTGAATGTGAGGGAGGATTAAAGTAGAATTCTTAGAATCATCTCTCTACCACTGGGACTTTCCTGGAGTCTATCCACCTAGCCACTTCTTAGTTTTAGCATAAGTTATTTCTATATTGGTTAAGTAATTGTTGAAAGAATGATATAACTTTTAAATAAGTGTGACAGAATAAGATCCTAGAAAATTATCAATATCATTAGCTACAATAGAAAGATGCCTGAGAATGTGTACAATTTGCCAATAAAAAAGAGAAGGGATAAAACCCCACACGTAATCTCACCAATATTCTACTTTCACCACTGCTTAATAATGGTTAGACACCATCAAAACAAATCTGTTCTATTTATCTGCTTTTTAATATCATCGTTTAGCATTTTTATATTGTAGCAGTGATGATAATATATAATAACTAAATAAAATCAACTCCTTACTACAGAAGTCAGTCATTTTTAGCCTAAGATGACTGATCTAGAAGACAACAAAAATAGGTAAAATTATTTCTCCAGAGACAAAGCAAAAAATAGAAAAGGAATTTGGTTTCTGAATCTTCATCCAGGACTTGGTTACCAGAATTACTCTGCCAATTTTATTTTTTTAAGTCAAAGAAAATATTTATTCTATAACTGTCTGATATGTAAACTAGCACTACATTCAAATGAAAAGGTTTTTTTTTTAGATTATGAATGAACAAAGTGTTTAGGGTGATTATGAAACAGCCAAATGAAGCATGTACACACACACACACACACACACAAGTACTATGACTCATTAGGCCAGGAAAATGGTTAAGAGAAACTTTACAATGGGTGAGAGCTAATAGGATGTTACGGTCATAACTTACCCTGTGAAATAATACACAAACTATTCATACTTGACTATATTAAGATAAAACATTTAGGGAGAAGTTCAATTTTTAAAGGATACTAATTTTTAGAGTGAAATGAGGTACTGAAAGGAAGAATTTGAGAATTTTTAAAAATTTACTTTTATTTGAAAAGAATCACTGGTTCAAAATTAAAGAAATATCAATAGTTCTATCAAATTTGCTCTAATAAAATTACTTCAACTTGATCGTATTTTGAGTCATAAATCATCAAATCTGAAATTTTTATCAAAATCCAAAATTACATCTTTATTTTAAACTGGGTTGGGGCGCCTGGGAGGCTCAGTCATTAAGCATCTGCCTTCGGCTCAGGTCATGGTCCCAGGGTCCTGGGATCAAGCCCCACATCGGGCTCCCTCCCTGCTTGGTGGGAAGCCTGCTTCTCCCTCTCCCACTCCCTCTGCTTGTGTTCCTTCTCTCACTGTGTCTCTCTCTGTCAAATAAATAAATAAAATCTTAAAAAAAAAAATAAACTGTCTTGACAGGGTAATTCTATATTTTCTTAAATCCAATCAAATTCAAGGTATGAAAACTTACCAGGTTGAGTTAAAAAAGTGAAATCAGGCCACCCGGTGGTAATATTATGTACTGCACACATGAATATTTTATTTCCAAACCTGGACTGCAAACTAGCATCATTATAGTAAGACAAATTTGACTTCATTTGACCAGTATTAATAGTAATACTGAAATAAGTTCTGAAGGGAATTCTACCTACCTACTGATAAACAAAAATGATGACTGAACTTTTCTATTTTATTCCATTAGTGTGTATATTTTTAAATGAGCAAAGATGATTACAAAAGGATTCAAAACAGGATATACATTAAATCTGGAAGTTACTTTACAGACCCTAAAATCCAAACCCCTAGAACAACAGACTTAAAAACTGGGATATAGAGTTTACTTGCTTTTCTAAAACAATATTGCTAATTAATGACACAGCTGCTTAAAAAATCAGTTCATTTTCAGTATTCTTTCACCCATAACACTCATTTTGCTGGAAATAACAGTAAAATTGCTTCCCATACACACACATAACCCACTAAAAAACATTTTCCAATGCAAAAGCTGGCTTTTACCTTTCCAGTTTAGTGCAGTTCACCAAGTGTAAATACCTGAATCTGTTACTACTTAAATATGTCTTCTAGCTTCTAAATGACATTCTTTAAAGTTTATTTTTAAGGGTAGATCTAGCTTTTAAAAACTAAAATTAATTACTCAATACATAAATATGCTTAAAAATCAAATACATGTTAATAACATATACCAATTTTGGTATTGCCTATAAATTATATCATTAAAACCCCCAGTGAGATCTAAAACTATTTAAAGTCACAACACTAAATGAGCCTTTTCCTTTATGTAAATCTAGATCAGAGATACTACAGCTATCTTAAACAAAAATCAAAAGAGCCAACATCCTCCAGTTGTTTCGACCTAAGGTAACAGGTTTTTTTTTTTTTTTTACTTTTTTTTCATATCATACAGAAAAAAGTATATTACAGGATTTATGCCCATAGTCTTATGCAAAACTTTTATATAGCAAACTATAGTTTTCACTCAAATACGTAGTCGTATAGTAGAGATCTTAAATTGACCAAATTATTTCCTTTCTCAACTATAAATTAGGTTCATATTTATTATTAAGACATTTAACCAAAAGGCATGAGACCAGACTTTGCCCAATAATTTCAGCTTCAAAACATTTCACATTCTATTATCTTCTAAGATAAATAAGACATATTTTCATATACAAGAAATATAATTTAGAGCATGAAACACATTTAAGTAAGAAGACCCCAAGAAATACACCATTTAGATGTGATAACTTCTCACCACATTCTCTACCTCTATACTCCCATAGGGAGCACAGCTTCACCCCACCGCATTTAATTACTCCAGCCTTATGATTTTTTAAATCATTCTATAATACATTTTAATTCATACAGCTGACAAGGAACGAAAGTGAACAGTACATCAATGTTCAGATCTCAATGCTCACAGTATTGTGAATAAAAGAAAATAACGTACACAGGCAAATTAGTCATTAAATTACTTCTCCTTTCTTAGTCTACTATTATGAAGCATACAAAAACTATGAAATGAACAGACAAAATCAATTGGAGGACAGGGTTCTAACATTCAAGTATCCACGTCTAACCATATCTAAATGATGATGGTAGCATTAGCTAAGACACTCTTTCAAATAAGATTAACATCAGTACTGATAGGTAGATAATGCCACACAATGAATATAAACAAACTTCTGTTTTTGAGTTGACATAGTCACTTGTCACTTTGCTTAATGAAATTATTTTATTTTAAAAGTTTTGTATATTTAAAAATCCACAAGGCCTAAGCCAGTACCTCAGTAATTATAATTATAGGAGTTTTAATATCTATCTTTTTTGAAGATTAGGAAGTTAATTAGAGCAGAGATTCTCACCTGGGTGATTCTACCCCCCTCAACACACATTTGGTAATGTCTGGAAACATTTGATTGTCACAACTCAGAGAAATGGTGTTACTGGCATCTACTGGACAGAGGCCAGGGATGCTATTAAACATACTACAAAGCATAGGGCAGCCCCCCACTACTGAGAATTATCTAATCCATGTATCAGTAGTGATAAGGTTGAAAACCCTGTTGTAGAGAGGTGGGTTTATGTGAGTGTATATTTGTTCCATCTGAATCTGCAATGAATGAATCCTAGTACTAAATTTCAACTTAAGAAATACATCTCTAGTTATGACTTTAAGGCTGTGAACCTAGATAAACAAAACCACTTGGAAATCCTGCCAAACATCTTTTCAGGTTTATTTAATACTACTGACAAAAGACAACCTCGTTTTTTGTCATCTAAGTGGTTACTACACACAACTTAGGTGTAGCTACTATAGTAACGTATAAATAAAAATTAGATGAGTAAATTCCTCCTAGCCAGTTTTCCAACAAAAATTATGCCCTACCTCTCTGGGCAACACTTAGTTACAGACAGAGCCAAACACGGGAACTAAAAATATTCAGTGAATCAAACATTGTTTTAAGATCAAGCTAGGGTAGTAACAGTGTAACAACTTCCCAGCAGAAGATACTAAAAATATATACATAAAGCTGAGAACATGGGAACGGTAATCACGGAAAACATCAAAAAGGTCCTCTCTCCTCAGCTATTCCTCAGAGGATTTTCTCTACCTGTCAAGGTAGCAAAGATGGCAGAGGGGTCCCAGCGCAGGTTTATCAGAGTTTAACTGATACAGTAATTCAGAAGAAAAGAATCTCTCCGGACACCATTTTCAAGCCGTCCGGGCTGCACATGAGCACTTTTATGTGCGTGGGGTACTCCCTGAAAGCGCAGATTTACCTGGCAAGAAACTCCAAGAGGAGGCTGTGAGAGACTGAAGTCTGGACGTGCGCTGTTGGGAAAATCAACTCCTTAGATCAATCTGGGCATTTGTTACTCACTTTCTGCGCCTTAAACACAGTGGTCCCCAACTCTCCACACGTCACGGCTGCGATCGGGCCAGCCGGGCCGAAGAGGCTGTGGGGCTGCGGGAAGGAAAACCTCTGCCCCAGCTGGGGAGGGCCTGATGGGGAAGCACTGGGACAGGGAAAAGAATCTGAGCCGGGACAGTGCCAACAGGCCTGAGTGAAAGGGATGTCACCCACCTGCGCGACCTCTTCGCCATCCTTCAAGTACCGCATAGGCGCGGGCTGGGCGGGGACGCAGTTAAGCCTCCTCCAGCCTCAAGCGAATGCTCCTTGTTCCCGACCCTCCAGCCGCTTCCCTCGCTCCCTCTCCGAGGCGACCGAGAGTGGAACGCACGTCCCCGGCAGGGTAGGACGGAGGGGCGGACCGCGACCCGCCCCCGGCCCGCAGCGCCGCTCCTAGCCCCGGTCCGGCCCGGTCAGGGATGCCCCCAACATGTCAGCAGGCGCGCTCCCGCCCTCCGCCGGCCCCTCCCGCCGCCTCTCAGCCTCTACTCAGTGGTCCCAGCTCAGCTCTGCGGCGGGCGCCGACCCCCGCCCTCACCCCGCAGCGAGCAGCTCTGCAGGGCTCGCAGCCTCCTGCAGGGTTTTGTCCGCACCGCCGAATCTCGCGCCCAGCCTCCCTCAAGAGCCGCCGTTTGAATCTGCGCACGCGGCCCCGAACCTCATTGGCTGTAGCGGCCGCACGCGGGGGGACGAGGGCGGGGCGGGGAGAGCGCGCGCGACTGAGGGCGGGGCTGGGGGGCTGGAAGTCGGGACTGGAACTCGCGGGAGTCGTGGAAGGAGCTGGGAGTCAGGGGGTGGGGCCGCAGGGCGGGCTCGCGGGTCTTGCCTTGACAGGACCCGGAGCGCGCCGAGCGCCGCACTGCGCGGGGCCTGCTGGGAAAGCGAGTTCCGGTGCTCGCTTAGAGGCGGGTCCGGAAGCTGCGGCGCGAGTCCAAACTTCCCGGGGTTCGCGGACACGGTCCTTGGGGGTTGGGCGGCCTCGCCAAGGCAAGTCCCCGCACCCTCCTTTCAGCCACAGCTCCTCCATTCCTAACTCCTCGTGTGCATCCCGCCTTGTTAGTTAGGGGGCGCGGTCTTCCGATTTGAGACAAATCTAACCATAAAATTTGCGCGGCCGTTATTGTTTAAGCAAAAATGTGAGCTATTTTTTGCCCAGACATCAGAGCTACTGGACTAGCGAACACTGTGGTAGGAAACCGAATATCGAGAATGAGCGGGAGTGACAGGTGAGAAAAGTTTTTAGCTGGAGTCGTGCTTGGCACAGAAAAAGGAAATAAGCCAAGTCTGCGTCCAGTCTTCGCAGTGCTTAATCCCTTAGCTCGCTGTACGGGAAATAATTGAACCCGGATCCAGAAGAACAATGCGGGAAGACAGGAGCGAACTGGAAATTTTGCCCAGATAAATCAGTATGGTAGTCAACTATAGAAGGTGACCTTCCCTCGCAGGAGAGACGGGAGGAGGGGAGAACTGCATGGAAGGAGTTTCCAGCAGTTCTAACTACTTTAGAAGTTTCAAGTGTAAAACTACGAACTGCTGGAATCAAGTAACAGTAAAGTAAATTACAGTAACAATTAGACATGGTAAAGGATCCAAATTTGCAACGTAACATGCTCTACTGCATAGAGCACTAAACCACATGTTAATATTATAACAGACTTACATTTTGCTATTTTGAAATTTTACGCATCAATTTTTGCAAATCAGAGATGCAGGTGCAAATGTGAATTGAAGAGCTTGCATGCACTACTTTGAAAACTTAAAACGCCTTTTTATAGTTCCTTTTTCTCAAGATAAGGGTTCTGGGAAGGTAAAACACCTTTTATATCATTCGTTATTGTGTTGCTCGTTCACTTTATTTTTAACCTAATTGAGAAAGTAATGTCATTTGAAAACTGATTTCTGATTTACTCCTGAGTCATACATTACTCAACTTACTTATATTCTAATAGGAAGCAGAGTTTCTCCTATATATTAGGCTTTTTACACAGAGTACTTTTTTAGAGCTCGAAGGCAGGTATTTTAGATTTTGAAAGGGGTTCACAGTCATTTGAATACACACTTGAATGTAATTGAGAGCTGGGCTTTTTTTTTTTTTTAGCAAAATATACATTTTAAAAGAGTTTTTATTCCGAGTATTATAAAGAGCTCTCAAAACAGCTATGAGGTGGGGGGAAGCAATGAAAAAATGAGCAAAAGATTAGAGCAGACATTTCACAAAAAAAGATAGACAAATGGCAAATAAGCCACATGAAAAGACGCTCCACATCATTGATCATTAGAGAAATGCAAATCAAAACCACAGTGAGATACTATCACACAGCTATTAGGAGGAGGGGGAAGACTGACTATACAAGTGTCGGTAAAGGAGAAGATGCTGAGCAAATATAACTTTCATGCATTGCTGGTAGAAATGCAAATAGAACAGACACTTTGGAAAACTAATGTTTATAGTGGTTTTATTTGTAATCACCCCAAACTGAAAACACTCAAAGGGATGTTCTTCTCATTATCACACTTCTCAATCCCCGAGAGTTGTTTTGAATAGTCTGTTAAAGTTTCTCAGGTTTTTCCACTGAGGTATAGGGGATTGAAAACCAAGGGGAAAATGATGGAGGACAAGTGTTAGAAATTTCTTTAAAAACTGTTTTATCTTAAAAACTCATGTAAAGTTTTCTTTCTACTCCATGACAAATATATTCCTATTTTTAATTATAAAAATGATTTTTAAAATATTTTTTTAATTTATTTTTTTTAAGTAATCTCTACGAACCCAACATGGGGCTCAAACTCACAACTCTGAGGTCAAGAGTCGCATGCTCCTCCAACTGAGCCAGCCAAGTAACCCTAGAAAAATTATTTTGAAGGTATATACTGATTTACTTTCTTACTCCAAATCTTTAAATAAATTGCTTCATTATTATTAAATAAATGAGCAGTAAAGTGCACCATGCTCATCCTTCCCATGACTATACCAACTTATTCTCCAGAAAGGCCAAATACTCCCAAGGTTTGCTTATGTTGTTTGAAAAGCTTTTGCGGGCTTAATATAGTACCTGAGAGACTATACTTTTAATAGAGCCATATGTATCATTGCCATAAATAGATTTTTGTTCTATTTATTGTAGAATCCCAGTCCCTAGAATAGCAATACATCAGTATACAATGAATAAACAAAGGCAAATAATAAGCTCATGAATAAATGTGTTCATAAAAATATAAATTAGGGGTGCCTAGGTGGCTCAATCGGTTGGGCATCTGCCTTCTGCTCCGGTCATGATCCCAGGGTCCTGGGATTGAGCCCCACGTTGGGTTTCCCTGCTCTGCAGGGAGCCTGCTTCTCCCCTCTCCCTCTGCCTGCAATTCCCCCTGCTTGGCTCATCTCTCTCTGTCAAATAAATAAATAGTCTTTTAAAAAAGCATAAATTTGAAATACCATTTTATGACTACTAAGGTAGCAAAATATTTCTAAATTCTGTCAACAAACTTTGAATAATTCCTTGATGTTAGTACTGAAACTGGTATAATCCTTTTGGAAAGCAATACTAAGCAAAACCCATGAAGATGTGCATAGCCTATGACAGACATTTTATCTTAATATACTGTAATTTGGGGTGCCTGGGTGGTGCAGTCGTTTGAGTGTCCAACTCTTGGTTTCGGCTTGGGTCATGATCTTGGGGTTCTGGGATCAAGACCCTCGTCAGACTCCACACTCAGAGGGGAGTCTGCTTGAGATTATCTTTCCCTCTGTCTCTCCCGCTTGTGCCGTCTCTCTCTCTCTCTAAAATAAATAAAATCTTCTTTAAAAATACTGTAATTCAATGCAAGCAAAAAAGATGTACTTCAATGCTTATAATGTTATATTTCATTAAAACCCCAGTTGGTTCTCATCAGGAACAATTACAGCAGTAAAAATAGTGTAATATTAAGACAATGCCATTAAATAGCTGTTACGCCACTGGGCCCTTTTAGGTGTTTCACATGCATTCATCTTAGATAATATGCACAACTTGTATAATTGTAACAATCCTATGAGGTAGGTACTATTATTTTCATCCACTTTATTTTTTTAGAAAAGATTTTATTTATTTATTTGACAGACACAGTGAGAGAGGGAACACAAGCAGGGGGAGTGGGAGAGGGAGAAGCAGGCTTCCCGCCGAGCAGGGAGCCTGATGTGGGGCTCCATCCCGTGACCCTGGGATCACGACCTGAGCCGAAGGCAGATGCTCAACGACTGAGCCCCATCACCCACTTTATAAATGAGAAAAATAAGGCACCAAAAGGTTAATTTGTTCAAGGGCCTATAGAGGCAGAACCAAGATTTGAATTAGAAACCAAGTTCCCAATCACTTTACTACCCTAAAATCCATGAGCATTCAACTACCAGCATAGTATAGATGTACTGTAGGATGGTGTAGAGCAAAGAGCTGGTAGCAGAATTGTATGATTAATATGTTATCTATGTACGTAAGGTCTCAGGGTGTATGTGTATGTGGGTAAGTGTCTAACATTATAGAAAATGGTCTATGGGGGCGCCTGGGTGGCTCAGTTGGTTAAGCTAATGCCTTCGGCTCAGGTCATGATCCCAGGGTCCTGGGATCGAGTCCCACATCGGGCTCCCGGCTCAGCGGGAAGCCTGCTTCTCCCTCTCCCACTCCGCCTGCTTGTGTTCCTGCTCTTGCTGTCTCTGTCTCTGTCAAATAAATAAAAATAAAATCTTTAAAAAAAAAAAAAAAGAAAGAAAGAAAATGGTCTATGGACTGCATACCAAACTGTTTAGCAGTGTTTTACTTTGGAGGGAGGGATGAGATGGGGGCAGGGCAGGCTTTAACTTTTTACTCTATGTATTTTTGTATTATTTGACTTTTTTAAAGCATAAATTCTTGTTTATTTTATTTTTTTAATTTAAAAAAATGACCTGGAGGGGCACCTGGGTGGCTCAGTCGGTTAAGTGTCTGCCTTCGGCTCAGGTCATGATCTCAGGCTCCTGGGATTGAGTCCCGTGTTGGGCTCCCTGCTTCTCCCTCTTTCTCTGCCCCTCCCTCCCTGCCTGTGCTCATGCTCTCTCTGTCTGTCAAATAAATAAATAAAATCTTTAAAATCATTAAAAATGAAATAAAAATTTAAAAATGAGCTGAAAATAAAAAGAAATAGCATGTTATATAAAACTTGCCCCAGTATTGATAACGCTAAATAAACATGCTTTGGCAGAAATGATGAAACCATATATTATGTGCTCAATCTGAGAACAAAAATCAGGTTTAGGATTATATCTTGGATACATAAATATCTGTTTCAACCTCTCCCCACCACCAATGTATTTTGGTAATCTCTACATTTAGGATACTATTTTAAGTTTGATGGAAATTATAAATAGAAATCATACTGTCATAAGCAGCTATAGAATTCTTAGTTTGGCTTTTAAAGGTAAAAATGAGTGGTTGATCTGCAAGAAAAAAACTGTAAGAGAAAAAAATATTTTAAATTGTGCCTATTCAGGAGGTGGGTGGGGGGATGGGTTAAATAGGTGATGGGGATTAAGGAGGGCACTTGTTTTTTGTTTGTTTGTTTTTTAAATATTTTATTTATTTATGTGACAGAGAGAGACACAGCGAGAGAGGGGACACAAGCAAGGGGAGTGGGAAAGGGAGAAGCAGGCTTCCCACCAAGCAGGGAGGGAGCCCGATGTGGGGGCTTGATCCCAGGACCCTGGGATCATGACCTGAGCTGAAGGCAGACGCTTAACAACTGAGCCACCCAGGAGCCCCAAGGAGGGCACTTGTGATGAGCACCAGGTGTCATATGGAAATGTTGAATGACTGTATTGTATACCTGAAACTAATATTACACTGTATGTTAACTAACTGGAATTTAAATAAAAACTTAAAAAAATTTTAAGTGTCCCTATTTCAAACCAATATTCTTTGCTCTACTCTTTTGTAGTAGCTAGAATAATGGCCCATCCAAAGATATCCATGTTCTAGTTCCCAGAACCTATGAATATAATACCTTAATGGCAAAAGGGACTTTGCAGTTGTGATTAAATTAAAGATCTTGACATGGGGATATTAGGTTGGATTATCCAGGAGGACCCAATGTAATCATAAAAGTCCTTAAGAGTGGAAGAGGGGAGCAGGAGAGCCTGACAGATTTGGAGATGCTATACTGTTAGCTTTGAAAATGGAGAAAGAGGTCATGAACCAACCAAAAAAAAAATTTAAGAAACAAATCAAGAAAATGGATTCTCCTCTCAGATTTTATCTCAGGGAAATTCTTTTTTTTTTTTAAGATTTTATTTATTTGACAGAGCACAAGCAGAGGGAGAGAGAGGGAGAAGCAGGTTCCCTGCCGAGCAAGGAGCCCAATGTGGGACTTGATCCCAGGACTCTGGGATCGTGACCTGGGCCGAAGGCAGCCACTTAACCGACTGAGCCACCCAGGCGCCCCTCTCTTTGAACTTCTGACTTCCAGAAGTTTAGGATATTAAGTTTGTATTGTTTTAATCCAGAGTTTGTGGTAATTTGTTACAGCAACATAGGAAACTACACCTTCTCTGAAATTTGCAACATTTTTGGCCTGTGATGATAAAAGTACTGCTTTCTCTTCAAAAGGTCATCTTTCACATAGTGTTCAAATTTTAGCACTCATTTACAACAAATGAGCCTATTAACTGAGGGTTCAAAATGAAGGATATGAACTCCGGATTAAGAGAGAGGGCATTAAACAAGAGAAATTATTTACTAGAAGATCACAAAATCCTTAAAGCAAGACTTGCTCATCTGTGGGAAACATGACATGTACGAAGATATGAAGGTATGTGCTTCTTTTTAATTCGAAGCTTTCTACCTCCAGTTTCAATTTTGTCACCTTCCACATTATTAGGGATAATATCTTGTTTTTGTTTTTGTTTTCAGCCTCCCCTTCTCTCCTGGCCTAGTATATCCAGGCACTCCTAAAGGGAACAATGAATTTGCAAGATCTTAGGGGAATCTGGTTATTGAAAGTCATTACTGGCATTTAGGGTGCCAGTTCTAGGAACAGAAGACTCTTGTAATGTTCAAAACAGTCCTGCACAAGGAAGAACTATCTTGAGTTCCATTCAACTTTCAACCGGACAGTAATGTAAGTGAAAAAACTGAAATTATTTAAGCCTAGAATCAACTTTTAACTTACAAACACAAGTACACGGTGTTAGGGTTTTTTTTTTGCTGTTTTAAAATACACTATTTCCAGGGCGCCTGGGTAGCTCAGTCAGTTAAGTATTTGCCTTGGGCTCAGGGCATGATCCCAGAGTCCCAGGGTCCCAGGATTGAGCCCTGCATGGGCTTTCTGCTCAGTGGGGAGTCTTCTCCCTCTACCCTTCCCCCATGCTTGTGATCTCTTTCTCTCTCTCTCTCTCTCCCTCTATCAAATAAATAATAAAATCTTTTAAAAATATACGCTATCTCCAGAAATACAACTAGTACGTAAACCAGGGGAAGATTGCATTTTATTTTGTTCAGACTTAACCGAGAGTTGTTTCCCCATTTTAGAAAATCACATCACTGAGGATAACTCAGCTCAAGATTTTAAGATAGAAATATAGCCCACTGGTATCTGTGTTTCTAGCTATGGAGTTCATAGTGATTCTACATATATTTTGGCTGGATTAGTTGTGCCTGATGGGCTTTATTATAAATCCCTTCTGTTTCTCCTCCATATTGTAGGGAGAGCATTAAATTGTTTTTTTAAAAATCTGTAAGTTATCTATGAATATCACTTTAGTAGGGTACAGGGAGTAGAATATATTGGTTATAAAGAGGACACTGGCTCGAGTCGGTTTGAAAATATTGATCTAAATATATTCATCCATCCATCCCTCCCTCCCAAAATCCTGTATCTGCTATCTTCCCTTCTTCCCTTTCAGCTAAACTTCAAAGGTGTCTTGACTTCACTACCTCATTGGTCTTCAATCCTCTCATAATCTAACCTTTACCATCACCATCCATTGAAATTGTGGCTGCAAAATTGTGGCTGTTAAATCCAATGGACACTTGAAAAAAGAAATTCATTTTACCTGAACTTTCTACAGCATTTGACTTTATTACTTCCTTTTATTTGAAACTTTCATCCTTCGTTTTCTGTGACCTCACCTCCATAATTTCCATACCTCAAAGTATTTTGGAAGTCTCTGTTCTTCCGCCAGCTCCTTAAATGTCGGCATTCTCCCAAATTGCATGTAGCTGTCCTCTCATCGTACACTCTCTTCCTAGGCCATCTCAGCCACTTCCATGATTTCAGTCACATCCTAGGATTCACAGATCTTCAACTTGCAATCCCAAACCCTCTCCTGAACTCCATCTCTCTCCCAAAATTCAACATGTGAATTCCCAAATGGAATTCCTTCCCTTTCTACCCATCTGTAATTACTCCTGTATCCTATTCCAAATTAGTAGCACCACCATCCAGCCTCTCAACTCATAACCTGAGAGTCTGGATTGGCCTTTTTACTGTCTCTCCAACATCTTCTCCTTGACATCCCCACTGCCAGTGGGTCAGTTCAGGCTCTCATCTCTCATCAATTACAGCAAGTCTTTTAACTGATCTCTCATCCTCTAGTCTTATCCAATCCACTGTATCCTCCACTTGGCCACCTGAAGGATCTTTTAAAACACAAGTCTGTTTAAATTATAATATCTGCCTTGGGAAAGTTCCAATTCTAATTGGAGTCTCAGAAAACCCTTCTCATTTTGACATTTGGGATCACCTCACCTGTTTTCAAACTATAGATTACTTTTAAAGCAATTATGGCTACAGAACGTATTTTGAATGCCATAAACCTTAACAACATAACAGTAATAGTATAGCTAATAGAAGTTAAGCAGAACGGGAGGATAAGGGATATTAGAAAGTGTAGAAATGATAATTTCTTCATTTTACATACTGAAGAGTTGTCTAAAAAAATTGATGGCTCAATAAACAGACTTAAGAATATTATATAAAGTTAGAGGGATGACCTAAGAGAGCAATAGCACTCATCTTTCATAATGGAGAAATCAAATACTGTCTAAAGTTGATAAATCAAGGGATTAGACCTGGTAGGGAGGTAACCACCAAAATAGAAATAGTTGATTTAGCAATTGAGATGGAGGAACTGGGTGTCTTTCTATATAGTTTTGAAAAATTTTTTTTAATCAAGTACATTCATTGCTTTGAGAATAACTTTTTAAAAAGAAAAAGAATTAAGGCCCATTTCAATATAGATTACTTCTTTTTCAGCTATTGATTTAATTTTTTCTAATCACTTCACTGTACCAAAAATAAATTTAATAACATTATAAAGCTTATTATAGTAAAGAGAAAGCCAAATCACTTGCCATAAGAAAGATCACAAAAAGAAATAATCTTAATGTGAGAAGCAATATTTTACGCACAACTTTGTACGCTGGTTACTAGTCACTTAGGTAGTACTACTGCTAAATGGAAACAGAGGAGATGACAAATACCAGGATAGAGCCATGAGAAGCTAGAGATAGAAATGGAACTAATCTTCCTATAATCCTGATAACAGTGAAAGAAAGCAAATAATTGAGGGTTTCTAGCTCCTAATTTCTCACTTTACTATTTCGCTAAAATTTTTGTTATGTATCTGTGCATCTAATTTATACTGGTCATATTCAGTAGCAGAGATACCTTTTCGTTTCAAAGGATAAGCTCATATTCTGAAGATGGTTTTATGTACTGAATTTAGAATCTCATTCTTTTTTCTTTTAATGTTTTATTTATTTATTCATGAGAATCAGAGAGAGAGAGAGAGAGGCAGAGGGAGAAGCAGGCTCCCCACTGAGCAGGGAGCCCGATGCGGGGCTCAATCCCAGGACCCCGGAACCACGACCCGAGCTGAAGGCAGACGCCTAACCATCTGAGCCACCCAGGTGCCCCTAGAATCTCATTCTTTTACACTGTTTACCTTTCCTTAGCAACCCTATTTGCACAAGCTTTCTCAAACTTTGTCATCCCTATCCATTCAACTGGATCGCTACCCTCTTACAGGAAGGATTTGGGGGTCTAAATTGTGGCAGACTTAAGCATCACACTTAATTTTGCTTGACGGACTGCCCTAATAAATATTTTTGGTACATAATCTTGCCAATTTGATTTTTAAACATCATATTAATTCTTTGGGTCTTGGCTTGTAACATCCCCTCTTGGGAAGCCTTCTCTAAGCCACTAGCAAGTCAGGTTAGTTCCTCCTGTAGTGTGATTCCCACCACCCAGTAGTCCCCCTATATTTGCACTTGCTTGTTTAAGCGACTCTCTTTCACTAAAAATATAATGGCAGGAAGTATGTCTTTCTTGCCATTTTATTATTCCTTATTTGTAGCAAATAAGGCATATGAAAAGATTTCATAGAAATGTTTTGATGAGATACAAGTAGCCCATGAACTGTCCTTTGAGAAGTATCACCTTTGGGGAGCCTTCCTACTAAAGCAACAGACCTGCTTAGTAAATGACAATCATTCCAGGCTCTTGAAATGAGGGAGTTGGACTTTTATTTAACCAATGATTCTCGAATTTACCCAGATCAATCATCTAAGAAATTCTGAAATCCTTCTTTAAATTATCTCCAAATTTGGGGGCAGAAAACAAACCCAAGGAGGGAAGAACTTGGGGTAGAGGGCTGGGGTTCAGGTAGGGAACTTCTAGGAAGTGAAATTAAAGCCAGGTAGTACACATTGAAATAATTTCAAACCAGGTTAGTGTACCTGAAAACAAGCTAGATTTAACAATAGATGTTTATAAAGATTTACATGACTACCAAATTTTACTCCTTTGCTAAATTACAAATATAGTACTCAGGTTAAGAACTTAGGCTATGGAGTCATAAACATCTAGGTTTAAATTCAGCTCTACCACCTGTAAGTCCAGAATTTGGGTAAATTACCAATCTACCTGAGCCTATTTCCTGAAAGATGAAAACAATGATGTTACCCAACCACAAAGAGTTGTTTTGAGGGTTGAACTAATTATTGCATGCTGTGTTTGGCCTATTGTCTGGATATAGGGAAATGGTCACTAAATGATAGTTAATATGGAATGTGTTTATTGCTTGTCTCCATCATTGGGATGTAGCTCTAAAAGCTACATGGAATTTGTCTTATTTAGAATTATTACCCAGTTCCTAGAACAGGGGACATGTTGAATTTTGTTTTTTTGGGGTTTTTTGTTTGTTTGTTTGTTTTTCAGGAGAGGGGTTGGGGTTACAAGTGAAAATCTGTGAATCCTAGGATGTGACTGAATCAAGATTATACTTCAATCATTCAGTTTGTTTGTTATGCACTGATCAAAAGCCAAACTTCTGTTCTGTGGTATGACAAATGGACCAAGGACAGGTTTAGTTCCAACGAGGAAAGAATGCAAGTTTAAAGAGCCTGTTAGTTTTTCACCTCAGGATACCATATATAGTTTAGAAAATCAATTAAAGACTTCGTTTAGAAAATCAATTAAAGACTTCAATTTTTCTGTATACATTTTTAATGATTAGAAACAATGAGCTATGCAGTCATAATTGCAGTTACTGGGGTCTGAAAAAGCCAGTCAAGAAAAATAAAATCCATACTGAACTGTTTTAAGT
The DNA here is from genome assembly GCF_029215605.1 of Mirounga angustirostris. NCBI lineage: Eukaryota > Metazoa > Chordata > Mammalia > Carnivora > Phocidae > Mirounga > Mirounga angustirostris. Next base: position 64,983,426 of record NW_026991712.1, on the reverse strand, counting down.
AGGATGTTTATCTTATTCACTGAAGTTTTTGAGAGCTCCAAACTATATGGTATGTGACCAGTGGGACGCATGTACAAGACCTCAAGTCCAAGCTTGGGACAAGTGTAGCCAGCCAAAGCATAAAGCAAAGCTAATTATGTTTAGTTTACTTGGAGCCCACACCAATGTCACTTGTCCCATCAGCACTATGCCAACAGCAAATGAGCCCATGATGACATATCAGCAGAACAAGGGGGTAGCAACTAAAGAACCAAAGTTATAGTAGAAACTGAGGGCTTGAAAGGCTCCATGACTTGCCTTAAGTCACAGAACAAGTTAGTCACAAAGCACAGACTGTCAGTTCTCCAGATTTTCAGTATTGCATGTGGTCATAAAGCTCTTGCATAAATATCTGAACATAGAAACCATTGTTTTTAGCTCATTAACTATGTATCACAAATAAAGCAGGTTTTAACCTAATAAATTATTTAAATAATGTGTGCCCTATATTTGAGGATTTATCAGTTTTAATGTCAACTGAACTCTACTGAATTATTTTGATATGTAAACAACAGTAATAGTAAACATTTAAGTGTTTACTGTACGTCAGGCACTGTTCTAATCGTCGAATACATGTTAACTCATTTAATCCTCACAACAACCCCAGGAGTAGATGTCCTCATCATCCTACTAGAGAAAAAACTGAAGCACAGACAGATCACACAGTAAACAGTGTGGCAAGACTCAGTTCTAGGAGCCTAGTGTCTGAGGCTCTGCTCTAAGTTAAACAAGTCTATTCTAACAGAATGGATATTAAGCATACGTATTAAAACTTAAAAGTAAATATAAGTCATGTTGATTGCTAAGCCATAGAAATGTTACTACTATTTTCTGTATTTCCCTTTATTCCCTCTTTATCTCTAACCAGTATTTTTGAAAAATCAGCACAAAACTAAGTTCTCTATTAGAACATGTCTGTTTTGTCTTAAATATTCAGTAAGCATAACCCAATTATGTAAAATGTCTAAAGGAATTTTGCTTATTCTTTTTTAACTGAGTCCATTTCATTTACATTGAGATCACAGTAAAGGGGAGAAATTCCTGTTCCTATATGATGTCCCACTAAAGGAGGTTTAAAAAAGACCTTTATTACATTAAGAATTCCTTTATAAAACTAAACTATATTTTCATGCGTTATATTATTAAAGTATAATTCCAAGAAACTCAAGAATAAAAATCATTTTAAAAAGTTAATGTGGAGAAGTCGAGGGGAAAATCAGTATGTATTAACTTATAGTTTTATTAATATAAAAGAAAACTTCAAATACTGTACAGTGAGGTGTGTAGAACACTATATAGTTATAATACACTATTACCAATTATTTATTACTCAAATGTAATATATACAGCAACGACAAAATCAGAAAATAATGGGTAACAGCCAGTGCCTTAGGGATGATAGAACATTTATACTATTTAATTGAGCAGTTAAAGCACTTGCTATGTAATTTTTCTAAATATTTACATTACCACTTATTTTTACATTTTCTAAAGAATATTTCCCTCCAAAAAAGTAGACTCTCCAGCTCTTGGCACTAATTCTTAAAGTCCAATAAACCTGAAAATATTGATAACCTTTTCAGTCCTTTATTGCCCCACCACAGGCATAAAGGCTCAGGAAGGGACTTGTGCATTCTAAAGAAAAGTATGCAATACCTTCAAATTTTAATACTAAGTAATTGATACTCACAAGCAGATAACATCAACTAAAACTTTTTTTTACTAGTTTTCCTTTTCTTTTACAAGAGAATAATCATTGTATTAATATTATACTACAAAAGCATGTAGACTCCATAATTTAAAAAATTAAATGTCAAATATACAAGTAATGGCATTTTCTCCAATAATTCACAATTTTTACAATTTCTGCTATTTTGGAACAAACGTTAAAATTCCCACGATTTAATTATCATTAAATATGAATTGAAACACTTAGCATCTTGAAGAGTTATTAAGAATGGCAGAACTTACAGTTAACTATAAATCTTACAGTAGCTCCTCTTTGTTAAGTAAACATTCTACTATGGTATGTTTTCAAGTGAATAGTTCTGGTTTGAAAATTAATTTCTTATATTATGAAGAGCTTTGAGGATGTACAATTTTGTTAAATTATATGATAACCTTGAACTGTAGGATATTTCTACCCAACTTACATAGAGTATGTATCTCACTACTGCTGTGATAAAAGGTCATTTAAAGTTCATATTGAGTGGAATTTAATTCAATTTTGCAAAGGCTTTTATGAAAATCTTAATATGGAAACCTTGTTTCAGGAACCATGAAACTCTCAAAATCTACTCTGCAGTATTTTTAAGCGTGGGCCAATTGAAATTCCTATTGAAAAATGAAGACAAAACTGTATTGATATTCTAAAATAAACATAGTATGATACTGTCACTATATTGACCAAAGCATAATTAATGACAGAAGTTATGAGTTTACTTCATACCTAAAGATTAGTTATTAGGGAGTTCTAAATTTTTAAAGAAATGTTCACTAACAACCAGTATTAGTAGGCATCTACATAAAATAATACTGTTATAAATTTTGCATTTAGTAGCTAACATGTGATGTCAGTACAATTCTCAAAAACCTGTCATTAGTAATATATGAGTTGCTAGCAAGTGATCTTCCCTGAGGTAAGAGACCATATGCAAAAGTCTGCTCACTTCAAATCAAGTTAGATACTTAAAAATAATGGCAATAAGGACCTATGGCTGGGATTCACAGATGCATTTCAGATTAGTATCTTAATTGCAAGCAGTAGGCTTGATTGTAAAAATTAAACTAAAAATCATCAGAAGATATAAAGCAAATTTCACAGTCAATAGCATTTGCTAAATTTCTCAGGTCTTTATCCTAACATTTTCCAATAAAATACTTGAAACATAGGAAAGGGGAAAAAATAGGCCTTGGGCTTGCTCTTTAACTAGTTCCTGAGTAGCCATTCCCTTGGAGTTCATTATATTCTAGCTCATAATATTTGGCAGTGTCATGTGTTCTTCAACTTCAACCAGTTTCTCATTACCAATATTCTACACCACCTTCAACTCTACCTGGACTTTGGGTCATCAATTCAAACTTGGTATGATTACCTATAAAATGGATTACTGAAGAAAAAATTTTACAATTTTACTTCAAGTTTCAGTGAAACATCACAAGTAGAATTATATGATTGAGCTATAGTTATGTTACATCTAGGGCTAAAAAAATATTTTAACTGATTTATGACCTCTAGCTTGAACTCAAAGTTGTGGTGATCACAAATGGCAGTACTAAAAAATAAGAATTCTATAGTCATGTATTTGATTATGATAACCATATGGAACGACAAAGGATGAAAATTAAGAACTTAAACTGTTTCTAAAACTTCTTTGTGAAGATGATACCTGGCCCACTTCTCAAAAACTAATTACCCCAACCAAATTTCAGCAGATTTAAAATAATTTCAAGAAATCTGACCATTCTCAAAATCAAGCCTTTTATTCTTTATCAAGGGAGAACCCAAGCTATTATAATATTCATACCTAACCAGCTTCTAAATAGCATTGCTGTGGCAAGAGAAATTATTAGTGTTATCAGAGATTAAAGCCCTTCTCCTAATGTTCACAGGTGCACTCTAATTTGACTGAATGGAAGTGTTTAATAAGAAGATAAAATTTATTTCTGATTTTTTACTATATGCTATAAGAGTATATTTGTCAGTTATTAACGAAACATGCCAAGCCACAGGTGAACAAAATATTTGTTAAAGAAAAGGTGATTATATCATTTACCTGGAAGCAGTGCATTTGCTTGTTAAACATTTTCCTGTATTTAAATTAATAAGAAAAAGCCAGTTTCAGTGGCTGAAAAAGCCAGAAATAACTATAGTGGTCAGTGGTATTGGCAATTTTTAGTTTAATACACAGAAACCACCTATACTAACTAAATGGCAAATATTATTTGGTAGCTGTAGTTCTTTATGCAAAACTAATGCACAATATAAAAGTCCTAAATTTTCCTGCTCTTTAGATATTAAGATAATTGAAAGTAAATTTAGAAAAATCGAGATAAAATATGGTTTAAAATGTGACATTGTGATAAAATTAACCCAAATATATATCTTGCTCAGGTATCACCTGCAAAATGTCTAGATTCTCCATTCTTTCCTTTTTCAAATGGAGTAGTTCACTTAGTAAGTGGATTAAGTCAGAGATACTTTCATAGAAAGAAATCCAAAACCTCCCTCCTTTGGAAACACAAGTCAAAGTACTGTCTATATTCGTTATGAATCAATAGATTGAAATTTTGAAACACCTGATAATATACTTTCTGATGTACATTTTCTTAGACTGCAAACACAGTTCTGCATCTGTTACATGTGCAAACAGAGACAGCCAGGCTTTGAATGCTCTAGATAAGAGATTGTATTAATATACATTTTGTCTTTCATCCATTCAAATTCAACTTAATTTCAGTGAACAAAGGAAAAAGATGGGTTGAAATGTACATTTCAGAATACAGACTTGCAGAACAGGATAAAATAGTGCAATACCAATCTCAGGATAAACATTCTTTGTCTTTAAGATAATAAGCATGAAAGGCTGCTTTTTGAGGAAACTGGCACTAAAGATTTGATGAATACACTATTTAAGCAAATGCCCAGTTGATCAGGGTCTGATGCAGTAAAATTTGTATCCAAATCCAAGTGAAGCCAACAGATAATGTTATGGATGCTAAGGAAAAAAGGAAACATTTTTGGTTCAAAGGGGTTCAAAGACACTTAGCATATACAAGCTTAAATACCATTGATCAAAATTGTAGAACAATGTAACTCATTCGTAAAGATAAATTCTTATATATAAATTCTCTGTGAATCTGACAGACTCTGAAAATTAGAGATTAACTACTGCTACCATTATTTTTATATTTTCTACCACACTTTGCAATCAACTTTTCTGCAAGATTAAAGAAAAAAGAATTCAGTGGTACTTGACCAGGCCAGGATTAAAAAAATAATGGTAACATATTATCAACAATAGAGCACACAGTTGGCTGTGTTGGCTCAGACAGCAACATTACTGAATCACATTGACTTTATCATTCTAGAATATTGTCCCCCTAGCCTTGCTCAATCAGCAAAATGTTATATCATTACACTCCATTCTCAAGATATTTTCATCAAGAATACATATCTCTATGAATGTGTTTACGTTCACGGAAATGTCAGGATCCCAGTATCTAATAAATCCTTCTATGAATTTTAAGATACAATGTAGTTCTGATAACCTTCAAATTTACATAAATCTTTTGACACTCTAATAAATATGTGGAATGGTTACCTGGATGACATCAATGTTAGCAAAATCTCATTCCCCACTCAGTTCTAGCCTTTTCAGAAAATCAAACATTAGCAAGAGAATTTTCATGTTTGAAACATTAAGACTTTCATGGAATTAGAATTACAAAAAACTTCCAATGAACCACATATATGGAAGAAACTCATCTCAGCAGATCTAATAACTAATTTATAGGAATTCAGAGCCAGCCTGGGCAGCAGTATATTAAAAGCTATTGCCAATCACACACTTGCTGTCATGCACTGAATAACAAGATATAATCTCTGAATTATATACGTACAAGATTTTTTATGACTAATCAAGTTATGTGGCCCAGCCAACAAATGTTACATATTCACAATAAACATTCTGCCTTTATTAGCCTCTAATTAAATCAAGAGTGATCCATTGGCTCAGTTGTGTTTGTCATCTCAGCATCTTGACTATCCATCTCTTCAGGCTCCTCCACTGAATTTCCCTTTTGTGCTTTTGACCTTGTGGCAAATGCTGCTCCCAGGGCCTCTGCCACACAGCTATCAGTTGTTTCTGTATTCAAATTTTCAGTGCCACCAGTTAAAGAAAAAGATTCAGGTAAGCCAGTCTGAAGATTCCCAGACTTCACAGAACTCACTTCTACTTTCCTTTGAGGAAGATCAGATGGTGACTGCTCTGTACTTTGATCCCGCAAATGCTTGTCCATTGAAGCCTGGATAGAAGAAACCATTTCCTGTAATTTTTTTCGCTGGGCCTCAACCAAATCAGGATCAAGCTGCCTGCTGTCTCTCATTGTAACTACTCCAGGAGCTATTCGAATAAGCTCACTATTACTAGGAGCAGCTGTGAATACAGAAGGCTCTATTTTAATGGAGCTATTACTAAAGTCTGTCCCTGTGTTATGCTTCCTTACAACTGGGGCTTCCCTAGCTCTTGAATCAAGGTGCGGGTTACTAGATGCAGTTCCTAGAGAATGCCCTTTTCCCTGAAAGGCAGTTACATTATGAAGCTGCTCAGATTTCTTTTTCACTACTCCACCACTACCTAGTTTTAACAGCCCATGTGAGGGACTTGATTCTCTACTTCTTGTAGTAGCCTCTGCTCGAACCTGACTTACAGCCTCTTTAACTAAATCTTCAACATCAGGACCGATGGGGAAATGTCCTGCAGCATCCACACACAATTCCAGTCTATCTTCAGAAGCATTATAGACAAAGGTTTTGCCAGGCAGATGTGGAAAAGTACAATGCTTGCCATCAGCCATACCTAAAGAAGGAGAAAAAACGTATTTATTAAAATCTTACTTTAAAAGTGTAGTAAAGACAATTACAGTTGAAATAGTGAATTTTCAACAATATCGAGATCACAGTTTTGAAAACAAATTAAAAAATAATTTATATTTATTAACAGAATTTAATACTATTAAAAAAATATCACGACAGACCTTACTGTAGGTTCCACAGGCGATTTTTTTTTTTTTTTTTTTTACAAATATCATTAACCTGTTACAATTAGGAAAAGGGCTCGAAACAGTTAAGCCATGAGAAAACACTAACAACAGTGTTAGTAAAACAACTGCTTGCAGTAAAGCAATAAGAAAACATACTTTCATTTACTAATTCAAATTTAAAACTTTGCAAAAATACCTATAAGGGCAAAGTGTTGCACAAAATATGCTGCACAGTGTGAATTAAAATTAAAAATTATTAGTAATTCTGCTAAATTACAGAATACCAGCATAAAAGTGGTTTTCTCAGTGTACCTTAGGTATATATCTTTTACAAATATAAAAGATAATGAACTTTCAAAATGAGATATCCTATAGTTAAAGAAGTAATTATGAGGGCATATTTAGGAAAGCTAAGATTAATGCACTGTGTCTTTGGTATAACTGTAAGAAATGACACTTGGTCACAATAAATGAAAAAGATCTTGTTTAATTAAATTCCTTTGAAAAAGTTATATTTCATGTTACTCCTCTTATTCCTCTCGGGTAAGTCACAACCACCAAAATAAGCCTGACTTACAGATGCTCCTCAAATGGCCCCTGCAATTTAATTTACTTCTCATAGTCAACTAATGTAGCAATAGAAGAACTTGAAAGCAGGCTTCTATTTTCTAGTTGAGGAGCTTATTGTCACTATCTGGTATTCCAAAATTTTATACTTTTTCCCAGCTTGAGTATAAGAAAATTGTGTGTTTTAAACTATCCAATATCCTTACATTTTAAATTTGTTTCTCAAAGTATACTCCAAGTATGCAAAAATAGGGGTTTTCAAATTTTATAAAACCAAAGATTTTCTATGTCAGCAACAAAAGAAAGATGAAGTAGAGAACTCTTATTTTTATTTTTTGTAAGTAGACTCCATGTCCAGCATAGAACCCATGAAGCAGAGAACTCTTAATAACATATGGTGCAAATGGGTATGTTTATGGCAAAATATAAAGGCAAAAGCAAACTAGTTAAAAATGAATGAAATTGTTAGTGCTATACAAATACAGAAGTGGAGGATGACTGAACTATAGAATGCTTAGTGGGCATTTAGGTAGTCTCCAGTTTTGTAAGTTCTTAAGAATAGTTTTTCCTCCCTCCTCTGAAAAAAGCTAGAGTGGTTCTAATGTATCTCACTGTGAATATTCCAAATAACTACAGAAAAGAACTAAACTGCAAATGAATAAATAACATACAGTAATTTTAAATAAACATTCATTTCAGCTGTAAGTATCCATTAATACAAATCCAACTAGAATTTCCTCTTAGCAGAACATTTTTGGCATAGGTAACTGAAAAAAAGAGACAGACAAAATTTAAAATCAGAGATGTGGTCTCAATAGTACCTTTCAGGCCACAACCCTTAGAATCGGCTTATTACCAATCCCCTACCAGAGATCTGTAAATAGCCCATGTGAGGGACTTGGTTCTCTACTTCTTGTAGTAGCCTCTGTTCGAACCTGACTTATAGCCTCTTTAAATCGTCAACATCAGGACCGATGGGGAAATGTCCTGCAGCATCCACACACAATTCCAGTCTATCTTCAGAAGCATTATAGACAAAGGTTTTGCCAGGCAGATGTGGAAAAGTAAAACCTGGCTCAAGAAACAAAGGTAGCAAAGAAGAGAATTTTGAATGATTAAGTCCAGGGATGACCCTAAGCAACTTTCAAACATTAATTTCGATAGATAACACATGTTGAGTCTCACTATGTGCCAGGAACTAAAACAGACCCTGAAGATTCAAATAAAATGTAATTCTTAGGAGATAAGTACAAACAGATCCTTATAATACAATCAAGTAAGTGTAATGATGGATATACTACTGACTTCACTGATTATTTGAGGATTAAATGAGAAAACACGCAAAGCATACCACAGAGTGCCTAATGTAAATCAGGCAGTCAATAGTTTTAGTTCCTCTACTAGATCAAAGTTTTGTAACTGTTTCCAGACTGCTATTGTGATGCTTTCCCTTGGTCCTCCCTGGAAAGAATCATAGTCCCACATATCACAGTATTATTCACAATGAAACACTGGAAACAATCTATGTAAGCTTTCAACAAGAAGACAATGGCTAAGAAAATTACAGTCTATCTACCTGATGGAAGTAATATGCAGCAGCTATCAAGAATTGATATAAATAAGAAACCTATGATGCTTCATATATATACAGTAAAATGTGCATGAATAGAAGGAAACAAATCTAAGTACTATAATTACAATCAGGCCAAAACATGTATGTATAAGACAAATATTTAAAAATTATAGGTGATGTTTCCCTTTTCTGTAGTTTCTAGACCTTTTACATTATTTTAAATATGTTTTAAAAGTGCTCACTTTGGCAGCACATATATTAAATATGTTTTAAAAAACCAATGCAAATACTTTACGGGTTGTGCTCCCTTTAAATCATTTAGGTTTTATATAACTTATATAGCCTTTTGAATTTTAAGAATCAAGGTGTTATTAAAATTCCTATATCACATATCAACAGTTCCATCACACATATACACCAAAAAATATGTATACTAATATTTAGGGCTACGTTCTTCCTTACATCAAAACAACTAGAAATGCATCAGAACAATGGATGAATAATATTAAAATGATAAAACAGAATACTATGCTGTAGTGAAAATGGTAGTTGAACCCATCAATGTGAATGAATCTGAAAAAGTGTTGCAGAAAAGAAGCAAATCACAGGGAACGCATATAGCATAATTTTCAATTTCCATTTTCACGAAGTTCAAACACGAGCAAAACTCAACATTATAAAGATAGCTATACAAGTTTTAAAACTAAATTTGACATTCATGTCTGCATTTATCTCTGTATAAAGACCTGCAAGGAAACTTACATTTTAAGCAAAAGAACTTTAAAATATCTTTCCAAATATAAAGAATAGGAATATTAATAGTCTAGTTATATTGGGAAATATTTCTGTTCCAATGTAGATATAACCATCTGTTTGTTAGGGCGGATTTGAAAAAAGAGAAGTATGTTCCAATCTTTGAAGGATATGGGTATATGTGTTTTGGGGTGATATACTTTGATTCTTTGACCACAGGATAATAATAATGATTTGCCATACAAATCTGTCCTCAACAAAAGAGGTGAGGGGCACCTGGCTGGCTAAGTCAGAGGAACATGGGATTCTTGATCTCAGGATCAAGAGTTCGAGCCCCACGTCGGGTGTAGAGATTACTTGAATAAATAAAATTTTAAAAAAGATAAAACTCTGCCACAGATATTAGAAGAAACTGTATTTTGAAAAGTAAAATTTTCTGACAATGACCATTTCAAATGGTTGTTATAGTCAGAAGAATTTTAATTATTCTGCACGTAACAGCTAAAATTCTAATAATAACAACAAACATTAGCTAATTATTTATTAGGTACCAGGCCCTTTGCTAACTGCTTTATGTGCATAATCTCATTTGATCCTAACAACCCTGAGATTATAATAGCCACTTTACAAATGAAGAAATTAAGACTTAGAAGTCACACAGGGAGCAAGTGGTAGAACCAAAATTTGATCTCAGATGTTCTTACTTCAGAGTTTTAAACTACTTCCTAATAAGGATAAATAACACAGGTAACATTTAAAAAACTATAATGGCTATTGAGAGATAATTCACATAAAATTCATTTTAAGTGTACAACTGAATGGTTTTCAGTATATTCACAGCATTGTGCAACCATTACCACAATCACTTTTAGAACATTTTCATCACCCCAAAAAGAAACCACAATCACTTTTAGAACATTTTCATCACCCCAAAAAGAAACGCAAACCCATTCATTAGCAGTCACTCTCATTTCCTCCGCCTACTCTAACTCCCAGCCCTAGGCAATACTGATTTACTCTGTCTCTCTCTAGGTATGCCTATTCTGTGATATTTCATATAAATGGAATAATATACGATCTATTGTGACTGGTTTGTCTCATGCAGCATAATTTTTCAAGGCATGATCTAGCATGTACCAATACTTCATTCCTTTTTATTGCCAAATAATACTTCATTGTATCGATACACTAAATCTTACTTATCCAATCACCAGTTGATGGAAATTTTGGGTTTTTTCCACTTTTGACTATTATGAAAAATGCTATTACGACCCCTTTGTGTACAAGTTTTGCGTGGACAGGTTTAATTTCTCTTGGGTATACACCTAAGACTAGAACTGCTGGGTTGTAACCATGTTAAATCTTTTGAGGAACTGCCAGACTGTCTTCCCAAGTGGCTGCACCATTTCACATTCCTACCACCAGTATGAGGGTTCCAATTTCTCTGTATCTCCTTGCCAACAGTTCTTATTATCTGCCTTTTTGATTATAGCTATTCTAGTGAGTGTGAAGTACAATGTCATTGTGGTTTTGATTTGCATTTCTCTGATGGTTAATGATGCTGAGCATCTAAACATCAGTTTATGTACTTAACAGTTATTTGTATACTTTCTTGGGAGAAATGTCTATTCAGATCTTTTGCCCATTTTTTAATCGCGTTATTTGCCTGTTTACTGATGAGTTCTTTTTTTTTATATTTTATTTATTTATTTATTTATTTATTTATTTATTTATTTATTTATTTATTTATTTGAGAGACAGAGAGAGAGAGTACACAACGGGAGAGGAGCAGAGGGAGAAGGAGAAGCAAACTCCTCACTGAGCAGGGAGCTGATGCAGGGCTCAATCCCAGGACCCTGGAATCATGCCCCGGGATCATGACCTAAGTCGAAGGCAGATGGTTAACTAACTGAGACACCCAGGTGCCCCCAAGTTCTTTATATTTTAGATACAAGTCTATTATCAGATACATAATTTGCAAAAATTTTCTCTCATTCTGTGGGCTATCTTTTCACCTTTTTTTTTTTTTTTTTTTTTTTAAGAGAGAGAGCAGGGGAGAGACAGAGAATTTTAAGCAGGCTCCTCGCCCAGTGCAGAACCTGATGTGGGGCTCCATCTCACAACCCTGAGATCATGACCCGAGCTGAAATCAAGAGTCAGACGCTTAACCGAGTGAGCCACCCAGGTGCCCATCTTTTCACTTTCTTGATGGTGTCCTTTACAGCATAAAAGTTTGCTTTTTATTTATCTATTTTTTTCTTTTGTTGCTTGTACTTTTGGTGTCATATCTAAGAAGGCTTTGCCAAATCCAAAGTCAAGAATTTTAGGCCTATGTCTTTTTCTAAAAGTTTTCTAGTATTAACTCCTATATCTAGATGGTGGATACATTTTGTGCTAATTTTTTATTTGCTGTGAGGCAGAAGTCAAAACTTCATTTTTTTGTATGTAAATATCCAGTTGTCCCAGCACCATTTGTTGAAAAAACAATTCTTTCTCCATTAAACTGTCTTAGCATTACAGCTAACATTTTAAAAATAATTTCAAACCAGAAACATAAAACTATTTAGTAAATAATCAAAAGTCATCCCCACAACCACCCACCACCTACCCCTCCCACACAAAAACAAATGAGGGAAGTTCATTCACTTCCATGAAAGTGCATATTTACCCTAATTACTGAGAATGCCATTAATCGATCCTAATTAAATACTAACTTTTAAAAAACCACTAACTGATATCAATATCATTCAGGATGTAGAATAATGTGAAAATGGGAAGTAAAAAGAAAGGGATGCAAAAATAAGGGGGAGGATGCTCAGAGAGAAATTTATAGCTTTAAATGCTTTTATTAGAAAACAAAAATTTATAAACAATAATTTAAGCTTCTACATAAAGAAACTAGAAAGAAAAGGGCAAATTAAACCCAAAGCAAGCAAAAAGAAGGAAAAAAAAATGTAAAAGCAGCAATCAATGAAACTAAAATCAGAAAAACAACAGAGAAAACCTGTGAAACCAAATCCTGTTTCTTTGAAAAGATCAATAAAACTGATAGACCATTAGCTGGACTGGTCAGCAAAACAAGATAGGCACAAATTGCCCATATCAGAAATGAAGGAGCTACAGACCTTACAGATATTAAATGGACAGTAAGGGAATATTATGAACAATTTTATGCCAATAAAATTGTTAACTTGGATGAAATGGACAGATTTCTTGAAAGACAAAACAAAGCTTACTCAAGAAAAAATACATAAACTTAAGAGGATTCTATTAAAGAAATTAAATTCATAGCTAAAAACTGTCCAGCAAAGATAACTCCAAGCACAGATGGCTTCACTGGTGGATTCTACCAGTTAAGAAAGAAATAACCATATCAAAGTATTACAAAATCTACCAGAAAACAGAAGAGGAGCAAACACTTCCCAACTATATTTTATAAAGCCAACATTACCCTGATTAAGTAGTCATTTTAAGAAAACTACATACCATTATGCCCCATGAATACAGTTGCAAAACACTCAACAAAATATTAGCGATTTGAATCCAGCACGCAAAGTTGGTTCAACATCCAAAAATCAATCAATGTAATTCACCCTACCAATAAACTAAATAGAAAAGCTGTAAGATCATTCAGTAGATGCAGGAAGAGAGCACCTGATAAAATTCAACATCCATTCAAAATATAAACTCTCAGTAAACCATCAATAGAAGGGAATGTCCTCAATCTGATAAAGAGCATTTCTGAAAAACCTACAGGCTGAATTGCTTTCAGGAACAAGGCAAGGATGTCTGTTCTCACCATACCTATTCAGCAATGAACTTATAGCCACTGCAATGAGGCCAAGAGAAATACAAGGCATACTGACTGAAAAGGAAGAAATAAAACTGTCTTTTATTTGCAAAAGACATGATGACCTACACAAACAATCCCACAGAATCTGCTAAAAAGCTACTAGAATATGTGCATTAAGCAAGGTCACAGGATACAAGGTCAATGTATAAAAACCAATCTTGGGGCGTCTGCGTGGCTCAGTCGATTGAGCGTCTGCGTTCGGCTCGGGTCATGGTCTCAGAGTCCTGGGATCGAACCCCACGCAGGTTCTCCACTCGGTGGCGAGTTTGCTTCTCCTGCTCCCTCTCCCTCTGTGATCTCTCTTGTTCTCGTTCTCTCTCAAATGAATAAATAAAATCTTTTTAAAAAGTTTAAAAACCAATCTTATTTTCTATACACTAGCAAAGAACAAAAGGAGTTGGAATTTTTAAAAAAACATTTATTTATTTGAGAGAGAGAAAGACCAAGAGAGACAGCGGGGGTGGGGAGGGGCAGAGAGACAGAGAGTCCTAAGCAGACTTGGCACTGAGTGCAGAGGTGACATGGGGCTCAATCTCACTATCCTGAGCTGAGATCATGACCTGAGCCAAAGCTAAGAGTCCAGTGCTTAACTGATTGCACCACCCAGGTGCCCCAGGAAATTGCAATATTTAAAAAAGCATCTTTTACAACAGCATTCCCAAAACATGAAATATTTAGGTATAAATCTAACAAAGGATATGTAAGAATTATATACTGAAAATTACAAAATTTTGATGAGGGAAATTAAAGAACACTTAAATAAATGGAAATGTTTTCATGAATCAGAAGATTCGATGTTGTAAAAATATAACTTATCCTCAATTTGATCTACAGAGTCAACAAATCACAATAAAAATCCCAGCAGACTTTTTTGTAGAAACTAACAAGCTGATTCTAAAATTTATATGCATAAGCAAAGCACCTAGAATACCCCAAATTTTTTTTTTGGAAAAGAATAAAGATGTTTGCAACAACATGGATGGAGCCAGATAGTATTATGCTAAGCGGAATAAGGTAGAGAACAATGAATACCATTTGATTTTATTCATGTGGAATTTAAGAAACAAAACAAATGCGGGGGGAAGCAGAGGGGCGGAGAGAGAGAGGCAAACCAAGAACCAGATCCTTAACTGTAGAGGGTAAACTGAAGGTTACCAGAGAGGAGGTAGGTGGGGGACTGGGTCAAATAGGTGATGGGGATTAAGGAATGCACTTGTGATGAGCACCAAGTGTTGCATGAAAGTGTTGAATCACTATATTGTACACCTGAAACTAATATTACACTGTATGTTAACTAACTGGAATTTAAATAAAAACTTTAAAAAAATAGAAAAAAAAAGAATAAAGATGGAAGACTCATACTAACTGATTTCAATAATTACTATAATGAGGGTGCCTGGGTGGCTCAGTTGGTTAAGCGACTGCCTTCGGCTCAGGTCATGATCCTGGAGTCCCAGGATCGAGTCCCACATCGGGCTCCCTGCTCAGCAGGGAGTCTGCTTCTCCCTCTGACCCTCCTCCCTCTCATGCTCTCTGTCTCTCATTCTCTCTCTCACAAATAAATAAAATCTTAAAAAAAAAAAAAAGAATTACTATAATGATACTTTAATCAAGACTAGGTATTGGCGAAAGGAGAGACATAGATCAACAAATCAGAAAAGTTTCTAAAAATAGACCCACACATATATAGTCAATTGATTTTTTAAAATAATTTTACTGATGCTATATTTTGCATATAATTCATCCTTTTCAAGTGTATGATCCATGGTCAATTGATTTTTGATGAAGGTACTAAAGTAATTCAATGGCTAAGGTATACTTCTTTCAATAAACAGTGCTGGAACAATTGGATATCCATACATTAAAAAATGAACCTCAACTCATACCTTGCAACATATAAAAAATCAACTTGAAATAGATCATAAACCTAAATATAAAATCTAAAGCTATAAAACTGCCAGAAGGAAACAGAAAAAAAATTTTGTCACCTTTGATTAGGCAAGGATGTTTTTGGATAGGGCACAAAAAGTACAAAAGAAAAAACTGTTAAACTGGTTATCAAAATTAGAAATCTCTGATCTTCACAAGATACTGTTAAGAGAATGAAAAGACAAATTACAAACTGGGAGAAAATATTTGCAAAATACTTACCTGATAAATGATGTGTGCCCAGAATATATAAAGAACTCTCAAAACTCAACTAAAAAGAAGATTCAAACCAATTTAAAAATGAGCAAAAGGAGGAAGAAAATAAGCACATGAGAAAATGCTCAACACCATTAGTTATTAGGGAAATGCAAATTAAAACCACTATGAGGTAATACTATAAACCTATTAAAATAGTTTTAAAAACAAAAACTGATACTACCAAGTACTGGTAAGGAACAGAGCAACTGGAACTCCAATACAGTGCTAAGGAATACAAAATGGTCCAGCTACTTTGGAAAATGATTTGGGAGTTTCTTATAAAGATAAGCATATACTTACCATATGACTCAGCAATCCCACTCCTAAGTATTTACAAAAGGGAAGTGAAACATATGTCCACACACAAAGACCTATACACAAATGTTTATAGTGGCCTTATCTATAGGAGCCCAAAACTGAAAATCACCCAAATGTCCTTCAATCGATTATAGATTTTCAAAAATGTGATACATCCATACAATGGAATACTACTCAGCTATATGAGAGAATAAACTAATACACGCAACCAGATAGACGAATCTCAAAAGCATTAAAACAGTAAAACGGAAATTGGCAATTTTTTTTCTGTAATGGAGCAACACAGTAAATACTTTAGGTTTTCAGACCATATAGTCTCTGCCACAACTATTCAATTCTGCCAAGGTAGTGTGAAAGCAGCCATAGACAAGAGGTAAACATGAGTGTGGCTGTGGGTTTTTGTTTGTTTGTTTTGCTGTGTTCTGAGAAAACTTTATTAACAGGCAGCAGGCCTGATATGGCTGCTGGGCAGTAGTTTGCCAACCCCTGTGCTAAATCAAAGAAACTAGACACAAAAGGTTATATTAATCCATTTATATGGTGATACGAAAAAGGCAAACATAAAGAGACAAACAAAATCAGTGGTTGTCAAGGCCTGGGGGTAGGAGTTAAGGGATTACCTAGAAAGGAGCACAGGGCAACTTTTTGGAATGACGGCAATATTCTGTATCTTGATTATGGTGGTGGCTACATGGCTGCATATGTTTGTCAAAATTCATATACATACAAAGGGTGAATTGTACTGTATGCAAATTATGCTTCAAGAATCCTGTCTTAGGAAGGAAGGAAGGAGGAAAGGAAGGAAAGTAGGACCAAGGAAGAAAGGAAGGAAACCAGCCAGTCAGCCATTCTTTGGTCCCTGATTCAAATAAACCAAAAGAAAAAAAAAATTTTTTTTAAGACAATAAAAAATCACGGAATTGTAAAAGGTCACTGAATATTGGTGATGTTTTAAAAATTATTTTTCATATTTTTTTTTAAAGATTTTATTTTATTCATGAGAGACAGAGAGAGAGAGGCAGAGGGAGAAGCAGGCTCCCAAGGAGCAGGAAGCCCAATGTGGGACTTGATCCCAGGACCCTGGGATCATGACCTGAGCCGAAGGCAGACACTTAACCATCTGAGCCACCCAGGTGCCCCTATTTTTCATATTTTTAATAGGTGATAATCATATTGTAGTTTTTTTAAAAAGAAAGAGTTCTTACTTTTAGAGATACATTCTGAAGTTCTTACAGATGAAATTATATTATGTCTGGGATTTATTTTAAAATAGTCCAGTTGAGGGGAATAGAAATGTACTGATAATTGTGAAGCTGAGTGGTAGGTAAACAGGGGTTCATTATATTATTCTTGCTACTTTTATGTATGTTTGAACATTTCTACAATAGCCAAGTTGGGTTGGTTTTTTTGAAGAAGGGAAAAAAAAAGTGTGTAAGAGATAAAAACCATAAATAATGATTATGCAGTTAATGTCTATGGAGGTCAGGTAGGTGAAAAAATGAAAAAAATGAGTAAAGCCAAAATCATTCACATCAAATCTCTGAAAAAACATGTGAAGTCCAAACACACACTGCTAATCATTCTCTTAAGACCTTAAAACCTGAAGATACAGTTGTATACTTTCACATATCTTTACAAACAATGCATACACAATGTGAAGTTAAATGTAAAATGAGTAATTTCTTAAAATTCAGAAAGCACTGAGGTATATATAATAACAGCCAAAACACAACAACAACAAAAATACTGTATTATCTGGTTCTGGTACATTCACTAGCATTATAACCAAATCTGTTTCTAATTTCTTTCTTTTTTTTTGCTTCTAATTTCACAATTTGTCTTTAGTTACTAAGAAACATATACACAATTTAATGAGAAAATAGGAGCAAGAAAGTAATAGGAGACTTTTTAGTAATATTATAGCAGAAAACATAGCTGATCATACCAGGATAATAATCCATTTTAACTAGGCAAACTGCTAAAGAAGAACATATACCAAAAATTAATGATGGAAGTAGCTTTAGAATATCTGCCCTTTCTTAATCTTACAACAGCCTAAGTGGAGATATATTATCTAAGAATAAAATCAGATATTAACTATACCCATGGTTTTCTTCATAATATTGTAGAATACTCCACCCTGCTGGAACATGTGAGGAAGTCCCTTTGCATAAGACCATACATCTTCTCCTGTAAAATAAAAACAGATATAGTATTGGCAACAAACAAAAGAGTTCAACCCAAGGTTGCTTAATGATTAACCTTGAACAGAGATTGCAAGGCAGATCTCCCAAATGAGTAACACAGCTTGGTATAACATAAAGAGATGATATGGAGTGATGGGACTGTGGTAAACTAGAAAATCCATGGCCCATCTAAAGGTGGCAGCCACTACCATGTGCTGTCATAGAAGAGTGTAGGCGCAATGTTTTAAGACCATATGGCTTTTCAGAAGCCAGAAACCTAGGTTTTTCATGTGAATTCTCCTAATTTTTAAATGTAGAAACTAATTCAAAAAAGTCTTTAAAACTGCATGAGTCAATACTGGGCATATTAAACAAAATATACCTGAAGACTCAATCCAACTCAAAGGAAAGTAGTTCACAACCTTGAACTAGAGCAACAGAGAAGGTTATGGAAAGATACTTATTTTTAACAAGTAAAATACAGAATTGTGTATTTTATATATATATATATATTTTTTTTTAAGTTTTATTTATTTAACAAACAGAGACAGCAAGAGAGGGAACACAAGCAGGGAGAGAGGGAGAGGGAGAGGGAGAAGCAGGCTTCCTACTGAGCAGGGAGCCCGATGCGGGACTCGATCTCAGGACGCCGAGATCATGACCTGAGCCGAAGGTAGACGCTTAAAGACTGAGCCACCCAGGTGCCCCTGTGTATTCTATATTATGTTAAAATCAAATAAAAATAGATGGAAGGGTCTAGGGAGAAAAGTAAATAGGTAGACTGAAGGTACGTAATTAATTATTATGTTGTTCCAAAGTTGACTTTCTTAAATAGAAATTTAGGGGGGAAATACCTTGTTGAAGAGATTCAGAATAACCTTTAGAAATCTACAAAATACCAGAAGCAAATGACCATTCACAAAAACATTTTTTTAAGAACATCCTTGACAGTGACTATTTCAATAAGAAGTTTCAAATAAAAAGACAGATAATCACTGTTCAAAAAGTTAATGAAGAATAGAAGGAACGTAAAAATTAGTTACTTTTGAGGGTGCCTGGGTGGCACAGTCAGTTAAGTGTCTGACTCTTGGTTTCAGCTCAGGTCGTGATCTCAGCATTGTGGGGTTAAGCCCGGCGTCAGGCTCCACGCTCAACGCGAAACCTGCTTGGGATTCTCGCTTTCCCTCCCCACCCTCTAAAATAAATAAATAAATCTCTTTTTTTTTTTTTTTTTTTTTTAAGATTTGTTTTTTTAAGAGAGAGCGAGAGTGAACACAAGCAGGGGGAACGGCAGGCAGAGGGAGAGGGAGAAGCAGGCTCCCCACAGAGCAGGGAGCCCGATGCGGGGCTCGATCCCAGGACCCCGGGATCATGACCTGAGCCAAAGGCAGACACTTAATGGACTGAGCCACCCAGATGCCCCAATAAATAAATCTTTTTAAAAAAATTAGTTACTTTTGGTTAGTGGAATGATTGTTTTTGTTTCTTTATACTTTCACTATTTTCTAATCTGATACTGTATATATGCTACATTTACAATCAGGACTTTTTTTTCAGTTAATCTTAACAAAGAAAGGTTAAATTTTTATTTTTGAATGGAGGTTACTAATGACGTGGCTTAATCATTATGTACATGCAGTCTCTCAGAGCTCTAACCCCTTCCCACGTTTATAAACAGGAATATGAATTTGCATGGCAGTTGGTTAAAGTTTAGAGTACTCAGTACATCAGATTAAAGTATGCAAATTTTAAAAGCCTTGGCGCTTAAAGTTTCAGTTTACTAGAACATTTACTTACACACAAACACTTCATTCACTAATGATACAGTATTACCAGAATATGGCTAAATTTAAGGGTGGGCACACGAATTTAATTTTACATTTTGAATATTAATAAAAGCCTCCAAATACAGAATATTAACAACTTACAGTAGAAGTTCCGATTGCTGAACTTATCATTAAACTTCATTTGGATAAATTATTTCTATGGCAGGGTGGCTGGGTGGCTCAGTTGGTTAAGCGACTGCCTTCAGCTCAGGTCGTGATCCTGGAGTCCCAGGATCGAGTCCCACATCAGGCTCCTGCTCGGCAGGGAGTCTGCTTCTCCCTCTGACCCTCCCCCCTCTCACGCTTTCTCTCTCTCATTCCCTCTCTCAAATAAATTAATAAAATCTTAAAAAAAAAATATTTCTATGGCAATAACCTTTCATTTAGTTATTATCAATGTTACCTTAAATGTACTAAGTATTTTATAAAATACTCAGAATATAATTTATTTGAAAAACATATAAAAATTATATAGTAGTGGGGCGCCCCAGTGGTTGTCAGTTAAGCCTATGCCTTCAGCTCAGGTCATGATCCTGGGGTCCTAGGATGGAGTCCCACATCGGGCTCCCTGCCCAGTGGGGACCCTGCTTCTCCCCCTCCCTTTGCCTTCTGCTCCCCTTGCTTGTGCACTCTCTCTCAAATAAATAAAAATTATATGGTAGCACTTAAGTTTTTTTGGTAGAAGTCTGAATAGGTCTTAAAATAGTGAATTCTCCAGAACTGTCCACCATTAAATACTAATTTTAAAGTGACATTTCCTAGTATTTTACATACCTTACTCTTCCTTATTTAAGCAGGCAGAACTCTAAGTAAGAACTCTATTGGAGTGTTTATCAACCTTGTTTTCATTCTGTCCCTCTAAGGATCTTTTTTTTAAATTATTCCTAAGGATCCCTTTAAAACATTTTGCTTAGCTGCCTCCTCTGTGGCATTTGAATACTACAGAAATACAGATATACTGCTTATCTGTTTATGTACTGCAGTATATCAGAGTTTTATTCATTAAAGATTTTGTTTACCCTCTCCCTCTCCCAAGAACCAAACTTCACTCCCCTTCAGAGCAATATGTGGCCTCATTAAGTATGCATGCTCTGTTCCTTTAAGGGAAGGATAAATAAATCGAAACCTCTATTATCTACACAGCTTTGAGAAGGCACTTTACACAGTTTTGTTTTCTCATCACAACTAAGCCCTATTTTACAGAAAAGGAAACAAACTTAGAGAGTTTAAGCAATTCTCCTAAGATCAAACAGCTTGTAAGTGGCTGAGGCAGGATTTGAATCCAAAGCTTAAGCCCTCCCTTTCCACTGATATTAAACCTTTACCAGAGGTCAAATTGTGTTACAACAAATATGACAGAACTATCCAGTCTTTTCTTGTAGAAATCCCTGGCATCAACAACTGGTTGGGAGGAAAAAATAGGCAAATTATTTCCTTTGGTATACAAATACTTCCACTAAGTCATGTTTGTTGGTAACAGAACCAAGAAGAGAGATTAGAGATCAGGAAGCAGGAATTGTGACACTCTGTACAAGTGCCCCATCAGCATCATACTGCTCTCCACTGCATTTGCCCCCATTCATCCTACAACTGCCCTGGTTCAGGCCTGTCTCCTGCCTGCAATACTGCCACCACGTCCTCACTGGTTTTCCCTCCAATCTTGTTCTCCTCAAATCCCGCCTTCTTCCGAGTTACACCTTTAATGGTTCCCCAAAACCATACCATAAAGCCCAAGCTCCTTTTTCATGGCAGATAAAGGCACTCGAAGAGTCATCCTTGCATTCTCTCCTATCTCACATCTCTCACTGCACCCTAACTTGACTTTTACAAAGCAACACCACCAAACTGGTCTGGTTCCCAAAGGTCAATAATTACTATATATTCTTTAAAACTCAATTTAGGTGTCACTTCCTCTTAGATTCTTCAGAGTGGCAGGTAGGTAGGTACCTTCCTTGCTACTTTTACGCAGATGAGCACCATAGTTCTCATCACACTGCAGGTTAATTTAGTGTACTTTTCTGCTTCCCCTTCTAGACTAGCTTCTCAAAGTCAGGAAAAAGTCAGCGGTCTATCTGACTTTCTATTCCCAGGGCCTGACACAGTGCTGAGGAGACAGTACCACTCTTAACATTCACTGAATGAATGTATATGAATGAACAGTATAAATGAGGTTTTTCCTTTTAACAATGCCTGAAAGAAGTTCAGAAAAACTTAAATGAAGCAGCACAATGACAACTGTTCTTCAGTGTTAATATGGATAAAATATAACTAATGGAACCATCTATACCTCTTCATGAATCTAATAAAAAAAAATCACAGCAAAAACGAAGGGAAAGACTTTTAGTTACAAACTTCCAGTTATCAAATAAATAAGCCATGGGGATGTAATGTACAGCATGGTAACTACAGTTAATACTGTATTGTATATTTGAAAGTTACTAAGAGAGTAGATCTTACCAAAAAAGGGAAAGATTTATTTTTCTACCATTCCATTAGAAAGCAAACTCTTAGAGAACAGGAATAGCTTGGTAAAGCATTTGGCAAATATTATATTAACTCATATTTTTGTTAGCCCCCAATTAATTTTACTTTATAATTTATCTGTTTCTTCATAGTAAACAATAAAATACTTACATTCAGCACATTGTGTGTACATATAAATGTAGAAAAAAAGTCTATACCACTATCATCAATAACCTCTGTTCACATTTTGTCTTCCTCAAATCCTTCCTCCTAAGTCTTCAGTTCTCCTACCGAAACAGTAGTTATATATGGCAGTGGTATTATGGATGGTTTTTCTTTTGGTTTATCTTTTTTCCTCTTTAAGAATTTTTAATTTTTAAAAAGTATATTAAATTTTATATTTAATTTTTAATTTTTAAGAAGTATATTAAAGTGAACATTTTTTTAAAATATCACATTTTTCTACCTTTTACTACTAATAATAAAATCACGGGTTTAAAAGTGGGCTTAAAAGCTCATCATTCCAATTATTAACTGGCTTTTTAAAAAAGCACTTTGAAGTTTCTACTTTGCAATTTATGAAGTGAGCAAATTTTAAAGTCTAACATCTATATGAAATATATATATATGTTTTTAGTGAAGTATAATTGACACACGTTACATTAGTTTCAGGTGTACAACACAGTGATTTGACAACTCTATACGTTATGCTATGCTCACTACAAGCGTAGCTACCACCTGTCACCATACAACACTATTACAATACCATTGACTATATTCCTTACGCTGTACCTTTCATTCCCATGACTTATTCATTCCATAACTAGAAGCCTGTACTTCCCACTCCTCTTCACCCATTTTGCCCACTTCCCTCCACCCCCCACCATCAGTTTGTTTTCTGAATTTATGGGCCTGTTTCTGCTTTTTTGTTTTGTTTTTTAGATTCCACATGTAAATAAAATCATATGGTATTTGTCTTTCTATGTCTAACTTATTTTACTTAGCATAATACCCTCTAGGTCCATCCATATTGTCACAATGGCGAGATCTCATTCTTTTTCTATGGCTGAGTAATAAAATGAAATATCTTTGTAAGGTCATCTGGCTGGCTCAGTCGGAAGTCCCATGACTCTTGAGCTTGGGATCCTGAGTTTGAACCCATCATTGGTTGTAGATTACTAAATAAATAAACTTAAAAAAGAAAAAAATATGTATTTTTAAAGACCCCCCCCCCAAGATACCTAAAATTAACTCTGAACTCAAGTATCTATCACCATAAAATAAACTGGCCAAAATGTAAATTTAAACTAGAAATATGGGACTACTTCTACTAGAAATAATCCTAAAGCTATTCGTTAGCTGAAAGAATTGTTGCCATCTCTCTACCCTTCCTGCAGATCCTCCCATCTAAAAATGTATCTACCTTACCAATAGTCAAAACCATTTCTAAGAAAGGCATGCCTGTTTCTCTCCTTATACCGAGTCCCTGAAGTATATCCAGCCCATACAACTTTTAGCGTCATCATTAGCATTAAAAGATGTATTTATCATACATATACATGCACACAAACCTGTGTGTAAATGTTTACACACACACACAGTCTGATTTTCTCTGGGAAGTAAAAATGTTAAAGACAACTATCATATTTTACTTTACATACACTTGAATTCTTTGAATATTTAAAAATAATATAATCTTGTAATTGAAAAAATATGAAGGAAAATAAAAGGTGTCAAAGTAGTTGAGTACAGAAAGGAACAGAATCAATGTTTAACTTAATCTTCAAAGTATGATAGTATAAATTCATGTATAACATACATTTATCTTAAGATATATCTATATGCATCTTTCAGGAAGATAAAAGATATATAAAAATCAAACAAGTTTCTCAACTCCTGAAAGGCTGCTAACCTTTATAGTGAAGTGGGGTAAATATCACAAGTAGCTCAATTCTGTTAAAGCAACTCCAAACTGACAGATTCTGTTTTTCACAAATCTGTCTTTATCTCTTGAAAAAGAAAATTAACTAGAAACTTAGTGGAATACACTACTAAGAAAAAAAAAATTAGCCTAGTATTTATGATGGCTGTTAGGCCATCTGTCATGCTTACCACAAAGAAAATCCACCAAAAAATGGTCTACAAGAAAACTGAATAACATATTTTGTAATGCCAAAGTCACTCACATATAAATAATGAAGATGACAATCTGCAAAAATTGTTCAATAACCTCCAACTAGTCTGGATAAAGCAGATTTAAATATGAAATATTACAGGTAGAACATTATTTCATTTTAAACTCTCATATTCAAAGTGACTAGTTCCATGAATGGTTCATACTAAGCAAAAGACTGATGCATTTGTTGATACAAATAAATAATAATTATAATGCCCTCAGTTTAGATCCTGCAGCTAAGTTTATGGAGGTCAAGGACTATGTCTCATTCATCTTTGTATCTCCAGCACAATCTCTAGCTCATAGCAAAACATTCATTTTGCTGAAAAAATTGCATTCATTCATTCAGCAAGCATTTATTTGGCACCTAATAAGTGCCAGGCCCTGTACTAAGTGATAAAGTACTCATCAGTGAATAAAACAGGCTACCGTCTCTGCCTTTGTGGAGTTTACAATACAGTGGGGTAAGCAAATAAATAAGTAAACCAACAAAGAAGATAATGAAAACTTGTAATAGGGTATGAGAGAAATGAACACGATACAATGATAGAGGGGACCTACTTAGAGTGGTTAGCAAAGGTCTCTCAAACCCTTAGATAATGGTCAGAAAAAGTCTCTCTAAGAAGGTGGTATATAAGCCTAAACCTAAATGAGAAGAAGCCAGTTATTCAAACAGCATAAGGCTTGATGCACTCTTTTTCTAAACTAACGTAACAGCAGCTTAGCTCATATCTGGTAATTCACAAAGTAATTTCTGCATTTTGAAATTTGCAATTTTCTAAATAAGCTCTGTCGTTTTTCAGCCCTCTCCAAACTAAACATCAATATTTCTCCAGCACTCCTTACATAAGGTTGTATATGTGTGTGTGTGTATATATTTATTCCCAAATTGACATTTTTACCAACACATCACTTTTTATTAAGAATATCTTCTAGGGGGCGCCTGGGTGGCTCAGTCGTTAAGCGTCTGCCTTGGGCTCAGGTCATGATCCCGGGGTCCTGGGATCGAGCCCCGCATCGGGCTCCCTGCTCGGGAGGAAGCCTGCTTCTGCCTCTCCCCCTGCTTGTGTTCCCTCTCTTGCTGTCTCTCTCTCTGTCAAATAAATGAATAAAATCTTAAAAAAAAAAAGAAAAAAGAGTATCTTCTAGGGCGGGGCACCTGAGTGGCTCAGTGGGTTAAGCATTTGCCTTCGGCTCAGGTCATGATCCCAGGGTCCTGAGATCAAGCCCCACATTGGGGCCCTCTGCTCAGCGAGGAGCATGCTTCTCCCTCTGCCTGCCACTCTGCCTACTTGTGCTTTCCCTCTCTCTGTCAAATAAATAAATAAAATCTTTAATAATAATAATAAAAAGAATATCTTCTAGAGATGCCTGGGTGGCTCAGGCAGTTGGGTGTCCCACTCTTTATTTAGATTCAGGTCACAGTCTCAGGGTCATGGGATCGAGCCTGCATCAGGTTCTGTCCTGGGCATGGAGCCTGCTTCGGATTCTTTCTCCCTCTCCCTCTGCCCCTCCACCCCCACTCATGCTTTCTCTCTCTAAATAAAAACAAAACAAACAAAAAGATTATCTTCTACATAATTCAAATACAGTTATAAGAAAATCAGAGAGGTAAAGAACAAATATTTATAGAGGGACTAATACAGGCCAGGCACTCTCTTAGTACTGTTTTACAGCAGAAAATCTCTCAAGTGCTACAGTAAAAAATTTTTTTAAAATAACAAAACACTCTTTTTATGCTCAAATTTGTGTTGGGAATAGATTTAAAGAGATGTATGGGTTTATAAGGGCAGCAACATAAATGTTGGAGGTAAAGAGGGAAGGGATCACAACAAGACATTATGTTGTTGAACTCATTGCAGTCCACAGTCTAGTACTCAAGATATTCAGGTCCAGAAACCTCAAACTAAACTCAAAAAGTGACTAATTATAAACCAGAACTATATTTTACTGATTTTCATTATAAAATATATTATTATGCTGACCAGACTTAAAGTATGGATCATAATCTCACTCTTGCCATTTATTTATTTACAATGGAGAACACAGCCTTCTAAGTGAACGTAATCCTCATCTGCACTCTCATCTGTACATCAATACTTATATCAGGAAGTTAAATGAGTGTTCAGAACAGATACTTGATGAATACAGAATCTCTAAAGGGATACAGTTCTTTCAGCCAGGCCGTGGTGAGGACTGATAAAATATTCCCACCCTAGAGATTACCTTTCTAGTTACCAGAATTTTCATGAACTCTAGATGATGTATCTTTTCCCTTTGTACAGCAGTGTCTAAACAGTGCCAAATTCTGCTTTTCAACTCTTTTTCAACGTTCAATGCTGACCATCCATTCCATTTCTGCTGACACAGCCTTTCTTTAGACATGTTAATGTCATCTATTTAATGCAATCAAAAACATTTCAAAGTGCCTGCAACCTGCTGGGCACTATACTAGGTACTGAGCATCCAAGTTTAGATAAGAGATGAGCCACATCCTCAAGAGTTCATCTTCTGTTGAGGAAGACCTTCTCTTTCCTGTTTTTTACGTGGGAGATTGCTAGTTTTTAAAGTACCTTCTGCATATACCTAATTTTATCCATTCTCTGCCGATGTTATTTAATTTTCAGAGTTCTAGGAGTATTTTATTGTTGCCCTGTGTCCCAACTACAAAGGGTATTTTGTAGAGAAGAGGCAACTGAAAGTATTGGGGAGTTAAGCAGCTTGCCTGAATCACTAAGTTAATAAGCAGTGGAGCCAAGATTCAAATTCTAGGTCTTTCTGACTCCAAAGATCACACAATCTTTCATGTAGTCTCTAAGAAACTAGAAACCCTAAGAGACAGAAATACAGTGTGCCTAGTACATTTCTTGACATATCCCCCAATTCGATGGCTATGTCTGCCAAAATAAAATCAGCAATATCAAGTTATAAATGTGTACAGAGCTTTTAAATCTCCTATTAACTTCTAGGCCCCCAAATTTAACAAGCCAGGAATAAATAATCTTCATTTTGGTAGGTCAAGGCCCAATTCACTGATATTTACTACTCTTAGAAAAAAGAATCAAAACCCAGATCACTTTTCTAGTTAAAAGCTCTAATCTCAGCAAAAATAAGGCTCTTCTAATATGTAACATAAATTTTAATTCTACTTTAAGCCTTAGTAAAGCATATTAAGAGTGATTTTGAAAACAAAGATTAAGCAAATAAAAATAATGTTAGAAGTGCACCATTGGATCATATCCCAAATCATCTAAAGCTTTAGATTACATA
Source organism: Mirounga angustirostris (assembly GCF_029215605.1). Taxonomy (NCBI): domain Eukaryota; kingdom Metazoa; phylum Chordata; class Mammalia; order Carnivora; family Phocidae; genus Mirounga; species Mirounga angustirostris. The sequence continues at coordinate 64,955,450 of NW_026991712.1, read as the reverse complement.
TTTAGTTGATATTTTTAATTTATGCTGAATTATTAAAAAGAAATGCTTCTTAAGCAACCCCATTAACATCTACCTGTTTCTTGTATTTCTCATGAGTTATAATAGTTTATTACAATTGATGGCCCAGAGTCAGTAAGCAAGGAAATAACTTAAGCACAAATCCTAATGTACAAATAAAAATGTGATGAACTGGGAAAGGAAGAACAGGCAGGAAATGGAGGACAGAGACTATTAGGTGGGAGAGCAGTGAGAATATAAACACCAGAAACTGCAATTCATCAAACAGGAAGTCCTGAAATCACATGACATGCAGGAAAAGAAAATTTAAAAATAAATGAAAAGGGACAAAGTGGGCAGGCTCAATAGAGCCCAGGAGGTAAAATATTTTAAAACGTTTTAAATAGATACACTATAAGGCTATTAAAAAAAATTTACAACAATAAATTATATTTAAATAATCTGGTGACAGTTAAGAGACTACTTTCACTTTCTTAGTTATGTTGTCCTAAATATTGACTTTAGTAGAGAATCATGCTAACATATATCCATTAACTGTAAAAAAAAAAAAAAAAAAAAAAAAAAACCTAAAGAAAATAATCTCCTCCTAAACTATATATATAATTGAAGAGTTTTTACGATGACCACAGATTTTTTTTCACGAAGACAACAGAAAAACTCAATGCATTATATTCACAATTAAGAAATAACCGTCTAGGTTAAAATGATCTTACCCATTAATGTTGCTAAAAGACACAAGGAGTACATTTCTTTGTCAGCTTGCTCCTGAAGTTCCTTAGATAGTTTACCAGTAACAGCAATCTCTTCTTGTTTCACAGTGTGGGCCGTGTGTGCTGCAGCAGACTGACTACTTTCTGCTTTACTTTTTAGAATCTCTATTGTAATTCTGTCACCATGCTGTAAAGGAACTGGCTCCTTTTCCATTCCTGCCTGGGGTGGCATTAACTCTTTAGGAGGAAAGCCATATCGAATACACTGTAAATATGGAGGAATGTTAAATTCTCTGGCTATGCTTTCCTGAAGTTCAAAAAAGGTTGTTGAAGACTTAAGTGTAACCATGGACTGCCGTCCATCATTAGTTGTTATTCGGATCTTTTTCTCCTTAGAAGTTGTTGGTGAATAGGGAGCCTTGGTAGGGGTAGCAGGTGCAGAGGATGCACCATCACGAATGGTACTAGGAGAAACAGTCCTGGGCTGCCCTTTTTGTTCTTGTTTTAACTTCTCTGTTTTCCGTTTCTGCATTACAGCAGCCTGTTCCGTAATATTCTGTTGAATAGTTCTTTCAGTTTTACTCATGTTTAACTCCTCCTTGTGCAAAGTTTTTGTTTTCTGTCCAGTAAGAATAATTTTAGTTGGGAGCTGAGATTCCGACTCTTGTCCTTGTACATCTCCGACTCTTTGGGCATGAGCACCATCTATATTTACAGGAGTATAATCATCAGGATTCTTTTTGGCAGTCTGATGCAATATAGTGTGGACAACTTTCTGAACTAGGATTTCACTCCCAAATTCACCTGGAAAGTGCTTGGTAACAAGTTTCATTGCAACATCATAAACATTACTATTTAAAGATGAATCACTTTCATACTGGAACCAATATACTGTTTCTCTGACCACTCTTCCACCCCATTCCAAAGTAATAGGAAAAGCTTCTGGTAGATTGTCATACTCTTTACCATCCCAAAAATGTTTGAATCCACAACCACATTTGCCACCAGTGGACCTAGAATTAGTTCTGTCCCCATCCAAATACACAATAGACCCATCTCCTCTGACCCTTCGCACAGATGTGCCATGGCACCAATTACAAGCTGTCAGGTTACTCAATCCATAGTCTGGTACCAGAACATCTTTCACTGAATCATATGAGCAAACTAAATTGTTCAAGGGAAAGCTATAATTTTTGTCAGGCCTCAGCTGTCCATGAGTACTTTTTGCCAGGTTATACAGTTTCCCTCCTGGAGCCAACCACTCTGGAGGAACATGAAGTTCAGAAAGGGCACCACAGAGCAAACATTTGTGAAGGCGATTATCCATTACTGCTTTTTTAGCAGCTGCTGTGACTTCTTCAGGCTGAACTCCTATCACCCCAGTCCTCCTGTAGAAATACTGATGGACATCAGCAACCAAACTAGGATGGATACCATGTTTGTCCATAAAGACTTCTTCCATAGCAGCAACAAGCCTAAGTAAGTATTTATCCTGCAAACTTCTGTCTCCTCCAATAACACAACCACCATCCTCCTCAAGTTTAATGTACTTTTTAATAAGGTCCTGAGGCACACCCCATGCTTTAGGCAGCAAATTCATAGGCAGTTTGGGCAAAGCAGCCCCTTTTATGCCTACCAAGGGGATATAATGGTTTCTACCAGAGCTACTCCATGCAATACAGATTGGTTTGTTCAAATGACCATCTCTCCCTGTGCACTTCTCTGCAGGGATGAGCCCAGGCAGAAAGGTGGCTGAATAATCACCAGAGCTTCTCATGCCACTGAGAGAATCTAGCAGAATAATAGGGCGATGTAATACATTGGCAAGGCCAAATATGTGGATGTTCCTCAAGCCCAAGGGAACACCCTCAGGTGGTACAAACAGAGGGTCACACTCATTGATAATGTCCTCCCATTCAGCGGCATCAATGAAGTCATGGAACAGGGCTTGATACTGGGCCAGGTGCTGCTGAAAGTGTTGTTTAAGATTCTCTCTCAAGGCATGCCAGAAGAGCTCCCGGCCTACTAGAGCCCGGGACACAGCATGCACCAAACAGTGTCCGTCCCCGTCCACATGAACTGGAATGAGGCATTCCTGGCTTTTATTGGCCCGCTTGATGTCCTCAAGAGTGTCATGCAAATACAGGAGGCTTCCGGAGCGGTCCTTGCCATAGCCCACGGTGTTAACATGCTCTGGTTCGATGAGGAAGGCGCGGTCACCTAATAAAGCGCAATCGAACAGTTCACCCTGGTTCATGTCCCGGAGAAGCTTAGCCCTGCCTGTCTGTTTATCCATTCCATAGCGAGCTAATATGGGCGACAACAATTTGCAGTGGTAGTTAGAAAGGCCCATCACCTTTACCAGTTCCGTGTTCTTCTTGGGTGCCCCTGTCACCCCGAGCAGCGCGTTCCGCAGCAGGTTGTGTAGCACTACGTCCGGGTCGGTCACCTCCTCCACCCCCAGCAGCTGTTGCTGCTCGTGCCGCTGTCCGCACTCGGTACACTCGATGCTGACAGAACCGGAGGCCGGGAAGAACAGACGCGCCTGGCACTTCGGATCCGGGCAGCTCCCGGAGAGGATTCTCCGGTCTCTCCGTTTCGAGAGCCCCCCCGGAGGAGCCGCCGCCGCCAGGGACGGCGGAGTCTGCGGAGCCTCGGGGGGAGGAGGTGGCGGAGGCAGCGGAGGCGGCGGCGGCGGCTGAGACATACCTCTCGGCTCTCGTGTCTCGCTCCGCGTCCCAAGCGACCCTCAAAGGCTCATAGCCCAGACCCCCACCAGCCCGACTCTGTCTAGTCCAGGCCCAGGACGAATCACTTTCCTTTCCCTACCAGCTCCTCCTCCTCCTAAGCGAAGGCGGAAGCGCCGGACGTTGTTTCTCTTCTTACTTCTCCACTGCCGTAGCCGTTGCCCCGAACGTAACGGCCACCACCCTACCCAGCACTCACACTCACTCACTCTCGCTCTCTCTCTCCCTCAGACACACAGACATACACGCCCTCACTGAGAGTGCGCAGGCGCAGCCACCGCTTTGCCCTCTGGGAATTAGAGTCTTGCAGCCTCTCTTCCGGACGTTGAGTGCTAGGATCTTGGATCCAGAAAGAACTACAAATACCGTGAGGCCAAGCGGTTCAGCTCCCGCGGAGAGGAGGAAGAGGAAGGCAATAGGAGGGGGGCAGAAAGGAAGCTAGTCACTCATGTTGCTTGCTGGGAGTTGTAGTTTTAACTGGATCACCTTTGTCGTCTTCCCACTTCTAGAGCGCAAGCAAAAGGGAATGAGAGACCACATTTCCTAGGATGCCCTGCGGTGCGTTCAGCTTCACTTCCCCCTTAGGCGGATAGGAGGATACAGGGAAGTCTGGTAAACACAGAAAGGGAATGGGTGTCGGAAGCGGAGGGTCTGAAGTTCACGACTCCTAGAAGGGGAGGGGAATGAAAGGCTCTCAGTGAAGAAGGTACAGTAAATAAATGTCCAGCGATATGGCGGGCTGGGAAGTTGAATGAAATGATCTAATCTAGACTGGAGGTCGTAAAAGAAAAAGGGGGAAAACAATGAATTGATTCTCGGAGTATTTCTTAAGGTCTTTTTTTCTGCCACACTTCTCTGTTCTCATTCCTACCTGTATTCCAAGCCACTGAGTGCCTAAGTCCCCTTTTCTGCCTTTTCCCCCCTCTCTACTGAGGGTAACTGGGGCACAATTTGTTTCCTAGTTCCCTGTATGTCTTTGCAGTTTACAGTACAAATAACAATACCTTGAATGCGTATAGAGTCATATATACATACAAAGCCTTTTAACTAGATACAGTTTGCTCCTTACGGCCCTCTCCTCAGAGAGTTGTAACAGCTGTTTATTAAGTTCTTAATATATTCCTGTTGCAGCCTTTACAAACACGGTATCATTTGATCTTCATAATAACCTTGTTAGAAAACACGTCCAGAAAGGAAATGACTTCCGCAGGTTCACACAGCCAGTAAGTGACGGTTAGGCATTCAGATCTAGATCTGTACCCATTTTACAGACAGGGATATAGGCAGGAAAGGTTAGACCAGTTTTATATAAAATAATAACTAACTTCTCATTACTGTTGCTTTATAGTTTACATAATATGTTCATATATATCATCTCATTCTCTCACCAGTCCATTAATACGTTACCAGGTATTGTTGACTCCATTTACAGTTATGGATACAGACTAGGAATTAAGTGACCTGTCCAAGGTCAAATCACCAGTGTATTTCTGACCCAAAGAGTGCTTTTTACACTATTTTCTACAAAAGAAAAGAGCAGTTAAGCTCAGACCTTTTGTTAAGCCTCTGGGTCTGTTAGTGACTCAAGGAGTGAGTGGTAAAGATGTTTACCCTTAAGAGGGCAGCACAGCTTTATTGTGTGCTTGGAAACTGCCTCTTCATGCAAAACACATTGATATGTTAATTGAAAGCTAGTATTGTTTTAATTATTATTGTACAGTCAGCCCCTTTCACTTATTCTGGAAATTCTTGCTTTCTGAACCTTAGATAAGTGAACTGTCTCAAAATTTCTGAAACATTTGGCACAAAGTAGATACATCAGTGCAATCCATGAGGTCATTTGAGTCTTCTGCAGCTGCCAAGGGAATTGTTTACTTTATTAGGTTTTTTGAGTAAATAGAATTTGATGCTTTGAAATGAACCATCTGTAAGACACTCCTAAAGGGTATTAGTACTGACTTTCACCCTAATTATTGTCTACAGTTTTCTTCAAAAGAAATATGTTTGAAAGAGAAAGTCTTCAAATGTTATTTTCTCACCCAGTTCTTCCAGGTCCATGCAAAAAATGATGTTACCTTCATATAAGATAGGTAATGTTACTTAAAGGGGATAGTTTTTTCAATAAAGTTTTTCTTAATTCATGCAGGGAAAGTTGTTTATTTCTATTTTGACAATAGTTTGGTGGTACTACATATGTGATCTTGGAACTGATTTTTTATTGAGTGTTTATAAGTTGAGAAATTGAATATGCCCATTAAGTAGAAATCATTGTCTTCTGTTACTGAGAAGTTACACCTGCAGTGAAATTTTATTTTCCTCATACAGAATCTAAAGAATTGAATTATGAAAGCTTCGGAGCACATGAAAGATAACAGCAGTGTGCACACTGGCATGCACTTTTATGTCTTGACATCACCAAGGCAGATTTTCCTTATTGATAATACATGTGAACGGTGAAATAGATTTTTTAAGTTGCATCTGAATGTGTCGTTCTGAATCATACTTGACAAAATCATACTTGACAAAACCCTACTGAAGAAATGGGTGGCCTCTCTGGCTTGTCAAGCACAGTCCATTCAACTGATCCGTTTTCCCCATTTGGAACCTTGATTAGTTAGAAACTTTTTTCCCAAACTAAATCTGACATTTAAACCCATTTGTTACTATAGTTCTCCTAGTTTTAAGAATGATACTTTTGAGAGGAAAAAATAAAATACCCTGGTATAAAGCATAGTTAATAAGGGGGAAGGAGAGGAGTTAAGTTTTCAATCAATTCTGGAGTTAAATTAGTTCATTTAACCTACAAATCACTTACTTAATGAGTCTGTAGATGCAAAGTTCAGAAAGAAGAAAGCTCACAAATAAAGGGGCAATGATATTTTTTTAATATTTTATTTATTTATTTGTCAGAGAGTGAGCAAGCACAAGCAGGGGGAGCGGCAGGCAGAGGAAGAAGCAGGCTCCCCGCCAAGCAAGGACCCCGACGTGGGACTCGGATCCTAGGACCCCGGCTGGGATCATGACCCAAGCTGAAGGCAGACACTTAACCAACCAAGCCACCCAGACATCCCAAGGGGCAATGATATTAACCATACCAAGTTCAATATGTGAATTAGTCTTTTACAGGCATTTGGAAGGCATGGGTACCTGTAAAGTAAGAGAATTTTGTTAGGACAAAATATGACATGCTGTTTCTTATAAAGCCATAGGAGTACAGAAAGCTTCTAACCTGTTTATGTGAGATACACATGCTTCCTTCCTCTTCTCCCCAAATTCCATGACCTTAATTGTCTAATAACTTTCACAAGAACTTTTTGAGATTCCTAATAGTTGTTGTTCTTGTCTCAGTATTCCGGATGGGAAAATGAGCTGAGCCCCTAGTGTTAGCTGCTCTGATACATACCTCTTCTACCACCTTTATCCCAGCATCACTTCTATCTAAATTGCCAAAATGTAATTTAGTTCAGTTAAATTCAGTTAAAACTGAAACTCTTTTTCCCCCCATAAATTTCTAGTATGACACTTCTAAAATTCCTGTATTGCTGTTAGCAAACTTAGTAAATGCAAAAGCAAGAGGCATCCACTTAAGAGAACAACTATCATTGTTTTTTCTCTTTTATGTTGGAAAAGGAAGGGAATCATAACTTTGGGAATCGTTATAAGTCAGCCACATACTTTTTTTTTAAAAGATTATTATATTTATTTGAGAGAGAGAGAGCACAAGTGGAGGGAGGGGCAGAGAAAGAGGAAGAAGCAGTGTCCCCACTGAGCAGGGAGCCCTGGGGCTGGGCTCAATCTCAGGACCCCTGGATTGTGACCTGAGCCAAACACAGACGCTTACCAACTGAACTACCCAGGCGCCCCAGCCACATGCTTTTTTATATGAAATATACATCTGTACTAAGAGTTGACTGTGTTCTTCCAGATTCCTCCCCCAATCAGACTTTGAGTCATAAGCTTTTGTTGAATCTCACAGTGGACGTACAAGGGACTTAATTACTTGAATAGGTACTGTAGGTAATTAAAGGGACGCAGAAGGAAATCCCTGACCCAAAGGAACTCAGAGTCTAACAGAGAAATAGGCTCAACCAAACTTCATAAATACAGGTAGAATAAAGCATATAATCGATCAAAACAATACAAGAAAATAAATATCACAGATGCTATGAAAAATTTATTGAGGGCTTATTGTAGGGTGGGTGTTTTTAAGAATATTATCTTAATCTTTAAAACAATCCTGTGAGGGGCACCTGTTAAGCATCAGTCGGTTAAGCATCTGCCTTGGGCTCAGGTCATGATCCCAGGGTCCTGGGATCGAGCCCCACATCGATCGAGCCCCACATGGGGCTCCCTGCTCAGTGGGAAGCTTGCTTCTCCCTCTCCCTCTGCCACTCCCCCTGCTTGTGCTCTCTCTCTCTCTCTCTGTCTCTCTCTTGTCAAATGGATAAATAATATCTTTAAGAAAAACAAATCCTGTGACATAGGTAGTATTGTTTTTATTATACAGATGAGAAGACTTAATTCTGGAAGGTTAACATTATCATCATCATTATTACCACCCAGCTAGCAAGTAGCAGAGCTGGGCTTCAAATCAAGGTTTTCTTCCATGTTCACTCACTCTTTCCACTATATCACAGCTGCTTAGTGATTTGAGAGAGAATTAGCCAAGAAGTGAGTGCAAACTGGTGGCCAGTGGCCAAACTTGGCTTACATGTGTTTTTGTTTGGCCAGCAGCAGTTTAACTTTTTTTTTGAATGTGAACATCTTTGCACAGTGGCCAGCACTTTACTCTAACATCATATACCAGGTCCCCTTGAGACATACTACCTTCCTGGCTCCAGAAAGCATTTGCATTTTCTGTATCAGACAGCAACTGGGGACAGAGAGGGGCAATTCTCAAAAGGCTCATGAAGAAGGTATTTCAAAGGGCGGAAGGAGGACTTTGTGAGTTGCAGAGAGAGGGGTGGCTGGGTGGCTCAGTCAGTTAAGGTAGGCTGCTGAGCCTACGTTCATGTGGCGAAGGTCAAATTCCACCTAGGTAACATCTCTACATTGCCCAATAGAACTATCTGCAGTGATGGAAAAGTCCTATGCCTGTCCTGCCCGATATGGCAACCACTAGCTACATGTGGCTATTAGGTACTTAACGTGGCTAGTGCAACACAGGAACTGATTTGTTAACTTTATTTAATTTTAATTAAATTTAAGTAGCCACGTGTGGCTATGGCTCTCTGTTGGCAGCACAAATCTAAGTCCTTATAGCTATTAAGTCTACATTAAAAATAATGATTCCCCAAATTCCAGTGAGGTCCTAGCTCTGGTGGGGGTCAAGGGATGGGGACTGACTGTAAAAGGGAACAAAGGAACTTTTTAGGATGATAGAAATATTCTTCATCTTGATTATGGTGATGACATGGATATATACATTTGCCAAAACTCATCCAACTGAACTTTAAAAAGGGTGTGTAAATTATACCTCAATAAAGTTGATTTTCTTTTAAAGATTTTATTTATTTATTTGAGAGAGAGAGAAACAGCATGAGAGGGGAGAGGGTCAGAGGGAGAAGCAGGCTCCCCCTGAGCTGGGAACCTGATGTGGGACTCAATCCCAGGACTCTGGGATCATGACCTGAGCTGAAGGCAGTCGCTTAACCAACTGAGGCACCCAGGCGCCTCAATAAAGTTGATTTTAAAAAGGAAAAGAAAAAAGGGGCACCTGGATGGCACAGTCAGTTAAGCATCCAACTCTTGGTTTTGGCTTAGGTTATGATCTCAGGGTCCTGGGATCGAGCCCCATGTCGGGCTCTGTGCTCAGTGCAGAGTCTGCTTGAGATTCTCTCTCCCTCTCACTCTGCCCCTCCTGCTTGTGTTCTCTCTCTCTCTCAAATAAATAAATCTTACAAAAAAAAAAAAGTAGAAGAAAAAGTTGAGTTCCAGAGACAGGAGTTTCACCTCTAGTCTACCTAAAGCATGCCTACTGCAATCCCATTTTTTTTCGTAAGAACCAGCAAAGTCTATACGACATTACAGTACCCTGTGTGATCTGGCCCCTGGCTACTTCAGACATTATTTCCTTAGCTCATGCTTCTGCCACACTGAACTCCTTGTTGATCCTCAAGACACTCTGAGTAAATTCCTGTCTCAAGGCCTTTGCACTTGCCCTTCTTCTGATTGGAAAACTTTTTTCAGGTAATCACTTAGGTGTCTGCTCAAATATCAGCTCCACCACTTCTGCCAATCTCTCTAAAATAGCACCTCTGTCCTTCTCACCCTCCATGTCCTTCTGCTCACTTTCTTTATAGCACTAATCACTATCTGAAATTATATAATTACTTGTCTATTGTCCTCCTTTCCCATTAGACTGTAAGGCTGTTCATAAGGGCAGGCAGTTTGTTGATTGTTCGAGTCCCTGTGCCAGGCACATGTAGCCTCAGCAAATACTGCTGAATGAATGAATGGCTATCATCCATGGCGGTGTTTCTCAGCCTGAGACCCAAGCATATACCTTCACAGAAAATCCACAACTTCTCTAAAAAATGTTTTAAAATCCTGCGTTGGCATTTTGGTACTAATCTAAAACAATCTTTATGATTTCTCAAATGAGCACCTTAAAACATGAAATTCTGAATGCCTGAGTTCATGTAGTGTTTAGGATTTTGTGTCAGGTGAAAACCAAAGGACATCATGACAAAATGTATAAAGATTTCACAGTTATTTTGATAGAGTTGGGTCATCACATGTCACACAGTAGCCTAGACATGCCAAACTCAAAAGAGCCAACACTAACTGCCAGTGCCACGTTCCAGTTAGAAACAGAAATTGCACAAAGCACGCACATGTGCACACACAAACACACATACACACTCATTCGGAACAACTTAGTAACTATAAGTGAACTAGTAAATACACAGGGATTGTTTTGTGGTTTCCAGTAATAATCAGATTAGATACTATTAAATTAAGATGTCATACTTAAAAAGGGGTGAGGCGCCTGGCTGGCTCTGTCGGTAGAGCATGCAACTCTTGATCTTAGGGTACTGAGTTCAAGCCCCATGTTGGGCATAGAAGTTACTTTTAAAGATTTTATTTATTTATTTGAGAGAGAGAGAATGAGAGAGAGCACATGAGAAGGGGGAGGGTCAGAGGGAGAAGCAGGCTCCCCGCTGAGCAGGGAGCCCGATGCGGTACTTGATCCCGGGACTCCAGGATCATGACCTGAGCCGAAGGCAGTCGCTCAACCAACTGAGCCACCCAGGCGCCCCTAGAAGTTACTTTTAAAAAAAGATGTCAGATACTCAAAAATACTAAACCTATCTTATAATAAGTGACTACTTTATAGTTACCAGATGATAATTAAAATTGGCATTCCAGGATTTTGTAGCACTAGAATTTCTATTGAAATATGTGATCTGATCTCCAACTAGTAGCAGAAAACCTGGAAGTTATTAATACAGTGTATTTGTGCAAACAGGTATCATTGCATTGACATTATTAAACATACAGAGACATTTAATATAGATCAGAAGTTGCATCTTCCTCAAAATGGTTGAAAGACCTAAATGTGAGACAGGAGTCCATCAAAATCCTAAAGGATAACACAGGCAGCAACCTCTTCGACCTCAGCCACAGCAACTTCTTCCTAGAAACATCACCAAAGGCAAGGGAAGCAAGGGCAAAATGAACTATTGGGACCTCATCAAGATAAAAAGCTTTTGCACAGCAAAAGAAACAGTCAACAAAACCAAAAGACAACTGACAGAATGAGAAAAGATATTTGCAAATGACATATCAGATAAAGGGCTAGTATCCCAAATCTATAAAGAACTTCTTAAACTCAACACCCAAAGAACAAATGATCCAATCAAGAAATGGGCAGAACACACGAAGAGACATTTTTCATCCAAATGGCCAACAGACGCATGAAAAAGTACTCAACATCACTCGGCATCAGGGAAATCCAAATCAAAACCTCAATAAGATATCACCTCACACCAGTCAGAATGGCTAAAATTAACAAGTCAGGAAACGACAGATGTTGGCGGGGATGTGGAGAAAGGGGAACCCTCCTACACTGTTGGTGGGAATGCAAGCTGGTGCAGCCACTCTGGAAAACAGTATGGAGGTTCCTCAAAAAGTTGAAAATAGAGCTACCGTACAACCCAACAATTGCACTACTGGGTATTTACCCCAAAGATACAAATGTATGGACCCAAAGGGGTATGTGCACCCTGATGTTTATAGCAGCAATGTCCACAATAGCCAAACTGTGGAAAGAGCCAAGATGTCCATCAACAGACAAATGGATAAAGAAGATGTGGTATATATACACAATGGAATATTATGCAGCCATCAAAAGGAATGAAATCTTGCCATTTGCAATGACGTGGATGGAACTGGAGGGTATTATGCTGAGCGAAATAAGTCAATCAGAGAAAGACATGTATCATATGACCTCACGATATGAGGAATTCTTAACCTCAGGAAACAAACCGAGGGTTGCTGGAGTGGCGGGGGGGTGGTGGGAGGGATGGGGTGGCTGGGTGATAGACATTGGGGAGTGTATGTGCTATGGTGAGCGCTGTGAATTGTGCAAGACTGTTGAATCACAGATCTGTACCTCTGAAACAAATAATACATTATATGTTAAAAAAAAAAGCAGGAGGGGAAGAATGAAGGGGGGAAATCAGAGGGGGAGATGAACCATGAGAGATGATGGACTCTGAAAAACAAACTGAGGGTTCTAGAGGGGAGGGTGGTGGGAGGATGGGTTAGCCTGGTGATGGGTATTAAAGAGGGCACGTTCTGCATGGAGCACTGGGTGTTAATACACAAACAATGAATCATGGAACACTACATCAAAAACTAATGATGTAATGTATGGTGATTAACATAACATAATAATAAAAAAAAAGGAAAAAAAAAAGAAGTTGCATCTTCATGCTCATAAGCCCAACAGTTCACAATTCAAATTAACATTAATTCAAATGGCTGGACCAAATAACCACTGTCGTTGGAGCAGGAGAATGCTTATCACTGCAGTTATATTAATTTTCCTTCTTTTCATCTTTTTCTGTCCCTTTATTTAAAACCCAAAGGGTGCTTTTGGGGTAAAAGAAAATAGGTTCAAGAGTTTACTGAAAGAGGGGCGCCTGGGTGGCTCAGTTGGTTAAGCGACTGCCTTCGGCTCAGGTCATGATCCCAGGGTCCTGGGATCGAGCCCCGCATCGGGCTCCCTGCTCGGCGGGAAGCCTGCTTCTCCCTCTCCCACTCCCCTTGCTTGTGTTCCCTCTCTCGCTGTCTCTCTCTGTGTCAAATAAATAAATAAAATCTTTAAAAAAAAAAAAAAGAGTATACTGAAAGAAACACTTCATCTTCATTCCAGTTATAATCTTGAGTTTTTGTAGAATGGCCTGATGTCTCTATCTGAACCTTCTAGCTCTGTCCCCTAAACACAGTCTAATTCAATTCCCTTCATGGGTATGACATAAAGAGTCAGAAAAAGCATTACTTGACATATTTTTTTTTAATACGTACAGTCTCATAAGACATTTTAATAGGTGGGAGAAGAGCAAAAGTATAAGGCAGCATACTTTCTTAGCCCTTTGGATCATTTACATAAATCCTTTCATAATATTCCAAGATAATAATGCATTATAATTATGTACAAGAATATAAATGCCGTCTGCAAGGTTTTTATTTCGGTGGGCAGGAAAGTATTGGAAATTATGTGTGTGTGTGTGTACACTAAATTAAAGCATCAGCACTAGGTGTCAGCAGATCACAACACTGGAGAGCACCTCAATTTGGGCATTGGTCAAATAGCAATAAATGGGGGCACCTGGGTGGCTCAGTCAGTTAAGCATCTGCCTTCGGCTCAGGTCGTGATCCCAGGGTCCTGGGATCGAGCCCCGTGTCGGGCTCCCTGCTCCGCGGGAAGCCTGCTTCTCCCTCTCCCTCTGCCCCTGTTCCTGTACTGTCTCTCTCGCTCACTTTCTCTCAAATAAAAAGATAAATAATCTTTTTTAAAAAATAGCAATAAATGGACGTATGTCTTTCACAATAACACCTCTTGCCAAGCATTTTCTCCTTCAAATATTAATTTTTAGCCTGACATTGCTAAGTGTGCTCCACAAATTCTATGGATATTAGTAGGTATCATGTTGAAGGGAGGGTTCTATAGTCAAGTCAGTTTGATGAAACAATAAGTAAATGAAGTTGGTTTTCTTCTTTTTCCACTAAGTACTTCTCAGAGCCTTTCTATGCTGATGACACTCTGACTCCAGAGGACAAGCAGTGATGCTTCCAGAATGTCTGGGGAGAGAAGGGCTTAGTGGCAAGAGTCGGCTTGCAGCATAACATACTAGGATGTATTACATCTTTCATTTTGCACATTAGTTTATTTACTGTGTATATTTACCGTGTATATTACCAGGTGATCTGGGGGTGCTGATAGAGATAACGGGGATGTTAATACCCTAAGCCAGGGCGCCTGGGTGGCTCAGTTGGTTAAGCGACTGCCTTCGGCTCAGGTCATGATCCTGGAGTCCCGGGATCGAGTCCCACATCGGGCTCCCTGCTCAGCGGGGGGTCTGCTTCTCCCTCTGGCCCTCCCCCCTCTCATGTGCTCTCTCTCATTCTCTCTCTCTCTCAAATAAATAAATAAAATCTTTAAAAAAAAAAATACCCTAAGCCACCCTTGGCATTGTTATTGATGTGTAGCATTTCCACACCCCCTTAGCCACAAAATCATTTTGAGTCTGTGTCAGAGGCATATATTTTAGGGAAAACCAACACAGAGAAATAGTGCCTCTCGTCATGGTCTCTGCTTTTATCAGTGTGCTTTAAAAGGGCTTAATGCTTGTCCATATTTTCTGGTAGTTCATGGAGGTTTTTTTCCATTTAATGTTTTCATCTAGCTGACATGTATTTTTGCACAGGATGTGAGGGAGAGATTCAACTTATTTATTTATTTTATATTGCAAAATACCAGTTGCCCCAAAGCCTTGCATTAAATATGTTTTTGGTTTTGGGGTACCTGGGTGGCTCATTCATTAAGCGTCTGCCTTCGGCTCAGGTCATGATCCCAGGGTCCTGGGATCGAGCCCCGCATCAGGCTCCCTGCCCCGCAGGAAGTCTGCTTCTCCCTCTCCCACTCCCCCTGCTTGTGTTCCCTCTCTCGCTGTCTCTCTCTCTGTCAAAAAATAAATAAAATCTTAAATAAATAAATAAATAAATAAATAAATAAATAAATAAATAAATAAATAAATAAATAAATAAAAAATATGTTTTTGGTTTTGTTTTCCGGTCCAGAACCCTTCAGATCAACTTACCAGTAAGTTCAATATGTAAAACAGACCAATATGGCTGAAATGGCAATGAACAAGAGTTCCTGCAACTTGCCAGCCACGCTTACCCCCATTCCCACCTCCCCCCCTTTGAAAACCACTGGAAAAACTCAGCCCCTCATAAATGGCTTGAAGTGCCCCATCTGTAACATGCTACATTAAAATGTTTACTTATCCCAATTATTTTTCTATTTTTCTGCCAGTCTCATACTTTAATTTATGGAGCCTCAGACCTTTCTAATGCAACAAAAGAAGAAATCGAAACATCTGATAAAATGAGATTTGGGGGATCCATAAAATTAGCATATTTCTTTAAAATGTCTACTGTTGGCAAGAGTTGACCAAATCCCTTCAATATATAGAAGATTAACTTGGTAAAACTATATACTGGTTGATAATTTGACAATGTGTGTCACAAGTTTACAATGTTGATATTTTTTGATTTACCAAATCACTTGTAAGACTTAACCCTAAAGAAATAACCAGAAATGTATGGGAAAATTTTGCTATTGTTTATATTATTGATAGTATTGAAAATGTTCCAGGAGCCTGGGTGGCTCAATCGTTAAGCGTCTTCCTTCGGCTCAGGTCATGATCCCGGGGTCTTGGGGCTCCAGCCCCGCATCGGGCTCCCTGCTCAGCAGGAAGCCTGCTTCTCCCTCTCCCACTCCCCCTGCTTGTGTTCCCTCTCTTGCTGTGTCTCTCTCTGTCAAATAAATAAATAAAAATCTTAAAAAAAAAATGTTCCAAATTTTAACAATGCAGGACTGGTTAAATGGATCCTGGCACAGCCATGAGATGGGATACTCTAGCCGTTACAGTGATGTTATAAAAAAGAAAAATACCTTATTGAGTGCTTGTGATGACTCTGGCACTGTACCAGTCACCTTAATTGTATTGTCTTAAGCCTAACAATATCCCTAGATGATAGGTATCATTATTCCCATGCACAGAAAAGAAAACACAGAACTTCAAACAGCTAGTGAAGTAGTGTTGCTGGAATTCAACCCACATCTGCTCTTTACCCTTGTTCTTAATCACTGTCCTAATGATACGGAGAAATATTCACTATTTACTGACAAGCTATTGTTTTATAACCCAATTTTTTTTAAGATTTTATTTATTTATTTGACAAGGAGATAGAGCCAGAGAGCACAAGCAGAGGGAATGGCAGCGGGAGAGAGAGAAGCAGGCTCTGCACTGAGCAGGGAGCCTGATGTGGGGCTCGATCCCAGGTCTCTGGGATCATGACCTGAGCTGAAGGCAGATGCTTAACCATCTGAGCCACCCAGGCACCCCCCAATTTTTTTTAAGTAGGCTCCATATCTAATGTAGGGCTTGAACTCATGAACCTGAGATCAAGAGTCGCATGCTCTACCAACTGAGCTAGCCAGGCACCCCAAATAAGACTGGCCCCATTTTTTAAGTAATCTCTACACGACATGGGGCTACAATCCCAAGATCAAGAGCCTCCCACTCTACCGACTGAGCCAGGCAGGTGCCCCCCTCATGATAAGCTATTGTTTTAATGTAGTTTAACTGACATTAAAATAAACAACAAGCAAAAAACTTCCTCCCATGTAAAACCTCTTCCTTTCCAAAGTTAGTTATGCTTGGTCATTTTTTCGCCCAAAACAAATCTACCTTGACACATGTTTTTTAAGTTGATTTTGGAAGTTTTAAATGCCTGCTTTAAGAATTCAAACAGTGCTGAAGATTATAAAGTAGCTGCAATTTTAAGCATAAATGATATATATGATTGGATACACTTGTAGGCTCTTTTTTATGTTCCCTCAATTCTCTCTCTTCTTGCTCTGGTATCAGCTTTAGGCAAAATGAGGGGAAGGATCTGTGAGGGTCTAGATGGCTAACTTCGACCCAGGAGAGTCCCTTACGTGTGTAGCGTGGTGGTTAGAAGTGCTGTTTCTGGAGCTCAGCTGGTTAGACTGAGTCCCAGCTTTTGAATTTGAGCAGCTTGTCTTCTTGGTGCATCAGTGTCTTCATTAAACGAAGGTGGTCATTGTACCTATCTCATAAGATTGTGGTGAGGATTAAACTAATTGATGCATGTAAAGTGCTTAGAAAAGTGCCTGAGACACAGTAAATGCTCAACTATTAGCTACAGTTATTGTCGGTATGATGATGATGATGCCCATGTGCAGAGATGAGGAAGACAAGAAAAATATGAATGCTCCCTATGTACCATATGCCTGCATGATCTCTCCATTTGATCCCTCTGAATTAGATATTTTTATTCCCTGAAATTCAGAGTGGTTATATATGGACAGAATAGAATAAATTATTAGACCCATTTCTAGGACTAAGGACAAGATAAATTCTGAAAGCTGCCTGACCAGGAGATAGCAAAATGCTGAGGAATGAGATGAGAAACAGGCCTGCAAAGCCATACCACCCTTTGGGCAGTGTTCTAACATTCAGGACTAACATTCAGGACTGAGTAGGTGCCTAACCCTATCTGGTATCAGAAAACTACTTTAGAAATCCAACTGTTTTTACACTGACTGTATTTTCCGTAAATATTTCTTGTTTTCTTCTCCCTTTGTATGTACTAAAATTATTTCTGAACTACCAGTCTGTCTCCATTTGTATTTTGAGGGAACAAAAAGGAAAAAGGAATCTTTGGGCACCTTCTGGAGCTTTCAGGGAGAACATGTCAGGCACCAGGTGACCTGGGCTTCAAATACCAGAAGCCTAAGAGGGAAAAGAAATGCAGAGAAGAAAATCCTCGGGGTACCTGGGTGGCTGAGTTGGTTAAGCGTCTGCCTGCAGCTCAGGTCATGATCTCAGGGTCCTGGGATCGAGCCCCAAGTTGGGCTCCCTGCTCAGCATGGAGCCTGCTTCTCCCTCTCCTCCCTGCTTGTGTTCTTTCTCGCTATCTCTGTCGCTGTTTCTATCTCTCTCGCTGTTTCTATCTCTCTCTCAAGTAAATAACTAAAATCTTAGAAAAGAAAATCCTCTTCCCCAGAGGCTTCTGGAGTGTTCTCTGCTCTAACCTTAGAAGGTTTTGAATAATGTTGCCTAGAGAATGGCCTTTTACTTAGTCATCTATCCAGCATGACTCATCCCTAAGAGTGTTGAGTAAGTGAAATTTTACAGTATTTATGCTTCTGTGACTTTTATAAACATGGTGATGTGGAAAGAGCATGGACTTTGGAATTGAACAGGCCTAAGCTTTGTCACTTGGTACTTGTGTTATTTTGAGCTAGTTAATAACTCCTCTGGGCTTGGGGCACCTGGGTGGCTCAGTTGGTTAAGCATTCGCCTTTGACTCAAGTCATGATCCTGGGGTCCTTGGATCCAGCCCCACATTGGGCTCCCTGCTCCATGGGGAGCCTGCTTCTCTCTCTCCCCCTGCCCCTCCCCCTGCTCGTGCTGGCTCTCTCTCGCTCTCAAATAAATAAATAAATAAATAAATAAATAAAATCTTTAAAAAAACTTCTCTGGGCTTCCTCATGGATAAAATAGGAATAATGAAAATCTATTTCACAGAATTGGTATGGAAATGAAATGAGGCAGCAAAAATGAAAGTATAACCTCTGGCACACACAGGCACTCGTGCCTTTCCTTTCTCTGTCAGGTTATGGGTTTGGAGTGAGCATTTGGCCACATCGTGTATTTATTTTTATACTTTTCTACTATATCCCATGCAGTGCTTTGTTTACAGTGAGCATCCTATAGTGACTTAACAACATTGCATACATACACAGAAGTAGATAATGGGTAAACAACTCTAGGTGTGTCCTAATGTTGATTAATCCATTTATCCTGTCATAGAGAACAACTGCCAAATGTAGATAAATAAGATGTGCAGTCAGGGCTGAAGAATTGGGCAGCGGCTTCAGGGGAGAGTGGGGACCAAGCCCTCGGCCCCCTCTGCTTGCAGAGCCCCCTGAGAGCTTCTTGTTTCAGTTGACTCAAAGGCAGTCTTCTGTGGGTGAACCACAGCCTCGCCTCTTCCAACACCTGGGATTCCTCTTACAGACAACTTGCTATGCTTGATTTAAATTGTTTTCCTTTTTTCTCATTAAATACTGAAAAGGTAAGAAAGATACTGCGGTATTTATTTACCCATACACTGAGACTGCATAATTACTATAACTTCTTTGAAACTGTAACATCATTTCAGACTTACAGAAAAATTGAAAAAAAAATACAGAATTCCCACACACCTTTCAGATTTCCTAAATTTCAGTATTTTATACACTTGCTCATCCTTAGCTCTCTATATTACATACACAGTTTATTTTTTTGGACCATTTAAGAGAAATTTCCCTTCCTCCTCCTTCATTCCTTTCTTCTTTCATTCATTCATTCATTCCCTCCCTCCTTCTTTCCTTCCTTCCTTCGTCTCAAATAAAACATATGAGGTAGAGCTAATACTTCCTGCTTCACCCACCCTCTACTCTCCCTCCCCGCTTCTCCTTGCCTTTGTTAGGGAACCCGCTGGGTTACATGTTTTTGTCCTTTTACTACGTATGATTGGATCTACAGATACTGAATTTTCATTATTCGTTGAGACTTGCTTTGTGACACAGTACATGATCACTTTTATGACTATTCCATATAACCTGAGAAAGAATATGTACTCATTAAATGAGCCAATAGCAGGGCACCTGGGTGGCTCAGTCAGTTTAGCGTCTGCCTGCGGCTCAGATCAGGATCTCAGGGTTCTGGGATCAAGCCCCGCATCAGGCTCCCTGCTTAGCGGGGAGTCTGCTTCTCCCTCTGCCTCTCCTTGTGCTCTCTCTCTCACTCACTCTCTCTAATAAATAAATAAAATGTTTAAAAAATAACTAAATGAGCCAATAGCTATAAACCACTTGCAACAGTGCCTGGCATATCATAAGCACTATGCAGTGTTAAATTTTTAAGACAGTGTAGTTATATATAAATCCACTGGCTCAAATTTGTTAACTGTCTTGCTCAAATTTTGTATACTTGAGCTCTCAACTTTTAAAGAAGTTTGCTAAGATCTCCCTGTGATCGTGGATCTGTACATTTTTGCATGTATTCTGCCAACTTTTGCTCCCTGGCTTAGGAGTGAGAGATTCTGGTCAGTTGTCTGCATCTCACCCCTAACCCCTCCTGTTAGTGTTTCATTGCACAGCAGAGAGCTAGGATGGAAGTCAGGGTGCTGACTCAACTGAAAAGCCATCACAGGAAAATGGAAGTTTATGAATCCAAACATGCCGAGAATCCCAGTGGCCTCAACATCTCCCTTTTGTAAGTTTTTGCTCAGCAGCCAAATCATCATTTGCTACACCCTGATATTTCTCCTCTCCAATGTCCCCTGCCCCACGCGTTGCACCATCCTACCCCACTCTCTGCCCCACACCCCTCAACCGTAATTCTTCTGAAGCTTAAGCCAATTTGGGGGATAATATTCACCAAATGCCCTCTCCAATATTTCAAAACTAAATTTCAATATTTCAATGATATTTATGGGACTGGAGGCTGGGGAAGAAATGTTTCTTAACTGATTCATTAAAAATCGGATATTGTTGGCTATATCATGATAAACAGAATACGCATGAAGAGTGGGAAAACAGACATGAAATAAATAAAACCAAATAAATTGTGAAAATTGCTAAGAGAGTAAAGAACTGTTTCTGTAAGGAAGAAAATAGTGGGTGGGGGCGTGTCCTGTGAAGATGTTTTGCGGAAGGCCGTTCGAAGAGGAGTGACCAGCTCTCAGAAGGTCGTCGCCAGAACAGAACTTGTTGGTTGAAGGGCTGAGAGAAGCCAGCAGGTCGGGATCACAGTGAGAAGCGGAGCGGTGGCAGGAGAGACGCGGGCTCACTCATCCCAGGAACTGGAATCCTTTGAAGGGTGCTAAGCACAGAAGGAGGTGACCAGATTTATGGCGGTTTTTGTTTGTTTGTTGTTTTTTAAAGAGCATGAGCGGGAGGGGGGCGAGGGGGAGGGAGAGGGGCAGAGGCAGAAGGAGAAGCAGACTCCCCGCTGAGCAGGGAGCTGGACATGGGTCTCCATCCCAGGACACCTGGATCATGACCTGAGCCAAAGGCAGACGCTTAACGACTGAGCCACCCAGCCGTTCCTGATTTATGGTTTTAAATATAACTCTAGCTAGAAGATGGAGAATGACTGCAGAAGATCAAGAGTGGAAGCAGGGATACCATTCATAGCAACTTTGGCAAATGGGGGTTTTTGGTGAGCTCAGAGTATGTCTCCCTCTTGTCAGAGTTTACTAAAACCACAATAGCAAATGAAACAGACTTCCTTCATCTGTAAAGGATCGTTTGTACAGTTTGTGATGACCATCATAGACTCGTTATAGGTCTGGAAGGTATAGAGTTATAACCACAACTCCACCCCCAATTTAAATTTTGTGGGTATTTTGTGAGAACGTTTTATTTTGGAAAAATCTAACTTTCATTTAAAAAGTACAATTAATTCCCATTACCTTGGGAATTACTTACTCAATGATTGTCAAGTTTGCTGACATTTACTTCATCTGTCACTTTTTTTCTTCCTTTGCTGAATTATTTAAAAATAAATCCCAAATATATAATTTTGTCCCTTCATATTAAGGATCCACCTCCAAAATATGAACATTTTCTTACATACCACAAAGCCATATTCACAAAATTAACAATTTATTGCTAACATCTAATGCCAGTTCCATAACTAAATTTCTTTATGTCTCAAAAATGTCTTTTTTATAGTTGGTTTGTTCAAATCAGAACCTAAGTAAGATCCGCACAATGCATTTGGTTGTTAGATCTTTTAAGTCTTTTAATCCACAGCACTGCTTTTTCTTTTTTTTTCTCCTTTTTTCTTCTTTTTAAAATTTATGTTATTGACTTGTAGGAACTGGATTAATCCTGTAAAATGTCTAAATATTTTATAATAAAAACTGTTTTTAAAAAAACAGGATAAAATATGGGGTTTGAGCCTTTAAACTTCCAGTAAGTCAGACCATCTCTCTGGAATGTTCTTTGAAATGTCTGGCATACAACACAGTTGGTGAACCATAAACACTCACCACACTTGGCACACATATGCAAGCTGTTAAATAAGAGTACTTGTGCTTAATGTTTTAATTTTATCATTCAGTCTTCTCAGGTTCTTGACCTGCTTACTCACTGTGATTTGTCTACTGTTATTAAATTAACAGAGTCTGAAAATAGCAGTTTCTCAAATGTTTTCAAAAGCAATTAAGATAATGCTTCAGCTTGCTAACCTCAGCCCTTTTCACTTCAGAAATTAGAAAATTAAAATTAGTTGAACTGGCATCAATAAAAAGCCAAGTTTGGTTCCACTTCAAGGATGCACAGAAAAAGCAGTGGCCAAACAATGCATGTTGGTCTCTCCGAGAAGGATGACTTTGGTTTCTTTGCTATAATTAGCCTCTGTTGCCAATGGAGCAGTCTTATTACCTGCAGTAAATAGAATTAGATCACTAGTTCTTTTGGCTTTGTTGTTTCAACAGGTTATAGGGCATGAATATTATTGACAATACCATGGTTATATAAAATGTTGGCATAGGGAAAACTGGATAAGTGGAATATGGGAACTCTGTACTATCTTTGCAACTCCTCTAAATACAAAATTATTTCAAAGTAAGACTTTTTTTTTTTTTTTTTTTTTAGAGCGGGAGAGAGGGGTGGGGAGGGGCAGAGAGAGAACCCTAAGCAGACTCCATGCCCAGCGTGGAGCCCGATGTGGGGCTCGATCCCACGACCCCAAAATCATGACTTGAGCAGAAATCAAGAGTTGGACAGTTGAGCCACCCAGGTGCCCCAAGATGTTTTAAAATATTAATTTCCTCTTCTAAATGATTATCTTAAAGAAGTGCATGGTTATTCCATTGATGATGTCATTGCTTTAATTATCTTTGAAGCCCCTTTTTTGGTACTGTCCTCAAAAACCTAAAATCAAAGTTCGTAAAACTGGAAGATTGTAAAAGATCTGAGGAGTTATCTAGTCCAATCTCTCAACCATTCCAGAGAATTCTGCTATGTACCATACATTATTTACCATTCCCCTAGTGGTTAATATTTAGGTTGTGTCCCAAATTGTCCCCTTTACAAAGTTTATTGGACATATATCTTTTTTTGTACACATATCTTTAGACACATTAGAGCTATTTCAGTACTCTAGATTTCAAAAAGTGGAATTACTGGGTCAAAGGAAACACCCATTTAAAATATTGATTCAGGGCGCCTGGGTGGCTCAGTTGGTTAAGCGACTGCCTTCGGCTCAGGTCATGATCCTGAAGTCCCGGGATCGAGTCCCGCATCGGGCTCCCTGCTCTGCAGGGAGCCTGCTTCTCCCTCTGACCCTTCCCCCTCTCATGTGCTCTCTGTCTCTCTCATTCTCTCTGTCTCAAATAAATAAATAAAATCTTATAAAAAAAAATCTTTAAAATATTGATTCAGTCCTTCCGATTTGCCATCCAAAAAAAGGTGTATGCTTCTACCAACAGTGTGTGGGCATATACTGACATAGGTTGCTAGCAATCTTTTACATTTTTGCTTCTAATAGGGGCCTGGTGAGTTTGGGTCCGTGGGAGCAGCCTGCCCCTGTAGGAAAGAATATTGTACCAATGACATATTTTAGAATTACCATGATGATATGTTTTATTATTATTTTGAAAATTCTCCTGATTGCTTGCCCTTCTTCCTGCTGACTGCTCACACCACCCATCCCCACTTGGTATACTGCTGCTGATAGGTAAAAAAGCCTTCTTGCTTTAATTTGCATTTCTCTGATTAGTAGTGAGGTTGAACACATGCTTATTTATTAATTGGCAACTTGTATGCCTTCTCATTGAATTGCGTATTCATATCATTGATCTGTTTATTTATTTACTTATTAAAGATTTTATTTATTTGTCAGAGAGAGAGAGGGAGAGCACAAACACGGGGAGCGGCAGGCAGGGGGAGAAGCAGGCTCCCTGCTGAGCAAGGAGCCTGATGTGGGACTCGATCCCAGGACCCTGGGATCATGACCTGAGCCGAAGGCAGACACTTAACTTACTGAGCCACCCAGGTATCCTGGTCTGTTTTATTTTTTATTTTCCTTTTCTGATTTTAAAACAATGTTTTCTATATAATAAATAGCAATCCTTTATTACCCAGTTTGCAAATTTATTTTCTGTGTGTCATCTTTTAACTTCAGTCTCTTTTGCTATATGAGAGTTATGATGGTGTTTGGGGGAAGATACAAGCGAGGTGTTTTTTTTTTTAAGATTTATTTATTTATTTTAGAGAGAGAGAGAGAGTAGGGGGAGGGACAGAGAGAGAGAGAGAGAGAGAGAATCCTCAAGCCGACTCCCTGCTGAGTGTGGAGCCCGACATGGGGCTCCATCTCAGGACCCTGAGATGGTGACCGGAGCTGAAATCAGGAGTCTGGCCACTTAACTGACTGAGCCACCCAGGTGCCCCAAATGAGTTTTTATTTCATTTAAATTCATTTAAAATGAGAAATACTAGGAACTACGAATACATTTCAAAAAACTATCAAATTCCAAGTAAGAAATCCACTGTGCTTTTCTGAGCAGGGAGCAATGCTCAGGATCAAAGCAAAGCATAGCAAAAGACTCTTGGGTGCCCTTCCTAGACTCCCTCTACTTGCCTCCCAGCTCCCATCTCTCGCCCCATGCTATGGCTCTCCTGGGGATTCCAAGGAGAGGCACAGCTCTTTACAAAAGTGTTTAATCTTCACGTAATCTGATCAATCCATCATGGCTTCCAGGTTTTGTGTCAGGCTAAGGAAGTTCTTTCCTACCCAAAGTTTGCAAAGATATTTTTCTAAATTTTTTTTTTTACAAATAGTTTTATTGTTTTGTTTTTTTACATTTAGATTTTTAAATCACCCATGATTTATGGGTAATTAAGCCAATTGTCCTTATGCTGTTTATACTGAATTATCTAGTCTTCCCCCACTGATTTGAAATGCTACCTTGAGGGGCTCCTGGCTGGCTCAGTGAGCAGAGCATACAACTCTTGATCTTGGGGTTGTGAGTTCAAGCCCCATATTGGGTGTAGAGATTACTTAAAAATAAAATTTGGGGGCTCTTGGGTGGCTCAGTCAGTTAAGCACCTGACTTCAACTCAGGTCCTGGGATTAGGCCCCCCACATAGAGCTCCCTGCTCAGCAGGGAGTCTGCTTCTCCTCTGCCCTTCCCCCCCCCCCCCATGCTCTCTCTCTGTCTCTCTCAACTGGGTGGCTCAGTCATTAAGCGTCTGCCTTCGGCTCAGGTCATGATCCCAGAGTCCTGGGATCGAGTCCCACATCGGGCTCCCTGCTCAGCGGGAAGCCTGCTTCTCCCTCTCCCACTCCCCCTGCTTGTGTTCCCTCTCTCGCTGTGTCTCTCTCTGTCAAATAAATAAATAAAATCTTTTAAAAAATAAATAAATAAAATAAAATATTGAAGGGGCAGCTGGGTGGCTCAGTCAGTTAAGCGTCTGACTTTTGATTTTGGCTCAGGTCATGATCTCAGGGTCTTGAGATGGAGCCCTGTCTCGGGGGTCCAAGTTCAGCCGGGAGTCTGCTTGAGATGCTCTCTCTCCCTCTGCTCCTCCCCCGGCTCATGCGCACACGCACACACATACACTCTCAAATAAATATTTAAAAATTAAATATTTTTTAAAAATGAAATGCCACCTTGAGCATGTGGAAAATCCTGTAAATATGATCCTGGGTTATTTCCTGAACTCTGTTCCATTCCATTGATCTAGTTGTCTTTTTCTGATCAGTACCATACTACCCTATTTACTATATAGTTTTACAGTTCTTTCAGTGTCTTGTAAGCCAAGGCTTATTTTGTTATAGTTGTTTTTCAAAACCTTCTTGCCTATTTTGAAATATTTACTCTTCCAGATAAACTAGAAAATCAACTTTTAAATATAAAAAATTCCATTGGGATTTTGATAAAAATTACATTTAATTTACCAATCAATATGGGGAGAATTGGCTTTAAAAAATATTGAGGCTTCTTATCCATATTTGACTCTCCATTTACAAAGACTTTATATGTCCTTTGGTAAAACATAATTTTTAATGGGTTTTGAACATTTTTTATTAATTTTATTTCTAGGTATTTTATAGTTGTGATTATTATGAATGTGTCATTTTTGCATTTTATTTTTGAACTGGTTCTTCCTGATACATAGTAAAACTATGATTCTTGTATATTCCTTTTATACTTAGAATCTTGTATTACTATACTTTGTTTACTTAACCCTCCCCCATTTCTGATCATTAGGTTGTTCCCAAGTTCTGATGGTCATAATTAGCATTGCTATAAACATCTCTAATTAGGTAATCTTTTCCCTTTAAATTTCTTTTTAAAAAAAAGAAAAAAAGAGGGGCGCCCGGGGGGCTCAGATGGTTAAGTGTCTGCTTTCGGCTCAGGTCATGATCCTGGGGTCCTGGGATTGAGTCCCGCATTGGGCTCCCTGCTTCTTGGGGAGCCTGCTTCTCCCTCTGCCTCTCTCTCTCTCTATCTGTCTCTCATAAATAAAATATTTAAATAAATAAATAAATAAATAAATAAATAAATAAATTTCTTCCCACACATGGGAAAAACAGATTTAAAGGGTATATGGAACTTTATGGCTCTTATTACATATTGCTCTTGAAGGGCTAGCCCCCTTTCCAATTCTGCCTGTAATAACATCAGCAAATCAAGTAACAACGATGAAGATAATGACGAGGATGATGAGACTAGTTGGTGAGGGCCAGTGTTATGCTCTGGGCTTTCCATGTCTTTTCTCATTGAGTACTCCCAATGAATCTATAATATGCTATTGCTGTATCATATAGACAGATAAGGAAACAGGCACAGAGAGAAAGGGTAACATCTGAACGCATAGCTGGTAGGAGGCAAAGTCATTGTTCCATGATCAAGGCCTTCTTCCTATGTCTTCTCCAATACCCATTCTTTCTACTTTTCATTTACATTTGAGACTTTAAAAGGTATATAAGACCTGAAAGTTGTTTTACTTTGCATTTCTTAACCAATAAGTAGGTTGTTAGGTAACACACTTGTTAAACCTCTTTTTCATCTCCTTTGACCACTTATCCAATAGACTGGTGATATTGATTATATATTTGTAACAACTCTCTCTATAAATTGGATAGAAAGTTTTTAAAAGATTACATTTTTCCCCACACCTTTACAAATATTCTTGGGTTTTATTGCCCATTGATCCTTCCTTCCTCTATTCTAATTTATATCTTCTGTAAATTCTTCTTATCTGAAAATTCCATTACCAGCATGGAGAATATTAAGTAGATGGAACACACTTATCTCATTCATAACACATATAACAAGGTGTTCCATCTACTTAATATAAGTAGTAGTAGTTAATAATAATAACAGCTTTCAAAAACCGAATACTTACCTAGTGCTAAGGACACTATATACATAATCTCATTTAATCAGTTCTATGATCCAGTGAGATGATATCTTTGTTTTACAGATGAAGAAATAGGCTCAGATTTATCAACTTGGCCAAGGGCACACAGTTAATAAAGGAAGTCCTGTCTGTTACAAAGCCCATGTCCCTAACAAAAGTACTACTGGCCCTCCATTATGTCGGGAATAAAATTGACTCTCTTTGAAAAAAAAAAAAACCTCTTTATCATGTTAAAAAATCTTCCATACCAATTTATTTCTTTTTAAAATTTTGAATGAATGTGTTTTTTAGTTGAGATATAATTGACATATAACATTATGTTAGTTTCATGTTTACAACATAATAACTTATTATTGTGAAATGATCACAATAAATCTAGTTAACGTCCATCAACACCTAGTTACAAATGTTTCATGCCAATTTCTTACAAGCTTTAAATCAGAGATTTTTAATTTAATTAAATAGGTTCTTGACATTTATTTTTTTTTAAAGATTTATTTATTTATCAGGGAGAGACAGAGCAAGAGAATACAAGCAGGGGGAATGGCAGGCAGAAGGAGAATCAAGTTCCCCACTGAACATGGAGCCCAATGTGGGACCAGATCCCAGGATCCTAGGACCATGACCTGAACCAAAGACAGACACTTAACCTACTGAGCCACCCAGGAATCCCTGTTCTTGACATTTACAAAGAACCTTGCCATTTGCCTTGCTTAGTACCTCTTGTGGTCTCTGGTGTTGCCACTCTGGTCTCCAGGGGGCACTGTTTCCCCTTTAATCAAGCATTTGACTCCTAATTCTCTTGAGGGAAAATATTTAAACAAAGTTTACAAAGGGCTCAGATGAACAGAAGGCAAATGAGTACAGAGAGTAATATACAACTAGATAATTTGATTCACTGAATGCAGAGTAGGAATTTCAGTATCTGACACACCCTACCTAGCTTCCCACTGCATGCACAGAGCAGAAGCCTTTTTTTTCTATCCTTCACTATGTCCTCAAACAAGCAAAATTCTTCAAAAACTGGCTCTGAGATTGGTAAGGCTAGTTCCAGCTAAGGGCTTCCTTCCAAATTCTAGTTTCCAGTTTCAGTATCTGCCTCTCCCTACATACTAGACACCAAGCATGTCAGCCCTCTTCTGGGAAGATGGCATTGTCTACCCCTGGTTTGTAGCTTTATCCTGTTGTTTGGAAATGGTTATCTATGGGTCTCTCATACCCCTTCATGTCTTGGTCAATATGCCAAGAGTGCAGGGCCCTGACAGCTTATATTACACATCTATAACTACATAACAGATTACTCCAAAACATAAAGGCTTCAAATAACAAACACTTTTTTTTTTTTTTGATAGTTTCTGTTGACTAGGAATCTGGGCATAGCTTAGCTGGGTGCCCTTGGCCTCAGGGTCTCTGATAAGGCTACAGTCAAGGTGTTGGCCAGGGTGCAGTCATCCCCAGTCTTGAATAAGGGAGATTCTCCTTCCAAGGTCACGCAACATAGCTGTTGGCAGGCCTCAGGTTCTTACTCACTGTTGGTCAAAGACATCCTTTTCTTGCTCTGCATGTCTCTCTTAGGGCAGCTTACAACATGATAACTGTCTGCCCTCAGAGTGAGTGAGAGAGAACATGAGAGGGTGCTCAAGATAGAAGCCACAGTCTTTTTATAACCTCATCTCAGAAGCAACATCCTGTCACTTGTGCTATATTAAATTAGTTAGAAATGAGTCAATAAATCGAGCCCACAGTAAACTGGAGGTGATTACACAAAGGAGTGAATACCAGGAGGCAAGAACAATTATGGGCCATTTTAGAGGTCTTCTACCACATCACTCTTTACCCAATCCATTTCTCATGGTTGTGTTTGCAGGAAGCAATCTTTTTTTTTTTTTTAAGTAATCTTTACGGCCAGCACGGGACTCAAACTCACAACCCTGACATCAAGAATAGCATGCCCTACTAACTGAGCCAGCCAAGTGCCCCTACAGCAAGCAATCCTGAGAGATAAAGTAACATCTCCCTCTGGGACAAAGAAGCTGACTTAGCTTGTTGCTTGCTAGAAAAGCAATGGGCTCCCCAAGTTCACTGTTCCCCCACTGAACACAAACCCACTGCATGTGTAGCACCTGTCTGGGCCCCTTGGTATCACGCCTATGGAACTTGGGGGCAAGAGGAATTGATACGAACAATTCATGCTTTTTATGCTGTGCTGTGGGTAAAACAGTTTTTTTTTTCCTCTGACTCATATGTCTCATGTCTT
Organism: Mirounga angustirostris; assembly: GCF_029215605.1. Classification (NCBI taxonomy): domain Eukaryota; kingdom Metazoa; phylum Chordata; class Mammalia; order Carnivora; family Phocidae; genus Mirounga; species Mirounga angustirostris. The sequence goes on along the minus strand of NW_026991712.1, from coordinate 64,925,963 downwards.
CTTTCAGCATCTGTGAAACAGTAAAGACTAACTTATTGGCTTGTAAGTGGGATAAAATCAAACTGCAGACCTGACAGTTTGACTCAACAGCACAATTCAGAATTGTATACAGGCCTGGGAGACCAGCATTCATATTCATTTTATTTGACAAACACTTATGTGCCAGGTAATTATTCTAAGAGTTTATGGATATAAACTCATTTAATCCATGAGGTAGACACTGTTGAAAATCTCTGCTTTACAGATGAGGAAGTAGAAGCCCAAAGATGTTGAGTAACTTGCTCCAAATCATACTGTTCATAAGTGTCAGAGCCTCGTTATTCAAACAGAAACAACACAAACAACCTGGCTACAGCCTCCATTGATCCAGCGTATCACGCTGTGTTCAGAGCTGAGAAGAGGTGGAGCAGAGAGAAGATGGGGGAAATGACAAAATAGAGAGTTAATTCCTCAAAACCTTTGTTGAAATCATCAAATTAGAGTTTTCTATTCCGAACATACTAACATATTATCTTGTTTCAAAGGGATTTTCAAAGGATAAACTCTACCAGTCATATTGCTAAATGCTTTGATTTCGTGTGCTATATTTGACTTCTTAGGATTTGATTTAGAACACTTGTTCTAGATTCAGACTATGAAGTTTAAAATGAACTCTCCACACAAAAATCTGAACATGGAGTTTATAACAGCTTTATTCATAAGTGCCAAAACTTGGAAGCAACCAAAATGTCCTTCAGTAGGTGAATGGATAAACTGTGGTACATCCATACAGTTGAAAATTGTTTAATGCTAAGAAGAGATAAGCTATTAAGCCATGACAAGATGGGGGGGGGCTTTAATGTATATCACTAATTAAAAGAAGCCAATCTGAAAAGGTTACATACTGTTTGATTCCAACTATATGACAATCTGCAAAAGGCAAATCTATGGAGACAGTAAAAAGATCAATGGTTGCCAGGGGTTGGGAGGAAGGAAGGGATGAGTAGGTGGAGCTTAGAGGATGTCAGGGCAGTGAAACTATTCTGCATGATACTATAATGGTGAAAACATGTTATTAGACATTTGTCCAAGCCCATTGAATATGTAACAACAAGAGTGAACCCTAATGTAAATTACAGATTTTGAATGACAATGATATGTCAATGTAGGTTCATCCATTCCAAGGGAAATACCACTCTGGTGGGCGAGGTTATGCATGTGTGGGGGCAGGGGTTATCTAAGAACTCTCTACTTTCTGCTCAATGTTGCTGTGATCCTAAAACTGCTCTAAAAAATAAAGTCTATTTTAAAAAATGCTTTGACAGTGTACTTTAAAATGTAAAATATTATGAATAGTATAAGCACGTGTAGTAAGTTTTTGTTAACCTCTCTCTCTACCTGTCCACATCCCCCATGCCCTTGGCCTCATCTTCCTGCCTGTCATCTCCTCCTTTCCTTAGCAAGTATAAGTGGCTTGGCCCCCACTTGGCCTCTCTTCCTCTGCTCCATTGTCCTTCTCTTGAACCTTCCCAACCCAGGTTCAAGCCGGCTGTCTGTCTCCTCCATGGCTTTACCACGGCTGCAGAGCTCAGGGTCAGAAAAACCACAATGGTGAAGATGAAATGTATTGTACAACTTGCATTCTCCTCCGTCAGCTCATCCCTCAGTGTTTCCTGCAACTATTTCTGTGTTTCTCAAACCAGAGCTTTCTGCTTGAAATATGTATCAGTAAGTTTTAAGTGTAGTTTGCTTTTCTGATATTGTACTATTTTGAATAAGTATTTTCAAAGTCTTAGGCCATTTCTTCCTACTCTACAGATATTATGTGTCAGCTTTTTTGCATATATATAAAATTGGATTCATGTTATTAATTAAGCTATTTTTATTAAAACAATTAAAATAATCTGGCTTCTAAAGAGCATGCATATCTATCGATGATGATTCACCCAAAAATGCTTATGCATTAGCAAACCTGGGGTGGGGGGGCTGATGTGTTTAGAGTTGCTTTAATTATTGGTGTATTGAAGAAGATTCTGTGGAAAAGTTGAGTCATATTCCCTTCTCCCATGTGCCTCAATTCCCTAGAATAAGCCTCCCTTGTTCTTCGATTAAGGTATTTCTTCACTCAATGACCTCAATCAAAAGCTAATTCAATCCTTTACACATCTCTTTTAGCAAGACTACAGACCACTCCCTGGGTCCTAGGGATCAATACTAATGGTCTCAAATTGGTAGCCCATGGGGCAAATTGGCTTGATAGATGTGGCTCATTTGGCCTGCACAGTGTTTTAAGAAAATCTGAATTTGTTCCTAGCATTTTGAAATAATGCCATTTCACATTAAAATGTATATTGCAAGCTTTTACTGAAAAATTAACAGATCTGGCAACATTGGGCCTCTGTGCCCCCCTAGCAACAATCAGCTGGTAGCAGCCATCAGCTGTCCCTTTAGAGAGGGCATGCACCTCTTGCCACTCATGAAGACTGATGGTCAGTTACCATTTATCATCTCACTTTCACCTCTTCTGACACTTACCATCGCAGGGGCCTCCCCGTGCTTTAGGCATTTGGTTTGTAAACTCTCCTACACCTGGTCCTTGCTGCCTTTCACCCAGCACCACCCGTTGACATTGAAGGCTCTGTGGTGCTCTAGAAAGACCATGGGCTTCAAATCAAATGGACTCAGCTCTGCCACTTACCTGCTGTGTGACCTGGGTAGGGTTATTTCACCTCTTTGAATTTCTGTTCCTTTATCTGTAAAAAAAAAAGGGGGGGGGATAATGATGGCATGGTTATGTGGATTAAAGGCAATAATGGGAGCATCTGGGTGGCTCATTTGGTCAATCTTGATTTTGGCTCAAGTCATGATTACAGAGTCGTGATATTGAGCCCTGTGTTGGGCTCCGCACTCAGCAGGGAATCCGCTTGAGATTCACTCTCTCCCTCTCCATCTGCCCCTTCTCCCCCCGTGTCTGTGCACAAGCACTCTCTCTCTCTAAAAATAAATAAATCTTTAAAAAAATAAATAAAGGCAATAATGTACATAATGTGCTTCTGATTGAGCCAAGAAGAGGCAGGAAGGACTCAGTGAGTATGGCCTGCCTCCTTTGACAATCTCTGAGCTCACCTCTCAGGAGACTGCAGGGCTACTCCTGTAAGTCTCCAGCATGGTCAATTCATAACTAATTTGTGTGATACTCTCAGGTGTCTAGATACAAATAATAGAAACTAGGAGTACCTGGCTGGCTCAGTTGGCAGAGCATGTGACTCTTGATCTTGGGGTCGTGAGTTTGAGCCCCATGTTTGGGGATAGAATTTAGTGAAAAAAATTAAACTAAATTAAATTTTAGGGGCACCTGGGTGGCTCAGTTGTTAAGCGTCTGCCCTTGGCTCAGGTCATGATCCCGGGGTCCTGGAATCGAGCCCTGTGTCGGGCTCCCTGCTCTGCGGAAAGCCTGCTTCTCCCTCTCCCACTCCCCCTGCTTGTGTTCCCTCTCTCACTCTCTCTCTCTCTGTCAAATAAATAAATAAAATCTTTTAAATTTTTTAAATTTAAAAAAATAATAAATAAGTAAAATATAAGAAGCCAGATAGTACTTAAGTAAAATTTATATTTTATAATTGTCATCTGCCATCATCAAGGAACCATAATGGGTTAAGTTGTTAACCAACAGCACTTCTATTGCTTGGAGAATAATCCTATGGCATGGTAAATCGAACTCTTGCAATTAGTTATATAAAGAAAACAAAAATGAAAAAGTTTGTGAGTTGGCATGTTTTCCAAAACTGGGGGGAAAAAAGACAATTCTCTATATGCCACACTTGCTCTCACACTGTAACCTGTAGAGTTCCTGATATATCTATATATCTAGCTTGCTTTTTATATGCTGCTGTAACAAATTACCACATACTTAGAGACTTAAAACAACACAAATGTATTATCTTATAGCTCTCTAGGTTTGAAGTCTGACATTGGTGTCACTGAGCTAAAATTAGTGGGTCAGCAGGGCTGTACTGTTTTTTGGAGGTTCTAGGAGTGAATCCATTTTCTTGCCTTTTCCAACTAATTAATTTGTATTGATACTTTGAAACTAATTGAAACTAATTAATTGTATTGATTCCAGCGGACACCCACATTCCATGGCTTGAGGCACCTTTCTCCACCTTCAAAGCCAGCAATGTTGTATCTCTCCAACCATCCTTCCATAGTGACATCTTTTTCTCTAACTCTTCTTTTGCCTTCTTCCTCTTCACTTTTAAGGACCCCTGTGATCACCTTGGACCCACTCAGAAAATCCAGGATACTCTTCCTATCTTAAGGTCAGCTGACTGGCAACCTTAATTCTATCTGCAACCTTAATTCTTTTTTTAAATTAATTTTTAAAAATTGAGGTACAATTAACATATGACATTATATTAGTTTCAGGTGTACAGCATAATGATTCAATATCTGTATATACTGCTAAATGATCACCACAAGTCTAGTTAACATCCATCATCACACATAGTTACAATGTTTTTCTTGTTATAGAAATTTGAAGATCTCCTCTCTTAGCAACTTTCAGATATACAATACAGCATTACTAACTAAAGTCACCATACTGTATATTACATCCCATGACTTATTTATTTTATAACTGGAAGCTTGTGCCTTTTGACCACCTTCACTCATTTCACCTACCCCCCCACCCAACCCCAGCCACAGCAATCTGTTCTCTTTTATCTGAGTTAATTTTTGTTTAGTTTTAGATTCCATATATAAGTAAGATCATATAGTATTTGTCATTTCTTGTCTGACTTAATTCACTTAGCATAATGGCCTCTAGGTCCATCCATGTTGTTCATGCAAACTTAATTCTTTGCCATGTAATATAACATATTTACAGGTTCCAGGGACTAGGATGTGGATATCTTTCAGAGGCCATCATTCTGCCTACCATAGTAAGTAGGTACATTACTATGAATTTATCTCACTTAATCTTCACAACAACCTTATGAAGTAGGAAATACTTTTACGAATAAGAAAACTGAGGCTGAGGAGTTAGGAAATGTGCTTGGGTCCAGAGCTGGTAAGCAGCAGTGAGATTCAAACCCAGAGCTGTTTTCCTCTAAAGCCATGTGCTTAATCACTATACTATACTGAAATTTGTTCAAATGGTATTTTCTATTTTCTTTTTTTAAATTAAAAATTTTTTTAAAGATTTCATTTATTTATTTGAGGGGAAGGGGGGGCAGAGGGAGAGAATCTCAAGCAGACTCCACACTGAGCATGGAGCCCAACGTGGGGCTCCATGCCACGACCCCAAGATCATGACCTGAACCAAAATCAAGAGTCAGACATTTAACTGACTGAACCACCCAGGTGCCTCTCTTTCTATTTTCTTTGAAAATGATTATTATAGTAAAAATTGGATTTGGAGGGCAGTGGGTTAGCCCAAGGAGTATATATGTATCAGTTAAAATTCAAATAAAGATATTGTCTCTTTATTGCCTTAATGTGCTGCTTATATTTTTCTGAATTGAATTTTATATTATCACAGACTTTTGCAACTAAGTCTGACTTTTCACACCATGCCCCAAATTGTTAATACCACTTGCTTTTAAAAAGTCAAACAGAGGGGCTCCTGGGTGCTCAGTCGTTAAGTGTCTGCCTTCGGCTCAGGTCATGATCCCAGGGTCCTGGGATCAAGCCCTGCATCGAGCCCCGCATCGGGCTCCCTGCTCCGTGGGAAGCCTGCTTCTCCCCCTCCCCTTCCCCCTGCTTGTGTTCCCTCTCTCACTGTGTCTCTCTCTGTCAAATAAATAAATAAAATTAAAAAAAAAAAGTCAAACAGATATAGTTGCTTCCATTTGATTTTGCTTATTTGCAGAGTTTAAAAGTAAATGAGACCCCAGGTAGTTATATGATTCAGTTTCTTGCCTTGAATACCTCACATCACCACTTTTTTTTTTTTTTTTTAGGGAAATGGATTCCATTGTAGGTGTTTAATTTCTATGATCTTAACAGCTTTTTCTTCTACCTGTCTTTCATGATTGTTCTTTAATGCAAATAACTAGCAATTAAAAGTAATTTATCCCAGTCATGAGTTGAAATTATAAGTAATGAGATAAAATTTTAAAGAGGTGGTTGAGGCCAAATAGCATGCTTGTAAAACTTTCAAACAGTATGGTATCAGGCTTGAAGAAAGACACCAGGCAAAAGTGGTGAGATAGTTAAAAAGGCAATGTACTGAGGAATACATTCAACAGTGAATGCACTCCACATCATGTAAGGAAAAACTTAGGGTGTTTTTCTCATTTTCTGTCAAGGATATAAAATCCCCTTGAAAGCACAATGCATGTTTGTACCTTGAGCCTTCCCTCTGTCTTAACACGGTGCTTTGAAGAGGAAATGTTTGTTGAATCACTGATATTTATATTTACCTATGATTGCATAAAAAGCACCTTGCAGATATCAAGAAGAGAAAATAAGTGATAAATGGTATATTTAAACTACATAAAAAACTAAGTGGGTGTTCAAATGACCAGTTTCAAGTTCAAATCCCAGTCTACAGCAAATGGTTATCTATGCCAAGGGCTGGGAGTGGAGGTAGGGGAAGGAGCTGAGAAACAGGTGATTCTGTGAAGATAAGTTGTGGGAACAGTTCTTTATTGTATGCTTCATAAATGATTTAAACTACTCTTTGTGGGTGGGGATAATGTTTTTAATTTCTATCTCTCTGAGCCTAGCACAGTACCTGGGATACACTGGGCACTCAACAACTAGTTACTGAATGAAGAAGAAAAAGGACAAAAGGCATTAAATTCTTAGATGACACTAAACCAGAATGCACACACGTATAAATTACGTATCTGTGACCTCCTATACTAATATATTGTACCCATTGTAAAACAGAAACTCCAAATTTAAAAACATGAAATAATCAATATACCTTGAATAATTTAATGGCATTTTATTAATAGTATAAAAGCATTTCTGCTTTCATTTGATGCTTTATTACTTGGTACTTTATTACTTTTTTTAAATCTTGGTTTAACACATTGTGATATAGTGATTTGAAGACGTGGTTCTAAGTTTAGTTTATTCTGATATTACATTTTAATAGCTGTCATAGCTGAAAAAGATACTTCCAAAAGATATTTAGGTTTAAATTGAAGAAATACACTGTTTTTGGCTATACCTATTAAAATATTCATTTTCTTCTTCAGTCTCATCAACCAGTTCTGCAAAGGTTTTTGTTGAAGTCTTACTAGTAAATTCCCATTTTCTCTACTATCAATCAGCAATTCTTGCAAACTAATTTAAAAGCATTGCATTTTAATTAGTTTAAGGCCCACTCAAATTATTTGGAGAATATTTCAAGAAATCAAAAATTGTATTTCCAAAATGTTTAAGTATGCATATATGAGAGTTTTAAAAGGACACACACACACACATACACACTGGGATTTTTTGCAACAAAAATACACACTGATAGAAATATTTCTAAACATAATTTTCAAATATTTTCTCCAACATGTTTCTTTCAAAACACATATACTCTTAAAGGAGAGGGCAGATGGAGTTACTCTCTCACGTTAAAACTTTAGCTTAAAAGGAAAATACTACTCACAGAAAAGGTAAGGAAATCTGGATCCCTGGTATTTTTGTCAGAGGAAAATACATCTTCATTCTGATATTTATTCTCTTAAGTAATAATAATAACCAGTGCTTATGTAGTGCTTATTTTGGTGGTAGATTTTTATATATTAGCCTACCTCATCCTCAGAACAACCCGATGCAGTAGATACAACTATGCTCTCCAATTTACAGATGAGGAAACAAAACCTCAGAGATGTTAATAATTTGCCCAGGACTACATGGCTGACGTGGCTGAACTATGGTCAGACCAGGTAGTGTGTATGCAGGAGCAATGATTTTAACACTGAGTATCTTGAATCCTTCAGTAGAAGATAAAGAGTTTCCATGATGACTCTCCATCTCAGTACAAAGTATTATATAGATTCTATTGAAAGGATTTTTTTGTACAGAATTAACCACATCAATGACCTCCTATGCTACACAAACCTGCAGTACACTGACGTTGGATAAAGGAGAGCTTTCCTGCAAGGGGGAAGCCCATCCTTCTCAGGGAACCTCACAGAGCACATGAATGACTGCCTGACAAAGGACTGTTTGAGCAAGCCCAGTGTCAATATGTATGTTAAATAAGAAAATTTAACTTTTTTCTATTTATTTTTTAAAAGGTTTTATTTATTTATTTGAGAGAGAGAGACAGAGAAAGCAACAGAGAGCATGAGTGGGGAAGAGAGGGGAAGCAGGGAGCTGAACAGGGAGCCCAATGCACCCCTAACTTTTTTCTTTTTGAATAAAACAAATAGACATTGGAGTATTTTCTTTGTGAACTGTATTAGATTGTCTTGAGTACCCTTAGGATGTACACCCTCCACCTTGGATTTTTTTGACTTAACAAATATGATGAAATTTAAAATCACTCAGGAAAAGTACAGTTTTGATAAAATAGGTATAGGGATAATCAAAACAACCTCTTAACTATAATGCAAGAAAACATAAGTAGGCTAAACAAGCATTTCGAGTTCAGATTTTAAAATCTGATAATGATGAAATGTAATTTTAAATGTGAGAGTGATTCTAAGTAGCTATATAGGAGTGTGAATTGAAGAGCTGTAAGAGAATGCTCTCACTGTACTAAGGACTTACCTGATCCTTCCTAGAGTTCCATGTCTCATACTGGCCATCTCATCTAAAGAAGAATGTGGAGAATTTGGAAAGAATTCATATGAGAGTCATAAAACATTAAAAAAAAAAAGAGGTGTGAGAAAAAGTTAAAAGAACTGGGGTTGCTTATTCTAGAAAACCTAGAGAATTTAAGGGTCTTCCGCTATATGAAAAGTTACAATCCCTTAAAGTCTTTTTAAGTCTTTGACACTCTGGTTGAGGCAGGCACAGATGCCTTAGAGAATCAGTTGCAGAAATGATAGCAACACACGTTTTTAAGCCAGAGGCTATTAAGACTTTGCATTTGAAATGGGTTCAATCATTCATTGTACATAATTAACAGTAAGTAACTGAGTCACCAAATGAATAGTGTTTAAGAAAAGCTATTATTTCCTACTGATAAGCAACTAAAATAATTGTTATCTTCAAAGTCCACCTAGTAGGTTTGAGCTCAAAGGCCTAATAAGGTTCTCTGAGGAACACAGTAACTGCTGACCCAACTTATGTAAGTAAGTTATTATCAACTATTAACAGATGTAATTTATGTATGTAACAGACTATCCAAACAAGAGACAGGGAAAAAAAGTGAGAAAGAAAAAAGAGCGATTTGTATTTTGTTCTTGATACTCATAATAACTAGATTGGAAGACAATGAGGTTTCCTTAATTTCCTAATTAGGGAAGGATAATAGTTTTACTTCAGATAATTAATGGTCTTAGCAAGATTTAAAGTAATTTCTAGCAACTTTTTATCAAAAGTTGTGCCAGCAATGTAAGGGTTCTGATCTCTGAACACTTCCCCTTGGTTTTTCTCAGGAGTCTCATATAGAAAGTGAAAAAGTCCTGTGATCTAAAGGATCTTATATTTGACCCTAATGTGATCTTGCTTTAAAATGGTTTTCACTTTGTTACGAAACACACTTGAACTTCAGGCACTTCAGTTTTGAGTCTGAACTTGGCTAATTTGGCCCAACAAAGATGTTGAGCATTGGGTCATTCCCATCCCCAACACACAAAATGAGTATAGTCTCAACCATTTTCTAAATGAAGGAAACAAGTTATTTTGGCTCTGTGCCAAGGTGGTTTAAACCAGTGTCAATACTCATCAATTCCCATGAGTGTCTGAGTTTTTCTAACTATCCCTTGGGTGGCTTTGTGTTATACTAACTTGTTTTGCTCAGAAAATTCAATAAATTAATCACTTTAATTCTCATCTTCTTACCTATTTTACTGTAGGCTTTTCGGGTTAACTATTTCCTGAGCCAATTCATGGCTTGGACTATCCTTAAACTACCCTCCCAAGAAAAATGGTTTTCTTTTTTTGAAGTTGTGGGATGCTACGATTGGTATACTGAAGGATAAACATAGCTTGAAACTATAGCAACAACTTATGATATCTGACCCACTTAAGGAGATGAGTTTGTAGTAGAATGAAGGAAAAGGTGCTATGAAAGCAATACAAATAATATGAATCAAAAACATCTGTGCTTTTGTAATCATGTGGTTGGTAGCACTATTGTCTAGTCTTGCTGATTTAACTGCTATAAGACAAATATTCTAATGAATGCTGGCTCTCACTTCTGTTACCAGCTGACTTATGAATAGAAGCCATTCATGCCCCATAGCTGTCATTTTATCAAATTTCCTCCCTATGGGAAGTGATATTTCTTATATTATCGGGAAGTGATATTTCTTATATTATGCTCCTCAACTCTTCCAAAGTTACAATGAAAGAACTACAAATAATAGAGGACTTTATTAGGATATAAAAAGTCATGATGGTTCCTTATCAGGCACCAGTTTAGAGAAAAGGTTTTCCATTTTGAAGAGTAGGTAAAAACCAAGCACTCATCTCATTGGAATATATTACCTAAAAAAATACTGTATTCTCTTGTTAGGTAGTTGTTTGTTTTTATTTTTAATATTCGGGTCAATAGTTTACAGTATTACCAGTCCAATTTTCTAAAGTTCTGAACATAACTGTATCTTAGAATTTTTTTTATGATTGTTTTCCTGTTACATTTAGGACTTCTTCAAAAACTCTCCCCAAACTCTCAAATTTTACCATTCTTCATACTAGTACAAAAGGAATATAAAATATTGGCGTTTTTATATGTGTTAGAGCTAATCATAATGATGACAATAGCAATCAATTGATATTATGTTCCAGGCATTCTACTAAGTTCATTTGATCCTCCAAGCAATTTCATAAGATAAGCACTATTATTATCTCTGTTTCACTGAGGAGAGAAAAGTACTATTATCCTATGTTACTGATGAAACCAACGCTCAGAGACGTAAAATAATCTGCCCAAAGTAGAAAGTGGCAGAGCCAGAACTTAAACCTGAGTCTGTCCAATTCCAAAGCTTATGCTCATAATCTATACATTATAAATAAAATAGATGAACAAAATATTTGCCCTATGTGCATGAATAGAGTCATATTTCCAAACAAAATTTTGGAACCCATGGGCTAAATAAAAAACTTTTTTCGTTTTAAAATTTTATTTATATGAAACCTTTTATAAAAGCATAAATATCAGCTAGACATTTAGCTGAACATTCAACAACTTTTCTTTTACAGTATAAACTCAAAGAAATTGGAAACATAATGGAACATGGAGATATGATCTATTTCTATAGATGAATATGATTAATCAAAGTAATCAGACTTAAAGTGTGCCTTTAAAATTAATTTTAAGTTGGGGCGCCTGGGTGGTTCAGTCGTTAAGCATCTGCCTTTGGCTCAGGTCACGATCCCGGGGTCCTGGGATCGAGCCCCGCATCAGGCTCCCTGCTCAGCGGGAAGCCTGCTTCTCCCTCTCCCACTTACCCTGCTTGTGTTCCCTCTCTTGCTGTGTCTCTCTCTGTCAAATAAAGAAATAAAATCTTAAAAAAATAAAATTAATTTTAAGTGAAAAAGCCCTTTAATATTAAGCTTGTGAATATATTTACAACCTCTAGTATTCTGAGAAATTAAGCTAGGAAATTGCAGCTCTCAGATTATAAATGCAAAATACGGGCGCCTGGGTGGCTCAGTGGGTTAAGCGACTGCCTTCGGCTCAGGTCATGATCCTGGAGTCCCAGGATCGAGTCCCGCATCGGGCTCCCTGCTCAGTGGAGAGCCTGCTTCTGCCTCTCTCTCTGCCTCCCTCTCTGCCTACTTGTGCTTTCTCTCTGTGTGTCAAATAAATAAATAAAATCTTTAAAAAAAATGCAAAATACATAACTTCTTATCAGTTGAATGTGGCTCACCCACCTTCTTGTCTTAAAATTTTGTGGGAGGTGGTGTGTATGCATGCATGTATGTGTGTGTGTGTGTGTGTGCGCGCGCACGCGTGCGCACGCGCGCTTCACAGCAGGAAGACATTCTGGAAATGTAATGACTCTCAGATGTTTGTTTTTTAAGGAGAAAAAAAGGAAGGAAAGAAGGAAGGAAGGAAAGAAGGAGAGAGTGAGGGAGGGAGGGAGGGAAGAAAGGAAAGAAGGAAGGAAGTGAGGGAGGGAAGGAGAGAGGGAAGGAAAAGTTGATATGTCATAGCCAGGTATGTATCTCTAAAGCGAGAATGATGTCATTATATTTGGAGTTTATTGACACAAAATTTCCTTTTGTCTGAGAAATTTTTCAGCATGGTGAATATGGTTTTAATTAAGAGATACACTGATCATTTGTTGATTTTGGTACAAGGGAGGAAATTCTGTAGCTTCTCTGTGCCTCATTGTGTGGATCACAATGGAAACAGACAAAGGACCATGGCAGTGTGTTGATTTGTATCTACTGTATTTTACATCTATTTCCGAATGCCACTGAAAATCGTTGTTTAGAAAGTTCTGCAGGATTATTGTTTTGAAGTATAAAAATATTGGATTCACAATTCATTTTCTTTAAGAAGGAGGCCATACTGTGTTAACTGACATTACAAATGAATATGCTCACCTTTACCTGTGGGTTAAATTTTTGAATATTATTTTAAAACATAAGGAAATGTACCCTGAATTTAGGGAAGCCACACATAAATGCTGGCTCCTCTAATTACCTTTGAAAGTTTATTTGTTCATAGATTTATGACATAGTCTCTGGAATCATATGATCTGAAGTATAGATCATTGCCTCAAAATCAAAAACACGATATAGATATGGTAATCTTTGTATAGTTGTCCGAATCTATCTTCAAGTGATATCTGATAAAACTTAAACTACAGTAGTGTTGTGGGGCAAACGCAACCCTGCTCTGCTTCCAAATGCTAACCACTTTATACCACGAGCACTGAATCATGTCATTTTTAGTTTTCCATTCATCTTCTTTACCTCTCTTTAACTGGAAAAAAGGGAGACAAATAAAATGCAACTTCTATATTTAAAGAATGAGTAATAAGAAACTGTAAAGTGTGACCTCAGCTGACTTGGAGATTAATGGGAATGCAAATAAATAAATAAATAAAGTAAGTAAGTAAGTGGACTTGGAAAATGTGTGGAAAGGAAATTTCTCTGTACCCAGAATCTGCCAATTTCTTAACTCTCTATCTATAAACACAAAAGCCAAAACGTTGCTGATGGAAAAAAAGTAGAAAACTTCAAATAACACTAAATGAAGCATAGTTGTTCCCCGAAATTATTAGGATACTTATTTCACTTCCCTGAGTTTCCAATTTACACCCAGCCACAGGCCCACCAGGCCATTCCTGGGGTGACTCTTACTCCCCTGGCTGTCCAGCGGTCCTGCTCGCTGGGCACGTCAGGGTCGTCTCCGCCGGGCGGCCGGGCGCGTTGGCCCACGCGGCTCTTGGGCCCCAGGGCAGCAGTCACTGCCCGCTGAGCAGCCGAGAAACACCGAGGAGCCCGAGCCTCTAGACAGGATCCGCCGGTGTCCCCTGAACTTTGCGCACGCGGCGAAGCTGGAGGCAGACCGCGCGCTGTGGGAAGAGATTTCCGCGGCGGGGCGGCGGCGCGCCTGAGCAGGGGCCGCCCAGCCCGCGGCTCCAGCCCGGCGCCGGCAGCCCCAGCTTCGGCGCGGGCGCCCTCCCGCCGCGCTGCCGGCCGCCCCGCTCTCCCGGACCGCCCGGCACACTGCGGGAGGAGCCGCCGGCCGCCGTGACGCGTCAAGGAGGAAGCGGCGGCGCCCGGCGGCCCTGCGGGGAAGGAGGAAACGCGAGTGCGCTCGGCTCCGCGCCCGCTGCGCCAGGAGACAGCACCGTGGAGCGGGGTAGGTGCGGGGTTGGCAGGGACCCGAGGCGGGTGGGCCGGCCGCAGGGTCCGTGCGCGTCCGGGCCGCAGTCGGAGGCCCCGGGTGGGTGAGACGGGGCGGGGCGAGCGGTGCCCGGGCCTTGACTGCTGCCTCTTCTCGGAGCAAAGGTGACTTTCCTGGGTCTTTTGGCAGCTCCCCTGACCCTCAGCCCGAAAACCTCCGAGTTGGTGGAAGGGGAGAAGCAATACCCCCGCCCCGCCCCCGACTCTAAGAGTTTGTGGTCTGTGTTTCCTTGAGGTGAATTCAGATTCTGCTTTTTGATTCCTAAGCGCTCGAGCCGTGTCGGTGGACGGACATTGTTAACCCAGTGCGCAGCTTCCCAGCTTAGAGGAGCCGGGAACTGGGGGGGGTAGGAGACCCCCACCTGAGGCCGAAAGAGGGCGCGGGTCACCTGCGAGGATTGGGGATGGAGGAGGCCCCGGGAGCGGAGGGCACGGGAATCATTAACCTGTTGCCAGCGGACTGAAATCTGAGGCTAATGGGTTACTAACCTTCGGTTCTCTGTGATTTAAACCCTTTCCGTCTCTTTTAAAGTGAATTTGGCTCTGTTGATTCCCACAGCTTTAGTGTTGATATGTACCATCTAGAATGCTTTGAGATTTTTAGATTTGTCATTTTTAGTGGTGGTTGGTTGGGGAGATAGAAAAGAGAAAGAATTTATCTCTTGAGACTTAAACTCTTTCCTCACTGAATTTTGCACAGTGATTTCTGAACCGTGAGTAGAATTTTGGTCCTCCGCAAGAGACTATGTGCTTGAGCTGCAGGTACACTTGAGCTGCAGAAATAGATATAGAGCACTATAGTTCCCAAATCTTTATTTAAGACTATTAGACTGTTGTGTGTTTTGATTCTCTACTTTGTCTCTAGGTTGAGGATTTACCCAAGCAATCTGGGAAGTGACTTATTTATTTAATAAACACTCAAATGGTTCTTACCACGTGCTTGGGCTCCTTCTTACTGTTTTATAAATATTAATTCAAATTGTTAGCGCAAAATATTAAATTATAGCGGTTCCAGCAGTGAAGAGGCTGTGTACACTTCAGTTCCCCAATGTCATTGCAAGAGCTAGAAACATTAGAGGAAGTTTCAGGCATATTTTAGGACTGGGTGTGCCTTCTGGCGCACTTGGCTACCACTCCTGTAAGACAAGCCGCCACCCCTTCACTCCCTGGGGGAAGGGAATCTGGAGCTATGGGAATGAGACCTCTTCCTTGTAGATCTGCGCCTGATCCCTAGCATCATCTGTAAGACAGTCTTTCTTATCCATAGTGCCCATCATTAGCTAACTCTGGAGAGACCAGAACTTCCCCCTTTTTCAACTGCCACTACATGGAGCCTAATTTTGTTTTTAAAAGGAGCTTTGTTCCTAATCTGTTTGACAGTTGATGAAACCATAGTTTAGTGAAATGTACTATAAAATAGACTGTTTTTGCTTGTACACGTCAACATAAATAATGCTTTGTAATTTTACTGCCATTTGCTGTTAGTAACGTAGAGTTGATAGATCAACCTGGTAGGTGTCCATTTTGTGATTTGCAGACATAGAGAGAGAATATTTTTCCAAAATAAAGTACCCTCTTCAAATGAGTCCTTGGCCTGATGGTCAGATTGGAAGAGACCCAAAATGGTGAATCATGGTTCTTGTCATTATGGTGATTATCAATTTGATGTCAAAATCTGCATGTCATACTAGCTTTCTCTTTCTAGCTTTCTCTATTTCCCATTTAAGTTTCCAGAGAGATGATTAAATGAGACTCTGGGCCTTATTTAATAGGATTATGAGGTGTCTCCTGGAAGCAGGAAGGCTCGCTTTTCCTCTGATATAACTTACGGTACAACAAACAGTGGCGTTCATGAATTCAGTTAAGCGAAATGACGACTAACGCTTTCATGGTTTACAGAGTGCTTCCAGATATATTTGTGAAGTTGGCAGCCATTTCTTATTCCCGTTTTTACAGATGAGGAAACTGAGGCATAGAAATGTAAAATGTTTTAGCCAGGATTGTACAGCTGGTGGGAGAGAGAGCTTGAATAGAGAGCAGATGTGTGGACAGTGCCTGGCATGTGCCAGCCAGTAATAAACATTGTGGAATGAATGATTCCAAATGACTTCAGATTTCTTGCTCTTTCCAAACATTATGATTCTCAAATACTGTAATTGATTTATGCCTAAGAGATTTCTGGGCCTATACCAATGTCTCTCAGTTATTTCAAACAGTATCTGATATAATAAACATCTTTTCGACAGAAGAGATGAGAATGCCCTTTGGACTCATTTCTTAGGATTTGTCAACTCTGGTTTTTGAAAAAAGCAGTAAGCTGGTTATTTTGTTCTCTTCTCAAACATCTTTCTTTTTTCCTCTGATTTGAAGATAGTTTAGATTAGACATATGGTTTCATTGTTTGTGTCGACACCCTCCTTATCTCTCCCCGCTCATTGAAATTCATTTTTAAGGACTACAAATCACTGTAGGTTTTCAGTGTCAGTGAACTCAATTAAGCTACTTAGATTTATGATCAGGTTCAAACACAATGATCATAGGTATTGTCAAGTTTTTTTGAAGCATCTGACACTACTACTACTGTGTTCTTTGAAATGTTTTAAGTACGTTAGTATAAAGGGTCTCTTTTTAAAAAGTTTTATTTATTTAAGCAATCTCTACACCCAGCAGGGGGCTGGAACTCACGACCCCAAGATCAAGAGTCACATGCTTTCTGACCAAGCCAGCCAGGTGCCCCTAAAGGTTCTTTTATTTTTATTTATTTATTTATTTTTTTAAAGATTTTATTTATTTATTTGACAGAGAGACACAGCGAGAAAGGGAACACAAGCAGGGGGAGTGGGAGAGGGAGAAGCAGGCTTCCCGTGGAGCAGGGAGCCCGATGCGGGTCTCGATGCGGGACTTGATCCCAGGACACTGGGATCATGACCTGAGCCAAAGGCAGACGCTTAACAACTGAGCCACCCAGGCACCCCTAAAGGGTCTTTAAAAAAAAAAAAAACAAAAAAACCCCTCAACTATTTATATCCTTCTAGTATAATCTCTGTTTCCTAAAGTATGTGACCTGCAGAGAGTTAACCTACAATTAGGGGGGAAACTATGGCCATTACCTGCAGGGAGGAATTGAGAAGGGTATCATGGAAAAAAGAGAGATAGGGTGGCCTTTCCCATGAGGGATATTAGGTGGTAAGAAGCTCTTAATGAAGCCAGACTGAGTCATCTGCCTGTCAACATTCTTCTGTGTGGGGGTGGAATAAAATACTTTTGAAAACTGTCTTGTGTCAGAAACCACTTTACCTTTTCCAATCCTCATATTTTCTCTCTCTCTTTTTAATTCATGTAAATTACTGACTAAACTGCTGATTCATGAAACTCAAATTATGTAACATGTTATTCCTGACAGAAACAGCTCCCATGTTATTTTAAGGGATTCAAGGCTTCTGTTTTCCTTTACCTATTCCATTCCTTATGGTGGCATCTTTGTTCTCGTTTCACTTTTTTTTTTTCCTTTCTATTTCATGGAGAAAAGTAAATCTAAGAGGTGCTGATTCCACATCTTGAAGTTCAAGTCAAAGTAATTTTAACTCAGTACTAACTTTGAGTTAATTGTCATTGCTGAGGAAGACGACGTGGAAATCAAATGTGGAGGGCTGAGTCAGAGCATGGATAAGTAAAATTTTATTACCTCTCTGAAGCTGAGCCAGGGGATTTTCAAAGGGAATTGGGGCAGTGTACAATATCCTTGCCCTTGTCTAGTTTCCCAGGGCCTCTCCTCTTTCCCACAGGTCCTGAATACCTGTCTTGGTCCATCTCCTTGTAGCCACTATTTCTTCTATTATTCAAAACCAAAATCTGTTTTCCTAGGGTGGGGATGGGGGTGAGTGAAAGGAGGGTGAAGGGAATTGTTGTAAGGTAAGGGATTGATACTGTGTAAGAGGGAAGACAGGAGATGTGTGGGTGAAGTAAGAGATATTTAGTGAATTCTCATGGTGGATTTGTGCAGAGTACTGGCTTCCCCCAGTGGGGCCATAAATACAGGGAAAACCTACATGGGATCAAAGAATGTCTGGCAAGGATTAAAAACATCTACCGGTGTGTGATATTGGCAGGCAGAGCTCCTTTGTAGCACCAAGTGTGGAGGGGTCGTTCTAGTTAGCTGTTGCTTCAGGCCACCATATGAGTTTGCAGATAATTAAAATGTAGAGGGCTGGTTTTGTGGCTTTTAACTTGAGAATAGGAATGATCTGACAGGCTTTTGGTTGAATAAAGGCCTGGATTTTTACTTTTTTAAAGGCATACATTTTTTGGAGAATGTCTATAGTGTTGAGATAATGTTACTCCTTTTACTGTTTTGTGATTTTAAATAAATGACATTTGTATTTACATTGCATATAATAATGAATATGATTCAGGTTAAGTGCTTCCATTCAGGGTCCTGATATATTTGCTATGCCAGTCAATACCAAACTTTTTTTTTTCCTATAGGTAAAATAGACTTCATATGTAATATATTCATTCATACACAAAATTGGACTCGTTGATGGACTAGACATTCCACAGACAGCTGGATGAAATGTCCTCAGGTACAGTGAGGCTTCACTAGGACTTGACTAATTGCTTGAGTTAAAAAATGAGAAGGACCTTTATTACTCTAATTATTTACCTCACTGTTTTTAAAATAAAAATAGATTAAAGTTAAAATGATCTGGTTTCCAACTCAGTGTGCATATATGCAGACAAACATACATATAGGACCAAGTGTATAGCCTATATAATCTAATACATATGCATGTTATATATATGACTAGCCAAGAAGGAATATAAGAATCATATCCTTAGTTTCCCAAGAAAACACTATACATCCTCTCTTTCCCCCATTTTAATTTTATTATTGTCTCAAATTTTCTAAATGTTTTTTTTATTTTATTTTATTTATTTATTTGACAGAGAGAGACACAGCGAGAGAGGGAACACAAGCAGGGGGAGTGGGAGAGGGAGAAGCAGGCTTCCCGCGGAGCAGGGAGCCCGATGCGGGGCTCAATCCCAGGACCCTGGGATCATGACCTGAGCTGAAGGCAGACGCCTAACGACTGAGCCACCCAGGCACCCCCTAAATGTTATTTTTAATTACAAAGGTATGCATGCCCTTAAATTCAAGCAACTGAGAAATATGTTAAGTAAAAAAATGAGTCCTCTCCACTCTAATCTTACCCACAAAGATAACCACTCTCAATTTTTATATCCTTATAGACTTTTCCTCATGTTTATATAAATTTGTATATCTATAAATATATGTTGAGGTTTTGTATTGTTTTTAAAGATTTTGTTTATTTGTCAGAGAGAGAGTGTGTGTGAGCACAAGCAGCAGGGAGCAGCAGGCAGAGGGAGAAGCAGGCTCCCTGCTGAGCAAGGAGCCAGATGTGGGACTAGATCCCAGGACTCTGGGATCATGACCTGAGCTGGATGCAGATGCTTAACCAACTGAGCCACCCAGGCATCCTGTGTACATTGAGTTTTTTTTAAATGGGAATCATTCTACCCAATTTGTTCTTTTGTTTCTTGTTTAACACTTTATTGTGTACATCTGTAGATCTACATAAATTTTGACAGCTAGTGTTCCACTTCATAGCTAATAACTTATCCATTTTCTAGCTCCATTACTTCTATGTTCTCTCTTTTGTGTCTTTTAAAATATATTTAAATCACCAAAGTAATACATTTTTTTCCAAGAAAAATTTAAAGAAAAAGAAACTAAGAATCACCAATAAATCTACCATCCATTAATAATCACTATTAGTATTTTAGAGTACATCTTTCTAAACTTCTGTGTGTATCCATATTTTCAATGCCATTTAAAAAATTTCTCTTATACAGGCTTGCTTTGTTGGCTAGAGAATCATGTTTATGTAGCCAACCAACATCATGGATTCTATGCATGTTTGAACCAGTTATTTTACAGTTTCCTGGCCACCAGCCATACCCTAAACCTGGATAACACTCATGGAAATTTATACTACTGCTCATCAAGGGGATGAGGTGAGGGTAATGG
Source organism: Mirounga angustirostris (assembly GCF_029215605.1). Lineage (NCBI taxonomy): Eukaryota > Metazoa > Chordata > Mammalia > Carnivora > Phocidae > Mirounga > Mirounga angustirostris. Next base: position 64,905,949 of record NW_026991712.1, on the reverse strand, counting down.
GTGGACTGATAAATCCATCCAGATCAGCATAAATCCTTCTAATGGAGGTCAGTCAATACTTGTATTTTAAGCACATCCTAAATACAAGATGTTTAAGAAGAGAGACGATGGAATACCCACATGTGATTGTGATCACTGCAGGAGAAGCAGAAGTAATGGATTTGATCCAAGGAAAAGTGTTAAATTCAGTTAAAAATGAGAAGAGCTGAACTTTAGATGTTTTGAAACAGTCTCCTAATGATAAGCACATGGTTTGGAGTCCTTGGTTTAACAAAGCTCCCACCAATGGTAGGAGTAGATGACCTTGAAGTTCCTTGTGATCCTATTCTATTATAGCCTGTCTCAGAGTTAGTGGCTTAGTATAATTTCATGCATACAACTGCCTAGTTGCATACTAACTCCACCAGTCTTTCCAGACAGCACCCGTCCAGGCAAGCATCTCTCCACCCACCGAGCACGTCCAGAGCTATCTCCCACACGTTCCTCCTATGTCCCCTTGCTGCCTTTCCCCCTTTCTGAACGTTTAGTAGCCTTTTGACCTTTTTCTTTTTCCCTTTTCTTACAGCTTTTGCTTTAAGGAAATTTCTGTTCTTTCTCCATCCCACTCTCTTCATTTTGGTCTTGAGCAAAAAGGTACTAATCATGGTGATACAGTTAAGAACAAGCCTTTAATAAGGGAAAGGAAAGCTTTTAGTTTGGGAGGCAAGGTAGACATTATAAAGAATAGTGGTTTCAACCTTCAAAGCCCTTGAGAATACCCAGTAATTCCTTTCAAAATTTCCACAGACGTCTCCACCCACCTCCTCTTCTGTAAATAAGCTGGTTTTCCTTAAGCATTGGCATGTGTAATACAATTTAAAACTGTTTATAATGGGGGGGAGAGTTCATGTTATTGCAGTAGCATTGTTTTGTGCTACTTTTTCCCCATTGAAGATGTTAGCTATGTTATGGATTGAATAGACTGTTTTAGATAAGCTGACTCTTCCCTTCAGAAAATACATCTAGTTCTAGATATCTGGTTTAAAGCAATCTCTTTGGTTTTAAGTAAGTTGAAGACTAAGAAGGCTATTTTAGATTAAAGGTTAGTAATCTTTGAGAAGTGGTATGTCAAGATTCCAAACCCTTTCCTTTCAGATTTTCATCAGCTGAGATAGACATTAGTGAGAAGCATAGATCAGCCTTTCATCCTTAGGAGTCAGAGAAGAAGCAATACTGGTTGCAAGAATGTTAGGTTGCCCCTGGAGACTCTCTCAAGTCAGGCCCAGGTAGCTGGCTTCATGTCAACATAGCTCACCTGTAAAGGTGCTTTGGCCAGACGGCTTGAGGAGCTTCACACCAAGACAATAGCTGCTTAAGCTACACTGAGAGTAAAGGCCTATTTTTTTCATAAATATTAATGAAAAAGGTTTTGAAAAGACATTTTTATTCAGCTTTCAAACAACATGATGCTAAAATTGATGCTGGCTTAAGCATGAAAGTTCTATATCATGCACTTATTTGAACGGGATTGGTAAACATTTAGAAATTAAGACTTTGCCATAATTTTAAAAAATTGTTCTTATTTTTGTAGTTCTTTGTGTACATAGTTGGTATTTAATCCATTCTGACATAAATAGCTCTCTTTTCTGATTGATCTCCTGTTACCCCTACTCTCTCTTCTCATGAATATTTGGTTAAAGTTTTTTTGTCTGTAAGGGAGTGATTTCTTTTTAATTAATGAAAGATAAGACACTCAAATGTCTTAGCAGAGAACATTTTTAAAGAGATTTATAAGACTAAGCTACCTTTTCTCCTTGAGTTTTGTTTCCTCCTTTAGATTTCCTTGATTTCTGCTTCCCACTGATATTAACATCATTTATGTTTCGCCTTTTAAAGGTCCACTCATGTATGAACAAAAGTCCCTGTCCTATTGAATTTATTTGTTGCTTTCATTGGATATTTAGGATTAAAAATTTGCCTTTGGGGGGATGCCTGGATGGCTCAGTCGGTTAGGTGTCTGCCTTCAGCTCAGGTCATGATCCCAGGGTCCTGGGATCCGGTTCCACATCCGGCTCCCTGCTTCTCCTTCTGCCTGCTGCTCCCCCTGCTTGTGCTCGCCGTCTCTCTCTCTCGCTGACAAATAAATAAAATATTTTTTAAAAATTTGCCTTTGGGATGCAGGATGGTATTGATAAATTGCTACTTTTGTGTAGAAAAATAAGGAAAGAAAAAGGATATATTTTTGCTTTGCTTGTCTAAGCATAGAGAGACTCTGGAAGGCTACTAAGAATTTTTTTTTTTTAAGATTTTATTTATTTGACAGAGATAGTGAGAGCAGGAACACAAGCAGGGGGAGTGGGAGAGGGAGAAGCAGACTTCCCGCTGAGCAGGGAGCCCAATGATGGGCTCAATCCCAGGACCCTAGGATCATGACCTGAGCCGAAGGCAGACGCTTAACGACTGAGCCACCCAGGCACCCCAAGGCTACTAAGAAATTAACAGTGTTTATCTATTTGGCATTGGGTGGCGAGAGCTGGGTGGGTAGGGACACGGGTCAAAGCAGACTTTTCACTATGTCTTTTTTATATTTTCTTGGTTTGAACCATATCAATATGTAACCCATTGTAAAAATCATTTTAAAAATCATGTCTATTGGTTTCCTGACTTTTATAGAAAATAAATCTGTCCTTTTCTATTTTCCCTTTTCCATATGTCTTTAAGAAAGTTGTTTTATTTTTTCCAATAACATGATTTTATATATTTTATTTATTTTTTTAAAGTTTTATTTTAATTCCAGTTAGCATACAGTGTTATATTCATTTCAGGTGTACAATATAGTGATTCAGCAATTTTATACATTACTCACTGCTCGTCATGACACGTGTACTCTTTAGTTCCCATCACCTATTTAACCCACCCTCCACCCACCTTCCTTCTGGTAACCACCTCTGTAGTTAAGAGTCTGTTTTTTGATTTCTCTCTCTCTCTCTCAAAAGTTGTTGTTTTAAATCTTTTTAAAATAATCCTTGTGTAGTCTAGTTTCAAAGGACTAGCAGTATTTTTTGGGAATCTTGACCTGTTCCCTTCTGTTTTCTCAAGTGCGGTGTCTTAAGATTCAGTATGAAGCCTTCTCTTTTTTTTTTTTTTTTTAAGATTTTATTAATTTATTTGATAGAGATAGTGAGAGCAGGAACACAAGCAGGAGGAGTGGGAGAGGAAGAAGCAGACTTCCCGTGGAGCAGGGAGCCTGATGCGGGGCTCAATCCCAGGACCCTGGGATCATGACCTGAGCCGAAGGCAGACGCTTAACGACTGAGCCACCCAGGTGCCCCAGTATGAAGCCTTCTCTTAAGAAATTCTAATACTGCAAATACAGCCAAGCCTAAAGTTCTTGTTGGCTTATTTGATGAATCACTTAACTGAAATTGTCTGCAATATTCTGCCAACTGGATACTCAGTTGTTTCCTAATAAAACTGCCAGACAGTAACAACATAATTAATGCAAAGTTAGTTGATTTTTCCCCCCCATGGTATCTTGTATCTTATCATCATGGTTATAATTTACCTACTTAAGAGTATATTAGTTTGAAACTTGTAGAAAATAAAGGTTGGTTTCCTTTAATATTAAATAATACTGCCCTTTTTAATACACACTAAGCCAAATAGTTTCTTTCATCTGGACTTTTGTAGTTTTTGTCATTTGTGACCTGTATTTTACTTTGTGGAGAGCAAAGAGAAATGAACTAATATTTGTTGAGGGGCGCCTGGGTGGCTCAGTGGGTTAAGCATCTGCCTTCGGCTCAGGTCATGATCCCAGGGTCCTGGGATCGAGTCCCGTGTTGGGTTCCCTGCTCCACAGGGAGTCTGCTTCTCCCTCTGCCTCTGCCCCTTCCCCTGCATATGCTCTCCCCTCCCTCTGTCAAATAAATAAATAAAATCTTAAAAAAAAAGAGAACTAATATTTGTTGAGTATCTACCACATACTAGGTACTTTAAGACATTATTATTTTATAAAGATTTATTTATTTATTTGAGAGAGAGAGTGATTGCGTGCAAGCAGAGGGAGGGGCAAAGGGAGAGGGAGACAAGCAGACTCCGTGCTAAGCAGAGCTGGACAGCACATGGCCCTATCCCAGGACCCTGAGATCATGACCTGAGCTGAAATCAAGAGTCTGAAGCTTAACCAATTGAGCCACCCAGGCACCCAAGACATTATTTTACTAAATGTTCAGAATAACTCTGGGGAGTAGGTGAGTAGTTTTATTTTACAGATGAGCAAATTGGGGCTCAGTGAGGTTTTGAAGGGAGCTGTATGCAGGCAACACAGGGCAGAGCTGATCTGAACATTTCTACCTGGATTTATTAGGAGGTCTCCTATGCCTTTGAGGAGTGGGTAAAGGCTGACTCGGCTTAAACCCCTCATCTGAAAGAACTGGCAGAATTGATTTACAGATAACTCAGATTACCATCTGCTGTTGAGGTAGTGGTTAGATGAGTTTGAGGACTGGCTTTTCAGTTTTACCTTATTATTCTGAGATTACATTGTTTTAATTTAGTAACTGGTGCCAGACTTCAAGAAGAAAGCTGACTGAAAATGTTTTAAATATCACATATTTCTTGCTTAATAGAAAAGGGCTTAAAATTCTAAATTTAATTACTGAATGGGTTAAATTCTGAATATATAGGGTTTGAATGTCTTATGTTAGTATCTGCAGAGGTGTTAAACTTGTACTATTAGCAACCAATGCCCAGTGAACTTTGCCAACTCTAACAAATGCTGTTGTCATGCTCTTGTCTAAAATCACTTGAAGATGATACTTAGCACCACTTATATAAATCTGGAGATAAAGCCATCAGCAGGTACAGTCTATCATGATGATGATCTTTGATGGATGTTAGCTAATGTAGGTATATCATGTGTCTTGGCTGTTACTGGGATGAGCTCCTGTTTAACCAAGTAAGAATGAAAGAACATTTTATGTCTCAATTCATATTATTCCATTATCTAACGTATTTATGTTCTGGGCAAAGATGGTAAGAAAGATATTGAGGAAATTCAAGTGATTAGAAAATTTTAAAAGGAAATAAAAGGTCACAGTGAATGAAGAGGACAGAATAAACCCATCCTCAACATACTCTGGAATCTGTTACACTTAATACTTTAAAAATTTTTTTAAATCTTTATATACTTTCCCCATTGAATTATCTTGGCATCCATGTAAAAAATCAACTGACCACAAATGTAAAGGTATATTTCTGCACTCTCATTTTTATTCTTTTTTTTTTTTTTTTTTTAAGATTTTATTTATTTGACAGAGACACAGCGAGAGAAGGAACACAAGCAGGGGGAGTGGGAGAGGGAGAAGCAGGCTTCCTGCGGAGCAGGGAGCCCGATGTGGGACTCGATCCCAGGACTCTGGGATCATGACCCGAACCGAAGGCAGACGCTTAATGACTGAGCCACCCAGGTGCCCTCTCATTTTTATTCTAATACCAGTGCTACACTGTCTTAATTAGCTTAGCGTGGCTTTGTAGTAAGTTCTAAAATCAGGAAGTGTGAGTCCTCCAACTTTGTTCTTTTTCAAGATTGCACTGACTATTTTGGGGCTATTGCATTTCCATACGAATCTTAGAATCTGCTTGTCAATTTATGAAAAAATGGCAACTGGGATTTTGATAGGGATTGCATTGAATCTGTAGATCGATTTGGAGAATATTGCCATCTTAATGATATTTTGTGTTCAGATCCATGAACATGAGTTGTTTTTCTATTTACTAAGATCTTTTCTAGTTTTTCAACAATGTTTTATAGTTCTCAGTGTAAGTCTTGTGCTTCTTTTGTCAAAATTTATTCCTAAATATTTTATTCTTTTTGATACTGTTGTAAATGGAATTGTTTTCTTAATTCATTTTGTTTGCTCATTGCTACTGTAGAGAAATACAAGTGATTTTTTTTTACTGAGGTATAATTGACTTAATGTTTTATTAGTACAATTGGTTTTTTTTTTTTTTTAAGATTTTATTTATGGGGTGCTTGGGTGGCTCAGTCAGTTAAGCGTCTGCCTTCGGCTCAGGTCATGACCCCAGGGTTCTGGAATTGAGCCCGCATCGGGCTCCCTGCTCAGTGGGCAGCCTGCTTCTCCCTCTCCCTCTGCTGCTCCCCCTGCTTGTGTTCTCTCTCTCTATATATAAAATCTTAAAGATTTTATTTATTTATTTGACAGAGAAAGAGAGAGTGAGAGAGAGCACAAGCAGGGGGAGAGGCAGAGGGAGAGAGACAAGCAGACTCCCTGCTGAGCAAGGAGCCTGACGCGGGACTTGATCCCAGGACCCTGGGATCATGCCTTGGGCTGAAGGCAGACGCTTAACTGACTGAGCCACCAAGGCACCCAGTACAATTGATTTTTATTTTTTTAAAGATTTTATTTATTTGACAGAGAGAGACACAGCGAGAGATGGAACACAAGCAGGGGGAGTGGGAGAGGGAGAAGCAGGCTTCCCACTGAGCAATTCCTCTTCCCGCTGAGCAGGGAGCCCAACTCTGGCTCAGTCCCAGGACCCTGGGATCATGACCTGAGCTGAAGGCAACTGTTTAACCAACTGAGCCACCAAGGTGCCCCATGATTTTTAAATATTGACCTTGTATTTTTTTTTTTAAAGATTTTATTTATTTGCTAGAGAGAGAGAGAGCGTGGGTGAGAGTGAGCGAGAGTACGAGCAGGGGGAGCTGCAGGCAGAGGGAGAAGCAGGCTCCCTGCTGAGCAAGGAGCCCGATGTGGGACTTGATCCCAGGACCCTGAGATCATGACCTGAGCCGAAGGCAGCCACTTAACCGACTGAGCCACCCAGGCGTCCCTGACCTTGTATTTTTAATCTTGCTGAATTTACATATTAGTTTGAGTAGTTTTTTGGTGGATTCATTAGGATTTTCTATATACAAGATCATATTATCTGCACATAGAGATAGTTTTACTTCTTCCTTATCAATCTAAATGCCTTTTATAATTTTTTCTTTCCTAATTGCTCTGGCTACAACCTCCACTACAATGTTGAACGGAGGTGAAGAGAGCCGATATCCTTGTCTTCTTCCTGATAACAGGGGAAGAGCATTTAGTCTTTCATCATTATATGTGATGTTAGCTGTGGGTTTTTTGTAGATGCCCTTTATTAGCTTGAGGAAATTTTCTTCTTAATTTGCTATGATTTTATTATTAGAGTGTTAGATTTTTTAAGTGCCTTTTCTGTCTCTATTGAGATGATTGTGTAGTTTCTGTCCTTTATTTTGTTAATACAGTATATTACATTTGATTGGTATTCAGATGTTAATCCAACTTTACATTCCTGGAATAAATCACATTTGGTCATGGTATATAATCCTTTTTATATGTTGCTGGATTTGGTTTGCTGGTATTTTGTTGAGGATTTTTGCACCTATATTGATCTATAATTTTCTTGTGATATCTTTATTTGGTTTTGGTGTCAGGGTAATACTGGCCTCCCTGAATGAATTCCTTCCTCTTCTTTTTCTTGAGAGGGGTGAGATTTTATGAAAGATTAATATTAATTTTTCTTTAGCTGGACCTTGGCTTTTATTTGTGGGAAATTTTGATTACTAATTCAATTTCTTGTTACATATCTATTTAGATAGTTTCTATTTCTTTAGTTTGGTAGTTTTTTCCTTCTACAAATTTGTCCATTTCATCTAGGTCATCTAATTTGTTGATGTGCAACTGTTCATAGCATTCCCTTAAAATCCTTTTTACTTCTGTGAGATTTTTAGTGATGTTCCCATTCATTCCTTATTTTAGTGATGAATCTTCTTTCTTCTTGATCAGTATGGCTAACGGCTTGCCAACCTTGTTAATTAGTTTTCAAAGAACCAACTTTTCATTTTCTCTATTGTTTTGCAATTCACTATTTCATTGATTTCTACTCTAATCATTATGGCTTCCTTCCTTTTGCTTGCTTTGGGTTTACCTTGCTCTTCTTTTTCTAGTCTCTTAAGGTGGGAGGTTAAGCTGTTGATTTTTAGATCTTCCTCTTTTAAAGTAGGCATTCACAGTTACACAGTTCCCCCCAAACACTATATTAGCTGAATTCTAGAAGGCTTGGTTTTTTGTGTTTTCATTTTCATTTATCTGAAAGTATTTCCTAATTTCCCTTGTGATTTCTTTTTTTTTTCCCTTGTGATTTCTTCTTTGACCCCTTGGTTATGTAAGAATGTGTTGTTTAATTTCCACATATTTGTGAATTTGCTGAATTTCCTCTCTTTCTAATTTCAATCCATTGTTGTCTGAGAACATATTTGGTATGATTTCTGTCTCTTTAAATTTAGTGAGGCCTTCTTATGGCCTAATATGTGGGCTTTCCTAGAGAATGTTTCATGTGTACATGAGAAGATTGTGTATTTTGCTCCTGTTGGTAGGACTGTTCTATAAATATCTATTAGGTCTTACTGGTTTATAGTGTTCTTCATGTCTTCTCCTTCCTTATTGATCTTCTGCTTAGATACTCCTCTTAATAATACTTTTAAGGCATTATTTTAACGTTTCATTTTATTATAAATATAAAAACTTACTATCAAGATAAAAGACACAAATGTGAACTTATAATGTTTAGTGGGCTATTTAAACAAAATTAAAATAAAAAATTATTTACTTTCATTACTTTTTAATATTAAAATTTAAATGTAACTTAAGTTCAGTGATATTTTCTCAGGTCCATGATTCTTTTGTGTCTATGTGATAGGATTTGTTAATAAAGGGCACTAAAATAGTTTTTTCAAACAGTATTGACACTCATGTCATCTCAAATGAATCAACACTCTTGTTTTTTTTTAAAGATTTTATTTTTTTATTTGACAGAGAGACACAACCAGAGAGGGAACACAAGTAGGGGGAGTGGGAGAGAGAGAAGCAGGCTTCCCCCGGCTCAGGGAGCCTGTTGTGGGGCTCGATGCAGGGCTTGGTCCCAGGACCCTGGGATCATGACCTGAGCCAAAGGCAGACGCTTAATGACTGAGCCACCCAGGCGCCCCTGAATCAACACTCTTATTTGATCAACTACCTGTTAGGAAGTATGAGTTTACTTGCTAACATGTGGTGGAGGTGACAGCTCTAAAAAATGTAACAAATAGCACCACATTTTACACTAACCAGAATTGGTGAGTAGTTGAATTTTATTTTTCATTTTCTCTCTTTTTTTAAAAGATTTTATTTTATTTGAGAGAGAGAGCACAAGCAGGGGGTGGGACAGAGGGAGTAGTAGATCTCAGGACCCAAGCCAAAGGCAGCCACTTAACTGAGCCACCCAGGCACCCCTTATTTTTCATTTTCAATGGTCCCATTATTTGATCTAGACCTACACAAATTCTATAAAATCCACATTTCAAAATTTGCAGTGGTAGAAAGGCCATGTGAAATTCAGTTAATAGAGGCAATTTAAAATATATCAATATATGAATACCAGTAAATTCTTTTCCTCAACTAAAAATACTTGGACATTTAAGTACCATGTGTTTGTGAAGACAATATAATTTTACTTTGCCCTGTAGCATATATAGAAATTATAATTATAATGCACTTTAAAAATAGACTGTTGTTTTGAGATTATACAAAAGCAAATACCCACATTTTAGTGTGTTTTTTTTTTTTAAACTGTAGTTAGAATGATCTCTGATTTAATGAATCCTGTCATCTTACAGTGACCATTTTGGAAGGCCCTTTGGCCTAGGTAAATACAGGGTGTGGGCCAGGGGTGCCTGGGTAGCTGAGTTGGTTAAGTGGTTGCCTTGGGCTCAGGTCATGATCTCAGGGTCCTGAGATCGAGTCCCACATCGGGCTCCTTGCTCAGCAGGGATCCTGCTTCTCCCTCTTCCTCCTCCCCTTCCTGTTTGTTCCCACTCTCTGTCTCTCTCAAATAAATAAATAAAATCTTTAAGAAAAAAATGGGTGTGGGCCAGAATGTAGAGGAAAAATTCTACATCGTTTCTAGATTATCCAGATTTTTGGATTATCAGAGGCAACAGCAGTTTAGGAGAAAGCATAGATTGGAGAACAAACAAAGAGTAGCTACAGAAGAATGAAAAAGAATGTGATACGGAAACAATATAGAAGTGGGTGAAGGAGGAGGGTAGGTAGCTACAGAAGTCTTTATAGGTCCTTGGCAAAGAAGCCAGTACACAGACATGAGTTCGTAAGTTTTCTAAATCTTTATCTACCTCCGAGAGGGAAATTTCTGAGAGCGAAGTGTGTCGTTGGAACACATCCTCTTAAGTAGTGTAGTTATTGCAGTAATTGAATTTCCTCTTTCCATTTAGATCATGTGGCAATATTCTCTGTTGGCAACACTAAATGTCTAAGTAGTGAATGTAAGAGTTTTGTTAAGTGTTTTAAAAATCTTATGAGCTAACTTAGAAAAGTGATGATGGGTGTAAAAATGCTTGGCATAGTAAAGGGCACAAAGTAGGAATGTGATAAATGCTGGCTGATAATAACCTATCGATAATATTCTATAATACTTAATAGCGTTGTCTAGGGAATTTAGAAAGCCCAAGTTATAGTGTTAGATCTGCCACTAACTTATTAAGGGATCCTTAGCAAGCCACTTGATTTTCTTGGATTATAAATTACTCAAATTTCCTTCTACCTTTAAAATTCTATGATTCTGTTAAATCCACATAGAAAAAAACAGCTTTAAATAAAGATTATTATTTTAATAGAGATGGAAGTTTTGTTGTTGTTCTCAACTTCTACAATTTTAACTAGGGTACACTCCATGAATAAGATTCTTTATAGCATTATCTAAAGCCAACCACTGATTTATTTGAAAACAAAGGGTTTCTTTACAGTGTCATTTAGCCTGGCTTTGCCATGAATCCAAGAATTATTCTACACTAATCAGAGAACAGTAATTCAGTTGTACTTAAATTTAGAGTTCCACACAGCCATTCATGAGAGATGAATTGAGGTGAACAAGTACTTCTAACTTAATTTGCAAAAGTTCTAAAATGTACAGGTGGAATGCACTGTAGAAAAGTGAGAAGTGAAAAGTAGATTGGAAGTGTGGCTCAGATCATGCAAAACTGTTGGAGAAACGATTGCTGCTTTTTGTTATATTTTCTGATCTGCGTGATTTCTAGCAAAAAATTAGTGATAATGTAAATTTTAGGAGCATTTTTACCATTTTGAAATATTGATGTATGGTGTGGCTGTTAGATAATGAATTGGTATGGTCGGTTGTTTTTATTTTAAAAGGAAGCCAGTACCTGTGGAATCATATTCATGTAGTTGTGAAGGAAAAAACCGTTGCTTTCCTTTACATGCAATACTCTGAACAATTCTGTACTCTGGTCATAAATGTGTGGTAGTTTTTCAGCACACCAAGCAATTCTGAGACACCAGCTGGGTGTCTTAAAATTTAACTCAATCCTGACACTGCCTATCTGGAGATCCCACCGATTCAGAGCTCAGTTCTATAGAACTGTTGTCCCCACCCCCTTCAGCCAACAATTGCAAGGCCAGGTTGTTACCTGTTCTTTGGACCAACAGGTATACTTAATTTCCCATGACTCCCTCCTCATGTTTGATTAATTTGCCGGGGTGGCTCACAGAATTCAGAAGAAAAGTTTACTTACTACATTGCCAGTTTATTATAAAGGCATATAACTCAGGAACAACCAGTTGGAAGAGATGCATAGAACATGGTATGTGGAAGGGATGAGGGGTGCCCTCAGTCAGGGCTGCACCACTCTCCTCACACCTTGTGTACCAATTTGGAAACTCTCTGAATCCTGTCCTTCTGGTTTTCTATGGAGGCTTCATTATGTAGGTATGGTTGATGAAGTCATTGGCCATTGGTGGTTCTATTAAATCTGTATAGAATTTATTTGAACTCCAGCCCCGTTCCCTTCCCCAGAGGTGGGGGGTGGGTGTGTAGGTGGGACTGAAATTTCCAACCCTCTGATCTAATCAGATTGGTTCCCCTGGCAACCAGTCCCTATCCTTATATTACCTTGGGGTTTTCGAAAATTCACCTCATTAACATAAACTCAGGTGTGATTGAAACAGGCTTATTATATGAATGACGAAAGACACCTGTTTCATCTTTATTGTTTTTAACACAGGATTTTAGGAGCTCTGCCAGAAACTGAGGAAGACCAGATATATGTATTTCTTAATATAAACCACAATATCACTGTAGTATACTGTTTGGTTTTAGGAGACAAATTATGCTCTGAGACTGAGTTTGTCTTTACCAGTGTGAAAATTAATAATGGGAAACCTCACTAAAATGGGTCAGGAGGTTCGGCAGGCAGAGCTCTCACACCTTACTACTCGTAGGCAACTGCAGACCCAACAGAAAGAGATGCACCTTGCAGGTGGATACTACTTTACTACCTCAGCAGAAGGAAGAAAGACTTACCCTATCTCACGCTCACCCAACAGCCCAGCCAGTGAAAATCCACTATACTTCCAGCTCCCGGTTTACTCCAATGGATTTTTTGTTTATAACTGCCTTCCCAACTTACCCCCCTTCTCTATAAAAGAACCTACTACTCCTTTGTTCTCTGGACTTGCCTATGGTTTTGCTGCAGCTTGCTTGTCCGGGATTGCAATTCTTTTTTATTCCCGAATAAACCCATCTTTTGCTGGTAAAATAACTGGATGTTTTATTTTTAAGGTCAACACCAGCCATTTATTTCTTGCAGGTTCGCTGTAGGCATTTCATAAGCCAGTAGCATACAGGATAATGTCTCTTACTAAGTCAATAAAGAAATAAACTCCAAACCAATGATAGATCAGAAATTACATTATTGTTCCAGGCAAGGGGAGATGAAAGAAATAAAGTCCAAATTTAGTTGAGGTATACCTTTATATAGTTGGTACTCAGAGAGCTCAGCCAACCGAGAGCTGACATTAAGCAGCCAGAGCAAAAGTAAAAGTCCTTTGTTGCCGGAGCATGTTGATAAGGAACAACGGCACTGATGTTGGTGGGAAAGATGTTCTTCCTGGGGCCCCTGTGAGTTTCACCACTGTCGGTAAGAGCGGCCTTTCCTGCACCAGGACCCACCAGCTCACCAGGTTTTGGGAGATCTATTTAGATCAGCAAATAGCCTTGCCAGACTGAATACTCACAGATAGTCCTCACAGACTCTCTGTGTTTATAATCTAAATGTCCCCTTGCCATAGTTGCTGCTTCATATGTTTTATTGATAAGCCCCAAGCAAGGCCCTCAGCAGCTGTGCTACGGAGTGCTTATCAACAATAATGGATGAGATGATGAAATTCTGACATAACTTACTTCACTCTTACATCAAAACAGCTTTACTCTTAAGAACAGTGTCATTCAACAGCAGTTAAGAACAGTCATAAACAAGTAGATCTGAAATCCTATCAAGCCAATATACAACATTCTTGTTTAAGAATTGTTAACATCATGAGAACCAAAACAATTTTTTCCACTTCCATTAAGAGAATACAGTACACTTTAAATACCTATGTAATCTTTAGTGGAAAACCCAGGAGGCAAGCCATTCAAATGTACTGTGGGTTTTTTCTTTTTTTAAATCTTGAACTCTTCCTATTGAAGTTCATTTATTATAATTCTGTGTACATTGCCTTAAGTTCAGTTTTAAAAGGAGGGAAAACAAGTTACAAAACACTAAGGTAATTGATGGTGGTTATGAGTCATTATGGTTTATTGTGCAAGTATGTACAGTAGTAGAAGGATCCATCAGGCACAGCTCTCTTAAAATGACAGATTCATCAAATCCTCCGTGAAAAGGCTCCTGTATATAGTTAATGGAATTCTCTTCTCATGGACTTTCTAATCATTAAAATATAAAATTTGGGTCACTTGGAGAAGGTTCTGGATAAGTGACTGTTGAAGACTATATTAATTTGTTGGTCAGCATTTGTTCTTAAGCCTTTCTAGGACCCACAAGATCTAGCCCTATCCTGGAGGACAGTATTGACTTTCAGACTTTATACAGGTAGAAAGCACAGAGTACTTTCTCTTTCATCTGAGGTAGTTAGCCATAGACTTAACATCTTGTGCTTAAAAAGCTATTTTCTTTTATTTTAACATCTGTTGTTGAAGTTTACCACTCAGGCTTCAATTTTAATGTTTCTCTTTCATAATTAAAGCAGAATGAATCTTTGGACTGTGGCATTTAATAGAACCTTTATTCAAACTTTTACATAGTCATATGTAAAAACAGAATACTTCTTTAAAATGTATATAAGATGGTTACAAATGGAATGAATGTCAATGACAGGCATGTTATGCATAGAAGTAGCAGGTTGCCTTGGGTGACTCATTTTTTTCAGCTTCTTTGAGAATTATACTTAAATGTGGTTAAGAATGGGCATTTGGAGGCACCTGGCTCAGTTAGTTAAGCATCCGATTCTTAGCTTTGGCTCAGATCATGATCTCAGGGTCATAAAATCGAGCCCTGCATTGGGCTCCATGCTCAGCTCAGAGTCTGCTTGAGATTCTCTCCCCCACCCACCCACCCTCTCAAATAAGTAAATAAGTAAATCTTAAAAAAGGGGGGGGGCACCTGGGTGGCTCGGTCGTTAAGCGTCTGCCTTCGGCTCAGGTCATGATCCCAGGGTCCTGGGATCGAGTCCCACGTTGGGCTCCCTGCTCCACAGGAAGCCTGCTTCTCCCTTTCCCACCCACGCCAACCCCGGCTTGTGTTCCCTCTCTCGCTCTCTCTCTATATATATCAAAATAAATAAATAAAATCTTTAAAAAATAAAAAAAAAGAATGGGCTTTCTGGACTTAACCCAGACCATAGTTCAAATAGTGGCTCAGCCACCACTTACAAGGTTTTCACCTGTAGAATAGGCACAGTAATAGGACATATCTCATAGGGTTGTTATTAAGTTTAAAATAAATAATACTTATGGAAAGAGCCAAGATGTCCATCAACAGATGAATGGATAAAGAAGACATGGTGTATATATATACAGTGGAATATTATGTAGCCATCAAAAAAACAAAATCTTGCCATTTGCAACGACGTGGATGGAACTAGAGGGTATTATGCTAAGCGAAATAAGTCAATCAGACAAAGACAAGTATCATATAATCTCAGTGATATGAGGAATTTGAGAAACAAGACAGAGGATCATAGGGGAAGGGAGGCAGACACTTAACCGACTGAGCCATAGGGGAAGGGAGGGAAAAACAAGATGAAACCAGAGAGGGAGACAAACCATAAGAGACTGCTAATCTCAGGAAACAAACTGAGGGTTGTTGGAGTGGAAGGGGGTGGGAGGGATGGGGTGGCTGGGTGATGGGCATTGGGGAGGGTATGTGCTATGGTGAGTGCTGTGAATTGTGTAAGACTGATGAATCACAGACCTGTACCTCTGAAACAAATGATACATTATATGTTAAAAAAAAAAAAAAGAAGAAGAAGAAGATAGTAGGAAGGGAAAAATGAAGGGAGGGAATCGGAGGGAGAGATGAACTATGGGAGACTATGGACTCTGAGAAACAAACTGAGGGTTTTAGAGGGGAGAGGGGTGGGGGGGTTAGCCCGATGATGGATATTAAGGAGGGCACATATTGCATGGGGCAGTGGGTGTTAAATGCAAACAGTGAATCATGGAACACTACATCAAAAACTAATGATGTAATGTATGGTGACTGACATAACATAAAATTAAATTAAAAAAGAAAAAATAATACTTGTAAAGCACTTAACATAATGTTTGTGATATAGTAGGTGCTCAATAAATGTCAGTAATTAATAATATACTAGTCCTCCTGTATCTGTAGGTCATAAGTTCTAAGACCTTCAATGGATCCCTGAAACCAAGGATAGTACCAAACCCTATATATATTATTTTTTTCCTATGCATACATAGATATGATGAAGCTTAATTTATAAATCAGGGACAATAAGAGATTAACAATAATTAATAATAAAATAGAACAATTACAACAATATACCATAATAAAAGTTACATGAATGTGGGCTCTCTCTCTCTGAAAATGTCTTATTGTACTATATTTGACATTCTTCTTGTAATGATGTGAGATGATCAAATGCCTATGTGATGAGATGAAGTGAGGTGAATGACGTAGGCACTGTGACATAGCATTAGGCTACTATTGATCTGAGATACATTTAAGGGTCATCTGCTTCCAGACTGCAATTGACAATGGGTAACTAAACACATGAGCAAGCAAAACCATGTGGTAAGAGGGGACTACTGTATTCTTTTTTTTTTTTAAGATTTTATTTATTTATTTGACAGAGAAAGAGAGCACACAAGCAGGCAGAGTGGCAGAGAGAAAGAGGGAGAAGCAGGCTCCCAGCTGAGCAGGGAGCCCGCTGCGGGACTCAAACCCAGGACTCTGGGATCGTAACCTGAACCAAAGGCAGACGCTTAACTGACTGAGCCACCCAGGTGCCCAGGACTACTATATTCTTAATGGATAAAATTTTATGGCTTTAATTTTGTTTCTCTTTTGTTAATTACTTAAAAGGAAGACATATACCACAACTTTTCCTTCATAAGTCCTAAGAAGCTAGGAAAGAGAGAGATCTGGAGAATGGCAAAGAAATGATTCTTCAGAGATTATTCCTGACCTAAGCTTAAAGATGATAAGCCTATTCCCCCTGTTGTGTCCCCAAGAGTCTGACTTCCAGCCCGTTGCCCTTTTTGGACTACACAAGCTCTCTGAGTGATTAGAGCTACTCCTCTGGTTTACATGCATCTTTTGTGTATGACTCCCAAATCATGGCTTCTACACTGACCTTTATCCTTTGCTATTCAAAACTGATATGTCCAATTGCCTACTACCAGATAACTAGCTTCACATAGTGATACCCTACAGGTAGTTCAAACAACATGTATAAAACAAAAGATGTCTTCTCTACCCTCCTCCTGATGTCCCATCCCCACTTTCCACTAATTTTGTCTTCCTTTTATTATCCCTATTCAACTTATGATATCCCCATCAACCTGAGAGGCATTCTAGACTTGTCTCCCTTATTGCCTACATCCTGTCATTTACAAAGTCCTCCTGATTTTACCTCCTACATATTTCTCAAGTTTGTCTCTTCAGTTCTATGTCAACTATAGCTTCTTGAGGGTTTCATCATCTCTTGCCTCTTTCTCTAGATTTCTCTAACCCCATCTTTTTTTTAAATTAATTTATTTTTTTTGATGTAGTGTTCCATGATTCATTGTTTGCGTATAACACCCAGTGCTCCATTCAATACATGCCCTCTTTAATACCCATCACCAGGCTAACCCATCCCCCCACCCCCCTCCCCTTCTAACCCCATCTTGATCTTGCCCCATCTTCATTCATTCGTATTGCTTTCAAAGTGATTTAAAGTGAAGATATGACCACTGTCGTTACTACATACAAACACCTTCTTCATTTCCTATATTATCAAATCCAAGGTTCTTAGCATGGCTTATCAGGCTCACTGTGATCTTCTTATCTCTACTTATTTACTAGCTCTTCCAGGCTCATGCTCTCAGCTCCAATAGTAATTACTTCCACACATACTATGTGTGCTTGGAATACTGATCCTCTGCTCTTCACTAACTTGTCCAATTATCAGTTCTCAGCTTAAGAGCCACCTTCTTTAGGACATCTTCCCTAACTTTCATTTTCCTTGCTATACTGTCCCCCAAAACAGAACCACTTTCCTCTCCTCTGTACCTCTCCACTATAACCTCTGGATACTTCTTTCCTAACGCACTGTTGTATTGGAATTATCTCTTGTAGCCCATCAGGAAGTCTTGAGCTCCCTGGGACAGCTTTAACAGAGTGCTTTTTTCCAGAGGTGGAAGTCACAGTAGTTATTAAAATTATTTATCAATACAGGAGTACTAATAATGTAAGAAAAGAATATGTAAGGTGACTTGGTTCTATGAAAACATTAAGTTCGGTCATTTTATGTAGATACTTGTCCAATTATACTTAAGCACCGTAGGCTCCCCTTACTACACCAGAATGCTGATATTAATGTGGCTCAGCTCTCAACAATTTGTACCCATTTCATTAAAGGTCAGGTTATAGTATATGAAGTTATTTGATTTAACATAGTACAGCTAATAGAACATAGTAGAACCTCAAAAAATGTTTATTGAGTTGATGAATACTAAACTCAATCTATATAGACTGGGCCTTTGTGGTTAATTGCTCATGTTAGTCTGGCCATCTGCTCATACTTTAAAAAACAGGCTAAAAAAATGGAGGAAAAAATACCCCCTTTCTATCTTGCATACCAGAAGAGACTAATCTTCTTAAAGCCCTCTTTTAATTGCATGCCTATCTTTCTTAACCTACAATAGCTCTTTATTAGTTCAAATCCAAACTCCTCACCTTGTCTTACCTATTCAACCTAATTTGGGGCAGCAACTTCTACAGAATCATTCTGTACAGTTAGATCCACTTACTTAATAGGCAGGAAATAGGGATTGGTGGTCTTTACTTGAAACAGATTTTGGCTTTTCAAATCTAGGCTTTAGCATCAGGGTAGAGACTTTAAAATTATATGTTGGTACACTAAGTAAAAACTTTGTGTTCATTAAATATTTATTGAGTGCTCACTATGGGCTAGGCACTGGAACAGTGGATGGGGCTTTGGTGATAATCAAACTCAACATAACCTCTGCCCTCATGGAGATTTCAGTCTAATTGTGAAGGCAAATAATTATAATTCAGGGCAAAAGTTCTAGGACAGGGGAAGTGCTCCTGGAGCCCAAGTTCACAGCAGGAGCATCTAACCCAGCTATGGGATCAGAGAAGGCTTCTTAGGCTCAGTGACATCTAGCCTGGTGTCAGTCAATGGGCTGTGCATTACAGGCTGAAGGAACGCAAGTACAGAAGTTTAGTGGGAAGAGAGGCCGGTATGCTCAAGAAAATGAGAGAAGTTTCCTAAGGCTAGATCTCAGGTACAGGGAGCCCTCTGTATTACTGTAGTAGATCATGAAAGAGAAGAAAGGATATCTCTTTGTCCTATCAGAGACTTACTTTCTCTTTTCCTCAGGGTCTAAATTATTCAAATAAATCCATTCTTTTCTTTCATGGAAGTTTTAAGAAGAAAAAAATCAGAATGAATAAAACAAGCTTCTGTTGTTTCACTGCTCAGCTTCTATTCACATATTATGTTGCTTTTAATTTATGTAATGTATGCATACAAAATTAATAAGTCACACTGAAATGGTATAGGTATCACTGTAGTTTGCTAACACCCCCATCCCCCTTTGAGCATTTCCTTGGATCTACTCCTTGGATCTCCGTTGCTATCAGAATTGCATTAGATAAACTCCTCAGCAGAGTTGTCAAGCCTTTCATGGTTAGTCTTCAACCTACCTCTCTCTCTCTTTTCTACTTGTCTCTTTCATCCTTTGTCCTGCCATACCTTTAGCCCATCCTGTGTTTTCCTGTGTTTGAGCCTTTACTTACCTTCCCTTTCACTGCCTGTCAGATTATGATCCTTTCTTGAAAACTCAGTTCAAATTTCTTTTTCTATCAAGTCTCTGATTTTTTTTTGCTTTCCTTCTTACCGCCTCCAATTCTCCAGAAGTGTTTTTTTTTTCTTTTCAATAAAACATACCATAATCTTTTGTAGTGTTTTTTTTTTTTTTTAATGTGGGCTGCAACCCATTAGTGACTTGTGAAGTCAATTTTGTGGATTGTGATCAGCATTTAAAAACCTAGAATAATGGGATGCCTGGGTGTCTCAGTCAGATAAGCATCCAACTCTTGATTTCTGCTCAGGTCATGATCTCTGGGTCATGATCTCAGTGTCGTGAAATTGAGTCCTGTGTCAGGCCAGCACTGAGAGCAGAGCCTGCTTAGAATTCTCTCTCCCTCTCCCCCACCCCGCATGTGCACATGCTCTCTTTTTCTCTAAAAAAATTTTTTTCTATATTATAAAAACCAGGATGCCTGGGTGGCTCAGTCGGTTAAGTGGCTGCCTTCGGCTCAGGTCATGATCCCAGGGTCCTGGGATCAAGGCCCACATTGTGCTCCCTGCTCAGCGGGAAGCCTGCTTCTCCCTCTCCCACTCCCCCTGCTTGTGTTCCCTCTCTCGCTGTCTCTCTCTCTGTCAAATAAATAAATCTTAAGAAAATAAAAATTAAAAAATTATAAAAACCTGAAATAAAATAGACCAGAATAGAAAATATCAAAATATGTTGTGTATCAAAAGTATAGGTCTCCCCCACTACCCAAAAGTAGAGTGTTCCTGTGAAACCTTTTGTAAGCCAAAATGGTGTAAAGCAAAGAAGCAATTACCATTAATTAATATGGAAACAATTTTGAATGTTCCCAGATCTGAAAAAAAAATAACCTCTTAGGCTTTTCTGATACCTTAGGACACATCTTGCTAAAGGATGCCCAGAATAAATTGTAGATGAAGCAGAGATGCTCACAGACACAGTTCAAAGCTGGTGCGGCTTGATGCTGAGATGCTGGGCGTAGTTCTGGGCAAGGAACTTGGTAGTGCCGCTCTGGCTGCTTGGGGTGTACACTTTCTCTGTAAACGCTCACTGCAAAACAAATGCTGAATGCCATTTTCGTGTTTCACCTTCTTAGTGAAAGCAGAAATCCTCTTCCGATTTCTTTCAGTTAGCAAAAACAGGTACTGAGGTAGGTTTGTCATAAAAGCAACGTGGTGTAATACAAACTTTCAAAAAAAAGCAGGGGATACCTGTGCTATTGTTCTATGGTACTTTTGTTGCAGGTGTGTATGTGTGCGCACGTGCGTTGGCTCATCATGTAAGAAATATTTCTTGGGGCACCTGTGGCTCAGATGGTTAAGCGTCCGACTCTTGATTTCAGCTCCGGTCCTGATCTCGAGGGTCTTAAGATCCAGCCCTGCACTGGGCTCTGCACTTAGTGCCGAGTCAGCTTGGGATCCTCTGCCTTTGCCTTTTCCCCTGCTCTCTCTCTCTCAAACTCTCTCTCTACAATAAATAAATACAATAAATCTTTTTTTTTAAAGATTTTTATTATTTATTTGACAGAGAGAGACACAGCGAGAGAGGGAACACAAGCAGGGGGAGTGGGAGAGGGAGAAGCAGGCTTGCAGGGCTGGATCCTGACCTGAGGATCGTGACCTGAGCCGAAGGCAGACGCTTAACGACTGAGCCACCCAGGCGCCCCAATACAATAAATCTTTAAAAAAGAAATATTTATTATATAGTTCTTGGTAAAAAAAAAAAATTGAAAAACAGTGGTTCACATTACATCTATGGATTAGCTCCCCAATTAGAATATATGTTACTTTGAGACAAGGACTTACCAATTGGGCTCTAAATATTGCACCCTCTCCAATTCATATGGTATCTAGGGTGTTTTGTTCATTTTAAGTGTTGATTTTCTTTGAGCTTGTCTCTAATTCTTCTTAAATCCTTTAACAGCCTTTCCATAAAATTGCCCTTACAGTTCAGTCAAGCATATTGGAATCTCCCAGTTCCCTCTTCTCCTCTGGAAAACTTCCTTCAGGATTCCTCTGTTCTCCAGTTCCAGTCTGGGTTGCTGCTGGATGGTCATTCTGTGAATTCCCTTTGCCTCTTACCTGGACTGGATCCCTTGCTGCTTCTTTGGTGGCTGATTCTGTTATTTTGGTAGAGCACATAGTCCTGATAGCTTAGTGAGCTATTGTACCTTCATATTGGAGTGATAAATTGGCTGCCTCTAGAACTCTGGTTGAAAACTGTTTTCCCTCAGACTTTTAAAAGCATTGCTCTATTGTCTTCTAGATTCCACTGTTGCAGTTAAGAAGTCATGCCATTCTTATCCCTAAACTTTTGTATGCGACCTCTTTATTCCTCTCTAAAACTCTTAAGATCTTCTTTTTATATTTTTTATTCCAAAATATTACAGTGATCTGCCTTGTGAGGTCCTCTCTTCAGCCATTGTACTAGGTACTCAGTGGACATTCTCAATGTAGAATTTATGTTGTTCATGTTTTGGAAGAATTCTTTGATAATTTCATCCTCACTGTTTTCTCTTTGGAGATCTTGGATTAGTTCTGTGTTGATTTTTTGGATTGGTCCTCTTATTTTCTTACCTGTTTTTCCTATTGTCCATCTCTTGCTAATTTTTGTTCTACTCACTACAAGCGTCCCTCAACTTCATCTTCCAACCTTTTTATTGAAAGTTTTGTTTTAGCATCATTGTTACTTTCCAAGAGCTCTTTCTTATTATCAATTGTGCATTTTAAAAATTATTTTATTGAAAAAAATCTTGTTCTTGTTTCATGCATATATCTTTTATCTCTATGAAGGTATTTCTTTTGTGTGTAGGTTAAAAAACTTTTGTCTATTCCTAGTATTCTGTTTCTTGTTTCTATTTGTTTTAGTTTGTTTCATGTTTGTTTGTTTTTTTCTTTTTTACTTTGGTCCTTTGTATTAGAAGTTCTTCTTAAGTCCCTGATGATCATTTAAGAGTAAAACATTAAAAATTCATTGAAAACAAAATAAAAGTTCTATGTATCTGATTGGAACTTGTTAAAGATGAGCCAGCTTTTTTGATGGGGACCATCACAGATTTCATCAGCAGCAGCTGCTTTCTCAAGGACCATTCCGTTTTTTCAGACAAGAAGCCTCTCATCTCTTTCCTGTTACACCAAATCCTGAGCCTTTTTACGGAATCTGCAGGTCAGGTCAGCTCCGTCCTGCCTGGTGTCCCCTCTGCAGACCCTCAAGTTTCACCTTCTACCATTCTGCCCATTTTCCATTCCTCCATCGGTTGTCTTCATATAGTATGGAGTTTGTTGTCTTTTGTGTTTTTCCTATTGTTTGAGGTGACTCCTGAGAGAAAGGGGTGAAACACATTTATACCAACATTTTAAAATGAGAAATCCTTTTCTGAGCTTTTTAATTCACAAGTTTCTCCATATATGTCATTAACAATAGAGGGAATATGCTAATATTTCTCCTACACAGTTATGTTGAGACCTAATTAATGCTAATGTATTTATGTAGATGAAATCCTTGTGTAAGTATTAAGTGGCATGCTGTTTTCCAGAGAGCACAGAGAAAATGCTGTCTAAATTTTAAATTACCTTTCATGGTTTCTCATTTCAAAAAAACAGAGGTTCTCCTTTTTTTAAAAAAAATTTTTATTGTTATGTTAATCACCATGCATTACATCATTAGTTTTTGATGTAGTGTTCCATGATTCATTGTTTGTGCATAACACCCAGTGCTCCATGCAGAACATGCCCTCTTTAATACCCATCACCAGGCTAACCCATCCTCCCACCACCCTCCCCTCTAGAACCCTCAGTTTGTTTTTTAGAGTCCATCGTCTCTCATGGTTCATCTACCCCTCCAATTTCCCCCCCTTCGTTCTTCCCCTCCTGCTATCTTCTTCTTCTTTTTTGTTTTCTTAACATATATCCCTTTTAACTTTAGATTTTCGCAGGCCGGTGTTTATTGTCTTCTCATGGCCAATTCCAATATCCAGAGTAGGCCATTAGAAGACGATTCATAATATGAAGCATGCTGAATGTGGCTTTGTGAAAGTTGTTAGTTCTCATGATATTGAGGTGTGAAGTTAACTTTTAAAATAGACTGTTTTATATCCTAACGTCATTTTTTAAAAAAAGATTTTATCTACTCATAAGAGACAGAGAGAGAGAGAGGCAGAGGGAGAAGCAGGCTCCCCACTGAGCAGGGAGCCCAATGTGGGACTCCATCCCAGGACCCTGGGATCATGACCCGAGCTGAAGGCAGACGCTTAACCATC
The DNA here is from genome assembly GCF_029215605.1 of Mirounga angustirostris. Lineage (NCBI taxonomy): Eukaryota > Metazoa > Chordata > Mammalia > Carnivora > Phocidae > Mirounga > Mirounga angustirostris. Next base: position 64,882,224 of record NW_026991712.1, on the reverse strand, counting down.
TGAGCCACCCAGGCACCCCCTAACTCATTTTAATGTTCTTTTTCTTTTTGAGCATCTGATCATGGTTTTTCCATCCCCGTAACTTCAGTAAAATTTCTTACGGGGCAATTGCTTATAAAGAAAAGACTATCTTGAAGTAGTTTAAATAGCCATATAGTTTTTTGAGTAAAGAGTACAGACTGCCTGTTTTAGAAAGTCTAGGTCTAGAGGAGTAAGAGAGCTGGAGGAGATTGATATGGTGCCATATTGTGAAAGAATGGTGTTACACATTATTTTAAAATTCTTCAACATGTGTGCCATTTTAGTATAAAGCTAAAAACCTCTTATCTTTTAAACTTTTAGCCACTTGGCAATTTGTTTTTTTTTAATCTGTTTGATTTCCTAAGTCTTTATCAAAAATTAATACAATGTGCTTTACAGCATAACCTGGCAGGTAGAGTGCAAGTATTAGTGTTGGACAGGACTTGGTTTGAATTCCAGCACTGCTGAGCAAGTTACTTAAAGTTTCGTTTTCCACTTCTGTAGAATGGAGTTAAGATGTCCTTGCGGGGGCACCTGGGTGGCTCAGTCGGCTAAGCGTCTGCTCAGGTCTCGATCCCAGAGTCCTGGGATCGAGCCCTGAGTTGGGCTCCCTGCTCAGCGGAGAACCTGCTTCTCTCTCTGCCCCTACCCCCGCTCATGCACGCTCTCTCTCTCTCTCTCTCAAATAAATAAATAAAATCTTAAAAAAAAAAAAAAAGAAGAAGGTGTCCTTATGGGGATTACATGAGAGAATGCATGTGAAGTCCTCAGCACAGGGCTTGGCTCCATTCATAGTTAGTTCCTTCTATTGAGATATGGAAGGCTTCTAGCTCAGTGCCTTTTCCTCCTCCTTTCCTCCTACTTACTGAGGATGTTCTGCTGAATCAAAACTACCAGTAGGAGGTTATACAATTCAGATCCTTTCGTCTAATTCTTAGAAGTTTTAATTTGGAGATAGTTTCAGTAAATTCAAAAAAATACTGCCACTAAAGTAGTATCTATTTATGCTCAGTGCTTTCTAAAGAGTTAATCCTGTCTGTGCTGAATTAGCAACCTATGAAAACAACAGTGCATTGCTGGAGGGAACTCCAAATTTTTGAAATAACTTCTTTGTCAAGCTACTCAGGCCTTGGGTATTAACTAGGGGAATTTATGAATATGTCAAGCCTTGATAGATTCTTCCTTTTTATGTTAATGTACTGTAAATATGCTGGGCTCATCCTGCCTCTGGGACATGTTTTGTCCAGGCTGTTCCTTGTATCACCAGTATCAAGGTCCTCCTGGACCTGACTAGCGCTAGGGACCCCCAGGACCAGTTCAACTCTGCCCTGACTCGCATTTCCCTCTAACACTTCTGATTTCGAGATCAATAAACTCTCTACTCTGACAAGTAGAAGGAACAGGCTCATCAATTTTAATTATGAAAATTGCCTACGTGCTACTGTCATCAATTTGTCTGGGTTACCTTTACAAAGATGGTGGACTCATCAATTTGAAACCCTGAGTTCAATTTGAAATCCCTAATGGCAGAGTTGGCCATTAGGGATTTCTAATTTTGCTATTAAATTATTTCCAGTGAAACTCTAACTAGATAGTCTAGCTGTATGAATGCTTATGTGAGAGAATGGTAAAGAAAATTTAGAGTAAGGGATGGATCTATTTTGTATTATTCAGAAAATTATTCTATAATACAGTTTCTGAAATTAACTACCTTTGGTCAACATCTCACAAAATGGGCAAAATTTGATTTGATTCATCTGATAGAAAAATTATCATTTTATTAATGGGCTGTTTCTTGCATTTGGAAGACTAAATTCTAATTTTGAAGGTGAATATTATGTAGCTTTACAGATATATTTTTATTAAACTAAAAATCTCCACTTACACTTTTTTATTTAAAAAGTAGAAGGTTTAACATTCCAGGGATATAGTAGACCTAGATTTGAATTGCTTAAAATATTTTTTGTAAGCTATTCACTCTTTTTTAAACATATTATTAAATACATATAAGAGAATATTCGCAGCAGATGTGCAAAATATAAAGAATAACACTACAACAAACACCCATGTAGCTACCACTCAGTTTAAGAAATAGAATACTAATAATACATTAGAATCCCCATGTACCCTTCCCCAATTCAGTGCATCTCCCTCCACCCACCAATTAACTATGGCAAAGCTTTGTATTTATTATTCTCTTGACTTACTGTAAAATGATTTTTTTCAACATTTGTATTTATCTCTAAACGTACCTTGCTGAATTTTTTGCTTTTGAAACTTATATAAATGGAATAATTTCTCTTGATACTTTTACTGGTAGTGTTGATGACATTTATCCATGTTGATGCGTACAGTTGTGGTTCATTCATTTACATTTCTGTTAACATTCTACTGTATGACTATCCCACAGTTTAGTTACCTATTCTTCTCTTGATGGACATTTGGGTCATTGCTAGTTTTTTGGCTAGTATGAACATTTATTTCTTATACATGTCCCTTGTTGCATATGAACAAAAATGGAATCGCTAAACAAATTGCTTAATTTCTGAATTTCATGCAAATTCAATTTGCTTTTCTTTGAATTTAAGGAGGATTTGAGATTGAGAGAATTTATTGCAAATCAGTGCTTTGATAATTTGGTATCAACTTTAACAGTTTTTCTAGGAAAAATAGTTCAAAGTATTTAAAGATAGTTGATTTATTCAGAAAGTCAGGAAATGAGGAATTCTAGATTACTTAGATACGTTTGTACATGGATATAGGGATATAGATATGAGATAAAGATATAGTTAATTTCAGGAATCAGAATATAATCCTAATAATAATAACGGCTAACTTTTATTAAGTATGTATGAACCAGGATGACTGTCCTGGTACGTGCCAATTGAATAATTAAATATAAGCCACTGCTGCCTGGAAATAGTTTTGTGTGTGTGAATCTCTGAATATGGGCAGTGGAAAAATTGCCTTCAGATTTCTTGATTTTTGGACAAAAAAGGAATTTTATATTCATTCAGCCTGCTTTTAATCAGTGCATCTTCTAGCATCTGGAAGTAAGATGGACTATAAGATGCTGACTTAATTTTTCATTGTAATATTTGAATTTCTACAACTTCACGATAAGATGAGTCAATAATGGCTGTGATAATTGTCAACTTTATAACTAGTGTTTATTGCCAATGTTTTCCTTGGTATATATCTGGAAGTTATGTGCATTGCTGATATAATGCCCTCTCTTCTGAAAAACCCTTGTTTTACAACTATCTAAAATTTGCTCACTTTTAAGATTTCCTCCCTTCTTCTGTACTTAAGATATTTATTTTTGCCCCTCCCTGGGCCAGGCACCTATTTGTCTAAGTGCTGGAGATGCAATAAGAAAAACTAGATCCAATCTAGCACTCAAAGAGCTTAGAGTTCAGTGACAGAGAGGGATATGTGATTAGACAATTTCTGGGCAATTTGCTTTCTAAGGATTGGTTCATAGTTAGTCTTAAGAAAAGGGAAGAGAAAGCCTCTACTATTTAGATATTTTTAAAAATCTGTTCTTTGATTTAAGATAAATGTACAATAAATTTAAGTAATTGCTTACTCATTTTTATAGGTAATTTTTAATACATCTACTTTCGAAGCTTTAAAGAAAAAGAAAAGTTACTCATTATGATTCTTCCTAACAGAATACCATTCTGTTTTCTTGTTTGGATTTCATGAAAAAGGAGAACTACTTTTTTTGTTGCTTCAAGTATTTTTTTAATTCCATGAGTCATGACTTCTGGAAACTTCTTATTCAGAAAACATAATAGTCATTGATCACATCTTGTGATTATTTTAATGAAGTCATAAGGATGGCATGACATTTAGAACTATGTAAACAACACATGGGATGGTACCTTGAATCCACAGATACTCATGAACTTAGTAAATGTGGATATTTTAATACTGGTTTGCTTCATTAAAAGAAAAAGCAGGTACACCACAGGAATAATCTTTGGTTACTAAATATCATTTATTGAAAGGTCAATCTAAGAGGGACTGTAAAGTGTCCCGTAGATTTGGCTATGAGGAGAGCACTGTGCTATGTGACAAAGCAGTTTGGGGAGGTGAGGGGTGGAAGCTGATGACATTGTGTTGAAGAGTGAAGAGTAGAAGAGAAGAGAAGAGAAGACAGCAAGTGTGTACTCTGTTCATTCCATACATGAGTTTGTAATAGAGTGACCAACTACCCAGTACTGCAGGGCTTCCTTGGACTCAGGACTTTCATTTGGTTATTCTACGTGCCGGGTTCAGTGCTAGGTTCTGAGGTTGTAAAAAGTAGATGTGCAAAGAGAGAATTGTTATATAATATGATAATTTAGGATATCAATTTAAGGGGCTGTGCAAACACAAAAGGGAATACTCCCCAGTTTGCAGAAGGTGGTCAGAAAGAAGATGAATCCAGAGAAAGAGTAGGAGTTAACCCCAACAAAAAAAACGGGGACAGAACATTTCAGGCAGAGAAAGTGTGCAGCGTCTAGTTTTTAGAGAAACACAAGTCATCCTTTCCTGAAAGAGAAGGGGAAGTCACTAAAAGGGAAAGGAGCCCAGGTTCTTATACCCAGGGTTTGGGCATGTGGGGGATGTTAAGGGAGATAAAGTCTGGTGATCTCTATGTCTTCAGTGAAACTCGGGTACTGCTGAGGAAGAGAAAGAAGAAGATGTGGCGAGTTTAAGGAGAGTGAAGAAATCACAAGTTTCTGAGATAGTCAAATGTGGTGATATTGGGTGGAAGAACTCCTAAGAATTACAAAGCGCTAGAAAAAATAGCTAATACTTAGGTATTAGATACGTAGGTATCTTATGAACATTATCACATTTAATTATCATAACAACCACAAGAGATAGATACTATTATCTCCATTTTACAGATGAGGAAACCGAGGCACAAAGAAGTTAACACTGGCCCAAAGTTATGCATTTCCTAAGAGGCAGAAGCCAGGACTCTGTAGGTCCTGTGGAACCCTTCACTCTTTATCTCTGCATTGAATACATTTCTACATGTGATTTCACCTGACACTCACACTTATCTCTTGTGGTATTTTTATCCCCAGGTGAGGGGACAGTAACCAAGGTAGAATCTTGTTCAAAGTCACATGTGTAGTCAAGATATATAGGTCAGGCAATGTGTAGGAAAGAACAACTAAAGACACTGTAAATTGCTGACACTTTTCTTTCCCCCACATTACATACTTTCCCAGCTTTAAAATAAACAAATATGATCCTACCCTCTCCGTACCCCAGAAATATTCTAGCCATTTGTTTGTATTTTGGTTTTCTGAATTCAAATGCACATCCCCCTAAAAGTCACAGATGACACTTCTTAATTCCTAACCAGGTTGCAAGATTTTAAATATTGGCCTTAGATTTTAAATGCCCTTATGAACCCCTGAACTCCGGTTGCCCTCTGAGTCCTGAGTTTTTTGGGAAGTGGTAGTGACTGAAGATTTGTTTGATAAGCAATGTGCTGTTGTGGTGGGAGAGAAGTCTTCAGAAACCCGGAGATGGGAATCCCAGAGCTTTAGCAGAATTGGTTATGAAAGGTGGTTGACCCTCCCAGCAAAGGCAGACCAGGGTCCCAATAGCAAAGGAAAGAGTTGGACTGTATATTTTGGATATTCACAGATCAGGGGGTTTCTGTTTAAATTGTGACCAGCTTTGACTTTGATAATTTCTGCGTTTACAGATGAGGAGAGATAATGTAAAGTTAAGGAACACTGCCCCATTTTTATGTTACTAGTTAATGATTGAGCCAGGACTAGAGTTAAATCTCTGCCCCCTTAACCTATTGCCCCAGTGGGATTAAAAGCCAGTGAGACTTTACCACCACCAAGACACTAATTTGCTGGTACATCTCTTGCGGATGGCGGCTGCCTCAGTACTCTGAATGATTCCAGGCAGCTTCATAGACCTGACATTTTCATCAAAACTCTAATGTGAGAAAGACAATTATCATATGGTTTCATTCATATGTGGAATATAAGAAACAGTGCAGAGGATCATAGGGGAATGGAGGAAAAACTGAATGGGAAGAAATCAGAGAGGGAGACAAACCATGAGAGACTCTTGACTGAGAAACAAGCTGAGGGTTGCGGAAGGGGAGGTAGGTGGGCGGATGGGGTAACTGGGTGATGGGCATTAAGGAGGGCATGTGATGTGATGAGCACTGGGTGTTATACGCAACTGATAAATTATTGAACACGACATCTGAAACTAATGATGTACATATGTCGGCTAATTGAATTTAACTTAAAAAAAAATTCTCTAATGTTGTGACACCACACAGCATCCCCTCACTCATCGAGTCACCCTAGTATGTCAGGTGTTATCCTAAACCCTGCCAACCCAATGGTGAATGTGACAGGCAATCTCTGCTCTCATGGTGCTTAAGGAGAGACAGTCATAAAACAATCACCCCAAGTGTTTAATTACATTTGCATGATAAATGGTATATAGGATAAGTATTGGATACTATGCGAGTGTAACAAGGGCCCTAACCTAATAGTATGGCCCTAAGGACATACTATTCAGGCTGATCCCCAAAAGGCAAGTAGTAGTTAGCTAAGTCTTATGGACTGAATTGTGTCTCCCTTCAAATTCATATGCTGAAATCCTGACCCCCAATACCTCAGAATGTGACTGTATTTGAAGATAGAGTCTTTAAAGAGTTAATTAAGATTGAGTAAGATCATTAGGGTGGGCCCTACCTGACATGACTAGTGTCCTTGTGAGAAGAAATGAGGACAGGCTGTGTATACAGAGGGGGGACCGAGTGAAGACAGAGGGAAGGATGGCCATCTACAAGCAGTGAGAAGAAACCAACTCTATAGACACCTTGATCTTGGACTTCTAGCTTCTAGAATTATGAGAAAATAAATTTCTGTTGTTTAAGCTATCCAATCTGCGTCACTTTGGTATGGCAACCCTAGTTGACTGATACATCAAGCAAAAAGTAGAGGTAAGAATGTTCCTGGTAGAGTGACTCTACAGACTGAGAGGAAGGTTGTAGTTGGCTAGTTTGCTATTTAAAGGGACTCTTTCCATCTATTTGGAGGAATAAGAGAGTAAGAAGAATGGTATGTTACCCACATTTACAAAACCAAAAATCTTTTCAAGTTATGGGTTACCAAAAACTAACAAAGATTCCTGAAATTGAGTCATATATCTAGTCTTTTAAAAGATAATAATCTGGATATGTAAAATTGTTTATGTATACATTTATTTTTTTATTTTTAACAGTCTTTTTTTTTTTTTTTGAGAGAGTGAGAGTACACATGCACATGAGCAGGTGGGGGAGGGTCAGAAGGAGAAGGAGAGAATCTTAAGCATGCTCCATACTTCGCATGGAGTCTGACTCAGGGCTCAGTCTCACGACCCTGAGATCATGACGTGAGCTGAAATCAAGAGTGGGACGTTTAACTGACTGAGCCCGCCAGGAGCCCCTGTTTATGTATTTATTAATGGTCCAGTCTTCTGAAATTATCATGTGTAGACCTGCTTCTAAAGAGTATTATATGTTCATCGGTTCTTTTGCCTGGGAGGGTCTGTCTCTGCCTTCCTACCCCTGAAAATCCAATGCATACTTAAAAATAACTGAAATCTTATGTACGTGATACCTTTGATTGCTCAGGCCCCTCCTCATCTGTCCTTTTTTACTAATTGTGTATACTAGTGGTTCGCACACTTACACTTAAGAGTGTGTTCCCTTACACTCTTAGAAATTATTGAGGACCCCAAAGAGTTTGTATTTATGTGGATTATCAATACTTACTATATAAGAAGTTAAAACTGAGAAATTTTTAAAAATATTTAGCTATTACATATTAACATAAAACATTTTTATGATAAGTGTTTCCCAAAACTAAAAAAATAATTAGTGAGATTAACACTGCTTTACATATTTCAAATCTCTTTAATTATATCTGGCTTACCAAGAGACAACTGGATCCTTATACCTGTTGCATTCAAACAGTTACAATATGTTGTTTTGATTGAAGTATGCAAAAAAAAAAACAAAAAAACCCAGGCCTCACAAAGATATGTAGTGGGAAAAAGCAGGGATATTTTAATAGCATTTCCAGAAAACTGTGAAAATTCTTCTTTGATACTATACCAAGACTTGGCAAGTGGCTGTTTTTTAAACACAAGCTATGTGGCTTAAAACAAGAAAAATTTATTCTCTCACATTTCGGGAGTCTAGAAGTCTGAAATCACGGAGTCAGCAAGGCCACATTCTCTCTAAAGACTCTAGGGGACATTTGTGCCTTACCTCCTGTAGCTTCTGGAGGTTGTCTGCCTTATGTGGCCTTCTCCTCCGTGTGTCTCTGTGTCTTCTCTTCTGTCTCTTGTAAGGACACTTGTCATTGGATTTAAAGCTCACCTGGAAAATATATAAATGATCTTATCTTGTGATCCATTTGGGGAGCCACCATTCAACCCGCTATGGTCAGCTTACGTTTTGAAGGGACCTTGGGTGCATGCATGGTTTTGTAACTTCATACATTAGTCTTTTGGAAAATACTTGTTCACTAATTCATGCAGATTTTCCAAATGTTGACTCATTTCATTTAATAATATTTTTAAAAATCACATTTATTAATATCCCTGAGTGCATCAGAAAAATCTTTCAGTGGAAGGAAGCAGGCGAGCTCATGAGGGGGAAGAAACAAATTTTCCAAAACTCTTAATTTCACTTTAAAGGTTGAGTTTTATCATTGCCAACAAATACACTGAGTTGTTTTCCTCAGTGTGACAGGCTTACTTTGTTCGTTTTCAAGAAAATGTCTGCCAAATACCCAAGTTTGGCAAATATTGTCATTTGTCAGTCATCCTTTTCAGTAAAAATGGTGTTCTGTATAAAGCAGTTAGTTCAGCTTTTAACTCAAACAATCACACAAGGAAGGACTTTCCCTCCAGACACTCATTAGACTTTGGTAATAGAGCAGAAGTGCTTTATGCATACTAACCATTTTGTCACACAGTATATTAAAAACTAATGGACTCAAAGGTCAAGATTTAATAAAATTTATACTGCTTTTTCAAGGATATCCTTAAGTGAACTTGGCTTTTTCCTCTTTTTAAACTGCAAGTGAGTAATGGTAAAGAAAACAATGAGTAAGATAGCCATGAGCCTGCCTTGTTTCATGCCAGGGCACCAGCAGTTCTAGGTATTATTACTTTTGCACCAGCAGTGCGAATCAGTAAAAAAGGCAAATAACATCTTAGTGTTGTTATGAAAATAGCCTGACCTCACAGATCCCCTGAAAGGGTCATAGGGCCTTCCAGGGCTCCATGGACTTGAAGATTGAAAACTGCTAGGGGCGCCTGGGTGGCTCAGTCGTTGAGCATCTGCCTTTGGCTCAGGTCATGATCCCAGGGTCCTGGGATTGAGTCCCACATCGGGCTCCCTGCTCGGCGGGAAGCCTGCTTCTCCCTCTCCCATTCCCCCTGCTTGTGTTCCTGCTCTCGCTCTCTCTCTCTCTGTCAAATAAATAAATAAAATCTTTAAAAAAAAAAAAAAAGATTGAAAACTGCTGATGTACATTTTAGAACTAAATCACCATAGACTGATTAATTTTTTTAACATACGTGTATTTCTTGTTAATAGGACTGTTTCCTTAGAAATGAAATATATGCATGTACCTAAAAGTAAAAACAAATAGTACAGGAAGGCTTATAATGAAAAACAACACTCTCCCACCTCACTAATCCTCTGAAGGAAACACTATTTTAAGGAAACATACCTTTTTATTATAGAAAATTTCAGACATCTACAAAAATTGTCTGAATAGTATAATTAGCCTTCATAAACATGTTGCCCACTTTCAACAATTACCTACTTACAGTTAAATATTATTCAGCTAATCACACCCTCTTCCCCTGTCTCCACAATTTTGAGGCAAATCTGAGACATCAGGTCATTTCATCTTTCAGTATATTTTTTAAAGATTTTGTTTATTTATTATTTTGAGAGAGCGCTAGCAGGGGTAGGGGCAGATGGAGAGGGAGAGAGAGAATCTCAAGCAGACTCCGCACTAAGAGCAGAGCCCAACACCACACTCCATCCCAGGACCCTGAGATCATGACCTGAGCTGAAACCAAGAGTCAGACGCTCAACTGACTGAACCACACAAGCACCCCCTTAAATATTTCAGTATTACCTCTAAAATATAGACTCTTTTCAGAAACGTGACAGTAACATCATGTCTTTAAAAAACCACAGTGATTTCTTAATGTCATTAGATATCCAGTCATCATATTTAAATTTCCCCAATTGCCTCATATTTTTTTCAGTTTGTTTATTCCAATCAAGATCCAAATAATATCCATATATTACAATTGGTAGTTGATGTATCTTTTAGGTCTTTTAATCTAAGTGTTTCTTGCTTTTCTTTTTTCCCTTACAACTTATGTAATGAAGAAACAAGGTCATTTGCCCTATAGAATTTACCACTAAATTTTGCTGATTGAATTCCTGAAATGTTACTTATCATGTATCTCTGACCTCTGTTTTTCCTATACATTGGAAGTTAGAACTATAAACTTGATGAGATTTGGGTTCACATTTTTTGGCAAGAATACTTCATAAGTGGTAGTGTGTTTTTTCTTTCAGGAGACAAAATGTCTGTTTGGCTATCCTTTTTTAAGGTGAGCAGTCTTTGATGGTCATTGCCTAGATGCATTAATTCCTTAGAGGTTGCAAAATGGTCACATTTCTTCTTTATTCATTCTTCTATAAAAAGCAACATCCCCTCATCGACTATTTGGTTACCTTGGATATAATTTGTATTGGAAAGGCAGTATAAAGGCTTGATTCTTACCATTTACCAGTTAAAAAAAAAAAAGATTTAGTTCCTTAGTATCACTCATAGATAATCCATGAGGTTTGTTTTGTATTTTTTTAATGATTTGTTTATTTATTCGAGAGGCAGAGAGTGCACAAGTGGGGGGAGGGGCAGAAGGAGAGGGAGAGAGAATCCTCAAGCAGACTCCCCACTGTTCATGGAGACTGATACAGGGCTCAAACCCAGGACCCTGAGAACATGACCTGAGCTTAAACCAAGAGTTGGCTGCTTAACCAACTGAGCCACCCAGGTGCCCCTGTTTTGTATTTTTTAGTGTCTTTGTAAACTTCTGTATTTAGCATTCATTGTGTTTCAGTTCACCATAGTCATTATTCTTTTTTGTGCTTGATTTTTCCATCTTTGGTTAACTGCATTGGTCCTAAGGCCTTTGACATGACTCTGGTATTCATTTATATCATACCAGAAAGTAAGGAAGTTAAGACATTTCATTTTGTATATTTTCTGCCCCATATCTGCAATCATCCAATCCCACAAGAAGCCCTGGTTCATTTTAGCAGAAAATATCTAGAGACCACTACCTAGGTGCTGATGGTGCTCATTTTACTTCATTTAAAATGTGCTCTTTTGCTGTTGGTAGAAATGAAAACTGGTACAGCCTCTCTGGAAAACAGTATGGAGGTTCCTCAAAAAGTTAAAAATAGAGCTACCCTGTGACCCAGCAATTGCACTACCAGTATTTACCCAAAAGAAACAAACATAGTGATTCGAAGGGGCACCTGCACCCCAATGTTTAAACCAGCAGTGTCCACAATAACCAAAATATGGAAAGAGCCCAGATGTGCATTAACAGATGAATGCATAAAGAAGATGTGGGGTGTATACACACACACACACACAATATTACTCAGCCATCAAAAAGAATGAAATCTTGCCATTGGCAATGATGTGGGTAGAACCAGAGGGTATTATGCTAAGTGAAATAATTCAGTCAGAGAAATACAAATATCATATGATTTCACTCATGTGTAATTTAAGAAACAAAACAAATGAACATAGGAGAAGAGAAGGAAAAATAAAATAAGATGAAAATTGAGAGAGAGGCAAACCATAAGAGACTTCAAACTCTAGGAAACAAACAGGGTTGATGGAGGAGAGGTGGGTGGGGGGATGGGGTAATTGGGTGATGGGCGTTAATGAGGGCACTTGATGTAATGAGCACTGGGTTTTATATGCAACTGATGAAACACTGAATCCTACCTTTGAAACTAATTTTAAAAAATCTTAGAAAGTAAGTCCATATGAATGAAGCTATTAGTGCTAAGCTCTGGGACCCAAACTGGAAAAAAACAAATCACCTATTTATGACATAGTCTTTTGAATCATGAAAATATGCTGGAAAATAACTTTCCCCCTTAGCATACAAAAGAATGCATAAAAAAGTTCTTGTAATCTCCGTCTCCATTAATGGAATCTGAATTAGTCTTTTAAAAGAAATATGTGTAATTAATCATGGATTAAAAATTACTGACCAGATCATATAAATCATTTGAGACAAACTTAAACCCAAAGGCTTATTCCAAATTCCAGTGTCAAAATTACTCAGCACATCATTAATAGATGATTTTCTGCATACAAGATTAATAGAAAAGATCTGACTTTTGAGGGTCGAGAAAAGGATTCAATTGGATGTCAAATTCAAAGATTTTATTTCCTCTCTAAGATGAATAACCTTTAATTATTGTTTATCAATTTTATTTTCTCTGGCCCACTGCTATAGAGGGCTTCAGCATAATTATATCATAGGTCACTAATTCTCTTTTATAGAGTTAGGTCCCCTTCACTGTAACATTAATATTTATATAAACCAACATTGATTTAACAGAAGATATATAAGCACTGTTATATATAAGAATTATTTGGAATTTGAGATACAGAAAATAACATTTAAAAAATTGTTTTTATCAGAAATTTATACTTAATCAGTCTTTCTTTATGAAATTTTCAGGCTCCTTTATATTTCAGTAAATGTACAGTCCCCGTTGGTGTACTTAAACTTTTATTGTGTTCCTTTATTATAATTCATTTGTCATTATATCTTTATAGTGCATTATGTTGTGTTCCTGCTTTAACTTTGTTTCTTAGTCAATATATTTTCTTCAGTACAAAAGAGTCAAGGTTATTCATAAAAGTTATTAGCCATCTCAGAATTCCAGGCATAAAGTCTGAGAAAACAGTGGAAGTTTCACATTCATCTGCTCTAGAATATTAGCAATGAGTTTCTTAGAAACTCATTGACTTTTCAAAGTCATTTTATTATACATGGTTAAGTTGTCATTATAGAGAGCTGATGTAGCATAGTGGTTGAGAGTATGTACTCTGGAACCAAAGTAGCCAGATTCCAATCCCAACTCTGCCAGTTAATAGCAAGTGACATTAAGCCAATTGATTTGGCTTTGTAGGTGTTTCTTCACCTGTAGAATGGGGATGATAGTTGTGCATAGCTTATAAGCTTATTGTGAGGATCAATATATGTAAAAGTGCTATATGACTGTTAGCTATTACTATTTTGACTCATACTGTTAAGAACATTAGCAATTATAGGGTGGCACATTCGGTTAAGCATCTGACTCTTGGTTTTTAGCTTAGGTCATGATCTCAGGGTGGTGAGATCAAGCCCTGCATCTGGCTCTGAGCTCCACACAGAGTCTGCTTAAGACCTTCTCTACCTCTTCCCCTACTCCTCTCCCCCCTCAAATAAATAAATAATTCTTAAAAAAAAAGAACATTAGCAATTATTGTCAGGGATACAAATAGTTCTAGTTCTTTCCTATTAGTGTTCAGAAATATGTCTATAACTATTTTATCAGGAAACTGTAATATTACCTATTTATGTGATTTTCTTTTTTTTTTTTTTAAGATTTTATTCATTTCACAGAGAGAGAGAGCACAAGCAGGGAGAGCTGCAGGCAGAGGGAGAAGCAGGCTCCTTGTGGAACAGGGAGCCCGATGCCAGGCTCTATCCCAGGACCCTGGGATCATGACCTGAGCCGAAGGCAGATGCTTAACCAACTGAGCAACCCAGGTGCCCCTATTTATGTGATTTTCAAAGGGTTTTAGACATGCTAGAGTCAAATACATTCTCAGAAAAACACATCTCCAATTTTATAATGGAAGCCAAGAGGATTCATATGCAGAAATTTATTTTTTATTAATCTGTTTCTTTCAATATTATGTGGCTGATCCGTGTAAGAATATCCTAAGGACACTGGGAATAATAGGATGAATCACATATGCATCTTGCCAACAATTATTGACTAATAGAGGACAAACAAACAACTCTGAGGTAGAAAGCAACAAGTGCAGATAAAATGCTCGTAGAAGCTTACAGGAAAGAGAGTATGCCCCACTAAAAGATTGAGAAAAAACTCTTAAAGGAGCTTGTATTTGAATAATGCCATGAAAGAAGAGCAGGACTTATGTCTGTAGAGAAATGAGGTTCTGTGTCGCATGTAGAGGAAAGGGCTTGTTTTGCTTGGAGAATGGGAGGCATGAAGGGGAAGTAGGATTATGTGATGGTCAGATATGAAGGCTCTAGGAGGCTAGGCTAATAAGATTTTATTTAGTCATCAGTGGGATATTGTTAAGGTGTTTTCTACAAAATTAAGATGGCATTCACATAACATAAAATTAACCATTTTAAAATGAACGATTCAGTGACATTTAGTATATTTACAATGTTGTGTAACCACTACTTCTAGCTAGTTTCAAACATTTTCTTTACCCCAAGTTAAACCCCATGTCCATTAAGCAGTAATTTCCCATTCCCATTCCCCCCCGCCCTCCAGCAGCTACCAATCTGCTTAGTGTTTCTGTGGATCCACTTATTCCAAGTAGTGGATTTATTTGGGATGTGCCCTCTTGTGTCTGACTTCTTTCACTTAGCATGTTTTTGAGGTTCATCCATATTGTAACATATATCAGTACTTCATTACTTTTTATGGCTGAATACTATTCTGTTGAACATATATAACACAATTTGTTTATCCATTCATCCCTTGATGGACATTTGGTTGTTTCCATCTTTCAGCTATTGTAAATAGTGCAGCTATTAACATGTACATGTAAATATTTATTTGGGCACATGTATTCGGTTGTTTGGGGTAAATAGGTGTGGAATTGCTGGGTCATATGGTAATTCTATGTTTAGATTTCTGAGGAACTGACAAACTGTTTTCCACAGTAGCTGCACCATTTTATATTCCTACCAACAAATACAAGGGCTCCAGTTTCTCCACATCCTCACCACCACTTGGTTTCCACTCTTTTTTTTATCATTTTATTATTTATTTTTTATTATTACCATCCTAGTGTGTGTGACATGGTATCTCTTTGTGGTTTTGATTTGCATTTTGCTGACGACTAATGATGTTGAACATCTTTTCATATGCTTGTTGGCTGTTTATATATCTTCTTTGGAGAAATGTTTATTCAGGTCCTTTGCCCTTTTTAATTGTGTTGTTTATCTTTTTGTTGTTGAGTTGTACAAGTTTTTTTATATATTCTTGATGCTAGACTCTTTTCAAATATATGATTTGCAAATATTTTCTCCCACTCCATATGTTGTCTTTTTACTTTCTTGATGATAATCTTTGATTCACAAAGTTTTTTAATTTTTTAATTTTGATTTTTTACAAAGGTTTTTAATTTTTTATGAAGTGCAATTTATCTGTTTTGTTGTTGTTGCTCATACTTTTAGTGTCATATCTAAAAATCCATTATCAAATCCAAGGTCATGAATATTCATATCTATGTTTTCATATAAGATTTTTATAGTTTTAACTTATATTTAAGTCATTAATCTTTTTTTTTTAAAGATTTTATTTATTTATTTGACAGAGAGAGAGAGAGCGAGAGCAGGAACACAAGCAGGGGGAATGGGAGAGGGAGAAGCAGGCTTCCTGCCAAGCAGGGAGCCCGATGTGGGACTCGATCGCAGGACCCTGGGATCATGACCTGAGCCGAAGGCAGATGCTTAACGACTCAGCCACCCAGGTGCCCTACGTCATTAATCAATCTTGAGTTAGTTTTTATATAGAGTGTGAGGCAGGAATCCAACTTCATTTTTTTGTATATGGATACGCAATTGGCCAACCACTATTTGAAGAGACTATCCTTTCCCATTGAATGATCTTAGCACCCTTGTTGAAAATTAGTTGGCCATAGATATATGGGCTTATTTATGGACTCAATTCTATCCCAGTGGTTTATAGGCCTGTCCTTGTGCTAGTATTATATTGTTTTCATTACTATAACTTTGTGGTAAGTTTTGAAATCAGAAAGTATGAGACCTTGTTCTTTTTCAATATTGTTTTGGTTATATAGGGCCCTTTGCAATTCTATATGAATTTGAGGGTCATTTCTGCAAAACAAGGCTTAGAATTTTGATAAAGATTGCATTAAAATTATTACAGGATTTGAACAGAGAAAATGATGTGACTAGAATTGAATTGTCTTAGACAGCATTCTACAATATGGATAGGAAAAGGAAGGAGTCTGGGAGACCACTAAAAAAGTTAGCACAACAGGAAGGCTCAGACCTATATTGTCAGAGTGAAGTAAAGGGACAAATGCCAGACAGGCTGTGGAGGCAGACTTGAAGGGACTGAAGAAATTGGTCCATGCATTTAATAATTTGCACCCCATTGTTATATGCCCCAGGCCCTGCAAATGTTATGGTAAACAAGATGGATATGTTATTTTGCTTTCATGGACCTTGAACTCTAATGGGGCAGGAACAGGGGAACAGTAAACAGTGAAATAAAGAGCAAATTGTGATCACAGTGCTATGAAGAAAATGAATAAGCTACTATTACAGAGATAACAGAGGAAGGCCTATTTTATATAGGAAAGGCCTTGGTGAAGAACAGTTATTTATGTATTTATTTTCAGGTAGGCTCCACACCCAGTGTAGAGCCCAATGCAGGGCTTGAACTCACAACCCTGTGATCAAGAGTTGGACGTTTAACCGACTAAGCCACCCAGGCACGCCCCCCACATTTTTTTAAAGATTTTATTTATTTATTTGAGAGAGAGTGAGCATGAGTGGGGGGGAGGGGCAGAGGGAGAGGGAGAAGCAGGCTCCCCACTGAGCAGAGAGCCTGACTCCTGGGACTCGATCCCAGAACTCCGTAATCATGACCTGAGCCAAAAGCAGATGCTTAACTGATTGCCTTAACCCAGGTGCTCTCCTTTTATTTTTTTTTAATTTTTATTTATTTATTTATTTGATAGAGAGAGAGCCTGAATGGGGGAAGAGCAGAGGGAGAGGGACAAGCAAACTCTATGCTGAGCACGGAGCCTGAAGCAGGCCTCAATCCCAGGACCCTGAGATCATGACCTGAGCAGAAATCAAGAGTTGGAGGCTTAACTGACTGAACCACTCAGGTGTCTCTCTCAGTCTTTTTGTGTGTGTGCTGATTAGTCTGGTTTAGCAATTTGACTGATTTTTTTTTTTAATTAACTTTTGGTCTCATTGATTTTTCTTTTTTCTCTTTCATTGGTTGTGCTCAGATCTTTATTACTTTCTTTCTATGCATAATACTTTGGTTTAATTTGCTCCCTTTGTTTAGTAAGGTAGAAACTGAAGTCACTGATTTGAGAACTTTCTTTTTTTATTATGGGTATTACCTCCTAAGGACTGCTTTATTGCCATCCACAAATTTTGATATGTTGTATTTTAATTTTCATTCAGTGCAAAATATTTCCTAGTTTTCCTTTTGATTTCTTCTTTGACCCATGGGTTACTTAGAATTGTATATTGATTTCACATATTTGGGGATTTTCCAGATGTTTTTCTGTTATTGATTTCTAACTTAATTTCACTGTAGTTAGAGAACATACTTTGTATGTCTTAAATTCTTATAAGTTTATTAAAACTTGTTTTGTGGCCCGATATATGGTCTATCTTGGTAAATATCTTGTGTGTACTTGAAAAAGAATTATATTCTTGTGTCTTGTAGTGATCTATAAATGTCAGTTAGGTTAAGATGGTTAATAGTATTGTTTGGGTCTGTTATATCTGCTGTGGTCTGAATGTTTGTGTCTACCCTCAAATATATACATGGAAATCTTTACCTCCAAAGGTGATGGTATTAGTAGGTGGGGCATTTGGGAGGTCATTAGGTCAGGAAGGTGGAGCCCTCATAAATAAGATTAGTACTCTTACAAAAGAGAACCCACAGAACTTCTTATTCCCTTCTATCAGGTGAGGACACAGAGAAAAGATACTGGCCATAGACCAGGAAGAGGGCCCTCACTCAACCATGCTGGCTCCCTGATCTCCAATTTTCAGTCTCCAGAACCCATGAAAATTAAATTTCAGTTGTTTATAAGCTACACAGTCTGTGGTATTTTGTTATAGTGAACCAAAATGATTAAGACAATATCCTTGCTGATCTTGTTTCTACTTGGGCTATTATTATGAGAGTGTTTTTAAAACCTCTAAAAATAGCATATGCCTATTTTTCCTTCAAGTTGTTTCAGTTTTTTCTCATTTATTTTGAAGCTCTGTTATTAGATACATAAATGATTAGTACTTTTTTTTAAAAAGATTTTATTTATTCATTTGCTAGAGAGAGAGAGAGAGAGCACAAGCAGGGGGATAGGCAGCAGAAAGGGATAAGCAGGCTCCCCGCTGAGCAGGGAGCTCCATGCAGGGCTGGATCCCAGGACCCTGGGATCATGACCTGAGCTGAAGGCAGATGCTTAATGACTGAGCCACCCAGGCACCCCTGGTTTTTAGTAATTGTATTATGAAATATCTTGTTATAGTTTTCTTTGTGTTTCTGGTGTTTGTGTTCATCAAGCTTGTGAGATCTGTGGGTTTATAATTTTCATCAAATTTTGAAATTTCAGTCATATTTCTTCAAATGTCTATTCTGATCTTTCCCCAGCCTACCTTTATCCTTTCCTTCTTGAACTCCAACTACAAGTATGTTAGGCTGCTTAAAGATTTTCCATAGCTTATTTTTTTTTAAGATTTTATTTATTTATTTGACAGAAAGACACACAGTGAGAGAGGGAACACAAGCAGGGGGAGTAAGAGGGAGAATCAGGCTCCCAGCCGAGCAGGGAGCCCAATGCAGGGCTCGATCCCAGGACCCCTGGATCATGACCTGAGCTGAAGGCAGACGCTTAATGACTGAGCCACCCAGGCGCTCCTCCCATAGCGTATTGATTCCTTTTTTAATTCCTTTTTTTCTCTACAATTCATCTTGGAAATTTTATATTGTGTGTCTTCAAGTTCACCAATCCTTTCTTCTGCAATGTCTATTCTTCCATTAATCCCATCCAGTGTATTTTTCACCTTAGAGATGGTTGTTTTCATCTCTAAATTGGATTTAGAAATTTTTTATACCTTCCTTGTCTCTACTTAATTTTTTGAATATATGTCCATTATAATAACTGTTTTAATGTTCTTGTCTGCTAATTCTAACATCTATACAGTTGTTAGTTTCAGTGATTGATTTTTCTCCTCATTATGGGTCATATTTTTATTTGCATGCCTTGGAATATCTGATTGAATGGCAGATGTGAATTTTAGCTTGTTGGGTGCTGAATATTTTTGTATTTTTATAAACATGCCTGAATTTTAATTTGAGATGCAGTTAAATAACTTTAAAATAGTTTGATCCTTTTGGATCTTGCTTTTTATTTTTGGGCAGCGCTCAAGCAGCATTTAGTCTAGGGCTAATTACTCTCCAATACTAGGGCAAGACCCTTCTAAGTACTCTGTCTTGTTGAACTGGGACATTTCTAGTTGGCCTGGTGTGAATAGCGACTGTTCTTGGCCCTCTGTGAGTGCCCAGTACTTTTCCTTCTAATGCTTTGAGATGGTTTGTTCTTTCCATGACCCTGAGTACAGGCATACACTGATCAGCACTACTGAATTCCCAAGGAAGACCCTCTGCAGATCTCTGGGATTCTCTGTGTTGTTATCTTGTCTCCATATCTGAGTTGTGAATGCTAGCTATCTTGTTCTCCCTGGTCTCACAGCTCTTGCAGTTCCCTCTTTTCCTGCCGTGGCCTGTAAGTTCTCTGAAGGTGATAAGCTAGGGCCAATCTTGTACATTTCCCATCTCTGAGGCATCACTCCTTTACTGCGTGATATCCATCTTGAAAACTGTTGTTTTATATATTTTGTCTGGCTTCTTTTTGTTGTTGTTGGTTCAGGTGGGAGAGTAAATATGGTCCTTGTTACTACATCTTGGCCAGATTGAGAAGTTCCCCTAAGGCTCTAATCTTAATAGTTACTTCACATTTTTAGAAGAGGAAGAGAAACATTCCAAGAGTCTATAACCAGTAGCCTCTGGTACAACCAGTCTGTAAAATGAAGTGTGACTGTTGTTTAATCTGCCTATTAATGCTTTTTAAACACCCAGAATATTATAAAGGTTTGCTGTGAGTAGTGGTTTATAGATTGTCTGGGCCAGACTTCAGAGCTCTGGGGCCTCCTTTAAACATGCCAGTGACATTTTCAAAACACAAGGGGCCATTGATAGATTGCAAATCAGTTTTCACTCTTACTTGGTAGTCATTCTGCAAACTTGGTTCTGCTTCTACTTTTGTCATCTGGGTAAGGTTGCAATTAAGGAAAATTTACTCTCTAAAGATGTTAGTAGTATGTAGGGCCCCTTGACATAGGCAATTTACCGTGATTTGAGGCTTTATTTCTTGGACACTAAAAACCTTTCTAGTCCCACTCTGAGAAGTGCTGTGTGATTCTTGTTTATCTTATTCTTAAAAATTTATTTGAAATTGAAGGGAAACTCTTACAATCTTATTTGCATGAAAAGAAAAGACCAGTATTTTAATTAAAGCAAAGGAGAGAGAGGGCTTACGGAAAGCTGAAAATAATCATACTAATGAATATATTCTTAAGCACTTACTATGGGTATTTCACTTGTTTTGGCAATGGGGTGACAAAAGAACGGGCTGGCTATTTTTATTTTTATGTACCTCTGTGAATCTCATAGATTTAGTCTTCAAAACAGTCTTATTTAGGGGCACCTGGGTGGCTCAGTTGTTCAGTGTCTGCCTTAGGCTTGGGTCATGATCCCAGGGTCCTGGGATCGAGTCCCGCATTGGGCTCCTTGCTCAGCGGGGAGCCTGCTTCTCCCTCTGCTGCTCCCTGAGGGACTGCTTGTGATTCTTCTCTCTCTCTGTGTCAAATAAATAAATAAAATCTTTATTTAAAAAAAGTCTTATTTAATAGTAATTTATTTTCCCTTTTCTTTTCTTCTTCTTTTTTTTTTTATATAATCTCTACATCCAACATAGGACTTGAACTTTTGAACTCAAGACCCCAACCAAGATCAGGAGTCACATGCTCTACTGATGGAGCCATTTTGAACATGATCAGCTAGTCACATCTAGCTGCCCATCAGAGCTTTGGTTAACATGAAGTAATTGGTGTTATTTCAGTGTCATATAATTTCAGATAAAAACAGAGAATCCTGGGGCTCCTGGCTGGCTAGCTCAGTCAGTGGAGCATGTGACTCTTGATCTTGGGGTTGTGAGTCCGAGCCCCATGTTGGGTATAGAGATTACTTAAAAAATAAAAATACAAATTTTTTTTAATTGAAAAAAAAATCTTGCTGTTCTAGGTAATTTGAACAGCCTAATTGTAGATGAATATATAATTTCTTTTAGGCTTTTTGAGATACTGAAAATAGCTTTTTCTTTCTTAACTGGCTGGGGCCTAGGGTTATCCAGTAAGGAGCTTACAGTTTAGTTTTGGAGATGAATATAAATAACAGAAAAAAAACAAAATGAGGTAGGCCTGCTAAGTTGCCACATTGAGTGGTACAGATCCTAAGTGTTATAGTATTTTATTGGATAGAGAGATCCCTGAGCTGAGCTATCATAATCTGAACAGGTAGCTAGGACTAAGAAATATTCTGAGCTGGGAAGCAGTGGATATAAATGTTCAGTGGCAGGAATGTCAGCTATATGTTGTGGCTACTGTACAGTGAGGAAACAGTCTGTCACAGTAGTTGGAGATTAGGTGGAAAAAATAGGTGAGGGTCAGATCTAAGAACCTGAGTTCTTTGATTTTGTACTTTATACAGAGATGGCAGCGCAAATGAGAAAGTTCATTGAAGAGACTCTGTAATGGAAAAAGCCAAGGGCCTGGTGACCAAATGTGAGGACTGAGAGGGAAGAGTCCGAGGTTTTTAGCTAGGACAAGAGTTATCATTATAGCAAATAGAAAAGTCAGAAAGGAGGGCTTGAATGAAGTGATGCCAGAGATCCCTGAAGCATTTTCTAAAAATTCCCAATTTCTCTGTGTGGCTCCTGACTGGACAGCACTTTCCCTATGGTCCTTTGCCCTTAATTGTTGAGCCTAGCAGGATGAAATTACATTTGGAAGGGCATTTAGAGGTCATGAGGTCACCTGGCCTAATCTCTTCATTTTACAGATAAGCAGATCTGGGGCTTCAGATATTGTGACTTCCCTTAGGGCCACACAGCTAGGCTGGCCTCTTGGCATTGTTTTCTGAAATTCTTCCAGCAAATGCTGCTTGTTAGTAAAGTGGGCCTTGTGTACCACCACAATTCAATTAGTGTTTGACTTGATTCCTCAAATAGTTTTTCACCTTCAAAAATCAAATAAATTAATAGTTAAAATAATTCCTTCTGAGTGGTCTGATATTTTCCTTTATCCATACATGTTGTCGCAAACCTTGTAGTACACCGTGGGCATTAATGCCAAACTCGGCCTGGGTGAAATGAGTCTGCTCTCTTGAAAAGTGCCTGAGCTATTTGAGGGGGAGAAGGAATGAGTAAGTCTGAAGTGATTCCTACTGAGACTCCTTTCCAGAATTTTTAAAATGAAAAACGAGGATGTGTGGTGGAGATCAGTAAAGGATTTGCTTCCTTTCTTTGCCCCCCTAAATCCTAGCTCCTATGACTTCTCATGCATGGAACCCTGAATTCGTGAGTCCTACCCTGCCCGAGGAGAATGAGATTAGCTAATGCGCTGAGTAAGTGAACTAAGCTGCTTTCAGAGGTCTCACCCAGTCTTACGCCTCGGCTGGAACCTGGGGAGAGCGCCTTCTCTTTCCCCTCCCCCAAGCCTCTTTCCTCATTTTCTACATGGCTGTCTGTCTCCCTTACCCCGTCCCCTCTGCCTGTGTCCCGCACCTCCTCCCTCGGGGTCACGCACCCCCACGCCCTCCCCGCTTTATTTATTTAGGGCCTCCCGGCGGCATCCAGCCGGCACCTTCACGCTGGTCCACAGTCTTCTAGCGAGCGAGGGGGCAGAGCTGAGTGAGCATAAACCCCGCCCCTAGCCTTGGGCGGAGCTAGTGGCCTAGAGGGGTCCCTTGATTGGTGTGGGCGGGGCCTGCTGCGAGGGGCGGAATCAGGAGGTCGGGCCAAGGCGGGGAGGGTGGTGGGCCCCGCTGGGGGTAGGAGGCGCGGCGCGGAGGCCCGTAGAGCGTGGCGCAGCTGTGGCGGCGTTTCCCGCTCGCTATGCGTCGGGCGAGGGTCCCCGAAGGTAAGTACGGGGAGGGGTCTGGGCGCCGCGAGAGCCAGGTGAAGGAACCCCCGCGGGCGCGTTCGAGCCAGGTGTGGTTTGGTCGGACCGGCCCCTGGGCCACTTCCGTGCGTAGTAGGAGCGTCTGGTGCGGAAGGGCGGCCCCCTGGCGTGAACCCCTAGAGGCAGGGAGACACGGGGTCCGGCTCTAGTTTTGCAGCACTTGTTCACGGCATTACCGCCGAGACAGAAAACATTTGCGTTGCTCCACACACCTCCCTAAATCTCGAGAGACCTCAGGTAGTGAGATTTTATGTTCTTTAAAATACATTTCTAGTTTGTGGTTCAGGACTGGAGGAGAAACTCGATAATGAACTTGCAGTGCAGCTTTATTTTGACTTCGCGTTATTCAGTTTGCAAGAAGAGTGCGATTGGTAATGGGACTGTTATTTAAACAGGGACACCAGGATTTACATAGGCAGTGTATTGTGGAGGTTAAGCTCTTAGGCTTTGAAGCTGGAGTGCTTGGGTTTGAATCTACTTGTTAATTGTGAAAACTTGGGCAATTTGCTTAATTTCTCTATGACTTTGTTTCTGCATATGTAAAATGAGGATAATGATAGTTCCATCTTTATAGGATTGTTATGAGGATTAAATCAGTACTTAATTCCGTCTGGCGCATAGTCCACAATAACGTTGGGTATTATGCATTTAGATGGGCATTAATCTTCAAAGCTGTCAACACCGGAAAACCTTTCCGCAGAGTTGTAGCTAGAAATGCTTGGGGATTCCTTTGGAATTTCAGAGACTGAATCCCACCAGATAAGGTCTCATTACTTTTCTCACCTACTAGAGATGTGATCCTCCACCTGGTTTCAAATCTAATCCACTCTCAAATGATACAGAAGCCTCAGAGTCTTAAAGGCTGATCTATCTAAAAGACGGATGAAAAGGCAGCACTTTCAGAGAGGGTATCCTCATTTTTAACACCAAGCTCCGGTATGCTTGTTTAAAAGAAGGTCATTATCACTTTTATACAGAACTTACAAGTTGTGTTACTTGAGATGGGTGCTTATTTGTACTATTATTGCAAAAGGACGTAAACCAGAGTACCCAAATACATAAATAAACTAAACATCATAGGAATCATAACTAGCCACATAGAATCTCAGAATTGAAAGGAATCTGAAAAATCACAACAGCTGCCCTTTACAGATAAGGATGAGGCCCCAGGATCCAGAACCAATAAAATGCATAGTTTAGGGTAGAATTCAGCTCTGCTGAACAACGAATTATAAAATCAAAGAATGATGTTACTTCTGATTTTGGTAATTGTACTGTTTTTATTTTTGACAGTTTTATGGTGCTGTGAATGGTTTTTCTCTCTGCAGCATCCTCCTTGGTAGCTTAATTGCATGATTCATAATCATTCTTCAGCACCTTTGATTTAAATCACAAGTCTCAAAAGTTGCTACATCAATGATTGCTTTGAGAACAAGATGATTGTCTCTTAAGCTTTTTACAAACATGTTCCAACAGTGCTTTGGTTTTGTTGTTTTAAAATGTAGTCCTTTTCTCCCATGTAGGGAATATAAACAGCCAGTGTAAACAAATTGACCTACTAGGCAGTTTGTTATCACTGTGTTATTGGTGAAGTTTTTTTGATCTGCTAGGATAGAGTCAGGAAGTGGAACACTGAATACTAGCCCAAGGAAATAGGACTGGGTCACCAAAGAGATACACTGCAATTGCTGCTAACTTCAAAAGCATCACGGAGTGAAACTATTTGAAAATATTGGTGTGTTAGTTGCTGACTCTTTCCTGGCTCCTTGCATGGTTCACTCCCTCACCTCTAGGTATTTGTTTAGATGTCACTATCTCAGTCAGACCCTAATTAAAAATTCCATACAACCCCACTCTTCCTATAATATGTATTTATCTCTTTATTTACTTGTTCATTATCTCTTGTCTGCCATTAGAGGGTAAGTTCCATGAGGGCTGTGGTGCTTGCCAGTTGTGTTCACTGCTGTATCCTGAGTGCCTGGAAACTGCCTGGCACCAGGTGTCAGATTTGTGCATCTGATGCAGACATTTCCAGCTAGGGCTAGTAATTACTTAAACCAATTCACTGTCATTTTGCCCTGCTCCCCCTTCGCCCCTTTTCTAATTATTTATTCTGGTTACCCAGGAATAAAACCTTGAGGCAGTATTAATGCCTCCTTCCACCTTGCACTCCACATGCAATAGCAAATCGCTATTACTTATTTCTCCAATTTTTTGCAAACCTGCCATTCTTATTGTTGCCAAACTCCTGTTTCTTTAAGCCCTCCTCCATTTCATTCCATTCTCTACACCTACAACCTTTCAAGTTCCCTTTCTGAATGCCTTTACACCCTCATCTGCAGAATGAAATCCAGAGTGAGAAGCCTGGCATTCAGAGTTCTCTACGTGATTTCAAATGCACTTTTCCAGCCTCTGTCTCCTATATGTAAGAAAAGTGATTTCCAATTTATGCTTGTGACTATGAAAATAAAATAAGGCTTTAATGATAATGCCATGTAAAAGCCAAAGGTGAGTGTTGCTTCTTGACAATTTCTGTTTTTATCGAGTGGAGTGAATGTTTTCCTGTAAGTGGGCAGGAATTCAGACAAATTGAACGAATGGCTATTCTCTGTACTGAGGACTTTTGCTGCCCTCTCTGTTTTGAGTGCTCAGCCTTCATATCCTCCCTCACCAACCCAAATACTTAGATAAGTTCAGTTGGAAGTTTTTTTTTTTTTTTTCTTCCTCTGAATTCTAGAAACTTTTCATACTTTTCTTAGAGAATTTATCACAGTCTATTTTGAATTGTAATTCTTTGGGCATTTATCTTTTCTTTTTGCTACATATTAGCTCCTGGAGGGCAAGAATCACGCACATAAAAATTCCAGTTACTTTTTTAAGGAAATATAAGACATCCACTTCTTTGTTTTTAAGTAAAAGTGAACTTAAAGTTCTTTTTTACAGGTCTTTAAATCATTAGATATTGAGCTTCAACAATCATTTCTACAATATGGACAATTAAGGAAAAAGGCAGGGGGAAATTTAGTACTACATAAAAAGATCCAAATGAAGATACTGAGATCTGGATTCATAGAAGGGAAGAGGTATAGGGAGAGCAACATACCCAACACCCACATAAATGGACACGCAGAAGTTTAAAAAGTTACACAGACTCACTCAGGAAACCATTAGGGCAAGACAGACTTCATGGAGTAACATCTGCAGCTTTGGTTTTTCTTGTGGGGAATTATTCCCAGCTTTATTTTGTTTTTGCATCTCTACGCACAAATAATACTGTCACTGCTTTGTTTTCTGAACTGGGTAAGACTGAACTTTCTCTTCCTCTTTCTGGTCTGCAGAATGTAGTTTACCTTCTTTTCCTTTATTTTTAAACTAATAAAATGTTCATACTTCTTTCTTATTTTCCTGTATGTATGGAGAAGATATATGCCAGAAGCTCTTAGTTCTTCAGAGAAAAGAGATAGAAGATACTTGAATTTATCTATTGTGAGAAGCTTCCGGCTTTAATGTTTGATACCAGCATCTAGTTTAATATATTTTGTTTCATTTCATTACCAACATATCCTTGCACATACTCCAGTTGAATGAATGCTTTTATTTTGCATGTGACTTTTTCTGATAAATTAAAATTTGTCTCTAGAACATCTATAGACATTTCTGAAATTTAATTTTCTCTCCTGTTGCCTCCCAAACCTCGACTGGGTTTTTCCCATTCTAGGACATGCATTAGCCTAACTTACTCTCTTTGTTGATTTTGAGTACTTAGAGGTGTCAACTGTATTTATTTTACCATTCCTAGGATGAAGCTGCAGTTTCTATTGGTAGGAAAGAGTTGGTAAGGAAAATAAATATAAAAGTCCTAATTTTTTACATGTTAAAACTTTAAGGTAAAAATCTGCAGATTATTTTTACTAATAAGTAGCTATTATAAGGTCAGGACTTAAAGCTAATATACTACAATTTATTTTTAAAATTTTTAAAATTTAAATTTTTAAACATCTGTTTTTTAAATTGTAGTATATTAGCTTTAAGTCCTTACCTTATATTAGCTATAAGGAGAAAACTTACTACCAATTACATATTTAAATCATACCACAATTTAAATTTCTTCTTATGTGCTAACCAGTGAAGTTTTACTGTCAGAAAAAGAATCTTGAAAGCAAATATTTGCTTTGGAGTACAGTTTCCTTTATCACACTGTATAAGCAGCTTTGTTTACCCTGAGTTCTCCTTGTTTTCAAAAGCCTTAGTTAAGGGTACATATCAGATAGGATCATTCATACAAATAATAAAAGATGGGGTGCAGACTAATTACACATTTCTAGCACATGATAAACACTATGCAAGTATCTGTTAAATAAATCTATATTTTTCAGGATTTTGTTAAGAGTACTGTAGCATACTAATATGTTTAATAATGGAATTAATCTAGTAAAGGGAGAAATTGATGATTCAGGAGACATTAACGAATGATGAGCCCTTGGTTACTTCGAAAATCTCGCACACTTTGACAAATGGCAATTTTTACGTGCCTCTCTCCACCTGTTTGTTGAAAGAATAAATGAAATGTGTACCCTAGGTACATGACAGTACATAAGTCACAATTTCTACACTCTAGTCAGGGAGGTTTTCAATATACAAGATGTAATCTTAGATGATTATAAATGCTAAAATGGAAAAAAACCAGGATGACGACAGATTACTGTGGGGAAGGAGCACTGTAGTTAGGTGGTCCCAAAGGCTTGCACAAGGGCCTCAGTGTGAGGAGCTGATGGGAGAGCATGCTAGGCAGAGGGGACATAGGTATAAGAGATGAGATGGGAGAGTGCTCAGTGTGTGTGAGAAGTAGGAACGGGGCTGTTCCCACAGGAGTCTAGTGAGTAGGGTGGTGGGAGGCACTGGTGGGATGCAGCTGGAGAGATTGGAAAAGGTTAGGGCATGTGGGTGCTTGTAGGCTATTAGCAATAATTCAGGGTTTGGATTTTATTCTAAGGGCAGTGGGAAGCAATGGAAAGAATTTAAGCAATGGGGTGAAATTATCAGATTTATAGTGATGAAGAAAATGATCCTGGTTACTGCAGGAATAATGGATTGCGGGGAGTTAGAGTGGAAGGTTCTCTAAAGAGACTGTGAAATGTGATGGTGATTTTTCTTTGTGGGGGTTCTTTGGCAGTTGCTTTTGTTTTTGGTTCCTTCTCACTTCTCCCAGTCTTCCCAGCCAGAGAGCCAGAGCAAGGCTTCATAGGACCTGCAGTATTTTACCACTGCTAATTCTGTGTGAAATTCCATGTTCATTTTTCTCATGCCTCATATAATCATCCATCAACCCATGACTCTGCCAGTGATCACAGTCCTCCAGGAATCATCCTTGAAACTGTTCTGTGTTCCCATCTTCCTGGAACATACGCTGGGAGTGTGCCTTCCAGTGGAAAAGCTTGGGAAGCCAGGAAGAGGGCAGGTGTTCTGGTTATGGGGAACCCAAGACAGAGACCTTAGGAGGCTGAGAAGGATAGAGCAGAGCATTGCAGCTGCAGTGAACATCCCTACCCTGTTGGTTCTGGAACCAGTGGAGGGACATGTTACCAGTTGGACTCAGTTGAGGATCTTCTTCCTTATCCTGGCAGCTTTGAGTCTAGTATTGGAAAACAGAGGATTGTCTGTTGTTACTTCTACCTCCTCACTCAGTCCTTTCCTTAAATATCTGTATTAAATGGAGCCAGTTTCAGAGAACCGGCAGACTCATGTAACTTTTATCAAGGTTTTTGGATACTGCTGTCAGATTGTTGGGTGCAGACCATTCTTCTATATTGTGTCCCAACATTGAATATCTTACACATATTTTATTTATTTATTTTTTTAGAAAGTGGTTTCTTTTCTCTTTTTTTTAGGATTTTATTTATTTGATAGAGAGAGACACAGTGAGAGAGGGAACACAAGCAGGGTAGGTGGGAGAGGGAGAAGCAGGCTTCCTGCGGAGCAGGGAGCCCGATGCAGGCTCGATCCCAGGACCCTGGGATCATGACCTGAGCCGAAGGCAGATGCTTAACGACTGAGCCACGCAGGCGCCCTGCACATATTTTATTTCTAATTCTTAATACCACTTTTCTTTATCAAGAATCAGGATAAATAAAAGGTACCTCAAATAAGAGATACGATAAACCTTGGAAAAACTAGGACTGCTTTGTGATTACAGAATGAGGGAAAAATCAAACAGGGGCGTGGGGTGGGAATTAGAGGAAGGATATATTAGTAAGGAAGGAAAACAGGAAAAGTTGTAACTGATTCATCCTGTGATATTTGTAGGGGAGGTTACTATGTATCTTCCATTTTCAGATCCTGTTAGATTTTTAATCTGTTGTGCAGTGAATTTAATTTACAGATGTGACAAAGATGTGCTTTGTTTCTATCGGATGTGTTTGGAGCTAGTATTCTGAAACGTGGAAATAAACAGATACAGATTATATACTATTACAGTAGGCTTTCAGTAAAGTAACTAGTCAGTTTGAAGAATTTCCTAAGGTGCTTTTAATGTAGTTTAAAATGAAACCCAACTCTCTTGGCCTGTGCTCGGGAATAATTCCTGCCCCCTTCCCCATGCCCATTCCTTTTCATATTCTCTGGGTCAGTCCCCATTTTCCAAACCAGTTCCTATGCCATACCCTAGGTCTGTACGGGGATTTTATTTTGTCTCTTCCTTTGTCAGTTCCCTCCTTTAGGACCATTGTTTCCAAACATCCAGCACCAACACTCCTGCCCCCCTTAACTGATGTTAGCTATATGGAATTGAAATAAAAACCTTAATTTTAAAAAGGCCTTAATCAGTGCCTATTTTAAGCAGTATTTGTCAACAAAATTGTAACATAACATGAATTTGGACAGTTTTCTGTCATGGTATTTCATCCATATTTCCTACTTTTTATAGCCCCGAAATAAAAAAAAAATAAATCTGTTAATGATTTTTTAAAACTCCCCCCCCCCCCCATGGTAGCATCCTTTCGTGTGTCCTTCTTATTTCATAATTTAGCCTTTGATTGTCCTTGTGATGGGGCCAGTACTCGGGGCCTATCCTGTACCATTGACATAAGATGTTTTATGAAGCTGGGCCACTCCTCGTACAGTGCTACACAAACTGACCCCTCCTGGTGGCAGAATCAGAACGCTGCTTTTCCTGTGCATGGCCTTTTTTCTATAACCTGATAGCTAATGGATGCTTGGTGTTCTCCCCTCTTCAACCTGTATCTCCAAAGGTGATTCAGAAGAAGGGGATGCAAGCAGTAGTACTATAAGGAATTCAGAGACAGTGTGTGCACATCAGGCTCTCAGGTCAGAGCTGTGATCACCATACGGTGCTACCACCCAAAGCTGTGTGCGAATGTGGACCTTGTAGCCTAGGTTTGTTCATCTGCAAAATGCAGATAAAGATACTTGATGAGTCTCTATGAGGAACAAGTGATATGTTAGATGTAAGGCACGCTTCAGATAGTGCCTAGCATTAGTACTTAGTAAATACTAGTTTCTTAACCTCAACAGTATTGACATCTTGGGCTAGATAACTTTCTGTTGTAGTGGCTGTCCTGTACGTTGTAGGATGTTTAGCATCATCCTTGACATGTAGCCACTTAGCAACCCCCTCAAGTTGTGACAACCAAAAAATCCCCAGACATTGCCCACTGTTCCCCTGATGAGAACCACTACATATAAATACAGTATTTACTAGCTGTTAGTCTACCTTTGCAAACCACTTTCCCCCTAAAGTCTGGCTGGTCCCTGAAAGTTCTATTCTCATCTAACCCACTTCTTTTTGTCAATTTGGACTTGTCTGAGTTGATTCACTGGATGAATGTCAAGGTTAGTTCTTTTATTCTGGGTTAGTATCTGAACTTAGTCTCATTAGAGCTACAAGACCCACCCCTAGGTGAGCCAGCTGCCCCTGGAAACCAGTCTCCAAGACTATATTGTGACTCGCCAACAGAGTGAAGGCAGATTCTTTTACCATTCTTCTTCTTCTTTTTAAATTTTATATATTGTTTATTTGAGAGAGAGAGACACAGCAAGAGAGGGAACACAAGTAGGGGGAGTGGGAGAGGGAGAAGAAGACTCCCCGCTGAGCAGGGAGCCCGATGTGGGGCTCGATCCCAGGACCCTGGGATCATGACCTGAGCCGAAGGCAGACACTTAACGACTGAGCCACCCAGGCGCCCCTCTTTTTTTTTTTTTTTTTTAAGATTTTTTCTCTTTTTGGTAATCTCTACACCCAACATGGGGCTCGAACTCAAGACCCTGAGCTCAAGAGTTGCATGCTCCACTGACCGAGCCAGCCAGGTGCCCCCCACCCCACCACTCTTCTTTTGAAAAGCCTAACTTACCTATGAACCTCCCCCAAAATTCTAAGTTTTATTCCCACATGAACAACATAGCTTTTTTCTATTTGTTTTTAGTTGTGGGGTTCTTATATCAGTCCTCTTCTCTCTGTTTTATTTCCCTGCTTGGCCATAAGATGATTTTGCAGAATTTTAATTGCTTCAGTTTCACAGAATAAACACAGATTAAATTTATAGTAATAGCAGGGTTGCTTTTTCGTAGTTTCAGTCCTGACTACTTAAGAATAAATTTATGAGGGGCACCTGGGTGGCTCAGTCGTTAAGCATCTGCCTTTGGCTCAGGTCGTGATCTCAGGGTTCTGGGATCGAGCCCTGCGTTGGGCTCCCTGCTCTGCGGGAAGCCTGCTTCTCCCTCTCCCACTCCCCCTGCTTGTGTTCCCTCTCTCGCTGTGTCTCTCTGTTAAATAAATAAATAATATCTTTTTTTTTTTTTTTAAATTTATGAGCCTTCATTGATTTCCAAAGGACTCTTTAGAGTGTATATATGTTGTAGAGGCAGTGGTATAACAGGTACAAGTCCTGAAGTCAGACTACCTGGGTTCAAATCCCGATGCCACTACATGGAGCAGATTACTTCTCCTTTTATGCTTCAGTTTCTCCTTGGTTAAACCTGTCAGTAAGGCTTCAGCGAGGAGCCACAGTCTGGCTTATAATAAGCTTAGCCACTAAATATTAAATATTGTTAGGTTTCTGGACTGATTTAGTTTGAAGGAAGGGATGATCTTATTTAAAGTGAGACAGTGTGGAATAGCAAACAAATACATATAGATTTTGGAGGTGGTCAAATCTGGACTTAAATCCTAGCCCATTAACTGGATAGTAGCTTGGACAAGTGATTTCTTTCTTTAATTTATTATTATTATTATTATTATTATTATTATTAGGGGGCAAGTGATTTAATCTCGTTGTTTTTCTCCAAGCAGCATCCTCATTTCCAACACAAGATTTTAGCACCCTTTTTTCAGAGAAAATTGAAGCAGACAAGTGTGATCTCTTTCAAACTTCTCCCATATCTGCCTGGCTTTATTTTTATTTTTACTTATTTATTAATTTTTTGCCTGGCTTTATTTTTAGTTAGGCTGAGAATATATGACAGTCTTCATCTGTGCCCTCGTGGTGTACCATGCACACATGTAACATCACACTTAGTGAACTATTGAAATTTTTATATTGCTTATCTCTGTGCCCTCATGGTGTACCATGCATACATGTAACATCAGTTAGTGAACTATTGAAATTTTTATATTGCTTATCATTCTTACCCATGAGATAAGTTCTTTGCAGGTAGGATTTTTTTCTTATTTCTCTTCCTTTGTCTTTCTATTGCTTAATGCATAATGAATGCTTAATGAGTATTTGTTGAACAAAGGAATAAAAAGTAATTTGAAACAAATTGCTATGTATTAGATCCAATTTATTGACTACTTATACAGAGCTAGGTCTTTTACTTATCTCAGATGCTTAAACAACCATATGAAGTAGGTGTTGCTAGCCTCATTTTCCAGATTAGGAAACTAGGACTCAGATAATTTAATCTTGTCCAAGGACTGAGGTGGAAAATTATAGCATATTGTCCCCGTTGGAGTTGTAGTCACAGGACGGAAGATCATCTCTCAGGAGTTTTTGGCCTTAGAGGGAGAAACACAGTAGCTACCAAACTGCAGCCTGCTTAGGAGGGAGCAAGATGACAAATACATGTTGTATTTGCTTTTTCCCACCCCACATCATGCCAGAGGGATGAAATCAACCAGCAGCTAAAGGGCAAGGGAGCCTAAAGGGTGCAGGCTATAGAGGTCAGCATCCCAGGGCGTGGAGCAGGGTGGAGATGGATCTGAAAAGACATAGAGGATATCCAGCAGAGTCCTCCCCTTCCTGTCCCATAGCGTTCCCTCTCACACTTTGGGCATAACACTTAGGTTCCTAACTCGGGGGAAACACAGTCAGCCATCGACACTCACTGTATTTGGTGTGTTCATACTCCCACCCAGAACCAATGCCAGTGTTCAGAGAAGGCAACAGAGAAGAGAACTAAAATAAAACAAAACTGGTATAGTCTTGGCATCTGTAGCTAGTCTTTTGCCTCAAGTTGATCACTAGTACCTATTTTATGTTCCCCTCCCCTTTCCAGCACCTTAGCTTGTCAAAGTTGTTTACTGGTGGAGGACCCCAAACTTTCATTCCCACAGGATCCAAGTCTGTAGTAGTCCCATCTTTATTGAGTTGCCAGTTTCCCATTGACCAGTACTGTTGGACATGCCCCCACTGAATCTCCTCAATTCAGACATAATTTTCCTCCCCACGCTGTATAATGACATCCAAGTTTCCTCTTGGAAATCCAGATCAGTCACTTTACTGGGACAGGGACCACTCTCTTATTAGGGTGGATGGTGTGATAAACCACACATGGCTAGGGGATAGGCTTAGCTTTCAGTTGAACAGGACTGTTCCTTGGTGAAAGCATTCATCCACCAAACCTGAGGTTATCTTGAGAAGGAAAGGGGTAGAGTGTCGTGTTAAATCACAGGTTCTGGAATGAGACATCAATTCAAGTTCTAATTCCACCAACTACTTGCTCCAGTGACTTCAGGCAGTTACCTAGCCTGATTCGGTGTCTGTTTGCTCCCATGTTAAAGGAGAGTGACAATAGTATCTTCTAGGGTTACTGTGAAGATTAAATATCAGCCCAGTGCCTGGCACACAGTAATAATAATCATCACTACTGGTACATTATGAAGTTTAAAGTACAAGTTTGTAAAACAATATGTTCCATCATTTTAACACACAAGCACACATATACTCATAATACAGACATATTCTCACACCCATATATGTTTATAGACATACAGAAAAAAATGAAACATGCAAAAAATATTGACCGTACATGTCTGTTGTGTGCTAAGAAGATGGATATTTTTCTATATGCCTTTCTATATGCCTTTAATTTTATGATTATTATTTTTGCATTCAAGTGGCAAAAGTTACTCAATGAATTTTATGAATAATTTAAAAGTGACTCAAGAAGGTAATTGAGCCAAATTTCATCATAAAAACATAGTTTTTAGCCTAGGGTTAGTCAGTCCTTGTTGATGAAATCAGGGAGAATACCACTCTTCAGCCAGTTCAGTCTTTTTGAGAACTGAGGGTGCACTGAGTCAGGGACTATTGCAGTTCTGATACTAGGTTTATATTATTGATAATGGGTCTCCATGTCAACAAAATGAAATGTATTGTCAGGGAGCCATGCAAACACAGACATTTCCCAAAGATTGAACATGAGTACTCCAGAAACTGAGTGACACTGATAGGACAGATACTTGATCATTCAGGAACCTTCCATGTTTAAGCATCAAAAGCAAACAAAGAGGGGGTCTGGGTGGCTCAGATGGTTGAGCGTCTGCTTTCGGCTCAGGTTGTGATCTCCAGGTCCTGGATCAAGCTCCATGTCCCGTTCCCGGCTCAGTGGGGAGTCTGCTTCTCCCTCACCTTTTGCCTCTCCCTCTGCTTGTGCTCTCTCTGTCTCTGTCTCTCTCTCTCAAATGAATAAATACAATCTTAAAAAAAAAGGCAAGCAAAGGAGCGTAAGCCATGATTCATAGCACCAAATTGAGTGAATTGCTTCCGAAAGAGTGATTTCATTTTCTCAAATATTTCTGCACTTCTTCGGAATTTCTGATCCCATGAAGTTCAGGCCTGGTCACAATGGAAAATAAGTCCAGCTTCTCTTTGAGATCTAATAGATTCTCTCAGGATGCTCATGAATTTCCAGAAGTCTTAGGTTTGAGTTTGGTAAATATCTTCAGCAACTTTCTGCCACTCAGTCGTCTAACCAGTTAAGATAATCTTAACTTTCACACCCAACTTCCGCTCCTTCCAAGTAACCCATAAATTGTCAAAGGTATTAGAACAAAGAAATACTGCGTTGTCTACTTTGTCATGGGTCCATTGAGCAAGCAATGGGTGATTGGGAAAAAGCCTGACTGACATCCATAGGACCGGTCATCTTGACCACCTGATTATTGACAGCCTCTCTACAGTGAGCTTTTATGTAGGACACAAATATTTTTTACATTCTGTGCTGTGTTGAAAAGTTCATCCACATACATCTGCAAGCCTCTCCTCGTTTTTAAACTTTTAAAAATTTTTATTTAAAAGATGAAAGAACAACATATGGGAATATACTCTCCCCTTTAAGACTTTATTTATTTATTTGACAGAGACACAGCGAGAGAGGGAACCCAAGCAGCGAAGGAGGGAACACAAGCAGCGAGAGAGGGAACACAAGCAGGGGGAGGGAGAGGGAGAAGCAGGCCCCCCGCGGAGCAGGGAGCCTGATGCAGGGCTCGATCCCAGGACCCTGGGATCATGACCTGAGCCGAAGGCAGACGCTTAACGACTGAGCCACCTAGGCACCCCTACTCTCCCCTTTAAAAAACAATTTGAATCTTGTTCTTTCCAGCTCTTTTACCAGTGAGCCATCTATTAGCCATTGGCCACAAGTCAGCATAGGTATATACCTGGGGCATGCATTTCTCCTGACACCACATATACCGCTCAGAATTGTGCCCAGTGGGAAGAGTTCCCTTCACCACTCTTTCAGGACCATCCTTGAATAGGGCTGCATTGTCTCATTTCTGGTTGGGGCTAGCATGCCATGCATGTCCATTCATAAGCGGGCAGGTCTTTTCCCTCCTCTGCTGACTGGTCGTAGGGTGCTCCCCGCGAGTGTGTGGTGAGAGAGCTCACGAGGAAGATGCTGCCAGTACCAGGTATTCCTGCAGTTTCCTTGTGCATTCCAGACCTGCTCAGGCCCAGTCTTGCTTTTAACATACCAAGTGGAATGCTTTTGTACAGTCCAGTTTTATGATTCAGTAGGTCCGATAATATTGTTCATGACTGGGCTGTTCTTATTATATAGTCTCTTGGTTTCCCATGGGCAGGTATATAATCTTTACGTGAGCTTGGTAGCAAGCCAGGAACCAAATGGATAAAACTTACTGACAGTACCCTAAGGAGTCTGTAACTCTTATTCTTGATGCTTGTCAGAGGCTCCTTCCCCCATCCCTGTCTGCCATGTCATTTGTAGTACTGGTGGGTATGCTAAGGCATAGCCCCAAGAGTTAGGGCAGCTTTTATTGCTGAAGAACCTTCTCTTGAATCAGGCCCCCGTAAAAACTGGCAGCCTCATAGGTTACCCAGTATATAAGTCAGAGCAGCACATCCTAATATGAAGCTCACCAGTTGTGTTACGTCTTTCTTAGTGGACATAGTGCCAGGAGTAGCAATTTTACTTTAGATGGGAGAGTTCCTGCCTCAGACCTCTGGAACCATAGAAACCATCAGTGTGATAGATCCCTGAACTTCCGTGGGTTTTATCCTCTATCCTCTGGCTTGTACATGTGTCTTACAGAGGCCTCCTGAGTGCTTGCTACTTCTTGTTCACCAGATCCAGTTAACATAATGTCATCAGCGTGATGGACCAGTGTGGTGATCTGTAGGATATTGAGATAATCGAGTCCTTCCAGACTATATTACGGCAGTGCAGAAATAGCCTTTAGGTAAAACACTGAAGGTGCACTGCTATTTCTGGCACTTGGTGGGAAATTGCATTGTATTGTTCTTACTGATGATAGAAAAGAAAGCATTTGCCAGGTCAGTAGTTATCTACCAGATATCAGAGGTTATGCTCATTTTCTCCAGCAAGAAGTATCACATTTAGAAGTATAGCCATGATTGGCCTGACCATCTGTTGTTATGTTCCAAGATCTTTCTGGCTTTGGTCCAAGTAAACAGGCAAGTTAAAAAAGGAGATATAATAGGAATCAATGCCTCTGTATCCTTCAGTGTTTTTGATAGTAGTACTGACTTCTGAGCTTCTCCCATGGATGTGGTACAGCTTCTGGTTTACTTTCATAGGCGGAGAGGGGAAGAGTTCCAAGCGTTTCTTCATGGCCCTTTCTTCCATATGGCCATAGGACAGGGAACCAGTGTGGGGGCTTGGCCACTTACTAAGTATATCCATTTTCACAAAAATTTTAGGACTAGGGAAATAACCAAAGGATGGGCCTATGGTCCCATGGTACCTACCATGAGATACCAGGGTTGACTTCATCACTCATTTCTTTTCTGGAATGAGATAGGTGCTCTGACTGGTGGGCCATGTTTTGGGTCTTTGGGGATAAGTGTCAGTTTAGACGTAGTAGCTAGTAACCCTTGGAAGGACTGTACATTTCTCTTTACCCAGTGAGCAGTCACCCTTTTGAATGGCTGCAGGTCTTTCTCAGGGAAGGTCTGGAGAAAGATTGTTAGGATACACTTGTGGCCATGTATAGGATCACAGTAATCTCATATTTAGTCCACCTTGGCCTAATATCTTTTGAATGTACTCCCATATATGCTCCTCAGACTCCTGCTGGTAAAAATTTCTGAGATTCTGCAGATTTTTCAGTATAAAGGCAGTCTTTTCCCAGAGTTGGCTTTGAACTTCTTCCTGGGTTCTTGTGGGAGCTAACTCTCATTGGGGTGCAATGAGGGGTGATAGGAATAGGTAGTGAGGAGACTTGGCATCCTCCTAAGTGCTGGGCTCTATACTTACTGCCCACTATACATGTCCCCTGAGTACCTTGTATGAAACAACTTATCCTACTTCCCAGCTCTTCCCCCCCCTTGTCTATTCCTGATGCCACTTAATATCAAACCTTATTGTCCCTTCCAAAGGGAAGACCTGAGACATGATGTTCTCCTCTAGTTCTGCTCCTGTGGACCGTGCACAGTAAGGCACAAACAAGCTCTACATAATACAGTACCAGCAGGGCCCACCACCCTCTGGGTCCCACATTCTCAACGGATAGGTGTGGAAAGTGTAGCACTGTAACTTTCACCCTCTTGTCACTTCTGCTACGGTTGGAGAATGGGCTGATGTGGGTCTGCAACTCCTGGGCAGGGTTAATCTGCCTTAGAAGAGCTAAGGGTCCACCTGCTCTGATTCTGTGGCAATAGAGCGATGGAACTGTGGGGCAAGAGTTTGATCAGGTGGCTGTCCTGGTCTAATGGGCGAGCTGAAGAATCGAGCTGCTTTAATGGGGCACTCTGAGCTTAGGATGGGGCCGGTGACTTGTCTATGTTTTCTGACAACTAATTCAACTACATATAAATCCTTCTAAACTGCATTTCCAGCATCAAATCCAGCAAAGTGGGTTTTGAATCATCTCAAAGGAAGCACCCTTATAATCAGTTAAAATTCACCATACTCAATGCCTATTGATAGATTTTCAAAATCATTACTTCAGTATAATTTATTTACAATTTTTAGATCTGTCAGAGTGACTTCTTAAAATCAGTCACCAGGGAAACTGGCAAACTATTTAAAGGGTATTATTTGGTATCAGTGGAGAGTATGAGCTGCCGTGTAGCAAAAGTGACATCAGTTTGACATCTCGAGTCCTTTGTCCTTGGGTGGAATGATAATATTAACATAATTGTATTTATTCTATATGAAGTTTGTAATATCTCTGACCAGCGGCCCAGTGCATAAGAATTATCCACAGTTGTAAAAATGCAGCATAGCACAGTGGTTAAGAGTCAAGACTGGAGCTACACAGCCTGGGTTCACATCCTAGATGGGCAATTTATTTAATGTCTCCACGTCTCAGTTGCCTCACATGTAAAACAGGAGTAAATAGTTACTATATAGGATCCTAATCTGAAGCAAGCTTCACCTGCTCATCTTGATGTAAGAAGCCTGAAAAACACACTTTGGGGGTGCCTGGCCGGCTCAGTTGGAAGAGCATGTTGACTCTTAATCTCAGGGCCGTGAGTTCGAGCCCCACCTTGGGTGTAGAGATTACTTAAATAAATACACTTAAAAAAAAATAAAATAAAATGGAAAGCACACTTTGAAAAACCCTGCTTGAAATCTAACAAAATAGAGCCGTTTTAGGTGCAAGTTGCCCTCAGTCCACCTGAACTGTGGCTCCTAGAATGTCTTAGTGGTAAGGAAGGCTGGTAGGATGCACGTGTTTGACTGTGGTTTAGCTGTTGATGGGGCATAAGAGAAACTGTATCTCTAACCTGGGCTGTGACTTACGATCAAATGTAAATTCCTACCAGAATAAGCATGAAATTGGTCCTGTGAATAATGACAAATCATTGTATTTTTAAATGATTTTGCTAATCTATGTTTTTTTTTTCCCCCTGTTGATTAAGGTTGCATGATGGAATATGAATGTTACCTCAAGAGGTTTTATGTTTTGGATTAGCTAACTGTGTTTATCCTCTGCTGACTATTTCTTCGGACTCATTTTTTGGTGTCCTTTTGAGGCAATAAACTCAAAGGGATTATAACATGGACTACAAGGAAAGCTGCCCAAGTGTAAGCATTCCCAGCTCCGATGAACACAGAGAGAAAAAGAAGAGGTTTACTGTAAGTATGTAATATAAAGCATATGGAGAAAAAATGAATATAGAGAATATTTCCATTTTTTTCTTTTTTTTTTTAAGAGTTTATTTATTTGACAGAGAGAGAAGGGGAGCAGAGGGAGAAGCAGGCTTCCTGCTGAGCAGGGAGCCCGATGCAGGGCTCGATCCCAGGACCCTGGCATCATGACCTGAGCCGAGGGCAGACGCTTAACGACTAAGCCACCCAGGTGCCCCGAGAATATTTCCATTTCTTCTTTTGTTCTTCCTTAACCTAGAAACATCCTCCCCATGTTTCCACATATCCAGATCTTACTTACCCTTCAAATGATATATCCTCCACAGTCTTCCCTTTGTACTATAACTATAACAGGTGCATCCCATAACAGATGACTTTCAACTCAGAGTTCATGTCACATGGGAAAACTGAGGAGTTAAACTAAACCCTTTGGTCTGACCACTCCAGTCTCTTTTCTTTTTCTTTTTTTTAAGATTTTACTTATTTATTTGTCAGAGAGAGAACAAGCAGGGGGAGTGGCAGAGGGAGAAGCAGGCTCCCTGGGGAGCAAGGAGCCTGACGCGGGGCTCGATCCCAGGACCCCGGGATCATGACCTGAGCTGAAGGCAGATGCTTAACCGACTGAGCCACCCAGGCGTTTTTTTTGTTGTTGTTTTTTAAGATTTTATTTATTTATTTGTCAGAGAGAGATCTAGTCTCCTTTCTTAACTAGGTGGGGCTGGAGCCCCCAGTGACACTTTTCTCCCAAAGTCGCAGACAAGGAACTGGAAATAGCTTCTGTCCTCTCCTCGGTTCTCCCTTTCTTAATAAATGTACCTCCATACCCTGTACCAAAGCCCAGAGGAGAGGCTGCAGTGTGTGTCTGGCCATTTGCCTCTGCTCGGTGTCTGTTACAGCGGTATCTTATGCATTGTTCATTTATTCCGCAATCTTATAAGCAAGTCCTAGAAACATCACATTGATGGTAAATAAGAGGTCAGTATACCTCAGTAAAATAGTGGAGTGTGTGAAAGTTTTTTTTCCTTCCCTCTCCTATTTTTTTTTTTAAATCCTTGAGCATTCTCTCCTTTAAGGGCATAACCTCCTGCCAAGTTTGATGGAAGTTCATATATAGCAAATATAGGCAGTGGGTTATCTCAGTGTCCATTTACTTTTCATGGTAGAGGTATTTTCATGCCTTCTGTGACAGGTTCAGGGAAGCCTGTAGCATCACTCTTACCCACCTGTTCCCAGAGCTGTCCCTTGCATTCTTGGAGGCCTCCTCCAGATCACTTTGTTCATTTCCTTGCTTCAGATTATCAAATGTTGCCCTTGTAGAGAGGCTTTTTCTGACCACCCTATATAAAATAGCACCTTCACACCCCACCCTAACCCTTTCATTCTCTGTCCTGCTTAATTTTTTTTAGTTAACCACCTAGTTAAGAAAGGAGACTGGATCTCTCTCTTGAGATCTAAGATGATCTCAGTCTCACAACTCTGAGATCATGACCTGAGCCGAAATCAAGAGTCGGATGCTTAACCAACTGAGCCACCCAGGCGTACCATTCCCTTTTTTTCATGTAGGCTCCACACCCAGCATGGAGTCCAGTGCAGGGCTTGAACTCACAATCCTGAGATCAAGACCTGAGCTGAGATCAAAAGTCAGACGCTTACCTGACTGAGCCACCCAGGTACCTCTACCCTATTTAATTTTTTAATAGCAGTTATCACTACCTGACACATTTTGTGCTTATTTATAACTAGACTAGACTAGAATGCGAGATCCTTTGAAATAAGAACTTCCCTCACTGTTGCTTTATCAGTACCCAGAACAGAGATGGATATTTAGAAAGTATTTGTTGAATTGATGTTGAATGAAAAGTAGTACTAAGTTCACATGTTAGTTGCTGACCACTACAGGGCAGTCCTCAAGAACCTCAGTTCTAGGCAACACAGATAGACCCTACCTCACCCAACACAGACTCTGTGTCGAGCCTCAGTGGGTCCCAGATGCCTGTGTCCTACTTGGGAACAAAAACAGACATTGTGTTATTTGCTATCTGTAATATTTTTATACTCTAGTTCTCGTGTCTTTTATATAGCTCCATACTGTGAAGCTTCTAACAGAGAAATGCATTACCTTCTAGGATGTCTTAACTTAAACCAAGTCTAAATTATACTTTCATTTATCCATTCAACAAATTGTCATTGAGTTTGTGTGTCATGCTAGGTGCTGTTCTAGGCACTGGGGATATGGTAGGTAGCAAGCATGATACGGCCCTTGCTCTCAAGCATCTTAAATTCTGGTGGGACAAGACAGGCAATAAGGAAATATTTTTTTAAAAAAAAACAAACAGTTTTATATTATAATAAGTATTGTACTGCTTTCTGTGAATTCTTGTGCTTCTTTTGCAAATGAAAGTGTTTTTTAAAATTTGAAGAGTTTGTGGTTACTTGTTGGTGTTTTATTAGAACTTAATAGGCCCTTGTTCAGGGTGCCTGGGTGGCTCAGTCGGTTAAGCATCTGCCTTTGGCTCAGGTCACGATCCTGGGGTCTTGGGATAGAGCCCTGAGTCAGGCTTTCTCTGCTTTGTCTCTCTTTCACATAAATAAATAAAATAAAATCTTGAAAAAAAAATAGGTCCTTGTTCGTAAGTCATACTGCTGATTGGTAACTTCATGGGGCTTTATCTGAAGCAGAGCTGCTTCAGCCTGGAACCTATTTGTGGCTTCTAGTCTTGGCTGTCCTTTGGTAACCATGGGAAGCTACCTTACCACACTAGGAAGCCAGCATAACTAATTCAAGTGGCTTGCAGTCATCTAAACCTAAGTTTC
This sequence comes from Mirounga angustirostris, assembly GCF_029215605.1. Classification (NCBI taxonomy): domain Eukaryota; kingdom Metazoa; phylum Chordata; class Mammalia; order Carnivora; family Phocidae; genus Mirounga; species Mirounga angustirostris. Next base: position 64,839,141 of record NW_026991712.1, on the reverse strand, counting down.
TGATTCTTTGGTAGCAGTTCTGCTTCCAGTCCTATCTGATCTTGAATGCTCTGAGTTAAATCTGTAATCTAGTCTTAGAAACAGTGTAGCTTTGCTGGCCCCTTGACCAGGTTCTTTATCCTCTACTTCCGCATTCTCTCTTTGTGAGCAGTATCATGTTACAGACAAATCTGGTATCTTACATCCAGTAGCTTCCTCTTTGACAACTTGATGCCTTTTTAGTTAAGACCAGAAGAGCCATGTTACCACCCACCATCCCAGCTCATGTAGGGTGCCTGGGTGCTCTTTTTCTCTCACTCTAAGTAATTCATCACTTAACTCAGGTGATTGATACCAAGGACTTTGTTTCACGTTCCAGGTGAGACCTTATCCTCTCTCACACAGAGGAACGTGGCTTTGCATGCTGGGACCCTTCTCACTGTGCGCTTATTAACGTGACCATATCTTACAAAGTGCTACAGAATTCATGTTTTAATCACATAGAGTATCAGAGAGGTACTCTCCTCACATATTATCTAACTATGAACTTGTGAGTGTAGCTTTCAGTCTTTTATGGGAAAGGATAGTTTATACATATTTGTATACCCATGTTCTAAAATAAACCTGGTTTACTCTGAGTTGTCTAATAGACAATGGACAACTGTATTGTAAACCCCAAAGTAATTCCTATCTCTATAATTCATAACCCAAGTCATACATCAGTGAGCTTTTCCTCAAATGCATGGATTCTTGTTATTTTTCTCTTTAGAAATGACACATAGGGCTCCTGGGTGGCGCAGTTGGTTAAGTGTCCGACTCTTGGTTTTGGCTCAGGTCATGAACTCAGGGTTCTGGGATCGAGCCCTGTGTCAGGCCCCTCACTCAGTGTGGAGTCTGCTTAAGACTCTCTCCATCGCCCTCTGCCCTTCCCCACCCCTCATGCTTCTCTTCCTCTCTCTCAAATAAATAAATAAATCTTTAAAAAAAGAAAAAAGAAATGACAGATCTTTGGGGTCTCAAACCATTCTCTACATTAGTATGTTGAATTATACTCTGAAACTATGGGATGGGATGAATTACAAGAATTAATTCTGTATTATAATTGTTGATGATTTGATACTGGTTCTGGTACATGAAGGGTCGAAGATTTAAATTTTAGTCTAATAAGTCTGTGAATTTGGGCAAGTTATTAAGCTTTTTTGGGCCATCATTTCCTCATGTGTATACTAGGGGGTTATAGTATTTGTTCTGCTTACTTCATAGGGTTGTTGACTCTGGTTATATGAAGTTATATATATATGAAAATATTAAACACATGTAAGATGGCAGTAAGAAGTCTGAGGATAAATTCCAGTTTGAAAAATACTGTGTACAAGATGACCTGGAAGGAGAAGAACTAAGAACTGACTCTTTACTATGTGCCAGGCACCACTTTTGAAAATACTTTATAATTTAGTGTAATGGTTATTGCTGGAGAAGAGGAGAGGAGAATGGCATCAATTGAATCTATAATGTTGTAATCTTGGGGGGAGAGAAGTCTGAAACAAGAATGGCAAAATGTTAAAATTCAGAACATCTGAATGAGTTCACAGGTGTTCACTGTGTTATTCTCTTTGAAAATTATACAAATATTTCATAACATTTTAAAAATAGAATATCTCCTAAAAAACAAATAAAATATCTCCTTTCAAGAAAACAAAGTCTTTTAACCAGTATACTTCTGTATTTTAGAGAATCATGTATAAACATGGATGTCTAATATCAGTTCCCTGAGTATAAAAACAGGTTATTCACCTATTAAATAGCTAATGAATTTTTTTGCAATCAAGTTTTGTTATGCTATTTTTTATTTCTGCAGGTTTATAAAGTTCTGGTCTCAATGGGCAGGAGTGAGTGGTTTGTCTTCAGGAGATATGCAGAGTTTGATAAGCTTTACAATACTGTAAGTAAATGTCAGTCTGCAGGATTTTTTTTTTTTTTAAAGATTTTATTTATTTATTTGAGACAGAGAGAATGAGAGAGACGGAGAGCACATGAGAGGGGGGAGGGTCAGAGGGAGAAGCAGACTCCCTGCCGAGCAGGGAGCCCGATGCGGGACTCGATCCAGGGACTCCAGGATCATGACCTGAGCCGAAGGCAGTCGCTTAACCAACTGAGCCACCCAGGCGCCCAGTCTGCAGGATTTTTATTTAACACAAAACACCTGAGGGTGCCTGGCTGGCTCAATCAGAAGAGTGTGCAACTCTTGATCTTAGGGTTGTGAGTTCAAGCCCCATATTAAGTATAGAGACTACTTAAATAAAACTTAAAAAAAATTAAAATAGAATAAAACACCTGAGAAAACTTGCAAATAAGAGAAATTTCTTTTTTTAAAAAAGATTTTATTTATTTATTTGAGAGAGAGAGAGAGATCATGCAAGAACAGGGGGAGGGGCAGAGAGAAGCAGCAGACTCCCCACTGAGCAGGGAACCTGATGTGGGGCTTGATTCCAGGACCCTGAGACTATGACCTGAGCTGGAAGCAGGAACTTTACCGACTGAGCCACCCAGGTGCCCCAAGAGAGATTTCTTTGAGTGGTTAAATAATACTCCTACTCAAAAAGACAAGCAGAAAAGCATAAGAGATTCTCCAGAAGCATCCTAACTTTGGAATTCCTACCAAAAAGGGTGGAGAGAGGATTGTTGAGAATTTCCAAGTAAACTCTTGAAGATATAAAAACTAGATATGCAGCTTAAAATACATTTAATGTCAGAATATTAGAAATAAATTCTTTCTACTGCCTCTCTAATAGTTGTTAATCGTCATGTTATTTCTGGTTAAATTGCCCAGCAACTAGATTTAGGTGTGAAAGTTTGTCATAAGCTTACCTTCCTTCTATAGTTTCATTTTTGGCTAGAGGTAAGTCTTCAGTTCCAGATTTTAAGTAGCCAACACAACTAAAATGAATATGGACTTTTGTAAGTTCTAACAGTTACTGGTCGGTGGGGGGTGATATCTAAGGGATCATTAATTGTTTAAATTAGTAAAATCTATTTTTATATATTCAGAATTCAGATATTAAATATTATTTTTAATCCAGTGTTTGCAATTCCAATTACTCTCTAAAGTAGGAAGCGAGAGCACCATGGTCATTGTAACATGTCAGGCCAGATCTATGCAGAGACCAGTGTTTGTGTATTATTGTCCATTGTTGTGTTGGATATTAGTCATACATACCTAGGAGGCCAAAGAACCCCACCTGTGTTGGTCATTATAGACCTTAGATTATTAAGACAGCTCTGGATTCCAAGCTTTGCTTCAGTTAAGGAAAAAAGCAATTATGCTTCAAATCCCAAATTTAAATTTTTTTCTGCCCTAAGAATAAATAGGAATCTCCTTATGTCATTGTTTAATAAGTGGTAGATTACCAGGCATCCTTCAGAAAAAATTGTTTCATATTAAGAAGGTAATTTTCTTCAATTTTCTTAACCTGTCTCTTGATTTTAAAAATAGGGTTAAATAGATACAGAAGTCTGTGGCTTACCATTTGTAAGATACTTTAAATATGGAAGAAGTTAAGCATATCTCAGTTAAGAGATAAATTATTTTCTAAATGGGCCAGAATGAATCCAATGTCTAGTTGTACAATATTCCATGTTTTGTTAAGTCATGAAAGTAAGGCTTCTGATTCATTTCTTTATTTTTTTTTAAGATTTTATTTATTTTGGGAGGGGGGAGAAAGAGAGCAAGCACAAGCGGGTAAAGGGCAGGAGAAGTAGACTTTCTGCCAAGCAGGGAGCCTGACGTGGGACTTGGTACCAGGACCCTGGGATCATGACCTGAGCCAAAGGCAGACGCTTAACCGACTGAGCCACCCGGGAGCCCCTTCTGATTCATTTCTATTTAGCATTTCACTGTATCTGCTTTTCTTCCAAATAATATTCAAATGCTTTGCTAGTTAAAATTGAACTTTTAAAATAATAAAGCTTTTTAAATGGCATTTTTTTCCTATGTAAAAATAATATATATTCTAGGATATCTGGAATGTAGAGGAAAGTAAGTGTTCAAACTTAAAAATCACCCCTCCTATGTTGCTACTCAGAGATCTGTAGTATTTTTACTGTGTTTTCTTCTGTTTATTAATTTTTCTTTAATGCATATGTAGCCAAACTAAATATATATATATTTAGTTGCTTAATCAAATGATACTGTGACAGTCTTTTTTTGACTGTAAGTGAAGTCACACTTTTGAAACAAAATAATAGCCAAAAACAATTTGTACATGAGGATATCTTCTGTAATGTTGAATGATTTTTATTTAGTTAGTTTATTTACTTACTTATTTTTAAGTACACTCCATATCCAGGGTGGAGCACAATGCAGGGCTCAAACTCATGACCCCGAGATTGAGACCTGAGCTGAGATCAAGAGTCAGATGCTTAACCAACTGAGCCACCCAGGCACCCCTATAATGTTGAGTGATTAAAAAAAAATAGTTTATATTGGGAAAAAAATAGTTTATATTGGAGGCTGGGTGAGGGTTAAATTGTCAGCTCTATTTGAAATTCTTGGATACCATTATATAAATGATTAGCATTTTTTTGAGGATTGTACAGATTTGACCGTAGCTATCATGATGATACTATAACACATATATGCATATACCGATAGTTTATATTAACTTCTTTGAGAAACAAGATGAAATTTTTTTCAGTAAACTACTAATAACTGAAAATCTGAGATTTCTTTCTGTATTTTGCTTAAAAGATTATATTAGCCAGATTTACCTTCTAAATGTGTTTCCTTCTGTAGGACTGTTTATAAGAAGGAAGAATGTAGGGGATATCACCTAAAAGCTCAGCAGTGTGGATATCTTTCATGAGTGAAGAACCATCCTCATGTCATGATGGTTTCATGATTTAAATAGCTAGAGATTAGGGGTGCCTGGGGTGCCTGGATGGCTCAGTTGGTTAAGCATCTGCCTTCAGCTCAGGTCATGATCCCAGGGTCCTGAGATCGAGTCCCGCATCGGGCTCCCTGCCTGAGCGGGAGCCTGCTTCTCTCTCTCCCTCTATCCCTCTACCCCCTCCCCTGCCCACTTGTGCGCGTGCTCTCTCAAATAACTAAATCTATAAATAGCTAGAGATTAATTAGGTTAGGGTGTTAATATTTAAGTGTCTTTAAGTATAAAGGTGAACTAGAATGGTTTGGGGATACCCTCCCCCCCATGATCACTTTCATTCTCTTTTTCCAACAAACACCCCATTGTAAGCTTTTTGCAGAAAGTTTTCCTTAATATATAGTTGAGTTTTTATTATCCTTCTCCCTCATTTTTCCTGTATTTCTCTTCCTTTTTTCATCTTTTTCTTATTTCTCCATTTTCTCTGTCTGCCTCTTTTTCTATAACTCCTAATTCTACCTCCTGCAGTGAGGTGCAAAGCAAAAAACAGGGGAATCGCATCAGTTGTATTCTTTGAAACCACAGAAGTGGGGTTAAACCTGGCCTGGATTTCCCTAAGACTGAAAACACAAATTCTTTCCCTGTGTTCCTTTTAGAGTACAAGAAAAAACAAAAAGTAAAATAACCAATCTGTAAACATTTTGTCCGTAGAAATGTATTTTTTATAAGTGTAGTTTGCATTTAAAATTCTTTAATTGTAGAAATTGTTGCACACATACAGAAGTAGAGAGAATAGTACAAACACAGATAACAATGTAATGTACCACCAGCTGCCGCAGGTCCAGATACACGGCCATTCTCGTTTCATCTCTCTCCCTAGCCAGCCCCCTGTAATTTTGAAGCAAATTTTAGACTTCATACCATTTCATCTGTAAATATTTTAGTATACATCTCTAAAAAGATAAAAGTTCTTTACAATTGCATGTGCACACATACGCACAGTACTAGTACCACATCTGAAAATAATTAACAATGACATTTTAATATCTAGTATTCAGTTAGTGTTTATATGACTGGTTGATAAATCTATGAAGTGTCTTTATGCCACAAAGTCTCCCCTTCCACCTCTTTTCTTTCTGTTACAGTTTTTTTGTTGAAAAAGCAGGGTCATTTGTCTACAGATTTTTCAGTCTGGATTTTGCTGACTGTATACTTGTGGTGTAGAGTGATTAATACACTCTTCTATTCTTTGTATTTCCTGACATTTTGGTAGTTGGATATATAGTTAATGTGTGTGTGTGGTTTTTTGACATCAGGCTTATAATAAAAATAAGCATTAATCCATTTTTATGACCTTACTGCCCCAAATTTAATGTCTTCAGGGCCAAGTTGTTCTTTGTCTGGGAATAAGCAAATCTGATAAGCGAATGTATTAAAATATTAATAAGGGGTAGGCTAGAGCAGAGGGTCTTGAAAGCAAAATTCACCAGCTCTCTTACAAAACAATTGTCAGTCTGTTCATATAGAAAGAATGCAAAGACCACAACTTCTCTTGAGGTAATAAATGGTGAGTAACATGTATTCAGATCTTTACTCCAGATTCTTGTCTAAGTGCCAAAATCATCTTCATTTTACAGACAAGAAAACTGAAGCACAGAGATGTTAAGTAACTTACCCAGGGTCGCAAAGATACTAAGTGTTCTTTTGGGACAAAATAGGATGATTAGTCAAACTAATGTTATCTTATTGGTGTAATTTAATATTGTATATATTTGATCATGATGTCCTTAAAAGTATGTCTTATGATGTATTTTCTTGAAAATCAGATTATAATTTGTTTTGGTACATGTATAACTAGAAGACTTAAAGAATTAAGTTCATATAATGTTTTTTTTTTTTTTTAATTCTAGTTAAAGAAACAATTTCCTGCTATGGCCCTGAAGATTCCTGCCAAGAGAATATTTGGTGATAATTTTGATCCAGGTAAGCAATACCTTCATAGTGATAGTTGAAGTTTGAAGAAGTAGTTAATGTACCCATTGTGCTGTACAGTAAGTAGTACCAGGCTTCACGAAGCTAATCGATCTCATGTTCTTTGAACATAATGCCTCAGGAAGGGGCTTTCTGTGTACGAGGCATTGTTTTGTCTATATATTTGACAAAGAGAGAGCACAAGCAGGGGTAGCGGGAGAGGGAGAAGCAGACTCCCCGCTGAGCAGGAAGCCCCATGCGATGGGGGCTCCATCCCAGGACCCTGAGGTCATGACCTGAGCCACACTTAACTGACTGAGCCACCCAGGCACCCCCCAGGCATTGTGTTAAATACTTCGCCTGTTTTAATTCATTCAGTCCTCACAAAAACCCTTTGAGGCAGGTGTTCTTATTATCATCAATGCTTTTTAGGTAAAGAAACTGAGGCACATTTAGGTTAATTAATTTGCCCAGGTTCACAGCTAGTAGGTGTCAGATTTGGAAGTTAAATTTAAGCAGTCTGGCTTCAGGTAAATTTATCGGTCATTAAGGATAATTGGGGGTGTTTTTCTAACCATGAAGGACATTCTTTGTTACATCCAGAATATTTATTAAATATATACTGTATACACAGCACCCAGCAAGCCTCTGAATGGGATACTAAGAAAATGTCCTATTGTTCACCCTTAGAGAGCCTTATGACACATAGGCTGTCAGGAGTCTGGAGCTATATGTCTGAAGCCTTAAGCCTGGAGCTTTTTTCACTTGAATCCATATCAGTCTAGGTCGCAAATGGCTACATACAGAGAGATAGAAGTCTCCTTATCCACCAAATAATCTCCTTATTCAGATGAGAAAAGCCACCTATCTATGCCACAGCTGAACCCTGATGAGCTAGAGTGCCGTCCATCCTCATCATCTCTCTTACCTCTGTAACTAATTTGCTTGTAGCCTTGTAGCCCATTAAACCTAGGATTCCTTACATGTCTGCTTTCTTGGGTCTCTACTCAAAAATAAGTTCTCACATCACGTATCCTGACTGTACATCTCTGCAAATTAGCCTTTTTCCACTGTGCCCTATGAAATTCTGTTCATGATTAACAAATTCCTCTTTATCCTCCATCTTTTTCATATTTCTTTTACATTCTTGCTTTAATTAAATTTAGTCTTTTCCCTGAGGCTACTGGATCATCCCCAATAGCCCTCTCAACTGGAGGCTCTTCATTCTTTTACATTTTATGAACCTCAGGATTGGAGAGGGTTCTCACTTCCCCTATTATGTGTAGAATTTTTTTCTCTTGAGAGAATTTAGCACACTTCATTATCATTGCCAGTCTGTCTCATCTGGCTGTAGATTTTATGAACGTTGTACTTGTCTTTTTTATTGATTTATAGTGCCTTGGTAAATCTTGGGTTTTCAATAAATATTACTTGAATATATGAATTCATTAATAAAGAGAAGCAAATAAAGAAAAAGAGCGAGGCAAAAGAAGACCGAGTCGCCACAACAGAGCCAGGCTGGACATTCTGCAGAATTGATTCTGTAGGCCAGTTTTTAGCTGAAGAATGCTTTTTTCCCAATGAAATCTTTCGCAGAAAACGTCATGCGTAGAACAGATAAAAATGGAACTGCTTTGTTGGTGCAGCAGTGAAGTGTGTCTGCGTAGCGCAGGCTGACAAATGTCATCACGGGCACCATGTGGGTCCTAGAGTTATTTGGGTAAAGTGAACGTGAAACACGATGTGAAACCGACAGTGTGCGATACACGGTAGTCACAGGCGCAGAAGAGACAGGACAGAGACTAGAACACGGGCTAAGGGAATATTCCGATAGACCTCATGTTAGCTAATCACAACGAGGACTGCAGTGGAAGTGAGCTACAAATGGAGCAATATGCAGGAACTCTTTTAAGGACAAATCTAAGAAATTTTGGTGATCGCTCAGGTAAAGGAGACATAGAGAAGGGAATGAGAGAGAAGTGAGGTGTCAGGCCTGGGTGAACGAGAGAATGAATTACTATGAAGTGGCAGAAACACATCTGAGAGGAATCGGGAACTGTGTGTTACTGATAATAGAGACTTGAACTCAGTCTGGAGTTCTGGAGAGCCCTTAGTTAAACCTAATGGCAGAATCATTTCATTTCGTCATGGGAAGAAGACAAAGAGATAAAGACCTCTCTCTTGAGTTCTTATGTCGTAGTTTAAGAGCATGTCTCCATTTTCTTGTTTTCACTTCTTGATTCTGGTGGTTGCCAACCTAAGGTAAGTTTTACGTATCTGAAGGTAGATTTTAAGGGTTATTTCTGCCTATACTTTTCAAAAAGTTAAAATTTCATTTTGAATTTAAGGATCTTTCTGTAGAGGGCACAGAGATAGCTATACTTTTTATATTCTAAATGGTTTAATATCAAGGCTTTTGCCAATAGGATCCTGAGGTCAGTATGCAAACTACTGTTTTTTTGAAGTTTAAAAAAAAACAAGTTTATTTTATCTTAACTATTGAAAAATAAGTGTACAAAGTAACAAAATCAGTGTGAGTCCAATAAGAGACAGGACATATGAAATTTAGAGACTATGAATGTTAGAATATATAACTGTTTGCTCAGTATTTTATTTATCCAGTCACAAAAACATCAGTTAACATCAATTAAGTACCTTTCATTACACTTGTGTTAAGGGCTAAAGATAAAATATTTTTTAAAGGCATGATCCTTCAACAGCTTTTATGTAGAAACCACTTTTATTTCTCACTTTTAACCCTTACTAATTGAAGAGAAATAGGTTTGTACAAAATAAAAAGACAACTCCCCATTATTGTTCTAGTCTTTGAGTTCTTCTGAAGCCAAGACATTGTACCCATCTAGTTCTTTATAAGACTTGGTGTAGGTACCAATGCCTCAGGAAATTTTTCTTAAGTGCTAGTCCCTGGGCAGGACTGGGGAGCCTCTTCTCTGCTCTCATAGCAGCTTGTGAATTCTCTGTTAGTTTCTCTGGTGTGCCCAAGTATAGTGATTTGTTTAAATTTGTCTTCCACTACAATTCGAGCTTCTTGAGGATAGGTACCATGTCTTAAGGAAACATTTTTGTATTTCCAGTGCCTTGTACAGGGCAAAGTGTCTAATAGGTGATTGGTGAACAAATGAACAAATGAATGCATGCATGCTATTTTCAACTAGTCTCTTATTTTGGAAGGTCTACTTAATATTAGGTTAAAGATTTTAAAAATCGCTTCTCTTAGAACTTAAATTTTCAAATAGTTGAGGATTGTGAATTAGGTACCTTAATTTTGTTAGCCAGTCTTACTCTTTTTTCTTCTCTTTTGGATGACTTCTATTTTGAGTCACAAAATATTATAGCTAGAAAGAGAGCTTACAGATCATTTAATTCTATCCCCTAGTTGACAGGTTAAAGGGGGAAATCTGTGGTTAGAAAACTAGGCAGTGGCACAAGTGAGACTCAGTTACATCTTAGACTCTGATTCCAGTGTTCTTTCCCTGTAGTAGGCTGTTTTTAAAAGTGCTGCTACTGTTGCAATAGTATATAATAATACAATATCTATTGTAATAATATAGTAATACTAGCAGTAGTAATGATAATAATTGTGCTATTATTTGAGTTCCTAACTATAAAGTAGCTATTTTACCTCTGTTTCATGCATGAGGAAAATAGAGACTTAGCAAAGACCAGCCACCACACAGCTAATACATAGCAGAATTACATTCATCCAGGTTTGTTTGTTTCTCTTTTCACTTTATTGTCTGGGTTATGCATGGGACCTTTAAAAACAAAATTCACAATCTTTTTATGTACATGTTATTTTAAAATTTAAAATTACTTGTTTTGGACATTACAAAAATCTTAACCTTGTTTCCTAACCAGAAAGGTGTGGATTAGGAATTTTAAAAAAAAACAACTCTGTAGTCCCTGGGGGCTCTAAATATCCTTGATGATGAATATAATTAGGCACTCTGGCCACCAGTAGCAGTATTAGGATTAAAACCCAAGGTCTCCTTACATCAGAGTTTGGTGATTTTTTTTTTCCCCCTGTCCCACAGTACTGGAAATTGTGTCCTCTTGGTTGATTTTTCTTGAAGCAGTGAAATGACAGAAATCTGTATAGGTCATTTTCATACACACTCTGGAGACTAAAGCTTTCATTTTATTGTCTAAGCTTTGATTTCTTTTCAGTCTCTAATTGAAATTTCTTTTGAATTACAACAGATAAATTCACATAAATTCTTAATTGGAGAGTTGGTTTTTTTTTTAAGATTTTATTTATTTATTTGACAGAGAGACAGAGAGAGAGGGAACACAAGCAGGGGAGTGGGAGAGGGAGAGGCAGGCTTCCCGCCAAGCAGGGAACCCTATGCGTGGCTGGATCCCAGGACCCTGGGATCATGACCTGAGCCGAAGGCAGACACTTAACGACTGAGCCACCCAGGCGCCCAATTGGAGAGATTTTTAAAAATATATCTCTCCAGGGGCTCCTGGGTGGCTCAGTTGGTTAAGCGTCCGACTCTTGATTTCGGCTCAGGTCATGATCCTCAAGGTCCTGGGATCAAGCCCCGCACAATGTGGAACATGCTTGGGATTCTTTCCCTCTCCCCCACCCATGATGCACAAGCCTATATATATATATTTATCTCTAACTCTAATTCTTAAAGATAGTATGTCAGCTTTATATAAATTCTTGGGACTTACCAATAATGGGCTTGTACATTTTAGTCTTACCTGGAATTTTTTTTTTTTTAAGATTTTATTTATTTGACAGATAGACAGCAAGAGAGGGAACCCAAGCAGGGGGAGTGGGAGAGGGAAAAGCAGGCTCTCACAGAGCACGGAGCCCTATGCAGGGCTCGATCCCAGGACCCTGGGATCATGACCTGAGGAGAAGGCAGACGCTTAACAACTGAGCCACCCAGGCGCCCCTCTTACCTGGAATTTTTAAAGATACTTGCCGGCTTAATGTTGATCTAAAAATTAAGCTTGGAATTTCCTCTAAACTTTGACTGCTATAGGGCTTCTTTTTTCATTACTGACTTCTTTCTGTTCTTATGTTGGGCTTTCCATAGGGCTTTCAAAAACTGTTCAGAGTCAGCAATGAAATGGAAGTAGCACTTACGCAGCATGGGCTGTAGCTCACTAAAGAAGAAACTTAATCTCACAATTGATCTCCCAATGTAAAAATGTACCTTTAGAGTAAGTATCCACAGAACACGTTAGAGCTGCATCCCTATAATACTAGCTTTTCTCTAAATACCTCAAATGTCATTCATTTTAGTTTTCTCTCCTATGTTTACTTACTAAGTTCAGTTCCTGAAAAATAACTGTTTCAAGTGTAGTTTCTATTGTAAACCTCACCTTTCCTTTACTGTGTGGTGAATAGGAAGAATGCCCTTGGAAGAGTTCTATACGATACCTTCCTGAACTTCTTCAAGAAATTCACAGTTGAACAGGAAAAAAGTACTAAGTGCATCTGGATCTAACAGACCAGATCTAATTTATATTTGTTCTTTTATAGCCATACCTTACATTTAAGAAATGGAAATAAACCTGAGTGACTAGAAACAACCCATAATTTTGGTGACAAGCATTGTACATTAAAACCTTTATTGAGTAGAAACCATTTTACTAAATCAAAACTCATTCTTGAGTTGAATATTGTTTATAGATTTTTATTGAGACATGCAGCCAGTGAGACACTTTTTCAAATGTCCTGTTTTTTTCCATTTTTAGAGTATATTTCTTAAGAATTTGGGTTCGTCTCCCCCTCCGATTTCCCCCCTTCATTTTTCCCTTCCTACTATCTTCTTCTTCTTCTTCTTCTTCTTTTTTTTTAACATATAATGTATTATTTGTTTCAGAGGTACAGGTCTGTGATTCAACAGTCTTGCACAATTCACAACACTCACCATAGCACATACCCTCCCTAATGTCTATCACCCAGCCACCCCATCCCTCCCACACACCCCCCACTCCAGCAACCTTCAGTTTGTTTCCTGAGATTAAGAATTCCTCATATCAGTGAGGTCATATGATACATGTCTTTCTCTTATTGACTTATTTCGCTCAGCATAACACCCTCCAGTTCCATCCACGTCGTTGCAAATGGCAAGATCTCATTCCTTTTGATGGCTGCATAATATTCCATTGTATATATATACCACATCTTCTTTATCCATTCATCTGTCGATGGACTCTGAGAAACAAACTGAGGGTTCTAGAGGGGAGGGAGGGCAGGGGGATGGGTTAGCCTGGTGATGGGTATTAAAGAGGGCACGTACTGCGTGGAGCACTGGGTGTTCTACGCCAACAATGAATCATGGAACACTACATCAAAAACTAATGATGTAATGTATTGTGATTAACATAACAATAAAAAATTTAAAAAATAAATAAAAAAAAGAATTCAGGTTTAGGGTGATGGATTTGTAACCCCACAACAACAAATAACAACAACAATAACAAAAATAGTAATAAAGATTGTGCTCTTTCTCTCTACCAGGCATTTTATTGTAAATTTATATGCATTGTCTCACTTAATCCTATAACAGCATTATGAGGTATAAATGTTAGTTATCCTCATTTTACAAGTACGGATTTAAATCTTAGAAAGGTTCAAGGTCAGTTAACTAGTAAGTAGCAGAGATAAGATGCTTGAATAAAGTTTTTTAATTCCAAGAAACTTTTGTGCTTTACCTGTATTGCTAACCTGCTCATGCATAATCCTTAATTATCAAGTCAAAACACTTTGAAGCTGCTAGACAGTTGTTCTTTAGAAAATTGTTCCATTGTGTGTTTCAAGGGATGTTTAGCAGGGGGAGTTTTTTAGCAGCCAAGTTTTGGTGGTAATTAACCAGTTGCAAGGATTTCCAGTAATTCTTGTTACTTTTTAAAATTAGTATGATTTTCCATCACCAGTGTCATAGTGTTAATTTTTATTCATTATCTGGTAGTACTTGAGGAGTCAGACAAATTGTGGTGAGTCTATTTAGAACCTAAAAGGGCATTTCTTTGGAGAGTTTTCTTTTGGGAGATATGTTTTCTGCTTGATTTTAATTTTATAATCGTTGTATTTATAGATTTAAAGATATATATATATATTTCTAAGTATTTCTTATTGTATAACAAGAGACATGAATTGAGAAATAGCTTATTGAGCGGAGCCTGGGTGGCTCAGTCGGTTACGCGTCTGCCTTCGGCTCAGGTCATGATCCCGGGGTCCTGGGATCGAGCCCTGCATCGGGCTCTCTGCTCAGTGGGGAGCCTGCTTCTCCCTCTCCCCCTGCCACTCCCCCTGCTTGTGCTGTCTCTCTGTCTGTCAAGTAAATAAATAAAATCTTTAAGAAAAAAAAAGAAACAGCTTATTGATCAAATTGGTTGTCCATTCTTATATAACTATATTGATGATAATTACATAGTCTGACATAAATAATCCTAATAGTTTGTCTCTCTTAACAGATTTTATTAAACAAAGAAGAGCAGGACTGAATGAATTCATTCAGAACTTAGTTAGGTATCCAGAACTTTACAACCAGTAAGTAATTTTCATTGTGTTTTGAAGAGGTGCTGAAACCAAATCTAAGAATATTGAATAAGCTACTGGTCTAGATTTTATACATTCTATAGAATATTGTGCTATATATGCTTGTAAAATCCTCAAGCAGTTTTCCCCTGGTATCTTTAATCTCCTTTTCCCTCCATCAACTCAAGACCCTAGTTATTTTCTTTCTTCCTTTTGTACTTGTATTAGTTTTTTAGATTAAACTTGAAAGAACGTTGCATAGTACACAGTTAAGACGTTTTTCTAGTTATATTCAAAAAGCATTTGTTAAATCACTGTATTATACAGCTGAAGCTAATATTACACTATATGTTAACTCACTGGAATTTAAATAAAATTTTTTTAAAAGCACTTATTAAGTACCTGCTCTATGCATTGGTAATGTAAAGAGGGCCTTCCAGAGGCACAAGCTCCCTGTCTAGTGGGAGAAACAGACGTATAAACAAGCAATTAAAGGTAGGAAAGTTTTATGATAGAGGTGCTAGAAGATAATGGAGAAAAACGTGGCCAGCTTTCCTTGGGAGGAGGGCAAGCAAGGCTTCCTGGGATTTAAAGGATGTGCAGTTGTTCCAGAAAAGGTAGGGAGAGCATCCAGGCAAAAGGGGCAGTACATGTAACAGAATCTACAAAAAGCCTGACATGTTGAAGACACTTTAAGTGTTTACATTTCACGGTGACTAGACTATGGAGTAGGTTTTCAGAAAGGAGATGAGGCTGAAGGACTTGGCAAGGGTCACGTACACACGCCAACATCCTTGTTCCACCTGTGACGGTATTCTGTCGACCCAGACAAGGAGTCCAGGCCTTCTCCACATAGCATTGCAGACAGCCACTTAACAGGAAGGTGCTTTCCCGGCCGTGTGTGTGTCTCATGCTAATAAGCCAGAAGGGTGGGTCCTGTCGGAAATACAGGTAGATCCATGGTTTGAGATGTGTTTTCATTTTTGAGTCTGGTAATTAGTTCATGGATATTCATTATAATTATTATGAATTTTAATTTACATATATGTTACTTTGTTTTATTTACATAAAGTATTATGTTCTTAGAAGAAATAAAGAGGATAAAGTAAAATATCTCGGGAGTTTTCCATAGCTGTGTAGACGTGAAGGTTGCCTTATGGATGGTGATGCAAACGTGACACACTTAATAGTCTTTTCAGAATCACAACACTGAAGGACTGTATTTTTAGCAGTTGTTCTAAAACCGGTGACTACTATTTGTGTAGTTCTTCACAGTGTAATTACTGAGGGTGACTACCATTCTGAGCAAGTCCTCTGACCTCCTTTTTTTAACTTAATATAACTTACTAACTCAGTAAAATACTAGAACTGGACCTCCTCTGACCAAGGTCTTCTGCCCATTGCTTTGGATTTTCCCTGTTGCTCACAAGGCCAAGGGTCGGGAAGAGGTGCAGCACCTCGGGTAGCTCTGGGCTTAGCCAGTGCATTGAGGAGCAGGTGCCTTTCCATTCTGGGCCTTCAGCAGGTAACGAACAAACACAAAATCAGAGAGGATCCTTGAATTTGGTGTTTGTATGTCGGTCTTTTCCTCAGCAAAGAGCCTTTTGTGATTTGGCTCTCTAAATAATTATTTTTTAAACATTATGCAGCCACTCTGGAAAGCAATATGGAGGTTCCTCAGAAAGTTGAAAATACAGCTACCCTATGCCCCAGCAATTGCACTACTGGGTATTTACCCCAAAGATACAAATGTAGGGATCCGAAGGGGTACGTGCACCCCCATGTTTATAGCAGCAATGTCCACAAAACCAAACTATGGAAAGAGCCAAGATGTCCATCAACAGATGAATGGGTAAAGAAGATGTGGGGGGTGTGTGTGTGTGTGTGTGTATGTAATGGAATATTATGCAGCCATCAAAAAATGAAATCTTGCCATTTGCAATGAGTGGGATGGAACTAGAGGGTATTATGCTAAGCGAAATAAGTCCATCAGAGAAAGAGAAGTATGTGATCTCACTGATATGAGGAATTTGAGAAACAAGACAGAGGATCATAGGGTAAGGGAGGGAAAAATGAAACAAGAGGAAACCAGAGAGGGAGACAAACCATAAGAGACTCTTAATCTCAGGAAACAAACTGAGGGTTGCTGGAGTGGAGGGGGGTGGGAGGGATGGGGTGACTGGGTGATGGACATTGGGGAGGGTATGTGCTATGGTGAGTGCTGTGAATTGTGTAAGACTGATGAATCACAGACCTGTACCCCTGAAACAAATAATACATTATATGTTAATTAAAAAAAAATTATGCCTTTTTCCTAAGACAAATTCTAGGTATTCAGCTTAGATCCACCCCCTAACCATTAATTTTTGCTATCTGCCCTTGAGATTACTCAGATTGTCATATTAGTGGCTTGTTTGAAATACAGTTCCTAAACCAAGAGGTCAAATTTGTCTTCTTTGACAGAGCCTCACATGGAATAAATATAGAACAAATGTTGCTGGTGATTATTTCTCCTGGTATTTTGAAGTGTTACTCAGAACCTCTACCACTATGTATTAAATTCTAAATATTCATTCTGGATCTGGAAGTATAACATTTTAAAGATGCTATATTTGGTATTAAAAGTCAACTAAAAGCAATTTGATTATTTTCATTTTAACATTATACTATAAAATACACAATTCTTAAGTATACAACCTAATGGATTTTTATGTACATATACACCCTATAACTGCCACCATTCCATTCAAGGTAGAGGACATTTATAGAATTCCAAAAATAAATAGCCAAGAGTTTTTTCAAACTTAATTTTTCACTGACATTTCGTATTTTCTGGATCTCATCTTGGTGTTAACAGAGCTTTGTTAATTTTCACACTTTTAATTTATACATCAAACTATAAAATTGTACAGATTTAAGAGAGCAAGAAGAGAAGCCAATCATCAAGTGTATCTTGAACACCTACTGTGTACCTGTTACTCCTGTGTTAGGGAAATGCAGTTTAAAAATACCTTTACTTAATGGGGTGCCTGGCTGGCTTAATCAGAGGAGCATGTGACTCTTGATCTTAACAGTTGTGAGTTTGAGCCCCATGTTAGGTGTAGAGATTACTTAAAAATAAAATCTTAAAAAAATAAAATTACCTTTACTTCTTTTAAAACAACTTTACTAAAATTTATTGTTAGAATTATTTAGAAACTGGAATAAGATAGGTTAATATTTATTTCTCTGATTTCTAGATTAAAAAAAGGGTTTTCTGAGCATATCGGCAGTGCATGATGTAAAGTAAAACAGTGACAAATTTGACTTAAAAACTTTTGAACCCCAGATATCACAAGTGAAATTAAAAACCAAAAACGTAGAAAAAGCTTCCCATAGTAAAGGACAATAGATAAAATATACTTACTATAGAAAGAGCTTGTACAGATAGGACACACTTAAGACAGCAGAAGAAATGGACAAAGCACATTAGTGATTTATAAAAGAGGAGATACAAGTGGCTTATTAATTACCAGAGAAACTGAATATTTCCTTATCTATTTAAGAAATGCAAATGGGAGTAAAAATACCTTATTTTAGCTTTATTGCAGTATAACACATACAGAAAGGAGCACAACTCATGATTATATGCTTAATGAACTATGAGAAAGTGAACACATCTGAGTTGCCACCTTCCAAGCCAAGAAATAGAACATTACCAGCACACCTGAAACCCCTCACATGCCTCCTCTCGATCTCTGTTCCTTCCCTCCTTCCCAAAGGTAATGATTCTCCTGATTTTTAGCAGGATAGATTAAGGTGCCATTGTTGTACTTTATAATACATGGAATCATACAATATGTTCTCGATCTGGCTTGTTTTCAACCATGTGAGAGTCATTTATATTGTTGGACATAGCTATAATTTGTTGATTTCCACTGCTGTATAATATCCCATTGTATGAATATACTCCAGTTTATCCATTTTACTGCTGATACACATTTGAGTTATTTTTATTTTGTTACAAATAATGTTGCTATTAACATATCTTTTCCTGCAATGTGCAAACATTTCTGATGTATTTGGAATAGAACTTCAGGGTTGTAGGGTATTATATATTTAACCTTAAGGGATAATATTAAAAATGTTTTCCAGAGTGATTGTACCAGGTAATACTTCCACTATCCATGTCTGAGATCACACTGCTCACCTCACCAACACTTAGTATTGTTAGTCTCTTCAGTTTGAGCCATTCTGGTGAGTGGGTTGTGGTATCTTACATGTTGCAATTGTCTTTCACTAATTACTAATAAAGTGGAGTGCCTTTTCTTTAAATTACTTATTTTTACTTAAATTATTAGAGATAGTAATATAAACTAATATTTAATGTTAATGAGAGCTGGAGAGAGGGTTCAGGATGTTCATCTACTGCTGGGAGAGAATAAATTAGCATAACCTCTCTGGAAATCAGCTTAACAAACTGTATTTAAAGCCTAAAAATGGTTTATAATTCAGACCAAATAAGTTTATTTTTAAAAATCTGTATTGAGGGGCACCTAGGTGGCTCAGTCGGTTAAGCGTCTGCCTTCAGCTCAGGTCATGATCCCAGGGTCCTGGGATCAAGCCCCGCGTCAGGCTCCCTGCTCAGTGGGAAGCCTGCTTCTCCCTCTCCCGCTCCCCCTGCTTGTGTTCCCTCTCTCGCTGTGTCTCTCTCTGTCAAATAAATAAATAAAATCTTTAAAAAAACAAAAAAATAAATAAAATAAATAAAAATCTGTATTGAAAATCCTACATGCAGTTCTAATGTTATGCACAAAAATTATGATTGCAACATTATTTGTAGCAGTGAAAGTTGTATAATAAAAAGTTAGAGGCCATCTAAATATTCTAAAGCGAAAGAATATTGAATAACATTTAGTGCATTCTTATTATACAGCATCATACATCTATCAAAAGTGACTGTTTACAAGGAGTTTTTAACAACATGGGGAAATGTTTATGATGTAGTTTTTAGGTAAAAAATAACCAGTAAGATAAAAATATTTTAAATACAGGGTGGTCTTAACAGTGCAGGAAAAAAAATTGAAATAAAATACCACCAAGATTAGTAATAGTTGCCTCTGTGTGGTAAGATTGAAGATCCTCACCCTCACCTTTAAAAAAAAATTTTTGTTGAGATAAAATTCACATAAATATAATTTACACTTTTAGCTGTTTTTAAAGTATACAATTTTGTGGTGTTTAATATGTCACATTGCTGTATAACCATCACAACTATCCAGTTCTATTGCCTCAAGGCTAATCTGACAACATCACTCCAAAGAGACTGCAGCTGACCCTTGAACAACATGGGTTTGAACTGTGTGGGTCTGCTTATGCATGGATTATTATTATTATTTTTTTTTAAAGATACTTCTTTTTTTTTAAGATTTTATTTATTTATTTGACAGAGAGAGCTAGAGAGGGAACACAAGCAGGGGGAGTGGGAGAGGGAGAAGCAGGCTTCCCACTGAGCAGGGAGCTGGATGTGGGCTTGATCCCAGGACCCTGGGATCATGACCTGAGCCGAAGGCAGACGCTTAATGACTGAGCCACCCAGGCGCCCCAACATGGATTATTTTTTGATAAGTACAGGACAGTACTGTAAATGTATTTTCTCTTCATTACAATTTTCTTAATATTTTCTTAGGTTACATTATTCTAAGAGTACAGTATGTAATACATATAACAAAATAAGTGTTAATCAACTGTTTATGTTACTGGTAAGGCTTCGGGTCAACAACAGGCTGTTAGTAGTTAAATTTTGGGGGAATCAAACAGTTACACATGGATTTTCAACTGCGTGTGGCGTTTATGTCCCTAACCCCCATGTTGTTCAAGGGTCAACTGTACTTTTGAATTTCTCCTTCCCCCAACCCTTGGCAATCACTAATCTGCTTTTCTGTCACTGTGGGTTTGCCTGTTCTGGACATTTCATATAAATGGAGTCATATAATATATGAACTTTTTTGTCTTTTTTTAGCCTAATGTTTTTGAGGTTTATCCATGGAGTATTAATGTGTCAGTACTTCAGTCCTTTTTATGACTGAATGATATTCCTTTGTATGGATATGTTACATTTTGTTGGTCCATTCTTTTGGGTTGTTTCTACTTTTTGGCTATTGTGAATAATGCTGCTATGAACATTTGTGAGTTTTTGTGTGCATATGTTTTTATTTTTCTTGGGTACATACCTAGGAATGGAATTGCTTAGTCATATGGAAATTCTGTGTTTAACTTTCTGAAGAACTGCCAAACTGTTTTCCACAGTGGCTCTATACATTCTCACCAGCCCTACTCTTTTTAAAAATTATTTTCCATCTTTCTGAATTTCTACAGTGAATGTATATTTTATTTAATCATTAAGGACAATTTGATGAGGAGTACCTCAGATACAGAGTTTAAATTATCCCTCAGGGATGTCATTAATTCAGTCCTGTCACTTCATTAGTGCATTAAGGCCCCCTTGTATTTTAGTCTTATTTTTTTCTCTTCATGTTTGATCTTCATACCCATCTCTTCATCCCTCCTGTTGATACCCACTCATATATTTGTTATGTCTTTGGAATTTGTTTATCGGGTATTGCTTCATGTCTGTGAATATTTAATATATATACAAAAATGATACTGTACTACCTTGTTTCTGACTCTTGAGTAGAATTCTCTGTGGGCAGTGACCGTAGCTTTCTTACTAATTTTAATTTAGTGGTAGATGCCTATTTTGCTTCTGATTCACTGCTAGAAAGTTACAATGAGTATCCTAGTCACGTGTCTTTCACTAAACCTACACATGATTTATTTTTTGTGGTTTATTCCTAGAACTGGAATTTCTGGGCCCAGGAAAAATGCAGACACAGTTTTACCAAGTATTGCCAAATTCCTTTTCAGAAAAGTTGCCTCATTTCACATTCTTACTAGCAATGCATGAGGGTGTCTCTTTCCCTATATCCCTACCAGCTTCTGATATTCTCTGTCTTTCTAGTTTTTGCCAGTTAATGGACAGAAAGTGGTATTTCATTAGTGTTTTAATTTTTATTTCTTTGATTATGAATTAAGCTAGACATCTTCCTTACCATTTGGGTTTTTTCTTTATGAACTGCCTTGTTTCTATCTTTGACCATTTGTCTGTTGGATTCCCTATTTTTAAAAAATTAATCAGCCTGTTCCTTTTATAATATTGATGGATTGTATTGGCTTTCATACTGTAAATGCTACTATGGTTGTTTTCATTTTAAAAGGGAGAAAAGCTATAGAAATGCTTTCAAAGTCATAATAAAGTTAATTTTTGTTTTTAGTCCAGATGTCAGAGCATTCCTTCAAATGGACAGTCCAAAACATCAGTCAGATCCATCAGAAGATGAGGATGAAAGAAGTACTCAGAAGGTAGTAAGAGGGATTGTATTTTTTAACAGAAAAAAAAACCATTCCCCAAAGATGAAATTACTGACAACTTTGTGGCAACATTTACTTAAAATGATGTAATTTCATCCATTGTAGATTTTCTGCTCTCTAGAATACATAAAAACAAATGTGTACACCTCTTACTGGTTACTACTTGTTAAAAAATTTATAAAATGAGGACTTTTATGATGAAAAAGTAATACATGCTAGTATTTAGTAAGGAAGAGTAGTAGAAAGTTTAGTTAGTAGCAAGTTTTGAAACTTTCTACTAGGGGCCCTTGGGTGGCTCAGTTAAGCGTCTACCTTTGGCTCAGGTCATGATCCCAGGGTCCTGGGATTGAGACCTGTGTTGGGCTCCCTGCTCAGCAGGGAGTCTACTTCTCCCTCTCCCTTTGCCTGCCACTCCCCCTGCTTGTGCTCACTCTCTCTCTCTGTCAAATAAATAAATAAATAAAATCATAAAAAAAATTGGATGTATTACTTCCTTATCCCTAACCAGACCAGTAATTTTTAATATTTTAGTGGTTTTCTTTCTAGTCTTCTCTTAATATATAAGGATTTTCTGGTTACCTAATTTTAATTGTACAATATATACAATTTTATATTCTCTCTTCACTTTGCCTCTTAAATTTTTATCATTATATATCTTTATAATCATTAACATACTAAAACTGTTGTTTTGAATTTTGACCAGTAGGAAAGGCCTTTCAACCAAAATGTTAATTGAATACTTCTTCTACATTGCCAAGTTTTGGCATGAACTCAGTTTTATTCCTGTAGGTACATGCACATAATCAGTATGTCTTCCAAATCAAGAATAGGATATTCTTATTTTTTTAATCAATTGTGGTAACAAATAGGATAAGCCGTGGCTTATTATAAAGATGTTTTCAACATTTACTTTAGAAAGTGATGTGAGAAAGGTAAATTATAAAACTTAACCCAGAGAATTATTATTTAGCAATTAAAATTATAATGAAAAAGTGTATATAAATATGGTGACACCTTTATAATTAATACATGATGAAAACTGTGTTTGCTTAATATATGAATGAAAATCAGAGGTATTGGGTTCAGGTTTGTTTTTGTCTTTATAATGTCTTATTTTGTCATGGTTCAGTTTTTGGATTTAAAAGATAATATGAATCAGAACATTATTGTCACACAGCTAAAATCTTCATTTGGAAAATAGACATATTCCTTTTTTGTGACTACTGTAAAGTAGTAATTTTCCATTTCTGATGCCACAAGAGGGTTTTCAGTTAAGAGAACTGATATATCTTTTCCATTTGTGACATGGTTGATTCTAGGACAACATAAAAGGATATTTTAACTTTGTATCTTTGCAACTTGTCAAAAGAGAAACAAACTGGGAGAGCATTTGTAATAAATAAGGCATATTTGTAATAAATAAGGCAAAAATATTTATGTAAAAATGTCATACAAATGGATTTTTGAAAAAAAGGATATTTAAGACCCCAGTAGATTAAGAGAAAAGGGGCATGAAGAAATACGGTAAACAGAGATGTGGGGGAATGTTCAACCTCAGTGCAAGTAGCAAGTGAAATTTGTACAATAGAGATTTTTTTTCTCTGCCAAATTAACAAAAATGTAAATAAAGTATTTCAGGACTGATAAGGGTAAAGCACAGTAGGCACCCTCAGGCTTTCCTGGCATTGCTATAATTTTATGCAACTCTTTTGGAAAGCAGTTTGGCAATGTGTACCAAACATGAAAATATTCTAATTATTTAGGAATTGATGCAAATGAAATAATTCTTTACACAGAAAAAAAGATATTCGGGGTGCCTGGGTGGCTCAGTCGTTAAGTGTCTGCCTTTGGCTCAGGGTCATGATCCCAGGGTCCTGGGATCGAGCCCCGCATTGGACTCCCTGCTCCGTGGGAAGCCTGCTTCTCCCTCTCCCACTCCCCCTGCTTGTGTTCCCTCTCTCGCTGTGTCTCTCTCTGTCAAATAAATAAATAAAATCTTAAAAAAAAAAAGTTATTCATTTTAGTACAGTTTCTGTGAAAAATTAGAATAAATTTAAATATTCATCAATCAAATAGTGTTTGTCCCCATATATTGTACATTTTGAAAATACTTAAGATAGTATTTTAAGTTTTGATATACTGTTACCTGAAATCAGGGTATAAAATTTTATATTCATTTTCTCACAGTGATTCCAGTCAGTTTTTTAAAGTTTAAAGTTACATAAAGACTGTATGAAATTGCTATAATATTTGCAAAATCATCTGTTAATAAGGTTATAGATTTTTTAAAAGCATTTTCTTCCTGATACTTTGCATATTGTCCAATTATGAGTATATATTTTTAATTGAAAAAGGTGAAACTATTAAAAAATATTTTAAAGAATAAAATGTATGTAACCCTGAAATTTCCATGTTTTGCTTGGCAATCATGTTGAGAATATATAGGTTTAGGTCATTTGAAAAATATCTTGCCTTGCTATAGGAGACAGCTGGTTTTGAAGAAAGAACCTCCCCGAGTTCTGGTCCCTGTTCTCTGTCACTTCTGGCCTCAGATCTGAATTTTATTTCCTTTCTCTTTTTTCATCCATAAAATCTGAAACTTGGACTAGGATCTCCTCCAGTTTTAAAATATGGATAAAAAGAATCTCTTCAGAAAAGGGAGAGAATCTCAAGCAGACTCCCTGCTGAGTACAGAGCCCAATCAGCAGCTCGATTTCAAGACCCATGAGATCATGACCTGAGCCAAAATCACGAGTGGGATGCTTAACCGACTGAACCACCCAGGCACCCTGCTGTAGCTATTTATTAAGGACTTCTAAGTGGATAACTAAATTAGTAGCCAGAAAATATCTTTCAGGGCTTTTTAGTGAGAAAAAAATAGAGGCCAAAAGAAGTCAAGAAACATGCTTTTGATTAGTGTTCACTGTTAATAAATTATATCTCACTTTTGGTTTAGTATAATCTTTAAAAATAGTGGGTAGAGTAAAAAGTTATCTGATTATATTTTCCAATAATTTCCATTATTATTTCAGCAATGTGCTCTATTAGGAAAACCACTGCTATGTAATGAAATCTTCCTACATAGTGGTGTGATTCAGGGCACAGGTTGTCCTATTGTTTAATCCATGCTTATTGAATCCTCTTCCCTCATCTATATAAGGAAAGTTAATTAAATGGAAAAGTGATCCAGTTTTGGGGGGCCTGGGTAGCTCAGTCAGTTGAGCGACTGGCTCTTGGTTTTGGCTCAGGTCATGATCTCTTGGGTTGTGGGATTGCCCTGCATGGGGCTCTACACTCAGCGGGGAGTCTGCTCGAAGATTCTCTCCTTCTGCCCCTCCCCCTGCTCACCCGTGAGCTCTTTCTCCCTCTGTCTCTGAAATAAATAAATCTTTAAAAAAGTGATCCTTCAGTTTTCTTCATGTTCATTAAAAGAATAAGTGTATCAGAATTGTAACTTAGTTTGTATTATGTTATCAGATTCTCTGGAACACTATAATATATAAACAGAAAAGATTCTTCCATGTTAAAATTATGGCACAACAGGATGAATCTTATTTCATGAACCAGATTTTTTATACATTTTTTTTTTGTCTTGTGCTAGATTGTATGGTTCTTTGTATTTTTGTCTTCTGGGGGCTGAAAATGTATTACATGAAGATTTTTCATGTAAAGATATTGATAGGAAATTTCATTTTATAAGAAGCTGGTGCCAATATTGTTATTTCATAAGAAATGTATTATTATGCTTAGGAATTTTGCCCTTTATTTTTAAAAGTAGTTTGCATTCTGGAGATTGTCTATAAGTTTCAAATGAATTTAAGTGGAAATCTATATGATATATGTCTCTAATAAGAAATTGCTTAGGTAAAATTTTTCAGTACTGATTAAAGAGAAAAATTTTTTAAAGCTTATATCTATAACTTATATCAAGGATAATTATATAGGGGTATAGTAAAAGTATGCATATTTGGGATCTCTATAACTTTTAATTCTCTATGCATAAAGAATTTCAAAGGGAATTTAATGTGAAGCAGGATTCACTACAGTTGGCTTTATAAAAAATGCTCACATTAACAAGATCACTAGATTAATCTGATGGGATTTGGGGTTAAATTTCTAGCTAATTATTAGTGAGCTAGAATCTTTTCTTAAATTGCTTTATGGCATAGTAGGTAAGTAAAGATTTGCTTCTAAATTAATATTAGGAATCAAATTTATATTATTATAAAGAGAAAAGGCTATCTAAAATTTTTATTTGACTACAGTGGTGGAATTAGAAAGAAAAGCACTCTTGTCTACATGTATTTGACTTGGAAATAAGTCCATCTCCTATAATTCATTCGAGCATTAGCAGTCTTCGTCCTCATCATCTTATTATTTCCATATCATAAAATTAATAAGCAATTATTTGAGAATTTGAAAAAACAGCCATTTTAACCAGCGTTTTAAATGTAGAAATGATCCTTCATAAATTGGGGTTTCTACACCCACCTTGTCCAAGGAGCTTTCCCCAGTGTACTTCATTCATTTGACTACTTTGAGCTTTATTTCTGCCTTATTTTTCTCCTTACAACTGCTCTTGAAATTTATCGTTAAAATGATTATATTGTGTGTTTCCAAATAAGTTACTGCATTTATTAAGAATTAGGACTTCAGGCTTCTTTAACATGGCAATACATCCAATATCTGTGGTAGAGTTATGTATATTTTATTTCAGAAACATTCATTGACTGATAACCTTTGAAGTTCCAATAAGAGTGTTACTGCTTTTTTTCCCCGTCCCAATAGCTACACTCTACCTCACAGAACATCAACCTGGGACCATCTGGAAATCCTCAGTAAGTCTGTTTCAAACATCCTCTAACTGAATTCTAGGAAGACCTTTTTTGTGAATGTATAAATATATACCAGTTTAATTAGACCAGTTTAACTAGAACCCTATAAAATATAATAACCATAGTTACAGTGAATATAATACTATCATATGCTTGCCTGTTTTACTGCCCTAGCTTTGCATTACTTTAATAGAGTTCGGAGTTCTTAAATCCACAAATTATAGTTGGGTTCTGCTGTTTTGCTATTGTTATTTCTCTAGGGTGTGTGTGTGTAAAACCAGTAGACTTTATTTCTCAGGAGATCTGAAGTCCAGGGAGGTATTCTGACAGAAGTGTCCATGCAGGCCTAATGGATATTCTCACTGGTGCTCGGTGTTTTTGGTGCAACCCTAGTTGTCAGCCAGCTTGTTCCAGAAGAGTCATGATGGACATTAGCATATTAAAGGCTATTAAACTTGCTTTAACCAGTTCCTCCCTCCCGTGGTCCCATATTTGAGCACAGGGAAAACATTGAGGAATAGCAGGAATGGCATATATAGAGTTCATCTTGAATGTCAACTCTAGCAGTTCATTAGAAGTGAATGAAGGGGGGGAAATCGAAGGGAGAGACAAACCATGAGAGACTATGGACTCTGAGAAACAAACTGAGGGTTCTAGAGGGGAGGAGGATGGGAGGATGGGTTAGCCAGGTGATGGGTATTAAGGAGGGCACGTGTTGAATGGAGCACTGGGTGTTATACGCAAACAATGAATCATGGAACACTACATCAAAAACTAATGATGTAATGTATGGTGACTAACATAACATAATAAAAAAAAAAAAGAAATGAATGCCTAGACCACTGAATACGAAGGATTCCAGGCCACTTCTTGGCTCAGTTGGAGGAGTGCCCTGACAAATCAGTAATATCTGCCATGGTTTGGAGAAAGAGTATAGTATTGCTGTCCTTACTTGTAATGATTCTTCAGGTTCATTGGATTCATTCTATCTTTTATCCCAGGACGTTATGTTTCCCTCACTCTTTTGGTCCACTTAGTGAGTAAAGATAGATAAAGAAATGGCCCAAGGTTTGGGTCCTTCAGCATTGCAGTAAGGTAGAAAAACTGGGAATGTGATGTCACAACAATCAGATGAAGAAAGTGTGTCAAGGAGGTAGTAATTAACTCTGTTAATGTTGCTGGTAAAGCAGGTAAGTGTTGAGAATTGACCACTGGATTTGATAAGTCATTGGTGACCTTTGCGAGCCATTTCAGGGGTGTGGTGGGTACAAACTCTGATAGAAAAGAGTTCAAGAGAGAACTAGAGGAGAGGATAGCAGGAATAGACAAAGAATTTAGATCTCTTACTTGAGGAGTTTTACCACAAAGGAAAGCAAAGAAATGGGGTGGTAGCTGGAAGGGGAGGTTTGGTTTTGAGCATGCTTTTCTGTTGTCAACACTGAGTTTATCAGGCAGCACAGAAACAGAAACTCGCTTTCAGTTAGGATGTATCACCAACAGTTAACTGTGGGGCCTTGGGTATTGCCTGAGTTAGCCTATTTACTATGTTTGAGGAATTTGCATGATTGTTCGCTATTACGTTTGTTTAAAAAAATTATTTCAGTATCTCAGCATATCATTCAAGAACAAAATAACTAGTCCAAAGAGCAGATTCTTGAGGAAGAAAAACACCTGAACTTAGTTAAGTATTTATCTCCCTAATCTTTACCTGTTATTATTTAACCTAGACCTGGTGTTACTCACATGTTTGAATTGACCATTTATCTCAGTAATGAATTAAAGGAAATTTAAAATCTAGTAGGTTAAGTGTCTGCCTTTGGCTCAGGTCATGATCTCAGGGTACTGGGATCAAGGCCTGTGTCCTGCTCCCTTCTCAGTGGGGAGTCTGCTTCTCCCTCTCTCTGCTTCTCCTTCCTGCTCATGCTCACTCTCTCTCTCAAATAAATAAGTTAAATCTTTAAAAAAAAATAAAGGAAATTTGAAATCTAAATGGTGTCATTCTCCTCTCCCTAGTCCAACTTAGGATTCAGACTGTGTTGAAGGAAAAAGCTCTTCTGGCTGCTTAGGCTCCACTTTCTGCTGCCCTGTGCTTTTGTCTATCTACAGCCAATGTTGTTTTCACACGGCAGGGTGAAATAAAAGGACAAAATTAGTATTCCCTCTGGTTTCTCTACTGGATTTTCTGCATTACCATCTATGAGAATAAGCAGAGAGGTCTTTTATCTGTAATGTACAATAAGTTATATTACATGTCCGAAGAATTGCCGGATGAGGTAGTCCTTGGAATATATTACTAATTTATATAGTTGTTCAGTGCCCTCATTAACAGCATTGGTGAGGTTTATGATTAATAAAATTGGTTTAAATAGAAGCTACATTGATTTCAAAACAATATACAGATACACATATATCCTTTTCTCCCAAAGAGACTATTACTGAAATCCCTCTTAAGCAGAACTTAACAAGGCTTAAATAAAGTTTTAAAATGTCTTATCAGCAAGTAGATGTTTACTGCTATTCATCATTGCCTATTTTATATTCAAGATGAGACACTGTCATTGTGAAAGCTGGAGTCTTCATGCTAAAATGTTTTGTGCCCAGCATTTTCTTAGTAGAGTGAGGTGCTAAGAAATGTTTAAAAGTTAACATCTTTCCAGTTTCTAGGAGGCTAATTCTTGTCGTTGTTCATTTTTTCAGTGCTAAACCAACAGACTTTGATTTCCTGAAAGTTATTGGAAAAGGCAGCTTTGGCAAGGTAAGAGTGTTTTTATTTTGCCATTCAGTAAATAAGTACTTAAGGAATGCATGCCTTATATATTCCAGGCCGCAGGACTTGTTGGTATGCAGGATATGGAGTTACAATGCTTTCTCTACCTTCAAAATGCTTAGGGAGTTAAGGCGTTTACTCAGATTTTAACATAAAATTCATTTGTTGGAGTATTTGTTGAGCACCTATCATGTCCAAGCAGTGTACTGGGTTCTGGTTAGTTAGAGAGTATTGAACAAAACTGACACAGTTACTACCTTTGTGATGCTTGCAACCTAGTAGGGGAAATAGCCAATTAAAAATATGCAGTCATGGGGCACCTGGGTGGCTCAGTCGTTAAGCGTCTGCCTTCTGCTCAGGTCATGATCCCGGGGTCCTGGGATCGAATCCCACATCGGGCTCCCTGCTCAGCAGAGAGCCTGCTTCTCCTTCTCCCACTCCCCCTGCTTGTGTTCCCTCTCTCGCTCTCTCTCTCTCCTTCTGTCAAAATAAATAAAATCTTTAAAAAAATATATGCAGTCAATAAATAATGAAAAGCAGTAATGGGGACTGTGATGTAAATACAGAATAGAGTGAAGTGATAGAGGACAATAGGCAAGTGGGGGGAAAATTCCTACTCAGATGGGTCGGTCAAGGATGGCTTCTTTAAAGAGGTGCTTTTTAAGCTGAAGCTGGAAAGACAAAAATGAGCAACTGTGAAAATAACAGTTGAGGAAGGAAAGGGGTGTTTGAAAACCCTGCTGTTCCTCGTACAGTGAGTGTCAGATGAATCACACAACTTGACAGTGTGGCCATACCAAGGAAGGAGAATCTGCTTTAAGGCCAGAAGCATCATAGAGGGAGTTACCAGAATCATTAGATATATTTAAGTGCTTTTTTGCATTACGCTTCAGTCTGTAATGAAAATAAATATGTATGTGTTTAATTATAGTTTGCTACATTCTGAGCTTTGGGTATCTCTAGTTTGTTTTCTGAGTTCCCTGGATACCAGAAACTGTAACCATACAATTAAATCCATGTGTGTTAATTCAGCACATATATATTGACCACCCACTACACGTGCTAGTACAGCAACAGAAAGAAAGGGATGCTGCACTCAGAATGCTCACAGTGTATTGGGATGTTAGAGATAATCTGTCATTAAAAATAAAAAGCATTGTCTTTTGGAAACTTCATGTTTAGATCTAGAGTCTACCAGGAATTGGTTCTTGGATATAGCATGAAGTTGTAGGGTCACAGTTAATTTTTTCCCCTATTAATATCCAACTGATCCCACACAATTTATTAAAAAGACAGTTCTTTCCCCACTGATCTGCAGAGTAATTTTCATCATTTATTCAGTGTCCATATATGCATGGATCTGCTTATAGATTTTCTGTTTTATATTTCTGTTTCAAGATATTATATATTGTTCCATTAGTCTATTAGACTGTGTAGAGTGATATCCAACAAAACAAGTCCTCCCTCCTTGTTCTTCTTCAAGAGTCTTAGCCCTTTGCATATCTTTTTAAGTTTTAGAATTAGCATGCCAATTTCCACAAAGTTCTGCTGGATTTTGATTGGGATTGCATTTAATCTGTAGGTCAATCTGGGGCGCCTGGGTGGCTCAGTTGGTTAAGCGACTGCCTTCGGCTCAGGTCGTGATCCTGGAGTCCCAGAATCGAGTCCCGCATTGGGCTCCCTGCTGAGCAGGGAGCCTGCTTCTCCCTCTGACCCTCCTCCCTCTCATGCTCTCTCTCTATCATTCTCTCTCTCTCTCAATAATAAATAAATAAAAATCTTAAAAAATAAAATAAAAATAAAATAAAATAAAATTTATTCTAAACTCTTCTCCATTGAGGGGTCTTGGTTCCATTTTCCTTTTGCCTGTTTGTTTCTTTTTTTAAAGATTTTATTTATTTATTTATTTGACAGAGACACAGCGAGAGAGGGAACACAAGCAGGGGGAGTGGGAGAGGAAGAAGCAGACCTCCTGCGGAGCAGGGAGCCTGATGCGGGGCTCGATCCCAGGACCCTGGGATCATGACCTGAGCCGAAGGCAGACACTTAACAACTGAGCCACCCAGGCACCCCTGCCTGTTTGTTTCTTAACGATCTGCCTGTTCTCCAAATCTACCAATCTATTGAAAAAATGCTTGCTTTAAGGAAATTGGTACCTCCTAATTGCCACATTTGAATTATTTTCTCATAATGTATTGGAAGATGAACCAGTCAAACTAGAGCAGGAAAGGTCAGGCAGGTGGGAGGTGTTGAGAAAAGGAAAAATGTAAGAAGAAAAGATGTTGTATAGAGTCAAATATTGTAGCAAACAAAAAAATGGAAAATGGGGAAAATGCCAACAGTTGATTGAGCACAGGACATTTTTACCCTGAAGATGTTTTGACTCCATCTTGATTAAAAACAAACACTTTTTTCTAATTAATAGGTTTTATTTTTTAGAACAGCTTAGATTTACAGAAAAATTGAGTAAAGAGAAAATACAGGAAGTTCAGAGAATACGCAAACATCCTCCACTCCACACACAGTGTCCCTATTGTTAATATCTTATATTAGCATGGTACATGTGTTCCAGTTAATGAGCCAACATTGATACAAAGTCCATTGTTTATTCAGATTTCCTGCTTTTTACCTGATGTCCTTTTTTTGTTCCAGGATATCATCCACAATACCACATTATATTTACTTGCCATGTCTCCTTGAGCTTCTCTTAGCTCTAACAGCTTCTCAGACTTCCCTTGTTTTTGAGGACCTTGATGGTTTTGAGAAGTACTTATGGGGTATATTGTAAGATGTCCCTCTATTAGAATTCGTCTGATGTTCTTCTCATGATTAGACTGGGGTTTTAAGTTGTAGCGAGGAAGACAACACCTATAATAGAATATAAAGCCCAGCAGTGTTACCAGTTGCTGTGTCAGATCATCTCAGAAAGCTTTAGGATGTATCATTTAATAGTTACACAACTTGTCAGGCTTCTTGAATCCCTTAAAAAGTTATTTGCAAACCCTATGTCTGCTTTTTTTCTGGCGCAAGAGCCTCTAAATTTCTTCAGATCCTTGAAAGTGCATACAGCCTAGCCCATTGTAGAAGCTCAGCTCTACATGGTCCTTCTTCCTCTGAATGCTTCTGGATTTAAAACTTAAGAGAAACCTAAATATTAAAACAAAAATGCATTTCAGTCACATAGAAACCATTTCCTTCTCTGCTTTTATCATCAATATCCGTGAAGTCGATAGCCTCAGTATTTTCTAAGGACACTCTTTAGGACTCAGGGCTGGTGTGTGCGTGTGTGCACTCAACACACCGCACACACTTGAGGATCTCAAGCAGTATAGATTTTGGGACTTAAATTTAGTAAAAATCTCAAACGTCAGCACATTAAATGACAAAGAAATGGTACCTGGCTATTCGAGTGATTAACATTCCTTTTCTGTTATTATTTTATTAAAATATCTAAGGAGAAGTAGAATAAAAATGAATTCAGTAGTTTTCAGTTTTCAAAACTAAAACATTATCTAGGTCCCCTTTAGACTTTTTGTACATAATTTATGAATTTACTGACAAGCGAATTATTTTTATCAAAATATTGAAATTTCTAAAAAAACCCCAAATACTGAAATTTCTAATTGCACAATCTGTAACTACAACAGGTTCTTCTTGCAAAACGGAAACTGGATGGAAAATTTTATGCTGTCAAAGTGTTACAGAAAAAAATAGTTCTCAACAGAAAAGAGGTAAAATAAAATAGCATTGTTTCTCCTATATTCACTTGCTCAATTAACAGAATTGTTTTCTGGTATATAATGCAAGTTGATCCTTTACTTTTTTTTTTTTACAGCAAAAACATATCATGGCTGAACGTAATGTGCTCTTGAAAAATGTGAAACATCCATTTTTGGTTGGATTACATTATTCTTTCCAAACAACTGAAAAGCTTTATTTTGTTCTGGATTTTGTTAATGGAGGGGAGGTGAGTTTTATGATTAGTTTTCTAATGTTGATAATGTTTAGAAAAAATAGAATAAAGTCACAGTTTTTCTTTGCTTAACAGTTTTTGGAAGGATAGGCCAGCATTAACAGCTATTAGATTCAAGATGCTGGCTAATAAGCACAAAGCAAGATGTAGAGAATTGTAAACAAAGCTCTTAAGCAGCTTATGGTGTGTAGGTGTGAAGATTCATAAAAGAACCTTGGTATGAAGCTACAGACTTCACAGATAATATAGCAAGAATAATATACTGAAACGTTAGAATAAAACATGATTTGTATTTAGATAATTATTGTCTCCACAGTTGCATATAAAGATTACTCTAGCCTGTCATTTTCTAAAACGTGCAAACTATAATCAGAGGAGATGATCCTCTAATAAAGAGTTCTGTGGTGAAGTCAGTTTGGAAAACGTTTCATGTTCCATCCCATTGGCAATTAACAATATGTTTCTTGGTGATTCACAGTATGTTTCAGCACGTTAAAGACTTTGAGTTCTGCCAAAGCCAAGATTTCGTTGAAAATATTTTCTTAGCATGCAGTCCCTTTTTGTTTGAACCAAATCTGTTAATAATACTCCCCAAAACTCTAATCAGAGGGATATTGAAATACATTTTGGAAAATGCTACTGTCATGATAATAATTATAGTAATAGCTAACATGCATGAAGTATACTTATGTGCCCAGCATTCTGGATCTTTATATGTATTATTTTCACAACAGTCATGTTTTATAAGATAAAGAAACTGAGGCACAGAGAAGCTAGGTAAGTTGCTCAAGGCATGTGGTTAATAAGTATTAGAGGCAGGAATTGAACTCAGGCAGTGTGATTCCAGGATTTAGGCAGTGGACCACCCCTGTTCTTCTCGTTCTCAATCCTCACACCTTTCTAATTTGTTTGATCTCTGATCTGTGAATGTCTCTAAAAATTATTCTCATAGATTGTGTCCTGTCTTTACAAAGGGATCTTTCATCCCCTAGTCCCAGATCAGAGAGAGAGGAAAAGTTATTTCGAAAAGTTATTTCAACCTTAATATAGTATACTTAACTGTAGAATAAAGGAAGATACTGTCTATTCTGCAAACCTGAAAGATGGTCAGACACACCTAGATAATTTGCGGGAAGATCATTAAAAGAATCATCATACAACCCCCTACATCTATATGACAAAAATGCCATATGCCCCCTCAGTGTAGAGGCAAAACTTTGAAGGCTGAAGATTTGAGGTTGTCATTTTATTTTGTGTGTACATGAGTGCTAACATATAATGAGAATTTATTGAGGGCCTGACACTGTGTAATTATTTTTCCTGCATTATTTCAATTAATCATTATAACTCTTTGAGATAAATACTCTTCTAAGGCTCAGAGAGGTTAGGTAACTTTCTCAATGTCACCATGTTTTCTAGTAAGTGTCAGGTCCTGGATTTAACCTGGACCCGAGTACCAATCTGTGACTTTGAAATGTCCTGCAAGGCATTAACTGCAGATGAGATCCTGTTGCGAGCTTCCTGCTTTGTCTGTGGTTTCTTCATCTTGTTTTAGGACCTTGCTTCTGAGCCCTTTTTATACAGTGATCTCTCATAAACTGAGTAGCAAAGGTGGAAACATGTAGGCTTGTATTCTAAAAGATAGACTTGGCTAAGATAATGGGGAATAAAAAGAATGGAATAGAATGTTGGGGTTGGTGGAGGAGGAGCTGAATGGGGCAGTAATAGAAGGGCAATAAAGATGAGAAAGGACAGAGAGAGGTAGGAATATAATTTCATTATGGGTTTCCTGTTATTTTTACTAGTACTGTCCCCCTGACTTTCTTTTTTTTGTTAATTTAAATTCAATTAGGCAACATATAGAACACTGTTAGTTTCAGATGTAGAGTTCAGTAATTCATCAGTTGCATAGTCCCTCTGATTTTCATACAACATTTTAACCTTGACATGTGTACTTATTTGATATGATACTAGACATTTACACAAGCCCTCCTGAACCTCAGCTTCCTCATTAATTTTCTGCCTCAAACTACTTGGGTAGATTAAATAATACAAACATATAAAGTCCTCAGCATGGTGCCTTTGATTTAGTAAACAGTGTTAGCTATCATTGATGAATGGTCATGTTTTCATTTGGGGTAGTTTTCATTAATATTATATTGGATAGATGTGATCAGATCAATAACTAGAATATTACAGTAGTATAAGCTAATAAAGGCAATAGTAGGGCTAAACAGGAGGGAGTATTCAGAAATGATTAAAAGATAAAAACAGAAGAATTTATTCAATCGTTAGATATAGAGCCTAAGGGTAAAGGAGCAGTCCAGATGAATCCCAGGCCAGCCTCCATGTCCCTACTCTGTCAGGATCTATTATAACTGATCTTCACCATAACCTTTCAGAAGAGGTTAAGAAAAATTGGGGGACAATTTTTGTAAGTCAGAGAAGTTAAATGAATTGCACACAAAAAGAGAAGAATCAGGATTTGAATCCAAGTCTGATCAGCTTTAAAACCGGACTCTTCTCACTGTACCTTGTTGCGTCCCATGGCTCAGAGGGCTGGGTAGAAAGTGATGTCATTAAAGGATAGAATATAGCCATAGTAGCAGTAAATCTGTAAAAGAAGACAAGGGGCTCTGTTCTAGACAAGTTGAATTTGTTGGCTTGTGAAATATTCAATAAAGAGCGGTAGGCAGCAAGTCTTTGCAGGAGAAGCTCCAAGCAGAGGTGTAGGTGGGGTATGTCCACATGAAAGACATCGACATAGAGGTGGTTAAAATCACTGGATGGATTAGGTTACCTGGACAGGGTATCCGGAGAAAGAATAACAGTGGAGAAACTGAGGACAGACACCTCGCTATCCCTGCAGTGTAAGGGGCTGGAAAGGAGCCGATAGGGAACTCTCCAGGGAAGGAGAAGCCCTAAGGCGAGATCTTTGTTTTAGAAGCCCGGAAACTTAGAGTAAGGACCTAGGGCAAAC
Source organism: Mirounga angustirostris (assembly GCF_029215605.1). Classification (NCBI taxonomy): domain Eukaryota; kingdom Metazoa; phylum Chordata; class Mammalia; order Carnivora; family Phocidae; genus Mirounga; species Mirounga angustirostris. The sequence continues at coordinate 64,802,821 of NW_026991712.1, read as the reverse complement.
TTCACCCAGGCAGGTAAACCTAATGAGTAAAGGACAGGTAGTAAGAAATAAAATACGATTTCAGGAGTATAGGAAATGAACTGGAGAGCCCACCCGCTGCTCAGCCCTGGCCATTTGCTACCACACTGGAATTTAGGCTTAATGTTGCAGAGCTTCCTTTTTTTTTCCCCCAGAAGAAACCAAACCTGAATTTTTACCAAAAAATTTCTCCATCTTTAAATGTTACCAGTTAATTTAGATTTTTTCTAAAAACAGTGTTTGGCTCAAACACATTTTATCTGTGGGTTATATTTGGTCTGTCAGCCACTTGTTTCCAATCTCTGAATAGTGGTGTTTTTTTGTTTTGTTTTGTTTTTCCCAAGTGAAACCACAGTCAAAGAGCTAGTGAGAGACCTTATTGACTCCATGGCAATATCCAGATCATCGGTCTGGATTGATAATCTTTTCCAGAGGGGTAAGGACACAGCCACACCGGGGATTGAGGAGTAAATGAGAGATGAGCAAGTTCAAGTTAGCAAGGATAGAGAAACATGTGTGGTTAAAGAGAGAATGATTGCGAGGTGGGGGACACAAAGGAGAGTCACAGTTCTGTGCTTTGGTGCATTTTTATCTCATGTTCAGAGTAAAAAAAATCCTGTTTTTGTATTTATAGGATATATTTGTTTCACTTTGTGTGAATGATCTTAATACCCATTTCTTTTTCCATTTTACAGCTGTTTTTCCACTTACAGAGAGAACGGTCCTTTCCCGAACACAGAGCTAGGTTTTATGCTGCTGAAATTGCCAGTGCATTGGGTTATTTGCACTCCATCAAAATAGTGTACAGGTACATTTTAATATATTTCTTGTAAAAACGTCTTTTTTTATTACTTTGTTCCAGTTAATACTCAGTTTTGCTTTTCTTTCCTTTTAATTTCATAGAGACTTGAAACCAGAAAATATTCTTTTGGATTCAGTAGTAAGTATTATCTTTTAAAAATCAACCAATTCTCAATTTAATTGTTGTTATGCTTGGTGGAAAAAAGGCAGCCTCAAAGGTTCCACACCGCATCATTCCATTTATGTAACATTCTCCAAATGACAGAACTGGAGAGATGGAAAACAGATGAGTGGTTGCAAGTGGTTTCTGCAATGACAGTTTCAGCATAGGGTAGGGGAGTACAAAAATAAAGGGGTAGTGTGAGTTCCTTAGTTTCTTTGGGGTGGTGGGTAGTTTTCTATCTTGATGGTAGCAGTAGTGACATAGATCTGCACGTCTCTATTGCATAGAACCACACATAATACACACAAATGCATATGTGTGAAAAAAAAACAGTGAAAACTGAATAAAATGGACAGTCTGGTTAACAGTATTCTACCATTCCTGATTTTGATATTTTCTTACAGTTATATAAGGTATCAGCATTAGGAAAAGCTGGGTGAGGGGTACACAAAACTCTGTGTACTATTTTTGCAATTTCATGTGGGTCTATAATTATTTCAAAGTGAAATGGTTTTAAAAATTGTCAGCTTATGCCCATGCGTTGTTTTATCTTACTGCCCCTCTGTTTGTCAGGGACATGTTGTCTTAACAGATTTTGGGCTTTGTAAAGAAGGAATTGCTATATCTGACACGACAACAACATTTTGTGGGACACCAGAGGTAAGAAATAGGTTTCATTTGTTGTTTATATAATCATGTGTAAAATGCAAAAATGAATCACGAAGTGCAAATACAATATTCGAAATCAGAAAAGTAGAATAAAACTCATTTCAGAAAGCTTTTAGCTACTTGTATATATCTGATAATCATCCCTTCAGAACATTTAAAGTTTATTGATAGTATTTTTAATTGTGATTGTAGGCTACCACAGATAACCCAAAAAAGATATAAATTATGCTTGGGTTTTTTTTTGTTTTTTTTTAGATTTTATTTAGATTCAAGTTAGTTAACATGTCGTGTATTATTAGTTTCAGGGGTAGAATTTAGTGAGTCATCAGTTGCGTATAACACCCAATGCTCATTACATCAAGTGCCCTCTTTATTTTTGCGTATAACACCCAATGCTCATTACGTCAAGTGCCCTCTTTATTTTTTTTTAATTTTTTGAAGATTTTATTTATTTATTTGACAGAGAGAGAGAGAGAACACAAGTAGGCAGACTGGCAGACAGAGGGAGAGGGAGAAGCAGGTTCTCCACTGAGCAGGGAGCCCGATGCAGGGCTCGATCCCAGGACCCTAGGATCATGACCTGAGCCGAAGGCAGCCGTTAACCAACTGAGCCACCCAGGCGGCCCAAGTGCCCTCTTTAATGTTCCTCACCCAATTACCCCATCCCACCATATGCTTATTTGTTTTTAATGTTAAAAGTTTACCTTAGACTTTTTAAAGCATTTGATTAGATTTCTGATCCTTTAAAAATCACCAATCAACAATGAAGAATATACTAAAATTGTAATGTTTACCCCACTCTAAATATACTAATAGCCTTTGAAGTACTCACTTTAGAATGAGTAAATTGCATGGTATATGAGTATCTAAATAAAAAGCTTTTTTTTAATAAGCTAAATCAAATATGGCAAAATACTGACATTGCCTATAATTAGTGGCAGCTATATATTGGTTTCTGTTTTCTCTTTTTATGTGTGATGAAAATACTTTATAATAAAATTAACCATTCATTTAACAGAAGAAAGGAAAGCAATGGATGTGGAGGAAAGAAAACCGTAAGTCAGGGCGCTTAGGTGGCTCAGTAGATTAAGCATCTGCCTTCAGCTCAGGTCATGATCCCAGGGTCCTGGGGTTGAGTCCCACATCAGGCTCCCTGCTCAGCAGAGAGTCTGCTTCTTCCTCTGCCTGCCATTCCCCCTGCTTGTGCTCTCTCGCTCTCTCTCTGTCAAATAAATAAATAAAATCTTAAAAAAAAAAAAAAAAAAAAGAAAACCACAAGTCAGAATTAATCAGAACATCTCATCCTCTACTCATGTTAGCTAGCAGAAAATGTAACCTTCCATTTGAGACAATAATAATAATCTTTACAAGTTATGTTAAAGCCTTGTTATTCTCCCTACACACATACACATTTTGTTTATTTTAAACTATCCTAATTTTAGTATATTTATAGTGATCTTAGAAGCCAGGTAGTATCTCATCTTTTTTTTTTTTTTTTTAAGATTTTATTTATTTATTTGACAGAGACAGAGAGAAGGAACACAAGCAGGGGTAGTGGGAGAGGGAGAAGCAGGCTTCCCCCAGAGCAGGGAGCCCGATGCAGGGCTCAATCCCAGGACCCTGGGATCATGACCTGAGCGAAGGCAGATGCTTAACGACTGAGCCACCCAGGCGCCCCGTATTTCATCTTTTTGTAGAGTAATTGCAAATATCATGATGAAATGTGTGATAAAATGGCTCATATGAGACTTTTAATCAATGTCAGAAAAGTTAAAAATAATTAAAAGTAAAAATACTTTGAAATGTTTTTTTTTCCTTCCTTTTTCTAATCCACCCCTAGCTCTTAGATATATTTGTAACCATTCTAGTTTGGTTTGTTTATGAAGAAACATTTTTTTTGTGAATGTATATTGAGTTTTTTGAATATGGATACATTTTTATGTAAATTATATCTCCTTTAAATTGAATTTTTTTTAATTTTTATTTTTTATTTAAATTCAATTAACCTATAATGTATTATTAATTTCAGAGGTAGAGTTCAGTAATTCATCAGTCTTACATAATACCCTGTGCTCATTACATCATGTGCCCTCCATAATGTTCATCACCCGGTTACCCCATCCCCCCACCACCTTCCCTCCAGCAACTCTCAGTTTGTTTCCTGTGATTAAGAGTCTCTTATGGTTTATCTCCCTCTCTGATTTCTTCTTGTTTTATTTTTTCCTCTCTTCCCCTCTGATCTTCTGTTTTGTTTCTTAAATTCCACATATGAGTGAGATCATACGATAACTGTCTTTCTCTGAGTGACTTATTTCGCTTACCATGATACCCTCTAGTTCTATCCACATCGTTGCAAATGGCAAGATTTCATTTCTTTGATGACTGAGTAGTATTCCTTTGAATATATATACATCACATCTTCTTTATCCATTCATCTGTCAATGGACATCTGGGCTCTTTCCATAGTTTGGCTATTGTGGACAGTGTTGCTATAAACATTGGGGTGCAGGTGCCCCTTCGGATCACTACCTTTGTATCTTTGGGGTAAATACCCAGTAGTACAATTGCTGGGTCATAGGGTAGCTCGATTTTCAACGTTTTGAGGAACCTCCATACTGTTTTCCGGAGTGACTGCACCACCTTGCATTCCCATCAGCAGTGTATGAGGGTTCCCCTTTCTCCACATCCTCACCAAAATCTGTCATTTCCTGAGTGGTTATTTTAGCCATTCTGACTGGTGTGAGGTGGTATCTCATTGTGGTTTTGATTTGTATTTCCCTGATGCCGAGTGATGTGGAACATTTCTTTCATGTGTCTGTTGGCCATTTGGATGTCTTCTTTGGAGAAATGTCTGTTCATGTCTTCTTCCCATTTCTTGATTGGATTATTTGTTCTTTGGGTGTTGAGTTTGATAAGTGCTTTATAGATTTTGGATACTAGCCCTTTATCTGATATGTCATTTGCAAATATCTTCTCCCATTCTGTTGGTTGTCTTTTGGTTTTGTCGACCGTTTACTTTGCTGTGCAAAAGCTTTTTATCTTGATGAAGTCCCAAAAGTTCATTTTTACTTTTGTTTCCCTTGCCTGTGGAGACGTGTCTAGCAAGACGTTGCTACAGCCGAGGTCACAGAGGTTGCTGCCTGTGTTCTCCTCTGGGATCTTGATGGATTCCTGTCTCACATTTAGATCTTTCATTCATTTTGAGTCTATTTTTGTGTGGTGTAAGAAAATGGTCCACTTTCATTCTTCTGCATGTGGCTGTCCAATTTTCCCAACACCATTTGTTGAAGAGACTTTTTTCCATTGGACATTCTTTCCTGCTTTGTTGAAGATTAGTTGACCATAGAGTTGAGGGTCCATTTCTGGGCTCTCTATTCTGTTCCATTGATCTATGTGCCTGGTTTTGTGCCAGTGCCATACAGTCTTGATGATTACAGCTTTGTAATAGAGCTTGAAGTCTGGAATTGTGATGCCACCAGCTTTGCTTTGCTTTTTCAACATTCCTCTTGCTATTCGGGGTCTTTTCTGGTTCCATACGTATTTTAGGATTATTTGTTCCATTTCTTTGAAAAATGTTGATGGTACTTTGATAGGGATTGCATTAAATGTGTAGATTGCTCTAGGTAGCATTGACATCTTCACAATATTTGTTCTTCCAATTCATGAGCATGGAAGGTTTTTCCATTTCTTTGTGTCTTCCGCAATTTCTTTCATGAGTACTTTATAGTTTCCTGAGTACAGATCCTTTGCCTCTTTGGTTAGGTTTATTCCCAAGTATTTTATGGTTTTGGGTGCAATTGTAAATGGGATCGACTCCTTAATTTCTCTTTCTTCTGTTTCATTGTTAGTATATAGACAAACAACTGATTTGTGTGCATTGATTTTATATCCTGCCACTTTACTGAATTCCTGTATGAGTTCTACCAGTTTTGGGGTGGAGCCTTTTGGGTTTTCCACATAAAGTATCATATCATCTGCAAAGAGTGAGAGTTTGACTTCTTTGCCGTCAGATGCCTTTTATTTCTTTTTGTTGTCTGATTGCTGTGGCTAGGACTTCTAGTACTCTGTTGAATAGCAGTGGTGATAGTGGACATCCCTGCCATGTTCCTGACCTTAGTGGAAAAGCTCTGTTTTTCCCCATTGAGAATGATGTTCGCTGTGGGTTTTTCATAGATGGCTTTTATGATATTGAGGTATGTTCCCTCTATCCCTACACTGTGAAGAGTTTTAATCAAGGATGCTGTACTTTGTCAAATGTTTTTTCTGCATCTGTTGAGGGGATCATATGGTTCTTGTCCTTTTATTAATGTGTAGTGTATCACATTGATTTGCAGAGGTTGAACCACCCTTGCAGCCCAGGAATAAATCCCACTTGGACATGGTGAATAATCCTTTTAATGTACTGTTGGATCCTATTGGCTAGGCTTTTGGTGAGAATTTTTGCATCCATGTTCATCAAGGATATTGGTCTGTAATTCTCCTTTTTGGTGGGGCCTTTGTCTGATTTGGGGATCAAGGTAATGCTGGCCTCATAAAATGAGTTTGGAAGTTTTCCTTCCATTTCTATTTTTTGAAACAGTTTCAGAAGAATAGGTATTAATTCTTCTTTGAATGTTTGATAGAATTCCCCTGGGAAGTCATCTGGCCCTGGACTCTTGTTTGTTGGGAGATTTTTGATTACTTCTTCCAATTTCCTTGCTGGTTATGGGTCTGTTCAAGTTTTCTATTTCTTCCTGGTTCAGTTTTGTACCTTATACATCTCTAGGAATGCATCCATTTCTTCCAGATTGCTTAATTTGTTGGCATGTAGTTGCTCATAGTATGTTCTTATACTTGTTTGCATTTCTTTGGTGTTGGTTGTGATCTCTCCCCTTTCATTCATGATTTTATTTATTTGGGTCCTTTCTTTTTCCTTTTTGATAAGTCTGGCCAGGGGTTTATCAATCTTATTAATTCTTTCAGAGAACCAGCTCATAGTTATATTAATCTGTTATACTGTTCTTTTGGTTTCTATTTCATTGATTTCTGCTCTAATCTTTATTATCTTCTCCTGCTGGATTCAGGCTTTAACTGCTGTTCTTTCTCCAGCTCCTTTAGGTGTAGGGTTAGGTTGTGTATTGGAGACCTTTCTTGTTTCTTGAGAAAGGCTTGTATTGCCATATACTTCCTCTTAGGACTGCCTTTGCTGCATCCCAAAGATTTTGAACAGTTGTGTTTTCATTTTCATTTGTTTCCATGAATTTTTTAAATTCTTCTTTAATTTTTTGGTTGACCTATTCCTTCTTTAGTAGGATGGTCTTTGAGTATTTGAGTTCTTTCCAAATTTCCTCTTATGATTGAGTTCTAGTTTCAAAGCATTATGGTCTGAAAATATGAAAGGAATGATCCCAGTCTTTTGGTACCAGTTGAGACCTGATTTTCGACCCAGTATGTGATCTATTCTGGAGAATGTTCCATGTGCACTCAAGAAGAATGTGTATTCTGTTACTTTAGGTTGGTATGCTCTGAATATATCTGTGAAGTCCATCTGGTCCAGTGTGTCATTCAGAGCCCTTGTTTCCTTGTTGATCTTTTGTTTAGATGATCTGTCCATTGCAGTGAGTGGGGTGTTAAAGTCCCCTACTGTTATTGATGTGTTTCTTTAATTTTGTTATTAATTGGTTTATATAATTGGTTTCTCCCATGTTAGAGGCATAAATATTTACAATTGTTTGCTCTTCTTGTTGGATAGACCCTTTAATTATATTGTATCCTTCCTCATCTTTTATTACAGTCTTTGGTTTAAAATGTAATTTGTCTGATATAAGGATTGTTACCTTAGCTTCTTTTGATGTCCATTAGCATAATAAATGGTTTTCCAGCCCCTCACTTTCAATCTGGAAGTGTCTTTGGGTCTAAAATGAGTTTCTTGCAGACAGAATATCAATGGGTCTTGCTTTTTATCCAATCTGATACCCTATATCTTTTGATTAGGGCAGTTAGCCCATTTACATACAGAGTAACTGTTGAAAGATTTGAATTTAGTGCCATTGTATTACCTGTAAAGTCACTGTTTCTGTATATTGTCTCTGTTCCTTTCTGGTCTATGTTACTTTTGGGCTCTCTCTTCGCTTAGAGCATCCCTTCTAATATTTCTTGTAGGGCTGGTTTGGTGATCACAAATTCTTTGATTTCTGTTTGTCCTGGAAGCTCTCTATCTCTCCTTCTATTTTGAATGACATCCTTGCTGGATAAAGTATTCTTGGCTGCATATTTTTCTTGGTTAGTACCCTGAATATATCATGCCAGTTCTTTCTGGCCTGCTAGGTCTCTGGATAGGTCTGCTGCCATTCTAATGTTTCTACCCTTGTAGGTTACAGAGCTCTTGTCCCGAGCTGCTCTCAGGATTTCCTCCTTGTCTCTGAGATTTTGCAAGTTTCACTGTTATATGTCGAGGTGTTCACTTATTTTTACTGATTTTGAGGGGACTTGTCTGTGCCTTCTGAACTTGAATGCCGGCTTCCTTCCCCAGGTTAGGGAAGTTCTCCACTATAATTTGCTCCAGTATACCTTCTGCTCCCCTCCCTCTCTTTTTCTTCTGGGATCCCAAATATTCTAATACTGTTTCACGTTATGGTATCACTTATCTCTGATTCTCTCCTTGTGATCCAGTAGTTGTTTATCTTTCTTTTTCTCAGCATCTTTATTCTCCATAATTTTGTTTTCTATATCACTCATTCTCTCTTCTGCCTCATTTATCTTAGCAGTTAGGGCCTCCATTTTTTATTGCATCTCATTAATAGACTTTTTTATTTTGACTTGATTAGATTTTAGTTCTTTTATTTCTCCAGAAAGGGATTCTCTAGTGTCTTCTATGCTTTTTTCAAGCCCAGTATCTTTTTTATAATCATTATGCTGAATTCTAGTTCTAATATCTTACTTAATGTCCATACTGATTAGGTCCCTGGCAGTCAGTACTGCCTCTTGTTCTCTTTGTTGAGGTGAGTTTTTCCATCTTATCATTCTGTCCAGAGAAGAATAGATGAACAAGAGAACAAAATACTAAAATGGCAACAATGACCCCAGAGAAATATACACTAAATAAATCAGAAGAGACCTGAAACAAAAACAAAAACAAAAATTAAAAAAAGAGAGAAAATAATCAACCAGGTGAACAGAACAGAGAAATACACTGGATCCTGTGGGTATTTTGGTCTGTTTGTTAGAAGAAACTGCATCCCAAAATTGTAAAGAAAGAAAAACATACACACACACATACAAATAAAATTAAATACAAAAAGGATAGAATGTAAGTGTAAAAATGAAAATTAAAAAAGATTTTTTAAAAAGCTGATAAAATGGGGTGCCTGGGTGGCTCAGTCAGTTAAGCGTCTGCCTTTGGCTCAGGTCATGATCCCAGGGTCTTGGGATCGATCCCCATATCGGGCTCCCTGCTCAGCGGGGAGCCTGCTTCTCCCTCTCCCTCTGCCTGCTCCTCTGCCTACTTGTGTGCTCTATCTCTGTTAAATAAATAAATAAAAATCTTTGGAAAAAATTAAAAAGTTGATAAAATAAGAAATTGGTTGAAAAAGGAGTGAAAAAAATTAAAACTGAAAGACTAAAAAGTCATGGGGGGAAAAACATGTATTCTGTATACTCTTTTCCTGTAGCGCTGGAGTTTTGCAGTTCTGTGATCAGTAAACTTGGTCTTAGCTGAATGTTCTTGCTGATCTTCTGGGGGAGGAGCCTGTTGCACTGATTCTCAGGTGTCTTTGCCTGGGCAGAATTACACTGACCTTGCCAGGGGCCCAGGCTAAGTAATCTTCTTCAGATTGCTCAAGTGGCTTTTGTTCCCTGAAGGCTTTCCAGGCTGCTTTAGAGGATGAGAATGAAAATGGTGGCCTCCCAGTCTCCCTACAATCTCCCTACCCGGAGCCAAAAGCTGGGGGCCCACTCCTCAGTGCACCTTCAGGGAAAAGCAGTCACTCCTGTCTCCCTGGTCTTCCGCCGCACTCCTTGCTCACCCAGCCTGTGACTGAGCATTTCTATCTCAGGCACGTGACTAGGTTTCGAGTCTCCAAATTCTGCAAGCTGCTGCGTCACGCACTCATGCCACTCCTCCAGGGGGAGGCGGAGGGGGTCTCGCAGAGGTTCTACCACTTGCTGGGCTCCCTGGACCATGCCTGGGTTTGCGGTATATGGCAACCCTGAGCTCAGAGCCCACTCCTGAGCTGAGAGCCCATTCCTGGGCTCGCTGATTGCCGCTGGCTTCCCCATTCCAATGCCTGGGAGCTGTGCCCCACTCAGGCACCCGCCGTCTTCCTGTGACCCTTGGGATCCTCATTCCAACCTAGGATTCCACCCCATTTCACCACCTGAGCACCTTTCAAGCAGGGACATCCCTCTCCGGAGCAGACTTCTAAAAGTTCTGATTTTGTGCTCACTGGTCTGTTACTTTCCGGTGCTGGCCAAGGGAGGCTCCCTCCACCCACGGTTTATCTTCCCATATATCCGCTCGGATTCACTTCTCCGTACCTCCTCCTTTACAGAAAGTGGCCGCTTTTCTATTTGTAGAGTTGCGGCTATTCTTTTCTTAGATCTCCAGTTGAGTTTGCAGGTGTTCAGAATGATTTGATAGCTACTAGCTGAATTCCTGCGGCCAGGTCAAACTAAGGCCTCCTGTTCCTCCGCCATCTTGGACTATCTTGAATGTATATCGATTGTATAATTATCAAAATCTTTTTTTTAAAAGAATTTTTTAATTTATTCATTTGAGACAGATACAGAGCGAGAGAGAGAGAGCAGGAGCAGTGGGGTGAGCAGAAGAAGAGGGAGAAGCAGACTCCCTTTTGAGCAGGGAGCCCACTGCGGGTATCGATCCCAGGACCTGGAGATCATGACCTGAGCCAAAGGCAGATGCTTAACCATCTGAGCCACCCAGGCGCCCCAAGTTATCAAAATCTTTAAGTCCTGTAGTTTTAAGAGAAGAAACACAAGTTTTTTTGGTCATCTAAATCGAAATGTAATCAGAAATTACTAAACCCTTTTAATATATTTTGCCATTTTTTGGGATCACATTTAAAAAAAAAAAAGCCTAAGAAGAAATTATTTCCTTACTTCATATGGGAAGAGAAAATATATATTTTGCAATCTTGAATTCAAATTCACCATTTTATATGTGTGAAATTGTTTAAATGTTTTACAAATAAAATGTGCATAGCCATCTAATAACTTACACTTTTCTAAATAATATGTTAGAGAATTATATAGTAATTACAGTAATTACTATGGTAATTAATAATAGTTACTATTATAATTCTCTAATAACAATGCAATTCACATTCTTTTTTCTTTAAATGAAGGCGGAAAATTGGATTATAATTGCCACATTAAAAATTCTTTCTTCAAGAGAAGCAATTATGAGTAATGATCAGAGGAATTTCTAAAATAAATTAATCTTGTGAAAGACTCTCCCTGCCCCCCCCAGCCCAATACCTAGTTTACATAGTATTACAGATTTCTGATTTGTTGTCCTCTTCTGTTTGCCCTAATTGCATCACAGTTTGTGGGGGGAAGTGCTTGAATATGTGTATTTTGAAAAATGTGCCACATGATTCTGAAGAATACTACTGCTTGAGAACCCCTGGTGTAGGATGAGCATACCCAACCAATTAAAAATCTAGATAATATGTTTTTAGCATCATACTAACATCTTAAATTTGTTAAATTTCTTAATTATTCCTAAATTTTATCATGAATTGTTTATTGAGTTGATCTAATATTTAATGTTTTCCATAGTACCTTGCTCCTGAAGTAATCCGAAAACAGCCCTATGACAATACTGTAGATTGGTGGTGCCTTGGTGCTGTTCTCTATGAAATGCTGTATGGATTGGTATGTATTTCTGCTCTCTCATTATTGTTCCAATATATTTTCATTATTTTGAGTTGTCTGTCTTTTTTAATAATCCCGAGGACTCTTAGATAACACTGATTGAGTAATAGTAGTAACCTGGTTAAATGAATCCAGAATCACATTGGGGATATACACAAAAGGAAAAACTTTTCCTTTGTTACTGTCTTTTAACGTAATTTTTTTTTCTCTGTCTTACTAATCACTACTTACACTAATCAGTAGTCTCATCCAACTTGGCATTTTTTAGAAATAGACACTAGCTATAACATTAATATTATTCACTTCCATACAGTTTACTTGTCATCATTCTGCCCAATTTCAAAAAGATGGAAAGAAAAAGATTTTTGTATTAATTAGAAGATCATATCTTTTGGGTTTTGCCTTATATTTTATTTTTATAGGATTAATACACTGGTGCTTCACTTTTTCTGCCGATAGGAAACCCTCTATTCCCTTTACCAAAAACATTACTAGATTTTATTGAAAAAAAAGGGATGTTCACTAGGAAATCACTTACCCCAGTTTTTATTAATTGAAGACACATAAGGCCAACCAGTGCTTCTGATTAACGTGTGTAAAATTGTTTTACTACAGTAATTAATATTCCAACCAGGAGTGCCTGGCTAGATCAGTTGGAGGGGCATGCGACTCTTGATCTTGGGATCTTGAGTTCGAGCCCCATGTTGGGTGTAGAGATTACTAAAAAAATAAATAAACTTTAAAAATATGTATCATTCCAACCAAAAGCAAGCAATTTAGGCACTTTGGTTAGTTTACATATTCTTATAGGACCAATTTTTCTTTATACTTTTTGAGATATTTAGAGTATTTTCTAAAGTCTTTTTGTGATCCCATGAGTGTCCAGCAGCCCCATGCTGGGGACCGTGCACTCATCACCCATGCTGCTGATCACACTAAGCTAAATACTACCATCAGCAGAGACCTGAGCTGGGGCTTGTTTTTTTGTTTGTTTGTTTGTTTTTAAAGATTTTATTTATTTATTCATGAGAGACAGAGAGAGAGAGGCAGAGGGAGAAGCAGGCTCCCAAGGAGCAGGGAGCCCGATGTGGGACTCGATCCCAGGACCCTGGGATCATGACCTGAGCCGAAGGCAGACGCTTAACCATCTGAGCCACCCAGGTGCCCGGGGCTTGTTTTTTTTAATTCACTTTTTGTTTTGTATGGGGTTCCCCCTGCCGAAAACTGGGGAGCTCTCATTGAAATCCAACGCATGAGGTGCATGTTAGAGCATTTGTCTTGTGTTGCTAACTTTGAATGATAGATTCCTATGACAACCAACACTGTCTCTTTTTTGCCCTTGCTTACTAAAAGATTTAGTGTTCTCGTTATAGTGACTTGGAATACCTGATATACACTTACTTTCTTTAAACGCTGGGTATTTGCTGTCCTGATATTTCTGAATCCTTTAAATTTCTTTAGAGGACTCTGAAAGTGGAAAATACTGTCATTGTATATAAAATGCAATTGATTCAAAAGGGAACATTTGAAACATAGATTTCACTAATGACACATATTAACTTTTTAAAAATAAAGTTTGATTTTAAAAAGTAAAAATGTTTTTCTTTCCTGTAAAAAAGAAAGTGACAAGCTATATAACTGCCTTAACTTTAAAAATTACTTTTAGTTTAAAAATTAACTCGACAATAAACTGGCTAATCCTCATGTTGAAGCTGTACAGGGCTTAGGCTGTGAATTGTAATTCTGCACAGTGCACCCATAATGCTGTCATTACCAAAAGTCTCCATCTCTACTAGAAATCTCTGTTTTAATTCACTTATTCCCAAGTCTCAAAAAATATTTAATATTTGATCTGTGTTGAGTCTGTGTGTGCAGTAATTCTTTCCGTATGCTTTTAATGAGGTTGGCGGTTTTCTCCAGAACAGATACTATGACAGCTTTTACACGGTTTATACCTGTCTGCAGTGTATTCTTGAACATTCAGTGAATGCATATTGGGCTCTGCATGGTGCTGGATTTTAAACCCTCTTCACATTGGAGACCACACTGCAGATGTACACGTGCCCACAAGGCCTGTGCATTTCTAGAACTGTCCAGACCCAGATTGATCCCTGTAGAGCAAGGCCAAATCCAACTCTTTTAACCCTATTTCAGCATAGCTTAATTAACACTATTTTCCTTTTTTCCCCTGCCAGCCTCCTTTTTATTGCCGAGATGTTGCTGAAATGTATGACAATATTCTTCACAAGCCCCTAAGTTTGAGGCCAGGAGTGAGCCTCACAGCCTGGTCCATTCTGGAAGAACTCCTAGAAAAAGACAGGCAAAATCGACTTGGTGCCAAAGAAGACTTTGTATGTATATACTTCCCAGTACCTGCTTTATTTAAGCTTATTTTAAGATTCAAAGAAAAAAAAAAAAAAATCTCATTCCTTTTGATGGCTGCATAATATTGCATTGTATATATATACCACATCTTCTTTATCCATCATCTGTCGATGGACATCTTGGCTCTTTCCACAGTTTGGCTATTGTGGACATTGCTGCTATAAACATCAGGGTGCATGTACCCCTTCAGATCCCTACATCTGTGTCTTTGGGGTAAATACCCAGTAGTGCAATTGCTGGATCATATGGTAGCTCTATCTTGCCATTTGCAACGACGTGGATGGGACTGGAGGGTATTATGCTGAGCGAAATAAGTCAAACAGAGAAAGACATGTATCATATGACCTCACTGATAATGAGGAATTCTTAATCTCAGGAAACAAACTGAGGGTTGCTGGAGTGGGGGGTGGGATGGGAGGGATGGGGTGACTGGGTGATAGACACTGGGGAGGGTATGTGCTCTGGTAAGCGCTGTGAATTGTGCAAGACTGTTGAATCTCAGATCTGTACCTCTGAAACAAATAATGCAATATATGTTAAGAAAAAAAAAAAGAAGAAGATAGCAGGAGGGGAAGAATGAAGGGGGGGAAATCGGAGGGGTAGACGAACCATGAGAGATGATGGACTCTGAAAAACAAACTGAAGGTTCTAGAGGGGAGGGTGGTGGGAGGATGGGTTAGCCTGGTGATGGGCATTAAAGAGGGCACGTTCTGCATGGAGCACTGGGTGTTATGCACAAACAATGAATCATGGAACACTACATCTAAAACTAATGATGTATGGGGATTAACATAACAATAAAAAAAATAAAAGTAAAATCAGAAAAAAAAAAAAGATTCAAAGAAAAATTCTTATTTTATGTGGCATTTACTGGGACGAATACAGCTCTTAAATAGCACCATGGAAAAGAAGCATGCTTGTCCCAGCAGTTCTCCCCAGTGTTTATAGGGTTTGAAGCACTTGCACAGGCGGCTTTTCATTTGATCTTCGTAACAGTTCGAGCCTCTCCTCCTCACCCCTCACATCCTGCTTTCACACCCTATTACTTATTTGATTTTCATTTATAAGAATTTTCCTCCCTTCTTTTTAAAAAATGTGTGGCATGCAATTTTTGGTTACCTAAACTTTTAAATCATTTTATTTAAGAATTTATTGAATGCGGGCGCCTGGGTGGCTCAGTATTAAGCGTCTGCCTTCGGCTCAGGTCATGATCCTGGAGTCCCGGGATCGAGTCCCACGTCGGGCTCCCTGCTCAGCAGGGGGTCTGCTTCTCCCTCTCCCCTCTTCCCTCTCGTGCTCTCTGTCTCTCATTCTCTCTCTCTCAAATAAATAAATAAAATCTTTAAAAAAAAAAATTTATTGAATGCCTCCTGTCTGCATGAGGTAATGCCTTTTGCCTTGAACTAACATTTAATAACTTTTTTCTTCTGAGAATTTGGTGACACCTCCCTGAGGTAATTATAGAATCTACAGGTTTGTTTGGTTTTTTAAAAAATCGGGGTAATTAAGAGTGCCTGGCTGGCTCAGTAAATGGAGTGTGTGACTCTTGATCTCTGGGTTGTGGGTTTGAGTCCCACAATGGGTGTAGCAATTACTTAAAAATAAAAAACCCTTAAAAAAAAATCAGAGTAACTAAATTGCTTGTGTAGCCACTGGTGTTATGTTCACATGTCAGTAAATTCATGAACTATTGGGGAACATGAACTTTTACTTTTTTTTAAAGGTTTTATTTTATTTATTTGACAGAGAGCGACACAGCGAGAGAGGGAACACAAGCAGGGGGAGTGGGAGAGGGAGAAGCAGGCTTCCCGCGGAGCAGGGAGCCCGATGCAGGGCTTGATCCCAGGACCCTGGGATCATGACCTGAGCTGAAGACAGACGCTTAATGACTGAGCCACCTAGGCGCCCTGGGGAACATGAACTTTTAAATTCACTTAAATCTCCCACAAATTCAGGATGTCTGCGTGGCTCAGTCGGTTAAGCATCTGCCTTCGGCTCAGGTCATGATCCCGGGGTCCTGGGATTGAGCCCCACATCAGGCTCCCTTCTCAGCGGGAAGTCACTTCACCCTCTACCTCTGCCCGTCCCCCTACTTGTGCACTCTCTCTTACTCTCAAATAAATATATAGAATCTTTAAACAAAAAAATTTCTCACAAATTCTTGGGGCCTGTTTATCAGTCATGAACTTAAACCTGAATGACAAACTTGTCTGCACTGCTTTTCCCCTCCCACACTCCCCAGTTTAGTAGGTCGCTCTCTCAACAGCTTTCCGTCTAGCTTGGATTTATTCCATAGTCCTTTGTTTCATTTAGTCTTGTTAATACTTCACACCTTCTTGCCCCTTGGTCCTTTTATGCATTTCAGTGGCAGAAATCCCAACCCTGGCTGAATCCTGGTTATCATCTTCTGGGCTGCTGAATAGTGCTGAAGAAGGTTGTAGCACCGGGCATATTGGAAGCACTGTGAAGTCCCAGTCACTAATCTCTGTGCTTCCCCACTGCCTGGTGATGCTCTGTGTTTCTGTAGCTGCTTCTCCTACTCTCTGTACTAACCATTTCAGATGTTCTCCAAATTTCCAGACTCCTTTTCTTCTTCTTCACTTATAGCAGATGATCTTGCCTTCTCTTTTATAGGGAAAATAGAATCAGCCTCAGTCTCACTGTCAGATTTGCAGACCTAACACGCACCTGCTCCCTGTCATTTCCCTCTTTCTAATGTAGTGGAAAAGGCCAGTTTCCACCTCTGCCCTGGATCCCGACTTCTCATGGGGAACCCTGTGCATGCTTTTTTTCTGCACAGAAAACTGCTTCCTTTTGTTAGGGGTCCTTCCAATCAATAATTAAACATTATCAAGTCTGTTGCTTCTTAAACCAAAACCCCTCAACCATGCTGTCCTGCCAGGTAATACTTTTTCCCTTCACAGCCAAACTTGTTAAAAGTTTCTGTACTCATTTTTTCTTTCTCAATTTCCTCTCATTTCTCAGTTTACCAAAAATAGCTACTAGAATTGCTGAATCAGGGGACCTGGGTGGCTCAGTCAGTTAAGCATCTGCCTTTGGCTCAGTTCATTACCCCGGGGTCCTGGGATTGAGTCCCACATTGGGCTCCTTGCTCAGTGGGGAGTCTCTTTCTCCCTCTGCCTGCCGCTCCCCCTGCTTGTCCTCACACTCTCTCTTTCTCTCTCTGACAAATAAAATCTTTAAAAAAATAAAAATAAACTTCCAACACTCTTGTTCCATAGGCTTCCGCAAGATCCCACAGTCATCTCATGCTTTCCTTTCTGTATTTCTGGGCCCTCTTCTGTAATGTCCTGTGTAAGCTCCTTTCTTCAACCTGTTGGTTAAGTGTTGTGGTTCCTTGTGGTTGTCCTAAACCCTCTTTCCTTCTTCTGTGCCTCTCTTCCTTGACAGTCTCAATTGGCCCAATGGCTTTGGTTCTCTATGTCTTCATCTCACGTTTATAACTCCAGTCCAGACCTCTCTTCTGAACTCGGGACAATGGGATATCTGCCTATTCAGCACCACCCTTTGGATTTCTGGAGAGAACTTCAAACATAGCATGTTCAAAATTGAACTCCTACCATTTTCCTTTTTTGTGCCTTAGGTCAGAAATCTGAGTCATTCTTGACTTCTCGTTCTTCCTTACTTCCATATTCAATAGACAGCCAGATCTTATTGTATTTGCCTCCTAAATCTTTCCCACAACCACACGCTTTTCTACTCCCACTGTGATTACTCTTTTTCTGCCATTCTCAACTTATTTTTTTTTTAAAGATTTTATTTTTAGGTAATCTCTACATCCAACGTGGGGCCCAAACACACAAGCCTGAGATCAAGAGTCACGGCTCCACAAACTGAGCCAGCCAGGCACCCTTACCATTTTGAGCTTGTGTTTGGCCACAACAATAGCTATTTTTCCTTCATTTGTTCATGGCTTTCCAGTCCATTTCCCTATGACAGTCCAAGTGGTCTTAAACAAGAAACCAAAAATCCCCCATATTTGTGACATTCCTAAAATTCCCTCATGACTTCTCATAATCCTAGAATAAAATCCGAAATTCTTAATGTAGACCCAATATGATATGGCCTGTTTGCCTCACAGGCTTCCCCTTGTGTGACAGGCCCAATCCTTTCCTGTACTGCAACAATATTTGACTCATTTTCTTGATCCAACTAACCTCTTTGCCACCTCAGGACCTTCGTATTTTGCCTGGAATGTTCTCCCCCTCATTTTTTATATGACTAACTTTTACTCACCTTTCAGACCTCTGATCAAACATTACTTCATCTCCAGAAAGTCTTTTTAGACCCACCAAACTAGGTTGGATCCTACTTTACACGCTCTTGTGTCACCTTGCAGGGAAAATAACTGGAATTGATACTCTGCCAGCTTTTGATCATACTAACCCAGAATAGAATTTTTTTTTTCTTGGTACAGTAACTTATCAGTTTGATTTTACCTCTGCCCCACTGTGTAAAAAAACTCTTACCTAACTTCTCTTTCACCTCTTCCATTCAGATAATAATTACAATTCTTTGTGCCTATGTAGTGCCTTATTTTTTTTTTTTAAAGATTTATTTATTTATTTATTTGAGAGAGAGAGAGCACAGAGGGGAGGGACACAGGGAGAGGGAGAGAGAGCCTTAAGCAGACTCTGTGCTGAGCGCAGAGCCCAATGCGGGGCTTGATTCCATGACCCTGAGATCACAGCCTGAGCCGAAACCAGGAGTTGGACGCTTAACTGACGGCGCCACCCAGGCACCTTGTGCCTTATTCTTTTCATGTCTCTTTTATTTCCATATTTTTCACTAGTCCTTAAAATTGCATGTGAAGTGTCTAGGACAGAAATGTTAACTCCATTTTACCTACAAAGAAACTATGACTGTGAAGAGGATATAACTTAGGTTGGTCATTCTGAATAACTGTCCTGTCTGCTCTGGTGGTAGTCTCTCCACTACACTGTCTTGCTGCATGAATACCATTAACCTGTACCTAGAAAGAATTATTGAGGGACAAAGTGGTAATGGTTCAGCTTCATATAATTATTCAGTGAGTACTTAATTGTATTTTTCAACATTAGTAAAAAAAAATTATGTATTTCTTTAACATTCTAGCTTGAAATTCAGAATCATCCTTTTTTTGAATCACTCAGCTGGACTGATCTTGTACAAAAGAGGATTCCACCACCATTTAATCCTAATGTGGTAAGTGTCTATCCAAATCTTATTTTCTAAACTAGTGAAATGTAGAACTATAGCTCATCATAATTTTAGCAATAGATCTCAAAATCTAATGTGAATGAAACTGAATCATCAGTACCAATATATGAAAATATGTCTTGGGGTTGTCTAGTGCACTGATCACTTCAAAATGACCAGTAAAATTATAGTTATATTACATTGGTAAAAGTATCTTTTAGCATAGTAATTATGAAGTGTTTCTTTGGAACATGTATAAGAAAGGGATGAGCTCATTAGATTAAAAAAAGATGCACATTAAATAAGTGAGGTGTCTCATGCCTATAAATCAACAAACATGTTAAGTAACATTAATGCACATTTTTTTCTAGATTGATACAAAACCAAGCACAGGCAAACATTAATGGTAATGTTTCACAACACTAAAACACTTTAAATAAAAGAAAAAAAAATTCACCTATGATCCCGCAACCCCAAATCAATCTTGATTTATATTATACTCCCTCCTAGTCCTTACCTGTTATTTTTACTGCTATAATAACACATCACAAAAATTGCCATTTTTTTTATTTGATAGTATAAGGATTGTCATGTTTTTATTTAACGTTACAAGGATTTTCTAAGTGCCTGCTCATTTTTACATATATTATTATTACCATTCACTTAACAAGAAAAGGCAATCGAGCATAAGAAAGCATAGATAGAATAGTGATTTTGAAATGAGGCACAGATTTGAATCCTTGAATCCTTTTTGGAAAATAAAATGTTCATGTTAGCTTGACTTGTTAAATCAATTGATGGAAACATTTTACCTAAAGATTTTTTTTTTTTAAGAGGAAAGCTTCATCAAAGATCTGTTTACAGTGTTAATGATGTTGAAAATTTGGGGAAATAAATACAGAACAATAGGGAAATTTTTAATAATCATCAGTAGGCCAATAATGATGTTACTAACTATTGATGGCTATATCTTTAGGCATATACTTTTATGCATTATAATACGTAATTTATTCCTTACGCTACCAAGTTACTACCGCTACGGTCCTTCTAATTATACATGTTTTATAAGTGAAGAAATGGAAAGTCAGAGATGCCACATAGCTGGATTAAAAAGTAGCAGAGCAAGGATTCAAATCTGTGCCTCATTTCAAAATCACTATCTATGCTTTCTTATGCTCGATTTCTTTTTCTTGTTAAGTGAATGGTAATAATAATAAATGTAAAAATGAGCAGGCACTTAGAAAATCCTTATAATGTTAAATAAAAACACGACAATCCTTATACTATCAAATAAAAAAACATGGCAATTTTTGTGATGTGTTATTATAGCAGTAAAAATAACAGGTAAGGACTAGGAGAGAGTATAATATAAACCAAGATTGATTTGGGGTTGCGGGATCATAGGTGAATTTTTTTTTTTCTTTTATTTAAAGTGTTTTGGTGTTGTGAAATTCATGGCATACTTTTTTAGTAAATCAGTGCAGAATAAGGAAATTGCTTCAGGGAAATATTACTTAGTCTATTCATTTTAAAGGTTTGTTTCAGTGCATAGCTTATGACTAGTAATATTTAATAAGTGTGACACTGCCCACCTGTTAACAATATTTGTAGATTGCCTTATTTCACATAGCTTATCCAGAAGTGACTCCATTAAGGACAGTTTCTGTCCCTAATTTCTACAGTTTGCAGTAAGAACCTAGGACCTTTAAGAATTATTTTATTTTTATTTTTACATTGAAAATCTTACTGAGTTTAGTTATCCTCAAATAAATATGTCATCAGGCACATTAAAGAGTTAGGTACTCCTAAGCAGTACTGGAAATGGAAACAATGTTGACTTCAGAGTCAGTACCTCCATTTGGATCCCCACTCTTTTTGACTAATAAAATTTTTTAAAGCAAGATCCACAACCAAGAAGCCACAGAAGAAATTGGTAAATTTGGCCACATTAAATTTAGAAATGTCTACATGGTAAGAAAGAAAAAAAAAAAAAAAAAAACACTGCAAATAACAAACTGGGGAAGGTTTCTTTAACACATAAAGCATTCTTACAAGTCAATGAGAAAAAAGACCAATGACCAGTAAAAACATGGACAAAAGACACAAAATATGCAGTACAGAAAAATAAATACAGATGGCTTTTAAATATATGGAAAGATGTTCAAACTCTAATAGGTTACCATTTTCCACTTAACGGATTAATAAAGATCAGAAAGTTAGAGTATGTTAATGTAGACGTTCTCATACTCTGTTCTCAGTACTTGCATCCTTTTATTTAACTCTGACAGCAATTCTATGAAATAGTACTACTATTTTCCATATATTACAGATGAGTTAACTTAGGCACAGAAAAGGCTAAATAACTTGCCCAGAGTTTCAAGTTAAAGAACTAGAATTTGAGCTCGGGCTCTTCAAAGACAGAACCTTCCCTCACTCTTACCATAAGCAATACAGTGTTATCCCTATCAGTACTAGCCATGAGCCATAAGGGCATTCTTAAAATATCTATAAAGTCAAGTAAAAGAACATTGGCCATCATTTACTGAATACCTTCTACCTGTCAGATTCTGGGAATTTTGTGGACTAACACATCAGATCCTCACAACAACCTTAACAGGTAGGTGGTAGTATTCTTACTTACAGGAGTGGAAACAGAGTAGGGTAATTTATATAGAAAATTAGAGCTAGCAAAAAAAAAAAAAAAAAAATTAGAGCCAGCAAATTTCATAGCCAGAATTCAAACCTTAGTCTTATTCCGAAGCCCATCCTTCTGGGGTTACATGTAAGAATTTGATGACATTTTATATATACACATAAGTACAACTTGTAGCATTCTTCTTCCTCTCTGGAGGAATTTCTCGTATTGAGGGATCTAGCACTCTGGGTTTCCCTTGTCTGTGCTCTGCTGTTTGTAGACCTACCAGGCTAACTGTATCCTTGGCTTAGAGTACCTGCCCTGGATCCTTGTCTGTTCACCTCGGTTAGACTTGGTGACATAGACATGCTAAGGATTCCCTCCCGTTTAGCAGAGCAGAGATAACCTAGAGATTCAGGAGTGAGTTCTAAGAGTGAGTCACTGGAATTTGTCTCTCAGTTTTTATCTGCAAATACGTCAGAAGGGGAGAGTGCGGTAGTTTGTACCAGATTTGTAAAGGAAGACGAAGAACCGCTTCCATCAAGAAGCTGCCATGCTTTACTTCCCGGGTTCCCAGCTTCTTTAGGCCTCTACAGCTAAGATGTCCTAGCCAAATGCCTAATGACCTCTGTAGCACAGTTTTATTTAACGCCCCTTTATTCTCCTCAAAAGGCTTCACCTATCCAGAGTATAGAAACTAGATAGGCAAGCATCTGATAGGAGCTCAAGTGAAAAGTGCCATCCTGAAAACCTACCTGGACTCCTTTTCTAAACTTAGAGGTGGTGCTGGGTAGAGAGAAAGAGGGGTCAGTTGCAGGGCCTGAGGTTCAAGTTACCATAGGTAAGGACTCTGTTATGCTAGCCTACCACCCTTGTCTCTCCCCCCTTCCAACAAGAACTTTGCTAGAAGGACAGAAAACCTCACCTAAATAGTAAACTCTGGAAAGGAAAAGCAGAAATGGTTTCAAAGAAATGGTGAAGAAGGAAGACCTCTAAACTTGCCAGGAATAAATATATAAATTCATGAAGTGGTTTTAATAAAAGACTAAATTAATTAGTGAAAAACGAGCTAAGGTGACTAATAATATGCTTTTGATGTTTTAGGCAGGACCAGGTGATATCGGGAACTTTGATGCAGCATTTACGGAAGAAACCGTTCCGTACTCTGTGTGTGTGTCTTCGGACTATTCTATAGTGAACGCCAGTGTGCTGGAGGCAGATGATGCATTCGTTGGTTTCTCTTACGCACCTCCTTCAGAAGATTTATTTTTGTGAACAGTTTGCCATCCAGAAACCACTGAGCAAATATAAGCCTACAGATGAGACTGAAACTCCTCTTTGTGTGAATATATTCAAATATGTTTAACTAGTGCCTCATTTTTACATGTAATGTTAAAAACTATGAAAAATGTATTTTCTGCTGTATGCAAGAAAATAGGGCATTTCAAAGAGCTAAGTTTTGAATTAAAATTTCTATTGTTTATTAAGCTTATTTTTAAACAGAGTTTTAAAAGCTATTCTCAGCATTAACCTATTTTTAAAGAAAACATTTTGCTAATGACTGTTTTTCTCCCATGAGTTTACACTAACATCTACCCAAGACAGACTGTTTTTCAGCAGCCTATTTCAGTTTGGTTAACATGACATTAATGCCTTTGTAACTCTCTACTTTGACCTTTGTTCTCAGATCAGAACTATGCAATTGGTATGTGGTTGTTTAAGAAGAAACCACATCTTTCCATGATAAGTCATTCTTTGACATAATCAGTTCTTGGTAGGATTAAAATGTGAAAGCATAGTTAACACATGGGCTGTGAGTTAACACTTTGAATAAGTGTTCATTCTGCAGATCAAATTAAGAAATAACAAAAGGAGACCCATTGCTTTTGAAATACCAATTCAAATTTGTGAATTATTTTTCTCTGGAAGAAAAGTAAAGGCTTAATAGTTAGAAAGTTTAAAATATTTCCAAAGATCTGAAGGGTAATAAAATACTACTGGACTTTTTTTTTTTTAGGTGGTGCCAAAAATGAATGTGTCTGTGTCATGTATTTATATTACAAATACATTCTATTTATGTTCTTTCTGGTCTTTATGTTGTTAAGTAGGCCTAAATCTTGGTATTTGCTTTTGCAAAAAGCTGTTCAAAACTGTCTTTCTACTTGGTTAATAAGTGAAAAATATTGAGCCTTCTAGAGTTTTTACCTAATTGGGAATATAAAAAATAGAATAGCAAATTCTTGGTCAGTATATGTATTTCACTACAGTGTTACAAAAGTTAAAAATGATTCAGGCCGATGCAATGTCAGTATCTTTTTTGTCCTAGAAAAAGCACAGGAAACTGACCTTAAAATCATACTAAAAACAAACTGTGTACTTGTCATTATAAAAGAGAATACAGAAAAACTAAGAAAGAATGCTTGTCTTGGAATTCTGCTTCTTAGAGAAGAAATTTTTCAGGTCATGTAGGAAACATCGTGAAAGTTTAGGGACCAACTTTATATGCTTCAGGAACAAGCATTCTTCCCATGTGTTTTCTCTTGAGAAAGAAATCACAAAAGCATTTCACACCAAGACCCTTTGGCTTAAAAATGTTCAGCAAAATGGGGGAGGGGGGTGTGCTTTTGTTAGATTAATAATGTTTGCATCCGATACACTGAATCTTCCTTTAGAGGTAAGACTTTAATAGCAACACTGTAAATATTTGGTTTATTTGGCACTACTGTAAGTTCCGCTTTTACACAAAGTTCTTTGCTTATTATAAAGCAAAATAAAAACTGTAGTCTCTTGTATGATTTTCTTTTTTACTCAGCCACTCCTTAATTAAACTGCCAAAAATTAAAGTGCAATATTGTATATTTTTAAGAACAAATTCAAATGTGCTGATGTTTATTGGATCACAAGAAATACAAATCTTATAGTATAATAAAACTAGCAAAAAGATTAATAAGCATCTAATCCCTGTCATCATTTTAAATTGGTGATGGTTTATAAAAGTCATTACAAAAATGATTTGTATATGTGAGGGATAAAAGTATAAAACTTTACCTGTATTTGGACACACATAAAAATTAGATTATCTAGATTATCAGAGGCTGACATATTTAATATTCAGGGAATAAACATCTTCCTAGTTTCCAGTTTATTTTTTCTCTCATAGCATGCTGTCTTTTAGAAAAAAATGTGTGCCCTTTGAGTAGTTGAACCATTTCATGGCTATTGCCAAAATAAATTCAAGGGTCTGAGTGAAGAATCCCTAACATTCTTCATGTTATCCATACCTCTTATTTTATTGCATATGGTACAGTGAAGAGCTTCCCAGCCATTGTTACAGCATAGTACACGCTGAAATTGACAAGTTTTGGGCATACCTGGGGGGAGGTGCTGAATGATGTAGATGGAGACTGGAAGCAGGTTCTCCGTTCAAAAAAAAATTTTTTTTTTTTAAAGATTTTATTTATTTATTTGACAGAGACAGAGACAGCGAGAGCAGGAACACAAGCAGGGGGAGTGGGAGAGGGAGAAGCAGGCTTCCTGCCGAGCAGGGAGCCCGATGTGGGGCTCGATCCCAGGACCCTGGGATCATGACCTGAGCCGAAGGCAGCCGCTTAACGACTGAGCCACCCAGGCGCCCCCTCCGTTCAAAATTTTTATATGCCAAAATAATTTTTGAACTTAAGATTTTTACAGAGCCAACAAACGCTGTTTGGATATAATTTTAGCAATGGAACATTTAAAAGGTGGCTTAAATATTTCAAATATTTATTACTGTAAAATTTGATCACTATAAAAACTTACCGTTACCAGTGTCTTTTAGCATACCTTTAACTAGTAATTATCCACAGGCATAATATTAAAAAACTTTACACAGATGTTACTGTATGAAGAGTGGGAGTGAGTATTAACAGGAAAGTTTGTGGTGATATTATATTAGAATGACTTTTTCAATAAACTGTTGAAATTGATAATTCTTCATATATGTAGTTTGGAAGTTAAGTCTGTTTTAAAAGTGGAATTTTCTGCCACTTGCCTTTAAGGTTGGTTTTTACTTTTATTGATTTTTACAGATTATTCCATATCCCAAGGTGATTGTTCTTTTATTATAAAATCCTAAAAGTACATAGATGAGTGTCAGGCATCTTGAGTACCTTGAAATAATATGCCAAGTTTTGTGTATGAATGAAATCGAGTTGGGGCAGGGAGTGCTACATGGCTTTGTTCAGATGCCCAAAAGGATTCACTGCTGTAAGAATACTGAGTTTCC